>NC_060075.1:9967500-11217500 GCF_922984935.1 Meles meles | reverse complement strand
GAGGGAAGCATTGTTCTTTCCAGGTTTTTACAACCTAAATGGAAGCTGGAATATGCTCAAATACTTTATATCTTTTCCTTTAAAGGAGACTGTGTTCTTTAGAGCAGTTTTAGATTCATAGCACAGGTGAGCAGGAAGTACCGAGAGTTCCCGTATATTCCCTGTCCCCTCTCTGCTTTGCCCCAGAAACATCCCGTACCAGGGCAGTACATTTTCACTTACTTTTAAAGGTATTTTTTAAAAGAAAAAATAAGTTAGAGATGTGATAATTTACAGGTCAGTAATAATATAAAATGGGAAATAATGATTTTTAAGCCAAGGAATTTAAGGAAAATAAACTGTTTCTCCAACAAAAGCTTACTCAAATCATATGTGTAGTGTTCACAGAAAATAATTCATTATATTCATGTTGACCTTACAAACCAAGCCTTCACATTGATTGTATATGTTATCGCATTTGTCACAAAAATTTCTCAAAAGAACTATGTCGATTCCCAGGCAATCACTGATGAGATGACCTTCCTGGGCAGAAGAGAGCAATTCCTGTTTGGGGAACAGCAGGAATTAGAAAATGGGTGGGGGTTCACAGGGAAGAGAAGCAGAGAAAACTGAGATTGTGGTTGACTTTGAACCTCTTCTGTCTCAGTTAGTTGAAATGTGGCATTCAAGTCATTGGAGACCGTAGATGAAACATTTGTGAAGTGAATAATGGTAGAATGAAGTGTTATAATGAAAGATTAATGTAACTGTGGTTTACAGAATGAATTGTTCCAAGAATTCTCAAATTCATTCTATCAGAAACACCTGAAAGGCTCATTAAGACACAGTTTGCTGACCTTCCTGTGTAGGATCTGATTCAGTGAGTTTGGGCAGAGTGAAGGCTATCACACTTTGAAATGTAGTGAATTATTTGGCACTCTGGTACAAATACTAAAACAACAGCAGTCAGCAGCATTAATAAGGGAAAGGAAATTTCTATGAGATAGATGTTTTGAGTCAGAGTGATATAACTTGCTGAGTGAAGGAGGTAGAATGAAAAGGAAGGTGCCCTACGTCTGAAGCAGGAGCAGAAGCAACTGAGAGAGCTATGGGATCTTTACCAAGCATAGCATTTGGGAGTTTTCCTTTGTTGTCTGCAGATGAGTGGAGAACAGCAGTGACGTGAGCATCTAGACACTGTCTCTACAATACTTTCAGCCGTGGAATTCTTCCTGCTTTCCTCAGAGAAAGTATCCAACCAACTCTGTCAATCTATGGGAGTTCAGAAATTCAGGTGAGGAATGAGAAGCGTCTCTACTTTCTCTTTCTATTGCTTAGAATATCCCAGAAACTGTCAGCATCACTGGGTGCTATAGTATCCGACATTATAGTGACATGGCAGAATGAATGAGAGGACAAGCAGGATGATACTCACACTGGTGAGAATAAAAGATGTGGGACAATTACTAGACATTAGGGAAATAGATGAGGCGACAAGTGCACGATGTGGGGATACATATGTTGGTGGAGGAACAGATAAGCAGGTGACTGACTGAGTATGGAGATGGTTATAGACAGTGGGTAAGTGTGTAGATATGTAAATGATGGTACTCCCATGACTGGGTATTGGACTTGGAGATGAATGGACAAATAATTCACTTACATAAGCATTGCCTTAAGAATGTATCAGAGACGTAATGTGACTGCAGTCTGTTAAAATTACATTCAACCTTTTCATAAATATTAAAAATTTAAAGAAGTATAGAAAATTGACTGAATTAGTGATTTTTATATCTCCTTTACTTTTCCCTTTTTTCCCCTGGAGACCATAAAATTCTATTTTTATAGATCTTGAGTCTTTTTCTTTAATAATCTTTTTTAAAAAAGATTTTATTTCTTTATTTGACAGAGAGATCACAAGTAGGCAGAGAGGCAGGCAGAGAGAGAAGGGGAAGCAGGCTCCCTGCTGAGTAGAGAGTCAGATGCAGGGCTCGATCCCAGGACCCTGAGACCATGACCTGAGCCAAAGGCAGAAACTTAACCTACTGAGCCACCCAGGCACCCCTAGATCTTGAGTCTTAAATCTTTTTACACAGTGCTATTATTTTTGGAACTTGATTAGTTCTGAGAGATATACTCTCCACACAGTTCATCAATCCTTGTAAAACTCTCCGTAGGTCTAGTAGGGTCTCTGCCCATCTCGGGGAGTGAGGCACAATGAGCCTTGTTCAGGATAGACAAGGGTATCCAGGAGCTAAAGGAGATACCTGGTTTTTTTGTTTTTGTTTTTTGTTTTTAACCAGGTTTTGTTGCAGATCTAGTCACCGCTCAGTAAAAAAGGGGCAAGAGAACTAAATATCAGGTTTAGGCTATAGGAGAATATTCTAAAACCTCAGTAAGCTGGCATCTTTGGCCTTTTAGAATGATCCTTAGCTTCAGAAGATTGTTGTTTTCTTTTTTTAAGAGCGGAGAACAAAAGATGGACATTCTAATGCATGAAGTTCTGAAGGGAGACTGTCAGCCTCACACTGCTAATTCACACACTGCTGCACCTCTCTACATTTATGTTGGAGACAGTTGTGGGGTACCTGTGAACTTTCTTGCAGCTTTTTCCCTCACAATCTAAACTAGTGCCAGATGAGTTCTTAGCCAAGAGCCTGAGAAGTCTGGGACTCTAATCTCTCTGGTGCATGACTTTGTTGGAGGGAACGTTCTTTGGAAGCCAACAAAAACTGGGACTGGGGTAGACACATCTGTTTGTCAGGCACTAATCAATGTTTGAGAGCTCGAATGGAGGTACCAACAGAGGGTGGGTATACACAGATGTGTCTAGAGGGGCAGAGATAGAGCTGATCTGACGTGTTAGGGACTTTGGATCAGGATACAACCCACAAATGCTGCAATCTTCTCACCCTAAATAATATGACAAGTGTCGTAAGGTGATTCTTTCTTGAAGCTGGGGGCTCAGGTTTTGTTCTAAGGGTTCTCAATGCCAAACTTACGTACTAACAGAGAGAAAAAGAGAGAGTGAAATGGGGGAGATGCAGAAGAGGATGGTTACTATTTGGAAACTGAATATAGTAGGGGAATCATATTTGGGGAAGATCTAAGGGACAAACCAGATCTATAAGATGATAGTTAGGTATTGTATTCATGAACATATAGTAGGAGACTATTAAATTTCCAAAAAAGATAAATTGTTAATAACTATGCAGTCTCTTTTCTCAAATTTCCCAAAGAGTTTGTGTACAAAGTATTTTGATTTTCCTTTTAGTGTTGGAAAATGGAAATGTAAGATGAGTATATGGATTGTTTAAATCCTGCAACACTCAGAATGTGAACTGGGACTAGAATTGAGGTCTCCTGACTCTCATTTTTGGGATTAGTTCCTCTAGATTAGGCTGTAGGGATTACACTGTGGGGACATAGTAGATTGAGGGAATTATACTGCCATAGTCTCCCCCACTAGGGACAAGACACACAAAGAAGCTGTGCATTTACCAAATGTAAACCATAATAAAACATCATTCAAGGTGATTTGAGTATTGCATATATTGGAGAAACTGAGCTTCAGTAATTGCTGACTATGTGAAATGACAGGCACCATATCTAAATGGGAAGGAGCAAAATGGTTACCTTCTGAAAGTATAAAACCTGTTTGAGATCACCCTCCCAAGTGATCCTTGGGTTCTCTGTTCCAAACATTAGGTTGTTGCAAACAGTTCTGCCCATGATGAATGCATTATATGTATACAGCATCCAAGTGTATAGCCATAGGTCTGATGAATCTTTCTCTAAAATAAAGTGCTATTTCTATTGGCAATTCAAGTATGTAAATATATGGTCTGGTTTATTTTGACCAGCATTAGACAAAACATGTCTGTAGGTTGTGGGCCTTACCTTCATGTGCTTTGTTTCTGTCTGCTGCAGTGAAGTTGCCAAGGATTCCAAATAGGAAGTCAATACGATTAAGATTCAATGGAGGATTGCCAAAAAATGTGCATAGACTTTCAAAGGAGAAAAAAGCTTTCCCCTCCGCTATAAGATATTATTGATGTTATCATTGGGGGGAAGGGGGAATATGGGTATTGGGCTTACCATAAGCCTCACTTAGAATGCATTTTTGAGGCTGATTCAGTGTTTTGTCCATCCAAGCGCTCTTTGAATTAGCATGAATTATGGGAAGAGATATGGTTCTGAAATATAATCCTGGAAAGTGAGGCACTGAGGTATCCTGTAGTATACATACATCCTAAGTCTGTTCAAATCAATATTTGTCTCTTCCTAATATACGAGGAGAGGGACGAGATAACTTCTTGAAGCAGACAGCCAAAAGAAGTGGAAAAAAAAGCTGTTAGTTTAAAATGTTTACACATGATAGTAAGAGAGTGAATTTGGCAATGAATGCTGAGAATAGAGAAAGTATATGAAACCTTTCACCCATTTGTGAAACTCTAAATAGTTCCATCCTTACAAAATTTAATCAAGTATTTTGGAGTGTTTGTCCAAAGAGTAACAATGAAAACTAAATGCAATTAAAAATGATTGTAAAACATGAGCAGCAGCAACTGCAGACATCTCCAGCGAACCACAAGGAATGATCCTGTCTATGTGGCACAGCATAGGGAAAATTTTGTTAGTGCTTGTTAGATTTTGTCTGTGGGTCAGGTTTCTTGTTTTACTTGATGGGCAGTTGCTCATAGTGTTTCAAGGGCTTATCAGTTCTATCAGAGCAAGAATCTGGGGAGGCAAAACCCTTCCTCTCGGGCATTCTGCTGAGCTTAGTGAGCTCAACATGGAAGAGGCTCCCATCTGAAAGGTCTACTGGTCAGAGTTTAAGTAAATTATGACAGATGAGTTGGAGATGCATCATTTCCTTGACTCCCAAATACCACGTGTTTACAAATTTTACCAAAAATTACTGCCTAAGAATTTACCCTATTTCTAATGGGCAATTTTATTACAGAATGGAGCATTTTAGTACAAGGTAGACCTTGGTAAAGAGAGTTACAGAGACAGCATGAAAATATTGGGCTTGTAAATGAAGGGTTAGAAACAAGAATAAGATAAAAGGAGGCAAGAGTAAGCTAAAGCCAAATTTTATCTGCCCCATGGAGATAAAGGGCAGTCCTGGGTTTTAACATCAGCAAGCATTGTTGTCTGAATTAGTCACTGCTCATCTTGTTCAGATGACATGTACTTTCAACAAAAGATGTCATCAGGTGGTAGGAGATTGAAACAATAAGAAAAATAATTGTGGTTGAATTTAAGAAGGTGGAATAGGTTAGAAAAATAGCATTTAACTTGTTATAATTTACATCAAGTTTATAACAGAAAAAATAACCGTTTCCATGGAACCAACGAATAGATTTATTTTTAAAAAAGATCTTAATAGTTGGCTAAAATTTAACTTTTAAATTAGGTGTATTATGTCATATAAAAGGTGTGTGAGAAATTTGTTCACCTACTTTATGTCTTCATTTCTTTGTCAGGAAGAGAACATTTTAGTCCTGATATTTGTGTAACTAATAATTACTGGATAATGGGAGGAGGCACCAGGAACTAGTTTTAGCTAAGGTCTAGAAAGGTAATATTTTAACTGGGAAAATCTGATCTTGCTGTCTGTTCTTCACCCCGGACTTTTTCTGCAACGTTGGAGTCATTCACATACTAGTTCACAAAAAGATTATTTGCTTTGTATTGTAAAACTTCCATTTAATATTTTTTGTATTTAAATATGTCCTCGAAAGGAGATGTTCCACATAAAAATAACACACTTCAGACATTAGCATCAGTATCTTCCAGAGAAAATTTTTCATTGACTATTTCTGTGGCGTCTTTCATACTATGTCACATAGTATGCTCTTTTTGTTATGGCTCTAGTAATTATCCTGCCTCCACCCTATCTTGTAAAACCCAGGCCTGAAGTCCTTCCTGCAAGGTTCTTGCGTCCAAGGAGATTAACGAAGGAATATGTCATTCTTCAATACTATGTTCTAAACAGACAGCATGGATTATTCATTTGTGAGTAGACCATGATAGCGCAAAACATATAGAGAATGATTTGGGATTTTTGAGAAAATATGTAAAATAGTATTTTGTTGTTTATTAAAGGAATACTGTGGATCTGGCAAGGAAAAGTAAAGTATCTACAGTTAGAACAAATTCTCAGAAGAGAGAACAAAACACTGTGCAGGAGGAAGAGCTAAATAGACGTGGCTCTTAAGTGTGGTCATTGTTCAACGCTGGTTTTGAACATCAGCTGCCAGTTTAACCCTGTACTAAAAGGTTTCTCTTATCTTATTATGCAGACAAGTGGAACAAATATTCCTACATTTCCCCTCTGTTTTTTGACCTCAGTGAAATATGCATGTTCAGGGAAAGCTACAGATCCTGGCTTTCTGATAGGAGTGGTGAGGTCTGAAGTCTTCATCTGGCACTGAGTCCATTTTCCACCCTAGGCCAGGAAGGGAACCCAGCTAAATTTAAATGGAGCCACTCCTAAAGTAATAAGGTGATCATATTAACTGCAGGGCATGCTAAAAGCCTCTGATGAACACATGTTTCCTCCTGCATTTGCCTTTCCAAAGGTCTATCTATTTTCTTTACTTATAGTGAGTCCCAAAAAGGACTCTATAAGTGTGGACAAAAGGTATACTTGGGTATTAATGATTTTGAAGTAAGGCAGTGGTCTTTGGAAATGAATAGCAGCCTCAGTAGGTTAAAGATAGTCAGCTAACATATCACTGAAAGTTACTTGAGTATTAACAGCTTATTTTAATAAAATGCTTTGCTGTAAAACACATAGTATGATAATAAATGCTAGAGATAATAAAAGTTAGAAATAGAACAGGACCAGATTGGGGATTGTGTGGAAATTCTTCTGTGTGGGAAAACCTTACTTCTATGTACATGTAGACATCATAGATTTGTTTGTGTGGGGAAGTGATGGGGAAGCACTTGTATCTCCTGATGAACTTGGAAGGAGCATGTAAGAGTCTGGAGTGGGTGGAGGTGGCATCAGGGACATTTATGAGGGTGACCTGCACTCCATGAAGTGGGGTGATGAGGGCAAGTGTTTAAGTGTGCATTCACACTAGGTGAAATGGGGAATATGCAGTAAAGGAAATGAAGAAAGAGGATTTATTCCATGGGGTGGGGAAGAGGAGGGAAAAGTCAAGCATGAAGTTTTGGGAGAGTGGGAGAATTTTTGTTGCATTGACAGAAATGAAGGAGTCAGGAGGAACCCCGTGTGTAGGGAGGTTAGAGGAGGCCTTGGTGAGACATTTATGAGACAGACATTCATTGTGGTTTGGGGAAAGCACCTGGGCCTTCAGAGGGAAGTCCAGGAGAGAAATGTAGACTTGAGGATGAGCTGTACATTGTTGATCACAATTATTGTTGTTAGAAATTACAAGCCCCTCAAGGGAAAAAAAAAAAACCATAGAAGAATACAGTTGGTGAGCACAGAACTGACCAGAATTTCACAACAGTAGAGTGGGAGGGTTTGGAGAAATCCCCCAAGAATGCAGATAAGGAAAACAGATCAGAGGTAAATGAGGATAGAAGCACAGGATAGAGTCATGAGTTTGAAGGAGAAATATTTGACAATGTTAAAAGTTAAACAGTGGAAAATCAAATGAAAACCTGTATATTTGATGTGAGAAAGTCACCAGTGATCTTTAAGAGTATAATTTCCATAATGTAGTGAAGTGAGAACTATATTTTTATGACTCAAAGGATGAATCCTATGAGGAAATAATTCCAGCAGGTAGACACCAATCATTTGAGAATTCTTGATGTGAAAGAGGAAATAATTAGGATGATAAATAGCAAAGATTCCTCTCCCCATATTGAAAGGTTTTGTGTGTGTGTGTGTGTGTGTGTGTGTGTATTTTTTCAGTGAGGGAAAAGTGGTAAATGAGATACAAGAGAAACTCAAGGATGGCAAAAAGAGGAAATAAGTGAAAGAATAAGATTTTTATTGAAAGAGATAGATGAAAAAGATAATGAAAGAGATAGTGTGAAATCAAAGGCTTAGGTCAATTAGCATTGCCAAATAATGGATACCTGCCCTGATTCAGTCATTAGTATAGGAAGGTTGGATCTTCAACTCCTTAATTTCAGCAATTACCCTTTTAGTTGGCCAATATTAGCCACATTGTAGCACCGAAGAACCGTGAGACAGGGGTGGTTGGGTGACTTGCTTCAAGTCCCAGGAAACAGGCAAGAATGGATTCAGAACACAGATTGTTAAGTTCTGAAGCTCGCACCTACAGTGAAATGTGGTACTGTTGTTCATTTGTCATGAGACAAGGGCTGTAGTAGAGAGGTGTGCGGGGTGGGCAGGAAGACCAGAATGAGTCATGGTCTGGCTTGTTCTCCAGGCAGCTTGCACACGCAACAGGGGGATAGTGATAAGATGGCAATCTGTTCTGTCTTTTTCATCTACGTAAACCCTAAGTATAGGAAAGTGTAATACTGACTTTCAAATCTCAGCATCTAGAAGCAATGGCACCTCATGGATGTTTGCCAGATGAGTGGAAAAGGAAACGTCTACTTTCTGTTGCAGATTTGTTAAAATTCAGTAACAGCTAACAGATTTTTTTTCTTGAGATTTTAGAATTAAATTTGAGTGTCATCTTTGAGGCATTTGGTCTGCCCGTGACTGAAGAACAGCCATGTTAGGGTGGTGGTGGAAGGTGTATGACAGAGCCAAAGAGGAGGAACAGTTGAAAGGGGATATCGGTTAAGCAGAGTTTATGAAAATGTATGTGGCTGAAACTTGAAAGAGATGGGCATTTGGGGGAACTGCTTGTTTTGATTCAACCTTTATCAGATAAGAGAGCAGAGGCATAGATAGTCTTACCTTTCTGCTCACAGACCCTAGAAAGACCCCTTTGGAGTCTAGGACAGGCGAGCAGCTCTGTTTCTGCCCTCAAGCCCTCTTACTGCCTTTTCCTTACTTTAAAAATTTCTTTAGAATTTTAACAGTTTCTGTTTAGTGTTCAACATTGGTATTGTAACATGCAGTTCTACTTAAGAAGCTTTTCTAGGATGAAAGCAAACACAAAAGAAACTCCATTCCGGCATACATCTACGTACATTCATACATATATTATACTTGACTTTTGTCAATGATGAAGGAACCTTAAACAATTGCTTCCCTTCCTCTTTTGTAAATAGAAAGCCAAACACCCATACTGACTGTCTTTTCCTTTATTTTGAGCCCATAAGCAAAGGATATATTAAGAATATTAAGTTGAGAAAAAAAATAAAAAGAACATAATTCCCTTTTCCTTTTGATCCTACTGAAGGCTGAATAGATCAGGGTTATAAAAAAGACAAATGGTCCCCAGTCCCTCAAGGTGACCAGTCATCCTGAAGTCCTCAGTTCTATGATAGAATGCCTCCAATTTCATTTATATCTCAATTTGCAGAGTTTATACATGGAAAAATCCTTTGCTATTCTTTCTACTACAAGGCAGAAGTCATATTACTACTAATTACTCAGATTAATATAGTACTATTATTACCAGTACAGTCTATAAAGTACTTTCTCCAAAGTTACCTAATTTCAGCTTGAAAGTATTTGTGAGTTGTATAATATTGTCCTGTTTCATATATGAAAGTTTGTCACTAAACCACAATAACAAAGCTGCTAAATAAAATCAGTTTTCAAACCTAGCTTCTCTGATTAACTTTCCACAAGGCCCTGCTACTTCCCAAAGAGTGAATTTCTGTCTCTTGTAATAGATTTATCCATTTTATCATGATGAGGCTAGTTGACACAATTAAGGTAGTTTTTGTAACATTCCAACCAAAGTTTTTTTCATCGTTTGTCATTTTACCTACTACTACTGTCACCTACCAAGCTCTCTCTCTTGGGTAAGATGTAAAGATATGAGCTCCTAAAATTGCATTGCATTATCCCCAGCCTGTAAATAGGTTATCCTGAGACCACCTCACGTCCTTATGAAAGTGCTGGCTTGGCTATGATGCACAATAAATGTAATACATGTTGGGACAAAGCCTGTCATCTTGGCCAGTAAATGGTCTGAAACATCGGTTAAGGCTGGCTGATTGTATTATAGAAAGTTATTTTTATAATTCTTTGATTCATCCATTTCAATTGTTTCTGACTTTGTCTGCAGATTATTAATCTTCAGATTTTTTAATGGGAACGGGTAACCAGACTTGGGTAAGAGAGTTTATTCTACTTGGCCTGTCCAGTGACTGGGACACACAGATCTCCCTCTTCATCTTTTTCTTGATCACATACCTGGTAACAGTGCTGGGGAACTTCCTCATCATTCTTCTCATCAGACTGGACAGCCGACTCCACACTCCCATGTACTTCTTTCTCACCAACCTCTCCCTCGTTGATGTCTCCTATGCCACAAGCATCGTTCCTCAGATGCTGGTGCATTTTCTTGCAGCACATAAAGCAATCCCATTTGTGAGCTGTGCCGCCCAATTATTTTTCTCCCTGGGCTTGGGTGGGATTGAGTTTGTTCTACTGGCCGTAATGGCCTATGACCGCTATGTGGCTGTGTGTGACCCCCTGCGATACTCAGTCATCATGCATGGAGGCCTCTGTACTAGGTTGGCCATCACATCCTGGGTCAGTGGTTCTGTTAACTCTCTCATACAGACTGTAATCACCTTTCAGCTGCCCATGTGCACAAACAAGTATATTGATCACATATCCTGTGAACTCCTAGCTGTGGTCAGACTGGCCTGTGTGGACACCTCCTCCAACGAGATTGCAATCATGGTTTCTAGCATTGTTCTGCTGATGACACCTTTCTGCCTGGTTCTCCTGTCCTACATCCAGATCATCTCCACCATCCTAAAGATCCAGTCCACAGAAGGAAGAAAGAAAGCCTTCCACACCTGTGCCTCTCACCTCACAGTGGTTGTCCTGTGCTATGGCATGGCCATTTTCACTTATATCCAGCCCCGCTCCAGCCCCTCTGTTCTTCAGGAGAAGTTGATCTCTCTCTTCTATGCTGTGTTGACACCCATGCTGAACCCCATGATTTATAGTGTAAGGAATAAGGAGGTGAAGGGGGCCCGGCAGAAACTACTAGGGCAATTTTCTGGACTAACGTCAAAACTAGCAATTTGATGAATCCTGAGCATCGCTTAGAGTAACTTTGCCTGTGTTTTCTCCCACATGACTCACATATGGCAGTCATCATCTGCATTGCCATGGCAACCAGGAAGGAGATGGTGACCCATGTGCTAGTGATGCTGTGTAGGAGGCTGGAGGTTGGGTTGGGGTGTGGTGTGTGGGTATATTTTTATGTCAAAGCAGCATGTTCAGTGGAGTTGAGCACAGCTGTACTAGAACTTCCCACACTTTCTCTGTCTCCATTCATATGGCCTGAGGATAATGAGAAGAAAAAACATACTGTTTTGATTTGTCACATTGTTTGTAATCATGGACCTATTTGTGGACCTATTTTGGACCACTCATTCTTATTCATCCAAATTTTGTACAAGGTAATTGTGTTTCCATTGGGAACTAAAACATTTTCATATTTTAGACTCACTTAAAATAATGCGTGATGTGTGAAGCCACATCCAGTAACTGTGTGAGTCACTGTTCTGAGAGAAATGCTATGGACTGTTAAGATATCTTTGTGCTGGACCACTAACTGTGCACATAGCATCTTGTCTGAGTGTGGGAGGTACCTCAGGAAAGGAGCATTAACTGAGGGTCTTGCTTTATAGTGATAGGAATATAAGTAAAGCTGTTTGGACAAGGCTACTACTGACCAAGGAAAAGCCACACTTGGGGTACTACTTGACAGCATAACAAGCAATTTAAGAGGAATTTTACTGCATATGTAAGAGGTACCATTTAAATATTAAAACTGTCCAATTTCTGAAAAATCCATAACCTCTTTTCTGAGACTTTAGAAACAATAAGCACATAAAATATGAATTAACATATAAAATATAAGAGATAGAGTTAATCTGAGAAAGGACAGTGTTCTGAGCCAAAGCCACTGAAAGATAAGACAATTTCAATATGATTTTGGGAATCAGGACACTTTGGTCAGCTGTGCAGTGTTTCCCTCTAGTCTCTGAACACCTTCACCCCTTCCTCCTCCCACACACAACAGGGCCCTAGCTGACCTTTGTAAATTAGTGAGGTGGAATACATGAGGCTGGACCTCATCGCTGAGAAACACCTGAGTCAGGAACAAAAGGGGAAAGAAATATTGTACAATAGGCAAGGAAGGGGAAAGAGGAGAATGAATGATAGTAGCTCATCTTCTCACTCCCTGGAAAAAATCTCAAAGTCCTTTCTTCTGTGTCTTGTGTAAGTCAGGGGATTCACAGTTCTTCCACTTGTGAACATGTTATCATAAAATTTCAGTGTTCAAGTTGAGTTGAAGTTTCATATAATCCAAAGCTCATTTGACATTTTAAATTTACCTAAAGGGGATCAATCATAAATTTTTCAAAATTGGCATGTGTCTTGGTAGGTGTCAGTGGTACTGGGGCTAAAATTCTTGCTAGGTATTCAGATATCAGTGAAATATCTACTGTGTATCAGTGACAGTGAATTGTTGAGACACAACAGTCAATATGAATCAGTGCTGACAATATAAAGGCATAGCGAGGATGACAGTGAAGCAATTAAAATGCAGGGTGAGAACAGTCACAGAGAGTAAAGCTTTGGGGATGATTGCAGAAGTCTTCCTGTATGAAAGGACCAGAAAATATCTTGCTGGAGGCCATGAAAGTGAGAACAAGTGATCCAGATAACAAGCAACCCAAGCAAAGGAGGACCTTGTGAAGTGTGCTGAGCTGAAAGAAAGCACAAAAATTCAAAAATATCCAAAGCTGGGCTTACAGGGCAGAGAGGATGAGGAACTAGTGAAGATAAGGCAGGTGATAGGGGTCTGGTCTTAGAGTGCTTTGAATGCCAAATTCATGCCAGTAAAGATATTTATTTATTTATTTACATATAATGTATTATTTGTTTCAGGGGTACAGGTCTGTGATTCATCAGTCTTACATAATACACAGCCCTCCCCACAACACATACCCTCCCTAATGTCTATCATCCTTCCCATCCCCTTCACTCCAGCAAACTTCAGTTTGTTTCCTGAGATTAAGCGTCTCTCATGGTTCGTATCTGTCTCTGGTTTTGTCTTGTTTCATTTTTTCTTCTCTTCCCCTATGATCCTCTGCCTTGTTTCTCAAATTCCACATATCAGTGAGATCATATGAAAATTTACATTCTTGAGATATCATTTTGGCAAACAAGTCAGAGGAAGAAAAGATTGGAACGGAGGAGACTAGCTAGGGGACTACTCCACAATCACTGTTTGAGACATTAGTGGAATCTGAATTAAGATAGTGGTAATAGAGGAAAGAGAAGAGTCTGGTCCTGTGATTTAAAAAGACAAACCATAAATGACTCTTAATCTCACAAAACAAACTGGGGGTTGCTGGGGGGAGGTGGGATTGGGAGAGGGGGAGCGGGCTATGGACATTGGGGAGGGGAGGCGAACCATAAGAGACTATGGACTCTGAAAAACAACCTGAGGGTTTTGAAGGGTCAGGGGTGGGAGGTTGGGGGAACAGGTGGTGGGTAATGGGGAGGGCACGTTTTGCATGGAGCACTGGGTGTTGTGCAAAAAGAATGAATACTGTTACGCTGAAAAAATAAATAAAATGGGAAAAAAAATAAAATAAAAAGATATTTCAGAGGAATACTCGAACCACTCTCAGTTTGGAATTCCCATGTGAATCTCATTTGTCTTCTAAAATATCAATCTCCTGTCTAAATATTCTATGAATTGTGGAGTCAACTGAAAAATTGACTACTATGAACCGTCCTATGTGCAGTGTAGGAGAAAGATATAAAAGAAGGAAATTCATCAAATATATGCAGGACGCTTCATGGAGGAGAATTGGGCAGGTGCTATACCTCATTTCTGTGACTGATGTGTGGTCCCAGAGTGAGTTTTCTCCACCTCCCATCCAAAGATCTCTTTGCTCTCACCCAGCAGCTTAGCTTGTTTGGGTTTACCTGAAAGTTTTTCCAGATCTGCATTTCTTAGGAGGCAGAAATGTTGAGAGTGGGCTTCAGATGTATAGAAACAGACAAGTGTAATGTTATAGTCCATGTGTTGAATTTCTACTTTTGTCTTTTTCATTTTTTTTAAATATTTTATTTATTTATTTGACAGAGAGAGAGAGGTCACAAGTAGGCAGAGAGGCAGGCAGAGAGAGAGGGAGAAACAGGTTCCCTACTGAGCAGAGATCCTGATGTGGGGCTTGATCCCAGGACTCTGAGATCATGACCTGAGCTGAAGGCAGAGACTTAAACCACTGAGCCACCCAGGTGCCCCTATCTTTTTCATTTTATAGACTGTTTTTATTTTTTTTAAGATTTTATTTATTTATTTGACAGAGAGAGATCATAAGTAGGCAGAGAGGCAGACAGAGAGAGTGAGAGGGAAGCAGGCTCCCTGCTGAGCAGAGAGCCCGATGTGGGACTCGATCCCAGGACCCTGAGATCATGACTTGAGCCGAAGGCAGCAGCTTAAACCACTGAGCCACCCAGGCGCCCCTAGACTGTTTTTCCAGGACAGATTATTCTCAGAAATTTAAATTGTCATTAATTAGTATACGTGAATACCTTGAGACATCCAACATTCCTCATTAGAAGCTGTTTGTGAATGATATTCTCAGTATAAAAGAGAAAAGTATGGTTGATTCAGGGGCAAAATAAGATGATGTTCTAAACAATAAATCCATGAAATATAACTTTTTAAAAAGTTGGAAACTAAAAAAAAATTTAAGAATTAAAATCTTGTTCATTATTTAATAATCATAAAAATATCACTGAAGTATCTTGTAAGGAAAAAAAAACCCTAATATATATAAAAATTGCAGTTTGTTTAAATAGGAATCCGAATAAAATCCATACATTGCCATTGTCTACTATGTCCCTGAAGACCTGGTTAATGTATAGGTTCACCTTCAATTTCCTTTTTTCCCCTTGGAATTACTTGTTGAATAAAACAGGGTTGTTTTTCCCAGTTGGATTCCCATGCAGCTTGGATTTTTTTTTTATGACATCCCTGGAGTGTAGTTTTGCATGTTCCATTGACCCTGTCTCTCATTTAGATCTGAAGCCTTGATCAGATTTAAATGAATTTTCTTTTCTCACAAGATTTTTCAGATGGTGGCATGTACTTGCATCAAAAGGGACACAGTGTTCAGTTTCTCTTCTCTAGGGTTTATTATGGTTATTGCATTGCCTAGTTTCTCAATAGCAGCCAGTGTCTAATGACATTTAAGGCTAGGTAGTAGTTTATTGCAGGGGCTCCTCTGCACATTGTAGGGTGTTTTTCAACATTCCTGACCTCTATCCACTAAATGGAAGTTGTGTCCCATCCCCACCTCCTTCCAGTTTTGACAATCAGAGAAGTCTCCAGATATTAAGAACTATCCCCCAGGGAAGGCAAAATCACCCCTGGTAGAAAACTACTAACCTAGATCCATTAGTTTATTAGGGGTTGCAGGGTAGGAATATCCTACTGTCCCTTTCTCTTTATTATTTAAAATGCATTTATAAGTAGAAGCTTCCTCCTCACCACCATTTTATCTTCCTGAGGTATAGTTAGTAGAGGAAAGGCAGGATAAATATGTTATTTTTTCCCCTTTCTTTACCACTTTTTTTTAATACAACAAAAGAGATGTTTAAAAAAAATGATGAGCTCTTCAATGTAAACGTATTTGCTGTACTTTTATTTGTTGCAGTTATTATCTTTATTGATGTTCAAATTGTCTTGTATTTACTGAGTGGGAGTCTATTTGAATTTCCTTTTGGTGCTATAACAAATCACAAGTTTCATGGCTTAAAACAATACAAATTATTATCTTCAGTTCTGAAGCTCAGAAGTCTGAAATGGGTTTCCCTAGATCAAAATCCACATGTCCACAGGCTGTATCTCTTTCTGGAGGGCTAGGGAAGAATCTGATTTCTTGCTTGTCCCAGTTTCTAAGGGAGATTCCACTCCTTGTCTCATGCCCCTTTCTTCCACCCTGAAGGTCAGCACAGCACCTTTATACCTTTCTCTGACTGTGATTCTGCTTCCATCCTCACATCTCTTTTTCCTGAACCTGAGCCTTTCTTCTTGCTCCTATTCAGACTCTTGTCTGGCATCACAAAGATTATCCAGGAAGATCTCCCGACTTGAAGGTCCTTAATATAAATGCATCTGTAGGTTCCTTTTAACATGTAAGGCAGGTTTTAGATATAAATATGAATATGAATAACATATTCATAGGTTCCGGAGAATAGGACATGGGCATCTTTAAGGGGTTACTACTCTGGCTACCAAAGAGCCTATTCAAATTAGCTACTTAGTTTTTTGTTTGGTTTGTTGTTTTTTGTTGTTGTCTTCCCACATTACCCTAGTCTCTTCAATAGCTACCTTACTTTCTGGTGTGATACAACATTATAGTCCCATCTCTCTCTCTCTCTTTTTTTTTTAAGATTTTATTTATTTATTTGTCAGAGAGAGTGCACAAACAGGGGGAACAATAGACAGAGGGAGAAGCAGGTTCCCTCCTGAGCAGGGATCCCAATGCGGGACTCCATCCCAGGACCCTGGGATCATGACCTGAGCCAAAGGCAGATGCTTAACCAGCTGAACAACCCAGGTTCTCCAGCAGTCACATCTTTTACCTTTCTTGCCTTATAATTAGAATTATTGCTCCAAGAAGCACGATTCCTTTTGATGGGAAATGGAATTTAGAGAGCACGGTCTTAGTACTGTATTCTACTGGAGATTTAAGATTGGTTCTGCAAGTGGTATGATGTACAGTCAATAATGGTTGTAACTGAACTAGTATTGGCTAAATGAAATCCAATACTTTGAACCCATAGATAGTCATCATCATCACCATGACCACTGGTATGCTTGGGAAATTAGGCTGATTGACTTCTGAAGTATGCCATTACTCTTGTCCACATGGAAACTGAGAACCTCCTTTGTCATGAGAAATCCTATGGAACACACATGAATTTACTCCTATTTCTTCCTTAAAGCCCTGTGTCCTAATCCTCTAAACATTGTCTTTTATATCGAGGTAAAAGATTATGTGTGGCCTTTAAATCAGTGCATATCCTGGCTTCCAATGATCTTCCTCCCATGCAAAGTTATGGTGAAATATACTGTATAAAATTCTCCCATTTAGGAAGAGCATTTTTTCCATGGTCTTTCAGGACTATAACTTCTCAGTTTAATAGTCATAGAGATTACATAGGAGACCAGATTATGGGTTGAATATTCAATGGCAGGATGACAGGAAGAGACATGATGGAAGTATAAATCAACAGTTTATGACAGTTTTTTGAGTCTTCAGCATCTGCTCAGGCATAGTCTCACATATACTACTTTATGCTTTGTTCCTCAAAGCAGATTTTGATGAACAGCTCCAGGTTCATGGTGACATGGTTTCCCATGGCCAGGCATTCCCATGGTCTACTAGGGCCCAATAGCAAGTAAAAGTTGTTTCTCAAAAGAAGAGGTAACTTGACAAAGAACCACTTCCCTACCCCCCAAAACCCTATGGATCAGCACTTTGATTCTCTACTCAAATCTTCCCATAGGCTCTATTCAGCATTTCAATCTGCCATAGATATTCCAAGGTTCAGTGAGAACATGGGGTCATAAGAACCAAATAGAAGATTGTTTGCACTGCAGATGAGCCATCTGGAGAATTTCTTTTGGGCTGCTCTTGAAACTGGCATTCATGGCATCCTAACCTGATTGGCCTTCTAATGGTAAACCCAAAATGGACAAATATGGAAAAAACTGAGTCTTGAAGAAAACAGGTGCAGATAAAGAATAAACAATACATTACATGGTATTACCACAATAGAAGCTTCCAGGCTGGATACCCAGATACTAGGCCTCAGTGACATGGTTCATTGATTCAAGAAGTTATTTCCTTATATGGTAGATGTTGTGGATATTGACTTAAAGTTCCACTGCGCAGATGCAAAGATCATGTCTATTTCTATTTCATGTCATATTTCTATATGAAATATAACCTGTTCCCTACCTGCTTCTGAAAGTATTCTTTGGGGGCACCTCCCCGGCTCAGATGGTTAAGCATCTAACTCTTGATTTTGGCTCAGATCATAATCTCAGAGTAATGAGATTGCACCCTCCCTCAGTGCTGGGTGTGGAGCCTGCTTAGGATTCTCTCTATCTCCCTCACCCTCTCCCTGCTTGCTTGCTTGTTTTCTCTCTCTCTCTCTCTATCTCTCTCACCCTCTATAAGTAAGTAAATAAATAAATAATAAATAAAATAAAAATATTCTTTGTACTACTTATTTCTTGGATCAGAGCAAACCAGCTTTAGAAACAGACTGGGTTTCCAGTCTAGGTCAGATTCTTTGGTCTGGTCTGTTGAGGCTGAAAATCACATGCTGCTACTGGGTCCTTCTGAGAGACACTGTGGGGAGGAAATGATCAAGCTAAATGTTCCTCAGTGCATACTCATTAGCATGACTTCAGACTTCTTACTATTCAGGGCTTTTTTCTATGGGGCTTGAATATTCTAAATATCCCTTTTAAATTGTAGAGTTCTGAAATAAACACACGATCTCAAATGTAGTCTAATCAAGTGAGAGTCCAATGCATGTGGCAGAAACTGGCTAGTTACTCATAAGACATATCCTCAACTTTGTAATGAGGTGAACCATGGAACCAAGTTCTAATTTCTGAAATGTAGATGCAAAGAAACACAATATGCCACTTCCAGGCCTGGCCTGTTGCTAGCCACCAGCCTCCGTTATTGATTGCTTTGCTCTGAAGTCACCCATATACAGGGTATTAAGCATAAGACTCTGGGGGCTCAGATGGTGGAAGAAGCTGGATCCTGAGTCACTGACAGGACAAGAATGAAGAGCCATTCCGACCAGTGTTACCTACATGGAAATGTGTATAAATGAGAAATAAATTTTATTGTGTTAAGCCATGGTTATTTGAGAACTGTTTGTTTCAGCATCTAGCCTACTTTGAATAGTACAATGAGAGTATTATTTTAATATGATCATTTCATAACACAAATATCCTGTGTACATCTAATTAGTACCCTGATACTTATAACTAATGAAAGGTCTTTGTCTTCAAGCAGCTCACAAGTCAATCAATTTCCAGTAATTTGGACTTCTTCATAATTATTACAAATGTGCTTAAGATTGCTTTAGCTTCTTGAATTTTAAATACATACCAGATATTAAAATGTGATAATAAAAGCTTCATGTCTTTATCATATAAACTGATGTTGAGCCAACACTCCAAATTCCTTACTACTTGATTTTTCCTAATTGCTATGCTAAGATTAGTAAATAATAAAGGCTAATTTCTTATTTTATTTTTTGTTGAGGTATAACTTACATACAATAAATTCACTCTTTTTTGTGCAGACTTTTATGAGTTTTAAAAATATGTACATTCATATAAGTTCCACCATAATCAAGACAGAAATTTTCATCATTCAAGCATATTCTTATGACCCTTTTTAGTCAAATGATTTTATGAACACCATTGATGCTCAACCACCAAACAGATTTCTCGATTTGTTTATTGCAATATATCATGTAAATGGAATCAGTAGGACACAGCCTTTGAGTATGACCTCTTTTCCTTAGCATAAAGCATTTGAGATGCATTCGTGTTTTTTCATGTTACTGTAGTGTATTCATTTGTGGAGTAATAGTTTACTTGTATGGATATACCACATTTGTTGATTTACTTTTTAAAGTATATGTGGATTATTTCTAATTTGGAGGAATTATGAATAAACACTATTATAAACATTCAAGTACAGATTTTTGGGTGAACGTAAATGAATTCCATTGGGTGAAAAGAAATCCCACATAGGAGTTCTATGGTTAGGTTGTTATAATAAGAGCAAGTTTTCTTTCATAAGAAACTGCCAAACTTTTTAAAAGTGGTAGCACCATTTGCATTTGCACAAGCAGTAATGAGAGTTGCAGTTTTTCCATACAATTACCTGTGCTGTCCAGTCTCAGTTATTATCATTTTTTTTTAAGGTTAGCAATTTTGATTGGTGGGTAATGACATCTCACTGTGGCTTTAATTTGTGTTTCTTTGAGGACAAAAGATGTTGAATATCTTTTCTTGTAATTTTTGGCCATCTGTGTGCTTTTGATGAGTTGTCTGTTTACATCTTTTGCCCAATTTTCGGTTGGTTGTTTATTTTCTTACTGTTTAGTTTTGAGGATTTCTTTTAAATTTTTTCATTATTAACATAAAATGTATTATTTGCTTCAGGAGTACAAGACTGTGAATCATCAGTCTTACACAATTCACAGCATTCACCATAGCACATACCCTCCCCAATATCCATAACCCAGCCACTCTATCCTTCCCCCCTGACCCCCTGGCAACCCTCAGCTTGTTTCCTGAGATTAAGAGTCTCTTGTGGTTTGTCTCCCTCCCCTCCCATCTTGTTTCACTTTTTCCTTCCCTTCCCCCACCACCCCTGCCCTGCCTCTCGAATTCCTCATATCAGAGAGATAATATAATAATTGTCTTTCTCTGATTGACTTATTTCATTTAGCTTAATACCCTCTAGTTCCATCCACGTCATTACAAATGGCAAGATTTCATTTCTTTTGATGGCTGCATAGTACTCCATTGTGTATATATACCACATCTTCTTTATCCATTCATCTGTTGATGGACATCTAGGTTCCTTCCATAGTTTGGCTATTGTGGACATTGCTGCTGTAAACATTTGGTTGCACATGCCCCTTCAGATCACTTTTTTGTATCTTTAGGGTAAGTGCCCAGTAATGCGATTGCTGGGTTGTAGGACAGTTCTATTTTCAACTTTTTGAGGAACCTCCATACTATTTTCCAGAGTGGCTGCACCAGCTTGCATTCACACCAACAGTAGGAGGGTTCCCCTCTCCCCACATCCTCGCCAATATCTGTCATTTCTTGACTGATTAATTTTAGCCATTCTGACTGGTGTGAGGTGGTATGTCTTTGTGATTTTGATTTGTATTTCCATGATGCTGAGTGATGTTGAACACTTTTTCATGTGTCTGTTGGCCATTTAAATGTCTTCTTTGTAGAAATGTCTGTTCATGTCCTCTGCCCATTTCTTGATTGGATTCTTTGTTCTTTGGGTGTTGAGTTTGATAAGTTCTTTATAGATTTTGGACACTAGCCCTTTATGTCATTCACAAATATCTTTTCATTCTGTCGGTTGTCTTTTAGTTTTGTTGACTGTTTCCTTTGCTGTGCAAAAGTTTTCATTTTGATGAATTCCCAGTAGTTCTTTTTTTGCCCTTGCTACCCTTGCCTCTGACGACGTTTCTCTGAAGATGTTGCTGAGACTGAGGTGGAAGAGGTTGCTGACTCAAGGATTTTGATAGATTCCTATCTCATATTGAGGTCTTTCATCCATTTTGAGTCAATTTTTGTATTCTGCATGTGGTTGTCCAATTTTCCCAACACCATTTTTTGAAGAGACTTGTCTTTTTTCCATTGGACATTCTTTCCTGCTATGTAAAAGATTAGTTGACCATAGAGATGAAGGTCCATTTTGGGCTCTCTATTCTGTTCCATTGATCTATGTGTCTGTTTTTCTGCCAGTACCATACTGTCTTGATGATTACTGCTTTGTAATAGAACTCAAAATCTGGAATTGTGATACTGCCAACTTTGGTTTTGTTTTTCAACATTCCTCTGGCTATTTGGGGTCTTTTCTGGTTCCACATAAATTTTAGGATTATTTGTTCCATTTCTTTAAAAAAATGGATGGGATTTTGATAAGGGTTGCATAAATGTATAGACTGCTTTAGGTAACATAGACATTTTCACAATTTTTGTTCTTCCAACCCATGAGTATGGACATTTTTCCATTTGTTTGTGTCTTCCTCAATTTCTTTCATGAGTACTTCATAGTTTTCTGAGTACAGATATTTTGGCCTCTTTGGTTAGGTTTATTACTAGGTATCTTATGGTTTTGGGTGCAATTGTAAATGAGATTGGCTCCTTAATTTCTCTTTCTTCTGCCTTATTCTTGGTGTATAGATGTGCAACTGATTTCTGTGCATTGATTTTATATCCTGACACTTTACTGAATTCCTGTACAAGTTCTAGCAGTTTTGGAGTGGAGCCTTTTGGGTTTTCCACATGAAGTATCATATCATCTGCAAAGAGTGATAGTTTGACTTCTTCTTTGCTGATTTGGATGCCTTTAATTTCTATTTGTTGTCTGATTGCTGAGGCTAGGACTTCTAGTACTATGTTGAATAGCAGTGGTGATAGTGAACATCCCCGCAATGTTCCTGACCTTAGCGGAAAAGCTTTCAGTTTTTCTCCATTGAGAATGATATTTGCGGTGGGTTTTTCATAGATGGCTTTCATGATATTGAGGTATGTGCCCTCTATCCCTACATTTTGAAGAGTTTTGATCAGGAAGGGATGCTGTACTTTGTCAAATGCTTTTTCAGCATCTATTGAGAGTATCATATGGTTCTTGTTCTTTCTTTTATTAACGTGTTGTATCACATTGATTGATTTGCAGATGTTGAACCAACCTTGCAGCCCTGGAATAAATCCCACTTGGTTGTGGTGAATAATCCTTTTAATGTACTGTTGGATCCTATTGGCTAGTATTTTGGTGAGAATTTTCGCATCTGTGTTCATCAAGGATATTGGTCTGTAATTCTCTTTTTTGATGGGATCCTTGTCTGGTTTGGGGATCAAGGTGATCCTGGCCTCATAAAATGAGTTTGGCAGATTTCCTTCCATTTCTATTTTTTTGGAACAGTTTCAGAATAGGAATTAATTCTTCTTTAAATGCTTGGTAGAATTCCCCTGGGAAGCTGTCTGGTCCTGGGCTTTTGTTTGTTTGGAGATTTTTGATGACTCCTTACTGGTTATAGATCTGTTCAGGTTTTCTATTTCTTCCTGGTTCAGTTGTGGTAGTTTATATGTCTCTAGTAGGAATGCATCCATTTCTTCCAGATTGTCAAATTTATTGTCATAGAGTTGTTCCTAATATGTTCTTATAATTGTTTGTATTTTTTTGGTGTTGGTTGTGATCTCTCCTCTTTCATTCATGATTTTATTTATTTGGGTTCTTTCTCTTTTCTTTCTGATAAGTCTAGCCAGGGGTTTATCAATCTTATTAATTCTTTCAAAGAACGAGCTCCTAGTTTTGTTGATTTGTTCTATTGGGTTTTTTTGTTTGTTTGTTTCTATTTCATTGATTTCTGTTTCTATTTCATTGATTTGTTTCTATTTCATTGATTATTATTTCTCTTCTCCTGCTGGGTTTAGGCTTTCTTTGTTGTTCTTTCTCTAGCTCCTTTAGGTGTAGGGTTCGGTTGTGTATTTGAGACCTTTCTTGTTTCCTGAGAAAGGCTTGTACCGCTATATATTTTCCTCTCAGGACTGCCTTTATTTGTGTCCCACAGATTTTTGAACAGTTGTGTTTTCATTATCATTTGTTTCCATGAATTTTTTTCAATTTTTCTTTAATTTCCTGGTTGAACCATTCATTCTTTAGAAGGATGCTGTTTAGTCTACATGTATTTGGGTTCTTTTCAAATTTCCCCTTGTGATTGAGTTCTAGCTTCAGAGCATTGTGGTCTGAAGATATGCAGGGAATGATCCCAATCTTTTGATACTGGTTGAGACCTGATTTATGACCCAGGATGTGATCTATTCTGGAGAATATTCCATGTGCTCTAGAGAAGAATATGCATTCTGTTGCTTTGGGATGAAATGTTCTGAATATATCTGTGATGTCCATTTGATCCAGTGTGTCATTTAAGGGCTTTATTTCCTTGTTGATCTTTTGCTTGGATGATCTGTCCATTTCAGTGAGGGGAGTGTTAAAAGTCCCCTACTATTATTGTATTATTGTCAATGTGTTTCTTTGATTTTCTTATTAATCGGTTTATATAGTTGGCTGCTCTGACATTAGGGGCATAGATATTTAAAATTGATAGATCTTCTTGTTGTACAGACCCTTTGAGTATGATATAGCATCCTTCCTCATCTCTTGTTATAGTCGTTGGCTTAAAGTCTAATTGTTCTGATATAAGGATTGCCACCCTAGCCTTCTTCTGATGTCCATTAACATGGTAAATTGTTTTCCACCCCCTCACTTTAAATCTGGAGGTGTCTTTGGGTCTAAAATTAGTTTCTTGTAGGCAGCATATTGATGGCTTTTCTTTTTTTACCCATTCTGAGACCCTGTGTCTTTTGATTGGGGCATTTAGCCCATTAACATTCAGGGTAACTATTGAGAGATATGAGTTTAGTGCCATTGTATTGCCTGTAAGGTGACTGTTACTGTATATTGTCTCTGTACCTTTCTGATCTACTACTTTTAGGCTCTCTCTTTGCTTAGAGGACCCCTTTCAATATTTCCTGGAGAGCTGGTTTGGTGTTTGCAAATTCTTTCAGTTTTTGTTTGTCCTGGAAGCTTTTTATCTCTCCTTCTATTTTCAATGATAGCTTAACTGGCTATAGTATTCTTGGCTGCATGTTTTTCTCATTTAGTGCTCTGAATATATCATGCCAGTTCTTTCTGGCCTGCCAGGTCTCTGTGGATAAGTCTGCTGCTTATCTAATATTTTTACCATTGTATGTTACAGACTTCTTTTCCTGGGCTGTTTTCAGGACATTCTCTTTGTCGCTAAGACTTGTAAATTTTACTACTAGGTGATGGGGTGTGGACCTCTTACTGATTTTGAGGGGGGTTCTCTGCACCTCCTGGATTTTGATGCTTGTTCCCTTTGCCATATTCAGGAAATTCTCTACAATAATTCTCTCCAACACAAATAATCCTAAAATTTATATGGAACCAGAAAAAACCTCGAATAGCCAAAGGAATATTGAAAAAGAGAGCCAAAGTTGGTGGCATCACAAGCTTCTAGCTCTATTCAAGCTCTATTACAAAGCTGTCATCATCAAGACAGCATGGTCCTGGTACAAAAACAGACACATAGATCAACCGAACAGAATAGAGAGCCCAGAAATAGACCCTCAACTCTATGGTCAACTAATCTTCGACAAAGCAGGAAAGAATGTCCAGTGGAAAAAAAAACAGCCTCTTCAATAAATGGTGCTGGGAAAATTGGACAGCCACATGCAGAAAAATGAAATTGGACCACTTCCTTAAACCACACATGAAAATAGACTCAAAATGGATGAAGGACCTCAATATGAGAAAGGAATCCATCAAAATCCTTGAGGAGAACACAGGTAGCAACCTCTTTGACCTCAGCCACAGCAACATCTTCCTAGGAACATCACCAAAGGCAAGGGAAGCAAGGGCAAAAATGAACTATTGGGATTTCATCAAGATCAAAAGCTTTTGCACAGCAAAGGAAACATTTAACAAAACCAAAAGATAACTGACAGAATGGGAGAAGATATTTGCAAATGACATATCAGATAAAGAACTAGTTTCCAAAATCTATAAGGAACTTAGCAAACTCAACACCCAAAGAACAAATAATCCAATCAAGAAATGGGCAGAAGACATGAACAGACATTTCTGCAAAGAAGACATCCAGATGGCCAACAGACACATGAAAAAGTGCTCCACATCACTCGGCATCAGTGAAATACAAATCAAAACCACAATGAGATACCACCTCACACCAGTCAGAATGGCTAAAATTAACAAGTCAGGAAATGAGAGATGCTGGCGAGGATGCGGAGAAAGGGCAACCCTCCTACACTGTTGGTGGGAATGCAAGCTGGTGCAACCACTCTGGAAAACAGCATGGAGGGTTCTCAAAAAGTTGAAAATAGAACTACCCTATGACCCAGCAATTGCACTACTGGGTATTTACCCTAAAGATACAAACGCAGTGATCCGAAGGGGCACGTGTACCCGAATGTTTATAGCAGCAATGTCTACAATAGCCAAACTGTGGAAAGAACCTAGATGTCCATCAACAGATGAATGGATGAAGAAGATGTGTTATGTATACACAATGGAATACTACGCAGCCATCAAAAGAAATGAAATCTTGCCATTTGCGATTTCATGGATGGAACTAGAGGGCATCATGCTTAGTGAAATAAGTCAATTGGAGAAAGACAACTATCATTTGATCTCCCTGATATGAGGACGTGGAGATGCAACATGGGGGGCTAGGGGGATAGGAGAAGAATAAATGAAACAAGATGGGATTGGGAGGGAGACAAACCATAAGTGACTCTTAATCTCACAAAACAAACTAAGGGTTGCTGGGGGGAGTGGGGTTATGGACATTGGGGAGGGTATGTGCTATGGTGAGTGCTGTGAAGTGTGTAAACCTGGTGATTCACAGACCTGTACTCCTGGGGATAAAAATACATTATATGTTTATAAAAAAATAAGAAATAAATAAAGAATTTTAAAAACTGATCAGAAAAAAAAATAATAATTCTCTCCAATATACCTTCTGCTCCCCTTTCTCTTTCTTCTTCTGGAATCCCAATTATTCTAATGTTGTTTCGTCTTATGGTGTCACTTATCTCTCGAATTCTCCCCTCATGGTGCAGTATTTGTTTGTCTCTCTTTTGCTCAGCTTCTTTATTCTCTGTCATTTGGTCTTCTAAATCACTAATTCTTTCTTCTGCCTCATTTATCCTAGCAGTAAGAGCCTCCATTTTTTATTGCACCTCATTAATAGCTTTTTTGATTTCAACTTGGTTAGATTTTAGTTCTTTTCTTTCTCCAGAAACGGCTTTTATCTCTCCAGAGAGGGTTTCTCTAATATCTTCCATGCCTTTTTCGAGCCCAGCTGGAACCTTGGGAATCGTCATTCTGAACTCTATATCTGACATATTACCAATGTCTGTATTGATTAGGTCCCTAGCCTTTGGTATTGCCTCTTGTTCTTTTTTTTTTGTGGTGAGTTTTTCTGCCTCGTCATTTTGTCCAGATAAGAATATATGAAGGAGCAAATAAAATACTAAAGGGGTGGCAGAGACCCCAGGAAATTGCACTTTAACCAAATCAGAGGAGACCCCAAATCATGGGAGGTGGAGAAAGGGGATAAAAGAAGTTCAGAAAAAATTTTTTTAAAAAGAAAACAATAAAGAAAAATATAAAAACGAAAAATATATATATATATTAGACTGGTGACTAGAACAAGGTCATCCACTTAATTTTGGGAGTATCATGGTCTTTTAAAAGAAAGTGCCTCCCAAAATTTTAAAGAATAAAAAACATCTATAAGGGTAAACACAGTGAAGGGATGGAATATGCCTATTAAGATTAAAAAATTTTTTTTTTTAATTTCTAAAAAAAGAGTTGATAAGGTAAGTTGGTTGGGAGAATAAAAAAAAGAAAATGGAGAGAATTTTCTCAGACTGGAGAGTAGAACAAGCCCGGAGCTAGATTTAGGGTATATTTTGATCTTCTTCTAATAAGATGGCTTATTAGAAGCCAATAAGGTGGCTCAGTGGGTTAAAGCCTCTGCCTTTGGCTCAGGTCATGATCCCAGGGTCCTGGGATCAAGCCCCGCATCGGGCTCTCTGCTCAGCAGGGAGCCTGCTTCCTCCTCTCTCTCTACCTTCCTCTCTACTTGTGATCTGTCTGTCAAATAAATAAATAAAATCTTAAAAAAATAGTTGTACCCCAAATTTTTTAGAAGAAAAAACCCTATGTGTATACAAAAAAATAAAGTTAGATACAATGAAGGATAAAATATGACTATAATAATGAAGGTTCAAAAAAGATTATTATTATTATTTTTAATGAAAGGTATTGTTAAGATAAACTAGTTAAAAAAACGTTAAAAGAGGAAAGGGTAAAAGTTAAAAAAAATTTAGAGGAAGAAAAAAATTAAATTAACTGCAAGACTAAAGAATCATGGGGAGAAAGCCATGAATCCCATGCTTTGCTTTCTCCTCCTCTGGAATTCCGCTGTTCTTGGTAAGTGAATTTGGTCTTGGCTGGATCTCTTGTTGATCTTTCTGGGGGAGGGGCCTGTTGTAGTGTTTCTCAAGTATCTTTGCCCAAGGCGGAATTGCACCGCCCTTACCAGAGGCTGGGCTAACTAATCCTCTCGGGTTCGCTTTCAGGGGCTTTTGTTCCCTGAACGCTTTCCGTAGAGTTCCGGAGGACGGGAATGAAAATGGCGACCTCCTAGTCTCCAGCCCGGAGGAGCCGAGAGCCCGGGGCCCCACTCCTCAGTGTGCCCTCAGAGAAAAGCGCTCAATCACTCCCGTCTCCCTGGCCTCTGGCTGCGCTCTGAGCTCACGCAGCCTGTGACCGGTTCAAGGTAACCCCAAGCTGAGAGCTCACTCCTCAGCTCTGTCTCTGTAGCCACCCTCCCTCCTCTAATATCTGTGAGCTCTGCAACACTCAGACACCCCTGATCCTTCTGTGACCCCGGGACACCTGGGGCCATGCTGACCCCGCATGGGCTTCACCCCGGTTTAGCCTCTGGAGCAATATCCCTCAGTAGAGCAGAGTTTTAAAAGTCCTGATTTTGTGCTCTGTTGCTCCGCCGCTTGCCGGAGCCGGCCCCTCCCCCTGTGGTCTATCTTTCCGTCGCTTTGGATTCACTTCTCCGCTGGTCCTACCTTTCAGAAAGTTGTTGATTTTTCTGTTTCTAGAATTGCTGCTCTTCTCTTCGGTCTCCTGTTGGATTTGTAGGTGTTCACAATGGATTGATAAGCTATCTAGCTGATCTCCTGCTACCTGATGTAGTCTCAGCCTGCTACTTCTCCACCATCTTGACCGTATCCCAAAGTTTTAATGAAAGAAAAACCTATATGTATACAGAAAATAGGGTTAAATATAATGAAAGGATGGAATATGGCTGTAACAATGAAAATTAAGATTTTTAAAAGGTATTGATAAGATAAAATTTAAAAAATTAAAAATTTTTAAAGGTATTGATAAGATAAAATAAAATAAAAAAATAAAATAACAAAATAAAAGATTTTTAAAGGTATTGATAAGATAAAATAAAATAAAAATAAAAATATTAAAGGAAAATTTTAAAAATAGAAAAAGAAAAAACTAAAATTTTTAAAAATTTAGCTGTGAAAGACTAAAGAATCATGGGGGGGGCGGAAACTATGAATTCTGTGAATTGCTTTCCCCTAGCTCTGGAGTTCCACAGTTCTCATTGATTGGTGAACTTAGTCTTGGCTGGATGTTCTTTATGATCTGGGGGAGGGTCCTCTTGCCATGATTCTCAAACGTCTTTGCCCGAGGTGGAATTCCACCACCCTTGCCAAGGGCCAGGCTCAGTAATCTGCTGGGGTTCGCTCTTGGTAGCTTTTGTTCCTTGAATGCTTTCCATGGCGTTTTGGAGGACAGGAATGAAGATGGCAGCCTCCCAATCTCCAGCCCAGAGGAGCCAAGAGTTTGGGTCCCCAGTCCTTAGTATGCCCTCAGAGAAAAGTAGTCAGTCCCTTCCATCTCCCTGGTCTCTGGCCACACTCCATGCTCGCCTGGCCTGTGACCGAGCATTTCTATCTCTGGTTCACAGCCCTGTTTGGACTCTCCAAACCCAGCAGATTCCTGCTGCATGCTCCTGTGCCACTCCACTGGGAGAAGAAAGGAAAGGTGAGTCTCCCCGGATCTACCACTTGTGGGGTGTCTGCTCAAAGAGCAGTGGCCTGATTGTGCCTTGGATCATGGTTTAAGGTAAACCCAGCTGAGAGCGTACTCCTCATCTCCATCTCTGCAGCCAGCTTCCCCACTCTGATACCTGGGAGCTTTGCCACACTGAAGACAGCCCTAGTCTTTCAGTAACCCTGCAGGTCCTGAGACCACACTGCCCCCATGAGGGCTCCACCCCCCGTTAGCCTCTGGAGTGACATCCCTCAGTAGAGCAGACTTGTAAACATTCTGATTTTTGTGCTCTGCTGCTTTACCACTTGCCAGGATCCAGCCCCTCCCCTGTGGTCTCTCTTCCTGGGTATCACTTCAGATTCACTTTTCCGCCCATTCTACCTTCCAGAAAGTGGTGTATTTTCTGTTCCTAGAGTTGCTACTCTTCTTCTCTCTGATCTCCTGATGAGTATGTAGGTGTTCAGAATGGTTTGGTAACTATCTAGCTGAACTCCTGTGACCTTATAATATTCAGGTCTCCTCCTTCTCTGCCATCTTGCTCCTCTCCCCATCCTTTGGCATTTTAATGAGAGTTATTTTGAAGGCCTGTGTGATGGTTTCTATATTCAGGTCATATTTAATTCTTGTTCTGTTAATTGCTTGGCCCAATAACAACATATTTTTTTCTTGATTTTTCTCTGATCTTTAATTTTGTTTAAACCCATACATGTATATGTATGTGTGTGTGTGTATATATATAATGGCAGAGTATGAGATAAATAGTAGTATGCTTTGCAGTGGACACATCTCTTCTGTTTCCCCTATAAGGTAGTGCATATGGGGTGTGGAATCAGTGCAGCCAGGATTGTGTTGCATTTGAGTTTTATGTTGCTATGGCTATCCTCAGTGCACCAAAAAACTCAGTTTTCTTAATTATGACTTATTCTTAGTTTGGGATGTTCAGTGGTTGGAGGGCTTTTCCCAGTGTCGCTGAACCACCTTGAGTTTTAGGCTTTTTCTAGTAGACTTCATGTGGAGAGTGTGTCTGTCCACAGATTGCCTCTTCTCCATGGTAACAGCTTTGAATTATTCCTTAATTCCTCCTGGCCTGGTGATGGAGGGTGAGGCTTTATTCCTTTTGTCTGGTTCTTTGTCAGTCTTAGGCACATCATTAGTCCCTGTGTTTCAGACATTTTTAGTGATCCTTCCCCTCTGTGGTCATATGAGATGCTCATGGGCTGACCTAGATTGGTCTCCTGACAGTGGGAACCCCAGACCTACAGGTGTTTTTTTGTTTTGTACTGTTTGGGGTTTGTTTGTTTGCTTGCTTTTTTCTGTTCCCCCTTCCCTCAGGAATGAACCTTTATCTGTCTCTGAGGAAAACAGGGTTTGGCACTCTTCCCCAGTGACTCCAGACTTTGGTTCCATAATGGAGTGGTTGGAGAGTTCTTTATCTTACTGTGAGAGAGGTGGCTGCCTTCACCTAGACTTGCACTGTGAAGGAGAGAGACTTTCCCTGGTTTTGTACCTCCCTCAAACATTCTCGTGAGGATTGGTCTAAGTATATAGAGAAAATCTCAAGAATATATGTGAACACCTCTATTTTTCTCTGTCTCCTAACCATTATATACTCATGGTACTCCCACATTCAGCCTTTATCAATCTGATAAATAAATTCTTACAGGTTTGCATGGTGCCCCACATTCCTCCCATACTCTGGCCCAGGTAAGGCAAAGCCCATGTCCCACATCTTTCTGGATATAACTATCATTCTTGAGATTTCATTTTATTTGGTTTCCCTCAGCTTTCTGATGATTTAAAAAATAGTTATGGTTTTGTAGATTATCTGCTCTTTCCTTGTCTGATGGAGGTGATGTTCATTCAAGCTTTCTACAACCTAAATGGAATCCAGAAGAAACTAAATTACCCTTTAAATTCTGTTTTAACAGATAAAATAAAAGAGAGAAATAGATGCTAATTTTCAGCTAAGTACTAGTATAACAATGACAAATAAAGCTCTTTGGACCAAGGAATTTTAAGGCAATAAATCACTTATTTGGAAGCAGCAGACCCAAATTAGATGCAGTGTTTGGAGCAACTATTTGTGTTTTTCTTGTAACCAAGCCTACATGTAGATAGTATATGTTATTGTATTCATCAGAAGTGCTTCTTGAAGAAGGCACTCCAATCGTAGGCTGACACCCATGAAATGAACTTCTTGGTCAGAAGAGGGCATTTCCCATTTGAGGAACAGTAGGAATTGTAGGATGGGTGGGGGCTCACAGGGAAGACAAACAGGGAAAACTGAGATTGTGGTTGATTTTGAACTTCTTTTCTCACAATTAATTGAGATACAGCATTAGAGTCTTTAAGATAAAATATTTGTGAAGTGAATAATGGTAGAATAAAGTGTTATCATGAAAAATTAATGTGACAGTGGTTTACAAATGAATTGTTTCAGGAGTTCTCAAATGTATTCTATCAGAAACACCTGAAAGCCTCATCAAAAACAGTTTTCTGAACCCTCTGCAACATATCTGATTTAATATGCTTGGGTAGAATGAAACCTACCATGCATTGAAATGAACTGAATTACTTAGGACTTTGGTACAAATGCTGAAATAATATCAGTCAGCTGTTTTAATAATGGAAAGAAAAGATCCTGGTGACAACGTTTCTAGTAAGAGTTGATATAACTTGCTGAGTAATGGAGGTTGAATGAAAAGAAAGACTCCCTAGCTCTGGAGCAGAAGTGACTAAGATTTCTGTGGGTTCCTTACCAAAACTTAGAATCTGGGAGTTTCCCTTTTTGGTGTCTGCAGATGAGTGAAGAAAAATAGCAGTGTTGAGAACATGTGGATACTGTGACTACAGCACTCACAGTCATGGAATTTTTCCATCTCTCCTCACCCATCAGCCTCAGCTGTGTTTCAGACTGGATTTTTAAGGCTGGTCCAAGGTTTTGTCCATCCATGAACTCTTTGAATTTGCATGAATAGTGGAAAGGGTAATTATTCTGAAATATAATTCTAGAAGTTGAGCTATTGAAGAATCCTCCTATAGTATGCATTCCTCCTGAGTCTTTTCAAATCAATACTTTTCCTGACATGGGGGTAAGGGAGAAGATAATTTATGAAGCCATCAGTCAATAGAAATGGAAAATATTATTTGATAGATTTAATTTAAATGTACTTAAATGGATAACATTTAAGTGGATAACACATTCACTGGTGCAGGATATCAAATGTGTCACTGAATGTTAAATAGGTAAATGTACCTGCGTGTCAAGCCCTGGATACTTCCTTCCTTGCAAAGGAAAATTGAGTATTTGGGAGTGTTGCTTCATAAAATAACAATGGAAACTAAAGGCAACTAAAAATTGATTAATAAATGTGGGCAGCAGCATCTGAAGACATCTCTAGAGAATCACAAGTGATGATCCTGTCTGTGTATACCAACACATGAAAAATTCTGTCATACTTGCTTTATTTGTCTATAGTATGGGTCAGGTTACTCATCTTATTCTTAATGAGCGGTTCCTCATAATTCTTCAAAGTTGTATCATACTGTTAGAGCAGGAATACGTGGAGGATGTGGTAAAACCTAAAAGGGTACTTTATGTTGAGAATTGCTACTTGGGGCGATACATTTCAAAATCTCAGGCATACTGCAGAGCTTTATATGAAAGAGTCCCACATCTGGGAGGTCCACTGGTCAGAATTTTAGTTTATTATAATAGTTGGGAGATGTCTCATTTTTCAGACTCCAAAATACCAGATATTACTAAAAATTACTGCCTGAGAATTTACCATTAGAAATCTATTTAACTTGAGGCACCTGGGTGGCTCAGTTGGTTGAGTGTCTGCCTTAGATGCAGGTCATGATCCCAAGGTTCTGGGATTGAGTTCTGCATCAGGCTCCTTGCTCAGTGAAGAGCCTGGTTCTCCCTCCCTCTCTGCTTGCTACTCCCCTTGTGTGTGTGTGTGTGTGTGTGTGTGTGTGTGTGTGTGTGTGATCTTTTCCTTATCCTTTCATCTGTTGAAGGATATCTTGGCTCATTCCACAGTATGGCTATTGTGGACATTGCTGCTATGAACATTCAGGCGCAGGTGCCCCTTCAGATCACTATATTTGTATCTTTGGGGTAAATACCTAGTAGTGTAATTGCTTGGTCATAGGGTAGCTCTATTTTTAACTTCTCGAGGAACCTCCATACTGTTTTCCAGAGTGGCTGTACCAGCTTGCATTCCCACCAACAGTGTAAGAGGGTTCCCCTTTCTCCACATCCTCGCTAACATTTGTTGCTCCCTGTCTTGTTAATTTTAGTCATTCTGACTGGTATAAGGTGGTATCTCATTGTGGTTTTGATTTGCATTTCCCAGATGGCAAAGCGATGTGGAGCATTTTTTCATGTGTCTACTAACCATTCCTGTATCTTTTTTGAAGAAGTGTCTGTTCATGTCTTCTGCTCATTTCTTGACTGGATTATTTGCTTTTTGGATGTTGAGTTTAATAAGTTCTTCATAGATCTTGGATGCCAGCCTTTTATCTGTTATGTCATTTACAAATATCTTCTCCCATTCTGGAGGTTGTCTTTTAGTTTTGTTGACTGTTTCCTTTGATGTACAAAAGCTTTTTATTTTGATGAAGTACAAATAGCTCATGTTTGCTTTTGTTTCCCTTGTCTTTAGAGTTGTGTCTTGCAAGAAGTTGAAACAGCTGAGGTCAAAGAGGTTACTGTCTGTGTTCTCTTCTAAGATCTTGATGGATTCCTGTCTCACATTTAGATCGTTCATCTATTTTGAGTTTATCTTTGTGTACGGTGAAAGAGAATGGCTCAGTTTTATTCTTTTGCATGTGGCTGTCCAGTTTTCCCAATACCATTTGTTGAAGAGACTGTCATTTTTTCTTTGGATATTCTTTCCTGCTCGTTGAAGATTAGTTGACCATAGAGTTAAGAGTCCATTTCTGGATGCTCTATTCTGTTCCACTGAACTATATGTCTGGTTTTGTGCCAGTACAATGCTGTCTTAGTGATCACAGCTTTTTAATATAGCTTGAAGTCAGTCATTGTGATGCCCCCAGCTTTGTTTTATTTTATTTTTATCTTTATTTTGTTTTATTATTTTGTTTATTATTTTGTTTTATCTTTATTTTACAACATTCCCCTGGCTATTCAGGGTATTTTTTGGTTCCATACAAATCTTAGGATTGTTTGTTCCAGCTCTGTGAAAAATGTTGGTGATATTTTGATAGGGTTGCATTGAATGTGTAGATTGCTCTGGGTAGCATAGGCATTTTAACAATGTTTGTTATTCCAATCCATGAGCATGGAATGTTTTTCCATTTCTTTGTGCCTTCCTCAGTTTCTTTCACAAGTGTTCTGTACAGCTCCTTTACCTCTTTGGTTAGGTTTATTCCTAGGTATCTTATGGTTTTTGGTGCAATTGTAAATGGGATCGATTCCTTAATTTCTCTTTCTTCAGTCTCATTGTTAGTGTATAGAAATGCAACTACCTATTTTTTTGCTTTTTTTTTTTTTTTGTTATAGAGATAAGAACATTTCTATCCTGATATATGCAGTAACTAATAATGACTGGAAATTCTGAGAAGATAAATGGAGCTACTTTTATCTAGAGTCCAACAATGATAATATTTTACTTATTTATTTACTTTTAAAGATTTATTTATTTATTTTAAAGAGAGAGAGAAAGTGGAGGGAGGAGCAGAAAGAGAGAGACTCAAGAAGACTCCATGCCGAGCACAGAGATCAACCCTGAGATCATGGCCTGAGCCAAAATCAAGAGTTGGATTCTTCACTGACTGAGCTACCCAGGTTTCCCCAACAGTGATAATATTTTAAATGAAAAAAGTCTGTCTTCATACTCCAGACCTGACTTTTCCTGCAATTTCAGTATCATTCATGAAACTTACCATTTTTCTACTCTTTTTAAAAAATATTTCATTTATTTGATGGAGAGAGAGATGGAACAAGTTGAGAAAGAGCAGGGAACCTGATGTGGGGCTTGATCTCAGGACCCTGAGCCAAAGGCAGACACTAACTGACTGAGCCAACCAGGCATCCCCAATTTTCAACTCTTACATGACTTATTTTTAGGGTCAGTGTAAGCTGGTACACTGGTTTACAAGATTAGGTACTTCATACAAAACTCCCACTTAATATAATTTCATTTAAAAATATTATTTCATTTTAAATCATTTCACCAAAAGGACAGTGATCAACATAACACTAATAGATTTTAAGCATTAGTGACAGTGCTTTAAGGAGATAATTTTTCACAGACTATTTCAATAATATCTATCATATTATGTCACATATTATGTCTTATTAGTTATGGCCCAAGTAATTACCCTATACCCACTGCAATTCATGAAATACAAACATGAGGAATTCCTTCCTTTATGGTGCTCTTGTCCAAGGAGGAATCACAGAGATATATTATTGTTTAATATGATGTTATGAGTAGGCAGCATGGATTTTTTTTTGAGTATACAAATAAAAGCTCAAAACATCATGAAGAGATGTCAGTTGAGATTTGTTAAGTGTGAGTATGATATGACCCAAAAATGTAAAGTAGGATTTATTGTCTGTCTGCCTGTTTTAGTTAAAAAAAACAAATAAAAATCATATTTATTTAAGGCATAAAACATGAAGATTTTATATACGTATAATAGTGAAATGATTACTATTGTAGGGGTAATTAACATACACTCTCACATAGTTACCTTTGCTGTGTGGTGGACACCTAAGATCAATTCTCTTAGCAAATTTCCATTATAAGTATTACTATCTATAGTCATCATGATCCACATTAGATCTTAAGACTTACTCTTCCTAAATAATTGCAACTTTGTACCCTGTAATCAACAGCTTCCCATTTCTCTTCTGTTGGTAACTACCCTTCTTCTCTCTTGTTCTACATACTTGACATTTTAGATTCCACATATACGTGAGATCATGCAGGTTTTTTTTCTTTCTGTCTTTGACTCATTTCACTTAACATAATGTCCTCCAGGTTCACCCATGTTGTTGCAAATGACAGGACTTTTTTTTCTTTAAAGGCTGAAAAATATTCCATCATATGTATATGTATCATAATTTCTTTAACCATTCAACAGATACTAATTTGTCTCCATATCTTGGCTATTGTGAATAATGCTGCAATGAACATGGGAACTCAAGGTACTGAGTTCATTTCCTTTAGGTATATACCAGAAGTGGGATTGCTGGATCACATGGTGGTTCTATTTTCAATTTTTTTTTTAAGGAAATGCTATTCTATTTTCCATATTGGCTGAACCAACTTTCATTCCCACAACCATGTACAAGAGTTCCCTTTTCTCCACATCCTGTCAACACTTGTTATTTTTTTATTTTTTGTTAATAGCCAACCTAATGTTTGAGGTGGCATCTCATTATGGTTTTGATATATATTTCCCTAATGATTGGTGTTGCTAAGATATCTTTTCATATATCTGTTAGCCATCTCAATGTCTCTTGAAAAAATGTCTGTTCAGGGCTTTGCTAATTTTCAAAATCTGATTGTTGTTTTTGTTGTTGAGTTGTATGCATTCTTTGTATAGTTTGGATATTAAGCCTTTATCAAATATATAGTTTGCAAATATTTTATCCCAATCCCTAGGTCGCCCTTTCATTTTGTTGATTGTTTCCTTTGCTGTGAAAAAGCTTTTAATTGATGTAGTCTCACTTGTTTACTTCTGCTTTTATTGTTCGAGCTTTTGATGTCAATATTTTTTTTTAAATCACTGTCTAGACCAATATCAAGAATGTTTTCCCCCTGATTTCTTCTCGGAGTTCTCATGTCTTACAGTTTAGTCTTTAATTCACTTTTGAGTTGATTTTTATGTATGTGTAAGATAAGTGTCTCTTTATTTTCTGTGGACCTCTTGAACTCTTGAATGCTGAGCTCTGTTGGATCAGAGAACTAGGGAGTCAGTCCCTCAGGTGACAGCTATAAAAGTTGGGGTGCTGGATATGCAGTCCTATTACTGTATCCTCAGAAACTGGGAGTTGTGAGTTCTCTCCTGGTTATAAGGAATTGTGCTAATAGTGGGGATTGTGCCGCTAATAGTCTCAGCATCTTCAACCTGTTAAGATGTAGTTTATTTTCTCAGTCATCCTATGTGTAGGAGTTGCTCAACTACTTTTTGGATTCCTCTTAGAGGGATTTGATCCCTGTATATAGGTGTTTATTTGATGCATCCACGAGAGGAGAAAGCTTCCTCAGGAGCCTCCTATTCTGCCATCTTACTGACCTTCTTCCCCAGATTTTATTGCGTACTAAAGGAGCATTAGGTCCCTGGCAAAAAGGTAGAGTAGCCAAAGTTATAACAAATACTGAGAAGAGAACACAAACAAATTTATAGGGGAGAGAAAACTAATTAAGATTAACTCTTTTTTTTTTAAAGATTTTATTTATTTGACAGAGAGATCACAAGCAGGCAGAGAGGCAGGCAGAGAGAGAGAGGAAGGGAAGCAGGCTCCCCACTGAGCGGAGAGCCCGATGCGGGTCTCGATCCCAGGACCCTGAGATCGTGACCTGAGCTGAAGGCAGAGGCTTTAACCCACTGAGCCACCCAGGCGCCCCTAGGATTAACTCTTAACTGTTCATTGATCAACACTGGTAAATGTTTTCTCAGACTAATCATGATTAAAGAAAAACAAAGTGAAGGTTGGTGATGGAAGTCTCATGACACGGCAGGAAAGAGAGAACTGTTGAAAGAACAGATCACGTTTTGAGAAGGAAATTAAGGAAATTTATAAAAGTATATGTTTCTAAATCACAAACAAGAAAGGCATTTCTGGGATGACTTGTTCTGTTTTATTGTTTAAGAAATGAGACTTGAAACATAGAGAGTTTTCATTTTCCTGCTCAAGGACCCTTACCTGAAACTTGTATGGGTTCTGGGATTGGCAGGTAGCTCTGTTTCTGCCCTAAATTCCTCTTGCTGCCTTTAGCTCTCATTTTCCTTTTTTTTTTTTTTTTTTTTTTTTTTTTTGTGCACTGCAAGAAAAGGAAAGTTAGTGAAAATGCAGGGATTCAAAAATTTTTAAAATTTTAATTATTCTTGTTTAATGTTCAAAACAGATATAATAACAAAATAGTTCTAAGAAAAAAGCACTTTCCTGAGTGAAATGGAGGAAATTCCATTGCAGTGTACATCTACATGAATTCATACTTCCTTCTCTGCCTTGGATAATGAAGAAGAGCCCTTAAACATTTGTGTTTCCTTCCTCTTTTTTATCAAGTCTTCTTCATTTTCTCTTAAGCCCATATACAGAGGGTAAATTATTAACAGTAGTAATTGAGAAAAATAAAAAGAATAAGATACCATTGCAATACCTTTCCCTTTGTGATCCCACTGAAGGCTGAGAAACTAAAGGCCAAGAGGATCAAAGGTAATAAAAAAACAAAAAGTCTTCAAAGCCTTTCATCCATTCCTAAGCCCTTAGTGCTGTGGACAATTGTCTCCAATTTTATTTAGTTTTGAATTTGTGGATGGGATGCATGAAGAAAATCACATTGGCTACCTTATCTACCCCAAGACAGAGGTCATGTTATTACTAATACTGCTACTACTATAGTACTACTACCAGTATTTGTTCACAAAGTACTTTCCCCATAAGCTAACTACAGTTGAGCTTAAATGTACTTGTGAGTTTGGTGATATTCCTTTGTTTTATATAAAAAGTTTGTCACCTAACCCAAATCACATGGTTGTAAATAAGAAACAAAATCATTTTTGAAATTTAGATTCTCTGATTCCAGATCTTGCACAAGGACCTGATTCTTCCCAATATTTCCTTTTGTAATAAGTTTACCCTTCTCATTATGATGCATCTAGTTGACATATGTCAGGGGTAGCTTTTAAAAACTTTCCAGCCAAATATTCCTCATTGTTTATCATTTTGCCTACCATTCTCACCTACCAAACTCTCCTTGCTCTGGGATTTGAGGTATGGTGGTAAAGAGGTGAGCTCCTAAAATTTCACTGCATTATCTCCAGGCTTTAATGGGTCTCCCTGAGACCACCTCATGTTCCTATGAAGGTGCTGACCTGACTCTGATGCAAAGTGGGTATGTTGGGATAAAGCCTGTCATCTTCACCCATAAATGGTCTGAAACATCTGGTGAAGGCTAGCTAACTGTATATAGTATGTATTCACTAGAATGGTTCTTTGCTTCAACAACTTTTGTTATCTCTGATTCTGCAGATTAATGATTCTCACATTTTTTTAATGGGAACAGATAACCAGACATGGGTGAGAGAATTTATTCTCCTTGGCCTGTCCAGTGACTGGAACACACAGGTCTCCCTCTTTGTCCTGTTCTTAGCCATGTACATAGTGACAGTGCTGGGGAACTTCCTCATCATTCTTCTCATCAGACTGGACAGCCGACTCCACACTCCCATGTACTTCTTTCTCACCAACCTCTCCCTCGTTGATGTCTCCTATGCCACAAGCATCATTCCTCAGATGTTGGTGCATCTTCTTGCAGCACATAAAGCAATCCCATTTGTGAGCTGTGCAGCCCAGTTATTTTTCTCCCTAGGCTGGGGTGGGATTGAGTTTGTTCTACTGGCAGTGATGGCCTATGACCGCTATGTGGCTGTGTGTGACCCCCTGCGATACTCAGTCATCATGCATGGAAGCCTCTGTACTAGGTTGGCCATCACATCCTGGGTCAGTGGTTCTCTCAATTCTCTTATCCATACTGCCATCACATTTCAGCTACCCATGTGCACAAACAAGTATATTGATCATATATCATGTGAAATTTTGGCTGTGATCAGGCTGGCCTGTGTAGACATCTCCTCCAACGAGATTGCAATCATGGTTTCTAGCATTGTTCTGCTGATGACACCTTTCTGCCTGGTTCTCCTGTCCTACATCCAGATCATCTCCACCATCCTAAAGATCCAGTCCACAGAGGGAAGAAAGAAAGCCTTCCACACCTGTGCCTCTCACCTCACAGTGGTTGTCCTGTGCTATGGCATGGCCATTTTCACTTATATCCAGCCCCGCTCCAGCCCCTCTGTTCTTCAGGAGAAGTTGATCTCTCTCTTCTATGCTGTGTTGACACCCATGCTGAACCCCATGATTTATAGTGTAAGGAATAAGGAGGTGAAGGGGGCCTGGCAGAAACTACTAGGACAATTTTCTGGATTAACGTCAAAACTGGCAACTTGATGAATCCTGAGCATCACTTAGAGAGAGTAACTTCGCCTGTGTTTTCTCCCACTTAACTTAGATATGGCAGGCATCACCTGCATTGCCTTGGCAACCAGGAAGAAGATGACGACACATGTACTGTGATGCTGGGTAGGAGGTTGAGTGGTTGGGTTGGGTTCGGGTGTGGGGTGTGGGTTTATTTTTATGTCACAGCAGCATTTTCACTGGAGTTGAGAACTGCTGTAATAGAACTTCCCACCTTTGGCAAACAATAAGAGACTCTTAGTCATAGGAAACAAATTGAGGGTTGCTGGAGGGGGAGAGGGATGCGACAACTGGGTGATGGACATTAAGGAGAAAATGTGACATAATGAGCACTGGGTCTTATATAAGACTGATGAATCACTGAGCTCTACCTCTGAAATTAATAGTATATTGTATGTTAATTAATTGAATTTAAATAAAAAATACTAAATTCTAAAAAAGAGAGGGAAAAAAAGAAAAAAGAAAGAACTCACCCTTTCTCAATCTTCTTTCATATGGCCTGAGAGGAGTTGAAGACAATACCATTTACCCTCCATTTGTCACATCGCAGGTAATTAGGGACCTATTCCTGAATCTTACCTTGGAACACAATTTTTAATCAGCCACATTTTGTAAAAGATCACCAAGTTTCCACTAGGAACAAAATCATTTTCAATTGGAAGACTCACTTAACATGTGTGGTATATGTAGCCTTATTCAGTAACTGTATGAGTCACGATTCTGAGAAGAATGTTACTCTTAAGGCTGGTGGAGATATTTATTGGTGCTGCATTCACTACCTGTGGATACAAAGACTGTCTTGAGTAATGGAAATAATTGGGTGAAGAAGTGTCAACTAAAATTCTTGTTTTACCCTGGTGAGGATATAACCAAATGTTGTTTGTACACAATGACATTATTGGCTAAGGAGCTGAGATCCAGTTACTGCTAATTTATCGTGTATATATGGGCATTCATTCAAAGGCAAAAATTCTCTAATTCAAAAAATTCAGCGAACTTTTTCTCTGAAACTTTAGAAATAAACTAAACAAATAAGGAATGTGATAAATATGTAAAATATCAAAATTATACTTAATATAAGAAAAGCAGTTCCCAAAAACAATCAATGAAAGATAATGCAGATTTGATGTGGATTTTGGGTTATTGGGATATGTCCGTCTGCTGTGCAGATGTTACTTCAAGTCTCCATATTAAGAGCCTTCTTATATGCCCCCAACTGAACACACACACACACACACACACATACACACGGCCCTACTCAACCTTTGTAAACCTAATAAGCCAGTATCATCTGTTAGTGTACCTCACCTCTGACAAGAAACTTAAAAAAGGTAAAAGAAGGAGGAAAGGATTAAACAAAGTACATGTAAGAGATGGAGGAGAAGTAATATGATAATTGTGGGTCTTCTCACTTTTTTCAAGAACCTCAAAATGGTACCCTCTTTCTGTCACTTTGTCTCTCCATTGAGTGTTAATTCTCATTTGGTTGATTTGTATTTGGGAGTTAGCAATCAGGAGTCAGAGGGCTTCCACTGATACCTGTTTTCTCTGTGAAACAAGAGGAAGTGCCCATTGCTGAGAGGGTGGAGGAGGAAAGGCAGGAGTAAGAGGTGTAGGAATGATGAAGGTTAAAAACCCATTTGGGGTCTAAGATAATGTGTCCCATTTGCTCCGGATGCCACTATCTGGCATTTCATGCAGTATCAACTACAAAGCCATTGTGGTCAAATTTTCCCTCTGATATGAACAACTTTATTCTTAGCTTTCTAAACAAAGTCACAGATGATCATCTTGTTGGCATCAGCTTTGTGAAAGACACTGCTATAAAGCATTGTGGGGCACCAAAGTTGTGTTTAGATATGCCCATTGCCTCTGGAAATTTATAGTCTTCTAGAGCAGAGAATTTTGTAGTCTTCTGGCCAGATTACAGATGTTTTAGGCTTTTTGGGCCACACAGTTTCCTTTACAGCTACTCCACTATTGCGGCACTTAGACAGCTGTAGACAACACGTAAAAGAATGAGTGGCACTAGTACAAATCCATCTCAATTTATGAGCACTGAAATTCGAATTGTGCAAGTTATTAAAACATTCTTCTTCTTTTGGTTCTTTCCAACTATATAAAAGTGTAAAACACATCGTTTTCTTGTGGGCCAAACAAAGACAGGCAGCAGGCCACATTTGGGCTCTGGGCTGCAATTTTTTATAGCATTTTAGAAGAATGAGTATAAAAATGTAAAATTATAACAAAAGGTATGCACAGAAGGAGCTCTGGAAATTCAAAGAAAGAGGGGAATTTTTTTCCTCTGGATGTGGAATGAGGGTCATATAGGAGAAGGCTTCTTTTTTTTTTTTTTTAAAGATTTTATTTATTTATTTGGCAGAGAGAGATCACAAGTTGGTAGAGAGGCAGGCAGAGAGAGAGAGAGAGAGGGAAGCAGGCTCCCTGCTGAGCAGAGAGCCCGATGCGGGACTCGATCCCAGGACTCTGAGATCATGACCTGAGCGGAAGGCAGCGGCTTAACCCACTGAGCCACCCAGGCGCCCAGGAGAAGGCTTCTAAGAGAAGATGAAGTTCTCATTTCTGTTTCCATTTCATAAAGCATCTCATTTCTCATAGTCATTTGGGTTCAATTACCCAAGATCTAAGGACACCATACTAATGGGTGAATGGAAGAGATGAATCATGCATTGAGCACCATCTTAGATATCTATTGAGTACTAATGGGCTGATTTGTATAACTTCTTAGCTCTTGAATAATTTAACAATGGTGGCAGGACTGTAGTGAGCACATTCTCTTATATTCAAGCTGAAGCTTTCATTCTACTGTCCCTTATCCTGATAAATGGGACCAGAAGCTATTCCCCCATTCCATTAAAATCCAAAATTTTAACATCTAAACCTGCTCCTATTAAATATAGGTGCACACTACCAAATGAGTGTCCATATGGTTTGATTGTCATTTCTGCTCATCGTTAGGTTAGGCTCCTCTCTGTGAAATCTGATCTTCAATATAATTTTCCCTCATCTTTAGAACATTTCTTTGATCACTTGTATGCACATTACTGCCTGACTCCTTTGAGCCTGCTATATCTTCCTCATCAAAGTGCAACAGCATATTAGATAAGTACAATCCTGGAGAAGTTACAAAACTTAAATAAGACTCAGTTTATTTTCTACAACATGAAGAATAATAAACCCCTAGTGAGAAATTTGAGAGGTTGGAATGAAACATTATATGTAAAGCACTTTGTAAAATGTCTGACACACAAAAAGCACTTGATAACTGTTAGCTAGTCATTATTTTTTTCTAACAGAGCATCTTTCCCATTTCCCCCTACTTCCTGTCCTCTCCAATCCTCTAAAAATGTTTTAGGCCTATTAGCTAGCCCACCCAAAGCAATGTAAAGATTCTGATACAAGAGTAGTTACCAGAAAAGTGTTTAGAAAACAGACCTCTGATTTTTGGCAGCAAAGATCAAATTCTGTCTCATTCATTCTTAATGGGGGGAATATTATCCCCAAGGGGGTAAAAAATTGGTCCTTGTAGAGGGAATAAAAATATCTTAATTGTTGTATTGGTTTATGGTCCTTCAAAGGGACATGGCACATAAACAGATATGTACTATACTGCGGTGTTAAATTTTATGGGAGTGAGTGGTTAAGAAAAAGATATCTAAGGGTATTATGCTTAGCGAAATAAGTCAATTGGACAAAGACAACTATCATATGATCTCCCTGATATGAGGAAGTGAAGATGCAACATGGGAGGTTTGGGGGGTAGGAAGAGAAAAAATGAAACAAGATGGGATCGGGAGGGAGACAAACCAGAAGAGACTCTTAATATCACAAAACAAACTGAGGGGGGCTGGAGGGAGGGGATTGGGAAGTATATGTGCTATGGTGAGTGCTGTGAAGTGTGTACCTGGTGATTCACAGACCTGTACCCTTGGGGCTAATAATACATTATATGTTTATAAAAAAAATTAAAAGATATCTAAACTATTTCTTGTTTGGGCAAAAATATTCACAAGTGAATCATAAGCACAAAAGACAGAAGACAAATAGTCTAGGGTTAATCAACTATGGACTTGAAAACTACCCCATCTGTTTTTGCCTATTTTAGTTCCTATTCCTGGACCTTGCCTACTCTATCTAAGCAAATTCTTCTGCCCAGTGGGTTCCTACACCTATTTTAGGCTTTTATAACCTCATGGGTCTGAACAATTGGATGTTGCTGAGTGAGTTCATCCTGCATTGGGACCTGAGTCACTGGAGAGTCTCTTATGTTCCTGGCCATGTGCCTGAAGGCAATGCTGTGATACTTCATCAAGCTCTTCTTAACAACCTAAACACCTGGCCAGCTATTCCATATAAATACATATATTTTTTATATTTATATATTATATATTTTATAAAGATATGTTTTATATAGATAAATATTTTATATAAATATATAATATATTAATATAAATGTCATTATATGTGAATATATAATATATATAACAACATATATATTTTTTAACAAAGTGGCTATGTCTTGTGGGGTTCTGTTATATGGTAGCACTGTTACACACACGCTTATTCACTTTTTGGGATCTCAAATATCTAGGAAGTTTTATAAGGGGTGTTAAAATTCCCACAAGTATATAATGAAGGATTTGAGTCGGATTCACAAAAATTTGAAGGAATAGAGCAATCTTAGCTAACACCTTTGCTACACTTACAAATTTTAAGTTTTAGAGGCCTCCTGAGTTTCATAAGCTTGTGTTGACACCTTTCCTCATAGTATGGATGTTAGTATCCACATGGTAGAGAAGAGGAGGTTGGGATTCATGTAGATGTAACTTGTGTGAGTGCAAACAACTAGAAATCTACACTTAGACCCTGGATTCAGTGCAGATGTGACTTGTCTGATTCCAGAGACACTGTAAATTTCAACAAGGACACCCCTCTAGGAATATTAGCTGTTTGTGGATCAATGTTTAGCTGAAGATGGGAAGAAGCCACAGAGCCATAATGTTACTATTATAGTGAAGGCGGTTACAGTTTCAAGTAATAAAAAAATCCCAAACAAACTGATATATGCAAAATTAGCAACTAAGTGTAATGAACTGATATCTGAATAGTGAATCTAGAATCCAAAGTTGTTTTTTTTTTAAAGTAAGTCTATCTTTTTGTTTTCTCCTGTCTCTCAGTTTTGCATCTTTTTGTGGGCCTTATTCTATTCTATACTTCATAAATTTCCTCTAAGAGGTGGAAAAAGAAACCCTGGAGGCCCCAGATGTACATTATGACAAGAGAAACAAAATCCTAGCTTGTCGGCCAGCTCCAGCAGAGAAGTCTCAGAGATGGGTTTGAATTGTCTTAGCCTGAAGTATGTGGCCCTCCCTCAACTAAGCTCTCTATCAGGGTTGTGGGGCGCTTTGACCAGGCATTAATGTGTTTTGTTGACTTGAATTGTTTTGACTTATGGAAACTTGCTTTATCTCATCGTATACTCTATTTTGATAAATGTTCCACACGGTCTTGAAAAAAAAATATTTTCTGCTATTGTTGAATAAAGTGGTCTATAAATGTCGATCAAGTTGAGTTTGATAATATTCAAGTTTTCTATTTCCTTACTGATTCCTTACTATTCCATTCCTTATGCTTGTTGTATCAATAATTAAGAGATAAGTATTGAAATCTCTAACTGTAAATGTGGAGTTGTCTATTTCCTCTTGTGTTTCTTTCAGTTTTTGACTTATGTCTTTTGATGCTCTGTTGCTAAGCATTTAAATATTGATACTTATTCTGTATTCTCCATTAATTGAACCCTTTATCATTAGGAAATGCCTTTCCTTGTCCCTGGTAATATTCTTTGCTCTGAAATCTACTTTGACTGATATTAATGTTGAAACTCTAGGTTTCTTTTAATTAGCATTAAAATGCTATTTCTTTCTCATATTTCAAGGATCACCGTGCTGCATTGCCTGATACCTAGTGAAAATTGTCCTACTCTGTAGTTGTTCAGGAGGGAGGGTAGATCCAATCCCAATTTCTCTGTCTTGGCTAGAAATAGAAGTCTTTTCTTAGGTTTTTAAAGCCTACTAAAACTAAATTTGTGTTTGGATTCTGTTTCATTTTTCTTATTGTGACAAATATCCTGTGGAAACGTGTCTATGAATTCAAAATAGTTATCGAGATTCTCTCACTTTTCTCTTTTGGAACTCAGGTTATCTGGCTCTAGAAGCTGTGCTCTGAACCATTGCTTCACACTGCTTATAAAATGTTTTATTATTTTTAGTGGTGAGAAGATAGAGATCTCACAGGGGAACCTGTACCTTCCAGGGCTTCCTATACCAACTGCTTTCCAGATTTTTTTTTTTAACCTTATCTGAAAGGTGAGAAAACTGGACTAGGAGGGAATCACTTCCATAAACTTATGTTACTCTGTGAATTTATGACTCCAATTTCCTGCAGAAAATGAATATATCAGATAAGCTTACCCTAAAAAGTTTACCATTACTTTTTGAAAAATAAATCCTATTTAGCTTTGATTTTCTTAAAAAGCCAAAGCTGTAACTATAATAAAGAATATTTTAAAAACACCAAAATTTTTACTTGATTTTATTGTGATACAGCAGAGAATTTTATGTTATCATGGGCAAAGGTCTTATGTTGTCATATGGAAATTTTTAATAAAGTTAGGCATTTTAAATATAATGCTTCTGTTATTTATCAACTAACAATCATTACAAAAATAAGAATATTATATTTATTTATGTACTTATTTATTTTTATTATGTTAAGTTAGTCACCATATAATACATCATTAGTTTTTGATGTACTGTTCCAAGATTCATTTTTATGTATAACACCCAGTGCTGCATGCAATATGTGCCCTCCTTACTACCCACCACCAGGCTTATTTTCAAGATAGTGTGTTCTACAGAATTTATGATTCAAAAAAGCATGGTAATTCTGGAGCTACCTAGATCTAAATCCCTAAATCCCTGCGGATTAGAGGCAAGGTGTTCCATCTCTCTAAACTTTTGTACAGAAAATAACCTTTAAGAGAAAAATCAATACATATAAATATGGGCATCAGCATTATTTTTGTCACTGTTAATTTGGGCAATATTACTTTATGTTAGAGTTTTAATTTTCAAAGTGTTTTTATATCATCTCATTCTATTTTTTTATTAATTCACTGTAAGGACCACAATTACAGAGTACCACAAACTGGATGGCTTAAACAACAGAAATATATTTTCTTCTAATTCCGGATTCTAGAAGTCTGAGATCAATGTGTGGTCAGGGTTGATTTCTCATGAGGCTTCTGTCCTTTCTGTAGGTGGGTGTCTTTTCCCTGTGTCTTCACATGGTCTTCTCTCCCTGTGTGGTCTGTTTCTTAATCATTTCTTATAAGGACACCAATCATACTAGAACAGGTTCCACCTTCATGATCTTATTTTAACTTAATCGCCTCTTTGAAAACCCTGCTTCCTGATATAGTCACATTCTGAGTTTTTGGGAATTAAGATTTCAGCATATGAATTTGGAGGGGGCCCAAGTCATCCCATAACATTCTCATCTTCAACAAAGGTTATTGCCATGACTGTTACAGCCCCATTCCTTTACACTTTATCCACTAAGGTAGGGGGAGCTGGCATTATTATTCCCACTCAAAATATGAGGAAACCAATATCAGGAGGGAATTTGGAAAGACTACAAAGAATTTAATATGATTGGTATTTTATTTTCTGTAAAATTACTGAAGCTTATAATAAGAGAGGTCTCTTAAAGATAAGAAAGTTCTCATAGATAAGAAAATGTATTTAAAATAAATTTTTATCACAGGCAATTTTACAGAGATGCTATTCTGCTAAGGGCTATCATAAGTATTTAGCACTATCTAACTACTATTTAGGTGTTTTATAAGTACTATGTAAGAACTCTCCATGTGCACTTACTAAATGCTAAGTACTCTTGCTAGACATCAAGTGAAGGTCAGATTTGTGATAATCTGCGAGCACTTAGAGATCCATAAGAAGACACTTAAGAGGAAGGAGGCAGTGTGACTGAACAAATCCCCTACACTTCTTGATTTTTCTTATATTTTTTTGAAGGAAAGGGCATGATTGAATGGCACATGCATATAGATATTAGGAAGACGTGCCACTTAATGCAAAGATGATAATTTGATAGATTGTCATAAACTTATGTGTTATAGACATGGAATAATTGTAGACATCATGTGACCCAACTTTCTACTCTTGGTGGAAGTTTGATAACAGGGCTTATAGTTTTTAAGATAACATGATCTTTGTTCAAAACGGAAAAAGACATCCCTTCAGGATAAAAATCCCATGTCAGGGCACATGCATTCCAAGCAAAACATGGGTTTGATTATATTTTCTTTTTTTTTTTTATTATATTTTCTTACTACCTCATCTCTCTGTGTTTGTGTAATGCACAATTACACACTTAAGATCCAGAGTGCAGTATGACTGAAATAATTCTGCTTTATGGAAATTTGATGGAACACACCCTCATAGCTTATCTTTGAGGGAATACCTTTAATATAGGTTCCATTTCTCTCAGGCTTTAGGATTTTTTTCAGGATATTTTATATTCCATCAGCTTTTGGTTAAGTTATATTTTAACAGAATTTGTCCTTTGATTTATATTTTCAAATTTATTATCACAAATATATTCATAGTTTTGTTTATTTTCCTTTGAATGTCTACTGAATTTGTTTATATCTTTTTATTCTAATATTATTTCATTTGTCCTTTATCATTTTTCTTTCTTAAAATCATGTTTCTTGATGTATATTTTATGTACAGCAAAATTCATTATTTTAAAGTATATAGTTACATATGTTTATAACCACCATAAACAAGATATAGAATATTTCCAGAAGTTTCCTTTTTCTAGTTTGTGTTCATGCACTCTTCTCACCCCAGCCCTAGAAAACTGCTAATCTTATTTCTGTGCCTGTAATTTTGCCTTTTTCAGTATGTTAAAATAAATAAATGTAATAACATTGATGAAGCCTTTTGTGCCTATCTTCTTTCACTTATAGCAATGCTATCAAGACTCATGCTTACTGCTGTATATAGCAGTAGATTTTTTTTTAAAGATTTTATTTTTTTATTTATTAGAGAGAGAGAGAGAAAGAGAGAGTGAGTGCATGCCAGGGGAGGGGCAGAGGAAAAGAGAGAATCTTTTTTTTTTTTTTTAAAGATTTTATTCATTTATTTGACAGACAGAGATCACAAGTAGGCAGAGACGCAGGTAGAGAGAGAGAGACGGGGAGGCAGGCTCCCTGCTGAGCAGAGAGCCCAATGCGGGACTCGATCCCAGAACCCTGGGATCATGACCTGAGCCGAAGGCAGAGGCTTTAACCAACTGAGCCACCCAGGCGCCCGAAGAGAGAGAATCTTAAGCACACTCGGAGCTGAGCACAGAGCCTGATGTGGGGCTTGATCTTGTGATCCTGATTATCACGACCTGAGCCAGAATCAAGAGATGGATGCTCAACTGACTGAACCACCTGGGTGCCCCTCATTTCTTTTTTATTGCCAAGTGGCGTCCCATTATGTGGTTGTACCAAATCTGTTTATTCATTCACCAGTTGATAGATATTCATGTTATTTCCAGATTCTGACAATTATGAATTAAACTGGTACATGTATAGGTCTCTTTGTGGATACATACTTTAATTTTTTCTTGGGTAAATTCTTAAAGATGGATCTTGTTTTTTTATCCATTCTGATACCCTATGTTTTTTGACTGGAGCATTTAGTCCATTTACATTCAAAGTAATCATTGATAGATATGTATTTGTTGCCATTTTATTGCTTGTTTTGTGGTTGTTTCTGGAGATTGTCTCTGATCCTTTCTTGTATTTCTCTCTTTCATATTTTGCTTATTTTCTTTAGTGATATATTTGGATTTCTTCCTCTTTATTCTTTGCATATTTATTAGTTTTTGGTATGTGGCTGCCATTAGGTTTGTATATAATATCTTTGCAAATATCTGCCTATATTAAGTGGATGGGCATTTAAGTTTGAGCCCATTCTTTTCTCCTCCCCACATTTATGTATGTTTCATTATATTTTATATCCTTTTTGTGTGTGTGAGTTCCTTGACTGATTTTTTTTAAAAATATTCATTTTTACTGCTCTTGTGTTTCCTACTTTTACACTGTTACTTTTGGTTTCTCCTTTCCATTCAAAGAGGCATCTTTAACATTTCTTCCTTCCTTCTGAAAGAGAGAGAGAGCATGAGCAGGGGGTCAGGGGCAGAGAGAGAGGGAGAAAGAAAATCTTTTTTTTTTTTTTTTAATATTTTATTTATTTATTTGACAGAGAGAGAGATCACAAGCAGGCAGAGAGGCAGGCAGAGAGGGAGAAACAGGCTCCCCACTGAGCAGAGAGCCCGATGCGGGGCTCGATCCCAGGACCCTGAGATCATGACCTGAACCAAAGGCAGAGGATTAACCCACTGAGCCACCCAAGCTCTTTAGTTTTTGTCTGAGAAATTATCTCTCTTTCTATTCTGAATGACAGCCTTGTCAGAGTATTCTTGCCTGCGGAATATTCACATTCAAATCTTTGAAAATATCATACCACTCCATTCTGTCTTGCCAAATTTCTATTGAAAACTCTCTAGCTATTCTTATGGATTTTTCTCTTTTAAGTTAATGACTTCTTTTGTCTTACTGCTTTTAAGATTTTTTCTTTATCACTATATTTTGCAAATTTATTTACAATATGTCTTGGTGTGGGTCTGCTTGATTTTGTTTGTTGATTTTGATGGGAGTTCTCTGGGCCTCATGAATGTCCGTTTCCTTCCCCACATTAGGGAACTTTTCCTGTATCTCCTCTTTAGTACTCTGTCCCAAATTATGAACTGTCTTTTCAATTTAGGATGACTGCAAGCCCTTGTTTGGCTCCCTCTCCTCATCCTGTGGCCTGGAAGCTCTCTAGGCACTAAACATGGGTACCTGGAGCTCACCTCACTTGTTTCCCTTCTCTTGGGCATCCCTGTCTTGCACTGCATATTGTCCAATGTATGAAAACAATTGCTTCATATATTTTGTTCAGTTTTCTAGTTGTTCAAGGTAAGAGAAAAAATACCATCCCTGTTAATCCATTATCACTGGAAACTAAATTCACAATGACTTTTGATATTGATTTATTTAATCTAAAAACTATGCCTCATTATTTTATTAATTGTAATAATTTATCTATAGATTATTTTAGGTGCTTTACATAGAAAACTATATAATCTGCAAATAAAATAGTAGTATTGTTACTTCTTTTCAATCCTTACAGTATTATATCTTTTCCACTATCTTCTTGCATTGGTTAGGATCACCAATATAATGTTAAGTAGAGAAGAGTATAAATAGCATTATTTTGTTTCTGAACTTACAAGGAATACTTTCAAAATAATCACAATAACTATGTTTACTCTCTATATATTTTATCAGATTATCAGATTCTCTATTTTTTAAAATCATGAGTTGATGTTACATTTCAATTATTTCTGTATCTATTAGTATCATATAATATTTTTCTTCTCTTATTAGTGAAGTTAATAACATCAATTGTTTACTTATATGAAACCAACTTTTCCTTCCTGAATAAAACTGAATTCATTATGATGGGGTTTTATAGATTAATAGAGGTAGTTTGCTACTTTTTTTTTTTTTGAGAATTTTCTACCTGTTTTCCTGAGTCTGCTCAAAGTGTAATTTTCCTTTCTTTTACTTTCCCCATCAACATTGGTATGATGGCCATCCTAACCTTGTACAATGAATTAAAACATGATCCCTTATTTTTCTTTTCTCTGGAAAGTCTTGTGCAAATTTGAAGGTATATGTTCTTTTAATATTTGATAGAATTTCCAATAAAGCCATAAAATACATTACTGAAATGTATTGAATTTCAAAGACATAAATTACATCGTGCAAATCATTTTCAGTAGTCCAGCATTCTTCTTGATAAAGAAGGTAAGGTCAATTTGATAATAATATATATTTGATATACTTTTTTTCTTGGCACATGTATTTCTCTCTGGTTTTGAAATTTAGAACATTTTCCTATCTTCAGTGTAAGTGATCCTATTTTTAAGGTTTCCTAAAATCCTTAGAAATGGTCCTCATGTAATAGCTATGGTTCTTTTAATGTCCTAATAATTTTCTGTCCTATACTAAAAATAGTTCAGAGGGATTACGTATTCTCTTGTTCTCTCCATATATATTTTGGGATAATTTTTAATGATGTTTAATTTCTTTTATATCTTTAAGATTTATCTTCAAAAAGGACAAAATATTTTTCTTTTACCTATTATCTATTAAATGATGTTTTCCAAGGGATGAGACTACCCTTTCTTTCTTGCTTTCCTTAAACCAAGTGATATTAAAAATATCTTATAGCTAACATAACCCATCACTAAGACTAATAAAAAAAAGAGAGAGAAATAGAAAGAATAAATAATGTTAGGAAAGAAAAAGAGACATTACAGAATCTATATACATTAAAAATATGTAAGAAGATATTAACAAATTTAGGCTAGTAAATTTTATTATATTTTATTTGTTTTTAAAATTTTTTTATTTAGTTATCTGAGAGAGTGAGAAAGCCTGTGTGCATGTGTGCATGAGCAGGGGGAGGGACAGAGTGAGAGGAATAAAGAATCTTAAGCAGACTCTGCGCTGAGCGTGGAGCCCAACCTGGAACTCAATCTTACCACTATATCATGACCTGAGCCAAAATCAAGAGTTGGATGCTTAACTGACTGAGCCACCCAGGTGCCCCTATTTTATTTTACTTTATTTAGTTCACATTTTTATTTAAATTCTAGTTAGTTGACATATATGAGTGGGCTAGTAAATTTTAGAAGTAAATATTTAGGTTAAATAGACAAATTCATAGGAAAAATAAACTCACCCAAATGGACACATGAATAAAAAGAATAGTCCTATATACTAAAAACTTTGAATCTGTATTTAAGAATTTTCTACCAAGGAGCACTTGGGTCACATGGCCTCACCAGTGAATTCTACCAAATATATAATGAAGAAGTGGCACCAGTCATTCATAAAAGTCATTTTATGTATACATATTTAATATATAAAATCCAATTATATGTTTTTATAGTTTAAAAGTTACAAATTAAAGTAGACTTTCAAAGCTTCACACCTGGGCATCAATCCAATCAGAGATATATAACACCACTACATAGAAAAAAAAATAAGCAGATATTAAATAAATGGAAGACATATCTTTTTTATAGATTGGGATACTCAAGAGCATAGAAAAGTCACTTCTTATTTATTATATTATTTTTAAATAATCTCAACACCCACCATGGGGCTTGAACTCACAACCCTGAGATCAAGAGCTGCATGCTCTACTGACTGAGCCAGCTAGGTGCTCCTCTCCAAATTTATTTTTAGGTCAAATCCCAATTAAAATTTCAGCAAATTTTTTTCCTGAAAATTTTCAAGATAGTTTTAAATGAGATTGAAAATTCAAATGGCCAAGAATAGTCAAAAAATGTAGAAGTTCGAGGATTTACAGTATGATAAAATGAAGCTTTATTATAAAGTTATAGTAATTAAGGCAATGTAATATTTTTATAACAACAGACAAACAGACCAATCGGTCAGAAAAAATAGTATAGAAATCAGCCTACACACAGAAATCAAAAATTGATTTATGGCAACACAGGAGAACAGTGTGGAAAGAAGTTCTCTCAATAAATTGGATATCCACATAGAAAAACAATAAATCTGGCCTCCAATCTGATAAAATACACAGACCTAAATTCCAGATGTATTGCTGATTTCAATGTGAAAAGTAAAGTATTAAAGCTCCCAAAGATTACATTGAAGAATAACTTTAAGATCTGGGATAGACAAAGATTTCTCACTCAAGACACAAAAAAGCAATAACTATATGAAAAACAATAAGTAGAGCTACATTAAAATTAAGGGCATCTCTTCATCAGAGGTACCATTATGAGAATGAAAAGCCACAGTGTGGGGGAAAATATTTGTAATCCATATAAACAACAGACTCCTATTAAATATATACTAAGAACTAAAATCAAGAAAAAGATAACCCAATAGAAAAACAGACAAGAAACTGAACACACACCTCAGAAAAATTGAATTTTCAATGGCTAATATTTAAAAATATGCAAAACCTCATGAGTCATCAGAGAAATGTAGCATATAATCACAATGAGATACTACTATATGCCCATCAGAATGGCTACAATGAGGAAGACGGTCAATCCGAGGATAAACGTTAGAGCAAATGAAGTGCTCATACAAATGTAGTTCATGGGTATATAATCGGTACAACTGTTCTGACAAACTGACAATCTTAGCTGCAGCTGGACTTGCACATGATTTGTGATGCGGCTATTCCACTTCCAGGTAACAGAAATGGGTATACATGACAAAGGGCTGAGTGTGACTGTTTTGTGTGTGTGTGTGTGTGTGTGTATGTGTGCCACAAACTAGAAACAGCTTAATGTCTATCAATAGAATTAATACGTAATTTATGTAATTTGAGATGATCAAACTGGCTCATACATTTGTGTTGTATTTACAGAACATGAGGGCAGACATCTAGATACAAAAATAGTTAAATAATTTGATAGTGCCCAATTAAAAGCCTTCCAATAGTGAGAAAAGTCTCACCATATTTGGTATTAGGTGTGAAGAGAATATCTGACCAACAAGAGAATCATGTTACAGGAGTTTTTGCTAGAAGGGCCCCCCAGGTAATCCCTGAATAATTGGGCACTTTGGGTCAAAGACATTAGTCTTGAGTACATCGATAGAAAGTCATGGGCCAGTTGTAATTTCTCAAAGGAAACTTCAGCAAAAGTGGGAGAATGTCTCCAGAAGAAGCTGGAGCTTTGGATTCTCTATTCTTGTTCCTGGGTTAAGAAAAACTAAATTCTGATTCATAAATTCTTTTAATAAATAAGTGAGAGTTTCAGGTGAGGAAATCACCATTCAGAGAAGAAGTAACAGAAACCTAACAAGGACAGCATAATTGGCCTGTAGAGATTGTCTCTCTGAGGGAAAAAGAGTTACTTCTTCCAAATCCCACCTCTTGCTCATATCTGCTCTTCCTGGGGCAATGATGACCTCTCGTCCCGGAGGTAAGGCAGGCATGCTCAGAGGTGCTCCCCTGGGTTCTTAGGACCAGCAGTCAGGATGCCAGTATTTCCTTCACACACAACTTCTTCCTTGGCTCAAGCGGCAATTGGATTGAGTCTGGTTACTAGAGAGATAAATGTCCCATCTTGGCAACTGGTTTAAAGAAAAAAAATATATATATGTATATAGATACATATATATATAAATTTTATTACCTTTTTTTTGAAAAAGCATTGCTTTCAATTTAAGTTCTGGTGTAAACATACAGTATTATGATCTATCTATATAGATACAGATAACATAAGAATATAGATAACATAAAGAAAACATATTTTGGGAGGCCAAACTGTGGAGAAAGTTCTTTCGGATATTTCTGAGAAATGCAGCACCTGGCACAGGGCTTTGGCTGCATCTGTGGGAAGCACCGGGCTTAGCTACTACAGATGGTGCCCATCCACCACTCTGTGTTCTTCAGCACCAGCCCACTCCTGCAAATCTGCACCTGCGGACAGGTTCTAAATGACCATGGTCAGAAGGTGATTTCATCTGGATAGCTGGCTTCAAACATTCTGTTGTCCCAAACAGTGTAGGTATGCTTAGGGAAGTGGGGATGGGGCGGGTGCTTGCTGTTAAATCGGTTGCAACACCTCCACCTCACGTTTGAATCTGCTTTAAACTTTTGTGTACATATCAAATTTTCAAAAATGTTTCAAATTTTATTTTATTTTTAACCTTTTTTTTTAACTAAATCATTCCTGTTCCTATTGATTCATGTACTTATTCCATTCTCATTTTATTTCCCTCCCTCTGGTGAATTAGGATAAACTCGAATGTGTGAGCCCTTTAGACAGATGGGGAAGCTAGGTAATGATAATTGAACTGGGAAATGCATGTTTATTGGCGAAGAAGTTCATTCATTCCCATAGAGAGGCACTTTAAAAACCATGAAGATGATACAGAAACATGATATGCTAACCATGAGTGTTTCTGTTTTAAAAAATATTTTATTTTCTTATTTGAGAGAGGATGAGCAGGTGATAGAGAGAGAGCAGACTCCCCACTGAGCAGGGAGCTGGATTCAGGGCTCCATCTCAGGACCCTGAGATCATGACCTAAGCTGAAGGCAAACGCTTAACTAACTGAGTCACCCAGGTGCCCCTGAGTGTTTCTATTTGTAATCCATACCTTCCTAGACTTTCAAGGGGGAATTAATGACCTAAAATCAGGCATTACTACATTTTAAAACCAAGCCCTTAAGTAATTATTAGTTTCCGAGAAGTGAAAAACTCCAAACTATGAGATTACTATCAGATTTTTTAACAAATTCTCCTTATTTGGTGCCTGAGAATACATTAGTCATCAGCCACCTCCAGCTTCGTTGGTTTTTGTTTTGTTTTGTTTTTCCTTGTAGTTTCTGCTGGTCAAGCTCCTTTACCTGACTTATTTCATATAATGTCGCATCATTGGAGACTCCCTGTTCACCTTCCCAGGACTAGCTCATGAAATGTTGTCTGTAGATGGTCAAGATCCATTGATGGTCCCAGAATCAGATTTTTTCCCTGTAAGGTCGCTTGTTCCTCTCCTTTTTATCTGAGTACTTTGGCCCTGATATTTTTGTATCCCAACTTTTCATTTTTCATTAGGGATAAAGAGGTCGGTTTCCTCTTTCTTTGACAGAAAATGATACAAAGTGACTTACTAAACTTTTGAAGCCCTAGAGTAAATTCTAAAGAATTAAAGAACACTTCGCACTTCTATTTCTCCCCCGTGTTGTCATTTACATAAATTATCTCTTGGAGTGAGTATGGTTTATCAAGTCTGATTTAATCATTGGAAAAGGAAGGATTATCATCTGCAAATGCCCACAGACACTTCTCTGCTGGCTAATCCAGGCGTCTAGGGCACCCTGCTGACCTTACTGTCATGAACGCCCTCAACAGCATTGTGATTTTCATAACATATTCAGTGGCACTTTCTGATCACAGACAGGAAGCAAATAACATCTCCTTGGGACAGCTGTGAATGAGTTTCACTTTCATTATCCAAAGGACAGAGTAATTAGAGGATGTGGGAAATTGAGAGTGGAATTTATGTAGTCCATGAGTTTTTTAGAAACCACTTGGGAATTGAATAAGGTGTAAATAAGATTACTAAGAATTCTAAAGAGAAATTCTGAATACTAGAGACTTTGAGCTTTCTGAAATACTAATACAACAGCAGGATCAGAAAGTTTGGAGATGTTTTCAAGCAGACTTAGATATTATCTTCTGGTCATGTAAGTTATGGTAAAGGTAGCATTAGCACGAGGATGGAATATGACAGTTTTCTAAGAGGGAAAATAGTCAAATATTTCAGATGGAGATAAAAGTAAGAGGAGATTAAAGGAAAAGATAGTCAACTGTCTTTTCACTGAGTTAATGCCAGTTAATGATGTTCCATCACACTATCATCTCCAAACCATATACAGAGTCAGCAGAATATGCAGCCAGTTTCCCATCTTGTCTTGATTAATAGGTGAATATGTGTGGCAAGTATCTGAGCTCCTCTCATTTATTGGGGAAGCTAGTTACTGCATCTTTGACTTTGATTTGTTTCTCCACAGACATACCCTGCCTATCAATGCTATGCTGCTCTTCCAAAGGAGGATGAAAATAAAGTAACAGATTCTTTCCTCTTACCCTCTCACACAGATAACAGAAAAACAGGTGAAGATTTTTCACCAAAACAGAGGCTGATTGCCCCAAGTCTTCATTCTTTACCTCCCTACCCTGAAATGTAATTTTGACAATTTGTTCCTACTGAAAAATCTATTTTATATTTGCTACCCCCTAACTTGCAACCTAAAATTTCTGATTTTAAAAGGGTGGAAATTTAGTATTTCATTTTCATAGGCACTCCAGAAGTAAAATAGTAAATTAAAAAAACAAAACACTGAATGCCTGTTAGACTCCATGCAATACAGATTTTGAGGCAGTGAGGAGGAAAATACTTGCATCCAACAAAGAAGTAAACAAACTCCATGCTTTGGAACTGATCCTAAATAAAGAAGTATGTTTTACAGTTAAACATTTTATCTTGAATGTCTAAGCATTTTCATAAAAATTTCCTATCTAAGGAAGGAGAAGAGTTTTCTCCTTCCTTGAATCTGGCCCATATTAATGGGTTCTATTGTGGTCCCAAACCCTGAAGGAGACATATAATCTGGGAAAGCACACAGCGCAATGTTACGTGGCTGTTTGGTCTGAATGATCTCGTCAGGCCCCCCTGCCACCTTAAGTGTCTGGTGTTCATTGATTTATAACTTGAATTTGGTCCTCAGAGGCTCATGGGCAGAGAAAACCAGACATGGATGAGTGAGTTCATTCTGCTGGGGCTGTCCAGCTGCTGGGACACTCAGCTCTCCCTATTCGTCCTTTTCCTGGTCATGTATCTGGTGACTGTGCTGGGGAACTTCCTCATCATCCTCCTCATCAGACTGGACAGCCGGCTGCACACACCCATGTACTTTTTCCTCAGTGTCCTGTCATTTGTGGACATCTGCTATACCAACAGCACTGTCCCACAGATGCTTGTTCACTTCCTGTCAGCCTGGAAGTCCATCCCATTCCACAGCTGTGTGCTCCAGCTGCTTATATCCCTGGCGATGGGCAGCTCAGAATTCTTCCTGCTGGGAGCCATGGCCTATGACCGCTATGTGGCGGTGTGCCATCCGCTGCACTACACGGTCATCATGCACGGAGGGCTGTGCCTGGGGCTGGCTGCCGGCTGCGTAGGGGCTGGTTTCATGAATTCAATGATGCAGACGATCATCATCTTTCGGCTACCTTTGTGCCGTAACGTTATTAATCACTTTGCCTGTGAGATGTTGGCTGTGCTGAGGCTGACCTGTGTGGACATCTCCTTCAACAAGGTCATGGTGGCTATCTCAGGATTTCTGGTGATCATGCTTCCCTGCTTCCTAGTTCTTTTCTCTTATGGTCGTATAGTTACTGCCATTCTGCGTATTCGCTCAGCCCAAGGACGCTGCAAAGCATTCGAGACCTGTGCTTCCCACCTCACTGTGGTCTCCATGTGCTTTGGAACAGCCATCTTCACATACTTGAGACCCACTGCTGGCTCCTCAGCAGAGCAAGAGAAGATGGTTGCCTTGTTCTATGCTGTGGTGACCCCAATGCTGAATCCCTTAATCTACAGCCTGAGGAACAAGGAGGTAATGAGTGCCCTGAGGAGACTGTTGGGAAAATTTAGTGAAAAAAGGTAAAGATTAAAAATTTTTTCCTTCCTTCCAATAGCCCAAAGAGCAATATTTCAAACAAAGAGGAACTGGCTAACATGCCCTTTACCCCAGATTTGCTGATAAGGTAGATCACAGTGAGCACGTTTCTGAAGACCAACTTTTCATATTAGTCCATATTTTGATGATGTATTACTGCTCTATTATTCATACAGTAAAAAAAAAAAAAGCCTTCAGTTATTAAGCTGGGGTCTGCTGAGGTCCTTCTAGATCTCACATTCCCTCTTACCCTTTCTTATTCCTCCTGCATTTGCCCCTAGGAAGCGCAGTGTGGACAGTGAGAAGTTTCATAGTGAAGACAGCCATCCTTTACATGTTGGCCCACCCCTCACCAATGTGGCTTTGCCATATGTGTTTAATATCTCTGACTTCCAGTTTCCTCAAATATAAGAAGTAATCATTTTCAGTGTGTGTGACTATTTTGAATATTATAGATAATCTATGTAAAATACTTGGTAGAGTGGTGGTAGAGATATTCAACTATATTTAAAAATAGGTTTTAGGACACCATTATAGAGCCAAGCATTGTGGAAACTTCTCTCCATATATAATTATTAAAAATGAAATTTTTTCTTTTTTATTTAGAAAGAGTGTGCACATGAGGGGCAGAGGGATTTGCTGAGAGAATCTTCAGCAGTCTCCACACTGAGCTGGAGCACGTTGGGCTCCACAACTTAGGGCTGGATCTCAGGACACTGAGATCATGCCTGAGTGGAAATCTAGAGTTGGATGCTTAACTGACTGAGTCACCTATGGTCCTAGAAATTTTTTCCCTTTTTTGTGTGGCTTTTGTAGATCCCTGTATTATGTCTGCTCCAGAGCTACAGCATCTATCTATAGATTTCTCTCTCTCTCTCTCTCTCTCTCTCTCTCTCTTTGCCAGTCTCTGATCTCTTAATATCTCAGTATCCATCTGTTACGTATTTTTTTAGCTCCAAGACAGACGAGATCTTTCTCATGAGTTCCAAACACATATACCCAATTTCTTGCTTAATACCTTCACTCATATCATTTGAATTGCATTCTTAGCAATAGAATAGTTGTGCTTGCTTCCTCTATCCCAAGCTAATCCTTTCCTCTTGCTCTAATACACCTTCACTGTTGTAGCAAAAGGAGCCATATACACTCAGAATCATTCTCAATTCCTTTCTTTTATACCCACTCCATCAATAGAATCCATTAAACTTATCGACAAGACATATGATCAGTCTGGTCTCTCTGCGCCTCTGCTTTCTACATTTTATTCTTCACACAACAGTGAACTTAAAAACTTTATATTGTAAAATAAAACACAGAGGCAGAAAAACACACTACACAAACGTGTAGCTGAGTGAACTATGATAAGACAACCCTTCTTATATAAACCATTCACGTCAAAAAACAGAGCTGCGAGTTACTGCGGAAGCCCCTCCATGCATCCCATTACAAGCATCACACATTTTCCCCCAAAGTAACTACTGTCCTGACCACTGAAGCAACCACTTTCCTGAATTTCTGATAACTTTGTGACCCAAGGAAGCATCCCTAGTTGCTGTAGTTTGGTTTTGCCCATTTTTCTTCAACTTAGTATGTCTTTGAAGTCTCTTGAATCTGTAATTCTGTCCAGTTTTTTCTTTATCCTGCAATTTATTTGAGTGGTCCCGGCCTTTTGACCTGCAGAAGGTCCCTTGCTTAGAAAATAAATCTGATCACATCTTCATCATGCTTAGAATAAAGTCCAACTGCACTCATGTGGGACCCAGCATGGTCCAGCTGCTTCTGCAGACATAATTGGTAAATGATATTCCTTAGTAGATGGAACATTATCACCTGCAGAAGGACCCTCTTATTAGTTGCTAAACAATTAATTCTCTGCAGCTGCTGTGGAAAACAGGAAGTTCCTCAAGAAATTAAAAATGGAACTACCATATGATCTAGTAATTCTACTACTGGGCATTTACCCAAAGAATATGGAAATACTAATTTGAAAAGATATGTGCACCCGTATGTTTATAGCGGCATTGTTTACAATAGCCAAACTATGGAAGCAGCTAGTGTCTGTCAGTAGATGAATGGGTAAAGAAGATGTCATACACACACACACACACACACACACACACACACACACAGAGCGCCATAAAAAAGAGTGAGATCTTGCCATTTGCCACAACATGGATGGATCTAGACAGCATAATATTAAGTAAAATAAGTTAGAGAAAGACAAATACCATATGATCTCTCATATGTGGAATTAAGGAAACAAAATGAACAAAGGAAAAAGAGACAAACCAAAAAACAGACTCTTAACTCTAGAGAAGAAATGGATAATTACCAGAGGGAAGGTGGGGGGGGAAGGGATGAGTGAAATAGGTGAAGGGGATTAAGAGCACACTCATCATGATGAGCACTGAGTCGCGTATAGAGTTGTTGAATCACTGTATTGGACACTTGGAACTAATATAACCATGTTTGTTAACTGTATTACAATTAAAAATTTTTTAAATTAATTATCTTTGTCTCATTCTTTATTTCTTCCTTGCTGGGTGGAGAACTATTCTAATGTTTAATGCATGTAACTATATTTAAGAGTGTATTTATGTAGTTTTAAAAGATGCATTTTATTTTTAAGTACTCATAATGCATCTTAGTTTTTTTTCACTCAACACTGTACCTTTAAGATCCATACATATTGCTAGCTTATTACTTCTGACTGCTCATAGTAATCCATAGGAAACCATATTCTAGCTATCACTCTGTTATGGACCCAACTCCCACCATCACGTGAATACAGTCCAATGATGAACATCATGAAAATGCACAGTTCAAGAGCTGTGTGAGGATTGATTTGGGGAATATACACGGGAACCAAGATGCTAGTTATAGCTAATGCTCTCAAGAATGGCATTGTAAGTCTCTATTCTGACTTCAGTGTATGAGGCTCCTTATCTATCCACAGGCTGCATGTTCTGAATTTTTGTAGCCTGGAAGTTATAAAATTATTTTATTTTTTATTACTTGGTAGGTAATCCATATGATTATGTCTTCATATGTGGATCTTTTAGTCCCATCTATCTTCACCCCATCCCATTCTATCTATGCCTTTCCCACCTCATGAAGTTCACAATAAATCCATCATTGCAGTGGTTAGACCATCTACCACTCTCTTTTTCTCAAACATGATTCAAATATGCAAGAATATTCTGTTGTTTCTACTTTCAAAATATATACAGAATATAGTCACTTATCTTTTTTTTAAAAGATTTTATCTATTTATTTGACAGACAGAGATCACAAGTAAGCAGAGAGGCAGGCAGAGAGAGAGGAGGAAGCAGGCTGTCCGCAGAGCAGAGAGCCCGATGCGGGGCTCGATCCCAGAACCCTGGGACCATGACCTGAGCCGAAGGCAGAGGCTCTAACCCACTGAGCCACCCAGGCGCCCTGTCACTTATCATCTTCACTCCTGTACCCTGGTGTGAGCACCATCACCTCCCACTTCGGTTACTACAAGAGCCTGCAGCAGATTTCTCTGCTTCTACTCCTTATCTGCCAGCACTCAGAGTGATCCCTTTGAAACAAAACTCAAATCATGCCATTCTTCTTTTCAACCCTGCAATTACTCAGAATAAGCCCTAAAGTCTTTACAGTGGATGAAGGTCTGTTTTCTACTATACTATCCCTGGAAGACTCTTTACTCATGGCCACTTCCTCATCCCTTCCAATTCTTCAATCAACTGTCATCACTGCCCCATTCAATATGCAAACTTCCTCCTTGTCCCCTACTGCTTTCCCTCTTACCTAGTTATTTGTGTTTTCCAAAGAACTTATCTTTTCTAACATGTTTGCGATTAACTCATTTTTACTGTCTACCTCCCAACCCTCCATTACCCCTAGAACAAGGACCCTTGAGAGCATGACTCTTTGTTTTTAGTGGGCACACTATAAATATTTTCTGAGTGAATAATATTGTCCACCTTCTGCGTTACTATTGCTGTGTATGGAGTGTTCATTTCCTTTGGGTCTTTTGCCATGCCCTTCTTGGTGTGAACATTATAAATATTAGTCCTTCCTGTTACAGACATTGTAAATACATATCTCCACACTGTCTCCTCTCTGTTAACTTTATTCATGGAGTCCTTTGTTGAACAAAACCCCTTCATTTTGAAATAATCTGACTCATCATATTTTTGTTCTGTGATTCATGTTTATAAACTTTAAAAAAAAATTCCTTCATCAGAGCCATAAAATATTTTCCTATTAAGTTTTCTAGTTTTACCTTTCATAGTTCTTTCTTTAGTTTATCTGATATCCTCTTTTGCACCTGTCAGGTATGCATCTGGTGGGTTGTCTTCCAGGCTGTGGTCCATTTATTAAACAGTCTCTTCTTAAGTCATTCATCTGCAGTGACCTTAATGTACCTTGAGCTTACCTACATATGGATCTGTTTTTGAACTCTGTTCTTTTCTCTTTGTTCATTTGTTTGTTCTCACATCATATAATTCTATTATTCTATTTTTTTTTTTTTTGTCTTTTAAGCTTTTATTTAAGGGCAATGATCTATGATGTGGTTTTTAGATCTTATTAAAAGCAGCCACGTCCATGGACTGCACATAGTCCTCAAACGCAGTGACCCGCTCCTCCAGCATATCTGTTCCAACTTTATCATCTTCCACTACACACTGTATTTGAAGTTTTTTAATTCCATATCCCACTGGAACTAGTTTAGAAGAGCCCCAGACCAAGCCATCTGCCTGAATGCTTCGGACACACTCCTCTAGTTTTGCCACATCCGTTGCATCGTCCCAAGGTTTCACATCTAGTAGTATGGAAGACTTGGCAACGAGTGCAGGTTTTTTGGCTTTCTTTGACTCATACTGTGCAAGGCGTTCCTCTCTTTGCTTCCTCGCTTTCCTCCTCCTCATCAGATCCAAAGAGATCAATGTCATCATCGTCTTTACTCTCTGTAGCTCCACTTCCTGTGGTGTCTTCCACGTTAGCAGGGCCATACTTGCCCAAAGCTTTCTTCGCTCCTGGAAGGCTGGCCTTTTCCTTTCCGTAAGACTTGATGTGATTATACCAACGGAGGGCATGATACAAGTCGGCAGGTGCGGGGCCGGAGACCCCTTCGAATACTGCCACGTCTGCTTGGGACGGCACTTACCCCTCGAGGCAGCTCTTGTCCGCTAAGTAGTCGTTGAGCACCTGGAGGCCGGCGGGGCTTTTCAGGTCTCCAAAACCCATGGCGTCGACTGATCCCAGTAACCGGGCGGCAACGAAGTAAAAGAGAAGCGGAGGCAGCCGCTGCCTAGCGCTCCGCGGCCCCGGAACTAGCGCTCCGCGGCCCCGGAACTAGCGCTCCGCGGCCCCGGAACACTACAGGAACCGCCCCTCGAAGCGCCGGAGATGACCGAAGACGCTCGGCCTCAGGCGCATGGCTACTTCCGGCGGAACTCTATTACTCTATTTTTAAAAGTCATTTTGGTTTGTAATAAGTCTTCATCTGTCATGTGTAGTCTACCAAAGAAGATGGACGAACTCATCTTCTTTTTCAAAGTTATTAAATACATCGTCAAAGCAGTCGGCTAGTCTGTATTTATTGACCTATTTTATTTATAGTCAGTCTTTACACAGACAGCTATTTATAGAGTGATGTATCCCATATAAATTTTTGAGTAATTTTATTAAGTTCCCCAAAAAGCTCATTCTAAAATTTTGATTAGGTTTGCACTGATTATGTAGATTCATTTTGGAACATTGGCATCTTTATAATAAATTGTCTCATCCAAAGAATGTCTTTGAAATTATTCAGATAATCTTTAATGTGCTATGTAGAGTTTTAATATTTTCTCCATATTCATTTAACAAATATTTGTTAAACATATTATATGGCAGACACTCTTCAAGGCATTCAAGGTATTATGGATCCAACAGTGAAAAGCAAGCAAAAGTCTCTGCCTTCATGGAGAGTACATTCTACTTAAGGGAAATAAACAATAAATATAACAAACAATTAATATATGTAGTATATTACAGGTATTAATTGCTACAGAGGAAAATGGGGGGAAAGTAGAAGAAGAGTATTAGAAGGACTTAAAGTTTTGGCAAAGAACTTTGTAGAAATCATGTATTCTCTCAGAAATTCCTGAATATTTTATAATTTACATTACTGTTATAAATGGCATTTTATTTTATTTTTCTCTTTGGTCACTGCTGGTGTAAAGAAAATATTGATTTCTGTGAGGTGGTCTCATAGGTAGTTCTTTCTTATTAAATCTAATTGTTGAAAATTTTTTTCTAGATATGTAGTATCATCTGTAAATAATGATAGTTTTCCTTATAATCTTTATACATCTCAATCTATTTCTTTTCTCATATCATAGCTCAGGACCTCTAATGTCAGGTCAAACAGTAGCTGCGATAACAAGTATCTTTCTGGTTCCTGATCCAAGGAAAGCATCTGCAGATCCTCCATTAGGTATAATGTTTGCTGTGGACTTAGGGCATTTAACTTTTATTTAATTTAGTTTTTAAGAAAGAAGTGTAATAAAGTGAGGGAGTCCCTGCCATAGTATATATAAAAGCAGATTATTTGTAAGTATGATTAAAACTCTAACATTGGGGTAGAAAAAGGCATGAATCAAAATATAGTCCCAAAAGAAACTTTTGCATATATAAATTTAGTATATCATAAATGTATAATTTCAAAGTAATATAGGAAAATATGTACTTCTAGAAAATGATGTTGGGACACTTGGCTATACTAACAGGACAAAGAAATGTCATTTTTCCTATTAATATGCCATGAAAAATTATACATACTTAAGGTGAGGAAGTAAGTGATTTTATAAATGAGTTTATATTTGCTCCCTCCTAAAAATGTATTAAATAATGGTAAAAGGACAAGAAACAAAATAATAAATCCACAAAGCAAAGAAGACAATAACTAAAAAAAAAGAAATTATGAGGAAATGACAGCAATGTTTTGGAAGCTAGAGAGCAACTTTTTCCCCCTTCTCTTGTCTTTTTAAGGTCCAGAACTAACAGGCTCTACTATACTTGCCCTTCCAACTGCAGCACTCACATAGGGAGCACTCTGCAGGCAGATTATTTTGTTTAGAAAGTGGTGGCTCAGTCGGTTGAGCCTCTGGCTCTTGATTTTGGCTCAGGTCATGATTTCAGGGTCCTGGGATGGAGCCCCATGTTGGATTCTGCACTCAGTGGGGAGTCTGCTTGAAGATTCTCTCTCCCTCTCCTGCGGCCCCTCCCCCTCCTTGCTTTCTATCTCTAAGAAGTAAAAAAATCTTAAAAAAAAAAAAATAGAATTCCAAACCTAGAGAACAGCCTCACCATAGACTGCATCTGTTTAGGAATTGGCATAAAAATTCTCCCTGCCCACACTCAGAGCAGAGAATGAAGAACGAAGCATCCCACCAGCCCCTTGAACTTCCTGGCTAGGGGCTATTACTCAAAGGAATGTGTAGACGGGTGAACTGCAACGAGGAATTTGAGATGTAATCACATCTTCATGCTCATAAAGCAGGATAAAAATTTCCACCATGCAAAGGTGGTATCACCAAAGACTCAGACGCACCCCATCCCCTTGAGAAATTAAAGTTTGGAGAGCTCCTTCCCATGCTCTGGGGACAAGGAAACAAAACCTGGATTTGCAACGTTGAAATGTAGGTTAGGCTGTTTGGTGCAGAAGTGACCAGACAGAGGGGGAAGGAAAATAAAAGAAATCTAACGAACAAAGCATAATTGGCCCCTTGAGATTTCATGACAAAAGTTGGAGAAAGTTACCTGTTCCATTTGCACTTGCTTCAAATTTCACAACTTGCCCACCTCTGCCATCACACAGGATGGCCTCCTCCACTCTGCAGAGGTGAGTTACCCATTGTCAGGCTCTTTTTAACACTCAGCAACGGAAATTATGCAACCAGCTTCCTGATATCTGTAGTCCCTCCTGTATTCTTCAAGCCTAAGAGCATGGTGGCTTGATGTATTTGTCCTCTCCTGGAGATTTGTCTTAAGAATGTGTCTTCTGGCTATTCAAATTAGGAAACCAGAATTTTCAAGTCACTGAAGGGTTCCCCCACCTGTGGTGGCCTGAGGCTGCTAACAGACTGGCAGCAGTCTTCATATCTGCTTTTCACCCACCTACTCCTGGTCCGTGCTCCAGGCACCAGATGGGCCTTTTCTTTGCTGATGCCGGTAGAAAGAGGACTCCCTCAGAGACTAGCTCTTTCCCCTCCACGCAGAATTTCTGTTTGGGGAACAAGTCTTTAGAGGAACATCCTTGTCTGAAATGCTTCTGACAACTGCCCATCTGGGGCTGGTCAGGAATCTAATGTAGCTTTGCTAGGTCCCACTGTCCACACTCGCACACCAAATAGGCTGCTTAGCTGATATATGTTGTTAAAAGAGTAACTTTCAAGTTTATTTCCATTCGCTTATTAATTTAATGAAGCATTTCTGTTATTTTTTTATTGCTGGATAATTATGTGTATACTCCTCCGGGAAAAGCACTGTTTATGCTACTATCTTTATCTTTCAGATATAAAAACTGATGTGCTAGGATTTTAGAGGAATATATGGTTTCAGCAACACTTCATTCCCCTGGAAGGGGTCTTTTTCAAAATGAAAATCAAATGTTCAAGATGCATGAAAATGATCCAAAGATGCAGAGCTGTTGGTAAGGATAAACGCAGCTTCTCTACTTGAAAGAAAAATTTATGTGGGCTACTCACCATGCTTGGTTCTAGCTTAAACCTCCTTCTCTGAGTACTCTGGGGCAAGGCCTGAGAACAGTGTAGCACTGGAGCAGGGGGAGATGGGAACGGAGCAGAGGGGAGGGGAGGGGAGTCGAAGGCTGCGGAGGGGAGCCTTACCTGTAGGAGGCAGCCTGAACCAGGAGTCCCACCTTCCCCTATTCAAATCTGTGCTATCCTCCCCCCCTTCTTTCAGTTCTTCATGCATTTTACTTCATCTTCTTCTCTTTGCCCCATGTCCCTCTCTTTTCAAAACTATTTTAAAAGCTCGGAGGAAAAGGATATGGGTTTCTGATCATCTCCGGTGTGCTTTGGCAACGCAGAGATGGCTCTGATAAAGTATTTGTTCCTCTTTGCAAAACAGAGTATGAGAAAGTGACTGAAGAACAGAAAAAATTCAATAATGCCAACTATATGTACCTTAGCTAAGGGTTTTTGAGTCTTCCATCTTTTGGTGAGAAATTTGGGGTTTTTCAGGAATGTAACTGATGAAAAATCTGTCCTGATAATGTGGGGGAGGGGGAGAGGTTGTCCTGAAAGATCTCACTGTTCCTATTTTCTGAGAAATCATCAGTTTCCCTAGTAAATCTATTTTGAGCAGTATTTCTACCATGATAGAACGAAATTCTAGAAAATTTCACTGTAAAGTACTAAAAATAACACTCTGGGATTGAACACTAAGATAAATAAAATACAGGAAGCTCTGGTATGTAAAATATTGGATAATTCTAGCAATGTGTTAATTGATTAATGTCAAGAAAAGGGCATCGATAAATATTTTAATTTTCTCTTCTCCTGTTTTCATTGTTCTATTTCTTCCTCATTTGGTTTCATTTCAACTTCCTTGGCTTCTTCACTGTACTCTTTTTAAAATTTTGTCTTCCTTTCTGATTCCTTTTTTCCTTTCTGACCATTAATTCTCTCTTTGACTTTTTCCCTTTGTCCCTAGAGAGCTTGTCAATGACTACGCTCATTTATTTATTCTTATTTGCATCTCAATATCCTCTCTTCTTCTGCTTACCTTCTTCATACCTTTCTCTTTCAGATATTTATTTACTACTTGTTTATTTGAGTTTGGGCTAGTTTTAATTTTTTTTAAAGAAGGTATTTAATGAAAGAAATTTAATGAAGGTTTTTTAAATTGGGGTATAGTTCATATCACATAAAATTAAGCATTTTATAGTGCATAATTCAGTGTAAGTACATCCCAGAGTTGTGATTTTATGTTGTGAATGTACAGCTAAGTAGTTAGGAAAGAACTGTGAACAGCTTTGGCATGAGTGAGTGTGTTTGTGTGTGGAACCACAAGGGGGCGCCCTGGAAACAGTCCTCCGGCAAGAACTGCATCTCTTCAGGAGTGTAATGACTTTGGGCTGACCTCCATGGCCACTCAACATTTTACCTCCCTTGGTTGTGATTACCAAGTGACCTGCAAATGTAACCCTCTTTTTTTTTTTTTTTAAGATTTTATTTATTTATTTGACACACAGAGAGAGATCACAAGTAGGCAGAGAGGCAGGCAGAGAGAGAGAGGAGGAAGCAGGCTCCCTGCTGAGCAGAGAGCCCGATGCAGGGCTTGATCCCAGGACCCTGAGATCATGACCTGAGCCGAAGGCAGCGCTTAACCCACTGAGCCACCCAGGCGCCCCAATGTAACCCTCTTTTTATGTTAGCGTGACAGTAACTACTTACACAAACAGAGGGGGGATATGTTGGCACTATTTGTAAACCCTCACCACTAAGGAGAATGGAGTCCAAGTTCCTTCTGGGAGGCAGATCAGAAGGGACAAGTCTCCCAACCAGACAAGACTCATCCCCATAGTCCAGGATCCTTGTCATGACTCATCTTTTCCTTGTTAGGGATAGTCTTCTGGCTAGACAAAATTATACTCAGGTTTACTCTACTTTTGCAAGCTGATTTTTAAAAATTAGCACATACATTTATCCATTTCTGATATTAGGTCATTTTTCTTTCCATTATTGTCCATAACCATAGCCCTTCATTTTTTCTTAAGGGAGAAAGAAAGGACCCCCCGCCATGGACCCATCTTGTAGTCATCACCATATGAGGCACAAAGTAGAAGTATGATCACCTTTCTGAGTTTGTAAAAGAAGCCAGGGAATCACAATCTACAAGAAGAATAGAGTTGCTAAATGAGAGAGAGATGCTTTGTTTCCCTTGTCCTGTTGTTGGCAAGGCCTGAAAGCCAGACTCCAAATTCCCAGGTAAGCAGCAGGCACTTGCTCTGCTCCACCACAACTTGGAGGTGAATGGGATCAAAAGTAGGAACTCAGTCCTCTTGGTATATTTCCTGATTTTTTTTAAGGTTTTATTTATCAGAAAGAGACAGAGAGAGAGAGAGAGAGAGAGAGAGAGAGAAAGCACAAGCAGGGGGAGTGGCAGGCAGAGGGAGAAGGAGGCTCCCTGCTGAGCAAGGAGACCATTGTGAGGCTCCATCCTAGAACTCTGGGATCATGACGTGAGCCGAAGGCAGATGCTTAACCGACTGAGACACCCAGGGTTCCCCACTATGTCTCCTGATTTTACATTGGGTGAATCCACAGCCCTTAAACAGTGACAGTCGCTGTATGGCACACAGGTCACGCTGTGTGTAGAAGCACTAGGGATGTGCCCTAGGTTTCAGGTAACCCTGTTTACCTGCTGACTCCTCTGTCCAGACTCTTCATCTCCTTTACCTCCTGCAAATAATGGGCCAAACTTCAGAGTGTTGTTGTGAAGATTTATATTATATTTATTATATTACATATTATTAGGTATACAAGATATTTAGGGTAATTTGGTACAGAATAAGAAATAAACAAAATGTTTGTTTATATCAACTTGATACAGAAACAAATGCAGTTACAGTTTTTAATTCTTCTCATAACATTTTTCCTACCCAGTGAATTTTTGTACTCTGGGTGAACAAGAGTGTTTCAGGAGCTTGTTTTCTTCCCCCATCTGCCCCCCAAAAAGCCGATACCTTAAGATTTTCTAAAACTGAACTGACTATTCAGTGATTCACAAGGCAATTGATTTGGGTAAGTCATTTGAAACAATTTTACAAAGAAACAGGATTTACTTTGACTTTAACGCATCACTTTTTTTTAACACATCACTTTTTTAAAAAATATTAAATATATTTTACTAAAAACAGCAAAATCACTCACACAAATTATGTATCACTTAGAGATGCACTTGTCTGACTATGTCACTGAGCAAGCATGGCAGGACTATAATAACAAATACCCACCTTGTGGATATGTTTTTGGAGACAGGTAGGAAAGCACTACTTGTTTTGTTACTGTTTGATTTGTTAAAGCTGACATTTGAGTCCTGGTTATAGAAGTGCGAAGAGTGTAAATGAATCTACCATGGCCCATTGCCTTTGCATTCCCGCCACCTGTGGGCGTATACACCCCTTCTGACATCACGTGGAAAAGTGGCTGCCTCACAGTTATATCTGAGCCTTCGGCAGACAGGACTGAAGAGAGATTATGTGGAGTAAGTCTTACAATGTGATACAAGCCACTGGCATTGCTTTAAAAACAGGTTACAATAGAAATACGCCTTAGAAACAATTCATCCCACTTTGGTATATTTCAAGTTTTATTAAGTATGATTTATACAGTTGATTGGTTTATTTCATGATATCCTAACACAAAGCTGTAAGTACAAAATAATTTTTTCAACATCTACCTTTTCAGCAATTCTTGAAATATATGTGTATGTATATGCCGCACAGTAGAAAGAGAGAGATATAATTCTCTTCTAAAACTGCAGATTTGTGGAAGTTAGAGAGAAATGTGTTTTCTAGTGTGGTCCCTTTAGTTATTGGTAAACCTATAAAAAGCATTATAGTGTTAACAATACATATATGTAAGGATAGGGAAGCACTGTAAATGTATCGGTCCATATTTTTATCAGGGTTTTCATGACTAGAAAATTTTCTAACTATTATAATAACAATATTTTTTATTTCAAAGTAAAATAATGGCAAAATGAAAAAAAGCTGATATACAAGTAGATATAGTACAACCAAAATTACAAGCAAGGGAACACAAAAGAATTAAGACTATGCTATTGGTTTCTAGCCATGAGGTCAAACAACCTGTTAATTTTGAATATTCTAGAAAAATATAACTCTTGATTATGAACTACCTATTTGTCATGAAGATTTTGAATCCTGTATCTTACTACACAGTGAAGAACTTTACTTACACTTTAAGCATTGTGAATCTCTTTGCCAATCTTGTTCCAGTTAATTCTGGTGTGAATGACTGCAAGGTTCCACTGCAAGGCCTTGAATGGGTTTCTGATGTTGATCATTTCCACTATTTCATGTGTAACACCCAGTTCTGAAAGCTCAGTTTTTAGTGAATTCTTTGGCATTTTGGATATTACTCAAAGCAATACTAAATCCTGAATATTTAATGACAAATGGTCTGAAAATTGCTCTTTTCATTACAATGAATTTCAATCTTAAATCCCCCAAATACCTATGTTAGAAGAAGCATGATCTCTAACAATTATTCTAAGTTTTTAGGCTGAAAGTGGAAGTCTTTGATAAATGCAGTTATAGTCTTGCTGTCCACCAATAATTATAGCATGAATAGCATAGGAGCCAGTGGAGTAATAATCTTTTTTTTAAGTTGTTATTTAAATTCCAGTTAGTTAACATACAGTGTAATAATCTTTCACGTACCATCACTAAAATAGTCTCTAAGACTTTAGACTCCTATCTGTATACTTGAGTTATGGATCACTTTTTTCTTTTTGTAAGTGAGCAGAAGAAAAAAAGCAAAGATTTGTTTTGGGGTCAAAGAATTACTGCCTATGTCATCATGTTCTATAATTAGGATCTGATCTTCTATCCTGTCTTCACTGGTGAGGACTGATCAATGTTGTATTGAGAAAAGCTGTTCCTTCCTTGAGAAAGCATCATTGTAAAGTGATAACCTCACATCATTAAACACTTTGTTAAACTCCCTTTGAAGGGCGCAGGAGATGAATTTTAGCAGCTATGTGTACTTAATCTTCATGCAACACCCAATTCTTGAAGTTGGCCATCATCTGTTGATCTCGCCCAGTGTGGCTACTGGTGTGACATAGGTAGAGAGGAGGCCTTCCACTTGACACTCTCGAAATGACAAGTTACAGCAAATGTATTCAAAATCATTTTTAATAAAAATATAAGAATATTATTTAAAACATCTAGGGTTTCATGGATGCAGTCCACTGAGGATGGGTAAGTAGGGTTGTGTCTGAGAAATTTAGAGGGGAAATCCAATAAACAAAATGAAATTAAATGGGACTGGACATCATTCAGGATTCAGAAAAATATATCTTTCATGTGAACCAAAATCTTTCTCACCAAAAAGACATGAATTCTCTATAATAACTACTAAATTGATTAGGATTTTAAGTCTAAATACTTCATTAATTTCCTTCCTCCACTTAAGAGCTGATGTTTCAGAGAAGAAATTATGATCCAATAAATGGAATTATAAGAATGTAACTTCTTTACTCCTTGATTTCCAGCTTCACAGTTGGGTTCTATTGTGTTCCTCATGTATGGATGCGTTAAGCAGAGTTTGGATGATGATTTGGCTGAGATGTTCTAGAAGAACTTTGGTTCAGATGGGTAGACTCTCTCTATATGGTCTAAAAACCAGCCTTGTAATCCCAAGTTTTTGTGATTTGTTTTTTCAACGTCTTTAGAGTTTGGTCCTCAGAAGCTCATGGACCAGGAAAATAAAACCCAGACATGGGTAAGTGAGTTCATTCTGCTGGGTTTGTCCAGTGACCCGAAGACTCAAGTCTTCCTCTTTGTCCTGGTCCTGACCATGTACTTGGTGACTCTTGTGGGAAATGCCCTCATTCTTCTTCTGATCAGACTGGACAACAGGCTTCATAACCCCATGTACTTCTTCCTTGGTGTTTTATCCTTTGTGGACCTTTGTTATGCAAACAGTTTTGCCCCACAAATGCTAGCCCACATGCTCTCAGTCCAGAAGTCCATCCCGTTCTATAGCTGTGTGCTCCAGCTCTACATCTCCCTGGGATTGGGTGGATCTGAGTTCTTCCTGCTGGGAGCCATGGCCTATGACCGCTATGTGGCAGTGTGCCATCCACTGCACTACACGGTCATCATGCATGAAGGGCTGTGCATGGGGCTGGCTGCTGGCTGCTTGGTGGCTGGTTTCACGAATTCGCTAATGGAAACAATCATTACCTTCCGGCTTCCCCTGTGTCACAATGTTATTAATCACTTTGCCTGTGAGACCCTTGCAGTGGTAAGGTTAGCCTGTGTGGACATCTCCTTCAACAAGGTCATGATGGCCATCTCAGGATTTCTGGTGATCATGCTTCCCTGTTTCCTTGTTCTGTTCTCCTATGGTCGTATAGTTACTGCCATTCTGCAAATTCGTTCTGCTCAGGGACGTAGCAAAGCCTTTGGGACTTGTGCCTCCCACCTCATTGTGGTTTGCATGTGCTTTGGGGCTACCATCTTCACCTACCTGGTTCCACGGTCAGCCTCCTCCATGGAAGTGGAGAAAATTGTCACTCTATTCTATGCTCTGGTGGCACCTATGTTGAACCCCTTGATCTACAGCTTGAGGAATAAGGAAGTTATGGCTGCTTTTCGAAAGTTTCTAGAGAATTTCAGAGTTGAAGAGTAAAGACTATAAGAATTTCCCATTACCTATCATCAAAACCAAAAAGGAGATGAGCTGGAGGTATACAGGACTCCCACATATGGCCTTGCATTTGGATAAAGCATCCCTCTACCTAATTAATGAATTTCCTCATACAGGCCAATGCAAGATAAATCACATGTCAGTGATCCATGAAAGGCCTTTCTTAGGTCATCTTCTGTCAGATATCCAGTGGTATTTAGACTTCATTGACCCATTTTTAAAATTTTATTAGCATATCAATGCATAAAGAAATGATCTGCAGCTTTGTCCAGCAGACCTGGTGTGGAATGAATAGAGAGATGAATTCCATCCATTAGGTCTGCTTTTACCCAGTGGAGCAGAATGGAGAATGTCTGTTCCTCTTTCCACATGACAATGCTCCATTTATTTGTAGAACAACCTTATTTCCCCCAGGATAATCACAATAGTTTTTTTAACTCTGTCTCAAATGATGACAGTTTTAGAACTTTCAACACCATTTGTGCCTTAGTCTAGAGTATGATATGATATTCTGAAATAAATAATATGTGATGCTATATTTGCTCACCCCAGTATGTTGGTTCTCATTTGCTTTTCAAGAATCAAATTTGCTTGTGATATGCAAAATATCTGTGGCTTCATTAGAGTCTTTTTTTTTTTGAAACAGAGTCTTTTTTTATTGTAGCAAAATATATGTAAAACATAAAATTTGCCAGTTTAGCCAGGGTACAATTCAGTGACATTACTTTCTCAATGTTGTGCAAGCATCACCATTATTTCCAAAATTATTCATAACTATAGTTTTTTATTTAACTAATTTTACAAGACCATTTTCCTATAAACTGTTTACAAGATCTCCGCAAGTTTTGTTAAAACTTAAATGAAGACATATATATTTAGCTCTGCTAATTTTTATTATTGGTTTTCATACATCTCACCAACCCACCAAGAATATTTTGAATCTTGATTCTCAAATTTATCCCAATAGTTTGCTTTCTCATAGACATAGAAAACAGAAAAAGTCATAAAAAAAATTACCATGTAGTTCTTGCCAATTTTATATCACTGTGAACCTTTCCCATTGAATAGCTTTATTGAGCAGATTTTGTGAATGCTTTTAAATCTACTTTAAAATAGATTATTCAACATTTTAATCATTTTATCTAGAAGGATATAAGACTTTGCCAAATACCTTTTTAACTGTTATTTTCTGCTCCTTGCCTGCATGCATATAAGTGTGCTAAATTTACATAATAACAGTTCCTGATGCTCTGAGTTCCATCTGATTATTATCTGGAAGTGGAGTCTATTCTTGTCTCCCTATGCCCAGATCTTGAGCATCCCCAGGGATGTTAATACATAAATTATATTGCATTAATCTTTTGTTCTCTAGAACCCCTGCAAGGATAGGTGTCAGGTGAAGTAAAAACTGATCTCACATATCAAAACCAATGCCTGTACCTCTGTAAAATTCCTCTAGACTCATCTTTTAGTAACATTTTCTTCACTTTCTCAAGAGTATGTTCTTTAAAGCATAGCTATAGGACTAATGGATCTAGTTCTCTCTTTTATGCGAGAGCTCCATACATTTATTGAGGGTGGAATAAAGGGAGAGAGGGAAGGAGGGAGGGAAAGACTGGCAAGTGGTCAGCCATCACCTGAAATGGTTGAATGTGACATTAGTACAGACTAAGTCAACTATAGTGAAATTGTTTACCAAGGGAAAATCAGATTAAGTCTGGGTATTTGCATCTGTGCGCTGGACATTCCACAGCAGAAAAGGCCCTCTGACATTCTTTGATGCTCAGAGACTGGTCTGTCTAGCCTTCCTTGAAGACATCTGTGAGCAATAGATGCTGTATTAGTTTTCCAGGGCTGTCTTATTAAAATATCACAGAATGAGTGACTTAAACAACAGAAATTTATTTTCCCACAGACTTAGAGGCTGGAAGTCCAAGACCAAGGCATTGACAAAATTATATCCTTGGAGGCCTCTCTCCTTGGCTTGTAGATGGCTGCCTTCTTGCTGCATGCTCAGATGGTCTTTCCTTTTTGTGTGCATATCTATGTCCTGATCTCATCTTCTTATAAGGACACAAGTCATATTGTATTAGGGCCTGCACATGTGACCTCATTTTACCTTAATTACAATTTTAAAGGACTTATCTCCAAATACAGTCATATTCTGAGGTACTGGGGGTTAGGACTCTCACATATGAATTTTGGTGGGACAGTTAAGGCTGTAACAAACAGTAACCCCATATTCTGAACTATCAGTCAATCTGCTCTGGTAACCAAAACTAACCTATACACTGTGTGGTTAAAAAAAATTTTTCTTGTATCAACCTACCAACCTAATGATATAAAAATCATAGTTAGTATGCATTATTGGTTATAACCGAACTTCAACTTGTTCCTGGTGAGTACTAACAACAGGCTGCTGAATGCTCACAAACACTGCTTGATACTTAGTCCTAGAATTTTGCCAAGCCAATATGCCTGTGTTTTCAAATCCAACCTCTTGATAATTTTGAAGACTTTAAGTAAAAATACTTTATATTTGCTTGTCCTTAACTTCCTGGTACAGATCCTATTCTCTGTGGTTCCTTACAGATCACAATAGGAGGCAGTGAAATAGTGTATACTCATCTCCTAGAATCCTGAGATAAAACTCAGAATCTGGATGAATTCAATTAATTTAAAATAGCTAGTTTGTTCTTTTGCGCATCTTGGGAGGAAATCATTTTCTTGTGCTGTTTTTTCTTTCTTTTATTATATAAAGGTCATTTCATTTGATGAAAAGGTTAGCTTAGTCTTCCATTTTACCCCTTTTATCTGTGCATTAACATCAGATCTTCTCTAAAGCAGGACCTGGTTTTTTTTTCCTAGGTCTTTTACTTAAAATACCACAAACTTCTTAAGTCCTTTACTTTGATTTTAGCATTTTAAGTCACACCTTGCTTAGTTTTCCTGTTATTAACTGTAATTACTGAAAACTTCATTTAAATAAAGGAGGAACTGTTATAAAGAGTCTCACCATATTAAAAAAAAAAGTCTATAGATGCATTGGTGAAATAACTGAATGTCAAGGGTAATGAAAGTTTACAAAAATCTAGAACATAAACAAAACAAAAGGATCACTTAGAAAATGTTTTTTCTATTGCTGTGTAACAAATTACCACAAACTGAGCAGCTGAAAGCCACACAAATCTGTTTCTGTTGGTTGGAAGTCCAGGCACAGCCTAAACATGCTATCTGCTGAGGATCTCACTCAGCTCAGGTCAAGATGTCAGCCAGAGCTACAATCTCATCTGAGATTCAGGGTCCATTTCCAAGTTCACTCACTGTTGGAAGAATTGATTTTCTTGCAGCTGACTGAGATGTGCATTATTTTGTTCGTCATTAGTTGGTGAGCATTTATAAGCTCCTAAAGGTCACCTTCATGGCTTTTCTACTTATGTCTGTCCTCACAACATGACAGTTTGCCTCTTCTAGAGCTGCAGGAGACTCTCTACCATTCTGAATCTCTGACTTCTAGGAAAGCCTGGATACCTTTAAAGGGTACACCTGATTATGATAGGCTCACTGAAGATAATTTCTCTTTTGAATAAATAAAATTCAACTGATTAAGGATCTTAATTAATCTTCAAAATCCCCCTTTCCATGTAGTGTAACATTATCACAGAGTGAAATCCCATCATATTCACAAGTCATCTTCATACTCAAGATGAGAGAACTCTATAGTGCATAGACAGTAAGAGGTGGCAATCCCCGAGGGCCAAATTAGAAGTCTGCCTATGACAGCTGGAATCAGCCTTTGCAATTTTAGATGACGGAAGACAATGGAATAATACCTATTTACAGAATCCTGAGAGTAAATGTTAGTAAAAAATTCTATACTAGATCAAGTCATCATTAACTATTTTTAAATAGGCTTTATTATTTAGAGCAGTTTAGGGTTTACAATAGCTATGAGCAAAAGATACAGAGATTTCCCATATTTTCCCTGTCCCCTCCCATTCATAGCCTGCCTCATTACCAACATCCTCCACCAGAATTGTGTGTTTGTTACAACTGATGAACTTACATTGACACATTATTATCCAAAATCCATCATTTACCTTAGGGCCCACTCTTGCTGTTGTACATTATGTGGGTTTGGACAAATTTATGATGACACAAATCCAGTATTATAGGATCATACAGAGTAGTTTCACTGATCTGGAAACCCTCTGTACTCCATTTTTCTTCCCTCTCTCTCCCCCCAAGTTCCTGATGACCATTGATTTTTTTTTTAAGATTTTATTTATTTATCAGAGAAAGAGAGATTGAGAGAGAGAGAGCGTGCGCATAAGCAGGGGGAGCAGTAGGCAGAGGAAGAAGCATACTCTCCATTCAGCAAGAAGCCTGATGCAGGACTTGATCCCAGGACCCTGGGATCATGATCTGAGCTGAGGGTAGACGCTTAACCAACTGAGCCACCCATGTGTCCCTGAAAACCATTGATTTTTTCATCGTCTCCATAGTTTTGCCTTTTCCAGAATATTGTTGAGTTGGAGTCATACAGCTTGTAGCCTTTTCAGATAGGCTTCTTTCACATAGTAATATGCATTTATGTTTTTTTCAGGTGTTTTCATGGCTTCATGTTTCATTTCTTTCTGGAACTGAATAATATGCTGAATATTTTGAATAATAATTTGGAACTGTATAATTGTCTGCATGTTCCACATTTTGTTTATCCATGCATCTACTGAAGAACATCTTGGTTGCTTTCAGATTTGGGCAATTATGAATAAAGTTACTATAAACATTTGTGTGCAGGACATAAGTTTTTTTTTTTTTTAAATGAATGAAGATAGTTTATTCATTAAATGAATCACAGTCTTCCCAATTTCAGGTGATCACTTAAACATTTTGGTGTATGTGTTTTCAATATTTCTCTAAGTTTTCAATATTTTTCCAAGTTTTCCAAAAATAAAATGACACTATGTATAATATTGTAACGATTTTCTCGCTAATCAGTATATTATCAATATGTGTTCATGTCAATATATATATATATATATATCTCTCCACATCACTTCCAATAGCTGTAATACATATAGTTATAAGGGTTTTTTTAAAGATTTTATTTATTTATTTGACAGAGAGAGATCACAAGTAGGCAGAGAGGCAGGCAGAGAGAGAGGGAGAGGGAAGTAGGCTCCCTGCTGAGCAGAGAGCCTGATGCGGGACTCGATTCCAGGACCCTGAGATCATGACCTGAGCCAAAGGCAGAGGCTTAACCCACTGAGCCACCCAGATGCCCCAATCCATAAGTTTTTTTTTTCCCATTTTATTTATTTTTTCAGCGTAACAGTATTCATTCTTTTTGCACAACACCCAGTGCTCCATGCAAAACGTGCCCTCCCCATTACCCACCACCTGTTCCCCCAACCTCCCACCCCTGACCCTTCAAAACCCTCAGGTCAATAAAATCATGAATGAAAGAGGAGAGATCACAACTAACACCAAAGAAATACAGACAATTATAAGAACATACTATGAGCAACTCTACGCCAACAAATTGGACAATCTGGAAGAAATGGACGCATTCCTAGAGACATATAAACTACCACAACTGAACCAGGAAGAAATAGAAAACCTGAACAGGCCCATAACCAGTAAGGAGATTGAAACAGTCATCAAAAATCTCCAAACAAACAAAAGCCCAGGGCCCGACGGCTTCCCAGGGGAATTCTACCAAACATTTAAAGAAGAACTCATTCCTATTCTCCTGAAACTGTTCCAAAAAATAGAAATGGAAGGAAAACTTCCAAACTCATTTTATGAGGCCAGCATCACCTTGATCCCAAAACCAGACAAGGATCCCACCAAAAAAGAGAACTACAGACCAATATCCTTGATGAACACAGACGCAAAAATTCTTGCCCAAATACTAGCCAATAGGATTCAACAGTACATTAAAAGGATTATTCACCACGATCAAGTGGGATTTATTCCAAGGCTGCAGGGTTGGTTCAACATCCGCAAATCAATCAATGTGATAGAACACATTAATAAAAGAAAGAACAAGAACCATATGATACTCTCAATAGATGCTGAAAAAGCATTTGACAAAGTACAGCATCCCTTCCTGATCAAAACTCTTCAAAATGTGGGGATAGAGGGCACATATCTCCATATTATCAAAGCCATCTATGAAAAACCCACCGCAAATATCATTCTCAATGGAGAAAAACTGAAAGCTTTTCCGTTAAGGTCAGGAACACGGCAGGGATGTCCATTATCACCACTGCTATTCAACATAGTACTAGAAGTCCTAGCCTCAGCAATCAGACAACAAAAAGAAATTAAAGGCATCCAAATTGGTAAAGAAGAAGTCAAACTATCACTCTTCGCAGATGATATGATACTATATGTGGAAAACCCAAAAGACTCCACTCCAAAACTGCTAGAACTTGTACAGGAATTCAGTAAAGTGTCAGGATATAAAATCAATGCACAGAAATCAGTTGCATTTCTGTACACCAACAACAAGACTGAAGAAAGAGAAATTAAGGAGTCAATCCCATTTACAATTGTACCCAAAACTATAAGATACCTAGGAATAAACCTAACCAAAGAGACTAAGAATCTATACACAGAAAATTATAAAGTACTCATGTGCAGGACATAAGTTTTTGAGTCCTTCAGGTAAATACCAAGAAGGATGATTGCTGGATTATATGGTAAGAATATTTACTTTTGTAAGAAACCTCCCAACTCTCTTCCAAAGTGACCACACCATTTTGCATTCCCACCAGCAGTGAATGGGGATTTCTGTTGCTCCCTTTCCTCACCAGCATTTAGTTGTCAGGGTTCTGGATTTTAACCATCTTAATAGGTGTATAGTGGTATCTCATTGCTGTCTCAATTTACATTTCCCTGATGATATGTGTTGCAGAGTATCTTTTCATATGCTTATTTTCCATCTGGGTGTCTTCTTTGGTGAGGTATCTGTTAGGGTCTTTTATCCATTTTTTAATCGACTTCTTTGTTTTCTGATTGTTGAATTTTAAGAGTTCCTTGTACATTTTGTATAATAGCTCTTTATTAGATGTGTCATTTGCAAAAATTTTCTCTCAGTTTGTGACTTGTTCTCTAATTCTCTTGACATCATTCACTTTTAAATAATGAGAGAAATACATGTTTATGTATGCAAGAACTCAAAATTATTACCCATTCCTCCTGAATTAAAACTATAACAATTACCCAGAAAAATGTGAAAGCAACTTCAGGCAACAAAAGATAATTTAAAATAAAACCGGGGGCATGAAAGTGAAATTGTGATGAAACGGGCAATAAGCCAGAACCTTCTAAGTATAAAATTAAGTTTCGAAAGCTGTAATTTCCTTGTGTTGAGCGTGAAGAAATAAAGACCAGTGTGGTAAGCACAGAGTGAAGCTGCTGCCCCAACGGAGAGTGAGTACTTGGATAGAGGCCAGTGTCTAGGAAGGAGTTTTAGTTAACTCTAATTAACCACTTTCCTTTAAGAGAGGATCCCAAGCGATCCCTTCATGCGTCACCACCCTGTTCATCCGAGGCTCTGCAGGAAGCCCATGCTTCACAGACTGTCCATCACCTGGACTTTTGTCCCAATTTGATCTACACAATCTGACCAGAATATTTCCAATACCACATCCATTCCCAAGTGTCCTCTGAAACTTGTGCTCTGTTATCAGCAAAATACTCTATATTCTGAGTGTCTTTTTTGACTGTGTTCATCTCTTGCTTGATTCCAACCTGACTTTTCTTATGAACTCTGATTCCCCTCTGCTCTTTCAAATACAGAGTTGTTTTCTCCCATTTTTTCTCTAATACTGGTCTCTCGATCCTCTGCCACTTCCAGACCATTGTTCTTTACTCTTGCCCAAATAACTCGAGCTCCTTTGAAGCATGTGCTATCAGACCATAGCACTATCACCTCATCTTTTTTTTTTTTCGTTTACTATCCAGTCTCCTCATTTTACACTGGTTTACCACTAATTCAGTCGTGCATGTGAACATTTCAATATCTATTAGGATCTTTCAGTGTCTTGGCCTCTCAGTTGACTTCCTATCTTCTGCTAATGTTTGGTTTCCTTACTCATGTCCAGCCACCCTCTTTCATGATTGTATTCAATCCTTTCCATTGTCAATAATCGCACTCCCACTATCGCGTCCATCTGAGCACTCCACTCTCTAACCACTCACTCCTATTTTTTCCAGTTCACACCACCTAATGTAATTCCAATAAATTTTGACCCCCACTATGACCTCTCTTACATAACTCTAACACATTTTCCTCATCCATTGCCAATTGCCTCTGCCCAGTTTGTCTTATTACCTCTCTTTCTCAGCGTAGGTTCCAAGCCCTCTTGTACGATCATTCCTCACATTTTTCCTCATGGTCCTCTCAAGGACACTTCCCTTGCAGTTAACTCTCCCCTCCTACATCCCGAAGTGGATTTGTCGTGAAGCTAAAGAAGTTTAAGCTCCAGAGTTCCTTATTTGCATGGGGTTCTCCAATACACATGGCCTTGTGGGTTTTGGTTTTTTTTTTGTAAAATATGCTTAATGAAGTTTTTCAAAATTAAGATTTTTAACAAATTGGTTGAGGTGATATCGCTTTCCATTCTTATTTTCCATCTCTCACACTTAACCTAGTGGCAGGAACTCAAGCAGCTGTGAGCATTTTGGGGATCCAGATAAGGGAAAATTGAGGTGGGGGTACTGTAGTCACTTCCTAAGGCTTCTGTAACAAAAGACCCAAACTAGGTGGCTTAAAACTACAGAAACTTTTTCTCTTACAGTTCCCAAGTACAGAAGTTCTGAAGCACGATCTCAGTAGGACCATGCTCCCTCTGCAGATTCTAGGAAATAAAACTTCCTTGTCTCGTCCAGGTTGTGGTGGCCCCAAGTGTCGCCTGGCTGTGTCAGCATAGCTCCTTTCTACTTAGGCCTGTCATCGCAAGGGCAATTTCTCCATGTGTCTCTTTGTGTCTTCTCTTCTTATAGAAAGAGGATTGGATTTGAAACTCACTCTAAATTCAGGATGATGCCATCTCAAGATCTTTAACTAAGTAATTACGTCTGCAAAGATGCTATTTCCAAATAAGATCACATTTCGAGGCTCTGGGTGGACGTGTATTTTGGGGGGAGGGTGTATACTAATCAAACCAGTATAGGTATATTTAGTGTGCATTCAGTGGAACACATTTTAATGTCATTCATAGTCACTCCAATGTATAGTTTAGTTAATGCTAGTCACACTGGTTAGCTTTCAGGAGTAGCTTTCAAGAATACCCCTACTCTCCACTATGCTGACTCACCCAGAGTCATTTGTGGAAACAGGAATTAGTCTGTAGAAACTTCTTCCAAAACTTATTGCTCACTTGAAAGAGGTTTAACCAATAAGCCAATAAATGTAAAATAACTAAGATAATTAATATGAGAAGGCAGAGAGGCAGAAAAGAGAAACCAAAAAAAACGAGACAAAAATAGAAAGCAAATAGAAAATCAATAGATCTGAATGTAATGTTTACTCATAATAATATTAAATTAAAATGGCCTAAACAGGGGCACCTGGGTGGCTCAGTGGGTTAAGCCTCTGCCTTTGGCTCAGGTGGTGATCCCAGGGTCCTGGGATCGAGCCCCACATCAGGCTCTCTGCTTGGTGGGGAGCCTGCTTCCTCCTCTTTCTCTGCCCACCTGTGATCTCTCTCTCTCTCTGTCAAATAAATTTAAAAAAAAAAAAGAACAAAAAGACCAACTGTTTAAAAAAAAATGGCCTAAACACAGTTATTAAAAGACAAGGAAATCATGTAGGATAACGTAGAAAGACCCAAGTATGTGTCTTCTAAAATCAATCCATTTTTAGTATAAAGCATAAATGGATTCAAAGTAAAAAGATGAAAAGTATATACCTTGTAACACTAAAATCAGAAAGCTAGAGTGACAATATTGCTATCAAGTGAAGTAATCAACAATTAAATATTACCAGGGGAAAAGTATGATATTATTTAATGATAAGAGTATTGATTCACCAAGAGCACATAAATATTCTAATAATCTAATAACAGAGCTACAGATACATAAAAAGTAGACAAATCCACCACTATTATTGGAAATGGTAACATCATTCTTTCAGTATTTGATAGATCAGTTAGACAAAAACCAATAAATATATGCAGACTTGAGCCAGCCTGTCCTAAATGACATGTTTAGGATACTCCATCCAGAATACAAATGTCAACACATTTAAATAATTGAAATAATGCAGAGTATTTTATTTAAACATAATGGAATTAAATCAGGAGCAAGTAAGAGAAAGATCAGAGGAAAATCTCCAAATATGTGAAAATTAAACTCCTTTCTTCTAAATAACCCATAAGTCAAAGAAATCACAAAAAAAATAGAAAAATATTTTGAACTGAATAAAAAGAAAATGCAATATGTAAGAACTTTAATCTGGCAGCTGAAAAAGAGGAAAATTTTAAACATTAAATCCTTGTTAGAAATGTCTCAAATCAATGACTCAAACTATCACTTTAAGAAACTAAGAAAAGATCGAATTAAGCACATAGAATGCAGAGGGAAGAAAACAAACAAACAAACAAACTAAGAAATTCTCAGAAAAAACAGCTGAAAAAGTCAATGGACCTAAATAAACATAGTTTCTTTGAAAAGTTTAATTACATTGAAAAACCTCAAGCCAGATTAATCAAGAAACAAAGAGGAAAAACACAAGTAACCGTATTAATAATCAAAGAGAGCGTGTTTCTAAAGACCCATTAGACACTGAAAAAAATATTATGGCAATATTTTTAATAGATTTATATCAATCATTTGCAGAAGATTGTTTCTCATATGAAATAGATAAATTTCTGGGAAATAAAATAACTACCAAAGCCATTATAAGAAAAACATAGGCAACCTCCAAACTTTCTATCTATGAAAGAAATTGAACATAGAGTTAAAAATCTTTCCACATTGAAAACTTCAAGCCAACTAACAAATTTTATGAAACATATAAGTAACACATAGTGTTAGTGCTATACAAACTCTTCCAGAAAATAGAAAAGAAGGAAACATACTTTTGGCAAATGCCACCATGAAGCCAGGGTTAACTTCACACCAAGACCAAACCAATACACTACAAGAAAAGAAACCTACAGAATGATAACCTTCATGAACAAACACACAAACATTCTAATAAAATATTATCAAATTCAGTAACTTACAAAAATATAATAGATCATGACCTTGGGGAGTTTAAGCAAGGAATGAAAGTTTGGTTCGACAATCAAAAATAAACCAGTGTCTTTCATTATATTAATAAACTAAAGGAGACACCGAGTTAATCATCTTAATAGAAGCAAAAAAAATAGTTAATATAATTACAAATTAATCATAGTAAAGTTCTTTAAAAACTAGGTATAGATGGGAACTTTTAAAACCCTAATAAAGTTATTCAAGTAACTTACAGCCAACGTCATCCTTATGGTGGAAGACTGGATGACTTCCCCTCAGAGATTGAAAACAAGACCTGGCTGTCCGTATTCATCATTCTCCTTCAACTAGAGATACTAGTCAAAATGATAAGGCCAGAAAAAAAAAAAGATGCAAATTAGAAAGAAATAAGTAGAATCATTTCTATTCTTAGGCAGCATTACCATCTACATAGAAAATCCCCAAGAATCTACAATAACTAAATTAGTAAGGGAGCTTAGCAAGGTTGAAAAATGCAGTCAATATATAAAATATGTGTATATCAATATACTTAAGTATAAATTTTCACTTTAAGGTAGTGACTTTTCAGTTTCAGTAAGTATCAGTAAGTATCACTGAAAATGGTGAAGCAGGGAATCCCAGGACTCCATCCCTCTATAAAAATAGCTAACAAGTTGTCAGAAACTTTCAGAATTGCAGGACTCTGGGATCTAGTATAAAAATGGCAATGATGGGAAAGATTACGAAGTCGTTGCATTGTGGTGCCATGGGGCTGGGACATTCAAATCGCCCACCTATCATCTCCCAACTGTCTGACCATGGCCTGGTTATAGCCTTGAAGGTGACAGCCCACACTCTTGGTGCAGGTTGGTAGACAGAACCGGTAATATGGACCTCATTTTTAGAGAATTTTAGTTGAATAGTTCACCCTATATGGCAGCTAGCTGAAGGATTGACATAAGGCTTACCTTTGCTTCACTGACTCAGCATTCTCAGGGCTGGGGTGCTTCCCAGGTAGCATTTGCCAGAAGTATTTAAAGGCAGAAGAATTTGTTCAGCTGCTTGAGGCTAGGGATAACCATTGAGATGAGCAATAGGCTGACAGATTGGGAAAGAAGAGGTTGGGAAAGGACATACATGGCAGAGAAAGGGCTTTTAAAACCTCGGGTCTATACCAGGGAACTGAGAAGGCTACATGCAGGCCCAGGACTGAACATATGCTTAGAAAAAGCCTGCAAAGACCCTAAGATTTTAACTCTGGGTGACCTTCAGTCTCTGTACACAAGGGAATGAAGGTTGACGCAGAGTTGTACATGGCCCGAGTAAGGGTTAAAGGAGTTTTCCAACAGACCAGTCCATCAAGAGGTGAATAGATAACACGCTGTGGAAATATCCATATATTGGGATATTACTCAATAATTTAAAAAAAAAATGAACAGCCCCTTACTGTTACAAAACCTGGATATAACACAACAGACAAGACTGACAAAAAAAAAGGCAGCTAGCCAACCAGATCTGGGGACCTGAAGAACAACATGACAGTCAGTGTCTTGGATTTCCTTATTGCTTCCCAGCATATCCTAGACTGGAGTCTGCAGGTTCTCCAACCTAGACCTGCCAACAGGTACAAATGAAAAAAAAAAAAAAAAAAGACAAAAAAAAACCGAAAAAACCCACAAAACTCCAAAAAAAAGCCTGTATAGCTGAATTCTAGGATAAGATAGCACCAGCATGTTGTAGAATATACCATTTATATCAGCTGAACATCTCCAAACTATTTGGGGGATTATTTGTAGGAAATTCAGACCCCAAAACTCTTGAATGAGGGATCACGGTCACAGTGGTTCTAGAACCTGCTTGTTATAGGTGCACGTTCCCTGTCTTTGAGGGAAAAGTATGCCTCCCCACCCCCATTCAGCCTGCCTAGCGCACAGACAGGGTAACAGGTGACCGGAACAGTTAGTGCAACTGTCGTTTGGTGGGCACTCTGTCATTTCTATTTCTATCACAATATATTTAAAATCCCATTGGAAAATTGTGGATAATATCAAATCATACATTTTAGGGGACATCAGGGTTTTTACAGAACTTAGAGATGAATCGAGGCTAGTGATTTGAAAGGCCTGGCTTAGTTTTATTAGTTTTATTTGCTCCAGCAATTTTGTTTTACGCTTCAGTCCTATAAGAAAACTATATTAAAGAGTGCTTATCAGTCTTTTAGTGGAGAGTTCTGAATTCTAAAATAACAAAATTTATCGTTTCCTTTTTTTAAAAAAAGTAACTACCATAACCTCATGTTGCGCACTGAATTGCTTTTAACTGTCAATATCTTCATTTACCATTTCCTGAAGGCACAATAAAATTGACAACTTTTCTTTATGTGAGAGCTACTTTAGAGTTCAGTAGACTGCAGAGGAATGATGTTTATTTAGTAAACAGGGTTTTGTTCAGAAAGTGAAATATTGGTCAAGGAGTTCCCAAAGGCAGCTGACAAAGTAAGGATGATCACATCATGATAAACGTATTTGGCACACAATTATGGTATAAATACTTAAAACAAAAACTTTTATTTAAGATTTTCCTGAAGAGAAAGAGCACCTGGATGGCTCAGTTGTTTAAGTGACGGGCTTGATTTCGGCTCAGGTCATGATCTCAGGGTTGTGAGATCAAGCCCTGTGTTGAGCTCCATGCTCAGCCCATGGAGTCTGTTTAGGATTCTCTCCCTCTCCCTTTGCCCCTCCCCCCCACCACTCTCTAAAATAAACAAAATCTTTTAAAAAAATTTTACTGAAGTGTAGTAATATAAGTCTACTTTGGGTACTAATGTCTCCCTTGAAGCACTGATCAATCACTCGTCTTGTTTCAAGTAACCTAAAGACTGAATAATAATTGAAAATCTGCAAAGAGATTTAAAAGTAGTAACTTTTTCCCCTCATGTTTCAGCAAAGAATAAATTCAAATCTGATTCTTTTCATAGCGTGTGACCATAAGTGGATATTTCCCCCTGTGGAACTACTATTACATAAAACAAATAAGACTGCCACAATAGGCAAGTAGGAATTTCTCATGGTTCCCACAAGAGACCCGAACTGGCATCATCAAAGTAGTTTTCTCCTGGGTCTTGGCAGAGATGTAGAGAAAGTCTTGATACCATTTAAAGCCCTCGGAATCCAAAGCTCTTCATAGCTTGGTGAGCCTAAGACTGAGACCACTGCAGCTTCCCCTGGGCAGGCAATGGGTGCTGTGGCCCTGGGGTGCCGGGAGAGCCACCCTGGTGACGCATCAGGCACAGATGTGATCCTAGAGCCTGGGGTTCACCTCTCATTTAGTCCTGGCTCTCAGTCTGAAGGCATTTGGGTAATCTGTGCCCATTTACCTGTAGGTTTGGAGAGTGGGTTCCTCGCTTCTATTCAGTACCTGAATCTTTCTTTTGTACTTCTTCCTATTTTAGAATCAGTGAAGAATTTCTTTTCCTATTCCACCCCAGCAGAGGCTGTGGAGCCAAGGTAAGGGTCTCCTCTCGGAGCACCACTTTCTAACTATGCAGGCTGCTCCCTTTCAGATTCCCATGGCAGAGTAATGTTTAAATCCCAAATATTTAATATTACTGTTGTGCCCCTCTCTTGTATTCACCCCCAGTTCCCGTCAGTTGGTCAGGGTGATACTCCCATCTGTCACACTGTAAGTACAGCCATGCATGCAGTGAGCAGAGAGCACACACACTCCCCTGCTGCTTTTGAGGGACATCTCTTCATGTTGGGTCAGGAATAGGTGCCCCAGACTCTGACCCCAACCTGCAGATCCTGACCAGGGCTCCTGGGGCCCCTTTGCTGCTGCGTCCCTGCAATAATTCATTTATAAAGGAGGTTACAAAATCCCTGGACTCTTGGCAGGGACAGAGGTTATATGTTCATCAAATTTTAATTACTGAAACCTATGGTTTTACAGAATCCAAACAAAATTAAGGGCAAGTGCACACACAGCAGGCACAAGAATGGAGAAAGAAGCTCAGATGTTTGATTCTAAATCAATGGTAAAAATCTGCTATGAGGGATCACTCTCGTGGAGTCGGAACTATTATGAACGGGAGCTCACAAATCTTACTGACAATAAATATGGCCAGCTCCACTTACAAGCATGCAATAATGAGTGCCTATATATTCTTCCTTTAGTTAATGAGAAATAGGGCAATCTTTTTTCTTCCTTTTTGGCAGTTTGGGGGGAGTCAAGCTTCCTCTAGGAAAGCAAAATTACTTATGTAATTTGTGAACAGGTATGTCTAAACGTTAACTTTGTTTCTGTAACAAACACTGTAAGTAGTGTTATTATTCTCTTGTGTGCCTTCAAGTGTCTGTTATGCGGGTGTCTTCCAAGTAGTCTCTTGATCTCTGGTTTACCAGTTCTGTCCCATGCAAAGCCATCTCCCTGCATCAAAAGCCAGGGCGAAATAAAAGGGTGTTAACAGCTACTGAAAACATTCAGTAATCATTTACTCTTTATACATCAGGACAATTTTTTTGTATATAATTTCCTAAGCACCAGAAAAGTTTAAGACTCCTCACTCTGAACCCTACAACCATCAGGACAATTTTTAAATGCCTTAGTATTTCACATGGAGGTCACCATGATTGGTCCTTGAGACTATTTCTGTCTCTGTTTCTCTCTCTCTCTCTGAAACCCCTTTCCTACTCATTCGTTTTCTCATAATTTTCCCACCCAATAGCAAATAGCTTTTAATCAGCTGCTTCCCTGAAAATGACAAGCTGTTTCATACTCCTGTGCCTTTGTTCACTCTGATTCACCTGCTTAAAATGTCTGATCCTTTCACTTCTTCATATTTCAGGTCTTAGTCCAATGATTGCCTCTTCTCTTACCTACTAAGCATTTCTATATGTTTATTTCTGGTCTTGTGTTTATGTGACTGAATATGTATTTATGTCATATTATCATTATTTTTAAGTTTGGATTCATGTCTAATAGCCAGTGTCTATAATGAAATTTCAGTAGAATTAGAGACTATTTCCTAAAATAAACACTTTAAGTATAACAAGATGGTGATGAGCCTCAAATCGGGTATTGTTCTATGTGAGTTGGCCTAGGGGACATGCCTCTCCTGTCAGACAGGCCTCAGCTTGGCTGTCAGGCGGATCTCATCACTCTCTAACTTGCAAATCTTCCTTACTCTGCTAAACTGGTGTCTTCTGGAGAATTAGAACAATACCTCATTAATATTGTTTTGTGGATTAAATGGGATATTTTATGAAAAGTACTTAGAACTGAGCAAACTTCTCAGCAGGTAGTAAGTGCTCAATAAATTATTGTTATAATTTATAATAAATTACAATAACATTATAATTATATTATATTAAATTAAAATATTATATAATTATAATTTATAACAAATATTCTGGACTGATTGCTTAAGCTTCACATTAAAGTGAATCAAAACACAACCCTACCTCATTTTTGCTCTTTGCCATTTCTTCAACTCTGAGGAAAATGGCTATAAACATCCCAAGTTTCCCCTATCTTTGTAAATGGCATCCCTTCCATGTAACCCAGCCACGTACCTGAGATTCCTCCTATATTCCTCTTTCCTTTTTCTTCCATATTCAACCCATCGATTACCATTAAAGAATCTTCTAAAATGCATCTGAAATCTGCCCACCTCTCTGAAACCACTGTATTCAGGGCTACCAGCACCTTCTCTGAATATCCTGCAGTCAGGCTCCCCACCATTCTTGCTTCCAGAGACTTGGGCACTGACAGAATTATCTTTGCCCTCATAAATCATAAACCATACCATGCCCCTACGGGGCTTTCTTGCGTTTCTCATTGTATTGAGATCACCATTCAGAGCCTTTATTAAGACCTCCAGGGCCCTGCCTACCCTTCCCACCTCTTGTGTCCCTTCCCTCACTGACCACAGGGCTTGGTGGTGGCCCCATTTCAGCCAGTGGTGTCCCTCCTCAGCAACTCAAAGGGCTGGGGTCATTGAACTGGTCTCTGCAGGTCACCTCCACAGAGGTCTAAGTGAACTTCCCTTCGTATCACTTTCTGTTTTGTAACCTTCATAAAAAAGGTCTCAAGTTTTATTATGCATTTCTTTTTGCTTGCTTATTTTCAAGACTCCTCCGAGAGACCCCCGTCCCACCTGTGAGGACTTAGAGCTCCTTGAGAGCAAAACCCATGTTTGTGTTGTCTCCACTCTACTTGGCGCACAGCAAGCTCCTCTCCTTCCTCCTGTTAGCCCAGGTTCCCTTCCTAATGCCCTAATAATAGGAGGTCAGAGCCCCTTTCACACTTTTGTCATTTACAGTTCATATAAGCTTTCGTTCATATTTTTTCATTTGGGTTTTGATCCATGGCAACATAAGCTGATTGACTATTAATATTCACCTTACAGAAGAGAAAACTGGGTTTCAGAGAGGATAAGATGTCAAGGTCATATAGCAAACCAGGACAAACCCAGTATTTGACTGAGGTCCAGGTCTTTGACACGGAAAGCCTGACTCTCCCGATCTCAGCACTCACATATCTCACATGATCATCATCATGAGCTCATAACAGCTACAATCCATCTCCCTGGATGGTGAAGGGAAAGGATGTAATGGTATATATGAGGGATAAGTGAGTTGTAAGAAAGAACTTCCAAAGCACTGCATAGACACAGGCCAGGAGCACCAGGTATATCCTTTGGAATTGGCAGTGGTAACATGGAACATGGAGACTGGGTATTGTCTAACTTGAGGGTGGCCATGAAGACAGTGTAGGATATTAGAGCATGGGCCTTGGTCGTAGACTTCAATGTGATTCCTGCTCTGTTACCTGTGAGAAGTTGATAAGTTGCTTAATGTCTTTCCGAGACTCAGTTTCTGTATCATTAAAATGGGTATAGTAACATGTAAAGAGGCTATGTAAGAATTAAATTACATTACTGGGTGCCAGCGGGTTAAGCTTCTGCCTTCGGCTCAGGTCATGATCTCAGAGTCCTGGGATTGGGTCCCGCATCAGGCTCTCTGCTCGGTGGGGAGCCTGCTTCCTCCTCTCTCTCTCTCTGCCTGCCTGCCTCTCTGCCTACTTGTGATCTCTGTCTTATTGTCAAATAAATAAATAAAATCTTTTTAAAAAAGAATTAAATTACATTACTGCATACTGTACCCAGTGTATGGTCTAGTCTATAAAATGTTATGTTATGAATAAATGATATATTATTATTATTGCTAGTCAGAGAAGGCAAAGGATGGAAGATTCTAAATGAACCACGGACTCTGACCAAGTGATATTTTTTTCCCCAGGAGAGTTAAGTGCTCTATCTCCAGTATGGAAGTGGAGAACCAGACTCAGGTCACCAAGTTCATCCTGGTGGGGTTCCCTGGGAACTGGGGCATGCGGTTAGCAGTGTTCCTGATGTTCCTCATGGCCTATATTCTGACAGTGACTGAAAATGTGGTCATCATCCTGCTGGTGCAGCAGAATCGGCCACTGCACAAGCCTATGTACTTCTTCCTGGCCAACCTATCTTTCTTGGAGACCTGGTATATCTCTGTGACTGTGCCCAAGTTGCTATGCAGTTTTTGGTCTGTGAACAACAGTATCTCCTTCACTCACTGCATGATACAACTTTACTTCTTCATTGCCCTCATGTGCACAGAATGTGTGCTCCTGGCTGCCATGGCCTATGACCGTTATGTGGCCATCTGCCGTCCACTTCACTACCCCACCATTATGAGCCACGGGCTTTGCTTGCGCTTGGCTCTTGGATCCTGGGCCATTGGCTTTGGCATCTCTTTGGCTAAGATCTACTTTATCTCTCGCCTCAGCTTCTGTGGCCCCAATGTCATCAATCACTTCTTCTGTGACATCTCTCCAGTCCTTAACCTCTCCTGCACAGACATGTCTGTAGCTGAGCTGGTGGACTTCATCCTGGCACTGGTCATCTTTCTCTTGCCCCTCTCTATCACCGTCCTCTCCTATGGATGCATCCTGGCCACCGTTCTGCGCATGCCCACCGGAAAGCAGAAAGCATTCTCTACTTGTGCCTCCCACCTCGTGGTGGTCACCATCTTCTATTCAGCCACGATTTTCATGTATGCCAGGCCCCGAGCCATCCATGCCTTCAACATGAACAAAGTGATTTCCATCTTCTATGCCATTGTCACCCCTGCTCTCAACCCTTTCATTTATTGCCTAAGGAACAGAGAGGTCAAAGAGGCTCTGAAAAAACTGGCCTATTGCCAAGCTATCCAATTGGACTAGGACTTACACATTATTAGGAAGACATGCTTTGATTTGGTACCTGCTCTTCCGTCCTTGGTCCTTTCTCCTTTAATGCCTGATCTCATAATACTCATATTCGTATCTTATCACCACATCCACATCAACCACAGGCTCCTGGCTGTGTTGTGAGGTCTGCATCTGCACACGTGGTCTGTGGTCTAAGGGCATACCCCTTGTAGAGAGGATTCTCTTTGGCTGAGACCTAAGATAAGGTTTCTGCCACTGCGAGTAAATCCCTAATGGAGTAGAGTGAGTGAGCGGGTTGGTGGCATCTGAGTTAGCTTTCTTTGGGATCTAGCAAGCATTAAGCGTTGTGGGCCAACAGATCTGAGATGGCTTCCTGACTGAGACAGAAACAGCAGTGTCCTCAACAATCCCATCCTTGTTATTGTGCTGGCTGTCAATCTTGGTGGCAGAGACTAGAGTTTGCTCCTCTAGTCCCCCCCAACACTTTTCGTAAGTAGCGGTTCCCTGCATTATAAACATTTCTGCTTCAGGTAGCTAGAGTGTTTTCTGTTATCTGTACATGAACTATACATAAAACAATTGTAATTTGTCTTCTGATATACTGTTGTTTTGTACTGAATTTCACATTTTCCTTCTAGATGTTACAATATGTTTGTTTGTGTCCTCTAGTGGCTGAACACAAAATAAATGATAAATAAATAAATATCAGCAAATATATTATTTGCTGAAAGAAACTTTGCCCTTATTAAGCATCTTTTCTTTTGACCTCAATGTTTTCCTTCCTCTTTAATCTACTTTTACTCCCCCTGGCCTTCATCTCTCAGCACATCATCTCAAATACAAGCAAGTTGTCCAGGTTTAGGATTTGACAGATTTCCATCCTATGCCACAGTGACTCTCAGCTCTCCTACTTGTTTATCTGACACCCTACGGATGAACACTAGACTTGCTGATCAAACATGTCACACCCACAGAAGGTATAAATGTACCCACTCTTGGTTCACAGTTTTGTCAATGGCAAAGAGAGCCATACTTTAAGCTACATTCAATATAATATGCCAATATCAATATGCAGGAATTTAAATCTTCCATTAAAACAGTTGAAAATAGAATGGCTTTTAGCATTTTCAACATCTTTTACCTAAAAAAAATTTTTATTTTCAAAAATGTTTTCTGTGTTGTTTTTTTTTTTTAATAAGAGGCATTAGGAAAGATTCTTTTCTGCATTTTTTTTTAAAGATTTTATTTATTTATTTGACAGAGAGAGATCACAAGTAGATAGAGAGGCAGGCAGAGAGAGAGAGAGAGAGGGAAGCAGGATCCCTGCTGAACAGAGAGCCCAATGCGGGACTTGATCCCAGGACCCTGAGATCATGACCTGAGCCGAAGGCAGCGGCTTAACCCACTGAGCCACCCAGGCGCCCCAATTCTTTTCTGCATTTTATAGACTTGTGGAATAGAAGCTTAGGAAGTAAATAATGTACCATCAGAGTGGGGAGCAGAAGTCAAAAGCCCAGATCTCCTGACTCTGAGCCCTGGGTCTGTCCTTGGCTCATGGCATCTTTCTAGAGAGAAAACATGCTTCTTCAGCAGACTAAGTGTGTAGGGTTTTGGTTAGAATCATTAAATGCTATACCTGGAGAAACTGTTAATAAGATAAAAATGGACAAATGTGGAATATATTCCTCAGGAAAGCAAAGAAACAAAGATAAAATGCAAGCCTACCTTACATTAGAGAATAACATTAAAAAGAAAATGACTTTCATAATGGAAATGATTTAATGTTTGCTCCTGGAACTTGATGTAATAAAGAAGTGATTATACATATATTTCCATTTCAAACCAAACATATAAGGAAAAATGATTATTTTCTGAGCTAATTCAGATGAACCAATCATAAGGTCGCAGTCTAATAGGGCTATGAAATGCGTGTGCTGAAAAAAACAAGAAGAAGTGAATAGGCGATAAAAATTACCAACTGGCTGCTGACAATCTGAGTTCTGGTCCTGGATGTCTTTGTCATGTGACATGGAACAAATCATCTAAACTCTCTGAAACACTGATTCTTCATATGTAATACAGAAATAATAATGCCTTCTTTGCCTCCCTTCCACGATGGCTAAGAGGATAAGCTGACATGACTCCAAAGACTGATTGTTCATGATCTGGGCTAGTGTAAGAGCTAAGCAGGCCAAAACTCGGTTACAGTTTATTGGGGAGAACTAACAGAAGTCTCTGTAGACCTCCAAAACCGTCCTGTACTGACTGAACTCCACATCCCAGAGTTTGGGAGACTCCTAATATAAGGGCTGTTTGTGTCTTTATTATTTCTACTAAGTGTCTGGGTGAGAGAGAATGTGGAAGTAGTTCTATTCAATTGTGTTTCAAAGAGCGTTGGGAATCAGTTATGTAATCTTGAACTCATGAGAGGAACACCTAAATGCATGAACTAAGCGAATGAGAGAGTACAGACCAGACCAATGTAGGAATCAGCCTCAACAGAGGGAAGACGATGTACAGCAGTATAATGGATAAATGCACCCAAAGGAGCATTATTTGTAAAGTGAGCCACATAAAGCAAGGCAGACATTTTGAACAAGTCATCTTGGGGTAATGACCTTGTAGACTCTGGTAGTCAGTTTTAGCAATTTACTTGGAGACCAAGTCTCAGGATTCATTTAGACCAATCAGCCCATAATGGAGTTCATCAAATCAATGAAAAAAATATTTTTACAACAAAATATAAAAACTTGTATTTAGGAACAGATGGAGACAATATAATTGTACATACAAAATTCATACATAATATGCATAATGGAATGGGTTGGATGGCAGCTCCCAGAAAGATTTGTCCCATCCTCAAGATGGAATTTGTGATTGTGAACTTACTTGGAAAAGAAGCCTTGGAAATGTAATTAAGTTAAGGTTCTCAGAGTACCCGGGTGGCTTAGTCAATTAAGCATCTGCCTTCAGCTCAGGTCATGACCCCAGGGTCCTGGGGCTCGTTGGTCTTCCTGCTCAGCAGGGAGCCTGCTTCTCCCTCTGCCTGCCAATTCCCCTGCTTCTGTTCTCTCTCTGTGTGTCAAACTTTAAAGTCAAGGATCTCAAAATGAGGCCATCTTTGATTATCCATATGGGCCATAAATCCAATGACAAGTTTGTTGTAAGACAGAGAAGGGGAGAAGGCAGAGGTGAAGACCATGTGAAGATGGACGTAGAAAGGACTTAAACTTCCACAAGCCAAGGGATGCTTGCAGCCCCAGAAACTGACCGAGCAAGGACTGATTCTCCCCTGGGGCTTTTAAAGGAAGTGCGCATGGGAGGAAGATGGTGCATGGGAGGAAACAGGGCAGAGTGATGATAAGTGCTGGTGGAGATAAATCGGACAGTTACAAAAGCCCTCATTGAAAAAGTGAAGTCTGAGCAAACCAAATGTTGCCAAATGTTTGACTAACAATTTACAACAGACAAAGGTACAGAGTTTAGATCCCCATATGGTTAGAGGTCAACTTGCAGACATTGATGGGATGTTATAATCTGGCAGCCTAGTTAGAGAAATTGAACCAAAGCTGACATGTAAAAAAGTTCACCAGGCTTATATCTAACTTAGAGATTATTTAGCAATTTTTTTACTGACAGACTGTATACATTCCTGTTCTTAAATGCTGTTGGAACAAACTCATTTGTCCTCTCTCTGCTGTTTCTCTTGCTAACAGGTTAAATGAATACTTTCACATGTTTTTTATTTGTCAGAGACTGGATTTGGGGCTGCGGGTGTGGCAAATTGTGAATGAGCAGTGGTGGTAGCGTGTGACTGTGGAGTAGAGTAGAATCAGCCATCTGGGAAGGTCTAGGAGGAGGTAGCATTTTGCACAAAGCCTGAATGAAAGAGGGAGCCAGTTATGACAAATAAAGCATAGTGACTGAAAAGCACAGGTTCTGGGGCCAAACAACCTGGCTTGAAGTTAGTTCCTGTTGCATAAACTTGGGCAAAATAATTGTACATATTTCATTGTCTCATTTAGAAAGTTAAATAAATAAATACAGGAAAGTACTGAGATGAGTGCTTGGCACAGAGTAACTGCTCAATAAACCATTAATTTTACTTTATTTGGGGTGGAAGTTTTACAGGCAGAATGAACATTGAATGCAGAAGCTTGTAGTGAGAGCCAGAGCGGCATGTTCTGTGAAGAAGGCCAAAGCTGGCAATCGTTCAATTAGATGATTAGGATTGGAATTGGAATTGGAATGTGGAACAGTCATCCCAATGTGGACATCTATGCATTTACATGGGAATGATGAATGAGATGTTTATTGTGATGTTGTTTATAACAGAAAAAAATTGAAAAAAAGAAACCCCAGCATGTTAAAAAATAGAGTTAGATGGAATGAAATATGGCCTACCCTTATGATGGAAAATGTTGTACCTAAAAAAAAAAAAAATGACACGGAAAGTGACTCATAAAGTATAGAGGGGAAAAAAATCATTTACCATTAACTGATTACAAAAATGATGTGCACAACGATCCCATAAAAAGACATGTGTATATGGTATGTGGGTACTTCCACGGAAAGACAGAAAAGAAATTAGAATTGATAAGATTTAGGATGCAGAGGAGAAAGTTGATGGTCAAATACTCATCAAATGAAGATTTAAGAGTCTCACAGTGTTTGAGAGAACCGAGGCAGCTGCTACCTCTTAGCACCTGGGTGGCCGAGGCAGTTAAACCTTGGACTCTTGATTTCGGCTCAGGTCGTGATCTCAGGGTCTTGGGATTGAGCCCCAAGTTGGGATCTGCAGTCAGCAGGGACTCTGCTTGAGGATTCTCTTGCTCTTTCCCTCCAAAATAAATAAATAAATCTTTTTAAAAAAAATCAATGAATGGTAGATATATACAGAGTGATTTCGCTCTTTTACTTTTGTTCACTGCTAGGTTCTTCCGAGGTCCAGAAGTATCAATGGATTGAACCAGTTATGACCCCGTAAGTCTACACGTAGGGAAACGTTACACTGCTTCATCAACTTACCTTTTGCTGGGAAGGTTGTCATGGTAACAGTAGGGCTCAGAAGCAGTAACAGGCTGACGCAGCTATTACAACTCTACACAAAATGTGTTAACACTTGGAGCATTTCTGTTTTGATTCATGGTTAGCCCAGGCCATTGAAAGTTTCCATGTGTGCTGAGAACATGTGGTCAATAACAATTTAATGAGAAAAGAATCTGGAATTCTAGACAAAAAATTTAAGAAGTCTTTGTTTAGGAGTGGATGGATTGCAAGTGTTTGTCTTTCTTCCTCCTCACCTGCCCTTAGTTCTCCTTTTTCACTTACTTCATGTTTTCTACTTTTTCCCCACATAAAAATGCTATATTGCTAGTTTATAATATAAAATAATTCCTCCAAATTAAAATACTGCTGTGCTCCTGTTGTACTCCTCTTTAAATTAGTGTTTCCCTCCCTAGTCTGCAAAGACATGGTCCTTAGCGTGGTCAGAGGCCCTTGTGCTCCTGCCTCTGCTTCCAACCTCAGCACCTGCTTCTCCAGCATCTTTGCCTGGTTCTCCCACCTAACACTTGGCATTCTCAAACTTCTTGTAGTTTCTACAAGATGCTATTTCAGGCACCCCATCTTTGCTCCACCAACTTCCTGGGCTTACAACATCTTTCTCTGTCTTCAAGATTAATGTGTGCTTGTTTGGTTTTTCCCTTCTAATTCAGCTGCCCTCTATTCTCTTCTCTGAGCTCAAAGGAGCAGGAATTATGTCTTATTCATCTCTGTGTCTCTAGAGTCTGCACCTGGGATGTAGTTGGTGTTTCTAAGAAAAACGAAAGGAAGTAAATTTCCTAGGACCATGCATGGTATTTCTTTCCAACTACTTTAAATGTCTTGAAAAGTTTCCTTAAGAATTCCAAAGATCAGGACATCTGGGTGACTCAGTCAAAATTGAGAATCTGACTCTTGGTTTGGGCTCAGGTCATGATTTCATGGGTCATGATATGATGGGTAGTGGGATCCAGCCCCACATTGGGCTCCTTGCTCTGTGGGTAGTCTACTTGAGATTCTCTCCCTCTGGCCTTCCCCTGACTTGTGTGCACTCTCTTTCTCTGTCAAAATTAAATAAATCTTTTAAAAAAAGAATTCGAAAGATCTACACATTCTGAGGCTCCTGGGTGGCTTGGTAGGTGAAGCGGCTGCCTTCTGCTAGGTCATGATCCCAGGGTCCTGGGATCGAGCTCCTCATCAGGTTCTCTGCTCAGTGGAGAGCCTGCTTCTCCTTCTCCCTCTGCCTGCCTCTCTGCCTACTTGTGCTCTCTCTCTCTCTCTCTGTCAAATAAATAAATAAAATCTTCAAAAAAAAAAATCTACACATTCTTTTTTTTAAATTAACATATAATGTATTATTTGTTTCAGGAGAGACCTGCACATTCTGTAGCTATTACTAACAGTCTCAACAAATTCCAAGCTATGAGTTCTCTGCATTAGATGGTGCTGCAGCCGGAACACTTACTCACCAAATCCCAGAGCTTTTCAAATCCTCAACCAGCGCGTACCATGCTACCATACCAGAAATTGGGAACTGCGGCTGTTGCCGAGCAGAACCTGGGTTTACTGACAGAGAAACTGTAGTGTCTGCTTCTAAAACTCAAGATGCTCATATTAACCCTTTTCAAACTCCCCCATAACCCGCACGAGCAAAACTGACTCCGCTTTTCTCCAGTTGTTATCCAGTTACTATAATTGCTCTCATTTTTCTTGTCCTCCATTCCACTCCATCCTCCACCATGTTCCCTGCCCCATGCACTTCCTCACCGGGGCTGCCACTCACCAGTCACCTGTCATAACCCCTCCCGTAAACGTACTGGCATAGCTCTTCGCCCTTTTCCATCCTCCACTTTTCACCAAACAGATTTTTTTTAAGACCACTTTATTAAGGAATAATTGACATGTGAAGAGCTGCATATTGTTAACATGCGCAGCTCCATGCGTTGGGGGAAATACACACCTAAAAGAACACCACCATCATGGCCATAGACATGTCCGTCACCTCCCAAAGTTCCCTCCCGCCCACCTCATTTATTACCGCTATTACTGTTAATTAGTGTTATTTTTGTAACAGTATAAGAGCATTTAACATACGATCTATCCTCTCAAAAACTAAGTATACAATGCAATATTGTTAGCTATGGGCACTGAGCTGTGTACTAGGTGTCCAGAATTTATTTATTTATTTTTTGACTAATTGAAATTTTGTCCCCTTTGACTATCACTTCCCCATGTCCCCTGTCAATCTCCACTCTACTCTCTGCTTCTGTGAGTTTGTCTATTCTAGATTCCATGTACAGGTGAGATTGTACAGTCTTCTTGCGAGCACACATAAGTTTAAAACACTCTGATCATGAAACTGTGGAAAAGACTTCAATTGTGTTTCATTTGCTGCCAAATGAAGGTCACAGACCTTAGTTTGAAATTCCATATCCTCCACTATCTGCTTCAACATGTTTTTTATGTTACGTGACACAACAAAATGAACCCATAACCCAAAATTAACCTAAAATACCCCAATTTATTTGAAGGCCATTGCTGATTTCTGTAGCTGGAAGTAGTATTTGCACCCGCTGAATGTTTTCATTTTTTACTTTTATTATGTTTTTTTTTTAATATTTATTTCTCATTTTCCTTTATAAGAGCATCCCACATGGTTTGTTTTTGTGTGGCCACAAACAGCTCTCATGCTGCACTCAGTAAATATTTGTGTAATAAGGTATTTGGGGTTGATTTAATAAGCATTACTTCAAATAATATTTCCTTGGGGATATGTGTTAAGCTGTTTATTAGCAAATATCTGTCCAGTTTTTAAAGTGGGGAAAAAATCTATGGTTTTTTATCATTTATTTCACAAATTATAACTGTTATACTTAATAGGCTACCTGTTCTGATTATTCATTTCTCCAACTCTAAAAAAATGGTCTGTGTTTTCCAGAAGTGTTTATTTGGTGTTGGTACCATCTAGTGGGAAGTCTGAGTAATGCTCAATGATTAAATTGGCTTTGGAGAGCTAGTTCTGAGCTGAACTTGAAGGTAATCTGGTCTAATACTCCTCATTATACAAATATAAACTGAGATTTTGAAGATTTAAGCAGTTCCTCGCAGTCTGCATATGGCTTAGCATCTATGATGTGAAATGAGCTCACCTGGGATACTAAGAATCATAAAGCTTTCTTCCTACCTCACATAATTAACCAGCAACACAGTGGCATAAAACATTAATCTGTAAAAGGTGGCAATAAAAATAATTTAAATTATTCAATATGAGTAAAAACTTGGTAAAAGTTTATTGCTTGGTAAAAATATACAGACAAAATATCTGTAAGAAAAACGTGCTAAGAGCACAGTCCATTAAGCACAAACGTGCTGAATCCTGAAAGTTGTGTACACAAAGATTTGGACTACGAGGGGAGCAAGGAAGGAGCATTTAGTGCAATGGAAAGGGTAGAACAAAGACATATTTAGGGGACATTGAGCATGAGAATAGAGGAGGTAATAACAGCATTAACTGCTTTAAGTGGAGTGGAGGCTGGTGGAAATAAGATAGAACTATATTGAATCAATTTGAGATGAGAAAGTAAACAATAAACTGGTAACTTGGGTCACAAATTGAGTCAATCATGAATGCACGCCAAGGCAAAATCTTGGAGTTTGGAATTTAATTTAAGTGACAGTGGTGAGATTCAAAAATTATGATTGTACGAAGAATAAATTAAAAGGGCACCTAGATAGCTCAGTTGATTGAGTGTCTGACTCTTGATCTCAGCTCAGGTCTTGATCTCTGGTTGTGAGTTCAGGCCCCGCATTGGGCTCCATGCTGAGTGGAACCTACTTTAAAAAAAAAAAAAGAATAAATTAAAAAGACAAATATCCTAATGTTTTATGAAAGAGCACTTGTAGCACTACGGTATAGGACATTGATTCGAAGACATTGTATTTTAAATAACTCAAAAGAAGGTAAAAATGGTGTGTTTTAGAAAGATCTTTAGAGTATTCATGAAGTAGCCCTGATGATGGATGCTGGTGTTAAAGAAGGTGGAGTGGGATTAAATGGGGCATGAACGTGACACATCGATGGATCTAGAAGGTTTCATGCTGAATGAAATGCATCAGACTGAGAAAGACAAACACCATATAACTTCACTCACACGTGGGATGTAAAAACAAGTGAATAAATAAGCAAACAAAATGCAGAATCAGACCTTTTTTTTAATTTTTTCATTTAAATTCAATAAGCTAGGTATAGTTGCTGTGCTTTTATTATTATAGCGTCTATTAGATTTTTTTCTCCTGTTCTTTTTTTAAATTATTTATTTATTTTTTATTTTTTTATAAACATATAATGTATTTTTTTTAAGATTTTATTTATTTATTTGACAGAGAGAGATCACAAGTAGGCAGAGAGGCAGGCAGAGAGAGTGAGAGGGAAGCAGGCTCCCTGCCGAGCAGAGAGCCCGATGTGGGACTCGATCCCAGGACCCTGAGATCATGACCTGAGCCGAAGGCAGCGGCTTAAACCACTGAGCCACCCAGGCGCCCCCATATAATGTATTTTTTATCCCCAGGGGTACAGGTCTGTGAATCGCCAGGTTTACACACTTCACAGCACTCACGACAGCACATACCCTCCCCAATGTCCACAACCCCCTCCCCCTCTCCCAACCCCCCCCCCAGCAACCCTCAGTTTGTTTTGTGAGATTAAGAGTCACTTATGGTTTGTCTCCCTCCCGATCCCATCTTGTTTCATTTATTCTTCTCCTACCCCCCTAGCCCCCATGTTGCATCTCCTCATATCAGGGAGATCATATGATAGTTGTCTTTCTCCGACTGACTTATTTCACTAAGCATGATACCCTCTAGTTCCATCCACGTCATCGCAAATGGCAGGATTTCATTTTTTTTGATGGCTGCATAGTAGAATCAGACCTTTAAATACCGAGAACAAACTGATGGTTGCTAGAGGACAAGGAAGTGGGGGATGGGCAAAATGGATGAAGGGGAGGGGAGAGTACAGGTTTCCAGTTATGGAATGACGGAGTCAGGGGAGTGAGAAGCACAGCATCAGGAATATAGTCAACACCATAGTAATAGTGTTGCTTGGTCACAGATGGTAGCTACACTTGTAAAGAATGTAACGTAATGTATAACCTTGAACCACTGTGTTGTACATCTGAAAGTAATGTAATGTTGCATGTCCACTGTACTCAAATACAAAAATTTTTTAAACTTGGGGCATGAAATTTAGTTGAAGAAGTATTATGTCTAAAATATTATATATGACTTAAGTAAATATAATTGGTAAGTCAATATCATACAAAGAAAGGAGAAGAAAACTGTTTGCTTTCTTTTTGCATTATTGAGATATTTTTTGAGATTATTTCTTTTGATACTTTCCTATATGTTCTATATTCCTCATGTTTCTACAACATATGCTCCTTTTATAACTGGAAAAATACATGATTTCAAAACTGAATTTAGCAAAAGTCTTTTTGCATTTCATTTTTAAAAAAACATTTATGCATTAATCATGGTTTAAAATTTCATGAAGAGTATATGGTGAAAATGTTTCCTTTGTTTCCCCATGCCCTGGGAATGAATTTGGCTTTCTGAGAGATAAAATGGTAGTACAAAGTGACAGACATAAGTCTAATTTTATTATTTTTCTCATACTTTTAGTGGGTTCAGTACCTTCATTGTGTAATCCATCTTTGCATCACTGATTTGAGATACCATTCTCATCATGAACACAATCCAATATACATATTTGTTTATTTCCAGATTTTTATGGTTTCAGGTCTCACATTTAGGTCCTTAATCCATTTAAGTTTCTTTTTGTGTACAGTGAAAGAAAATGGTCCAATTTCACTTTTTTTGCATATGGCTGTCCAGTTTTCCCAACACCATTTGTTGAAGAGATTTTTCCCATTTATATTCATTCCTCATTCATCAAAAATTAATTGATCATATAATTGTGGATTTATTTCTAGATTTTATGCCTATGTATCTATTTTTATACTAGTACCATACTGTTTTAATTACTACCACTTGTAATATAACTTGAAATCTGGAATTGTGATACCTCCAGTTTTATTTTTCTTTTTCAAGATTGCTTTGGCTGTTCGAGCTCTTCTCTGGTTCCATACAAATTTTAGAATTGTTTTATTTCTGTGGAAAATGCTGTTCGTATTTTTATAGGGCTTGCTTTAAGTGTCTAGATTGATTTAGATAGTATAGGCATTTTGACAGTATTTGTTTTTCCAATCCTTGAGTATGGGATGTTTTTCCATTTCTTTGTGTTATCTTCAAATTCTTTCATCAGTATTTTATACTTTCCAGAGTACAGGTCTTTCACCTTCTTTGATTAAGTTTATTCCCAAGTATCTTATTATTTTTGGTGCAGTTGTAAATGAGATTGTTTTCTTAATTTCACTTTCTCCTGCTTCATTATTAGCGTAGAGGAATGCAAAAGATTTCTGTACATTGACTTTGTATCCTGTGACTTTACTGAACCCATTTTTCAGGTCTAATGGGTTTTGGCAGGGTCTTTAGGATTTTCTATAGATAGTATCATGTCATCTGCAAATAGTGAAAATTTCACTTCTTCCTTACCAATTTGGATGCCTTTTTTTCTTTATGTTGTTGAATTGAATTGCTGTGTCTAGGACTTCTAGTACTATGTTGAATAAAAGTGAAAATAAAAAGACATCCTTGTCTTGTCCTTGACCTTAAGGGAAAAGTTCTCATCTTCTCACCATTGAATATGATGTTATCTGTGGGTTTTTCATATATAGACTTTATTATGTTGAGTTATGTTCCCTCTAAAACTACTTTGTTGAGTGTTTTTTCTTTTTTATAACGAATGAATGTTGTACTTTGTCAAATGCTTCAGCATCTGCTGAAATGATCATATGAATCTTATCCTTTCTCTCATTGATGTGATGCCTCATGTTATTTTGTCAATATTGAACCACTCTTGCATTGGAGAATATATCCCAGATGATCATGGTGAATTATTTTTTTAATGTATTGTTGGATTCCATTTGCTAATGTTTTATTGAGGATATTTGTGTGTATGTTCATCAGAGGTATTTGCCTGTAGTTCTCTCTCTCTCTCCTTTTTTTTTCTTTTTCTTTTTTTTTTTTTTTGGTGACATCTTTAGCTGGTGTTCGTATGAGGGTGATACTGGCCCTCATAACTCTTATTTTATAGAATTTTTCTGGTGATTCAGGCTTTTTATTTTCCGTACGATTGTAGCATCATGCTTTTCAGTTGGGGATTGCACTATATTTATTGATTTGGTTAGGGGACTGGCGAATTTCTGATGCTCAGTTTTCCTATTCAAGAATATTGTAAGTTGAGCTTTTGCACAGCAAAGGAAACAGTTAACAAAACCAAAAGACAACTGACAGAATGGGAGAAGATATTTGCAAACGACATATCAGATAAAGGGCTAGTATCCAAAATCTATATGGAACTTAGGAAACTCAACACCCAAAGAACAAACAATCCAATCAAGAAATGGGCAGAGGACATGAACAGACATTTCTGCAAAGAAGACATCCAGATGGCCAACAGACACATGAAAAAGTGCTCCACATCACTTGGCATCAGGGAAATACAAATCAAAACCACAATGAGATATCACCTCACACCAGTCAGAATGGCTAAAATTAACAAGTCAGGAAATGACAGATGCTGGCGAGGATGCGGAGAAAGGGGAACCCTCCTACACTGTTGGTGGGAATGCAAGCTGGTGCAACCACTCTGGAAAACAGCATGGAGGGTCCTCAAAAAGTTGAAAATAGAACTACCTTATGACCCAGCAATTGCACTACTGGGTATTTACCCTGAAGATACAAACATAGTGATCCGAAGGGGCACGTGTACCCGAATGTTTATAGCAGCAATGTCTACAATAGCCAAACTATGGAAAGAACCTAGATGTCCATCAACAGATGAATGGATAAAGAAGTTGTGGTATATATACACAATGGAATACTATGCAGCCATCAAAAGAAATGAAATCTTGCCATTTGCAACGACGTGGATGGAACTAGAGGGCATCATGCTTAGTGAAATAAGTCAGTCGGAGAAAGACAACTATCATATGATCTCCCTGATATGAGGACGGGGAGATGCAACATGGGGGGTTGGGGGGATAGGAGAAGAATAAATGAAAAAAGATGGGATTGGGAGGGAGACAAACCATAAATGACTCTTAATCTCACAAAACAAACTGGGGGTTGCTGGGGGGAGATGGGGTTTGGAGAGGGGGAGGGGGTTATGGACATTGGGGAGGGTTTGTGCTATGATGAGTGCTGTGAAGTGTGTAAACCTGGTGATTCACAGACCTGTACCCCTGGGGATAAAAATACATTATATGTTTATAAAAAAAAAAAAAAAGGATGAATACCCAACTTTTGAAGCAACATGGACGGGACTGGAAGTGATTATGCTGAGTGAAATAAGTCAAGCAGAGAGAGTCAAGTATCATATGGTTTCACTTATTTGTGGAGCATAACAAATGACATGGAGGACATTGGGAGATGGAGAGGAGAAGGAAGTTGAGGGAAATTGGAAGGGGAGGTGAACCATAAGAGACTATGGACTCTGAAAGACAACCTGAGGGTTTTGAAGGGGCGGGGGTGGGAGGTTGGGGGAACCAGGTTGTGGGTAATAGGGAGGGCACGTATTGTATGGAGCACTGGGTGTTGTGCAAAAACAATGAATACTGTTACGCTGAAAAAAATAAATAAATAAATAAAATAATCCAAAAAAAAAAAAAAAGAATATTGTAAGTTCTTCCATTTGATTAAATTTACTGCACTAGAAGTGTTCTGAAGTTTTTTTCACAGAGTGTTTACACATTTTGTTAAGTTTTTAAGATACTATGGAATTTTAATTTTCCTATTTTATTAGTATTTTCTATTTTTTGAATTGTTTAGAAAATATATTAGTTCTACTTTTTAAAATTATTTTCTTTGAGGTTTGATATATGGCTTTCCGCCCCTCCCCCGCTTTTTTTTTTTTTTTTTTTTTAAAGAATGTCTCTCCTAACCATTAGACCACCAGGGAGGATATTGTCTATTGGCATTTGAAAGAAGGTTTCATTTTTTCAGGATTCAGAATCTGTGAAATGTTAATTAGATCTACTTTATTAGTTATGCTATTTTTAGTTCTATATATCTTAAATTTTTCAGTGATCTGTTATGAACTGAGAAAGATGAATTAATGTCTCCCACTGCATTTGTTTTCCTTGTTTCCTTGTTTTCTTTCCCAGTTTTCCTTGTATATCTTGTAGTTTTTGCATTATGAAGGTTGACCTTATTTCATTTGGAACTACATAGTTATAACTATTTTTTTTTAAAGATTTATTTATTTATTTATTTGATAGACAGAGGTCACAAGTAGGCAAGAGAGGCAGGCAGGGAGAGAGAGGAGGAAGCAGGCTCTCCGCGGAGCAGAGAGCCCAATGTGGGGCTCGATCCCAGGACTCTGGGATCATGACCTGAGCTGAAAGCAGAAGCCTTAACCCACTGAGCCACCCAGGCGCCCCTAGTTATAACTATTTTACCTTCTGTGTTAATCATAGTATTTAGTGTTATTTGTACCCTTGCATGACTTATTAATGCTTCTTTTTGGTCTGAATTAAATCTTGTCTGATATTAATATTGCTTTGCTTTTGTCTGTTTGCCATTTGCCATTACCTACACTTTTTTTCTGAATCCCTTTGCTTTATCTATGTTTCTAGTGAACAGCATAGAATTAAGTCTTTTAAAAAAAAATTCAGTCTCTAAGTTCTTTGTCAGTTTAAGTATTTGTATTTATTGTTATAACTAAAATGGTCTGGTTTCTATCATCTGATTTTATGTCAGGCGTGGTGCATTTATAACTTTATATAACTCTTGTATATTTTATATTTTGTGTACTTCTCTATTAAAAATTAGGAGAATTGTGGTTTCATTCTGGAGGTTATGTTTGATATCTATTATTTTCTATAGCATTCTTAATCTTCTAGTTCTTTATATTGAATTTAATATACTGCCATATGTAAGTAATAACCTAGGATGAGCAATAATGAAATTTATCTATGTACTCTTTATCCTACCTTATTTCTCCCTCCTCACCACCTGGTTTTACTTAATCATATTATCATTCTTGGTAATTATTTTCATCAGTTAAATGTACTTATACCTCTTTCACTTGAATTGTCAGATTTAAGTAAAATACTTTGTTGCCAGATATTAAAGATGAGAAAGTCAGCACTACACAATCACTGTCCTTTTTTCCTCTCAACTTTTGTTACTTATAATATGTTTCCACAGGGCATGTTTTAAGCATTTGAATTCTGCTCTACCACCTTAATCCTCATATTTATATTCATTGTATACCTATAATGAAAAACGATCCCATGCTCATTGCCACTTCTTTTACCAAGGATTTTCCAGGACCAATATTCTTTAAATTCCTTCTATTTCTACAGTATTTGTGCCTTTGCATTTGTATAACTGTTTGGCTGGGTATGAAATTGGATGATACTTTCTCTCCTCAAGAACTCTGTGCAAGTTACTTCACAAACTTTAGCATTGAATATTGCTGTGGAAATGTATAAGTCCAGAATGATTCTTTTTGATTTATAAATGGCTCTTTGGGGGCTTAGCTAACCACGTGATCCTTTATCTTTTTAATCTAATAACATTACTAGACTACTTCCTTATATGACCACTTTGTATCAGTTTCTCAGGGACGTAGTTTGCCTTTTCAATCCCTAGATTCCTGTCTTTTTACTTCAGGAAATTTTTTAAATTATATTTTAAAAATGTGTATTTTATTATTTAGATTTTCTAGAAAATGAATCCATTAGGTCTTCTATGCCTATCTTCCATATCTATCATTTTACTACTAATTCATTTTAATTCTGTATTTCAATTTGATTATATTTGCTTTCATTATTTATATGATCAATTTTACTTCATGTGTTTCCAGCTGTATCTCTATTCTCTTTTCCCCCTTCTACTCTCAAATTCATTTCTGGGGTATTTTTCAAAGTTTTTCATTTCTACTTTAAACCTTGTTTTTTCATACTTTATTTCCTTCTACTATATCAACATACCAGTCCTAAATTCTGGATTCTCTGGGAATCTTAAGTCTCTACAAAGTCTTCTTGTTTTATAAAGAAAAGAGTTTCATTAGTTTTTTTAAAAAATTATTGAGAAATGTTTAGTTACTACTGTCACCTGTTATGTGGGAAAATGTCTTTTGTGTATTCTCTATCAGCCATTAAGTTTCTAGTTTCTTTCCCTTTTTCTTACAGAATATTTTCAAAGATACAGTCAATTCTCATTGTTTGCTAGATTCTGTATTTGTGAGTTTGTCTACTGGGGAAAATTTATTTGTAACTCCCAATCAGTACAGGGGATGCTTTCACGGTCATTCACGAGTATGTGCAGGATGGGGGAAATTGCAAGTCTCCTAATGTGCATATTTCCAGCTGAGCTGAACAAGCTGATATTCTTCTTGTTTCAGCTCTCGTGTTGTAAACTAATGTCCTTTTCATTGTCCAGTTGGTGCCACATTTTTCCATTTTGGTGGTTTTTGTCGATAATTGCTGTTTCAAATGGTACCCAAGTGTAATGTAGTGCTGAAGAACTGTCTAGTGTTGCTAAACACAAAGAGACTGTGATGGACTTTCTGGAGAAAATGACCATAAATCTGGTAGGTGAAGGCTAGCTAACCTTCTTTAGGCATGATTTATAGTGCTGTTGGCCATGAATCCAATATTAATGAATCAACAGTACAATACATCCTGAAGAAGGAAAGGAAATATGCCAGCCCATACATGAGAGCTCCCCAGAAAGTGCTGACCTAACAACTATAGTACATGATAAAGCTATGGAAGAGATAGAAAAATGACTAAATGTGTGCATTCATGAGATGACAATTGATTTTTAAAAAGTATAATGGACAGCATTATTGTGAGGCCAACAGCAAAATAAATTTATGATCGTGGTACCCCAAATCAGGAAAATGTTAAATACTTCTTAAGCCCTTCTCAGCTAGGCTGGCTGACTGACATTTTTTTTTCAAAGATTTTTCATTTATTTATTTGACAGACAGATCACAAGTAGGCAGAGAGGCAGGCAGAGAGAGAGGAGGAAGCAGGCTCCCCGCTGAGCAGAGAGCCTGATGTGGGGCTCGATCCCAGGACCCTGGGATCATGACCGGAGCTGAAGGCAGGGGCTTTAATCCACTGAGCCACCCAGGTGCCCCCTGACTGACAGTTTTAAAAAGGCAGTATACTATGGGAAATGTTAAGCTTGCAGGCAAGATGTCCTGCAGATATAATGGCTGCAGAAGAATTTTAAAAATACTTGCTAAGTGTTATACAAGAAAAGGGTTAGGTGTAAGAACGAGTTTTTTTTTTGTTGTTGGTTTTTTTTGTTTTTTTTTTAAGATTTTATTTATTTGACAGAGAGAAATCACAAGAGAGGCAGGCAGAGAGAGAGGAAGGGAAGCAGGCTCTCCGCTGAGCAGAGAGCCCGATGCGGGACTCGATCCCAGGATCCTGAGATCATGACCTGAGCCGAAGGCAGCGGCTTAACCCACTGAACCATCCAGGCGCCCCAAGAACGAGTTTTTAATGCTGATGAGATGGGCTTGTTTTGCAAGGATGTTGGTAAAGTACCCCATATAATGCAAATGGCACTTTGGTTAATTAAAATTCTGTGACCAAATGTTGCAAGAGCCTAACTCCGTATATCCCCTAAGAGCAATAGTTCAGTATTTGTTAATTCAGTGCTCAAAGCAACTTTATAGAACATAACCACTGCAAATAACAAGAATCAGTTGTGCTATTATGGTTCCCTTTGACTATCTTTGAAGCAGATGAATTTTCTTAGACAAGCAAAGGAAGATGCAAACCTGGTAGGAAATTTCCTTGTGAACCAGAGTAATAGAGTTGATTCCTGTTATTTTTGGTAGTTACGCTCTATAAAGTTGCTGTGAAGACTGAATTAACACATACTGAGCCATTGCTCCTGTGGGAAAAACAGAATTAGGTATTTTTTGGCTTTTTAAAAAATTTTTAAATTAATTTTTAATTTTTTAGGTTTTTTAAGTTTTTTTTTTAGTTTTTAAAAGTTTTATAGCAGTTTTAGGTTCACTGCAAAATTGAGCAGAAGCTGCAGAGATTTCCCATATATTCCCTGCCTCAACATAGGCATTATCCCTCATTATCAAATTCCCCAGCAGAGTGATATATTTGTTATAACTGATAAGCCCACACTGGCATATCATAATCATCCCAAATCCATAGTTTATATTAGGGTTCACTCTTGGTGGTATACATTCTATGAGTTTGGATAAATTTATGACGTCTCGTACCCACAGCTATGGTATCATACAGAGTATTTTTGCTGCCTTGAAAATCCTCTTTTCTCCACCTGTTCATCCCTCCCTTCTCAACCTCTGGCAACCACTGATCTTTTTCCTGTGTGGACAGTTGTGCCATTTCCAGAATGGCATAAAGTTGGAGCCATACCATATATAGCACTTTCAGATTGGCTCCTTTCATTTAGCAATACACATTTAAGATTTATCCATGGCTAGGTACCTCATTTCTTTTTCGCACCAAAAAATATTCCACTGTCTAGGTATAATACCACAGTTTGTTTGTCCATGCACCTACTAGGGGCATCTCAGTTGCTTTTAGATTTGTGCAATTTTGAATAAAGGTGTTCTAAATATCCACATGCAGATTTTTGCGAGATGTAGGTTTTCAGCTACTTCTGGTAAACACCAGGGAGCATGATTGTTTGATAGTGTGATATGACTGTTTGTTTTGTAAGAAAACATAACACTGTCTTCCAGGATAGACATATCATTTTGCATTCTTACCAGCAATGAATGAGAGTTCCTGTTCATCCTTACCTGTATTTGTGTTGTCAGAGTTCCAGATTTTGGCCATTCTAATAGTCACATAGTGACATCTCACTATTATTTTAATTCACATTTCCCTGATGATATATGCTGTGTTTTTATATGCTTATTTGCCATCTATATATCTTCTTTGGTGAGGTGTCTTTTGAAATCTTTGGCTCATTTTTAAATTTTATTGCTTGTTTTCTGATTTTTTTAGTTTTAAGAGTCCTTTGAGTATTTTGCATAAGAGTTCTTTATCAGGTGTGTCTTTTGCAAATTATTTTCTTCCAGTCAGTGGCTTGTTTTCTAATTCTCTTGATATTGTCTTTTGCAGGAGAAACTTTTTAATTTTAATAAAGTCCAGCCTATCAATTATTTCTTTGGTGCATCATGTCTTTAGTGTTTTACCTAAAAAGTAAGGGAAACTCATATGATCATCTTAATAGATGTCAAGGGAAGTTTTTAAGATCCACTTGTTTATGGGGTGCCTGAGTGGCTCAATTCATTGTCTTCTGCTCAGACAATGATCCAGGGAGGCCCAGGATCGCGCCCTGCATTAGGTTCCTTGCTCAGTGGTGAGTCTGCTTCTCCTTCTGTTCCTCCTCAGGCTCAAGCACTCTCTCTCCCTCTCTCTATCTTTGTCTCAAATAAATAAATACAATCTTTTTTTTTAATCCACTTATTTAGGAATAGATAGGAACTTTTTCAGCCTGATCATGGGTAACTATAAATACCTACAGCTAACATAATGGTGAAAGACTAAATGATTTTGCTGAACAACAGGAGTAAGGCAAAAATGACTACTCTCACCACTTTTATTCAGTTTTGTACTGAAGGTTCTAGGATGTGTGATGAGGCAGGAAAAAAAATTAAAATGTGTATAGGTTGGAAATGAAGAAAAATGTCATTATCCTCAAATAACATGAGTGTGTGTGTATGTGTGTGAGTGTGTGTGTGTGTGTGTGTGTGTGCGCGCACGCGCAGAAGGAGGAACTATAAAAAAAGCTTCTGGACTAACACACTGCTTCAGCAAGGTCACAGAACACTAGGTCAATATACAAAATCAGTCATATTTCTAAATACTAAGCAATAAAATTTGAACTTGAAAATTAGAACAATTTACAGCAGTAACATAACTATGAAACACTGGAGGATAAACTTGACAAAAAAATGTGTAAAACCTCTATTCCGCAAACTATGAAATATTTTTGAGATAACTTAAAGAAAACCTTTAAAATGGAGATATGGGGGCGCCTGGGTGGCTCAGTGGGTTAAAGCCTCTGCCTTCGGCTCAGGTCATGATCCCAGAGTCCTGGGATCTAGCCCCACATCGGGCTCTCTGCTCTGCGGGGAGCCTGCTCCCCCTCCACCCTCGCCTGCCTCTCTGCCTACTTGTGATCTCTGTCAAATAAATAAATAAAATCTTTAAAAAATATTTTTTATTGATGGAGCATGGACTCTAAGCAGGATAAGAAAAGCAGTGAAAACTAGGAAAAGAAAATGTTAGACAGAGGCAGACTAGAGGTTCCTATGAGGTCAAAGAACCATGACAAGTGGACTTACATGAACAGGAAAGCTGATGAGTGGATTTAATATTCAAAGGTTATGGGTGGCCCCGGGGCTCAGGATACCAACCCTAAAAATAAAATAGCCTGTTACTTTCCTAGCAAAATGAATTTATTTGGGAATAGCAGAGGAATTGGAACTGGGGACAAGCAAGCTCTGCCAAGTCTGAAGACAAAGGGAAGGTCAACTTTTATTAGGCTTTGGGGGAAACTGGAGAGGGTTGTTTTGCACAGAAGTTCATTGGAGAAGAACAAGAGTTCGGGATTGTGACAGTTTCTCGTTGGCTGTGGATGGTTAGTGCCTTGTTGTTGGGATGGGGAGAGGTCTTCCTTCCTTTCCTTATAGAGGAGATAAAGTTCCTATTCAAAAAGGAACGGCCCCCCACCCTCACCGTGAGGCAGGGTACAAGGAGCGGTACAGGTGCGGGCGTCCCCTCCAGGGATCCCCACTTCATTTTCAGTGAGGTTTCCTTTCCTCATTTCATGGCAGCTGGTTAGAAGAGGGGAAATAAAGGCAATTAAGTGACCCATATAGTGCTGCTTCTTTTTCTTTTCTTTTTTTGTTGCATTGGTCTGATTCTAAAATACAAGCTTGGCAAAATTATTAAGCATTAGCTTTAGTGACTGAATTAAAATTAGCTAAAGCTGAATGACCTGAGTTTCATTAAACTCAGGAGTTCCATGTGAGAGGAGAGACTGGCAAGGGGAGACAGAGAAGGAGAGAAGGTTGGTCTGAGGGCACCGAGCAGGCTGGCTGGGACGGGTATGCTCATTCATCCAACTGACACTTCAGGGTAGGGCTCCTTTGTTTGCATATTAGTTTGATTATTTTTCATAAATAAGACACTGGGTTCTAAACCCTCAAGTTGAATATGATTAGGGATGACCCGAACACTTGATGGCTGCCTCGGTGCCAAGCAACTAGCCTGGTGTGGGGCAATTTAAAAGATTAAGAAAAAGAAAATGTATATGGACAGATTCTTTGCGAGCTTTTGCCTATCAAAAATAAATCAACATACGTAATGAGAGAAGGAAAGTGGGTCAAATTTACGCTGTCCAATAGTATTCTAAATGGTGTGGTTTTCCTGGTGTTATTTTTGTGTTACATTTGTTTGCCAATTCAGTTGATGCGTCATTTGATTCATTTTTTCTCCCTACATTTTTTATTGTGAAATTTTTATAACTAGAATTTTGGAAAAAATAATATAATGAACATCTTTATCTCCTCTTTTTTTTTTAAGATTTCATTTATTTATTTGACAGAGAGAGACACAGTGAGAGAGGGAACACAAGCAGGGAAATGGGAGAGGGAAAAGCAGGCTCTCCACGGAGCAGGGAGCCCAACACAGGGCTCCATCCCAGGACTCTGGGATCACGACCAGAGCCGAAGGCAAATGTTTAACAACTGAGCCATCCAGGAACCCCCATAACTCGTCTTATTATTTACTAACTGCTAATTGTATTTTGAAATATTTTCTATCAGTCTGTCTACCTACCTACCCAACTATTTATCTACCTACCTACTTACGTTGCTAGGTATCTAGGTATACACACCAGGTATACTCAGAGATAGCTGAGTAGAGATCTTTACTAGATCTTCAGGAGACATATAACAATATTTGGAGATATTTTTGATTATTATGATAAGGAAGGGAGGTACTACAAGTGACTCGTGGGTAGGGACCAGGGTGCTGCTAAACATCCTACACTGTAGAGGACAGTGGGTCACAGCAAAGAATTAGTTTCCCATCTAAAATGTCAGTAATGCTGTTTTAATGTGGTTTATGTTATATTATGAGATATGATATAGTCAAAAAATTTCTATGATTTGCAAATATATATTTTGACTGAATCATTTAAAAGTATGTTTTAGACAATATGAATGAACTTTAGTAGAATGTATGTACACAAACACCCACTCACTCCTGAATAATTTAGCATAAATCTCCTAAAAACAAATATTAAACACAATACCATTATCACACTCACAAAATTGAACATTGATACAATCATATGACATATTAATGGTCCTTTGTTTTTTCTTGTTTTTTTTTTCAATTGGAGATCCAATAAAGATCGTGCTGTATTTACTTTCTTATTTCCTGAGCCTCATTTAATCTCTAAGTGTTCCCTCTCCCTTTGTCTTTCATGTCATTGGTATTTCTAATGAGTCCAGTTAGTTGTAGAATGTCCTGAAATCTGGATTCAACGTATCTACATCCAGATGAAACTTTTTGGGGAGGAAGTCTACATAGTTGAAGTTTTATTATTCCCAATGTGTGTGTCATGAGGCACATGATGTCAATTTATCCCATTATTGATAATGTTAAGTTTGGTGATCTGGTTAGGTGATTTCCACCAGATTTCTCCATTGTAAAGGAACATTTTCCTCCATTGAAATTAATTAGCATTCTGCATCTTGAATCTTGGAGACTATATAAGGATTCTGTTTCCTAATAATATTTTCAACCAAATATTTTAGAATTCATTGGCCGCCTGAATCAGTTATTAAGTTGCCTACAAAATATTGTTCTTTTAATTCTGTCATAACTTTTTATAATTATTAGTTGACAATCTTTTCTAAAGAGGAAATTTCTCCTCCTCTTTTCACTATTAAATCCTGTACTTTTTATTACTAATTCCTTGAGATTTCTGATTTATGGAGTCTAAAATTTATGGAGTCTAAAATCATGACCAGTTCTGATGAACATACAAATCAAGTTATGTGTGGACATCTTACCTTATGCCCCTTCCATATCCATGCTTCACCTTTCTCTGTCATTCTCTGCACCAGGTAAAACTGATCTGTGTATACTACACCATAGGGCTTTACTGCCCTCTGGCTTCTTACTGGGTTTGGCTCATTTGAAACAAAGACAGGAGACCGGAGAAACGGAGGAGAATGAGGTCTAGTATTTATTCATTTCCTACAGGATTAGCATGGACTGGTCAATTGATTTAAGATTCCTGCTTCTATCAGCGGCCCTTTATACACATTCCTCTGTCTCCAGGTTCTAGTAACAGCAATCTCCTCTTCTTTAGGCCTAGAGTTTGTAAAGAAGTTTTATTACCAATCCAAGACCCTGCATTATCCTGGAATCTTGTTCTTTCCCTTCTGGTTCCCATACCTACACATAGCTTTGTGCATGTACATATGTTCCTCCCTTTCTTCTCTCTCTCTCCTTCCCAGGAATCAGACCTGGATTAAATGGCTCTCCAAACCTTCCCTAGATCCCTCCTCATTTTCTCTTACAGTGTTTCCGCAGTAAATACCATGGATCCAATCATGCCATGGCATCTCTTGGAGGACCCAGACAAACATTGTAACATTATTACAAACATTGTTATAAACATTGTAACAAACATTCTAACATATTAACCCCAAGCATTCCTCCAGGCCTTGGGCCTTAGTTAAGTCTTACAGATAAACGGAGTGCGTTGAATAATTTGGCATCTATCTATTGAGAAATATTCAATTGTGTTGGTGGACCTACAAAGGTTTCCACATGGACCATGCGGCAAGGAGATGATGGAATCAGATCTGGGGTTAACAGCAACTGGGACAGGTGTGCTAGCAGCAGGAAATGTTAAAATTGGAATAACGTTACTTCGAGGAAATTTAGGCTTATATCCTTTCTCATCATCTTTATGTTCTTGCTATTGCCAAGGAAAAAATATACAGGGTGGTTGTTCGGGTGGCTGAACTGGGCAATATGATTTGGTGTAGGGAGACTATGCTTGAGTTCTTGCTAGACTCTCTCAGCAGAAAAATAGAAAAGGCTTTGGAATCACTTTGAAATTTTGGACCTCAAACTTATATGACCTTGGATGAGTTATTTAACTTGACTGAACTTCCTTCTCCTTTTATAAATAAAAGGGCAATAAATATTCACTTGTAAAAATTATTTTTTTTTAAGATTTTATTTATTTATTTGACAGAGAGAGATCACAAGTAGACAGAGAGGCAGGCAGAAAGAGAGAGAGGGAAGCAGGCTCCCTGCTGAGCAGAGAGCCCGATGCGGGACTCAATCCCAGGACCCTGAGATCATGACCTGAGCTGAAGGCAGCAGCTTAACCCACTGAGCCACCCAGGCGCCCCGTAAAAATTATTTTGATGATTATAATAATTCATAAAGAGATCTTAGTACTGTGCCTGGAATACATGGGCGGTTATATGGTTTATTATTTTATTTAAATGTGTGACTAGGAAAAGGAGCTCAATCCATTGATAAGATGTGGAACTCCATTCTCCAAGGAGTGTTTGTCCACATTCTTCTTTTTTTTTTTTTTTTAAAGATTTTATTTATTTATTTGACAGAGAGACATCACAAGTAGATAGAGAGGCAGGCAGAGAGAGAGAGAGGGAAGCAGGCTCGCTGCTGAGCAGAGAGCCCGATGCGGGACTCGATCCCAGGACCCTGAGATCATGACCTGAGCCGAAGGCAGCGGCTTAACCCACTGAGCCACCCAGGCGCCCCTGTCCACATTCTTCTTAACCTTAACTCTGGAGTCCCACAGTGTAGCAACCAGAACATTTTCTCCAAAAGCATTGTGCCCCATGGTCTCTTGAGCAGTTGCCTGCAGAGAGCACTGCTCTCTCTGTAATTAATAGAGGCGAGGTTTAATGAACTCCACAAGGAGATTTTTCCTGACACTTATATTTTAGATCCTGAAATAGTTTCTATTCCTTCGAGATCAATTAAAAAGTTTTTTTTTTTCATCTTGGCCAAAATACCTGAGGCAATTTTCCAGCTGTGTCTTTTTAATGAGTTCTCTAAATGGCTCCATGAGGTTCTTTAGTGAACTAACTGAAATTGTAAGAGCTCTCTGGGAGCAGGAACAAGAAAACTTCTGAGAAACCCTGAAGGTGATTTCCCTGGGCAGGCTCAGAGGTGCACATACCTTTCAACTTAAAAACTTTGAGGATTCTTCACAGCTACTAAGGGAGGGTGGAAGGAAGCAAGGGAGAATATGCCAGAAGGCTTTAATAAGTCCCTAATGGGTGAGGTTCTTCCACTTAGGTTCATATTTGAATACAGCCTTTGAGCTTCTCAGCTTTGTCCTACTGGTTAACAACTAAAGCCAGAACACTGATCATTCTTAGGAAGATAAATACACTCTTACCAACCCCATCGCCAGACTCAGGCTACCTCTGGCCTTTAATTAACCTGATGGATATGTCAGGTGACTCCCTCATCTCCAGGAAAGCAGTACACAAAGTGTGTGTGTGTGTGTGTGTGTGTGTGTGTGTGTGTATGTGTGTATTTATACAAACCAGATTGGATAGTCATTTGAACTAACGGATCGGTTCATGATGAAGATTTAATTCAAATTCAAATTCTTGTAGAAGTAAACCTGGGCCCATGAAGCCAAGTAATGAAATAGACTGATATTTATTGTTGAAGTCACCAATTTTGAGTTCTTTAATCTTGCATTTATATGAGTTTTTATACTTCTCATCTATCAAACATACCACTGGAGGAGAGTTAGGACTAAGGTAAATGGAACCCAGATGGATTCAACTCATTATACACAATCCAGACATGGAGATACTGACAGGATATCTATGATGGAATTTAATAATCTTCGCATCACATTTAAAGGTAAACAATTCCCCCATTTATTAAATAACTCCTGAAAAAAAAATAAGCCAGCAATCTACTAATAGTCAAATATGTTCCTAAGTATGCTAGGGTAATTTTCTTAGTAAAAGTTTAGATAAATTCATTTTAGAGAGAATTCTTAGAGTGAAGCATTAGTGAGAGAAATAAATGATTTTAAGTGATAATAAATGGTTTTCTAGAACAAGGAAGATTTATCATACATATTTATCTCATCTTCCCAGATACCACTGAAATAGGTAGAGCACAATGTGTAAAGCACAGGAGGAAACAGAATGGCAGAGGAGACAGCCTGAATAAGAGGAATTGCAGCATTTTAAAAAATGTAAATAGAAAGCAGAGGGAGGGGTTATAACTAATTTGTCAGACAAGAAGCTACCAACTAATGAGCAGGGAGAAGGGAAAAGCAACAAGAGGTAAGACACATTACCTCCAAGAGGCCCTGAGAAGCTGCAGACTTGACTCCATCAGCAGCAGTGGACCCTGGGAGTACACAAAGGGGAGAAAACAGGGAACAAGTCCAAAGTCTGTTGTTACAGTGGTTGGATCTTCTGATTCTGCACCATTCCACACAGCTAGGTAACTACTCATCCTGGGCAGGAGCCTGGAAGCTCGTTTTAGAGAGAAACTGAGGATAACAACCCTAAGTTTTGGGATCCCAGATGAAGCAGAAACCAGTGAAGCTTAGATCTGAAGACAGAGGAATTAATTAAAGTCTGAATACTGAAGAATGAGAGCATTGCCCAATTACCCTCCCTGCACCCCAATCTCTCACACTCAGGTGCATTCTAAGCCTCTAAGCCTCCTGCTCACAAGCAGACAAAAGACTGAAGACCTCATTGAATAGAACAAATAGTCCAGGTGACATGCATATTTGAGGGAATCTCAACAAAATAGATAGCTGGACCATCCTATCACCTGTGTAAAACTCCACATATGCAGATTCCAATGAAAGACAAGTATAGAAAGAAAAGAAAGTATCAGTGGAAACAAAGATGATGATGAAGAAAAGAGCATAAGGCTATAAAATGCGATAATTAGATATTTCCACTTTTCCCACCTTCTTTTCCTTGAAAAAGAAGCCAGCAGTTGGCCAGTTGCATGGTGTGGGTGGGATAATCATGCAGGAATCTGCGTATGTGTGGGAGGCACTCCAGAATGCAGAGTATAGAGGTAGCATGGTTGGGAGACTGAATGCATTGAACAAAGAAGTAGTTGAACAAATACGCAAACACTCTGAGGACTTTCTCACAATTGGAAAAGTTGTTCACAGTTATGGCATGGTGATAGACGAGAAGCACCCTGAAGAGTAGGATCGGAATTGGAGCAAGCACTATGAAATCATTTTGTTTTTTGGACAGCTTTACTGAGGAATAGATTACATACAACCAAGTGTATCTATTTTAAGAGTCAAGTCCAATGAGTTATGACAAATCAACACAATCAAGATATAGATCATTTCCATCCCTCAAACAATTCTCCTGGTGTCCCTTTACAGTTGATTTATGTCCTTATCCTCTGTCCTAAGCAGCCACTGACATGCCACTATAGATTTCTGTCACTCTAGATTAGTTTTGCCTGCTGCATAATTTCATATGAATACAATCATACAGAATATATTCTTTTCTGTCTAGCTTCTTTCACTTAGCATGAGTTTGTGGTTCCTCCATGTTAGTGCATGTATCGGTTCATTTATTTGAGTGGTATTCCACTGTATGGATGTGCCATGATTTTTTAATCCATTCAACTGTCGATTAGCATTTGGACGGTTTTGCTATTTTTTTAGAAATTGCTCTGACAGTTGCACAGATGTCTTTGAACCTATGTTTTCATTCTCTTTGGAAAACACCTAAAAGTATTCACTTACTTTTCGACATAGAAGTGTATGTTTTAGTTTATATGGCACTGAAAGGTTGTTCCATTTTACATTCACGCCGGCATATGAGAATTTCATTCGATCAGCATCTTCTCCATGCTTGGATTTTTTTATTTGTAACCATTTACTTTTCACCACTGGATGTATTGTGTTATCTCCTTGTTTTAATATGTGTTTTTCTGATGGCTAGTGATGTTGAACATTTCCTAATGTGCTTATTGATCCTTTGCATACCTTCCTTAGCAAAGGATCTGTACAAACCATTTGCTCATTTATTATTTGGGTCATTTGTCTCCTTATTAAATTTAAGAGGACTTTATATATTCTTGACAGAAGTCCTTTGTTAGAAATAAGCATTTTAAATATTTTATTCAATTCTGCATTTCTTAATGATGCTTTTCACAGAAGTTTTTAATTTTGAGGAAGTACAAGTTACCATGTTTTAGTGAAATCATGTTTAAAATATATATACACATTGGGGCACCTGAGGGCTCAGTGGGTTAAAGACTCTGCCTTCAGCTCAGGTCATGATCCCAGGGTCCTGGGATCAGGTCCCGCATCGGGCTCTCTGCTCAGCGGGGAGCCTGCTTCCTCCTCTGTCTCTGCCTGCTTCTCTACCTACTTGAGATCTCCATCTGTCAAATAAATAAATAAAAATCTTTTAAAAAATAAATAATAAAAATATATATACACATAAATACAGAAATATTTATAGATGTATATGTTAGTGTGTGTAAATATGAGAACATGTAAATGCATTTCTTTTCCACCCCTGTTTGCTGGTCTCCTTACAAACACTGACACTCTGCTGGCAGTGAGCACACTGAGAGCCCAGATATTGGTCTTTAAACTTCTCCACTACAGGGAACAGGGCTTCCTGAAGAAATGGCTAATTCCAGGATAAGATTTAAAAAAAAAAAATACATGAAGCACCTGTAACACTTTTACACCAGAAAATAAGAAAATTCTAAAAAAATGGTAGGGATGTAATAATAGGATACAGGAATCACCTTGAAGGGACTCTCATTGGCCAAATAAAAATAAAAAATGAAAGTAACAGATTATAACCATTTAAAAAAATTGGGATTCATGAGTCCGTACTGATATAAATGAACGACTGACTGGCAAAACGAGATGTGTAAGCTCTTCAGCAGAAGAACGACAACTCATAAATGTAGAAGAAATACTGGAAAAAGAACTTGTCAGTCAATGACCATTATAATGGTGGTTGATTTAGGCAGGAGGTATCAACTGAAGCCAAACCTGGTGCTTAAAGTTCTGATGAGGGTCAAAATTTTGGTATAGCGTCAGAATATCTCCTACAAAACTTTAATACATTGCAAAGGAAAAAATTATGACTTTGACAGAGAAACTTGGCAGAAATCAACATGATCGGATGGTCAAGGTTTAAATACTGCCAGTAGTGAGATGGGTAGATGCCAGGTGGCCTCGGATGTACTGAGAAGAGCATAGCATAGTTACTAGTCATGAGAAATACGCAGATTTAAAATATACAATCTTAAATTAATAATTACTGAAGTCTAACAATTATTATATGCATGTACACGGAAGGACAAGCCAGCAAGAAGATGTTAAGAAATTCTTACATACTTAAGGTGGAAAAATTAATTGGATCAAACTTTTCAGAGAGTACTTTCATAATATAATAAGTAATAGTAATTTCTCTTTATTTTTCTATTTAGATATGACAGGAACTCTGAAGTAGTGATGTTATACCCAATTTAAAAATGAAGAAATAATTGAGACAATTAAACATCTTACCTAAAGTCACACACTAATAAGTGTTAGAGCAAGACTCACTGATCTAACCATTTGTACTGACTTGTGTCATGAAAATATTTCTGATCTTCCAGTAAGTATACATATATATATTTTTTAATTTATTTATTCATTTTAGAGAGAAAGTTGTGGGGCGGGGGACAGAGAGAAAGAGAGAATCTGAAAATTTTAAAGGAAACTCTTTGCTGAGCATGGAACCTCAAACAGGACTTGATCTCATGGTGCTGAGATCATGACTTGAGACAAAATCAAGAGTTGTCTTAACTGACTGAGCCAACCAGGCACTCCTTATTCAGTAAGTATATTTCTAAAAACTAAAACAATAATCCCAAATGAAGTTTTATACACAAAAATATTCCTCTATTTGTAGTATGTGCATATACTCTAACTTGTATAATATTAGTATAATATTTTAAAGTAGTTTATTTTTTTTAGTACATGGAAAAAAAAAAACTAAATATCCAAAAAAAATTAAGCAAATTATGATATGTTCATATAACGGGATATCATATACCTATTAAAATTAAGTTTGTTGATAGATTGCCTGGATTATTATGATAAATAAATAGAGTAGTATGGGGAGTTTTATATAGAATATTAGCTCAACTATGTTAAAACTACATGAAATCTGACAAAAAAATACAGTAAATGTTAAAAAAATTTACCTCTGAATGTTTGCTTTGTGGTTGAATTTTGTTATTTTCTACTTGGTAATTTAAAATCAAGGAAGGATGAAAGTATTTAAAAAATGGCTTTGCATTATAAACATTAAGGCAAATGGAACTCAGACAGCATGACCATCTTGCATATTCATATCCCTCCTGGGCTTACCAAATGCAACATACCAGACAAAGACAGGGGCAGTAGTTAAGTAGTTTATGAGATTTGTAATCAGACAGATCTGGGTTCAAGGTCATTTAACTTCTTGGAGTCTCAATTTTTTCATTCATATGAAGTTATTCATTTGGGGGCGTATTTTGAACAATTGCTGCATGAGAGTGTGTACGCAAAGTTCCTGGCACAGTGCCTGACCCACACCAAGAAGTGAATTATCATGCCAGTTGAACTCTTAGAAGACCGAAACTCTTAGAATTATGTCTCTAATCAGCCACAACAACTTCTTTCAAGATATGTCTCCAAAGGCAAAGGAAACAAAAGCGAAAATGAACTTTTGGGACTTCATCAAGATCAAAAGCTTCTGCACAGCAAAGGAAACAGTCCACAAAACAAAAAGGCAACCCATGGAATGGGATAAGATATTTGCAAATGACAGTACAGACAAAAGGTTGATATCCAGGATCTATAAAGAACTTCTCAAACTCAACACACACAAAACAGATAATCATATAAAAAAATGGGCAGAAGATATGAACAGACACTTCTCCAATGAAGACATACAAATGGCTATCAGACACATGAAAAAATGTTCATCATCACTAGCCATCAGGGAGATTCAAATTAAAACTACATTGAGATACCACCTGACACCAGTTAGAATGGCCAAAATTAGCAAGGCAGGAAACAATGTGTGTTGGAGAGGATGTGGAGAAAGGGGAACTCTCTTACACTGTTGGTGGGAATGCAAGTTGGTGCAGCCACTCTGAAGAACAGTGTGGAGACTCCTTAAGAAATTAAAAATAGAGCTTCCCTATGACCATGCAATTGCACTACTGGGTATTTACCCCAAAGATACAGATGTAGTGAAAAGAAGGGCCATCTGTACCCCAGTGTTTATAGCAGCAATGGCCACAGTCGCCAAACTGTGGAAAGAACCAAGATGCCCTTCAACGGACGAATGGATAAGGAAGATGTGGTCCATATACACGATGGAGTATTATGCCTCCATCAGAAAGGATGAATACCCAACTTTTGTAGCAACATGGATGGGACTGGAAGAGATTGTGCTGAGTGAAATAAGTCAAGCAGAGAAAGTCAAGTATCATATGGTTTCACTTATTTGTGGAGCATAACAAAGAACATGGAGGACATGGGGAGATGGAGAGGAGAAGGGAGTTGAGGGAAACTGGAAGGGGAGATGAACCATGAGAGACTATGGACTCTGAAAAACAACCTGAGGGTTTTGAAGGGGCGGGGGTGGGAGGTTGGGGAACCAGGTGGTGGGTAATGGGGAGGGCACGTGTTGCATGGAGCACTGGGTGTGGTGCAAAAACAATGAATACTGTTACGCTGAAAAGAAATTTTTAAAAAGTGAAAAAAAATAAAAACAAAATAAAAATTATTAAGAAGAAAAAAAAAGAATTATGTCTCTAGAGATAAATGTCAATTCAATTCAAGGCTCTTAGGTATAGTTAGCAACTAAATGTGTGCCCAGATAGATGATACAATTAAGCAGAGTATACAAATTTAAACTAGATAATTTTTATTTATTTCAAAATAGTTTATCATAGACGCATTGACTGGCAAGGAATTCACTGTAATGGGCAATTCTCACTCATCTTTAGGTGTTGTTCAAATGAATGTTGAGCAGAGTACACCAATCCTCAAATGTCTGACCTCACATAGGTGAGACATCTCATGGTCTTCAGGGTTTGGGAATATTGAAGATACTGTATGTGGGACAATTCCACATCAGCAATCATTAAATCATAAGAATTTCCCCTAGGTCTCAACCTAAGAAGCTAAAGAGAATCTTTACCTTGAACTTCAGGTTCTAAGCTCTCATGAATTTTCTTTTGACTAATCCCCATTCTAGTCATAGTAACATGAAACCCTCTTATTCTCTTGACTAATGATAAATCAATTGTCTTTGATTAATATACCAGTATTACAGATGTTTTCTATATTATGCAGGTTCTCATGGAGAAGAGGGAAAATATATTTATATCACCACCTTCCACTACTATAGTGTGTCCAGGATTGGCATGAAAGAGCATAAAAGAAAAAAACTTAGAATCCAAACTTGAGTGTTATGGCCACAATTTCATTTTTACTGATGGATTATAGCACAAGTCCTCATATGGATGTTAGCTCATGCTCAGCCATAGTCAGTGAGGAACACTGATATATTTACAAGGAGTCCATTGTTAAACTTTTCAAAAAGACCTATTCTTTACCTATGTTACTAAAGATGCAGCTATAGGCTATTTGTCAAGAAAGAGGGAAGGACAAATTAAAAATTATAAGTAAATTTCTCTTCATATGAAAAATTGGGCCTTCTGGGAGAGGAGGAATAGCTAAGTCAATAGAGCTCCTAACTCAGGCAGCCCATGCATTATTTGCACTTTTACCTTCTTGGGGGTAGATAGGAAGGGGAGGGATGGGGCATGTGCCCCCTGAATTAGTCAGCATAGGCACTTTAAGATCTGAGGCTGCTAAAGATTTATCACTGTTGTTTTTTGTTTGCTTTGATTTTTGCTATTTGTTACCTCGTTATCTCAAGTCCTATTTGACATTCTTCATTAAATTGTGATTCACACCATGCCCGAAAATCATTTACATTCAGGAGAGAGAAGAGTGTTGAGGGAAAGGACCCAAGAAAACACACAAAAGAGAGGTAAAAGGAAGAGATGGAGGGAAGGAGGAAGAAAACAAGGAAAAGGGAAGGAGGGAGGGAGGAGAAAATAATTGGGGGAGAAAGAAATGTAAAGGAGATCAGGAAAAAAAAACAAAAACCCTCAGCAGTAACTAAAGTTAGTCAAAGGGAGTTTTGTAACTGAACATCTTACAAGTCCTGCTCAGTGTAATGAAAATGGTGATCCATGAGCAAACACATGAGGAAAGTCTGCTTTTCTAAGGCTATGAAAATGTAATCTTTTTCAATAAAAATGTATAAAAAGCACAAAGTGACTAACATATTATGTTCTTAACTCTTTTCAGTTAGCCACTATGAAATAAGCCTGATTATCAGATATGTGTTGACTTATTTATGCAGCAAATTAATTGACCACCTACTATAAGAAGCCACTGGGATTTCAATATAATGAAACAAGACATAGTTCCCACCTTTAAGGACTCTGCGTCTAGTAGAGAAGACAAAGAAGCAGCATTGAAAAGGCGTACGAACTTCTGCCTGTGACACGTGCCGCTCTGCTACTTGACAGTGTGCTAGGGGAGAGAGGGACGAGTGACGGTTAATCTGAGAACATACTCCTGGTGTAGTGACAGTGAGCACAAAACCCCTGAGGCTGGCAGGATTTTTAAAAATATTTTATTTTTATTTATTTATTCGTCAGAGAGAAAGAGCACACAAGCAGGGGGAGAGGCAGGCAGAGGGAGAAGCAGGCTCCCTGCTGAGCAAGAGGACCAACACGGGACTCAATCCCAGGACTCTGAGATCATGACCCGAGCCAAAGGCAGACACGTAACCAACTGAGCCACCCAGCCATCCTGCTGGCTAGATTTTGAGGTGATCTAGAACTTGTCTAGGTCCAGTAGATTCCAGAGATATAGTTTGAGAAGCAGGAGGGACCAGATCATTTAGCACTCTCATAACCTTCAAAGGGAATTTGGATTTTATATGGTTCAAAGAGAGGACGTTGAAAATTTTTAAGCAGGAGGGAATGGAGTGGGACCTGGAAGTCGTTAAGAGACTTTACATCAGTTTCGTGGATTTTGTCCACCATCAACAAGAATAAGGCCTCACGGAGGTTAAGAAAGGCACAGGTCAAGTATTTTCATTTGACTAACTAATAATGGAAACAATGTTAAATGTATGTATTTAAGGCCTGTTATACTAGGGAGGGAGGGTCAAACCTTTCTCCCTCCCTTCTGATCCAGACACACAGACCTCCACCACCCCATGGTGCTCAGACTCTGGGCTGCCATGAACAGAATTCAGATAGCTTTTGGAGAGGAAGAAGAATCAGGAATGACTGTATCTCACTTGAGTAACTTGGCTGGGTGGGGAGGGGATAGTGAAGCAACTTACTATGATAGATAAGGCAAGAAGAAGAAAATGGAACATTTCATTTTAAATATACTAGATTTGATGCCTGGGCTCCTAACAGAAATCTGCCTTTAGTCTTGAAGGAGTCATACCTGCCTTGCTTTAGTATTACCATCTTTAAAATGAGTTCTCTAGGGTTCTTTGCATGCATGAAAGATTTTTTTAAAAATTGTGCCATACATTTACTTTGAGTTTTAGAGTTTGCAAAGTGTTTTTTTTCTTCCTTATAAAGAGTGAGGTGCTTTTCTCATGCTGGTGGTCCTTGGACCATGCTTTGAGAAACATTTCTCTATCACCCAAGCACACTATAAAATGCATAATAGTTGAAAGGTTAAGGGAGAATTGAATGGTTTTCTTAAAAAACGACAATAAATTAACAGACATACAATTTGTCCTTCAAAATCATATCATTAATGTGGGACTATCTGACGCCGACTCTGTGTTTAGAGTGTCCTCGCTCCTTCCCCTTCCTTTTGAGTCTATACTGTAGTTCTGGAGATATGAAAGATCATGTGGACTTTTGTCCCCTAGTTGGACAAAAAAATAAGAAAACATGGAATCCACTATTTTTCCTATTCATCAGGTTTCTGTGTGTGTGTTGAGGAATTAAGAATAATGTGATGAGTTAATGTGATGGGTGTGTTTCCAAGGGGCTGACAGAAGCTTCTTTTGAATGTGATGGATTCTTAGCAGATGAACTATGATTCTCACCTTGGAAAGGTTTGGTCATGTGCATCTTTATCCTTGGTATCATATGCTATCATCTGAGTCCTTTTCTCACACAAGGTAATAACTACTTCTCATTTTCACAATGAAGTCGCTGTATATTTGTACTGTATTCTATTTCTGATTAGCATCTTAATACCAGGCTCTCTAGAAATTAAAATTTCCTCTACATAATGTTCACCCTTGTCTACAGGTCACTACAAATGGGAAATGACACCAAAAAAGTGATGTATTTTTCTTGAAGGATAATTGTGGCTTTCTCTCAATAATTTTGGTCTTATTGTATTTTTTCGATAAACATTAACTTCAGTGTAGCTCTGCGCAGAAGAATATTCTTGTATTTAAAAAATGGAATTGCTCAAAGGATTAAAGTGAATGTCTTAGTTTGTGTCCTGGCATAATACAGAGCATAGCTCACTGATTTCCTTCTCTTCTATTTTCCGGCTTGCTTTCTATTTCTCTGATCTTTCTTTTTGCTCTCCTTTGGGGATTTATCTTTTTCTGTCCATCTTTTAAATATTGACCATTCTTAAGATACTGTTCTTGTCCTTTCTTCTCACTGAAATTGCTCTCCTTAAACACTTTTCTTATTATCATGGCTCTGTCACCTAATGCGTATGATTCCCAAATCCATTCTTTGGGCTAGATATCTCTAAGGAACTCCCAAACAAGCTGGTTAATTCCTTATTAGTCACTTCCACCTGTGTGTGCCACAGGCACATCCGACACTTCGGATTAAAAACTATGTAGAAACTCTTTTTCAGCCCTTACCGTAATTCTCCCCCAGGTATTCTCTGTACAAGTGAGTGAGGCCACTCTACATACAGCCACGTAAACTGGAAACCTGCGAAGAACCCAAGATCTGCTTTTTGCCTCAGCACACACACGACATAACTAAATACTGATAATCAGATTTCACATGCATTCCCTCTTCCCATCCCCTTGGTTATCTCCCTAACTCAAGTACTCATTGTCTCTCACTAGAACACATCAACTCTTCAGATAGCTTGGCCTCATGGTCTCCAATCATATTCTTTTTTTTTTTTTTAAGATTTTATTTATTTGTTTGACAGAGAGAGACACAGTGAGAGAAGGAACACAAGCAAGGGGAGAAGGAGAAGGAGAACCAGGCTTCCTGCTGAGCAAGAAGCCTGATGTGGGGCTTAATCCCAGGACCCTGGGGTCATGACCTGACCCAAAGGCAGCTGCTTAATGACTGAGCCACCCAGGCACCTCCAATCATATTCCTTTTTCTTTTTTAAAGATTTTATTTATTTATTTGACAGACGGAGATCACAAGTAGGCAGAGAGGCAGGCAGAGAGAGAGGAGGAAGCAGGCTCCCCGCTGAGCAGAGAGCCCGACGCGGGGCTCCATCCCAGGACCCTGGGATCATGACCTGAGCCGAAGGCAGAGGCTTTAACCCACTGAGCCACCCAGGTGCCCCAGCAATCATATTCTTTTTTTTTTAATTTTTTTAAATATTAATTAATTAATTAATTTTTTTTCAGCATAACAGTATTCATTGTTTTTGCACAACACCCAGTGCTTCATGCAGTACGTGCCCTCCTTATTACCCACCACCTGGTTCCCCCAACCTCCCACCCCCACCCCTTCAAAACCCTCAGGTTCTTTTTCAGAGTCCATAGTCTCTTATTCTTTTAAACAGACTCATACACTAAGCAAGAAGTAATCTTTGTAACTACATATTCAGTCATTTAATCTACTCTTTATTCAAAAGGAAGGCCAACATCTTTGACATGGTACAGAAGCTTGGTTGTGAACCCCCTTTCCAATATCGTTCTTTTGCCTTTTCCTCCTTATGCCTTAAGGGACCGCCTGGCATGTCCTACACACCTTACATCCTCCTGAAGAATGCTTAAGTATCTCATTCATGGCAAAGCCTGTACCAGTTCCTTTTCACAATGATGTAGCACACCCTCCTTCAGTCCCAGGGTATACGTGCACACTTCTGTCACAACTCCTATATTGCTTATCCGCATGGCTCGCTCTGAAGGAGACTGGAAGGCCCTTGAAGGTCAAGGCAGTTTCTCATTAATGTTTGCTTTTCCAGTGTGTAGGACAGTGCCCACGTATAGCAGATGCTCAGTAAATATAAACTGAATGAATGCTTGAGTAAAAGAATGACTTAAATTATTAAGTATCTACATGCAGGTAATTATGGATATAAAGTATCCACATATGGATACTGTATAGAAGCTAAAAATCCTCTTGGCAAAATTTTATTTAGTTCTCCAGTTTCAGGTAGTCAGTAAGTTTATCTTAAATGCTTCAGTTAATTTTCTAACCACTGTATAGAGCTTCTCACTCCTTTTCAGGATATTTATCCCTTGAACTCCTTTTTTCTGCCCATGGAAATCCTGGGCTTTGAATCCTTGACTAGCCTGTCAGTCAAAAACCATAAGCGTATATTCTTTCTTCCCTTATTAACAGAGAACTACATTGTTCACACTTAAGCAACCCACTTCTCTTTTAAGTAAAGAACAAGATGTGATCTGATAAGTGAATTTTGGATGTTTCTCTCCCAAACTTTGTCCATTGAGAAAATAAACACGCATAAGTAACACACATATACACATATAGGACTGACACACATAAGAGGGAAAATCAGAAAAATTTTCAAGAAATTCTGTGTCTATGTTTTATCCTGTGAATCTAAAGTCAGCACCGCAGTCCAAGGCGTTACTATATTAGAAGGTTCACTGAACTTCATGAGTATATCATAGTAAAGACGTGCTGCCCCCAAACCTCAAAGCTTCAATCAGACACCTCTTCAAGGTCAGCTTTACTTTGGTTTCTCTTTTCCCTTACTTCCAACACCCCATATCAGATCTCAGGTACCACGTGGAGAGGACTCAGCACAGTGTGGGAAGGTGGACAGAAGAGTTTTCTTTGTGTACCATCGCCCAACTTAGAATTATCTAGGGAGGAAAGAAAAAAGACATTAATGCCAATTTTCAACCCATTGCCTCATGAAGATGGGGATCTGCCTCCTCCAAGCTCCACAAATCCACCCGGGACAAGATAAAGATCCAAAAACCTATCACCATCCAAATACTTGGGGGGTATAATTTGCAATGTGGTCCCAGGAGTATGTTTGTTCTTATTACTATACAAGTTTCATGTGTATGGATTCAGCTGGGTATTAAGTCATCATTTGCCAGCTCCTTTTCTTCTGAATGTCCATCCCCAGGGCCCAGAGAAATGGAAAGAGAAAGACAAACAATTTTGGTTCTCCTGATAGGGGTGTGTGTCCTTGTCTCATCACCCCCAGGGACACTCAGAGACAGTCTGGGTGGGCTTGGGAGAAGATGAGCTTGCTATAAAACCTTTACTGCTGGTGCTCACGATGAGCAGGTCCCAGTACCGGCATCAGCCTGTGTCAAGGGAACGGGGACGAGCCCTGCACTTCAAAGTCCCTCTTTCAGAGACAGTTGAAGGTGCAGGATCATCCGCTCTCACCTTCAAAATCTGCTGACTTCCATGCAGTTTCTTCTAAATCTAATCCAACTCTAAGATAAGACAAAGGCCGGTATCACAGTGAGTAAGGGGCCTTTTTCAAAGTGTGTTAGTTGAGAGAATCTGGGGTCTGGAAGAAGGAAGAGCTCCAGAAATTAACATCCTGAACAAGAGGCACATGGTCAACTTATGGACAGGCAGATTTCTGGTCTTAAATAGGGTTGAAATTTTCAGAGTTGGAATCATAAGTTGCTTATCGAGAATGATCAAGTATATTATGAAATGTCATAGGATAGGTGTCTATAATCGGTTCTATGGAACATTTCAGGACTCCCTCTCAGTCATCCCTGTGGCCATATGGTGGGTGGAATGACAGCCAGAAAAATATGGAAGAAGACTCAAAAACCTCGATTAAATTCTGGGATAGGCACTTTGGATGTTATTCCTAATGTAACGCCATCCATCCATCCATCCATCCAACAAATGGGTGCTATATTGGATACTGCCCAAATGCAGGGGGACCCAGAAATAGCATCTGCACAGAACCAGGGAAGCAGTCCTGCAAGAGGTGGGGGTGTGGCAGGAATAGAAACATTATATAGTTAATTCTTCACATGATAACCACTTGCCCTGACCCTATACCATAAATTATATCTATGAATGCTGACCAGATTCATGATGTTACTCTACCCATGCTCAAAAGGGAAACAGTCAGATTTTCCTATGTAGCATCAGGACTAAAAAAGTCAGTGCCAATTTCATTTGCCAAAGCCCTAAAGCTAGTAAACAGAGAGAGAAACAATCCTCCTTGAAGTTACGTGTATAAATCTTATTCCATAATTCATTCATTCATTCATTCATTCTATCATTTATTGAGCACCTGCTATGTGCAATGTACTCCACAAGTTATAAAATAAGAGCAAACCAAATGATAAAGAGAAAGTGGAAATGAAATCTGAAAACTAAATCAGTTAGAAAGTAAACATATATGACAATATGGCTATGGAACTTTCCCCCGAGTGAAATAATTAGTCATTCTGGAAAACAAATTATCCTGTGGCTGCCATCATGATAGTATATATGTGGACCTTGCAATCGAAGTCAAATAAAATTCTGTAGACATCAAAATAGTACATGCAACCTTACGCTCACTTACACTCCTTAAACAGGTTTTCTTCCTGCGTTACTGTGGATTAAAGATTTGACATCATGGCTCTGAAAAGGATTGCCAGCTGAGGTAACACACAGGATATACTTTAACCCCCCTCTTTCTGTTTGAGAACTAACCCAGATCTGTGTTCGCTCCTTAGCACCCAGCCTCCCGCAGCAGCAGAGACTGGTACAGATACTGTTGCCAGGGAATGATGGAAAACCAAACATGGGTCACAGAATTCATTCTCCTGGGATTCCCGCTCAGCCCAAAGCTGCAGGTGCTCCTCTTTGGGTTCTTCTCCCTGTTCTATGCCTTCACCCTGCTAGGGAACAGCATCATCCTGGTGCTCATCTGGCTGGACTCCCGACTGCACACCCCCATGTACTTCTTCCTCTCCCATCTGGCCATCGTCGACATAGCCTACGCTTCAAATAATGTCCCAAAGATGCTGGCAAACCTTCTGAGCAAGCAAAAAACTATCTCCTTTATCCCATGCATAATGCAGACCTTTTTATACATGGCTTTTGCTCACACTGAGTGTCTCATCCTAGTAATGATGTCCTATGATCGGTACGTGGCCATCTGTCACCCCCTACATTACTCCGTCATCATGAGCTGGAGAGTGTGCACCGTTCAGGCAGTCACTTCCTGGGCATGTGGCTCCCTGCTGGCCCTGGTCCATGTGGTTCTCATCCTGAGGCTGCCCTTCTGTGGGCCTCATGAAATCAACCACTTCTTCTGTGAAATCCTGTCTGTCCTCAAGTTGGCCTGTGCTGACACAAGGCTCAACCAAGTGGTCATCTTTGCTGCTTCTGTGTTTATCTTAGTCGGGCCCCTCTGCTTGGTGCTGGTGTCCTACTCACGCATCCTGTTGGCCATCGTGAGGATCCAGTCCGGGGAGGGCCGCAGGAAGGCCTTCTCCACCTGCTCCTCTCACCTGTGCGTGGTGGGGCTCTTCTTTGGCAGCGCCATTGTCATGTACATGGCCCCCAAATCCCGCCACCCTGAGGAGCAGCAGAAGATCCTTTCCCTGTTTTACAGCCTTTTCAACCCTATGCTGAACCCACTGATCTACAGCCTGCGGAATGCAGAGGTCAAGGGCGCCCTGAGGAGAGTGCTGTGGAAGGAGCGATCAGTGTGAGGGAGGCCAGAGACAGTCTTAAAGGTGGAAGACTTGTTTTCTATGAGATTTGGAAGAACGGTAACATAAATGCTTTAAGAATCTAGTGTCTCAGATTTTCAATATTAAAAATATGTATTGAACTGATTCTGTCGCTAAACATGGGATACTTCCAGACCACAAAGTCCAGGCCATGAGAGAAAAATTGTGTCCTGGTGAAGCACAGAGTAGAGCCATGGACTGCTCCGGCCAGGTCCCAGTGCTACCTAGGATCCAGTTTCTTTTCTTTTCTCTCTATCTCCCCTTAAATTCATTTCCATCTCCCTTATTGCTAAAGTACATACTAAAAATGCCATCATATATTCTGTACAATGGTGCCCCTCTAATAAGAGAATAGAACTGATCTTGTTATGAAGTCCCCTCCTGGGAAATGTACTAAGGAACTTCTAGTCTAAGGATGATGACATCAGTTCTGAAAAGTTATCTGAATCTGAGCCCACGGAATCTATTTCTGTGAAAAGCAAAGTTTAACTTTATGGGTTGTTTTTTTATATATGTATGTGACAGGCAGAGAACTGTCAGGATCTTTGTTTCATTTTATTGAATTCTGCTTTGTTTAATTTAAGTGAGTTTGTGTTTAGAATCAATATGAGAGTCAGGTATTTGAGAGAGTTACCTTTTGCAGCATTCAGATTCAAAGCCAGATGTAGGTAACAATTGACCATTAAGATGATGTCATAAATTATCACCAGAGTAAGAAAATCTTCTAGAAGGAAAACAACATGAAGGGAGGCCAGTAGCTTAACATCACGTTGTAGAGCTACGTTTGGAACCACTAGCACGACAAAGTCTGGTAAAGACTTGTAGGAACCTCAACAAAATTCCAAGACCATCTGGTGCAGGCAGCACTAATCACTTCTTTGAGGCCCAAGTGGTCAGGATGCTGAAGTATAATTTTTTTTTTCGCTTTTAACACATGTCTGGGAACTAAGTGGCCAAAGAAGTATGAAAACAGTGATTTCTTTAACACGTGAAGTATGTCATCTTTTGAATTCTCTTCCTCTCTGGTAGGCTCGTGTGCCATTCCAGTGTGTGGTATATGTGATTGTATATTATTATCCGTGTTCTGTAGATCTTTCTACTTTTTTCACATCTTCTCGTGTACCATTATCAGTCCCCATTTTTCTTCTTCCACAAAATTAAGATGCACAGGAGAAACTTTGCCTTCCATCTCTCTCCTAATGCATGATTTTCCTCTCGCTTCTTAAAAAGCCTCGTTGCTGATTATTCATCTCCTTGACTATTCTACTCAATAGTTTACTTAGGCAAAACATTTTTCTCTGACCATTATCTGAGTCTGCATGTCTCCACTGCATCAGGAGATTGCTTGTTCAGTCCCACTCTGCTTACTCTCCTCCCTCCCTCTCCATCTACCCCCATCTTCTTTCCCCATCCCCTCCCCCCAAAAATAATTTGAATTAAAAAAATTAGCTCTAAATGTAACAATAAGCACAATGGAACTACAGTGTGACCTATTTTAAAAGTAGAAAAAAGGCAATATTTTTATAAAATGATATTTTAACTAAGAAAATTATTATTCACTAAAATATGTATACCTTAAATTAAGGTTAAAATTCAAAGAGGGAAGAGGAAGAGGCAAATATAAGATAATGTATCTCACAGATAATATAAGCTCTTGGTTTGGATTCAGAATGTTTCTACAAGGACCCATTAGAAAAATCAGGGGATTGCATTCATGTTTATGTCAGTTCAAAAATACTTGAGAAAATTTAGACCAGAAAGACCAAGCTTCTGTCAAGGTAACTGAGATGAATGAGTGAAAAAGAGATGTCCTTCAGCAAGTCTCAGAAATGGTTCTGGTTCAAAAAGGGAAACCAAAACCAAAACCTATATTTTGTCAAGAAATTACAGAAAAGCCCAAGTGTATGAGAGATTCCTCTTCATTGTTTCCATGTTTGAGATAGAGGACTTCAATAAACGGATTCTATTTTGTGGACTTCTTTTTGTGTATATTATTTTGATGTTAGTCACAGTTTCCAGAGAGCTGAGGGTGAGAGGAAAGAGGGTGCACTTGCTTAATGTGGAGGAGTCCGGTGGGCGCTTCCCAGATGTTTTCCCATCTTTCCCCAGTGACGCTGGAATGTAGACACCGTGAAGTAACAGTGGACTTCTCCTCAGCAAAACAGGTGCCAGAAGAGAACATTCAGAATGATGGGGGGAAGCATCCCTCTACGATTTTACACTTAGCCAAAAATTCATTGAGGAATAAGAAAACCAATGGAGAGAAAGTCTTATGAGATAAAGTCTAGCAAAATATATCCCCCACAGGCCTTCGTGGAAGAACTCTAAATGGATGTACTTGGGTCTTTTTTGGAGCGAAAGCATAAGATGTAAGGAAAACTTGCCAAGCACACAAGTTGCTGAAACATGTTAATAAATGTAGCTGTTAATGTGACAAAATTAACCTTTTTTTTGACAAATTAGCTTTTTATATGAAAAAAAGGAAGAGGGAAATGTTTATCAGCCATGAAAAGTTGATTAATACCAGTGAGTCATTGAATCAAAGTAAGTCCCTTGTCAGAGCTAGCAAGAAGATGAAAATCTTGTATAATTGTAGATGTCATTAGAAGAATTTAGAATTAACGTATGTGTTAAACATTTAAAGGGGTGCCTGGGTGGCTCAATTGGTTAAGCATCTGCCTTTGGTTCAGGTCATGATCCCAGGGACCTGGGATCAAAATCGAGCCCCACCTCGGGCTCCCCACATCTCCCTTCCCTATCCTCCCTCCCCCAATCATGCTCTTTCTCTCAAATAAATAAAATCTTTTTTAAAAAATTCAAAGTCGATCACCTTTGCTGCCTCTGAACTCCTACCTCATCAGATGGTTGCTGTAACTTCAAAGTCTAGCCACCCAACAGTGATGCCATGGACTTCTAGCCGCAGACAAGGACCATGGTTCCGGTGCACACAGCTCCTGAATTCTGTTGCCAGCTGGGTCAGATCAGTGTCTGTGCTGCCCAGCAGCTGCCCTGACCCCAGTAATCCTGTCCTCCACGGAGGATTGTTCCCAAAGGATTTGAGGCAAGAGTGAATTTCATAGGAACTTTGGAAGAGGCACCATGGAAATGGGCACAGCTAGCTAAGAGGTCAGGGATTTCCTGATAAGATCAGCAGGTTGGATGTTCTAGGGTAAGGTAAGCTAGCTAACCCTAAGTTGAAGGATTGTGTTCAGTGTATGTTAGAATTCCTCCATAGGTGTTTCCTGCAAGTGAAGGACTTAGGTTTAATTTTTGATGTGGGTCAGGCCACTGGGCTAGCCTCTGTGCTATGGGTCCTGATACATGAATTAACTATCACAAATATGCTGGTGAGGAGATTGAACAGGGTGATCGCTATCTGAGGAGGCAGAATAAGCACATTTTTGAGGTGTGATGAGGGATAGAAGAAGAAAAATGTTCACTGTTAGCCCAGAAAGCTGACCTAGAGCCTGCATAGTTTAGATAAGAACCAAATACACACTGGTTGCTACATTCTTAAAAGGTCTCATGATTGCCTGTACATCTCACTGATAGTTAATACGGGGCTAAATGATAAGCACCAGAGAAATCTTGCAAAAGTAGTTTTATGAGAAGAAATTCGAGGAAACATTTATGATCTAATACTCCCTGCATATCCCCTTGAGCACTAAACATATAACCACCAGCTTCATACAGCAAAAGTTGAAGCTCTTTCTCCTCATGGATCCTGTCCCTGTGCTACTTAAATTAGCTTACAAAGTTGCACCATAAAATGTCTCAAGAATTCTTTCTTGGCCAGTGGGCTTGAAGACCCCACAAAAAGCAGTTGTATTTTTCTTTGAAGGCGTTCAATTTGTGACTGAGAATTTTGCCTTTCATTTTAAAGGGTATTAGTATCATCAGTATTCTTTCATTTGAGAATACTGATGATGTTAACCATAAGAACAATGATATTGACAACATTCAGCCCTTGCCTGGAATGGATTAGCACCCAGTTAATGTCCTCAAGATACTTCCAGAAAAGCAAGCCCAAATAGAACAAAATTAGTGATTCTAAAAGAAAATGTGCTGTTCTCTATTAATCTGCTAGGTAAGCAATGGAATCTATCAGTATGGTTTATGAACCTACAGGAAACCAGGTATTTAAATGAGAATTTTTGAAGAAATGAAAGAAAAGACAAAGACCAAGGAAGAGAAAAAAATGAAAAGAAAAAGATAATCTCAAGATATGGTCCTTGCCCTTGGCTGACCTTGGGAATTGCCTGGGAGCTTTAAAGAATCCTGAGGCTTAGGCAACACAAATTAATTAAATCAGAGTCTCCAGAGATGTGTCCCAGGGTCAGCATTTTTTTAAGGCCCCAGGTATAGTTAAGTTCGAGGACCACTACTCTAAAGAAGTACTTTATTTTCCTGATGATTTTTTGAGAATGGCAAGTTGCTTAGAAAGAAGATTCATAGACAGGATAAAAATATCCTGGAATCCTAAAATATGTCCCAGTTAAAAAAAAAAAAAAGATTCTGGCAAACCTAAAATTTTCCTGGTAGGATTTCTGTTTCAGTCCAATGAGCATTTAATAAGTGAAATATTGACCTGTGGTGTGATTTATGAGAAATGTGTTTGGTCTTCATCCATGCTTCCTGGCTCACAGGTCCCAAAACTTTTGTAATTTCCTGAAGGATAAAAGCAATGGGAGAATCTTTTATTATAACATTCAGTCTCTTGTCCTCAGTTCCTGAAATTACTTTGGAGCCATTAAGGTGAAATGTGTGTCTTGTTATTCATAATAAGCCCCTTTCCACCACAGCCGTGTTTATACTAATGAGGTGACTTTTGGAAAACACCTAAGGTGCGGGCTGGTTGCCAGGAGAACCAGAGGGGCTGGATGTTCGATCCATCACCAATGGCTAATGATTTAATCAGTCATGCCTGTGCAATGAAGCTTCCATTAAAGCTCAAAAAGACAGGGTTCAGAGAGCTTCTAAGTTTGGGAACCAGAACCCTTCATGTCCAGGTCGTCAGTCCAGGATCTCACCCTATGTGTCTGTTCATCTAGCTGTTGATTTGCAACTTTTGTAAGAAATCAGAACCTAGTGAGTAAATCTGTTTCCTGAGTTCTGTGAGATACTCTGGAAAATTAAGCAAACCCAAGGAGGATGTCATGGGAACCTCTGATTTATAGCCAGTTGGTGAGAAGCACTTAAGTTAGGACATGGACTTGTGGTTGTCTTCTGCAGGCCAAGGAGGCAGTAGTGGGAACTTCTGGCCTGTAGCAGGGAAGTCAGAAGCCCAGGATGGATTTGGGATTGGCATCTGAATTGGGTGGCAGTCATATGTGGGCAGAATGCAAAATCCAGAAATCTGACACTATCTCAGGGTAGATACTGTCACGACTGAGTTGAACTGTGGAACAGCTGGCTGGTGTCTAGGGAATTGTTGCCTATGAGGAGGAATCCCCCAACACACACATGGTGGAACTGGGTGCAGAACCCCTCTAGACCATGGCAAACATAATGAGGTCAGACACAGATGACTCTCATCCTTTCTTCTTTGATAGGGCAAAAATTACACACCACCTCATGTTTCTAACATTGATAAAAGAAAAACTCTCTTTCTTTGTAAATCACTATAATTGTCCATAAACTTTGTTCAAACCCAAAGCCTGATTTATGGCCTGCCAAGCATGCATTGTACATTGGCTTCGTGAACGAGTAGCCTGAAGGAAAGCCATCTTATCCTTGAGCTATTATCAATGCTCCTACTCCCTGCATTCCTTGAGTTAAAACCCATGATTCCTGCCTATTTGCTAATGCATAATCTTTTGAGCTTTTACTGGATGTAAAAAAGTCTATAACCCTGTCCATTCTCTGGAGCACTTTCTGCGCTGTGAAGATTGTGTCCCACTTGGGCTGTCCTAACTTGGGTTCTGATAAAACTCTATTTCTTTTTATATTAGAGTTTTCTCTCTCTGGTAAATTTGTGTTGACAGTTGGATATAAAGAAAGGAAGTCACTTTGGAAACTACAATAAAAGCAGAAATGTCAGCCATGTGGAACTACCAAACATAGAGTAGAAAGATTCCTAGTGACTCTTGTTTTGAATAATTTTGTCCTTCTGAAGCTCTTCAGAGTGGGGAAACTGTCAGCTGCTGTCAATGTTTTCCTTCTGCGGATTATGAATTGGGGTACTTTTCCAACAGGAATAGCTCCATGATAATGTAATTAATGAGAAAGCCTGTTGAAAATAATAATGATGACTGAGATAAAGAAGCCCAAACTGAAGGATTTTTGGTAGGGCCACATTTAATAATTATAAAATTTTGCTCCTTTGAAGATTTTTTTTTTAATTTCTTTTCAGCCTAACAGTATTCATTGTTTTGGCATCACACCCAGTGCTCCATGCAGTACGTGCCCTCCCCATTACCCGCCACCTGGTTCCTCAACCTCCCAACCCCCCCCCCCCGCCCCTTCAAGACCCTCAGGTTGTTTTTCAGAGTCCATAGTCTCTCATGATTCACCTCCCCTTCCAATATCCGTCAACTCCCTTCTCCTCTCCATCTCCCCATGCTTATTTGTGGAGCATAACAAATAACATGGAGGACACGGGGAGATGGTGAAGATTTTTTTTAAAAATTTTATATGATCTTGCTTCCTTTAAGGAACATAGTCGGTAGTACTGTAATGGCATTTTATGGTGACAGATGGTGGCTACATTTGTGGCAAGCATGGCATAGGTACAGAGTTGTGGAATCACTATGTTTTACCCCTAAAACTAATGTAACACTGTGTGTCCACTATACCGCAAAAAAAAAAAAAAAAAAAAAAAAAAAAAGTTTTGTATGACAGAAAAACTAGTCATAGTATGATTATCTTTTTTTTAACATTATAGTGTTAATTGTTTTTACTAGCTGGAGTATAATATGGGATTAGCATTCACTTTGAATATAAATCAGGTAACATTTCATGAAAAAAACAAAACCTCTATCAGACTGTGATTCTCTTTTGGGGGTCGTGACTGCATCTGTCAGAGAGTCTGTGTGAAAATGAACATCATCATCAGGCAGGAAGTCTACCGTATTTACAAAATGTCAACTAGCATTTACGGACCTTAAGTGGAAGCTAGTCTAGAAACGACAATATGATACTTATACTGCAGTACTTTTTTTTAAGAGTGTGGGGTAATGTTTGTTTTGGGGATCATGGTGTATGATGGACGTGATTCCTCCAAGGGAATGGAGGGGATTCCTGACTGTCAGCTTGGGAGACACGGCTGTGCTTGGCTTCTTGTCTTCCTCTCTCCTTCTCTCTGGGGGTCAACTATCAACAGGAAGCACACATTTTCCTCTGCCCCTCTGTGCTGTAAGTTGTACGTAGGCTGGGTCTTGTAAGGAAGTCCAATTGTTTTATAGTGTTTCCTGTGTCTTGGCAGTGGGTTCTGTTCAGGCTAAGGAGTTAATAAATCCATTTGGGTAGCACATTTGTTTTTTAAGATTTTATTTCTTCATTTGAGAGAGAGAGAGAAAGAGAGAGAGAGAGCATGCACAAGGTTGGGGGGGGAGGGGCAAAGTGAGAGGGACAAGCTGACACCCCCCCACCCCCCCCCCACCCCAAGCAGGGAGCCAGATGTGGGACTCAATCACAGAACACTGAGATCAGGACCTGAGCCGAAAGCAGATGTTTAACTGACTGAGCCACCCAGGTGCCCTTTGGGTACCACATCTAAACCACATTCTCCACATAGTCTTTCTTCAATAACTCTTGCATCTCTTCCTTAATTAATTCTCGATAGGAGTGATGTAGAAGCTCTTTATAGACAAGCTAAAAACCCCAGCATATTGTACCCAGGCTTATGGTAGAGATTAACCACACTGGGGCATTTGACTTATTGGGTTCAGTGGCTTACAGTAGCTTGTGCTATGTGGGTAGGGAGCTCTAAAAGACACTGGGAGCTGGGGCTAGGGGAACAGGGACTTATTTCTTTCTGTTTGCTTGCTGGTCTCGTCAAGATTGCTCAACCCCTCTTTACTTGGCCGGTGGCAGCTGGTGCCTGTTGCTCCAGTCTTTATTTTCTAACTTTCCCAGAATGAGTCTCCTTCCTTCCCCTGGAGGGCAACAGTGCAACCTAGGGAGCACCTCCCCCTCAGAGGTAAAGTCTGAACCCTGACTCCTCTGACCTTCTAGTTTGTAACTACGCCAACCTCTGCTCTGGGTCTTAGCCCTAGGGATGGTGGCTGCTTCACTCAGCTCCTATCTGTGTATCACAGAGCTCCATATTTAGTGTTGAAACTCTGCAACATCACTTTAACCATTTTGTTACATTTAAATCTCTATTGAAATATCTGCATTGACTTCTATTCCTATGGGATTCCCACCTGATTCAAAGAGAGGTTTGAAAAACACTCTGAAATTTGGGACAGTTATACCAGTGATTACATACAATATCTGGGCAGGTATGAGAGTTAAAGAACAGAAAATTACTATGTAATATTTCTAAAATTACCTAATGTGTTTCAAGGTGATCCAGTAATTATTAGGTGTGGTATGTGGTACCTATGCCTTGAGCGAAAATGCCCAAGACATTTACAAGTTTTGTTCACTAAGTGAAGACAAAACAATGAAGTAAAAAAACAATAAAAAATAAAAAGTGGGCACCAGGTCAGACAATGGTACAGTATCTCTTTTTAAAACAAGCAGAAGAGGGGCGCCTGGGTGGCTCAGTGGGTTAAGCTGCTGCCTTCGGCTCAGGTCATGATCTCAGGGTCCTGGGATCGAGTCCCGCATCGGGCTCTCTGCTCGGCAGCGAGCCTGCTTCCCTCTCTCTCTCTCTCTGCCTGCCTCTCTGTCTGCTTGTGATCTCTGTCAAATAAATAAATAAAATCTTTAAAAAAAATAAAAAAATAAAACGAGCAGAAGAAAGAAGCATAAATGTCAAGAAAAGGAGTGCTGAACAGAAAACAGAAACAGTAGATAGTCTAGTTATCTCAATATTTACACTGAATGAAAATAGATTACATTCTCCTATTTCCTCATTGATATTTTCAAAACCCATAAAATATAGCTTTATATGTTTATAAGAGCAACTAAAATGGGTCACAAAGAAAAGCTAGGAATGAGGGTATTGAAGAACATATCCTGTGCAAATATATGATGAATCGAAGCAACAATGTAAATACTAGGGAGATATTTGCATTTATGGTTATATAAGGCAGAAAGCATCAATATAGATAGTTACTATATACAAATACATATAATAGGCTATCACGAAGATGTAACAATCATAAATATGTATGTATGAGACAACACAGCTACAGTATGGAAACAGCGGGGAAGAAACCCAGAGAATTATCATGAAAAGTTTCTTAAAATCCAACTTGGTAGTGGGGGATTTAGCAAAATGTTCTCAGAAACAAACTGACAATCTTAGAAAAAAATCAGAAATACAAGTTCTGAAAAAAGGAATTAACAAGCTTGATGTAATACATAAAGAATCCTACACCCAAGAAATAGGTGGCTCAGTCAATTAAGCATCTGACACCTGACTTTGGTCATGATCTCAGTGTTGTGAGATCGAGCCCTGCGTTGGACTCTGGGCTCAGCGCAGAGTTGGCTTGAAATCCTCTCTCTCCCTCTGCCTGTGCCCCTTTCCCCACTCATGCTTGCTTTCTCTCTTAAAATAAGTAAAATCTTAAAAAAAGCAATAGAGAACATACATTACATTCAAATAATATAAAAATTGCAAAATTTGAATATATACAAAGCAACAAAACCTCTCCAATTTTCAAAGAAAAATATCACAAAGATTCATTATTTTACCATGGTGATAATATATTTTAAATTAATAATAAAAGGTAATATAAATATTTGGAAACCTAAAAATGTACTTCAGCATCATGTGTATTTTAAAAATGAAGTTAATAGGGGCGCCTGGGTGGCTCAGTGGGTTAAAGCCTCTGCCTTCGGCTCAGGTCATGATCCCAAGGTCCTGGGATCGAGCCCCACATCAGGCTCTCTGCTCAGCAGGGAGCCTGCTTCCCCCCCCACCTCTCTCTGCCTGCCTCTCTGCCTATTTGTGATCTCTGTCTGTCAAATAAATAAATAAAATCTTAAAAAAAATGAAGTTAATAATGTTGAAAGTTCTGACTACTTCACTTGAGATGGATAGCTAAAATGGTAGAAAAAAGCAAATTTATATCTCAGTCTACATTTATTAAAAAAATAGTACACAAAAAGTAAGTTCAATAGTCAACTCGGGAAGATGATCAAGAATTAAAATAAAAAGGGGCATCTGGGTGGGTCAGTCACTTAAGTGTCTGCCTTCTGCTCGGGTCATGATCTTGGAGTCCCAGGAATTGAGCCCCACATTGGGCTTCTCACTCAGTGGGGAGTCTGCTTCTCCCTCTAACCCCCCCCATGTTCTCTCTCTCTCTCATTCACTCTCAAATAAATAAATAAAATCTGTTAAGAAAGAGAATTAAAATAAACATAGGATATAGTTTATGTAAGAGCAAACCTTACTGATGAAAATAAAGAATTTTGAAGATCATTAAAATATAAACCTAGTTCTTATTAAAAATACCAATAAAATAAATAAGATTTATGAGGGAAAGAAAGAGAAAAGGTCTATATATAAAATGTTAAGTATAATACATTAACCAAAAAAGTAGAGATTAAAAACAGAATTCTATGAAACAAATTTATTTTGATAAATTTTAAAGTTAGAAATGTTACTAAAACTTCCTTATGTAGAAATAGAAAATCTGAATAATATTCAAGAAAATTGAATCAATGATCAAAATTATCCTACAATCAGAGAACACTAACTCAAACAGTTTTAAAGGCAAATTTTTCCAATCTTCAAGAAATGGCTAATTTTCCTATCATGTAAAACGTTTTTGAGAACAGAAGAAGAGGGACAACTATCTAGTTATTTTATGAGGCTAACACAACATCGATGACAAAACTAGTAAAGTATAGTAGAAGAAAAGTAACTTACTAAATAATTCTCAAAAGGTAAAATAAATACAAAAATCTTAAATAATTAGTAAAGCAAACAGCATTTTCAATATCAAACAAAAGATACTTTTCAGATAAAATAAAATATTAGCAAAAAAATTTTTGAGAAAAATAGGAGCTTTAAATGCTAGTAGAATTAGAAAACGAAGAAATATGGTAAATTAATATGTTTAATAAATTTGACCATGAATAACATACAGGTAATGGTGACTATTTCTCTCTAGGCATCACAGGCCCTTGGACATTATCAGTATGGGAGAACAGCATCTTTCCAGCATGTCAGAGTACAAATCTGGATGCCAGTTACCCATAGGCCTCTCCTTGAACAAGTGTGTTGGAGAAAAACCCATTTCAGATCTACTGCAGGTCAGTGCTTTCAGGGTAAAAAAATAATTGGTCTGTCCATAATTTTCTTGATTGGCATGTACACTAAAATAACTTTAACTTGGGAAATTCTACTTCTTTTATATTTGAGTATAAGATAGATTTGGATAAAACAACAAAAGAAATTTAAGTCACAAAGTCACCATCAAATTGACTCTGTTGTATTCCCTAATATTATACGATGGAGCTAGTTAATTTCCATCTTAGGAAGAAGAGAAAATGTCATAGCTACAGACCTAGGGAGCCTTGGTCTTTCCACCCACTTGAGCTCAGAATCTCTGGAAATTCAAAAATAAGGATTGTTTCCTGCTGAGAATTTTCCTTCCCTTTCTGTACTCTAGTTAAATTCTACAAAACAGGATTTAACAAGTCCCATTGGGATACTCCATCCATTTCCTGACTCTTTACCATGTTCCCCATAGCTACTGTAGGTCCTGCTACCTGGTCTTACTTTATAAATTGTATTCCTTGTGGTGACCTGATGAAAAAAAATAGGATGCATGGTTAGTGGGGTCAGATGTGGTATAAAGCTTAGACAACTTTAGAGAGCATGGGAAAAATACATGAATTTCATCTGCCCTAAATACCACATAATCTATTTGCGGGGGGGCAGGGGGTGTTGTGGGTGCATGGGGCTGGGGGAACGTTGACATTTTTGAAACCGAAATAAATCCAAAGTTGCGTTAATTGTGATATACGAAGGATCCTGGAAGACATTCTCATACGCCTTACATTTAGGATCATGGTGGACCCCACAGTGAGTGAAGAAATCATCAGCAGCAGCATCTTGTCATGAATGTCCCTGTAAGAAAACCAGAGGTAAACGCAGTGACAGCCCCTCTTCTCCAGGAGCAGTAGTTGACGGTGTGCAGGGTGGGTCTTCATCTCTCCCCCTACACCAAACCCTCAGAAACATCTTGAGAGGTGGGTGCGCTGAGCAGACAATGAAATCCTCTCTTATGAAAGAAATCCCATTGCCTCTGTTGAGAAATCTTTCTTCCAAGAGATCTTTGGAAGAAAATCATTTCAACCCTAACGTACAGATCCTGTTTACTTTGTTGGCACACTCGTGCTTCACCCAATTTCTACCCCGTTTGTCTCCTCGTTTTTAGCTATAAATCTGAGATACGTTGATTATCTAGCCTTTGTTCACCGTACAACATCAGACAGGCTGTAATGAACAATCACAATACAAAATGTAATTGCTAGTGTCTGTCATGCCAAATTTCTGCTATTTATAGACTTAGCTAATAGGATGACTCAAAAGTTATCATCTCTTTTAGATACACTTACTATGTATCATTTACTCTCCTGAATTTAGTGCTGAGTTTTTTGTTTAAATTATTACAGCTGTTTGAGAGATTTGCTTGAAACCCTTTCCATTGTCTCATGAAATTTAATGGTGTTTTCATGAAATAACGGGCTTGATTGACCAAAAGGGAATTTGTTACAGAAGAGGAGTGTCCTGACGGTTTTATTTTTAAAATACAAAATTTCTTGTGGTGATTTATTTAAATGTAAGAATTACCATCTTTGCGAATCCTTTTAACAGTGCTGTCATTCCAGCCAGCTGGTTATATACACCAGCAGACATGAACTGCCTTATATGACATGAAGCAGGACATAGAATATGTTCAGTAAATATCTGTGGATTTAGATTTTGTCTTTTAGGTATTTGCAGGTAGGAGGAAGATGAGGTAATCATTGGTCTTTCTACTTGGGTTTATTGTGTGCCTTCATCATATGAAATCTTAGAAAGAGCTTTGTGATCTTCATTGGCTCTAGTTAGTGCAAGAAAGTTGAACTGATTATGACTATATTTTCTATACATTTCTATTTTCTATACATATTCTATTTTCTATACATTTAGGGCCAGTGAATCCTATCGTTGGAAGGGACCTTAGCATTTTTCTGGTTCAACACAGGAATGTTATCTTGAATGGATGGTTGGTCAATTTCTGATTTAAAACATTCACTGACTAAAGTCCACCTCCAATAAAACAACTAATTTTCAAGGAGGGGATTCCAATTGTTACAGCTATTTTTTGAACTAAGATAAAATCATCCTTCACTAATTCCTACTATGAATTCTGATTCTGTCTTTGAAGCAAGGCAAAATGTTTGTTGCTTTTGTTTATGAAATCTTTTAAATACTAACTTAACAGAAAAGTTGAATGGGAAACTGATAAATAGGGACTCAATTATGAATTCTTATAGGATTCTTATTTTAGTGAAATTTGGATGAATTCTGGACTGAAGAAAGATAGGGAGTCAGACAAAATAGAAACAATGGCTTAAAAGTTAGAATGATTCAAACTTCAGTGTACCTACTCTGTTATGGAAAGATTCTTTTAAAATTTAATGAGCCACAAAAACCTAAAGATTCATGAGAAATAATAATAATTTTTTATGTAGCGTTAAGCTATAAAATATGCTAATGATCCTATGACTATGACTCCATAGTCAGGGCTCTTGCTCTAATCTTGGAAAGGGATCAAGACTTGTTAGGTACCAGGCTATGACCCACCCTGAAATCATTCAACCATCATTTTTGCTAATTAAATAGAATAAAATAATATAGAAAATACATTTCACATAATAAAGACACAAGGATATGTAAATATATATATATATATATATATATATATATATATATATATATACTAATGCATGTATATACCTAGTAGATATTTCTTTCTATAGGATTTGGCAAAATATTGGGGAAAAACTAGATAGGTAGGTAGGCAGGTAGATAGATACAGAATTTAAATGTAACATAGAGTATAAGAGGGCTGACAGAGGTAACATCCTGATGATGAGATAGCACAATCAGCAAGGAACATTTGTAGGTACAAAAATCAAAAGATAAAAGTCTCCATTTGAAATCTAGCCAAAGTCGTGGCAAACAGCCTGCCATTCTCTTATTTCGTTCAAGATTATGCTCTCGGTAAAGATCTCAAGGCTAACAAATAATTAACATACTGAAAGCACAAATTCATGGGAAAACCTAATGGAAGAATCACTGACATGTACCTTCATCCTCATCTATGAACACACATGAGCCATCCTGTGATAGAATCATTACAAACTGAGGGAAGCACCCCGTCTTATGAAGGCAATTTAAGTATTATTAACATTTTGTACTATGGTGAAAGTTGGTCAATAAACGTAAGATTTACTGAAGACTGTAATAGAATGCTAGGATTTAGCTTATTGCTGTGAAAAGAAATTCCTTCTGTGTCATTTGGAATGTATCCTTTTCACTTAGTAAGTGACAAACAGGACAAAAATCTCATTAAGATGTTTTCTTAGGAAATAAATGATGACACACCGAGACCCACCCTGTTTAAACACTTCCCTCAGGCATTCAGACTTGGTGAGCTCCGTTATCTCTTTCACAGGGAAATGGGGGGAAATCAGACCTCTGTCACAGAGTTCATTCTACTGGGATTTCCCTTCAGCCCAGGGATTCAGATGGTTCTCTTTGGGCTCTTCTCTCTCTTCTTTCTCTTCACCCTGCTGGGGAATGGGGTCATCCTGGGGCTCATCTCACTGGACTCCAGACTGCACACCCCCATGTACTTCTTCCTCTCCCACCTGGCCATCGTCGACATAGCCTATGCCTGCAACACCGTGCCCCAGATGCTGGTGAACCTTCGAAATCCAGACAAGCCCATCTCCTTTGCTGGCTGTGTGACACAGACCTTTCTTTTCTTGACTTTTGCTCATATTGAATGTCTTCTCCTGGTGGTGATGTCCTATGATCGGTATGTGGCCATCTGCCACCCCCTCCGGTATTCTGCCATCATGAATTGGAGGGTCTGCATCACCCTGACATTGACTTCCTGGATTTTAGGAGTCCTCCTGGCTCTAGTACATCTAGTGTTACTCATACCATTGCCCTTCTGTGGACCCCAGAAAGTTAACCACTTTTTCTGTGAAATTATAGCTGTGCTCAAGCTTGCCTGTGCAGACACTCACATTAATGAGATTATGGTTTTAGCTGGAGCAGTATCTGTGCTGGTGGGACCCTTCTCCTCAATTGTGATGTCTTACATTCATATTCTACGTGCCATCCTAAAGATTCAGTCGGGGGAGGGACGCCAGAAAGCCTTCTCCACCTGCTCTTCCCATCTCTGTGTGGTTGGACTCTTTTATGGCACAGCCATTATAATGTATGTTGGGCCCAGGTATGGGAACCCCCAGGAGCAGAAGAAATATCTCCTCCTGTTTCACAGCCTTTTTAATCCCATGCTCAACCCCCTGATCTATAGTCTGAGGAACAAAGAAGTCAAAGCTGCTCTGCAGAGGATGCTTGAAAAAGAGAGAATGTCATGAAAACCTGTAGAATAATAAAATAACTGAGTTTAAAGGGGCCTGAGAAATCATCTCATCCAATATTTACCAGAATTCATAAGTATGCTCTAGGGCATCCTTTTCATCTTCAGATTTCCCTAGCACTCTCTCCCAAGAAAGATCATTCTACTTTCCTCCCTCTGGCATTGGAAGTCAATGCTATACAAGAAAATGAAAATAACTTCCTACTAGCTGCACCGTGGACACACTTTTAAAAATTATATGACATATTCTGAATAAGAGGAAATAAGTTTGTGTATTTTTCTGTAATCAGGGCTAGTAGACAACATTTTAAAAAATAAAGCAAGGTATTGTCAGAAAGTTTAAGATACAGCAATTGGGAGAGGTTGATAGCATGATAATTTCAACATTTGAAATTCAACAGCTGTCATCTCCTTCAAAAATAAGTCTGCACTTAAAATGAAATTCCTGTATAAATTCCTGTGATAGCAATGCTTCCTTAGGCAAAATCAACAAGTGGGGAAGAGGGCTTCAAGAGAAAGAGAATGAAAAATCTAACTGTGATGCCTCTACCAATAACAAAAAATCCCCAGAGGAAGTCTGGCTAGTAACTATATGGACATTGGAGCTTTCTCTGTTATTTGTTTCCTCTGCTTGAGGAATGGAGATGGTGATATGTGGAAGAGAAGAGAGCAGAATGGTTGGGTCATTTGTCTCTGACCAACACTTGGAGAAAACTTCCTAGCACATGAGAACAGACTATAAAGCACCTAAAAATACTGGATAAAATATTTTAAAAACTAGAATTTTTAAGTACACAGCTGGGCTTGCAAGAGCATAAATAAAATTCTCAAAGGACAAAGATAAGTCATAATCACCAACTGAGTGGTAAGACTGTAAATGAGCACCTGCCTTTCAGGTCACTTTGAATCCCTAGGACTCCAGGTTGTAATAACTGCTATAGGCCCATGAGAAATACAGCTTTCCCTTCTGTAAGGCAGGAAATTAGAATAAAGATGCCTTCATGAAACTGGACCCTTCCTCCATTACCATCGGAAATACAGTAATAAGCAGTTAATTGAAAAGCTAACTTCTCAGTGGAATCTACAGAAGTCAGAGGACAGTGGGAGAATACCTTTAAAGCATTGAAAAACAGAGGTCACTCAAAAATTTTATATACGGAAGAGTACCCTTCCAAAACTCAAATGAAATAAACACATTCCCAGACAAAACCAAAAATAAAACATACAAGCAAACAAATGAATGTGAGTCTTTATTGCCAGGCCTACACTGCAAGAAATCCTAAAGAAATACCTCTTTCTATCTGCCAGAATGCTCCCTGATCATAATGGATATAATTTTTTTCTCTAAATATTAAAAATATTTTCTTTATCTTTGGTTTTCAAAAATGTTACTGCAGTATTTCTGGGTATCTTTTATATCTATCCTGGTTGTGATTTGCTGAAATTTCTGCATTCATGGGAGCACACTTTCACCATCACTGGGAAAGCTCAGAAATAACTTCTTCAAAATTTGCTTTTCTCCCCATTATATTTTTCTTTCCTCTTGAGAATGTTAGAATTTCTTTTCTACCACACTCTTTTATATCTTTCAGATTCAATGTCATTTTTCCATTATTTTTCTTTTTATGTTTTTATTTGATAGTTTTCCTGTTAATCTTAATATGAGATCTTGGTCCTGCTCTCCATCGGGGACAATCATCTGTTAAATTCATCCAGTGTTTTTTCAATTTACTATATACTACTGTTTCAGAATGAATATTTTATTCTTTCTGTAGATTTTAATACTTCACTGAAATATTGCATTTTTTATTCTTTATATCTTCATTTTCCTTTCCTTTGACAAATTGTAGTTATTTGAGTTTTTATTTGTAACTTTAGTATCTGTTATATCTGGTATCTCTACTGTTGACTATTCTACTTCTTGATTATTGATAACTTTTCCTTGAGTTAAATGATTCATTTTAGAAGCTGCACATTATGTCATACTCCTATAAAGATTATTGATATGTTTTGTTTTTCCCTGAATCAGCAGTGAATTTGTTGAGGACCACCTTGTTTCTCTTGGGGTTCTATTTTAAGTTGGCTAAAGCTAACCAATTTCAGTTTTACCCCTCCTGCTCAGGCATCGTTTCTGTGCCTACACCAAGGTTTTTATGATGAGCTCTCCATCCTGGCTAGATTGTAACTCTAAAATCCCCTGAACATTTGCAACTTCTGAAGTTTCTGTTCAGCTCCTTTCAGCTCCTCTCAGTTCTCCTCATCTTTTGGCACTCCAGCCACTGGTCTCTGTTAGGTTTCAGCATCCATGTACTTAGGACTAAAGAAATGCCTAAGAAAATTCCCCGCTCCTCTCATAGAGTTCCCTCCTCTGCCACATATGTAGGCCAACTCAATTCCCAGTTCTCTTATTTTTCTGTAACTCTAATTTCTGTTGCTTGCACCCAGCAAGACTGCCCCTTTCTGCTTGGACTCTATTTTTACAGCCACTGTCTGGGAATATCTTCTGGAAGAAAGCCTCTGTGAATGTGAGCTCATTTTGTGTATCTCTTTTCCTCAAGGAGCACAACTCTGTACTATTGGTATTTACTTCCTAAACACCCTCATCTAAAGCCTAATTCATTTCCAATTATCTTAGCAACTTTACCTTGCTCAACAAATTATTAAATATTATCAAATAAAAATTTTGTGAGAAATTGATCTCATTAATGGTTAAAGCAGCATGAAAATAATGTTGCCAGTTTGAAGAGTTGAATTACATATAAAGGCAAGGGCCTTTATATGTAACTCACCCAAATGGCAAACTGCTCCTGTTAACAGTTTTGTTTTTATTACTGACGTCTCTATTTATTGGTAAGAAAGAACTGGGGCAATATAATCCCGAACCATATTCCAAAAGATGTGATTCTGAAATATCAAGTCATGAACCTGAGAAGTAAATGTTAAGGAAGTTGATTTGTGGTTGTTAATCATAGATACCATGTGATAAGGTTTCATTGTCTGAAAAGCGAGTAATTAGCTGGGTTGGGACTGAATTGTGTTCACTCAAATTTATATGTTGAAACCATGGTCCTATAATATCTCAAAGGGGGATTTTTTTGGAGATGGGGTTTTATAGAGGTAATTATATCAACATGAGGTATTTAGAGTAGCTCTAACCAATACAGCTGGTGTCCTTATAAAAAAAAATTAGGACACAGACATAAACATGTGAAGACTCAAGGGGAAGATAACCATCTACACGAAGACAGACTTTGGAAGGAACCAACATGGTCCACACCAAAATCTCAGACTGACTACTAACCCTCAGGACTGTGAGAAAATAAACTTCTATTGTTTATGCATCCCATACTGTGGTATTTTGTTATGGCAGCCCTAGCAAACTAATAGAGAAGTGAAATAGCCAAATGAATATTAATTAGCAGACAGCCAAGCTTTGTTTGGTACAAATCAGTTACCAAAGGTACCATTTAAGCAGCTACTGGAAAATTCTTCACCATGACAAAGAGTTTATTTTAAGTTTAGAACAAAAAAAAAATTTTTTTCTTAGTTGTCAAAGTCTTTTATTGAGATCTTTTGGAAAGAAACAACATCTCTAATATCATTACATAAAACTAATATCTTAGATATTTTCAAGTTAATGTTATTTTATGAAAGCACAATTACCACAACAAGACTATTTATAAATTTGCCAAGGATTGCACTTCTCTGAGATGCTCTAAAAGAATCATATAAGCAAAATTTACCTTAAAAATTAAAGTCATATGAAAGTAAATACCATTATGGACAGCATGGATGTATTGTGATATATATCTATATCTGTATCTATATATAGATGTGGATATATATATTCTTCAATCGCCAAACCATGTTGATGATTAACAGATTGAATTCAAAAGAGAAAAAAGGAATCTCATCCATGCTAACTCTTCCCTAACTTCATGTTTTAAACACCAAGTGCAATAAAGTTTGGAGAAGTCATCAGAAACCTAGTTATAAGGTTTCTAAACAGACAAGAGTTAGACATATGAAGGGCTAGAAAAGTTTCTTTACATTTTTCTAAGCTTATATGATGTGAAGAGCAGCTGTATGTTATCTGCGGAGACAGGAAATATGCTTTTCTTCAAAAAATTAAAGGCACTGTTCAATAGAAATAATGTAGTAAGGATCTCCAAAAATCCTCTGCTCCATAAAGAAAGAAGTACAGTGACAAATTTGTAGAAATCAACTCTTTCAGAGCTTGGGGTGGTGGGGGAGACAATAATTTGGGGAGTGTGCATGCAAGAACTGCTGATCTTGTTAAGAACCATGAACTTTAGGATGGTTCCACTTGCTGTGTTTCCATCTCAAACTCCCCAGATTTGCAGTATCCTCAAAAACCAACAGCTCTGCAGTTCTCATGGAAACCAGCATCTCTATAGTCTCTGGAGGGAGAAAATAAGGTTGAAGCAATAAAAGAGCAAAGAATTGGTAAACTATTGAAATAAAGTTGATATTAACCTAAATCATATTATTATAAATTAAAATGCCAATCATAATCCCTAGGGGTAGCCACTAAGAAAATAACTCATATATATATATATATATATATATATATATATATATATAGTGTGTGTGTGTGTATGTATGTATATACATACATACATACATATGTGTGTATATATATATATAAAGAAATGACAAGAGAATTAAAGAAACAACAAGGGAATTAAATAGTGCACTGCAAAATATTTAACAAAAAGGGGCCAGTAATGAAGGAAAGAACAGAAAAACAAAACACCGTAAGATATATGGGGGGAAAAAAATAGCAGTTAGTGTACAAACGTTGATGTTGGGTTGAGTGCACCTGGGTGGTTCAGTGGGTTAAGCAGTTGGTTCTTGATTTTGGCTAGGTCATGATTTCAGAGTCCTGGGATTGAGCCCTGCATGTAGCCCCTCATGTCAAACCCCCCACTGAGCCACAATTTGGGAGTCTGCTTCTCTCTAGCTCCCTCTGCCCCTTCCACACTTGCTCACTCTCTCTAGAATAAATAAATAAATCTTTTAAAAAATTAAAAAATAAATGTTGATGTTTTGGGTGTAGAGCCTAGGTAGGTCTTAGATCCTGTACTATCATCCAACCACCACTCTCATCCAAGTGGTGGAATTAAGACTAAATTTTATCAACATCAGAGAATATAATTAACACTTTAAATTAACACTTTAATTAGCAGTAAAAAGTTACATAAAGTTATAGTAATCACAAAAGACAGCTAGAAGAAGGGAAGAGAGAAAGAATAGAAGACAGGGGTATAGAAGTGCATTTCTTAATGTATACTGTGGAACAGTCCCCATATAAAGCAGGCACTCTCTCAAAAGCAACAGAGGGAAGGCATGAGAGGAAGCTTATAATTGGGGTCTTCTAAGTGGATTTAAAGATGTTGAATTTACTCTTTTGAGATAGGAGGTCAGTGGGTACTGCTGATTCACACTAATGTGCACTAGGCTAGCATTCAGTCTGGAACACTGCATTTGGGAAGAGGCCTGGTAGGACGTACGAACTGAAGTGTTATCAGCATGTAAAATGCAGTGAAATCCTTGGGCCTGATGAGGTCCCATAGAAAGTGGACAGAAAATAGATACAAAGAACAAACCTTGAAAAATGCCAGTTCTCATAGGTCGGGGAAATGAGGAGAAACCCACAAAGGAGACAGAGAAGGAGCAGTTAGGAAGGTAGAAGGACCACAGAGGGAACAGAACAACCTAAGAGGGGAAGGAAAGGAGTGCTTCAAAGAGAGAGCACTGTTGACTGAGTTAAATGGTGCTGACATGTCAAGGCAGATAAGCACGGAGAACTGGTCATTGGGTTTAGCAAAGTCAAGATAATTTGTGTCTTGGAGAAAAAGAGTTTCACAGGCTGACTGGTTATGTTCCAGGAAATAGGAGCAAAGACATTTGAGACAAATTGCTGGAGAGAAGTTCTTGAGTAGGCAGGAGGGATGGGACTCATAGTATAAGTGGTGGGCTGTCCTTCGTGAGGGTCAAAACCAGTGACTTCACAGTAACAGCAGAGGATTTGGGAATGAATGCAGACCCAGGATCCTGGTCAGTGTTTTAGTTAAGATTGTGAATTATTATCTGATAACTTCTGTGTTCCCAGTGACTCTCAGAAGCTGGGACTGTGGGTGGGCGGACTCGTGGGAGGTTTAAAGAGAGAAAATATGGAGAAAAATCATCTTAGAGAGAAGACTAGGGAAACAGGATGAGTTCTGGTGGCATCAAGGACCAAATTGATGTGAATAGTCGTGAATTTAAAGTGGCCTGAATCGTCAGGGTTATGTGTTTTTCTCCAGATGTGTGGAGGCGGGAAAAGCCGTCCACCATTTAAATTCAGTCTAACACCTGAGGGCTTAGAACAGAAGCATTAAAAATTACCTCTGTACGTGCAGGATGGAAAAAGAAATGTTAAAAAAAATGGACAAGTATTTAGGGGGTGGCTTACAATCAAAGGAAGACAGAAAAGTAATGAGGGAATAGGATTCGATCTCTGAGTTGCCATGGAAAAATAAATATTTACAATGGAAATTTTTGATAATTCACTTTACAGTAACACTTTTCAACAGACAGAGATTATTCACTCCCTAGGGAGGATATAGTCCTTTGAGGTGCTGCCTTAACAAGCCCCATGGCGGGGGTACCCATATATCATTATATTTAAGCCATTCCAAGAGGGGACATTGAAGCAGGCACATTTGAAAATCAAGTACATAAGAAGTCTGAATACTTGAGGCTTGTACTATGTGACATAAGCCATCAAGTATGACTTGTGTCTGCTACATTTTCATGCCAACGTTCTCCTGAGTAGGATCACTCATGCCATTCTTCCTGAGTTCTCCTTTTTCTGCATAAGCGGGTGCACACAGATGCATACACGCGGGTAACGGAGCTGGAGAACTCTGCACAGGTTCTACACTGCTCTGTAGGGAAGCCGTAGGATGGTGGGAAGACAATTTGTGATATGTTCCCTGGATGCCACAGGTATGCCTCTGGGGAATGGGCTGTTTTTAGGTGATCAGAGTATATAGCCCTCCCACCTAGACACCTCCTGAGCACCCCTGAGTACTGTCCTCTTGGTCAAGGTAGAAAGGATACCTGGGACTCATCATCCACCAAACCCACTTTAGGGAGTAGGTGACTCGTTTGCCCAACTCTGTGAGTTTTCCTGTACATTCAAGACGAGTTTAAAAGATAGAACAGAAATAGCATCTCCCTTTGTATAAATCATTATAGAGAAACTGGTTGATGAGTAACAGAAGAACAAGACAGAAGGATGGCAGAAATCATCAGGTTTAAAGAGAAAAAGAAGCAGCCACTTTTGTGAGAGCCCTTTCTCCCACTATGCTGGGGGGTCTCAGTCATACCAGTATTACCAACCCTACGCTGTCACAAGCCCTCCTCAGTCTCACCTATGGAAAGAGGCAGGTGGAATTAGATGTCTGTGACTCATGGTATCAAACCGAAAGGGGCATAAGTGCCATCTAGTCCATTTGCCTCTTTCTACAATTGAAGAAGATGAAGCCAGAGTCGTACATAATTTTCCTTGAACTGTCATTTCTTCCCCAGCTGCACTATCTGATGGTAACACATCTTAGAAATATCTTCCAACCGGGGAAGTGAGAACACAGGGGCTCCTTTTATATGCTGCCCAGGAGGGAGGTCTTAATCAGTGGCAGGGAGAAATCCTATTGTTATTTGATAAAATTCCATTATTATTTTTTGTTTATCAATAAAGCTGGTAGAGGTTCCTGATTAGCTTTTTCTTATTTGGTGTTTCAAGCTTGCTCTTCCAGGATGGTAGTCCTCATCCTAGGGGTGAGGTTCCCTAGGGGACACGTTGATCCTAGAATGGAATTATGTGATCACTAGTTTCACTTAAAGTTAGGATGGAAGTATAGCTGCTGGAAATATGGTAAAACACACACACACACAAAAACACTACTACAGAGTTTCTCTATTTCACCTCTGTTCTTTGTCTGGCACCATATTCACTGAAAACATTTGTGCTATAAAATTTACAAATTTAAATGCTCTCTTTACTTCTTAAGTCACTTTTGAGAAGTGTGGGTTTTTTTTAAACAATGGAACTAAAGTGAAAATGTGTTATTCTTAAATTTAAAAAATGCTAAAAGAAAAATAGGAGAATCCAGGTCAGTGGGTATAATATGATGTAATGAGATGATCTTCTCTTTGTTTGGATTCTGTGTAAGGAGTATTTGTTACATTTAGGATCCTCTCATTTGTATTCTGACAGGTCGGTTTTCAGCTCTCATATTTAGATCTAAAACCTACCTGGAATTTATGTGGTGTATTATGTGAGGTAGGGGTCATGTTCTCACTTTGTTCCACATGGATAGTTAGCACATTATTAAGTACCAGCCACCTTTGCCGGAGATGGTTGAGTGTGGGTATACAAGTGCATGTGTGTGTTTCTGAATTTACGAGTTAATCAAATTGTTCCACTGATCTGGTTGTTTATCTTTGCCCAACACCATGATTTCATTGCTGTGGCTTTATGACAAGTGTTGGCGTTGGAGTAACTGCTACCTCATTCTTCCTTCTCAAGATTTCCATGGCTATCCTTGACCTTCTGCATTTCATATAACGTTAAAATGAGATTATTCATTTCCACACATTAAAAAAACCTGCTGGGATTCTGATTTGAATCTCATTGAAAGTACAGATCCATCTGGAGATTTAGAACTTTATAAATCCTCTAATCTGTAAACACACACACATACAAATATCCTTCATTTTGTCCGTTGACCTTGAATTCAGAGTTTTTATAAAATCACTCATTAATTTCAAAAGTTTATCTATGATTTTTTTAAAAAGATTTTATTTATTTATTTGAGAGAGAGAAAGTAGAGAAAGCATGTGATAAAGAACAAGAGCATGAGTGGAGTGTTTTTATTTTTTTTTCCAACTTTTCTTTCTTTCTGTCTTGTGATTTTGAATTTTTGTTGTTCTTCACCCAGCTCCATGGACCCTGCATATGCAATATGTAATATATAATACAGAAGTGTCTCGGTCCCTGGCGTTCTAATGAGAGAGCCAGGAAGCATACTGACTTCTTTATAGTCACTTTATTCAACAGCCCAATAGCTGTTTTATATCTCCTTTTATATCCAAACACTTAGTTTCAAGCAATCATATTAGTATATTCTATCTCCCAAAACTTGCCTTGACTCTATAAGAGTTGCAAGTATAACATTCTGCTTTCATACTTGGAGCATACATGTTTCTGGTTCATTTCTGGTGTTGCAAAAATGATCTCACTATTTGTATTTTATATTTTGATTTTTCATCTCCATGTGTTAGGAACTCCTCTTGAGCACAGATCTTTCTTCTTAACTAAATATACAACCAATAGTGTAGTACAATGATAAAATTCTTAGTGTCAATTTTTATTGTTCTTATTTCTGGGAGAAAACAGAAATTAGTGGAAGCAGAGGTAAATGAAAGAGAATCTGACCCTATTTCCTTATTAGCTTCGGCTGATTAATGCTTACAATGAATTTCAAGAAATGACATTTCTTCTATTTTTGAAAAGCAGCCAGAGACCCTAATTTGTATGTGAAGTCTACTAATTGTTAATATTGGTCAATAACTAAATTTATTAGATATCTCTAAAAGCCAAATGTACAGATCAGTATCACAGACTTTGGCCTAGATTGGATCCATGAATTACCGACTTGGGGCCTCTGCATAAATCCTTATTCTGTATGAATGTATCATTCCTTTTTCCTTTTCTGTCACTCAGCTCCAAAATTCCCGTGCTAAGTGCAGCATTGTTCCTATCTGCCAAAAGAACATGGGAAGCAATCAGACGTGGATCACAGAAGTTATCCTGCTGGGATTCCAGGTTGACCCCAAACTTGAAGTTTTCCTCTTTGCATTCTTCTTGCTATTCTATAGCCTCACCGTGATGGGGAACGGGCTCATCCTAGGGCTCATCTGGCTGGACCCCAGACTGCACACCCCCATGTACTTCTTCCTCTCAAACCTGGCCATTGTTGACATGTCCTATGCCTCAAGCATTGTCCCCAAGATGCTGGCAAATCGTTTAATGGAGAAGAAAACCATCTCCTTTGCTCCATGCTTACTTCAGACATTTTTGTATTTGGCACTTGCTGTCACAGAGTGTATGAGTTTGGTAGCAATGTCCTATGATCGGTATGTGGCCATCTGCCATCCCCTCCATTACACAGTCATCATGAGCTGGAGGATGTGTACTATCTTGGCTGCCACTTGCTGGATATTCAGCTTCCTCTTAGCTCTGGTCCATATCACTCTCATTCTGAGGTTGCCCTTTTGTGGGCCCCAAAAAATCAACCACTTTTTCTGTCAAATCATGTCAGTATTCAGACTGGCCTGTGCTGACACGAGGCTCAACCAAATTGTTCTCTTTGCAGGCTCTGTGTTTGTTTTAGTCGGGCCCCTCTGCTTGGTGCTGGTGTCCTACTCACGCATCCTGTTGGCCATCGTGAGGATCCAGTCCGGGGAGGGCCGCAGGAAGGCCTTCTCCACCTGCTCCTCTCACCTCTGCGTGGTGGGGCTCTTTTTGGCAGCGCCATTGTCATGTACATGGCCCCCAAATCCCGCCATTCTCAGGAACAAAGAAAGATTCTATCCCTGTTTTACAGCCTTTTCAACCCTATGCTCAACCCACTGATCTACAGCCTGAGGAACTCGGAGGTGAAGGGCTCCCTGAGGAGATTCCTGGGGAAGAAGTCATCAGTGTGAGGGATGGTTTGGAGTATTTCAAAACTGTGAGCTTTTTCACATGGTTCTGGGTCCTTGAATGCACTTTTTTGTCCCTTAATTTAACAAACACAGTACTCTTTATCTTTGAATTTCTTATAAAATGAGACTATAAATACTCTGACGTTTTAAGTCATTGATACAAAACCTGAGATGAATAGTATGAAACAGAAAATCACAGTCTAATGAACAGAGATGCAAAGAGCTTAAAGAAAATATTAGTAAAATAAGTCCACAAAATAATATTCCATTTTGATAAAGTTTTATCCTCCAAATGCAAGAATGATTCAACATTAAAACAATGAAAATAATTTACCACATTAACAAATTAAAGGATATGTATCAGTAGATCCCAGAAAGTGTTTGACAAAATTCAACATCAATTCATGATAAAATTCTTTACAACCTAGTATAACAGTAAGTATTCCTTAGAGGATCTACCAAAAAACAAAAGAACACATATAATAAGTATAATACTTACTGGTGAAATGCTAGCAGCTTTCCCAGTAAGTTGAAAAATAAGACAAAGATGTAGACTCTTACCACTTTTTTTTCCTTGTTTTAACTTTTTTACTAGAGACCCTGAAGAGTATAGTTAGACAATAAGAAGAAATATATGAGTTGTGTGCATACACACATTTGACAAGGAATAAATGAATTGTGATTTTATACAAAATAACTGATTATATATGTAGGAAATCCGAACGGTAAGAAAGTTAAGCAAAGTAGCTTGATACAAAATCAATACGAACATGAATTACATTTTTATGTAACAAAAAATAATTAAAGTGAAATTTTGCACAATGTTGGTATAGACTACAGGACTTACTCTTGAAATGCTTAAGAATAAATGTAACAATATACAAAATAAATTTAACAATATACAAAAACTATAAAGATACACTTAGAAAAATTCATTGAGTCCCTATAACAACTAAATACACAGATGGACAACATACGATATGCTGACTTCTTGGACTGGGAAACATAGTACTACAAAGTTTCCATCTCCTCAAACTGATTAATATATTTAATGTAATCCTAGTCAGCATCCCACAATATTCCAATGGTGTGGGTATGTGCAGAACTTCACAAGCTGATTCTAAAATACAAAGGGCCCATCCCAGCCCAACGCTATTTAAAAAGATAAAGGATAAAGTGGGAGTATTTAGTTCTCCTGATAATAAAGTGTACTAAAGTGCCAGTAAATAAAGCAGTGTGTTGTTGTTCATGCAGGCGTTGACCAATAAATAAACCGAACAGAATACAAAGCATAGAAGCAAACCAGTGTCTTCATAAAATGACGCTTGTCATGTTAAAGATGTGGCAGGGCAGGACGGTGGGGAAGGGAAAGGGTTCATCGTAAATGCAGCTGCCACAATTGAGGAACCGTGTCAATGCTCAAACAGACAGAAAACTCAGTTCCCAGTGTTTTCAAGACCTTAATGTCAAACACAAATGTACAAAAAGCTTTTAGAAGATAAGAAAGGGAAGGACTTTTAAAATAATATATACAAAATTGTGGGGCGGCTGGGTGGTTCAGTGGGTTAAAGCCTCTGCCTTTGGCTCAGGTCATGATCCCAGGGTCCTGGGATGGAGCCCCGCATCCAGCTCTCTGCCCAGCGGAGAGCCTGCTTCCCTTCCTCTCTCTCTGCCTGCTTCTCTGCCTACTTGTGATCTCTGTCTGTCAAATAAATAAATTTTTTAAAAAAGGGGGAAATAATATATACAAAATTGTTAGGCCCAAAAGAAAACATTGATAAATTTGACTAGTTTGAAATAAAGAATGTCTATCAATCAATAAAGAGCATAAAAAGAGTGAAAAGACAAGACGCGAAATTCTTTCCTACCCACTCTTCTGATTTATCAGGTTTCAAACCTCACCTCCTCATTGACCAGCATATTTCAGTCTTGCTTGTCTGCACGCTGTGACTTCCTACCCTATCACTCCAGTTTATCTCTGTACCCAAATCACTTTACAAAATAAACCGACCTAAGGAATAAAGGCAGAATGGATCTTTTTTCTTTCCTGGACATATGGTAGAGGAGGCATTTTCAGGTGATTTGGTGGTAGAATTTTCTGACATATCACTATTTTAAACTGATAAAGAACCAAAGAGAAACTCTTTTTACCTGTCTTTCCCTCTTTATCAAGAAGGAAGATCTTTTCTGGAATTACTCCCCCTCGGCAGGTTTTTCCTGGTATTCCGCTGGACAAAATTGGGCCAAATGCTCATCTCTAAACATCCCTGACAGAGACGATGAGACGAGAGCTTGGCTTTGATCCCTGTGGCTCAGAGTGAGAGCCACTTTCTGGATAAGTTTACGACTTGAAACCTCAAGAATGTCAGTACCAGCTCAGCAAGGAAGGGGTAATGGCCGTAGGACAACCAACAGTATCTGCTAAATGGTTCAAGTTGTGAAGCAAGACTTCTTGAATCTTCAGTGAGAAACTCACAGTAAAGCATAATGTTTAAAACTTAATGGCTGGGTGCCTGGGCGGCTCAGTTGGCTAAGTGACTGCCTTCTCCTCAGGTCATGATCCCAGAGTCCTGGGATAGAGCCCCGCATTGGGCTCCCTGCTCAGTGGAGAGCCTGATGCTCCCTCTGCCTCTGCTGCTCTGCCTGCTTGTGCTCTCTTGTTCTCTCTGTCAAATAAATAAATTAAATATTTTTAAAAAATAAAAAATAAATATAACTTAATGGCTACAACCTCTAAGTATAATGAAACATTGTTACATCAAAGAGATTGTATTTAAGAATCAGAAGATTAAAAAGGCTCTGAATTAGAATAACCTAATTACATAGTAGGTACTTTTTCTTCTGCTAGATTAAAAAATATATATACTTAAAAATAGCATGAGAAGTATGAACCAATTTTCACTAAAATACTATCTGTTTATCCTTCCCTCCTTTTATTTCTCTAAACATACAGAGATATATGGGAGTCAACTAAGAAAATGTGTGGGTAATGTATTTTTATGAATTGTTTAATTTCATTTGGGGAAAATATTCCTTTTACACAAAATAAGAAGTCAAAATACTCTCCTAAAACATCATGTGATTACATTTTATTAGCCCTGAATCTGTATATTTACTTGAAGAAATCTCAGGGATACTGAGTTATTTAGCCATAGTAGTTACCTCCAAGTGCTTTGTAATGGAATAATTTTAGATTTTCTATGTACTTTTCAGGATTGCTTTTTTACATATGGAGCTTATTTCCTATTTACAACAAAGAATTCCATTTTTTCTCCTAAAAGTGGGTAGAGAGAGGCTGGTAAAGAAGCAGAGAGACTGAACATTTGTCTTTCAGAATAGGATTGTGTGATAATGTTTAAATGGCAAAAACATGATTTTGTGCAGTTAACAAAAAGCTACTGCAAGCAAAATAAAACCTTTATTGGTAACACACACACACACACACACACAAAAAAGAAGCAGAGAGACTTAAAGAAAGAAGGTAACATGTCTACAATAGCCAAACTATGGAAAGAACCTAGATGTCCATCAACAGATGAATGGATAAAGAAGATGTGGTATATATACACAATGGAATACTATGCAGCCATCAAAAGAAATGAAATCTTGCCATTTGCGACGACGTGGATGGAACTAGAGCGTATCATGCTTAGTGAAATAAGTCAATCGGAGAAAGACAACTATCATATGATCTCCCTGATATGAGGACATGGAGAAGCAACATGGGGAGTTAGGGGGATAGGAGAAGAATAAATGAAACAAGATGGGATTGGGAGGGAGACAAACCATAAATGACTCTTAATCTCACAAAACAAACTGGGGGTTGCTTGGGGGAGGTGGGGTTGGGAGAGGGGGAGGGGGTTATGGACATTGGGGAGGGTATGTGCTATGGTGAGTGCTGTGAAGTGTGTAAAAACAATTGGAAGGGGAGGCGAACCATAAGAGACTATGGACTCTGAAAAACAACCTGAGGGTTTTGAAGGGTCAGGGGTGGGAGTTTGGGGGAACAGGTGGTGGGTAATAGGGAGGGCACGTTTTGCATGGAGCACTGGGTGTTGTGCAAAAACAATGAATACTGTTACACTGAAAAAATAAATTAATTAAAAAAAAGAAAGAAAGAAGGTAACATGAATGCAGCTTTCCTGTTTACCGCTAGGCTGTGAGCAAAGGGAATGCAGATTTTATCTCCATCAGTTTTATCCCTTAGTGTCTGACACATTACTGGTTTATGATGAACATCTGATTAGGGAAGATAGTGGTGGCAAGCACCTACTCTCTGATCCTGAACAGGGTAGAATGCAATGTTGTTTTCCCATTGGTCAGCCCAACGAAGGAGATGCAATTTTAGGAAAAGTCTTTGGGTGAAAGAAAGAGAAACAACACCCCATTGGAAGCCCATTCATCCATAGCACATCAGCAGTGGCAAAAATTTTGTATAGAAGAGAGAGAGAGAAGAAGGAAGGAAGGAGGGAAGAAAGGAAGGAAGGGAGGGAGAGAGGAAGGGGAAGAGAGAGGAAGGAAGGAGGAAAGGAAGGAAGGAAGAAAAAGAAAGAAAGAAAGAAAGAAAGAAAGAAAGAAAGAAAGAAAGAAAAAGAAAAGACAAGACTCAAGCTCTCTGAAGGAGAATTTTCTGTCTCATTGATGGCAAAATACTAAAATGATATTTAGGTGCAGCTATAGTTATTGTATTTGTGATCTGCAAACACTTCTCTCTCTAAATTGACATTCTTTAATAAAGGTCCATCACTAATGATAGAGCCAAGTATGCTTTGTAACATTTATTCTTACTAAAATATTAATCAATATAAATATTGATAATAAAGAAGTCTAAAACACCTCACAAAAAATGCTTTTGCTTTCTCCACTTCAAAGATTAGAGACAGAAAAAAAAAGAGATAGAGAGAGAGACAAATCATGACACCTCTTTGCATCAACAATGTGCTGTGTTAAATATCATCATATTGTTCAACCAAAAGAAATAAAATTCATAAATAAACACATTTTTTTTTAAGAGGGAGAAGTGGGGAGGGGCAGAGGGAGGGGCAGAGAGAAGGAGAGGGAAACTTAAGCAGGCTCCAAACCCAGTGTGGAGCTCAACATAGGGCTCATTCTCACAGCCCTGATATCATGACCTGAGCTTAAGTCAAGAGTCAGACATTTAACTGACTAAGCCACCAGGTGCCTCTAAATATGCATATTGGAATGAGTAGGCACCAACTTACTATCCTTGGTTCTATCTGGGTATTGGTGAGCGAAATTTATTTTTCTGTAATAATCTTGTTTTCCTTGTAAAATACAGGAAATGCAAACAATAAAAAAATAATAAAAGTATGCAATTACTTAACACAACTTGATAAGTGCTTTTAATCTTCTGAAGAAGAAAGACCAGTCTGGGTTTAGATAGTCGAAGAGAGCTCCGTGAGTGCTTTGAAGGATTGTTATTATATTTGAAGTCAAATGGGTACCAGGACAAAATTGACTTGGAGTAAGGAAAAGTATTTCCTGAGTGGGAGCAATTGAGTAGCACTTGAATAAAGTGGAGTATCTTGAAGAATGAGAAGGTATGTGGAGTGGGTCTCTATCCAACACAGATTACTTTAGGAAAAGAAATAACTCCAATATCCTCCTTTTAAATATATTTTCTCTGCTGCCCAATAGATGAAATATATTACTTTTATTTTGAAGTGGCTTTTCTACCAAAGTTTAAGAACTAAGACTCTACATGGGCACTCTGGAAGTTAGAAGTAGAAGGACTTTACAATCATCAAACATCACTTAGCACACAAGGTTGGGACCCATTATTTATTTGTTTGAGGAGAGAGCACAAATTGTGCTGGGTGAGAGGAGCAGAGGAACAGAGAGAAGCAGACTCCCTGCTGAGCAGGGAGCCTGATGCAGGGCTCAATCCCAGGACTCCAGGATCATGACCTGAGCCAATGGCAGATGCTTAAATAGACTGAGCCGCCTAGGCACCCCCTGCCCTTTATTTTTTCCCAAAGGTTTTATTGAGATTCATTTTAACTGTAGGCCTTAACCCAGGATGAAGAAACAAAAATGGGATTCAGAAATCTTGAGAAATTTGAAATGGAGGCCAAACTAAAGAAAATTAAGGGAGAAGTACATCTAAACTTCCAAGTGGGAAATGTGCAGTGATTTCCTGGCAATAACATTTCTCCACTGGGAGAAACCTGTTTCTCTAAGATGATGTATTAATAGGGTCCATGGCGTCCCTACCATGAAACATCAAGAAATCATGGCTTCTCTTCTACAAACAGGAAGAATTACAGAGTGGAGCACTTTTAAGGCTGATAAAATACATAGGGAGAGTAATTTATGACATGATCTTGAATTTTTTATTTTCTGTGCCAGAATCTTGTGCAATTTAGAGACATTCTGGCCTCACTCAGTCCCAAGCAGACACAAATCCCAAACAAATGCACATAAAAAATCCCACAGGACCCTGAAAGATCAAAATGAATACACATGGGAAATGCATTTATGGTTCACCTGCTGATAGGAAAGTGGCAAACTCTTCAAATCTCTCTGAGGAGAGCATGAGTGGATGTAATGCCGCAGGGTTCTGTCCCCTGCATCATTATTTGTGTCTGTGGGGACAGAGCTGGGTTCAAATGATGACAGAACAAAGCCCTCACTTGCAGAAGCAAATCCATGATCAGGTTCTGCCATGAAAGCTGTGTATGTGGGCTTCCCCTCCCGATGAGTTCTCTTTAGACAAGTCCTTCCCAGTCCTTCCCTGTGAGATTTCTTCTAAACTCCAGGCCACATTTGAAGAAAAGAACACAGATTATACCACTGTAAGTAAATGTGGTTCATTAGCGGTAGGATGGGGTTTGCAGGAGAGAAATGGGAAAAGGCAGGTGGGAATGAAATCCCTGGCTTTGGGCATCAGTGACTAAATGCTTTTCATGTGTGGACCTAAGCCTATCTTCATAACTAGGGCTCTGATGGGGATCTTTAGGTACCACTACTAATTCCCATGGTGTAGCCATGACACCTCTGACCCTCTACGACCCTCAATCCCCATTCCCCTCATCATCCCTCATGTACTATCTCTTGGCTTTGTCATGACTGTGTCAGAAAAGAGGAATCAGCTAACCATCCAATGGGATCTGATCTGACTGACAAAAGGCTTACAAAGAACTTTAGGGGTCACGTGGCCCAAGTGCCTCCCCTTACAAATAATCCTGAAGTCAGAGGTAAGTGATTACTTGCCCTGAGACTTATCTTCCTCCCCTGCTTTGTTAACTGCCTGCCTCTGCAGATGCTCAGAAACATTGCCTGCCCCAATAGGACCCACTTGTCACTTGCCTGGGAGATGACATTCTCTTATAGAGGAAACCCTGGTCTGTTGGTGTATAGATTCTCTTTCTGTTCCCTTGTTTTAGCAGAGGAGTATAGCGATTCTCAATGTGTTTCCTTATGATTATCGGATGCAGAAGTTACTCTGTGTGTTGGCTTTCAAATCCCTAATATTTCATTAAGCACTTACTGTCTTATGTGAGTTAACTCACGTTTATTGTTCACCCTACTTAGCAGCTGGTGGAGCTGAGGGCCAGAGAAGCTCAGAGAGGTCACAAGACCAGCATGCGGCGAAGTCGGGATTTGAACACAGGCTGTTGAGCTCAGAACCCATGTTTCTTTGTTCACTCTGCTACTCATTAGGACCAAGCTGTGTCTCTAAGTAAGCATTGGAGATGGTAAATAATTTCTGAGTAACTGTGAAAGTTGGACAGATGTGTTCTTCCCCAGAACACCAGAACCCAGGGCTCTCACTCAGATGATCAACAGAACCTCTCACTGGAGGTCAGTGGTAAATATCCAAAGTATGGCCTCTTTTCCTGTCAAGAGGATTTTGAGTTTTACAACCCGTGTTTTCCTCTCCAATCCACGAGTGAGTTTCCTTTAAAGGATTTTTCTGTTTCTTTAAAATCTTTTTGAAAATTAACTTTTTAAAATCAGTATATAAAAACATTAACTATCATATGATCTCCCTGATATGAGGACATGGAGAAGCAACATGGGGGGGTAGGGGGATAGGAGAAGAATAAATGAAACAAGATGGGATTGGGAGGGAGACAAACCATAAATGACTCTTAATCTCACAAAACAAACTGGGGGTTGCTGGGGGGAGGTGGGATTGGGAGAGGGGGAGCGGGCTATGGACATTGGGGAGGGGAGGCGAACCATAAGAGACTATGGACTCTGAAAAACAACCTGAGGGTTTTGAAGGGTCAGGGGTGGGAGGTTGGGGGAACAGGTGGTGGGTTATGGGGAGGGCACGTTTTGCATGGAGCACTGGGTGTTGTGCAAAAAGAATGAATACTGTTACGCTGAAAAAAAAATAAATAAAAAGGGAAAAAAAAAAAAACATTAACAGAATTGAAAATAAAATGGTGTGTGTGTGTGTGTGTGTGTGTGTGTGTGTGTGTGTGTTTATTTGTTTGGTGTGTTTTCTATTTAAACTCAAAAAATAACCAAAAGGAAAGGCAAAATAAATATGTAAAGGTTTATAATACCATAACTTTGTTGGATTTCTAATCCTGATGATTTGGACTCTTTCTTGAATTTGTGTTCTTATTAGTATTGTCAATAACAACATTAATATAACTCCTAATATATGCTGGTTTCGTGGTCATTATCTTTCACATCAGCCCTTTTAGACACCTGTTGTCATTATTTTATGGATGAAGACAGTGAGGCGGTGACTAGAGTAAGTGGCTCCAGGTCTTAGCATTCACCTTGCAGAACAGAGATTGGAACGATGCTCTGACCGGCACTGTTAACACTGTTAACCATGTTGCTTTCATCCTGGTTCAGGATCTTGCTGTTTTCAGTCCCTGTGAATTTTTATGCTTTGGAAGAACAGAGAAATGTATCCATGAAACTGTCCCTTGTTCTGTGCACTGAGGACTTTTCTTTAATATGGAGGGGGAGCTGGAGCAGATTCTTAAGTCATTTACGATCTTTGTTGTCATCTGTCCCAGGCTTTTTCTCAGAGGAAAAAACAAATCTGGTTTCTTGAACTGTGAAATGCAAAATGCAAGATCATGCCAATATTTAAAAGGAAATAATGCTTTCACCTCATGGATTTTTCTACTGTCCTTGTCCTCCACAAATGAGCTGATCGACAGCATGTGTAGATAGTCACCATTACAGAGTGGTCTCCTTGTGATCTTCCTACAAAACTATAAAAGGGTACGATTGGCATCCAGTGTGAATTCTAGTTTCTTAATAGCTCACGTTTGATGACACATGTGGTTTCACTAAGAATTCTGTTTTCCTCCTTTATTCCTGAAATTTGGGAAATTGGTTACTGGATTCTCTCAGACATATCTTGGGGGAAAAAATTGCACATAAAACTCTATAATTCCAAATTATTTTAAGTATGAATTTTGATTAGTCAAACAATTTTAATCATTTCAGAAAGGGAAGCTAATAACTGGCATATCTGAAAGCTGAAGGAGCCATGTGTCTGTTGTCCTGGGTCACAGGCCTGGCTGTAACAGGAACACAGAGGGACACATCACAGATGAGCCCATCAGGCTTTCCTTGGATCTACTCTCAGCATCTCATCTCAGGCCCAGACAGCCTTCCTCAGCCACAGGCCCTGTGCTCAGCGTGCCTGGCCTTCCTCTTTAAGCACATATCACACTTCCCCTCCAGGAGGTCTCCTAAGACTCATCTAAAGATGACCTTTGGAAAGACAATGTCTTTCCTGCTTCCTGTGTCTTCATTAGCTCTAAAGACATGCATACAAGACGTCTGAAAGCATGATCTCATTTTCTGTCATTGCTTGTGCCTTGCTTTCCATGGTGAGAGAATGTGCTTATTTCAGAAGAGCCTTAAAAACTTACAAAATGTCATATTCCTGGAAGACTCTGGCATTGAGAGCTCTCTGAGCCCTCCTATTCGGCTTGATTCCCTGGGACCCATTTACACAATATTTGGTCTGTCCACAAAATGCCATATTCTGTTCAGACAGAAAATGTTCAGACAGAATTTGTATTGTCCAGACAGTTGTACAGTTTCCTATTTCATACCTGCTAATTAGTAATAATCCTTTGTGCTCTCCTTGCATGAATTTAAAAGTAAGTCAGGAAGTCAAAAGTACATCAGCCCATATACAATCAGTAATATTTGAGTGACTTTGTAAGATATTTTACTGATCATAATTTGCTGCTAGTTCCTGTGTCCTCCAGTGAATGTCCACCCAAAAGCTTAGGAAGTTAGCTTAAGATAACCACTTCCTTTTAAGGGAAACACCAAACTCACAAAGGCATAGACACATAAGTTCACATGAAGGAGAGCAAAAGCCTCTCGAATTTACAATTTCATTGCTCTCCGCACAAATGTGTCTGCTAGTAAGCATGTTGGTCAACCACATGATTATAAACAAAGGAAATTCACAAAGGCAGACATTAGTATGCAACATCTGAGCAGTATCCAGGTAAAGTGGAGGCCTTCGTGAACTCACTTGGGACAACTCCCACTAGTAAGCAAGCTGATTCTAAGTGACTTTTTCTAAGATACTGATGGGAAGTTTCCTAGCTGATAGCTAAATTCTCTGTCCCTTCTGATCTGCTTACAGGTACTGGTTTCATTGTTCTTTTCAGTGTTTTGGTCTTTAACTTCAAACCCCTAAAATCTACATTTCAGATAAGGAAATTAAAGGGGCATCACGAAGTGCTTCTCTGAAAGACAGATGCCACTCTCTGACCTCTGCAACATCCCAGCTCTGCCTGTGCTCGCATCACATTTTGGTGGGTGTTGCAATAGTTTTCAACCTAATTTATGATCTATTTCCACTTTAGTCAATAGAAGATCTTGATCTTTTTCTCTGTTAAGACAATTCGTGAAAAAAATCTGTATAAAAAAATCGAATTTGACGTTTTTAGTTTCCCCTTTCCTGTCAAAGGCTATTTTTCATAATGTAGTGATTAATTTCTCCCATATGAAACATAAGAAAATCTGCTTAGATTTGAGATTCCTGTTAACATTTGGTGAGGATTACTCTCAAGATGAGCAGGAATAATGTACATCTAAAAATAATGGTAATAAATAATAATAATAATAATAATAATAATAATAATGTGCATCTTTGGTTGAATATTACATTGTAGATTTTTCCAGAATGAAATATTTTGCTTTTTTTCTCCCGGTAATGCATGAAGTTGTATTAAGCAAGGAGCAAATAAGCAAACAATTTATACAAAAGACAAATCCCCATACAATCTTTTGCTCAGTTTCTTTATTCTCCACCATGTGGTCTTCTGTATCACTAATTCTTTCTTCTGCCTCAATTATCCTAGCAGTAAGAGCCTCCATTTTTTATTACACCTCATAATAGCTTTTTTAAAATTTCAGCTTGGTTAGATTTTAGTTCTTTTATTTCTCCAGAAAGGGCTTTTATTTCTCCAGACAGATTTTCTCTGATATCTTCTGTGCGTTTTTCGAGCCCAGCTAGCACCTTGAGAATTGTCATTCTGAACTCTAGATCTGACATATTACCAATGTCGGTATTGATTAGGTCCCTAGCCTTCAGTACTGTCTGTTCTTCTTTTTTTTTTTTTTTTTTTTTGTGGTGAGTTTTTCCGCCTTGTCATTTTATCCAGATAAGAATGTATGAACAAGAGAATAAAATACTAAAAGGGTGGCGAAGACCCCAGAAGAATGTATGCTAACCAAATCTGAAAATAAAAATAAGGGTAAACATGATGATGGGATGGAATATGACTGTAAAGATGAAAATTATTTAAAAAATTCTAAAAAAGGAATTGATAAGTTGGTTGATAAGTTGGTTGGAAAAAGAAAGAAAAAGAAAGTGGAGAGAATTTGCTCAGGCTGGAGACTAGAACAAAGCCCTGTGCTAGATTTAGGTTAAGGTATATTTTGATCTGTTGGACGAAATTGTATCCCAAAGTTTTTTAGAAGAAAAAAACCCTATATGTATGCAAAAAAATGTTAGATACAATGAAGAATAAAATATGACTATAATAATGAAGGTTTAAAAAGATTTTTTAGGGCCCTTGAGTGGCTCAGTGGGTTAAGCCTCTGCCTTCGGCTCAGGTCATGATCTCAGGGTCCTGGGATCGAGTCCCACATCGGGTTCTCTGCTCAGCAGGGAGCCTGCTTCCCCACCCCCTCTCTCTCTGCCTGCCTCTCTGTCTACTTGTGATCTCTCTCTCTGTCATATAAATAAAATCTTTTTTTAAAAAGATTTTTTAGAAAGGCATTATTAAGATAAACTAGTTAAAAACGTTAAGAGAGCAAAGAGGAAAAGTTAAAAAAATTAGCATAAGAAAAAAAATAAAATTAAAAAACTTTAATTAGCTTTGCGAGACTAAAGAATCATGGGGGAAAAGCCATGAATTCCATGCTTTGCTTTCCCCTCCTCTGGAATTCCGCTGTTCTCTTCGATCAGTGAGCTTGGTCTTGGCTGGATGTTCTTGCTGATCTTCTGGGGGAGGGGCCTGTTGTAGTGATTCTCAAATGTCTTCTCCTGAGGTGGAATTGCACCACCCTTGCCAGGGGCCGGGCTAGGTAATCTCTTCGAGTTCACTCTCCGGGAGCTTTTGTTCCCTGTACGCTTTCCGTAGAGTTCCGGAGGACTGGAATGAAAATGGCAGCCTCCTAGTCTCCGGCCCGGAGGAGCCGAGAGCTCGGGGCCCCACTCCTCAGTGCGCCCTCAGAGACAAGCGCTCAATCACTCCCGTCTCCCTGGTCTCCGGCCAGGCTCCAAGCTCACCCAGCCTGTGACCGAGCATTTCTGTCTCTGGCACAGGGCCCCGCTGGAGTCTCCAAACCCGGCAGTCTCCAAACCCACTCTGCTCTTCCGGCAGATGGAGGTGGGTCTCCCCCGATTTGCCTCTTGTGGGGTCCCTGCTCAAAGATCAGTGACCTGACTGTGCCACGGATCACAGTTTAAGGTAACGCCAAGCTGAGCGCTCACTCCTTGGCTCCGTCTCTGTAGTCGGCTTCCCTGCTCTGATACCTGCGAGCTCTGGGACACTCAGACACCCCCAATCCTTCTGTGACCCCACGGGACCTGAGACCACACTGTCGCCAGAGGACTCCACCCCGCTTAGCCTCTGGAGTGATTTCCCTCAGCGGAGCAGGCTTTTAGAAGTTCTCATTTTGTGTTCTGTTCCTCCGCTGCTTGCTGGGAGCTGCCCCTCCCCCCGCGGTCTATCTTCCCGTTGCTTCGGATTCACTTCTCCGCAGGTCCTACCTTTCAGAAAGTGGTTGGTTTTCTGTTTCTAGAATTGCTGCTCCTCTTCTCTTCAGTCTCCTATTGGTTTTGTAGGTGTTCAGAATGGTTTGATAATTATCTAGCTGATCTCCTGTGACCTGATGTCATCTCAGTCTGCTATTCCTCTGCGATCTTGACTCCTCTGGTTCATATATTTTTAATGGTTGCCTTGTATTCTATGTTAGAAAAGTAGCCAAATATCTGAATCCATCTCCAACTTTTAAACTTTATATCAATTCCAAAATTTTTAAAATATAAGCAGGGCTATAATGAATATTTAGAACCTCATGGTCATTACAGTTCTGGTACACTGGATATTTTTCTATTTTTTTTCTAAGTACTTTCTGCCCAGGGATTTTGTCTATACTGTTCCCTGTGCAAGGAACAGTCTACTTTGGCTGTAGTTATGGTGGACTCCCCTTCATCATTGGAATTCTGCCCATGTGTCTCCTTGTTAGAAAGATTTTTCCTGTCAGTCCCATCTAAAGGACCTACCCTTCATACCAAGTGACTTTTAGTCATATTACCCTATTAATTTTCTTCATTGTACTTTCCACTATTAACAAATACTTTATTTCTTTGCTCCTGTTTTTTTTAGGGATGATAATCAACCATGATGTCTCCTTGTTCCTGATCTGAAGAAATAGAGAAATAGACCCAAGAATCAGGTAGAAATTAAAAATATATGCTTTCTTAGTGAGGCTTATTTGGAAAACGTTATCTATAGCTTTAACAAAATGTCTCTCCAAATTAAAATCACAATCATTAGCCTACCTCCACCCCCTAAATACGACGGTACATGGTCCTGTAGGCTTTAGCATGAAAGAATAGAAATGCATAAGACCAAAAAAGGAGCAGAGAAGGGGCATCCTCACTTCCTGTTTCCTGTTCTACAAATCCTATAAATAAGAGAGCAGGAGAGGGGCAGGTATCCTCCAGTGCTTCCATTCAGGGGAAGAGAGATTCCTCCCCTAAAAGGAAACAGGAAGAGAAGATGACAAATACACTACCTGACTTCTTCACTTTCTGTTTCCCCTGCAGAATGTGTCTACTTTCTCTCTGCTGTTCTTCCAGAGTTTAAAAGAAAGGCTGGAACAGATGATGTGCTTGAGGACTATGTGTTAAAGAATTGTTGAAATATAAATTTAAACTATATAAAACTGCACATATTCCATTTTCAAAGTTGATAAAGGGAGACATTGGTACATTTTTCCTGCAGGGAAGCTGACCATAGGTGTCACAAGCTTTGAAATGTCTATAATGTAGCCTCTGCAATTTGACTTTTAGAATATATCTTGAAAAATGAACACAGACCAACTTTCAGTTTGAAAGAATATTTATCTTGATGCTAATAAACCTAAAAGAGATAAGAACCCCAAAGTTTTCAACAGTAAGAAATAAAATAAATTGTAATATAATAAAATATCACATTAGTTTTAAATAATGCCTATAAAATATTACTTTAATACATGAAAATGTTTATTAAATTAAGGGGAAATGAGAGTAAAAAATTGTCTCTATAATATGATCCTGATTTTAAAATACGAATTTGAGGATTTAAGTTTTTACAAAGAAAAAATGAAATTATTTTTTTAAATATTCTGTTGGATTTGAAACTACAGCCTAATTTGAAAGTAAAGATAGTTCTCAGGTTGTTTCTGGGGACAAGGCGAAGAGAGTGCGAAGGTACAGCAAGCACCAGTTTACATGGGTTCAAGACCGTTCCATGACCGTTTTTCCTCTGGGATAGACCCAGCCACCTCCCAGGAAGAGCTTCCTAGAAAGAAATATCCAACCAGTGCCCCACCTGTTCCCACTCCCTGTTACCCTTAGAACTCATCAGAACAGCAGGGGCCAGTGAGCATGGTAACAGGTGAAGAAGGTCTGAGGGAAGTCCATGGCCACAGGAGTCGCCAAATCTGGGAAGATATCACGATGACAATTCTGTCACACCAGAAAATAAGATAAGCTCCAAGATTTTTCTTGGAGAGAAAATACCCCCAAAATAACATTAACAGCTGTGTTGTCATTGTAATTCATTTTCCCTTTTGAGATTCATTGTTGGGAAAGCTGTAGAAATGTCCTCCTTATTTACCTGAACTCAGGATATGTACACGTGTTCATTGCAAGTAGCCAAATAATTCTTTCTCTTATGCCTAAATTTCAGTATCCAGTGTTGATAAAATAAGCGATAAAACTCTCAAATAAAACTGCAATCATTGGAGATGGAAAAGAGGTTCTGGAAAGAAGCTTGTAGGGAGGATTTGTAGCTGAAAATAGGGGCTTACAAAGTAATAAAGATACTATAAAATTGAGACTATTTATAAGGCATTTCAAATCTGAAATAAATAGGTAGAAAAGCGTCTGAGGAGGTAAATTGATAAGTAAGCAACATATGAAGAAGAGAGGGCCCTAATTCCTCATATCATGGGCCAAGAAGACAAGCAACCTTAGGAAACAAAACTACCTCCTCTTGCGTACACTCTGTCAGGGCATCTCTCTTCTAACTACATTAGCAATCAAGATTCGCACCCTTGAAGGGAAGCCAGAGCACTTTATTTCTCCAAAACGACATATGTGTGCATGTGTGTATGTGTGCGCATGTGTCTGTGTGTATGCTTTAGTTACAGAATGTAATTGTGTATATTGTGTTGTAACATATTTTATTTATAATAAATTATACACAGCTATATCCTGTCATTCCATTGATACAAGGGGATTTTTTTTCTGATTTATAAGAGCACACTGAGTTTTTTAGACATACCTAAAATAAATGGCAGAAAATCAGTCCGGAGTCATATATTTCTAAATGATCGTTCTGTAATACATAGTGATATTTTGAATCTTGATTACCCTAGAAGTCTGACCTTTCTGTTGTGAATGTGGACTTGTCAGTCTCTGCCATAGGAGCATGGGAGGCAACCAGACATGGATCACAGAAGTCACCCTGCTGGGATTCCAAGTCGATCCAGCCCTGGAGCTCTTTCTCTTTGGACTTTTCTGTCTCTTCTATACCCTCACCCTTCTAGGGAATGGAGTCATCCTAGGGCTTATCTGTTTAGACTCTAGACTGCACACTCCCATGTACTTCTTCCTCTCTCACCTGGCCATTGTTGACATCTCCTATGCCTCCAACAATGTCCCCAAGATGCTGGCAAATCTTGTGAATCTGAAAAGAACCATCTCCTTTGCTCCTTGCATTATGCAGACTTATATGTATCTGGCTTTTGCTCATATAGAGTGCTTGATTTTGGTTGTAATGTCCTATGACCGGTTTGTGGCAATCTGCCATCCCCTACATTACACTGTCATCATGAACTGGAGAATATGCATGGTCCTGGCTGGCACTTCCTGGGTGTTTAGCTTCCTCTTGGCCCTGGTCCATTTAATTCTCATCCTGAGGCTGCCCTTCTGTGGGCCTCATGAAATCAACCACTTCTTCTGTGAAATCCTGTCGGTCCTCAAGCTGGCCTGTGCTGACACGAGGCTCAACCAGGTGGTCATCTTTGCAGCCTGTGTGTTTATTTTACTGGGGCCCCTCTGCTTGGTGCTGGTGTCCTACTCACGCATCCTGTTGGCCATCGTGAGGATCCAGTCCGGGGAGGGCCGCAGGAAGGCCTTCTCCACCTGCTCCTCTCACCTGTGCGTGGTGGGGCTCTTCTTTGGCAGCGCCATTGTCATGTACATGGCCCCCAAATCCCGCCACCCTGAGGAGCAGCAGAAGATCCTTTCCCTGTTTTACAGCCTTTTCAACCCTATGCTGAACCCACTGATCTACAGCCTGCGGAATGCAGAGGTCAAGGGTGCCCTGAGGAGACTGCTGTACAAATGGAGGCACATGTGAGGGACGGTGAAAATCAACATGGTGAGGGGCCTTTTGCTCCCCATGAAATATAGTAAGTGGCATTTTTTCACCTTATGCTACAATAAATGCCATATCACGGTAGAATATTTTAGACCTAAACACACAACCTGAAGCCATACAGACTTTAGAAAATAGATGAAAACCTTCAGGACCATGCATATGCAAAGATTCTTAGAGATGAACCAACAAGCGCAAGACAAAACATTTGAAGAATTGATAAATATTTGGCCTTTTCAAAATTAATCCTTGTGATCATCAAAGTCACTATGAAGAGAGAAGAAATGCAAGTCACCAACTGCTTTGTATTTTTTTAAATGCAATAGTGAGTCGGGTGTGGCCACATGAGGAGACACAGGGAAGTGCCTGGGAAACACAAAGTTTGTTGTCCTCTTAAGTTCTGGAGAAGGAGGCATGTACGCCTTGCAGGACCATATAGGAAAGATACCAGGGTGGTCAGGAGACAGAAGACAGGGGCAAGGGAAGATTTATATCATTGCCTTCATGAGCATTTCCACAGAAAACACCCAATAAATTGTTGTATAAGAGCAAGCTGGAGTTCCCATAATGGGTAAATCGTTAACGTGTACAGAAAGGGCATCATGAAGACAATGGGCCAGGAGAATTCTAAAGCTGAAGAGTTCTGTGATCTTCAGACCTGGAGTTACCTTACTTCCAATAATCTCCTTTAACTCCATCTGGCTTCACAGGGCACCTGGATGGCTCAGTCAGTTAAGAGTCTGCCTTAGGCTTAGGTTATGATCCCAGGGTTCTGGGATCAAGCCACTCATCAGGCTCCCTGCTCTGCAAGGAGCCTGCTTCTACCTCTCCTCCTGTAGGCCCCCTACTTGTGCATGTTCTCTCTCTCTCTCTTTCTGTCAAATAAATATATAAAATCTTAAAAAAAAATAAATATATCTGGCTTCTCTTCAGCCTTGAACTATAGAGTGCTGTAAAATAGTATGTCCTACTGTTTGCCCTTACTTTCTCAAAAACCAACATGCCCAGTTCTGACCTTCATACAAGTGGGATGGATTTCCTCTCAGGTCTCCCAAATCCTTGGTATTAAAAAAGAATTATAATAAACCATTTTCAAATGCACAGTTTACAACTGTAAACTTCAAAGTCATGAAATGTTGCATCTCTGATCTCTAAAAGCAAAACAAAATGAAAATAAATAAATACCTTTTGCTTAGAAATGGAATTTTTAAGCCCTGAATAATACAGTAGATAATCTCCTTAGATCTCAAAGCAAATTTCTAAGACACTGCCTCCAACTATGAGAATAAAGTAAAACAAACAACAAACAAAATCCAGTCCTTTTGTCACCAAATTGTAATTACCAAAGGTGAAAACAATAATGGGGTTTTTCAGTACAACTGCTGAGAAGGGAAGTTTTATGAGGCACTCACAGCCATGCAGGCAGGATAGTGCTGAAGACTCCAGGCCCTATTGAGAGCTTCTTCAAAGAGCAACAAAGCCCATGAAGTTTTTGTTTATTTGTTTTTGAGTTTTTGTTTGTTTTTTATGTTCAGTTTGCCAGCATATAGTACATCATAAGTTTTTGTTGTAGTGTTCGGTGATTCATTAGTTGCGTATAACACCCAGTGCTCATCCCCACATGTGCCCTCCTTAATATCTATCACCTGGTCACTCAAACCCCACACAATCCTCTTCTGTAATCCTCAAACCTATAATCCTTGGTTTCCTGGAGTCCAGAGTTCTCATAGTTTGTCTCCCTCTCTGATTTCTTCACATTCAGTTTTTCTCTCTACTCCTTATGTTCCACATATGAGTGAAATGATATAATTATCTTCCTCTGCTTGACTTACTTCATTTAACATAATCCCCTCCAGTTCCATCCTTGTCGATGCAAATGGTGGGTATTCATCCTTTCTGATGACTAAGTAATATTCCATTGTATATATGTACCACATCTTTATCCATTGGTCTGTTGAAGGGCATCTTGTTTCCTTCCACAGTTTGGCTATTGTGGATATTGCTGCTATGAACGTTGGGGTGCAGGTGCCCCCTTCTTTTTACTACATCTGTATCTTTGGGGTAAATACCTAGTAGTACAGTCACTGGGTCATAGGGTATCTTTGTTTTTAATGTCTTGAGCAAACTTCATACTGTTTTCCAGAGTAATTGTACCAGCTTGCATTCCCACCAACAGTGCAAGAGGGTTCCCCTTTCTCCACAATCTTGCCAACACTTGTTGTTTCCTTTCTTGTTAATGTTGGCCATTCTAATTGTTCTGAAGTGATATCTCTCTCTCTCTTTTTCTAAGATTTTATTTATTTATTTATTTGTCAGAAAGCTAGAGAGGGCACAAGCAGGGGGAGCAGCAGAGGGAGAGGGAGAAGCAAACTCCCCACTGAGCAAGAACCCCAAAGTGGGACTCAATCCCAGAACCCTGGGATCATGACCTGAGCTGAAGGTAGATCCTTAAATGACTGAGCCACCCAGGCATCCCAAAGGTGATTTCTCATTGTAGTTTTTATTTTAATTTCCCTGATGTGTAGTGATGAACATTTTTTCATGTGCCTGTGAGCAATTTGTATGTCTTCTTTGGAGAAGTGTCTTTTCACATCTTCTGCCCATTTCTTAACTTATTTTTTTATTATTTTATTATTTGTGTTTTGGATGTTGAGTTTGATAAGTTCTTTATAGATCTTGGATATCAGTCCTTTATCAAAAATGTCATTCGCCATTCCATGGGTTGCCCCTTAGTTTTGTTGACTGTTTCCTTTGCTGTGCAAAAGGTTTTTATCTTGATGAAGTCCCAAAAGTCCATTTTTGCTTTTGTTTTCCTTGCATTTCAGACATGTCTTGAAAGAAGTTGCTGTGGCCAGTGTCAAAGAGTTTACTGCCTATGTTCTCCTATAGGATTGTGATGGATTCCTGTCTCACACTGAGGTCGTTCATCCATTTTGTGTTTACCTTTGTGTATGGTGTAATAGAATGGTCTAGTTTCATTGTTCTGTATATGGTTATCCAGTTTTCCCAGCACCAGTTATTGAAGAGACTGTCTTTTTTCCATTGGATGTTCTTCCCTGCTTTGTCAAAGATTAGTTGGCCATAGACTTGAGGGTCCATTTCTGGGTTCTCTATTCTGTTCCATTGATCGATATGTTTGTTTTTCTGCCAATACCATACTGTCTTGTTGACTACAGCTTTGTAATATAGCTTGAAGTCAGACATTGTGATGCTCCCACTTTGGAATTCTTTTTCAACATTCCCCTGACAGTCTGGAGTCAATTCTTTCCTGATTAAATTTCTTCAAAGTACAGGGATAAAGGGAACATACCTCAATATCATAAAAGCCATTTATGAAAAGTCCACAGTGAATATTATTCCCAATGGGGAAAAACTGAGAGATTTTCTCTTAAGGTCAGGAACAGGAAAAGGATGCCCACTCTCACAATTACTGTTCAACGTAATACTAGAAGTCCTAACTTCAACAATCAGACAACAAAAAGAAATAAAAACATTCAAATTGGCAAAGAAGTCAAACTGTCTTTCTTCACAGATGACATGGTACTTTATGTGGAAAACCCAAAAGATTCCAACCCCAAGTTATTAGAACGTATACAGCAACTCAGCAATGTGGAAAGATACAAAATTGATAAACAGAAATCAGTCGTATTTCTGTACATTAACAATATAATTGAAGAAAGAAAAATTAAGGAATCAATCCCATTTACAACAGCTCCAAAAACCATAAGATATCTAAGAATAAACCTAACCAAAGAGGTAAATGATCCATACTCTAGAAACTACAGAACACTTATGAAAGAAATGGAAGAAACACAAAGAGATAGAAAAACATTCCTCATGAATTGGAAGAATAAACCAGTAAAATGTCTATCCTGCCCAGAGCAATTTACACTTTCAATGCAATCCCTATCAAAGCCCAAGGACTATCAAATATCTCAGCTTGGGGATCTGTTCTCTCTCAGGGTTTCCATAACAGGTTCCATGGGAATCCACTTCTCAAGCACCTGTGATCAATTTGAGAGTTTGGGTGCAGTAATTTGTGCTATTTGTCTCACACTTATAACCCTTGAGATAGTTGGAAGTTTGTGTACAAACAGTGTGATGCCAATATCCACCCTGTTTGTTCCCAGAATTTTCCTCCAAGGACCATCAGACACAACCTTAGGTCTCCCCTCGGAGAAAATTCAGGGAATCCCCCCTCCAATCCTAGGAAGAAGATAAATAGATATAATAATCATAAGATCATTCTGGGAATTTGAATTCTCAGTAGAAACTCAAGAATGTTTTAAATTCATCTGACTCCAAAATAAAAACTACACTCCTGGGGTTCTTGGAAGAACCTTCAGCAAGTCTGTGAGTGACTCCTGTATCTGGGACTTAATCCTCTGAAAGCTACCTAGGGAACAGGGCCCTACATCCATTTTAGAGGTACATCTCTCAACTCTGTGGAGTTTATTGTAGGTTCAAGTTGCTTCTTGTGAGAAAACCCAGGGCTGACATGTCCTAATGTAGAAGAAATTATTAAGTTATGCTGGGAGATGATTTTCAGTATGGGTGCTGACAAAGGACAGGTTATGTGGCCAAAAATGACATTCCTGGGTGAACTTCCCTCCTGACTCACACCTTCCTCCTGAACTTCCTTCCTGACTCACACCTTCCTCCTAAACTTCCCTCTTGACTCGTACTTTCCTCCTGAACTTCCCTCTCGACTCTCCCTCCCCTACCTTAGGGACCATCTGCCCACTGTGTGGTGGGCAGACATCCTTGAATTCCCCTGGCATCTGTCTCACCATTTCCTCCTAATGTAACTGAGTAGTGATGGGCAGAGCTACACAGCTATCTTAGGGCTGGTGAGGGGCTCAGACACTAAGAAGTCTTATATTCAGCCATTGTCTTTGAACATGTTTCCCAAATGGCCAAATTAATGAAATGACTTTGTATATCACCTAGCTTAAATGAAGGGTTTTTTTTTTTTAAGATCTATTTATTGATTTTAGAGACAGAGCAAGCCCAGGGATGGGCTTGATCCTAGTACACCCAGATCATGACCTGATCGGAAATCAAGAGATGGTCACCTAACCAACTAAGACATCCAGGCGCCCAGAAGATCTTGATGTCCAGACAAACTTGTCTTAATGGAAAAGAATGTTCTAGTAACATTTACAGTAAATCTTTGCTGAAACACTGTAAAATGTAAGTTTGCCGTGTAGTTATCCTTTTTGGAACCGTACCAGTTTTTTACTCTTTTGTGAAGATTTTCAAGCTTAAAAATCACTGAGTTTATACACATGTCTTTCCAATAACAAAACGGGATAAAAAGGAGTGCCAATGGTCCTGACAATGGTTGGAGAAATAGATATAGCTCCCTCAATCAGGAAACATTCTGGGCTCCAGGACAGCCCATAGAGAGAGCTGCCCCTACTGACTGAACAAAGGTTTCCTTTTTGAGCTGCTATTGTTTCATTTACTCCATTGGGGAGATGAAATTTTAGGTATCACTACCATGACATTTTCTTCTGTATGCCAGTACTGTATCTGCTTTTTTTTTTTTTTTTTTTTTTTTTCTGGGAGAGAGGGTTGGGGGAGGGTAGAAGGAGAGAGAGAGTCTCAAGCAGCCTCCAGGACCAGCTCATGGACTAAAGCTGCTCCATCTCAGGACTCTGAGATCATGACCTCAGCCAAAAACAAGAGTCAGATGCTTAACTGATGGTGTGACCCAGTTGCCCCACTGCGTCACAGCTTTAATACAGGTTTATTCTTATTTTTATTTTATTTTTTATGTTGTTCATTCTTCTAACAGCAAGATGGTGATAATGGTAATGAAAATCTGAATGAAAAGATTAACCAATTCAGACACAAAAATAACTAGGCTAAAAAGTTATTAAACAAAGGTTCCCACTGAATAGTGATGGATTCATTGCCTTCAACAGTATTTTTATCCTTTCTGTTCACACAGTAAATGTGGTTCAGACATTGCTTATTGTATCCCACTGTGCCTCTGTAGAATTCTACAATACTGATATTGCTGTCTCCCACTTTACACAAGGTAGGCATAGTCTTTAATTGTAGCAAAAATCCATGACACGAACATAACGCACATTTACAGAGAAGCTTCCCAAAGGCAATCATACTCATGGAGGTGAAAAAAATCTATGATTTTTGTCTCTCTTTCCATTTTCCTGTGATCATATTCTAACTTCTCTAAGGAAGGAGAAACCACGTCTTTGTCAAATGAAACTGGCAGATAGAACATACTTAGTACATCCATTTTTTGAACTAAAATGACAACCATCCATCTAACAAACATCTGCTGAGTGCCTGTTTCATTTAGCACTTTACCTGTTATTTTGAGATGTAAAGATGTTCAGGACATATTAAACACCCACAAGACTTCCTATTTGGTGAGGGAATCTCAGTTCAAATATACGACATTTGGTATAATCTCCTTTTTATCTTTGATTTCATCTTGAGGATTATCCAGATCTTCATAGTGAGGATCTACCTCTTCACTGTTAGTATTGACCAAGCCCAGACATTTAGTAGGTACCTGAAGAGCCGCTTCGTGTGAATCTACTCTGATTCACAAGAGTAGAAAAGACCCTTTTTTTGCAGGTTGTTTTATCATTCGTGTTTCAGTGGGGCCAAGAGAAGATCAAGTAGGCTGCCTTCTTTCTCTTCGTAGTACTCAGTGGTACCTATAATAAAATGGTTCAATTGAGGAGGACTATGACAACACCCATGGCAACACCCCACCAGAATTATACAACGAGGGTAGTGATGCACACGGTTTGTAACCACACTGATATTTTTGAATGTCCCATTTTCGTTTTCCAACCCAATATATACTAGATTGCGAATTTACAATTCCCTAACCCTAGTATGCTCTTAAGTGTTATGCAATAATTCTCAGTATTTAAAAAGTTACTGAATTCATCCTACACTCAGAAAAGTCACACAATGGTGGAGAAAAAGAGAATAAGGTAAATATGAAAGAGATATTGAAATTTGTTGAATCTGTGTGAAGGCATTTGAGAGTTCTTTGCCTAATTCTTGACCCTTTCTTGTGAGTTTAAACTTCCACATTAAAAGTTCAATCAAGAAGATAGCCAATTCTGGCGGATAGGAGGTGTGGCTAGTAGGTATAAAGATAGAACCTTTCTCCAAACTCATTTTGAGATAAGTAACTCTAATTTTGGTTGATTCTCCAGCTCTGACCTTTTCTCATACTTGAGTCCTTGATAAACTGTCACTGAGAAATGGGAAGCAACCATTCATGGGTCTCAGAGTTCATCTTGGTAGGACTCCAGCTCAGTGCAGAGATGGAAGTATCCCTCTTCTGGACCTTCTCCCTGTTCTACATCTTCAGCCTGTTGGCAAATGGCATGATCTTTGGGCTCATCTGTCTGGACCCGAGACTGCACACCCCCATGTACTTCTTCCTCTCACACCTGGCCATCCTTGACATGTCCTATGCATCCAATAATGTCCCCAAGATGCTGGCAAACTTAGTGAATCAGAAGAGAACCATCTCCTTTGTTCCATGCGTAATGCAGACATTTCTCTATTTGGGCTTTGCTGCTACAGAGTGCCTGATTTTGGTGGCGATGTCCTATGATAGGTTTGTGGCAATCTGCCACCCCCTCCAGTACACTGTCATCATGAGCTGGAGAGTGTGCACGGTTCTAGCTGTCACTTCCTGGTCATGTGGATTTACTTTGTCTCTGGTACATGCAATTCTCCTTCTAAGGTTGCCCTTCTGTGCATCCAGGAAAGTGAACCACGTCTTCTGTGAAATTCTGTCTGTCCTGAAGCTGGCCTGTGCTGATACATGGATCAATCAAGTGGTTATCCTTGCTGCCTGTATATTTGTCTTAGTCGGGCCAGTCTGCTTAATGCTAGTCTCATACATGTGCATTCTCTGGGCCATCCTAAAGATCCAGTCAAAGGAGGGCCGCATAAAGGCCTTCTCTACCTGCTCCTCCCACCTCTGTGTGGTGGGGCTTTTCTTTGGCATAGCCATGGTGGTTTATATGGTCCCAGAGTCTAATCAACGAGAAGAGCTGGAGAAAATACTGTCCCTATTTCACAGTCTCTTTAACCCAATGCTGAACCCCCTCATTTACAGCCTGAGGAATGCTCAGGTGAAGGCTTCTTTGTATAGAATATTGCGGAAAAAAAACATGTGAATCATAGATAGAATGTTGTTTGAGTAGCATTTCCTTTTAAATTCAGTGGTTTGCTGAAGCAAAAAACAGAAAAAATTCCCACTTAGAGTTTGAATTAAAATGGTAACTGAGCACCCGGCTAGCTCAGTCGGTAGAGCATGAGACTCTTAAAATGGTAACTGTCCATTTTTTAGCTTTAAAAATAGGGAAAAGTTCAATGAAAAACATGTCATCTAAAATTGAGAGACTATATTGGGATTTTGTACATCTAAATTATCAGAATATTTAGTCTTTTTTAAAATAGATTCATTTATTTATCTATTTGAGAGAGAGAGAGAGAGACTAGGGGAAGGGACAGAAGGAAACAATGTCAAGCAGACTCCCCACAGAGTGCAGAGCCTGATACTGGCCCAATCCCCGGATCCAAGAGATCATGACCTGAGCTGAAACCACAAGTTGGTCACCCAACTGACTGGGCCATGCAGGCACCCCTAGTCTTTCTTTTAAAAAATATTAAATGTTCTTTATTTTTTGAAATCAGGAATATTAATGTATGGAGAAAAAAATTTAAATGTAAAAAATTACATCAGTGCATTTCTCTGGCTTATGTATTTAGACATATGTGATTTTTTAATCACCTTGTGGTAGCTAGAAACAGCACAGTAAGATTAATACCATAAGATAGAACTTCCAGAATAGATCTGAAATTTCAGTAGAGAAAATGTTGCAGAATTATATGACTCTGTCTTACCAATTGCAAGACCAATGAAGTAAGAGTTTAGAGAAACTTTAAATTCCTTGATGGAATAATTTATGAGTAAAGGGGAGAAAGTTAGGGAAAGCTCTAGTCCAAGGAGAAACCATACAAAAGTATCCTAAAATATATTAAATGTTGAGGATTTGGTGACATGAAGAACATTCATTAGTAAATGTTTAAATGGTTCTAGAGGTAAGAGTTTTGAGCATTGCTCAAATATTACATTTATTATTGGGTTATAATAATTTCATTATTTAAAATAATTTCTAATAAGATTGAATTACCTGTTAAAGTTCTTCAAATAGTTCCCAACAACATTTTTTGTAGTATTGAATCAACTTACTTGAAGATGGTTTGGGGTAGCACCAAACATCATGAGACAATTATGGTTAGATAACATCGTCTTTCTTTCATGGTGGTGGAAGTTCCTCTGAATTTACCAGATTGAACAACTGTCTTCATGATGCTAATGGTGATAAGATAAGTAATAGCTGCTTTTTTTTATCATTCAGTATTTGTAGATATTGCAAAATGATCACAATAAGTATAATTAACAACTGTCACTATACAATTTTTTCATGTATTGAAAACTTTCAAGATCTGCTCTCTTAAGAGAAACTTTCAAACATGCAATACAGTATTAGTAACTACAGTCACTTAACTGTGCATTCATCTCCGTAAGTTATTTATTTCGTAACTGGAACTTTGTGCCTCTTGATTCTCTTCACCCATTTCACCCACTCCCCATGCACTGGCCTCTGACAATCATCAATCTGTTCCTTGTATCTATGAGCTAGTTGTTTGGGTTTTTTTTTCTCTTTCTCTTTCTTTCTTTCTCCTTCTTTCTTTCTTTTCTCCTTGCTTCCTTCCTTTCTTTCCTCCTTGCTTCCTTCCTTTCTTTCCTCCTTCCTTCCTTTCTCCCCTCCCTCCCTCTCTCTCTTCCCTTCCCCCTCTCTCCCTTTCTTCCTTCTTTCTCCTTCTCTCCTTCCCTCCCTCCCTTTTTGGTTCCACATATAAGTGAGATCAATATGGTACTTGTCTTTCTCTGTCTGATTTATTTCACTAGCCTAATGCCCTCAAGATCCATCCAGGTTGTCACAGACAGCAAAGCTTCCTTCCTTTTTATGTCTGATTACTATTTCATTTTATACATACCACATTTTCTTTTTCCATTCTCCCATTGATGGGAACTTATGTTGTTTCCTTGTCTTAGTTATTGTGAATAGTGCTGTACTATCATGGGGGCACAGATATCTTTTTGAGTTAGTGTTTTCATTTCCTTTGGATGAATTCATCCTTTGGATGAATGAAATTGCTGAATCAAATGGTAGTTCTATTTTGAATTTTTGGAGGAACTTCCATAACTGTTTTTTATAGTGGCTCTACTAATTTATATGCATAAGGGTCCCCTTCTTCCCACATCTTCAACAACACTTGTAATCACTTGTGGTTTTGATAATAGCCATTCTAACAGGTGTGAGGTGATAATCTCATTGTGATTGTGATGATGACGTGTGATGTCAAGCCACTTTTCATGTGCCTGTTGGCCATCTGGATGTCTTCTTTGGAAAAATGTCCATTCAGATCTGCCCGTTTTTAAAATGGATCATTTGGTTTTCTGTCATTGAGTTATATGAGTTCTTTATATATTTTGGATATTAACCCCTATTGGATAAATGATTTCCAAATATTTTCTCTCATTTAATAGGTTATCTTTTCATTTTGCTGATGGTTTTCTTTGCTGTGCAAAAGCTTTTTAGTTTTATCTTAAAATATATCATGATGTTAATTATCCTCTATTTTTCAACAAGTTATGAGAACTTTAATTAACTTTAAGAGTCATAAAATTCTAGAATAGGTACAAAATTAAGCATAATTAACTTTCATTAAAATATATAGTATCCAATTAAATATATATAGTACTCAAAGCATATAATATATAGTATTCAACAATATAACCAAATATATATGCTGAGAAAGATAATCAAAGACATTTAATAAGCTTAAATAAGTAAACACATAAATAGAATTCACTTCACTTGGCAGAGGACCATCGTCTATGTCCACTGTCTGTTCGTTGCGTTTTTTCCATCATAATTTTATGTCTAAATTGTTCACATGTGCTCCCAATACATGGTTGTAACTATAAAAATAAAGGCAATTCTATGCTTCTTCCACTTTTCTGAGCAAGATAATTATATTTCCTTGGAATATAAATTGCCACCATTATTAGAGCTAGAAATTTTTCAAAGAATAATTAAATCTTTGCTGAAACATGAAATAGAAGATGGTTCTAGAGAAGATGACCCAGAAAGTGACTTCATTTCATTTCAATTCAGTGCTTCCAATGAGAATTAAAAATTTGCCTTAACTGTTGCCCAAAGTCAATATCTCAGATTCTAAGATGTCAGGCTATATATTTGGAATGAGCTTATATATTCAACAATATAAACAAACTTCATAAACTATAAAAGTTATTCGAGCAAATCAAATGTTTATTTTCTCTATATAATCGAAAATAGGAAAAGTCATATTGTTCTAATATTAACCATTTAATAATTAAGCACTTTAAAGTAAAAGTTTAAAACATTTCTCCATTGTCTTATTTCTTGTATGGAAAGAAAGAATGGAAAAGAGAAATCAAGTTATTTAAAGCTCTTAAAATAAGGCTATTAAAAAATCTGTGTTTCTAAACTATTATCTGGTTCAAAATTGTTATTTGTAGGGTATAATTTTTCGAGTAGAATTTCGTTTTTACACTGGTGCTTAGCTATATACACTTTGGAGGGGTCAGAGCTGTGTTTTTCGCTGTTCGGACGTCGTCGTGAATACTGTACTGTAAGCTGCATTATAGGAAAGCCTATAGAACCTTCTATCTGAGGAAGAGACCAGCAGTGGCAGCCTTCTAGTGATCAGAGGGTCTTCCGAAAGTTACAAAGGGTCTGCGGAGTCACAGCAGGGACAAGTTGTGCCCCGCAAGCTCACTGATAATTCTCATTCTCAGGAGAAAGCCGTGGAAGAGGGAAAACACACGCATACCTGGCCACAGCAGTGGCATTAGAGGACGCCAGTAAGGTACCCCAGAGGTTAGTCAGAGGTCAAGAATTCAGAGGTACATGAGGTTAAAAGAGCAGATCCCACCACTAGATTGGACTCAGGGAGACAGGAACGAATCTCCTTTCCCCTACTCACTGTGTGGCTGGTGCAAGTACTTAAAATACAGAGTCCTCATCGTGAAATTAGGAATAATACTTCTGCTCCAGAAGATCAAGGCATGCCAGCGGGACACGGCATCAGCACAGGGCGCGACACAAAGACACCCCGAGAAAATGACACTCACATACTCAGTATCCAGAGACCACTAGCCAGGCATGAAGACTGAGGACTGTTTGCGGACACGGTATCATCAGAGTCATGTGGTGTCCCGCTGCTCGGAAGGAAGGCTCTTTCCTCTTGAGCTTTGCTTCAAACAGCAGGATCCCAGCGAGGGGCCCCTCGAACTTGAGGAAACAGTTTGTCAGCAGCAGTCTTGTACTTACTACTTATCACCAGCACAGCTGATCATTATTTTTTCTTAACCCTCAAAGTCCACAACATGGATCCCGTCATTCTACTACCTGAGACAGTGATTTTTTTTAAGCCTCCAGAAAATGTCAGGGGCTCTAAAAACATCAAGGCAGTAATATCTTCCATCCTGTTATGTTACATTTTTTCCCTCAGGAATAATGCAGAGAACCTGCTAAGGGGATGGGCAACATATATGTGGCTAGGGAACCCTTCTTTGTCAGAAGAGGGGCTTCTGGGTCACTTTATCTGCTTCTGGAATAACAAGGGGGACGCTCAGTGCTGATGCTCAGACCGGGTGGAGCAGGTTCAGCCAGGGACTGAGGGCTGCCATATACGTGGACCAGCGTCAGGACGGGCATCAGCACACAGTGCAATACAAGGAAGTGACCCAGCTTCAGTTACCCGAAATAGGTGTTTCATTCCCTCCCCCTGGGGCTCTTTGAAGCTCAACTTCTTTAAGGTCATCTGAGGTCCTCTGACCCCAGACGAGGCCAACCTGATTGCCGGAGAATCAAGCAGAATGACAGCACATCCACTAGAGAGCAGCTGACGGAACTCGGTCTCCAGAGGCCGCCTGCCTGAGCTCAAATCCAAATCCTGCCACTTACCCCCTGTTGACTCTGGGCTAGTTTTTTAACCTTTCTGTCTCCGTTCTGTCATCTGTAAAATGTAGATAACTGTACCTACCTCACAGAGAAATCACGTGGACTGAGATTTTGTAAATGCACAGAGCATACATAACACATAGCAGAAACTGTGTAAGTGTTTGACAAATGACAGAAAAATTACATCTACCACGGGCTTGGTGTTACGGCTGGTATTGGAATCCCAGAATAGAAAATATTTCGTATTACCTTTCCCCTTTAATGCATAATGCTGATTTGTCAGTCATTGACCTTGAAAGACTCTAAAAAGATAATTTTTTTTTCTTAGACCTATTCTTTCATTTGGGTTAGAAATTATTTTCCCTACTTAACAGGCAAAGCAATTGAGATTTGGAAAGTTTAAATTACTTATTAAAAGTGAAAAGGAAAAAAAAGAAACTTGGTGAGAAGAGATTAGAAACTGGGAGAACAGTTCTCTCAAACCTGCTAGGAGACAGAACATTTTTGCAAGATGCCATTCACAGCCCCTCCTGAAAAGTAATTAGAGCCTCTGAGAAGTCCGAGCAGTTTTCTAACAGACGTTCATGATATTTCAAGAGCCTTTCTGGGCATGTAGGGTTACCCACTCAGCTGACAGTCGGTTTGGGTACTTGCCTACATCTTTTTTTTTTTTTTTAAAGATTTTATTTATTTATTTGACAGAGAGAGAGATCACAAGTAGGCAGAGAGGCAGGCAGAGAGAGAGGAGGAAGCAGGCTCCCTGCGGAGCAGAGAGCCCGATGCGGGGCTCGATCCCAAGACCCTGAGATCATGACCCGAGCCGAAGGCAGCGGCTTAATCCACTGAGCCACCCAGGGAGAGATCCCAGCTAGGCAGAGGGGCAGGCAGAGAGAGGAGGAAGCAGGCTCCCCGCTGAGCAGGAAGCCCGATGTAGGGCTCGATCCCAGGACCCTGAGGCCATGACCTGAGCTGAAGGCAGAGGCTTAACCCACTGAGCCACCCAGGTGCCCCTTGCCTACATCTTTAACCTATTTTGTGACAAGCCTAATAATCTTTATTTTTTTTAACCTTCCAGTAAGTACTTTATTTTTTAACTTATTTTTGTTATGTTCAATTAGCCCACATATAGTACATTATTAGTTTTTGGTGTAGTGTTTAAGGATTCATTAGTTGCATGTAATCTTTAATCAGACATTTACATATTATATCTGCGCTCTTTTTCTTACAAAATGTTTTTACCAGCAGGAGGCAGCACTGAGTTTCTTTTACTCAGCAACCTCTCTAGCGGCTTGTTTGAAATAGAACGGTGAGGTGAGCTCAAAGTCACTTTACCTCTCACCTCTCTCCTACTCTTCCTTCTCCTTCCCCCTTTCCTCTTCTCCTTTTTTTTTTTTTTTTTCCTTTTTTTAAACAAAGTAACCCAAGGTCAGAAGGGAGGGGCCCAGAGCCGGTTACATCTCTGTGAGTGCTGAGCTGTTTTGCTCTGGGCAGTGAGGAAATGCCTGCCCCTGGGCTGGTTTGGGAGCTGGGAGGTTGCAGGAGGGTGCTGCATGCAGAGGAAAAGACAAGACTGGAGAGTGGGAAAGCTCTTGAGAAAAGGAGCCGCCATCACAGACCAAGGAACTCTGGTAAGAAACTTTGAAAAGTCACCCATGGCCTCAATCATGATGTTTTGAGTAATGTAACTACTGAAAACCTCAGCTTTCCCAAGATGGCTAGATTTCCACTCCAGCTCTGGGTCTGCACCTGGGTGAGGGAGAGACTGAACGTAAGTGCTAGAAACTCACCTCAGGTGTCTTCCTTTATTATAGGGCATAGTTTATGTAATTCTAAAGGCTGCCCTAATTATGCCTTCTTTATAATTGAGGGGCTTAAAGGCATCTGCCCTTGGAGGATAAGTGCAGCCCACCAGATAAGACAGTGGTTTTTTTCACACAAGATGAGGGTTTTGGTTTTTAACTTTGTAAGAGAGTTGTGGTTTGAATTTCTCCTTGAGGGGAACAGAATGTATTGATGGGAATGTTGATCACTTTTACATGGTGTATAGAACACAAATTTGAAATACTTTGTTAAAATCTCTGCTTATTCATGAACTTAAAAAAAAGAAATCCCCATAGTGACCACATAGTGCATAAACCCTACATCTTTAGGCATGAAAGAAGCGATTTCTTTTCTAAAGACTTTCTCCTGTTTTGCTGCTTTAGAACTAGTTAACCCAAATAGTCCCCCCAAATTTCTAGAAAATGGGCTCCTAGAACTCTTTCATAGAGTTGGCTTTGTATTTTCAACCAATTAGATGGGGTAGAATTTTCTACTGGTCTCTGGTGTTCAGAAATTGTGTAGGTGAGTGTTTTCCTCCAGTTTTTAAATATTAAGTGTGTTTTTTTTTTTTTTTTTTTTTTTTAAAGATTTTATTTATTTATTTGACAGAGAGAGAGATCACAACTAGGCAGAGAGGCAGGCAGAGAGAGAGGAGGAAGCAGTCTCCCTGCAGAGCAGAGAGCCCGATGCGGGGCTCGATCCCAGGACCCTGAGATCATGACCTGAGCCGAAGGCAGCGGCTTAATCCACTGAGCCACCCAGGCGCCCCTTAAGTGTGTTTTTATTTCTGACAAAGAACAGGTGGATCATCAAGGTCAGAATTATTTTCCTTTTTTTTTAAATTTAATTTTATTTTCAGTGTTCCAAGATTCATTGTTTATGCACCACACCCAGTGCTCCATGCAATATGTGCCCTCCTTAATACTCACCACCAGTCTCACCCAACCGCCAACTCCCCTCCCCTTCAAAACCCTCAGTTTGTTTCTCAGAGTCCACAGTCTCTCATGGTTTGTCTCCTCCTCCAATTCCCCCCAACTCACATCTCCTCTCCTTCTCCCAATGTCTTCCATGTTATTCCTTTTGCTCCACAAGTAAGTGAAACCATATGATAGTTGACTCTCTCTTCTTGACTTATATCACTCAGCATAATCTCCTTCAATCCTGTCCATGCTGATACAAAAGTTGGGTATTCATATTCCATTGTATATATGGACCGTATCTTCTTTATCCATTTGTCTGTTGAAGGGCATCTTGGCTCTTTGAACAGTTTGGCAATTGTGGCCATTGCTGCTAAGAACATTGGGGTACAGATGGCCCTTATTTTTACTACATCTGTATCTTTGGGGTAAATATCCAGTAGTGCAATTGCATGGTCATAGGGAAGCTCTATTTTTAATTTCTTAAGGAATCACCACACTGTTCTCCAAAGTTGCTACACCAATTTGCATTCCCACCAACAGTGTAAAAGGGTTCCCCTTTCTCCACATCCTCTCCAATATTGTTGTCTATGTCTTGTTGATTTTGGCCATTCTAACTGGTGTAAGGTGGTATCTCAATGTGGTTTTGACTGAATCTCCCTGATGGTTAATGATGATGGACCTATTTTCAAGTGTCTGTTAGCCGTTTGTATGTCTTCTTTGGAGAAGCATCTGTTCATGTCTTCTGCCCATTTTTTGACGTGATTATCTATTTTGTGTGTGTTGAGTTTGAGGAGTTCGTTATAGATCTTGGATATCAGCCCTTGTCTCTAGTGTCATTTGCAAATACCTCTCCCATTCTGTGGGTTGCCTCTTTGTTTTGTTGACTGTTTCCTTTGCTGTGCAGAAGGTTTTGATCTCGATGAAGTCCCAAAAGTTCATTTTCACTTTTGTTTCCTTTGGCTTTGGAGACATGTCTTGAAAGAAGTTGCTGTGGCCAATGTCGAAGAGGTTACTGCCTATGTTCTCCTCTAGGATTTTAATAGATTCCTGCCTCATATTAAGATCTTTTATCCATTTCAAGTTTATCTTTGTGTATGGTGTAAGAGAATGGTCAAGTTTCATTCTTCTACACATAGCTGTCCAATTTTCCGAGCACCATTTACTGAAGCAACTGTCTTTTTTCCCACTGTATTTTTCCTGCTTTGTCGAAGATTATTTAACCATAGAGTCGTGGGTCCATATCTGGGCTCTCTACTCTGTTCCACTGGCCTATGTGTCTGTTTTTGTGCCAGTACCATGATGTCTTGGTGATCACAGCTTTGTCGATAAACCACTGGCCAAACCAATCCAAAAGAAAATAGAGAGGACCCAAAGTAATAAAATTATGAATGAAAAGGGAGAGATTACAATTAACACCAAGGAAATAGAAACAATCATCAGAAATCATTATCAATAGTTATATGCCAATAAGTTAAGCAACCTAGAAGATATGAATGCATTCCTGGAAACCTATAAACTTCCAAAACTTAATCAGGAAGAAACTGACAACCTGAATAGACCAATATCTGGTAAAGAGATTGAAGCAGTGATCAAAAACCTCCCAAAAACAAGAGCCCAGGGCCTGATGGATTCCCTGCAGGATTCTACCAAACATTCAAAGAAGAAATAATACCTATTCTCCAGAAGCTGTTTCAAAAAATAGAAAGAGAAGGGAAACTTCCAGACTCTTTCTATGAAGCCAGCATTACCCTGATCCCCAAACCAGGCAAAGACACCATCAAAAAGAAGAATTTCAGGCCAATATCCCTGATGAATATGGATGCCAAGATCCTAGCTAATAGAATCTAACAGTACTTTAAAAAGATTATCCACTGTGACCAGGTAGGATTTATCCCTGGGATGCAAAGGTGATTCAACATTCACAAATCAGTCAATGTGATAGAACAAATCAATAAGAGAAGAGAGAAAAACCATGTGGTCCTCTCAATTGATGCAGAAATAGCATTTGACAAGATACAGTATTCATTCCTGATTAAAACGATTCAAAGTACAGGGATAGAGGGAATATTCCTCAACTTCATGAAATCTATGTATGAAAAACCCACAGCCGATATCATTCTCAATGGGGGAAAGCTGACAGCCTTCCCTTTGAGATCAGAAACATGACAACGATGTCCACTTTCGCCACTGTTGTTCAATATAGTACTAGAAGTCCTAGCAAGGCAATAAAACAACAAAAAGAAATAAAATTTATTCAAATTGGCAAAGAAGTCAAACTCTCTCTTTGCAGATGACATTACACTTTATATGGAAAACCCAAAAGACTCCACCCCCAAACTGCTAGAACTCATACAGCAATTCAGTAATGTGGCAGGATACAAAATCAATGTACAGAAATCAGTTGCTTTCTTAATACTAACAATGAAAATATAGAAAGGGAAATCAGAGAATCAATTCCATTTACTACAGCACCAAGAACCATAAGATACCTGGGAATAAAACTAACCAAAGAGGTAAAGGATCTGTACTCGAGGAACTACAGAACACTCATGAAAGAAATTAAAGAAGACACAAAAAGATGAAAAAGCAGTCTATGCTCATTAACACATTGTTAAAATGTCTATACTGCCTAGAGCAATCTATACTTTCAATGCCATCCTGATCAAAATTCCACCAGCATTTTTCAAAGAGCTGGAACAAACAATCCTAAAATTTGTATGGAACCAGAAGAGACCCCAAATTACTAAGGAAATGTTGAAAAAGAAAAGCAAAACTGGAGGCATCATGCTATCTGATTTAAAGCTTTACTACAGAATTATTTCCAAAGTAACATCCCTGTGCTTAGTCATGACTGACTTATAAGCCACCTGGTCCCTTCATATTAACGAGGTGCTCTCTCTGAACCTTCTTTAAGTACTTGTTCTTTCTTCACACCTATTTTCAAAACACAGTAAATTATATTTCAAGTTCTCTTCTATAAAATCTGTATTCTAATTCTAGACATTCAAAATTCATCTTCTGGAAACGCACGTTTCATTTCTCATGATCTTTCACCAGGGTGATCTTCTTGCTACTTAAATGGCAAGACCATTGCCAGTTCATCCTCACCTGAGGACATCATTCATGTAGTTTTCCTTGCTGGAGTGGTCCTACCTTCTCTACCAGCAATGGACTGCTGGCCACAGCAGCCAGCAACCACACGAGCACTATTATGACCACTCAACTACGAAAAATCTTCTCATTGATCCACTTGTTCCAGGAAATTGCTGGCCATAGAAAACACTGCCCCTCTAACATTGAATAATCCTTCTGCCTTTGGCCCTACACTGTGTGTTTAGCCCCTTATGGCCAACCAAGGACTGCCTAATGCCCCTGAAGCCAAATTAGACTCCTTGACTTTCCAAAAAAACCCCAAAATGACCAGAATAGAATGCTTCCCAACCATAGACTGTCTCAGTGTCTCCACTTTTTACTGTCTAAAACTTACTCTCCTTGCCAGCTCCTTTGAACTCCTGCTGATATAAAGCATGAGCAGATGGGTTGCCTTGCCAAAAGTCTATGAATAAACAGCGTTTTAAAAACTGTGTCTCAAATCTATCTTTGTTTTTGACACTAACCATCTAAATCCTACTAACTTTTCAGAAGCAATTTTGGTTCTAACCTCTCTATAGATGTCCAGCACTAAATTTCCACTTTTCTATGTTACCTTCCCCTGTCTATCCCCTGTGTAAACTGGTCCCAAGCCACCCACACACAGGCATTGTGAAGTAATATTAGGAATTGAAAGGAGGGGAGGTTATCTTCTTTCTCCCTGTCCACCCTCTCAATCATCTCCCTCTCTCCATACACCTAAAACTGAACTTAAGCTTAAACACATAATATCATGTCAATAAATGTTTTTGAGTATGTTCATATTCATCTCCCAGGGCAGTGAGAATAAAGTAGACCACACTACCATGTTATTTTATATATATAATATTTAGTCATGCTGCAGAACTTTTAAAATCTCATTGACATTGGGAGAAACATCAATATTCCAAACACTAATGTAAAAATGTTAAATAAAAAAACCTGTCAAAACCTTTTAAAACTTTTTAAAAAGCAACATTTCTGTTTTAGTGTTCAAATTTTCACAAATTCTTGACCTATGGTAAGGTCTTCATAAATATTTCTGAATGAAAGCATGCATGAATAAATGGCTGAAGGAGGGAAGGCCTACAGAATATATTTTTAAATTTATAAGTAACTTGGATATAAGAAAGTATACAAGTTTGGGAGAAGGAGCACAAATAGAAATTGAAGGGTGATCAAGGCCAATGTGTGCCACAGGTATACTATTCTGATCAACCGTTTTGATGGACACTATAGTTAATGTTTTTCAGCTACAAGGTGGCAACCTGATTATTGCTTATCAATAATCCTACAAACAAAATGTATCTAGTATCCTGTGAAAAGCAGCTTTACTCATTTAAAATACTAAGAATCCTGAGGAGAAAGGAGATAACCCCAAATAATAAGAAATTATTTTTTAAGTTAAAAATAATATATCTAGGAAATATTCCATGGCTGGATTCTTAGTTTCAGAGATAGAAACACTCTTTCTAAATTTTTGTAATCTGGTCATTACTTTGTATGATATTAGACACACAGTAGGGACTGAAATAGAGACTTGTTAAAAAAGGCTGGATAAAGTGAATTAAACCCTTCTTCCAGTTTTTAGTGAATTAAACCCTTCTTCCAGTTCTTAGTGACTCTCAGAAACTTCTTTCATGAGGTTATATTCTTTTCTATAATCATTTTCCTGTCTTTCATTATTTTTCTAAATTGAAATGTATTTGACATGTAACATTATATAAACTTAAGGTATACAATGTTAACTGTTTACATTTAATGTTGTAATATAATTGCAATTGTAGTGATAATTAGCCCTTTTATTGCATTACATAATTATCCTTTTTTAATTGTTGAAACAATTAAGTTCTAGTGTCTATTAACAAGTTTGTTAGATATGATACAATATTGTCGATAGTCACTATACTGTGCTTTAACTCTCTTAGGAATATGTACTACTCATTGCAAGTTTATATCCTTAAAAACATTTGTCCTGTCTCCCCAACCCCAAACCCCTGGTTAACAAGTTTGGATTTTTTAGATTCCACACATAAATGATGTCATATTTGTCTTTCTCTGTCTGACCCCTCTCACTTAGCATAATATGCTTAAGATCGATCTATGTTGTCACAAATGGTAGGATGCTCTCCTTTTTCATGGCTGAGAGTTTCCAATGTGTATATATACCACGTCTTCTTTATCCATTTATCTTTTGGGGGCTTAGGTTATTTCCATATCTTGGCTATGGTGACTAATGCTACAGTAAACATGGGAGTACGTATATCTTTTCAAAATCTTGTTTTATTTCATTGGCTATATACCCAGCAGTTGAATTGCTGGGTCATAACGATAGTTTGACTTTTAATTTTTTGAAGAGCCTCCATATTGTTTTCCATAGTCGTTGAACCAATTTGCATTCCCTTTTCTCCACATCCTTGTAAGCACTTACTATGTCTTGTCTTCTTCTTTTTTTTTAAGGATTTTATTTATTTATTTGACAGGAAGAGAGCGCATGCACATGCATACAAGCAGGAGCACAAGTAGTGGGGAGGGACAGAGGGAGAGAGAGTGAAGCAGACTCCCTGCTGAGCAGGAAGCCCAATGCAGGGGCTCAATCCCAGGACCCTGAGCTCATGACCTGAGCTGAAGGCAGATGCTTAACCAACTGAGCTACCCAGATGCCCCCGTCTTGTCTTCTTTTTTGAAGATTTTATTTATTTGACAGAGAGAGAGAGATCACAAGTAAGCAGAGAGGCAGGCAGAGAGAAGGGGGGGAAGCAGGCCTCCCACCAAGCAGGGAGCCTGATGCAGGGCCCAACCCCAGGACCCCGAGACCACGACCCCAGCCAAAGGCAGAGGCCCAACCCACTAAGCCACCCAGGTGCCCCCCACCCCGTGTCTTGTCTTCTTGATAGCCATTCTAGCAGGTATGAGATGACATCTCATTGTGGTTTAGATTTGCATTTCCCTCTCAATTAGTTATTTTGAGTGTGTTTTCATGTATCTGTTGGCCTTTTAGGCCAACAGATGTCTTCTTGGGAAAGGCATCAGTTTAGTTCTTCCCATTTTTAAATTGGATCTTTTATTGTCATTATTCAGTTGTATGAGTTCTTTATATATTTTATGTATTAACCTATTGTCTGATACATTTTTTGCAAAAATGTTCATTCGTTGCCTTTCATTTTGTTAATTGTTTATTTTGCTTGTGCAGAGCATTTAAGTTTGATGTAGTCCCATTTGTTGGCTATTTGTTTATTTACTTCCACTTGTGCTCTTGGTATCCTATCCAAAAACTCATTGCCAAATGGCAAAAGGGGAAAGGAAGATACAGGTCCTGTTATGGAATGAGTATGTCACAGGAATAAAAAGCAGAGCATAAGGAATATAGTCAAGAAAATTGTAATACTGATGGAATGAGATAGATGGTAGCCACATTTTTCATTAACATAGTAAAATGTATAAACTTGTCAAACAATTAAGTTGTACATGGGAAACCAATGAAACATTGTGTGTCAATATACTCAAATTAAAAAAAACATAATTGGGTGCCTGGGTGGCTCAGTCGATTAGGTTTCTGCCTTCAGCTCAGGTCGAGATTCCAGGGTCCTGGAATTGAGCCCTGCATCCGACTCCCTGATCAGCAGGGAGTCTGCTTCTCCCTCTCCCCCTCCCCCTGCTTGTGCTCTCTCTGTCTGATAAATAAATAAAATCTTTTAAAAAAATTTTTTAATTATAATTATTGCAAAGATCAATGTTGAGCTTCTTCCCCATATTTTCTTCTAGGATTTTTATAGTATCAGGTCTTAACATCTAAGTCTTTCATCCACTTCAAGTTAATTTTTCTGACTAGAATAACATAGGGGTCCAATTTTCTTTGACATATGGATATCCCTTTTTCCTAATACCACTTATTGTAGAGCTCATCCTTTCTCTTGTCTCCCTTGTCAAATACTAGTTGACCATATGTATTGGGGTTTAATTCTGGGTTCTTTATTCTGTTCTTGGTCTATGTGTCTATTTTGTGCCAGTACCATACTGTCTTTATTATTATAGATTTTTATTAAAGTTTGAAAGGAGAGCTTTCTTTTTCCTCAGGATTGCTTTGGCATTTCTGGGTTTCATGGTTCCATAGGAATTTTATGATTGTTTTTTCTATTTCTATGAAGAACACTACTGGTATTTTGATGGGAATTGCTTTGAAACTACAGATGGTTTTGGGTAGCATGGACTATTTAACAATAATTATTCTCCCAATCTGTGAATACAATATGTCTTTCTATGTTTTTGTATCTTCTTCAGTTTCTTTCAAAAAAGTCTTCATAGTTTTCATAGTACAGAACTTTCACTTCCTTGGTTAAATTCATTCTGAAGTATTTTAGTCTTTTTGATGCAATTGTGAATGGGATAGTTTAATTTTTGAGATGTTTCATAATTAATGTATAGAAATGCAATTGATTTCTGCACATTAATTTTGTACCTTGCAACTTTACTGAAATCATTGATTAGTTTCAACAGTTTTTGTTGAGTTTTTTGAATTTTCTGTATTCAAACCATATTATCTATAACAATAGCAACAATTTTACTTCTTCCTTTCTGATTGGATGCCTTTTCTTTGTCTCACATAATTTCTCTAGTTAAAGGACTTCCAGTACTACATTTAGCGATTGGTGAAAGTAGGCATCCTTATCTTTTCCTGATTTTAGAGGAAAAGCTTTCAATCTCTCTCTATTGAGTGTAATGTTACCCGTGGGTTTGTGGTAGATGCGCCTTACTATGCTGAGGTATGTTTCATCTATACCCAGTTTGTCAAGTGTTTTATCATGAAAGGCTGTTGGTTTTGTCAAATGCTTTTTCTACATCTATCAAGTTGATTATGTGGTTTTCATCTTTCATTTTACTAATGTATAAATTACATATATTGATTTGCATGTGTGAACTATCCTTGCATTCCAGGGACAGATTCCACTTGGTCATGGGGTATAATCCTTTCAATATGTTCATGAATTTGATTTGCTAATATTTTCTTGAGAATTTTTGCACCCATATTTATCAGGGATATTGGTCTGTAGTTTTCTTATGTTCTTATCTGGTATTGGTATTGGATTTATGCTAACCTCACAGAATGAGTTTGGAAGTGCTCCCTCATTTTCAAGTTTTGGGAATAGTTTGAGAAAGGTTGGTGTTAATTCTTTTTTAATTTTTCGTTAGAATTTGCCAGTGAAATTATCTGGTCCTGGGGTTTTCTGCTTTGAAAGGTTTTTGGTTACTGATTCAATCTCCCTATTCATTGCTGGTCTGTTCAGGTTTTCTATTTCTTCCTGATTCAGTCTTTGTAGGTTGTGTTTCTACAATGTTACCTGCTTTTTTATTTCCCCCTAGGAATTTACCCATTTTTTAGGTTACCTAATATGTGCCATATAATTACTTGTGGTAGTCTGTTATGACTGTATGTGTTTCTATAGTTTCAGTTGTAACATACCCTCTTTCATTTCTGATTTTGAGACTTACTAGTCTAGCTTAAAGTTTTGTCAGTTAATCTTCTCAAAGAACCAGCTCTTCTGTTGATCTTTTCTGTTTTTCCAGTTTCTATTTCATTTATTTCTACTCTGATCTTTCTTTCTTTTGCTAACTTTGGGTTTAATTTGTCCTTTTTCTAGTTGCATGAGGTATAAAGTTAGGCTGTTTATTTGAGATCTTTCTAGTCTTTACATATATGTACTTATCACTTTTGCTGTATCCCATAAGTTTTGATATGTCATATTTCCATTTTTATTTGTTTTAAGATAGTTTTTTTTATTTCCCTTTGATTTCCTTGACCAACTGGTTATTTAGAAATATTTTTACTTTCCACATATTTGTGAATTTTCCACTTTTTCTCTTGTTGCTGATTTCTAGTTTTATACCATTGTATTCAGAAAGTTGGTATGATTTCAAACTTAAATTTGATAAGATTTGTTTTGTGTTCTGTGTTGTATCATTTGATCTATCCTGTGGAATGTTATAGGTGCACTTGAAGAATGTGTATTCTGCTGTTGTTTGATGAAATGTTCTATTAAACTTCTATTTGGTCCATTTGTTCTTTTTTTAAATATTTTATTTATTTATTTGAGAGAGAGAGAGACAGTGAGAGAGAGCACGAGCAAGGAGAAGGTCAGAAGGAGAAGCAGATTCCCCGAGGAGCTGGGAGCCCAATGCGGGACTCGATCCCAGGACTCTGGGATCATGACCCTAGCCGAAGGCAGTCACCTGACCAACTGAACCACCCAGGCACCCCTGGTCCATTTGTTCTTAAGTGTGGTTCAGTTTCAATGTTTCCTTGTTGCCTTTTTTTTTTTTTAAGTCTGAATGAACTATCCACTGCTAGTGGTAGGGTACTGAAGTCCCCTACTATTATTGTACTGTGATCTATCTCTCCCTTTAGATCCGTTGGTATTTAATATATCTCAGTGTAGTGATATTAGGTGTGTATATACATATGAATGTTTTATCTTCTTGCTATAGATACTTTTATCATTATATAATGACCTTCTGTGTCTCTTGTTTCCATCTTTGGCTTGAAGTCTATTTTGTCTGCCATAGGTATGGCTATCCCACTTTCTACTTTGTTTTGGTTTCCACTTGCATGAAATATCTGTTCCGATCCCTTCACTTTGAGTCTACGTGTGTCTTCAGAGTTCTAACGAAAATCTTTTTCTACATTCTTATAGCTCATTAAGGTGAGCAGCACCAAGAATCCAAGAAAAAATATATATCTTCCATAAGAGAAAGCAATCTGAGAACTATTTCTTTAAGTTATTTTTAAATGGATGGTTTTAAAAGACTGGGGGTAGGGCACCTGGGTGGCTCAGTGGGTTGAGCCTCTGCCTTCAACTCAGGTCATGATTTCAGGGTCCTGGGATCAAGCCCTGCATTGGGCTGTCTGCTCAGCAGGTAGCCTGCTTCCCCCACTCTCTCTGCCTGTCTCTCTGCCTACCTGTAAACTCTCTGTGTCAAATAAATAAAAAAAAATCTTTTTTTAAAAAGCCCGTGGGTAGCAGGAAGTGATTTTTTAGTCTGATAACTGATACAACAAGATACAAAGCTCCCTTCCTTGAGGTTTTAGCCTAAATGTCACCCCTAAGAGAGGATAGCTCTGATCACCCTTGAGCAAATAGTTCTCCATCTACCTACACTGCTCTATTTTATCCTACAGCTATTATTCAAGTGTGTATCTTCCCTACTAAAATGTAAGTTCCCAAAGGAACAACACTTCATCTCTTTTGCTTATTATTGTATCATCAGGACCTAGAATGGTGCCTAAATATTTCTTCAGTGAATGAATGAATGAATGAATGAATGGGTGGGTGGATAGACTGCTTTATGCTGTATCTTTATATTGTATTTAACCATTAAGAGAGAATTATTAGGACATCTGGGCCTGACACAATTATTTTGAGGACAGAAGTAACACTTACGTGATTTACTTTATCACGTGGTATTCTACTAATGTTCACTCTCTATAAATGAACATCTTCATCCTCTTTTTATTGTGTTAATGATGATTGCTGACCTCTGATCTCCCAGAGGGAATTTTGAGAAGAGACCTTTCTTCCCTAAACCCTCCTGATTATGTGGGGATTGTGTTGGGTTCATGTGTATATTGCTACAATTCTTGAATATTTGTAACAGGACCTACCAGATTCAGAATGAAATATGTATAGGGCAAGAATGGGGAGATGTAGTAAGTTTAGTTGAGATAATGTATTATTTAGCGAATAGTAGGAGATAAAGCTGAAAATGAAGACTGGACTGAAAGGTAAAGGGTCTTGTGAAGAGGATGGTGGGTAAGAAATTTGTATTTATTAAGTAAAAAAAGAAATCCACACCCTTACTTCTCCCCTCACCCTTAACCAGAAATAAATGAAAAAAAGTAAGATTGATTACATGTAGGAGAGAGAGGTTGACAGAAGCAAAACTGCTATCTATTTTTTTCCTTTGAGGAAAATAACCATAATTATAAATTATTATGGTGGTCTGTTGGCGCTGATTAATAATCATGGTGTTAAGTTTCTAACAATATCTGCTCATATATGGTCCTTTCAGTGCTGAGGAATTCCTGATACTTAACAAAAAGATATGCTAAGCAGATAATGAAGATATGAAACAAATGTACCAAAAGTATTTTCTTTTACATAAATTAGTTATTTTGAAGTCTTTGTATGTAACTGCAATATCTGTGCTATATCTGGGACCACTTCTATTGAATACTTAATCTCTTATTAACTTTTCCTGCTCTTCCATTTGTTGAATTATAACATTGTAGAGGCTATACATTTTATATAAAGATTATTGAGGCTTTGTTTTTCTCCCTAAAATAAATCTGTTGAAGATACCCTTCTTCCTTTTGGGAATTGTATTTATACTTGTTAAAACTGGTATATCTCAGTTTTATTGTAGTGGTATTGCATGATTTTTGTGTTTATGTCAGGGTCTTTATGAAGATCTTTCCATTCTAGCTAGATTATAACTCCACTGTCTCATGAACACTTTGCTATTTCTATGGAATACCTGTTCATCGCTGTTCATGTTTTTTTGGCTCTTAACCTCCCAACAATTGTTTTTCCTGGGCCATTCACATTTTTTACAACTTAGGAAGACATGGCGAAGCCTAAGATATTCCTATACATGTTTTTGGGACTCCTTTTGCACATATATTTCCTCTTTCAAATTTCCTCCCTGAAAACACCAGCTTTTTTATTAGCTCTTACCTGCAACCCCTTTTGCTTACACCCTGTGAGGTTTCAGTTCCATGTTTGTCCTCCATTTTCTTGATTTATTTTTTGGAAGATACTTCTTGGAAGAAAGTCTGTGTGTATGTGAGGCTTACTTGTACTTCCCATTAAACAAACATCACAACCTTGTACTATCCATCAAAGACCCACTCATTCAAAGCTTAAAAACTCACTTCTGATTACTTAAACAATTTTATCTTGCTGAAAAAATATTGTGAAATTTTTTTGGAAAAATTATTCTTTAGCACATAAATGCTTTCAAAGCTGATTAATAGGTAAAGCAGGAAGAAAATAATAAATTGCACTAGTTTGAAGAAGGTTTGGCAAGGACATATACATTCAATTTACACAAGCATCAACAATTCCAGTGAACAATTACAGCTTTATTACCCTGGCTGTATGAGTAGGTAGGTTAGAACAGGGGCAATATAATCCTGAGTCAAAAAGATAAGATTAATCAGAAATATGGATTCATATACCAGAGAAATAAATGTTAAGCAGGTTGATTTGTGGCTATTAATTAACTACATGCTATGTATGATTTTCATTGATTTAAGAGAGCAATTCGTTGTTATGAGCATAATCAAATGTTGGTTAACCAAGTGCCAAGCAATGCTGTATAGAAATCAATTATTAATTATTACATTAAAGAATCTATTGAAAAATTATCCACCATGGAATAAAAAAATATGACAAATGGTGCATTTATGTCAAGTGTGGAACAAAAACTTTCCCAATTATTAAAGTCTTACAATGGGGGGGGTCTCTTAGAAAATAAGATTCTGCTTTGTATTGTTATACAAAAATATTTTTATTTTTTATTTTTTCTTATTTAAATTCAATTAGCCAACATACAGTACATTAGTTTCAAATGTAGTGTTCAATAATTCATCACTTCACCCAATTACCCTATCTCCCCACCCACCTCCTTTCCAGCACCCCTCATTTTCTTTCCTAGAGTTAAGCTTCTTTCATGGTTTGTCTCCCTCTCTGATTACTTCACATTCAGTTTTCCCTCCCTTCCCTTATGATCCTTTGCCCTGTTTCTTATATTGCACATATAAGCGAAACCATATGATAATTGTTTTTCTCTGATTTACTTATTTTACTCAGTGTAATACCCTCCAATTTCATCCACATCAATATGAATGGTAAGTATTCATCCTTTCTGATGACTAATAATATTCCATTGTATATATACATACTACCTCCTCTTTATTCATTCATCTGTTGATATACATATTGGCTCTTTCCACAGTTTGACTGTTGTGGAAATTAATGCTATGAATGTTGGGGTGGAGGTGTCCCTTTGATCACTACATTTGTATCTTTGGGGTAAATATCCACTACTGCAATTGCTGGGTTATAGGGTAGCTCTATTTTTAATTTCTTGAGGAAACTTCATATTCTTTTCCAGAGTGGTTGCATCAGCTTGCATTCCCACCAACAGTGCAAGAGGGTACCCCTTTCTCCACATCCTCACCAACACATGCTCTTTCCTGTCTTGTTAATTTTAGTCATTCTGACTAATGTGAGGTGGTATCTCATTGTGGTTTTGATTTGAATTTCCCTGGTGGCTAATGATGATGAACATTTTTTCATGTGTTTGTTAGCCATTTGTTATGTCTTCTTTCCAGAAATGTCTGTTTATGTTTTCTGCCCATCTCTTGACTGATTTTTTTTTCTTTTTGCAGAGTTGAGTTTATAAGTTCTTTATAGATCCTGGATATTAGCCCTTTTTATGATATATCATTTATAAATATCTTCTCCCATTCTGTAGGGTGACTTTTAGTTTTGTTGACTATTTCCTTTGCTGTGCAAAAGGTTTTTATCTTGATGAAGTCCCAGTAGTTTATTTTTGCTTTTGTTTCCCTTGCCTTTGGAGATGTATCTAGCAAGAAGTTACTGCAGCCAAGGTCAAAGAGATTGCTGTCTGTGTTCTTCTCTAGGACTTTGATGGATTCCTGTATCACATTTAGGTCTTTTATCCATTTTGAGTTTATCTTAGTATATGCTGTAAAAAATGGTCTAGTTCCATTCTTCTGCATCTGGCTGTCCAGTTTTCCCAGAACCATTTATTAAAGAGACTGTGTTTTTCCACTGGATATTCTTTCTTGCTTTGTCAAAGATTAGTTGACCATAGAGTTGAGAGTCCATTTTTGGGTTCTTTCTTCTGTCCCATTGATCTGTGTGTCTGTTTTTGTACCAATATCCTACTGTCTTGGTTACAGCTTTGTAATAATAGCTTGAAGTCTTGCATTGTGATGTCACCAGGTTTGATTTTCTTTTTCAGCATTCCTCTGGCTATTTGGGATCTTTTCTGGTTCCATACAAATTTTAAGATCATTTATTCCATCTCTATGAAAATGTTGATAGGGGTTACATTGAATGTGTAGATTGTTCTGGGTAGCATAGACATTTTAACAATATTTGTTCTTCCAATACATGACCATGGGATATTTTTCCATCTCTTTGTGTTTCCTCAATTTTATAAGTATTCTTTAGTTTTTAGAGTACAGATCCTTTGCCTCTTTGCATAGGTTTATTCCTAGGTATCTTATATTTTTTGGTGCAATTGTAAATGGGATTGATTTCTTAATTTCTTTCTTCTGTCTCATTGTTAGTGTAAGGAAATGCAACTGATTTCTGTGCATTGATTTTTTTTTTTATCCTTCCACATTGCTGAATTCTTATATGTGTTCCAGCAATTTTGGGATGGAGTCTTCTACGTAGAGTATCATGTCATCTGCAAAGAGTGAGAGTTTGGCTTCTTCTTTGCCAACTTGAATGCCTTTTATTTCTTTTTGTTGTCTGATTGCTGAAGCTAGGACTTCTAGTGCTATGTTGAACAATAATTTTGAGTGTGGGCACCCTTTTTCTGTTCCTGACCTTAAGAGAAAAGATCTCAATTTTTCCCCACTGAGAATGATACTCATTGTGGGCTTTCTGTAGAGGGCTTTTATAATATTGATGTGCGTTCCCTCTATCCCTACACTGTGGAGAGTTTTAATCAAGAAAGGATGCTGTATTTTGTCAGATGCTCTTTCTTCACCAGTTGAGAGGATCATATGGTTCTTGTCCTTTCTTTTATTAAGGTGAGGTATCACAGTGATTGATTTGCAAATGCTGAACCACCCTTGCAGCCCAGGAATAAATCCCAATTAGTAGTGGTGAATAATCCTCTTATTTTTATTTATTTTTGTTTTTTGAAGATTTTATTTATTTGAGAGAGAGTGAGCATGAGAATGGGAAGCAGCAGAGGGAGAGGGAGAAGGAGAAACAGATGCCCTGCTAAGCAAGGAGCCTGACACTGGGCTCAATCCCAGGACCCTGGGATCATAATCAGAGCCTAAGGCAGATGGTTAATTGACGGAGTGACCTAGGTGCCCCTTAAATAATCCTCTTAATGTATTGTTGGATCCTACTGACTAGTAGTATCTTGGTGAGAATTTTGGCATCCATGTTCATTGGGGATATTGGTTTTTAATTATCCTTTTTTGAGGGGTCTTTGTCTGGTTTTAGGATCAAGGTGATGCTGGCCTGATAGAACAAATTTGGAAGTTTTCCTTCCATTTCTAATTTTTGAGACAGCTTTAGAAGAATAGGTATTAGTTCTTTAAATATTTGGTAGAATTCCCCTAGGAAGCCATCTGGCTCTGGACTCTGTTGGGAGATTTTTGATTACTGCTTCAATTTCCTCACGAATGGTTATGAATCAGTTTAGGTTTTCTATTTCTTTCTGTTTTGATTTTGGTAGTTTATTTTTCCAGGAATGCATCCATTTCTTCCAGATTGCCTAATTTGTTGACATATAGTTGCTCATAATATGTTCTTAAAATTGTTTGTATTTCCTTGGTGTTGGTTATGGTCTCTCCTCTTTCACTTATGACTTTATTAATCTGGGTCCTTTCTCTTTTGATAAGTCTGGCTAGGGGTTTATTGATCTTATTTATTTTTTCAAAGAACCAGCTTCTAGTTTCATTGATATGTTCTGTTCATTTGATTTCTATTTCATAGACTTCTGCTCTAATCTTTATTATTTCTCTTCCCCTTTAATTAGGCTTTATTTGCTGTTCTTTCTCCAGCTGCTTTTATTGTGTAATAGAGACTATTATAATTTTTTTAGAAAGGCATGTATTGCTATGTCCTTCCCTCTTAGGACCATCTTTACTGTATCCCAAAGGTTTTGAAAATTTATGTTTTCCTTATCATTTCTGTTAATTTTTCAATTCTCCTTTAATTTCCTGGTTGACCCATTCATTCTTTAGTGGGATGTTCTTTAACCTCCAAGTATTTGAGTTCCTTCCAAATTTCCTCTTGTGATTGAGTTAAAGTTGTAAAGTGTTATGGCCTGAAAATAAGCCGGGAATAATACCAATCCTTTGGTATCAGTTGAGACTTGATTTGTGACCCAATATGTGATCTACTCTGGGACTGTTCCATGTGCACTAGAGAATAATGTGTATTCTGTTGCTTTAGGATAGAATGTTCTGAATATATCTGTGAAGTCCATCTGGTCCAGTGTGTTACTAAAAGTCCTAGTTTCCTTGTTGATCTTCTGTTTGGATGATCTGTCCATTGCTGTGAGTGAGGTGTTGAAGTCCCCTATTATTTTGTATTATTATCAAATAATACAATGTTTCTCTGATTTGGTTATTAATTGGTGGATATGATTGGCTACTCCCAAGTTAGGAGCATAAATATTTACCATTGTTAGATCCTCTTGTTGTATAGGCCCTTTTTTTTTTATTGTGTTATGTTAATCACCATAAAATACATCATTAGTCTTTGATGCAGTATTCTAAGATTCATTGTTTATGTACAACACCCAGTGCAGTGTCCTTCCTCATCTCTTATTATAGTCTTTGTTTTAGAATCTCATTTTTCTGATATGAGGATTGCTAGTGCAGCTTTCTTGTGAAGTCTTTTGGCATGATAAATGGTCCTTTACCCCCTCACTTTCAATATGGAGGTGTCTTTAGGTCTAAAATGAGTCTCTTATAGACAGCATATGGATGGGTCTTGCTTTTTTTAATCCAACCTGATATCCTATCTTTTGATTGGAGCATTTAGCCCATTTACATTCAGAGTAAGTATTTACAGATATTAATTTAGTGCTATTGTATTACCTGTCTATACAGGTCCCTGTTTCTGTAGATTATCTCTGTTTCTTTCTGATCTGTGTTACTTATAGTCTCTCTCTTTGCTTACAGGATCCTTTTTAATATTTCTTGCAGGACTGGTTTAGTGATCATAGATTCTTTTCATTTCTGTTTGTCCTGGAAGCTCTTTATCTCTCCTTCCATTCTGAATGACAGCCTTGCTGGATAAAGTATTTTTGGCTGCATGTTTTTCTCATTTAGTAAATTGAATATATCATGCCAGTGCTTTCTGACCTATGAGGTCTCTGTAGATAGATCTGCTGGCAGTCTAATGTTTCTACCACTGTAGGTTAAGGAGCTCTTATCCCGAGCTGCTTTCAGGATGTTCTCTTTATCTCTGAAATTTGCAAGCTTTTCTATTATATGTCAGGGTGTTACTCTGTTTTTATTGATTTTTGAGAGGTGTTCTCTCTACCTCTTGGACTTGAATTCCTATTTCCTTACCCAGATTAGGGAAGCTCTCAGCTATGATTTGCTCAAATAAACATCCTGTCCCTCTCTTCTTCCTTTAGGACCCCAATAATTCTAATATTGTTTCACTTTATGGTATTGCTGATTTCTTAAAGCCTCCCCTCATAGTCCATTAGTTGTTTTTCTCTTTTCCTCAGCTTCCTTCCTTTCCATTATCTTGTCTTCTGTGTTACTCTCTCATGCCTCATTTACTCTAGCTGTTACAACATCCAACTTAGACTGCATCTCAGTTAAAGCATTTTTAATTTCAGCCTAATTAGATTTTCTTTCCACACTAAGAGATTCTCTCATGTCTTTTAGTCTTTTTTTAATGCCCAGCTAGTAACTTTATAACCATTATCCTCAATTCCAGCTCTAACATTTTACTTATATCCACATTGATTAGATCTGTGACAGAGAATATTACCTCTTGTTCTTTCCTTTGTTGTGAATTCCTCCTTCTAGTCATTTTTCCCAGAGAAGAATGGATGAATGAGAGAATAAAATAAAAAATATCAACCACAATCCACAAATATACACTAGACAAATACAAAGAATTCAGAAACCAAAAAAGAAAAGAAAAAAAAAGGGAAAGAAGAGAGAATATAACCTCCTAGGTGGACAAACAGGGAGTTCCACTGGGTCCTGGGTATATTTTGGTCTGTTTGTTAGAAGACACTAACTCCCAAAGTGTAAAGAAAGAAAAATTTACATATATGCAAAAATAAAATTGATTACAGTGAAAGGAAGCAAAAAATGAAGAATATATCTATAAAATGTAAATGTAAAAATGAAAGTCAAAAAGAATTTAAAAACAAGTATTGATTAAAAAAACTAGTTGAAAGGGGAAAAAAGGAAAATTATAAACTGAAAGATTAAAGAATCAGGAGAAAAAAAACCTCAAATTCTATACACTATTTTCTTCTAGCACTGGAGTTCTACAGTTCTGAGGGCTTGGTAAACTTGGTATTCCCCTGACATTATAGCTGGTCTTCTTAGGGAGGGGCCTGCTGTGCTGATTCTCAGGTGTCTTTGCCTGGTCAGAGTTGTACCTCCCTTTGCCAGGGGCCTGGGCTCAGTGTAAGCTGCTTTGAATTCTTCCATGTGGCTGTTGTTCCCTGAAGGCTTTCTGTACCACTAAGAGAATGAAAATAAAAATGGCTGAGCCCTGATCTCCAACTCTAGAGCTGAAAGTAAAATCTCAGGGAAAAGCAATCTTCACTTTTGTGTGTGCCAAACTGTAAACTGCTGTGCTGTGCACCTGTGCCATTCCCCAGGGGAGGGAGGAAGGTCACCCTAGGCCTATGGCTTGCAGGGCCCCTGCACAGAAAGAGGTTTTCTGACCATGCTGGGGTTTGTGGTTTATGGAAAACCAGGCTGAGAGCCCACTCCTGGGCTCACCAATCATAGCCAGTTTCCCTGCTCTAATGCTGGGGAACTATGCTGGTCAGTCAACCCTATTTTTTCTATGACCCCAGGTATCCTGAGACTACACCATCCCACCTAGGATTCTGCCCCACTTTGCCACCTGAGCACCTTTCAGGTAGGGACGTCTCTCACTGGAGCAGACTTCTGAAAGTTCCATTTTGTGCTCCAGGGCCATATCACTTTCAGGTAGCTGGTTTACAGAGGCGCCCTCTCCCTGCCCCCATTGTATCTTCAAATATAACCCCTCAGTTTCACTTCTTTGCAATTCCTACCTTGCAAAAAGTGGCCACTTTTCTATTTGTAGAATTCCAGCAATTCTTTCATACATCTCGGTTGAATTCATAGGTGTTTAGAATTACTCAAGAGTCATCTCACTGGGCACCTGGGTGGCTCAGTTGATTAAGCAACTGCCTTCAGCTTGGGTCATGATCCCGGAGTCCTGAGATCAAGTCCCACATCGGGCTCCCAGCTCCAAGGAGAGTCTGTTTCTCCCTCTGACATTCTCCCCTCTCATGTTCTCTCTCACTGTCTCGCTCTCAAATAAACAAATAAAATCTTAAAATAAAAAAAAAGTTATCTCACTAAATTCAAGGAAACAGATGAGATGAGGTCCTCTACTCTTCTGCTATCTTGCCTGCCTCTGAAAACCAAAAATATTTTTGATGTTTCCAGTTTTACTCTCATTTTATAAAGTCACAATATCAAGATTCCTTAAGTTGCTCAAGCTTTGCATTTCTCTGAGATCCTTTAAAAGGAGCATGGAATCATAATTTATCTTAAATTTTAATTAAAACCTTGGGGACATAAATGCCATCATGTGAACAAATTTGTGGGCGTGTGTTTATTTTTTAATCAGCAAATCAGGTTGATAATGAAGAGCTTGAATTCAAGAGTAAAAAGGAATCACCTCCATGCTAAATCTTCCCCCAACGTTATGTCATAAGCACCAGATACAGTTTTATAGGTGCAGCACAGTTTGGTACAATTCTGGTTCATTAGAATCAGTACTGAGTTCTGAGGCTTCTACAAAGGAATATGTGATATGAAAGGCTGGAAAAGGTTCTTCATGTCTATCTAACTTATGTAGTGTAAAGAATAGTGTGCTATCTCTGCACAGACACAAAGTACACTTTAACAAAAAATAAGCAGTGGTCAGTAGGAGTGACAAGTGTACTGACATATACAGGAGTCCCAGGAAGAGAAGAGATACAAATAGGAAGACAAAATATTTTAAGTAATAGTAGCAAAAATATTCCCAAATTCGTGAACGAGCCTTAATAGGCACTGTCAAAGATATTAACAAATATCAAATAGGACAAATTCAAAGAAATGGGACTTAAAAGGCAAGTACATACATAAAATTTTAAAATATGTGTTAATAGACATATTTTAAGATATAATTTGTACAATAATATAGTACAAGGGAAAAGGAGGGAACTGTGCTTTATATGAGCAATTTTTGTAAATGATTAAAATAGTTGGTATTAATACAGACCAGATTATTATGGATTCAGATGCTAGTTTTTTTAAAAATATGTATTTATTTATTTTAGGAGGGTGAGGTAGAGAGAGAATCTCAAGCAGAATCCCTGTTAACTGGGGAGCCTGACTTAGGGTCTCAAATCTCACAACCCTGATATCACAACCTGAGCCAAAACCAAGAGTCGGATGCTAAACCAACTGAGCCACACAGGTGCCCTAAACTCAGATGTTAATTGTAATTGCCAGGGCAAAAACTATGAAAATAACTCCTCTAAGACAAAACAAAGGAATTAAAATAGTCCACTAAAACATATTTCCTCACCAAAAAGGAGCCAGTAATGGAGGAACAGTTGTATACACACACACACACACACACACACACACACACACACACACACACACTAGCAGTTAGAGTCTAAATGTTGATGTTGGGGTTAAAGCCTAGGTAGACCATGAATTCTGTACTCTTACACCCTCATTACAGAATTGTGGAATTAAGACAATTGTTATCAACATCTGAGAATACAGTGTACATTTTCAATGTTTAATTAGCAATACAAAAGCATATATAAACTGATAGCAATCACCAAAGACAGCTAGAAAAAAAGGGAGAACAGAAGGCATAGGGGTATAGACGTTCATTTCTTTTTTTTTTTTTTTTTTAAGATTTTACTTATTTATTTGACAGAGACCACAAGTAGTCAGAGAGTCAGGCAGAGAGAGAGAGAGGAAAGGAAGCAGGCTCCCTGCTGAGCAGAGAGCCCAAGACGGGGCTCAATCCCAGAACCCTGGGATCATGACCTGAGCCGAAGGCAGAGGCTTTAACCCACTCAGCCACCCAGGCGCCACCTAGATGTGCATTTCTAAATGTATACTGCAGAACAGTCTCTATATAAAGCAGGCACTCTCTCAACAATAGAGGGAAATCATGAGAGGTAAGCTTATAACTGGAGTCTTGTAAGTCTCTTTAAAGGTGCTGGATTTATTCTCTTGAGATAGGTGGTTAGTGGGCACTGCCGATTCACCTGATGTGCACTAGGCTAACATTCAGTCTGGAACACTGCATTTGGGAAGAAGCCTGATGGGACATACTAATTTAAGTGTTATAAGCATGTAAAATGCAGTGAAATCCTTGAGACTGATGAGGTCCCATAGAAAATGGACAGAAAATAGATACAAAGAACAAACCTTGAAAAATGCCAGTCTTCATAGGCTGGGGAAATGAGGAGAAACCCACCAAGGAGACAGAGAAGGAGCAGTCAGGAAGGTAGAAGGACCACAGGAGGAGCAGAACATCATTGAAAGTGGAGGGAAAGGAGTGCTTCAAAGAGAGAGCACTGTGGACTGAGTTAAATGGTGCTGACATGTCAAGACAGATAAGCACGGAGAACTGGCCATTGGGTTTAGCCAAGTCAAGATAATTAGTGTCTTTGAGAAAAAGAGTTTCACATGCTAACTGGATGTGTTCAAGGGAATAGGAGCAAAGACATTTGAGACAAACTGCTGGAGAGAAGTTCTTGAGTAGGCAGGAGGGATGGGACTCATAGTACAATTAGCGGTCTGTCCTTCATGAGGGTCAAAACCAGTGACTTCACAGTAACAGCAGAGGAGTTTGGAATGAATGCAGATCCAGCACCCTGGTCAGCGTTTTGGTTAGGGTTGTGAATTATTACCTGATAACTTCTGTGTTCAGTTACTCCCAGTCAGTAGCTGGGACTGTGGGTAGAAACACTCCTGAGAGGTTTAAAGAGAGAAAATATGGGGGAAATATCCTCTTAGAGAGGCAACTAGGGAAACAGGATGCATTCTGGTGGCTTTGAGGACCACACTGATGTGAACAGTCAAAAATTTAAAGGGACCTAAGTCATTATGACAGTTTCCCTCGAGATGTGTGGATGCTAACAAAGCCACTTCATCTTAATTTACATCTAAATGCTTAGAGGGGGCACAGTGGCCTTTCTAATGTAGAATGTGTATTTGGGGGAGAAATGTTTTAGAAATGGGACAGATACTTGGGCAGTAGCTTGAAATCAAAGAAGATATGAAAGCACTGAGGAATGGGAACCAATCTCCATGAGTTTCCCCCAATAATAATTAATATTTGCAATAAAAATTCCTGTTAATTATTTTGCATTAACAGTTTTCAGCAGGCAGAGATTGTTCATTCCCTAAGGAAAATATAATCCTTTGAGGCTGCCTTAACAAACACCATGGGGATTACATTCAACATGAAGCTTTCCAAAAGCAGAATATAGAGCAAGAAATTTCAAGATCAAGTACATAGTACGTTCCTATCCCTGGGGATTGTACTAGGTGACATAATAAAGTACGACTTATCTGTTAAATTTTTATACCAAGATCCTCTTTAGTACAGACAACCATCACAGGGAATACAGAATGGTGGGAAGGCACTTTGTAATTTCCATAGGTAGGTCTCTGTGTTGGTTCTGGGTGATCAGAGTATAAAGCCCTCAGGTCTAGAAGCCTCCTGAGCACCCCTGCATCCTGTCTTAGTGGTCAGGGCAGAAAGAGTAGCTGAAACTCCTCATTCCCCAAAACTGCTTCAGGGAACAGATGACTCAGCTCCAACCTTTTCCTGTCTCTGTAGTTTTCCTGTACATCAAAGCCCAGTTTGAGAAATACAGGAAATAGTACTTCTGTTTGTCTAAGTCATTATTTATATATTGGTTAATAGTTTACAGGAGAGCAGGACAGATTGCTGGCAGAAGTTATCAGGTTTAGGAAGGAGAAAAGAAAGGCCACTTTTGTGAAGGCTCACTTTTCCCCACTACATTGGGAGACTCAGAGCAGTATCTATTAACCATGATGATAGGTGTCTGATGCTTCTTAATCCCACTCTGGTCATTCAGGGAAGGGGCTGGTGGCACCAGCTGTCCCTGGCTCAAGCCGGAAGAGGCATAAGGGCCATCCGATCTTATCTCATATGACAAATAATGGTGAACTCAGAGGTGTTATGTCATTTGTCCTTGATCTACAGTTCATGTCTTCTGCAGTGAGAACCAGATGTTCCTACTGCATCCGAGAAATCTACAGCCAGGGAAGGAAGGAACATTAGGATCCTTTACTTTGCTGCCCAGAAGGGAGATATTAATAAGTGGCAGGAAGAAATTCTATAGCTACTAGATAGATTCTATGATTCCTTCTTTAGCACTGAAACTGGTATAGGTGCCAGAATAGCTCCCTGCTTTTATTTGATGGTCCTCAACATAGGGAAACCCTTTGTCAGATCCTAGAGTGGGATAATGGAACCACCATTGTCACATACCAGATTTGGGGGGAAGTTCTAGCTGGTGAAAATATGGTAAAATATTCTTACTACAGAAACAATTTCTTTGGGGCACCTGGGTGGCTCAGTGGGTTGGGCATCTGCCTTCAGCTCGGGTCATGATCTCAGCGTTCTAGGATTGAGTCCCGCATTGGGCTCTCTGCTGGGTGGGGAGCCTGCTTCTTCCGCTCTACCTGCCCGCCTTTCTGCCTACTTGTGATCTCTCTCTGTCAAATAAATAAATAAAGTCTTTAAAGATAAATAAATAAAATTTTCTAAAAAACAATTTCTCTAATTTACCTCTGTTTGTACCTAGCAACATATTCAGTATATACCTTGGCTTTTTATGTTTTTTGCATTTATTTTAAGCCCCTTATTAAAAAAATAAATGAAAATATTTATACGTATTTTAAATTTTACAAGGAACAAAAAGTAAAATCAAGGAAAATCCTGGCAGAGCTTATAATGTTGGGATGAGGCATAAATCTAAAGCCTTCCTCTAAACTGCAATAATGTGGTTATTTTTGTCCGTATTGTCAACATTCTTATACTTGAGATTCAAGTTACTACTTATTAGCCTAAAGGGTTTTTATATTGATATTAACCCAAATTTACTCTGTAAAAGGAGAGCACTGATGATCTGTTAACAGGAAATTACTGGAAAGACATTCTAGGTAGCACCTACTGAGTTTATAAGCCATCAGAGTCCACCAAAGTGGTATGATGTGTTAGAATCTATAGGGTTTCACTTCTACAACAAGTCAGGAAAAGCAGTGATCAGTTCTCTGTAGACGTGAGAGAGGTGGGAGAAGTTCTAGGAAAATTAAATATTAAGGATAAAGGCCTCCAGCGATCATTTTATAATATCATATTTATTAATGCTGTTTATTTTTTACTAAATATTTTAAATATACATTAAAATTATGTAGACCTTTAATTACATTAACTAAATCTCCTATAAGGTAGATTCTTTTTTTTTTTTAATATTTTTTATTTAATTATGCAACAGAGAGAGATCACAATCAGGCAGAGAGAGAGAGAGAGAGAGAAGCAGGCTCCCTGCTCAGCAGAGAGCCCGATGTGGGACTCGATCCCAGGACCCTGAGATCATGACCTGAGCGAAGGCAGTGGCTTAACGCACTGAGCCACCCAGGCTCCCGAGGTAGATTCTTATATAATACACAATACGACAAATGTATTCTTTTAATCCATGAAGACAACATGCTTGAAAGATGCAATAAATTTTGGAGCGATTGAATCTTTTGAGAGCTGGACTTAGAAGCTATTAGCAGAAAATTGGGAGCATTGAAGAGAGACAATGAAGAAGGATAACCATTTGAAGGTCCCAGTCTGCTCTGAAAGCCAAAGAATCAAGCAATGTTGTCAGGGTACTATTAGTAAGAGGGGAAAAGGGATAATTTTGATTTATGTATAAATTTACAAATTTGTATGGAAGAAATTCTACATTAAACTAAGTAGCGAAGGCCCCAAGCAGTCCCAACTAAGGACACAAGGACAGACCAGAACTAGCAATTAAAGCAGCAGCCACCATGGAGGCTTTTAATGGTTAAGCTGACATTAATAACATTTAAAGGTTTAATGACATTAATTGTAACATTATTACCTAAACTTTGGTTGTCAAGATATGCACTGAAATTGGATGAAAGCCTTATAATCATTTTAACTAGTTAGCTGACTCAGTATTGCTTGAGGGACTCATAAGCTATCATTAAATAGGAAAGCCACTGGCCTCTTCTCCCTGGCATACAACACAGAGATTTGTCAGTATAAGAAGTTAATTGTAAATCAGTGCCTACAATATTCTATATTTGCCATTTGATCTTTTTGTTTAGGGCTCATATCTGAAATCAATGTGTTTGTTTTACCCCAATGCCAATGCTATAAAAATTAGATTTTTCTGCAGTTTCAGGTTTTGAAGAATGACTCTCTTTTTTCCTTCCTGTCCCCTGAAAATGAACATTTTATATAATCTATACACCCTCCTAAATGTGCCTTCCTAATTGCTAATCTGTTTTCATGTGATAAACTCGAAACTTTAATTCATTTACACAGGTTTGCCGCATCATTCTCAACAGGACTGAATACACAGAATAATTTTTCTCATTTATGATGAATTATAGGAGTCAAAATTAGATCGTATCCTATAAATTTATCCAAACAGAAATTTTACAAAATTCTTTAGGTATGAGACACATAATTGAGGCTAGTAGGTTGACTATATGTAAAACCAACTTTTGAAATTAAAAAACTCTGTTTTTACTTGACTATGGATACATATCTATGCTACTATAATTTTTTTTAAATCATTAAACATATGTATTTGTTTTTTCATAATTATTCATCTCCTTCTATTTAAAACCAGAAAATCAGGCCTATTTCGCTGCCTGATGTCCAGTCAGATTTTGGATATTGATACACTATAATTTTTAAAATCCTTATTTATGCCATTTTATTTGTATAATAAAGACAAAACATGTTAATTGATGTTCATAGATTCTGAAATCAGAGAAACCCTTTATGGAATTCAGTATTGATCACACAGTTCTGCATGGATTTTGTACCTGGTGCTGTGGGTGCCCCATCCGTAATACCTTGTCTTCCTCCTTCAACATCCATGGGTCTGACTTCCAAGTGCCAGCATTTGAATTGCTTTACCTGATCACTTTCCCTGACCTCCAGAGCCACTTTTCTAGCCCACTGGGCTGAGAAAGACAGCCCTAATACTTGGTGCATCTACCCCAAGGCTTTCAATCAATAACTGATTCTTCTTAGTGTATCAGTTTAGCTTCATGGAAATTCACCCTCCTTGCCCTCTCCCTCTCTCCCACCACCCCCACTAGTGCAGGCTCACTCTCTCTCAAATCTTTAAAAAGGAGAGTACCATGCAAATTGCTTAACCTGATGAAATGGGCAAATTCCTAAAAACACAACATATAAAGACTCCACATGAAGAAATAGAAATTCTGAACAGATCCATAATTAGTAGAGTTTGAGTCAGTAATTAAAAACTTCCCAGCAATGGAAGTCTGGGCCAGTTGATTTCACTGGTGAATTCTACCACTTATTTAAACAAACAAACAAAAACAACAACAATGGATCTCACTGCTTCTATGAGTTGGAAGTCCCTGATACAGATCATCTGGATTCTCTGCACAGGTCTCATGGATGTCCCAGAAGGGGATGGCCTTAGTTTGTAATTTTCATGTGAAACCCAACACTTTTGATTGAAAATGGACCAAAAAGTAGAAAAGAGTTCTTCTATGGTTTTTCTCATGGTTCCTTTCTTATTCCTAGATCCTGGAGTCATTTTCTCCTTTTTTCATCATTAAGGGACATTGAATTTTATCAGAACTTTTTCTCCATTAATTAGATGAACATGTGTTTATTTTTCCCTTCATTGTACAAATATGATGTAGTACACTGATTGATTTTTGTATGTAGTACACTGATTGATTTTTGTATGAGAGTATTCTAGGAATACTCTCTTCCCCCCGACTATACTGTATGATGTTATTAGTATGCTCCTGGATCCAGATTCTGATTATTGGGAATTTTTACCTATTTCTATAGAGATGCAGTTTTCTTGTTTTGAAGTCTTTGAACTTTTTAACAAGATAATACTGGCCTCATAGAATAAGTGAGGAAGTGTTCCCTCCTCTTCAATACTTCAGAAAAGTTTATGGAAGATCTTTTTTTTTTTTTTTCACCCTAGTGGTATTTCAGCTCAGTGAAGACATTCAAGTGCTCCTCTTTTGTATCTTCTCCCTATTATAGATCTTCAACCTGCTGGCAAATGGCATGATCTTGGGACCCATATGGCTAGATCTCAGACTGCATACCCCCATGTATTTCTTCCTTTCTCATTTGGCTATCGTTGACGCATGCTGTGCTTGCAGCAATTTGCCCAGTATGCTGGAGAACCCAGTGATGCTCAAAAATACTCTCTTCTTTGTCTTATGCCCTATGCAGATAATTTTGTTTGTGACTTTTGCTAGGGCGGAGTGCCTGATTTGGGGTGTGATGGTCTATGACTGGTTTGTGGCGATCCGCCATCCGCTCCAATACACTGTCATCGTGAACTGGAGAATGTGCATGGTCCTGTTTGTCACTACCTGGGCATGTGGGTTTTCCCTGGCCCTAGTGTATCTAATTCTCTTTCTAAAGTTGACCTTCTATGGTCCCTAGGAAGTGACCACTTCTGTGAAATCCCATCTGTCCTCAAACTGGCCTGTGGTGATACTCGAATCTGTGAAGTTTTTGTCTTTACTGGTGGTGTGTTTATTTTAGTTGAGTCCCTTTCCCTGATGCCAGTCTCCTACATACACATCTTCTGGACCATCCTGAAGATCCAGACAAAGGAGAGGCACAGAAAAGCCTTTTCCACCTACTCCTCCCATTTCTGTGTGGTTGGATTCTACTTTGGCATAGCCATAATGGCTTATTTGTTCCAGACAATAGCCAATGTGAGGAGGAGCAGAATATCTTTACTCTGTTTTACACCTTCCTCAACCCATTGCTGAACCCCCTCATTTACAGTCTGAAGAATGTTCAGAGGGCACTATAAAGGAGGTTAGAATTTTACATCAGGGAACCTTTCTCCTTAAGAGATGTGATTGGTGGGGCGCCTGGGTGGCTCAGTGGGTTAAGCCTCTGCCTTCGGCTCAGGTCATGATCTCAGGGTCCTGGGATCGAGCCCCGCATCGGGCTCTCTGCTCAGCAGGGAGCCTGCTTCCCTCTCTCTCTCTCTCTGCCTGCCTCTCTGCCTGCTTGTGATCTCTCTCTGTCAAATAAATAAATAAAATCTTAAAAAAAAAAAAAGATGTGATTGGTGGTGCAATAAAACTCAAGAAAACTCCCCCCAAAGAGGCGTGATTTGATGATGAGAGTTATCAGGGTTACATTACCAGGTAGCAGAATAGAAATCCCTGGGCCCTTGTTCTCCACGGAGATAATAATATATAGATCAAATTGCCATTGTGAAAAACCAGTTAAGAGGCTACAGCACCAGGCAAGCACAAAGCCAAGAAGAGACACAGTAGAGTAATCAGACAAATCTATGGCATTTTTCTGGACCTAGTCACTCCCCATCCCTGGCCCAGTGTAGCATGATCAGAAGATTCCTCTGGAGGGAAGGTGATGAGTGGACCATGGGTATTACATTCTGGCTTTCAGGGGATGGCTTGAAGGACTGTTTTCCATCTGGTGTGTTTTAGAGCCCTGATGGGAATGGCAGCTTGGGGGCCAAGATGGGGGTACTGAGAAACATGGCAAACATTCCAACTTCCTGCCAAAACGGATATTGTAGCATCTCAGACAAACACCAGGGGGAGCAAGAGTTTACAGGCCTCAGAGAAGAAGCAGGCAAACACCTCTTTTACTGAGAAAATACATGCACGAGTTCAGGGAAGCTATATTCCCACTAAAGTTTGGCTCCCAGAATCTCTAGCAGGGTGGATTGCCCAAGATCTTAGCCTTCATGAAGGCAATAAAGACTGGGAGAGGTAGCTGTTTGTCCAAAACTCCAAATTTCAACTAAAATTCACAAGATATGCAAAGAAACTGGGAAACCACAAGCCAAAGAAGCAAAATTAATCTCCCAAAACCACCACTAAAGAAATGCAAATTTATGAATTGCCTGACAAAGAATCCAATATAATCATTTTAAAGATAGATGCAAAATGATATAAAAGAGAACACAGATAAACAACAAATCAAGGACAATGATACATGAACAAAATGAAAATATCACCAAGGGATAAAAACTGAAAAAAGAACAAAACAAATTCTGGAGCTGAAGAATATGATAACTGAAGTGGAAAAATTCACCGAGACTCAAGAGCAGAAATTAGAAACTTGCTGGAGAGAGATGAAAACAAAACACACAGACCAGGGGCACCTGGATGGCTCAGTGGGTTAAGCTGCTGCCTTCGGCTCAGGTCATGATCTCAGGGTCCTGGGATCGAGCCCGGCATCGGGCTCTCTGCTCAGCAGGGAGCCTGCTTCCCCCCTCTCTCTCTCTCTCTGCCTGCTTATGATCTCTCTGTCAAATAAATAAATAAAATCTTTTAAAAACACACACACACACACACAGACCAAAATGGGATATTGTAAAAGCAGTACTAAGACGGTAGTTTATAGTTAAAACTCCTACATTAAAATAGAACAGAGGTTGACAATCAGCAGCCCTACTTTATACCTCAAAGGACTAGAAAAAGAAGAAAAATCAAATACTGAATTAGCAGAAGGAAGGAAATAAAGATGAGGGCAGAGGTAAATGAACTAGAGAATAGAAAACCCTCAATAGAAGAAAAAATGAAAGTACAAATTGGTTTTCAAAGAAATTCAACAATATTGTCAAGCAATATTTTTTTATTTGCTTAGCAAACTAACAGCAAAAAAAATTACCTAGGATAGTCAGAGTTCTAGAAACAACTAGAATAGTAGTTACAGGGACTGGAGGAGGGAGGAGTGGGGAGTAATTTAATGGGAACAGAGTTTCCATTTAGGATGAGCGCGTTCTGGAGATGGATGCTGATGATGGTGATGATACACAATGTGAATAATTTAATGCCACCAAACTATATATTTAAAAATCATTAAAATTTTACATATATTTTTCCACAATAAAATATTAAAGAAGTGCTTCAGTTAATAACTATACAAAAAGTTGTCTTTGTTGATTACCTCACCATAATGAGAGGTGCCCAATCTGGCTTCATAGGACCATAATTTTAAAAAGACAAGACTGAAGACTAATAAGCTTCTATCTCACCAATTGTAAGGACAGTGAAATAAACAAGGAAGAAACTCTGAATTCTGTTTGAAATGGCATCCAAGTAAATGATGAAAAGTTGTGGAAAACTAATTCAACCAGAATTATATAACAATTTTAAGACCCATTTCAAGTTATGATAATGTCAGTGGAAGTCCATTTGAAAATGTTTAAATGGGACTGGAAGCTAAAACTTTGAGCACCGATTTGATGTTAACCTTTATTTCTGGCTTATGGTAATTGCCAATACAGCAAGATTGGCTCACCTGTAGAAATTCTTGGATAAATGTTCCTACCAGTATTTTTAGTGTGTGAACCAATTCATCTTAAAATTGTTTGGGGTGACACCAAGAGATGTGAGGTAGGTTTGAAATAACTGACATCACTAACCTTTCATGGTGGTAAAAAGCCCTCTGGACTTATGAAACGGGAGTGAGCGATACTCAGGCTAATGTTTTTGTAGAAAGTGTATTTTTCTATAGTCATCAACTAAGCATTTCCTTTAGTTTTGAAAGTGTTCTTTTTATTAAGGACTTTCACCTGAATAACAGATTTAATTTGATGTTCAGTTGTTTGTCAGATAAGTCATTAATGACTTTTTTTTAAAATTAAGGGTTTTAATTTTAGTGCAGTTTTTAGTTTACACAAAAATCGAGTGCTAAGTTGAGAGAGTTCCATATACTTCCTCATCTCTCCCCAACAGGTTCTCCTATTTTTACTATCTTGTATCGTTTATGGTACATTTGTTATAACTGATGGGCCAATATTGCTATATTTTTATTCACTAAACTCCACAGTTTACATTAGTATTCACACTCATGTACATGAGCGTTGTACATGGCATGAGTTTTGACAAATGTATAAGGACATGTATCGACTGTGACAGTATCCTTCAGAATAGTTCCACTGCTCTACAAGTCTGCTGTGTTCTACCTATTCATCTTTCCCTCTCTCCCACCAAACCCTTGGCAACCACTGATCTTTTTAAGTTTTTATTTAAATTCCAGTCTGTTAACACACACTGGAGTATTAGTCTCAGGTGTAGGATTGAGTGACTCAGCACTTCCACACACCGGGTGCTCATTCCAATAAGTGCACCCCATCATCCCCATCACCTATTTCACCCGCCCCCCCCCGACTCACCTCCACTCTGGTAACTATTTGTTCTTTTATTAAGAGTCTATTTCTTGGTCTGTCTTTCTCTTTTCCCCTTTCCTCATTTGTGTTGTTTCTTAAACTCCACATGAGTAAAATTATATGGCATTTGTAGAGAAATTTTGCTTAGCATAATCCTCAGTAGCTACATCCACATCATTGCAAAGGACAGATTTCATTCTTTTTGATGACTGAGTAATATTCCATCGTGTGTGTGTGTGTGCGTGTGTGTGTGTGTGTGTGTGTGTACATGTACCACATATTCTTTATCCATCCATCAGCTGATGGACACTTGGGCTGTTTCCATGATTTGCTATTGTAGATAATGCTGCTGTAACGCTGCTATAAACTTCATGGTGCATGTATCCCTTTGAATCAATATTTTTTTATTCTTTGGGTAAATACCTAGTAGTGCAATTGCTGGATCATAGGGTAGTTCTATTTTTAGTTCTGTTTTTTTGAGGATGCTCCATGATGTTTTCCAGAGTGGCTGCACCAGCGTGCATTCCCACCAACAGTGCAAGAGAGTTCCCCTTTCTCTGCATCTCCACCAACACCTGTTGTTTCTTGTGCTGATTTTAGCCATTCGGACAGGTATGAGGTACAACTACATTGTAGTTTTGATTTGTATTTCCCTGATGATCAGCATCTTTTCATGTGTCTGTTGGCCATCTGTGTGTCTTCCTTAGAAAATGTTTATTTGTGTCTTCTATTTGTTAATTGGATTATTCATTTCTGGGGGTGTTAGGTTTGATAAGTTCTTTACAGATTTTGGATACTAGCCCTTTATCAGACATATCATTTGCAAATGTCTTCTCCCATGCAGTATGATGGGTTGTTGTTAGTTATTTCCTTCACTGTGCAGAAACTTTTTATTTTGATGAAGTCCCAATAGTTTATTTTTGCTTTTGTTTCCATTGCCTTGGGAGACATATATAGAAGAAAGTTGCTATGGCCGATATCAAAGAGGTTACTGTCTATTTTCTAGAAGTCTCATATTTAGGTCCTTAATCCATTTTTAATTTATATTTTGTATATGATGTAAGAAAGTGGTCCAGTTCATTCTCTGCATGTTCCTGTCCAGTTTGCCCAACATCATTTGTTGAAGAGACTGTCTTTTTCCCATTGGATATTCTTTCTTGTTTTGTCAAAGACTAATTGACCATACAATTGTGGGTTCCTTTATGGGTTTTCTGCTCTGTTCCATTGATCTATGTGTCTCTTTTTGTTCCAGTACCACCCTGTCTTGATGACTACAGCTTTGTAATTTTTTTTTTAGTAGCAGATAATTATTTTTATTTTTATTTTTTTTTATTTTTTTTTCCATTTTATTTATTTTTTCAGCGTAACAGTATTCATTCTTTTTGCACAACACCCAGTGCTCCATGCAAAACGTGCCCTCCCCATTACCCACCACCTGTTCCCCCAACCTCCCACCCCTGACCCTTCAAAACCCTCAGGTTGTTTTTCAGAGTCCATAGTCTCTTCTGGTTCGCCTCCCCTTCCAAATTTTTTTTTTTAATAAACATATAATGTATTTTTATCCCCAAGGGTACAGGTCTGTGAATCACCAGGTTTACACACTTCACAGCACTCACGATAGCACTTACCCTCCCCAATGTCCATAGCCCCCTCCCCCTCTCCCAATCCCACCTCCCCCCAGCAACCCCCAGTTTGTTTTGTGAGATTAAGAGTCATTTATGGTTTGTCTCCCTCCCAATCCCATCTTGTTTCATTTATTCTTCTCCTATCCCCCTACCCCCCCATGTTGCTTCTCCATGTCCTCATATCAGGGAGATCATATAATAGTTGTCTTTCTCCGATTGACTTATTTCACTAAGCATGATACGCTCTAGTTCCATCCACGTCGTCGCAAATGGCAAGATTTCATTTCTTTTGATGGCTGCATAGTATTCCATTGTGTATATATACCACATCTTCTTTATCCATTCATCTGTTGATGGACATCTAGGTTCTTTCCATAGTTTGGCTATTGTAGACATTGCTGCTATAAACATTCGGGTGCAAGTGCCCCTTCGGATCACTGTGTTTGTATCTTTAGGGTAAATACCCAGTAGTGCAATTGCTGGGTCATAGGGTAGTTCTATTTTCAACATTTTGAGGAACCTCCATGCTGTTTTCCAGAGTGGTTGCACCAGCTTGCATTCCCACCAACAGTGTAGGAGGGTTCCCCTTTCTCCGCATCCTCGCCAGCATCTGTCATTTTCTGACTTGTTAATTTTAGCCACTCTGACTGGTGTGAGGTGATATCTCATTGTGGTTTTGATTTGTATTTCCCTGATGCCGAGTGACGTGGAGCACTTTTTCATGTGTCTGTTGGCCATCTGGATGTCTTCTTTGCAGAAATGTCTGTTCATGTCCTCTGCCCATTTCTTGATTGGATTGTTTGTTCTTTGGGTGTTGAGTTTGCTAAGTTCCTTACAGATTTTGGATACTAGCCCTTTATCTGATATGTCATTTGCAAATATCTTCTCCCATTCTGTCAGTTGTCTTTTGGTTTTGTTAACTGTTTCCTTTGCTGTGCAAAAGCTTTTGATCTTGATGAAATCCCAGTAGTTCATTTTGCCCTTGCTTCCCTTGCCTTTGCCGTTGTTCCTAGGAAGATGTTGCTACGGCTGAGGTCGAAGAGGTTGCTGCCTGCATTCTCCTCAAGGATTTTGATGGATTCCTTTCTCACATTGAGGTCCTTCATCCATTTGGAGTCTATTTTCATGTGTGGTGTAAGGAAGTGGCCCAATTTCATTTTTCTGCATGTGGCTGTCCAATTTTCCCAGCACCATTTATTGAAGAGGCTGTCTTTTTTCCATTGGACATTCTTTCCTGCTTTGTCGAAGATGAGTTGACCATAGAGTTGAGGGTCGATTTCTGGGCTCTCTATTCTGTTCCACTGATCTATGTGTCTGTTTTTGTGCCAGTACCATGCTGTCTTGATGATGACAGCTTTGTAATAGAGCTTGAAGTCCGGAATTGTGATGCCACCAACTTTGGCTTTGTTCTTCAATATTCCTTTGGCTATTCGAGGTCTTTTCTGGTTCCATATAAATTTTAGGATTATTTGTTCCATTTCTTTGAAAAAAAATGGATGGTATTTTGATAGGGATTGCATTAAATGTGTAGATTGCTTTAGGTAGCATAGACATTTTCACAATATTTATTCTTCCAATCCAGGAGCATGGAACATTTTTCCATTTTTTTGTGTCATCCTCAATTTCTTTCATGAGTACTTTATAATTTTCTGTGTATAGATTCTTAGTCTCTTTGGTTAGGTTTATTCCTAGGTATCTTATAGTTTTGGGTACAATTGTAAATGGGATTGACTCCTTAATTTCTCTTTCTTCAGTCTTGTTGTTGGTGTACAGAAATGCAACTGATTTCTGTGCATTGATTTTATATCCTGACACTTTACTGAATTCCTGTACAAGTTCTAGCAGTTTTGGAGTGGAGTCTTTTGGGTTTTCCACATATAGTATCATATCATCTGCGAAGAGTGATAGTTTGACTTCTTCTTTACCAATTTGGATGCCTTTAATTTCTTTTTGTTGTCTGATTGCTGAGGCTAGGACTTCTAGTACTATGTTGAATAGCAGTGGTGATAATGGACATCCCTGCCGTGTTCCTGACCTTAGTGGAAAAGCTTTCAGTTTTTCTCCATTGAGAATGATATTTGCGGTGGGTTTTTCATAGATGGCTTTGATAATATTGAGGTATGTGCCCTCTATCCCTACACTTTGAAGAGTTTTGATCAGGAAAGGATGCTGTACTTTGTCAAATGCTTTTTCAGCATCTATTGAGAGTATCATATGGTTCTTGTTCTTTCTTTTATTAATGTGTTGTATCACATTGATTGATTTGCGGATGTTGAACCAACCCTGCAGCCCTGGAATAAATCCCACTTGATCATGGTGAATAATCCTTTTAATGTACTGTTGAATCCTATTGGCTAGTATTTTGGCGAGAATTTTCGCATCTGTGTTCATCAAGGATATTGGTCTGTAGTTCTCTTTTTTGGTGGGATCCTTGTCTGGTTTTGGGATCAAGGTGATGCTGGCCTCATAAAATGAGTTTGGAAGTTTTCCTTCCATTTCTATTTTTTGGAACAGTTTCAGGAGAATAGGAATGAGTTCTTCTTTAAATGTTTGGTAGAATTCCCCTGGGAAGCCGTCTGGCCCTGGGCTTTTGTTTGTTTGGAGATTTTTGATGACTGTTTCAATCTCCTTACTGGTTATGGGCCTGTTCAGGTTTTCTATTTCTTCCTGGTTCAGTTGTGGTAGTTTATATGTCTCTAGGAATGCATCCATTTCTTCCAGATTGTCCAATTTGTTGGCGTAGAGTTGCTCATAGTATGTTCTTATAATTGTCTGTATTTCTTTGGTGTTAGTTGTGATCTCTCCTCTTTCATTCATGATTTTATTTATTTGGGTCCTTTCTCTTTTCTTTTTGATGAGTCTGGCCAGGGGTTTATCAATCTTATTGATTCTTTCAAAGAACCAGCTCCTAGTTTCATTGATTTTTTCTATTGTTTTTTTGGTTTCTATTTCATTGATTTCTGCTCTGATCTTTATGATTTCTCTTCTCCTGCTGGGTTTAGGGTTTCTTTCTTGTTCTTTCTCCAGCTCCTTTATGTGTAGGGTTAGGTTGTGTACCTGAGACCTTTCTTGTTTCTTGAGAAAGGCTTGTACCGCTACATATTTTCCTCTCAGGACTGCCTTTGCTGTGTCCCACAGATTTTGAACTGTTGTGTTTTCATTATCATTTGTTTCCATGAATTTTTTCAATTCTTCTTTAATTTCCTGGTTAACCCATTCATTCTTTAGAAGGACGCTGTTTAGTCTCCATGTATTTGGGTTCTTTCCAGCTTTCCTCTTGTGATTGAGTTCTAGCTTCAGAGCATTGTGGTCTGAAAATATGCAGGGAATAATCCTAATCTTTTGATACCGGTTGAGACCTGATTTGTGACCCAGGATGTGATCTATTCTGGAGAAGGTTCCATGTGCACTAGAGAAGAATGTGTATTCTGTTGCTTTGGGATGAAATGTTCTGAATATATCTGTGATGTCCATCTGGTCCAGTGTGTCATTTAAGGCCTTTATTTCCTTGTTGATCTTTTGCTTGGATGATCTGTCCATTTCAGTGAGGGGAGTGTTAAAGTCCCCTACTATTATTGTATTATTATTGATGTGTTTCTTTGATTTTGTTATTAATTGGTTGATATAGTTGGCTGCTCCCACGTTAGGGGCATAGATATTTAAAATTGTTAGATCTTCTTGTTGGACAGACCCTTTGAGTAGGATATAGTGTCCTTCCTCATCTCTTATTATAGTCTTTGGCTTAAAATCTAATTGATCTGATATAAGGATTGCCACCCCAGCTTTCTTCTGATGCCCATTAGCATGGTAAATTGTTTTCCACCCCCTCACTTTAAATCTGGAGGTGTCTTCGCGTCTAAAATGAGTTTCTTGTAGGCAACATACTGATGGGTTTTGTTTTTTTATCCATTCTGATACCCTGTGTCTTTTGATTGGGGCATTTAGCCCATTAACATTCAGGGTAACTATTGAGAGATATGAATTTAGTGCCATTATTAGCCTGTAAGGTGACTGTTACTGTATATTGTCTCTGTACCTTTCTGATCTACTACTTTTAGGCTCTCTCTTTGCTTAGAGGACCCCTTTCAATATTTCCTGTAGAGCTGGTTTGGTGTTTGCAAATTCTTTCAGTTTTTGTTTGTCCTGGAAGCTTTTGATCTCTCCTTCTATTTTCAGTGATAGCCTAGCTGGATAGAGTATTCTTGGCTGCATGTTTTTCTCGTTGAGTGCTCTGAATATATCATGCCAGCTCTTTCTGGCCTGCCAGGTCTCTGTGGATAAGTCTGCCACCAATCTAATATTTTTACCATTGTATGTTACAGACTTCTTTTCTCGGGCTGCTTTCAGGATTTTCTCTTTGTCACTAAGACTTGTAAATTTTACTATTAGGTGACGGGGTGTGGACCTATTCTTGTTGACTTTGAGGGGGGTTCACTTCATCTCCTGGATTTTGATGCTTGTTCCCTTTGCCATATTAGGGAAATTCTCTCCAATGATTCTCTCCAATAGACCTTCTGCTCCCCTCTCTGTTTCTTCTTCTTCTGGAATCCCAATTATTCTAATGTTGTTTCGTCCTATGGTGTCACTTATCTCTCGAATTCTCCCCTCATGGTCCAGTAGCTGTTTGTCCCTCTTTTGCTCGGCTTCCTTATTCTCTGTCATTTGGTCTTCTATATCACTAATTCTTTCTTCTGCCTCATTTATCCTAGCAGTGAGAGCCTCCATTTTTGATTGCACCTCATTAGTAGCTTTTTTTATTTCAACTTGGTTAGATTTTAGTTCTTTAATTTCTCCAGAAAGGGCTTTAATATCTCCAGAGAGGGTTTCTCTAATATCTTCCATGCCTTTTTCAAGCCCGGCTAGAATGTTCAGAATCGTCATTCTGAACTCTTGATCTGACATATTACCAATGTCTGTGTTGATTAGGTCCCTAGCCTTCGGTACTGTCTCTTGTTCTTTTGTTTGTGGTGATTTTTTCCGCCTTGTCATTTTGTCCAGATAAGAGGATATGAAGGAGCAAATAAACTACTAAAAGGGTGGCAAAGACCCCAGAAAAATGCGCTGTAACCAAATCAGAAGAGACCCCAAATTGTGGGGGGGAGAAAGGGGATAAAAACAGGTTCTGAAAAAAAAAGAAAAAAAAAAAAAGAAAAAAATTTTAAAAATAAAACAAATAAAAAAATATAAAAAAGAAAGAAAAAATATATATATTTAGATGAACTAGTCAAAAAACATTAAAAAAGAAAAGGGTAAAAGTTTTAAAAAATTTAGCAGAAGAATAAAAAAGAAAAAAGAAAAAAAATTGAAAAAAGAAAAAAAAATTGAAGTAGCCGCAAGACTAAGGAATCATGGGGAGAAAGCCATGAGTTCCGTGCTTTGCTTTCTCCTCCTCTGGAATTGCTCTGCTGTCTTAGGAATTGAACCTGCTTTCTCCTTGATAGATGAACTTCGTCCTGGCTGGATATTTTGTTGATCTTCTGGGGGCCTCCCAGTCTCCGGCCCGGAGGAGCCAAGAGCCTGGGGCCCCACTCCTCAGTGCGCCCCCAGAGGACAGCACCCAATCACTCCCGTATCCCCAGCCTCTAGCCGCGCTCCGAGCTCACCCAGCCCGCGACCAGTTCAAGGTAACCCCGAGCTGAGAGTTCAGTCCTCGGCTCTGTCTCTGCAGCCGGCTTCTCCGTTCTGATACCTGCGAGCTCTCCGACACTCCGACTCCCCCGATCCTTCTGTGACCCTGCGGGACCTGGGGCCACGCTGACCCCGTGTGGGCTTCACCCTGGTTTAGCCTATGGAGCCATGTCCCTCAGTGGAACAGACTTTTAAAAGTCCTGATTTTGTGCTCCGTTGCTCCGCCACTTGCCGGGAGCCGGCCCCTTCCCCCACGGTCTATCTTCCCATCGTTTTAGATTCACTTCTCCGCCAGTCCTACCTTTCAGAAAGTGGTTGATTTTCTGTTTCTAGAGTTGCTGTTCTTCTTCTCTTCGCTCTCCCGTTGGATTTGTAGGTGTTTGCAATGTTTAGATAAGCTATCGAGCTGATCTCCTGCTACCTGATGTAGTCTCAGGCTGCTACTTCTCCGCCATCTTGACTCCTCCTACAGCTTTGTAATTTTTAAGTCTCAAATTGTGATGTCACCAGCTTTACTTTTCTTTTACAAGGTTGCTTTGGCTATTTGGGGTCTTTTGTGGTTCCATACATAATTTAGGATTCTTGGTTCTAGCTCTGTAAAAAACACTGGTGGTATTTTGGTAAGGATTGCATTAAGTGCGTAGATTGCTTTGGGTAGTTCAGACATTTTAGCAATATTTGTTCTTCCAATCCCTAAGCATGGAATGTCTTCCTATTTCTGTGTGTCATCTTCAATTTCTTTCATCAGTATTTTACAGTTTTCAGAGTACAGGTCTTTCACCTCTTTGGATAGGTTTATTCCTAAGTATTTTACTGTTTTTGGTGTAGTTGTAAATAAGATCAATTCCTTAATTGCTCTTTCTGCAGCCACTAATCTTTCTAATATCTCCATAGTTTTGCCTTTTCCAGAATGTCATATGGTTGAAACCATAAAGTATGTAGCCATTTCCTATTGGCTTCTTTCACCAAGCAATATGCTTTAAGGTTTCTCCATGTCTTCTGTGGCTTTATATAGGGACCTTTCTTTTGACTGTTGAATAATAGTTCATTGCATGGATGTACCACAGCTTGTTTATCTCCTTTATCAAAGAACATCTTTGGAACTTTTAAGTTCTGATAATTATGAGTGAAACTGCTATAAGCATTTATGTACAGGGTTTTTGTGGCCATAAGTTTTCAGCTCCTTTAGATGAATACCAAGGAGCATGATTTTCTGTATCAAATGGTAAGAGTATGCTTAGTTTTGTAAGCAATCATGAAACTATCTTCCAAAGTGGCTGTACCATTTTGCAATCCCACCAGCAATGAATGAAAGTTCCTATTGCTCCACATCCCTGCTAGCATTTGGTATTGTCAGGGTTTTGGACTGTTGTCATTCTAATAGATGTGCAGTGAGTGGTATCTCATTCTTGTTTTAATATGAAATTCTCTGATGATATATGCTACTGAGTATCTTTATTTTTAAGATTTTATTTATTTGACAGAGAGAGATCACAAGTAGATAGAGAGGCAGGCAGAGAGAGAGAGAGAGAGGGAAGCAGGCTCCCTGCTGAGCAGAGAGCCTGATGCAGGACTCGATCCCAGGACCCCGAGATCATGACCTGAGCCGAAGGCAGCGGCTTAACCCACTGAGCCACCCAGGCGCCCTGCTACTGAGTATCTTAAAGGCTCTTCCTTGCCATCTGCATATCTTCCTAACACCTAAGTGTTTCTTCATATCTTTTGCACATTTATCTAATGCACTTTATTCTTAGAGCAATTTTATATTCTCTCCAAAACTGAGTGGATGGTATAGTGATAACCTATATACTTCTGGCCTCCACACATGTATAACATCTCCCACCAGCGTGGTACACTTGTTATCTTTGATAAACCTACACCGGCACATCATTATCACTTGGAGTGCATTGTTTACCTTAGGGTTCACTCATAGTGTGCAATCTGTGTATTTGGACCAGTGTATAATTATGTGTATCCACCAATATAGTATCATACAGAAAAGTTTACTGCCCTAAAAATCATATGTACTCTACCTCCTTCATCCCTCTCTCTCTCTGCTAGTCCCTGGCAACCAATGATCTTATAACTGCTTCCATCATTTTGGCTTTTCAGAGCGTCATAGAGTTGAAATCATATAATATTTATATTTTTTCAGGGGCACCGGGGTGGCTCAGTGGATTAAGCCGCTGCCTTCAGCTCAGGTCAAGATCTCAGGGTCCTGGGATTGAGCCCCACATCGGGCTCTCTGCTTAGCAGGGAGCCTGCTTCCCCCCCTCTCTCTCTCTGCCTGCCTCTCTGCCTATTTGTGATCTCTCTCTCTGTCAAATAAATAAATAAAATTTTTTAAAAATGTGTGTTTTTTCAGATTGGCTTCTTTCAGTAGTAATATGCATTTAAGTTTCCTTTATGTTTTGTCTTTGTTTGATAGTTTATGTCTTTTTAGTCAGAATGCTATTCCATTGTCGGGATAAATGGTAAATCTATCCACTTACCTACTGAAGGACATCATGATTGCTTTCAAGTTGAGGCAGTTCTAAATCTGCCTTAAACATTTGTGTGCAGGTATTTGTGTAGATATAAACTTTCAAATCATTTAGGGAAATACCCAGTAGTGCAATTGGTAGATCACATGGGGAAAGAATGTCTAGTTTTATAGTCAACTATCAAACTGCCTTCCAAAGTGGCTGTGACATTTTGCATTCTCTCCAGCAATGAATGGAAGTTCCTATGGCTCCACATCCTAATCACTGTTTGCTGTTATAAATGTTCTGGATTTTAGCCATTGTAATAGATATATAGTGATATCTTATTGTTTTAATTTGCATTTCTCTGATGACAAATGATATGAAGCTTCTTTTCATGTGTGTATTTGCCATCTGTATATCTTCTTTGAAGAGAGGTCTGTTAGAATGTTGGCCCATTTCTAAATTGGGTTGTTCATTTTCTTGTTGAGTTTTGAGTTCTTTGTGTGTTTTGGATTCAAGTCATTTTTCCTACATGTGCAAAGGTTTTCTCCAGTCTGTGGCTTGACTTGTCCTATTTTTAACAGTGTCTTTCACAGTGCACAACTTTTTAATCTTAATGAAATGCAACTTATTAATTGCTTTTTTTGATGATGAAGAGTTTTTCGTTTTCAGTGTGTTCAGATTGTTTCTTCTTTGAAGACAGGACTGGTGAGTTCCCAGCTCTTTATATGCTCAAATAAAAACCAGAAATCACTAATTTCTCTTTGAATTTTCATTGGGATGCCCACCAAAGTCAGAAATGGATTTATTTTTATAACAATACTGAAAATAAAGCATGATCGTTCCTATACTACTTTATTATTACTGCTGAACCATATTACCACAACTTAGTGGCTTAAAACACCATAAACATATATCCTGTAATTCTAAAGGTCCTATGTCAAAAGTGGGCCTGCAGGGTTGTGTTCTTTTTGGAAGCTCCAGGGAACAATTTTCCAGTCTGCCTACATTCTTCGGTTCCATTCTCAGAGCCAGCAGCACAGAATGTTTCTCTTCCTCTCTGACCTCCTGCTTCCCTCTTACAAGGACTCCTGTGATTATAGTGACCCCTGTGAATAATGCATGATAATCTGCATTTCAAGATCTTTAACTAAATTCCTGGAATTTGGATGTCGACATCTTGCGGGGGTGGGGTGCGTTATTTCTCTCTACAGATGCCCCAAAGATGCACTTACTAATAAAGATGTTAGCTCTCAAAACTTTAACAATGAATTACTTTAAAAAATATTATCTCATTTGACTATTATTACCAAACAATTTCAAGACGATAATGTGCTAGTGTGTCACACTAATTCTACATCTCTGATTCATCTATCTCAACCAACAGGTTACCTAATTTTCCTGTTTTGCTTTCTGCTTATAAAGCCTATAGAAAGAACTAATTTGCATTTCTTGCATAATCATGTTTATGTCTTATGTGGATGTAAATGTGCTAAGAAAAATGAAAAATAATGTGGACCCTTTCTTATATGATATGTCCCGTGGAGCAGCACTGGGGCAACAATCCTAGAACTATAAGACAATAAAAACATTTTAAAGACATTTTTGAGATTAGATTCATAAGGACTGTACTCTGAAGAATCATACAGCAAGAGACAGAAAGGGAAGTCATTTCTTCTGAGGTTATGAATCCTACCAGGGACATATGAGTGGGAATTCTGGAAGGATTACAAAACCAGTAAGAGTTCATAAGGATTGAGGGAAGGAGGTGAAGGCTTTCTGAGAGATCACTTGAAGAGCTTTTGAAAATGAGTATATGTTCAGTAGTTAGAGCAAAGGATTTAGTATCTGTACTATTCTTTGTGCTGGTGGTTGAAAGACAGGACAATGTATGTATTTCTTTAACTTCATAGTCCACATCTATAATGTGGAGAAAACATATTCAAATGGCATGTGTGATGTATATGGCTGAGGTCCTGAAACACAATAAATGCTAAACCAACACCAATGTCATTATGATCATCTCACTGCTTTACATCCCAGTCTGATTCTTTAGTAGATGAAAATATGCACCTTCTTTTGGGGGGCGGGGATGAGTTTCTCTTTTATTTTTTTGAATTTTTAATTTTTTTATTAACATATAATGTATTATTAGCCCCAGGGGTACAGGTCTTTGAATCACCAGGTTTACACACTTCACAGCACTCACCATAGCACATACCTCCTCCAATGTCCATAACCCCTACCCCCTCCCCCCGGCAACCTCAGTTTGTTTTGTGAGATTAAGAGTCTCTTGTGGTTTGTCTCCCTCCTGACCCCATCTTGTTTCATTTATTCTTTTCCTGTCCCCCAAGCCCCCCACATTGCCTCTCAACTTCCTCATATCAGGGAGGTCATATGACAATTGTCTTTCTCTGATTGACTTATTTCACTCAGCATAATACCCTCTAGTTCCATCCACGTCATCGCAAATGGCAAGATTTCATTTCTTTTGATGGCCGCATAGTATTCCATTGTGTAGATATACATCTTCTTTATCCATTCATCTGTTGATGGACATCTAGGTTCTTTCCATAGTTTGGCTATTGTGGACATTGCTGCTATAAACATTCGGGTGCACATGCCCCTTCGGATCACTACATTTGTATCTTTAGGGCAAATACCCAGTAGTAAAATATGCACCTTCTTGAAAGGATTTATTCCCCTTAGAAGTGGCAGCACAACCTCTATAGACACCCATTTATTTGCTATTAGGGCGACAGGTCTTATAAGCCACCTTGGGGATAAGAACTTTGAATCAGCAGAACTATTTTACATCCAAGTAAAAGTGTTACGTCCCATAAATTGTGATATTTGCCTCAAGTTATAGCCTTTGAGATATTTGCAAATTTTTTTGCATTCTATGAGAATCTATCTATCTGTTCTTTCCCTTCCCAAATATATTTCCTCCAAAGATCGATATAAATGATCCTTGTTTTCATCCAGGGAAAATGTTTAGCAAAACTTTTTCCCTTAGGAAACTGGTAGATAGGTACAATGAGTATGGGCATGCCCCACCTCACACCCCACCTGCCCTGGGGAAAATCTAAGTTCCAGAGACAGTCATGAAAATTGTGTTGAGCTGATCATAAAATAAGTGCAGAGAACAATAGCTACATTATTCTCCAACATCATCAGGAAGTGAGGTAAATATTTTCAATCTTGGGATTTCTCACTTCAGAGACTGCTGGAAGAAAGAATAGGTCTACCCTCTGTGGGATTGCCTCTAAGTTGAAGTAAAATCTTAAGGTAACAGCCACAGCTAAAACCACCACATGTAGAAGAAACTTATTTGCATTGGTAGGTGGTTTAGGATATGGATTATTGCCATAGGACAAGGAAACAGCAGAAATTACCTAGGCTATGGTGAAAGAAAAATCATATCCTGGATGGCTGCCTTCCTGAGTCAGTTTGTGTTCAAGGCAGCTGCGCTGGCAAAGAAATTCTCATGGGGAGCTCTTCTTAGCTGACTTCAAGCATGGGTATTCTGACTCGGCATCAATCTCCACATTATCTCCAACATTGTGATTAGGGGTGGAGGCCAGACTGTGTGCTCATATGAAAATGAATAGGAGGCAAAGAAAATAAGAGAACATTTTTGTCCAGTCAGTGGCTCTATGATCTCAGCCACAGAGAGACTTCACACACCTAGATGAAGGTATTGATGTACAGAGATAAGTTAGGAATATGTAGCTATGAAGACCTCCACCAGTTGAATTTTCAACATAATATTAGCTACTAATCTTGATATCACTAAGTAACTAACAATCAGCCTAAAAACGAAAGTCTTAATGAGTGTTTATAAGCAATATTTTATTGCCTTTCATGAAACAATGACTTAGTTAAAGGTGACTTATAGTTATGCCTGAGTTATATTCTCCTGGTTTCTTCTTTTTTTTTTTTAAGATTTTATTTTATTGAGAGATGGGGAGAGAGAGCGAGAGAATGCAACAGCATGAGTCGCAGGGGGAGGGGCAGAGAACGAGGGAGAAGCAGACTCTCCACTGAGCAGGAAGCTTAGCCCTGCACAGTGTTTGATCCCAGATCCCAGGACCCTGAGATCAGGTAGATACTTAACTGACTGAGCACCCAGGTATCCCTCTCCCAGCTTATTCTTGAATGTTACGATATATTATACTATGATAACATCTGCCTTTTAGGAAATATTTTTCTGGTCCCAGAGTAGGATAAGATGGATACCAATGCTGCTAGATTTTCTGAAACTACCATAGAGATGGAGATACCTTAGCTCATGAAACATTTTTGGGGGGTTCCGGCTGTATGTTTGATGAAAACACAACAGGTGAGGAAGTACTTTTACTATTTCTTTTCTTTTTTTTTTTTTTAAAGATTTTATTTGACAGAGATCACAAGTAGGCAGAGAGGCAGGCAGAGAGAGAGGAGGAAGCAGGCCCACTGCTGAGCAGAGGGCCCGATGCGGGGCTTGATGCGGGGCTCGATCCCAGGACCCTGGGATCATGACCTGAGCTGAAGGCAGAGGCTTTAACCCACTGAGCCACCCAGGCACCCCTACAATTTATTTTCTTGAACTGAAGTACTTTAATTGTGTCAATTAAACAGATTGAGTGGTTGTTCAACTATTGAATGCTTTCATGTTTCCTTATCTCTTCCATTGCTATAATGACTTCATGTTCTGTGATATCTTAACTTTTATTTTTAGCTTTGGTCAGTTTTTAAAAAATAATATTGACATAATGGTAACCAAAATAAGAAATAAATGATTTAATAATTCAAAACAGAAAATAACCACAATTGAAGGAAAGATAATCTGGAAAGTAAAATTGCGATGTGTAAGAAGCAAGTGTTCCTATTCAGTAGAAATAAGTTTTTCTTACTTAAATTAACCTTCCAGTTTAGAGATTAAACATATTTTAATTATCATTGATCGTTTCTAGTAGTGTCTAAAATTACTGATATATTCCTGATGTTTCTTAACTAATTCTGAACTCCAGACAATTATTTTTATAGCTGAATTTAATACCACATATGCAATACACTGTTATATAGAATACTCCCTCACTTAATCATATTTATAGAAAATAAAATGTCTGAGGCTCATTCAGCTAAACATCTGCCTTGGGCTCAGGTCATGATTTCAGGACCCTGGGACTGAGCCTCGCATTGGGCTCCCTGCTCAGTGGGGAGTCTGCTTCTCCTTCCACCTGCTGCTCCCCCTGCTTGTGCTCTCTCTCTCCCTCTGTGTCAAATGGATAAATAAAATCTTTTTTAAAAATGTGTCTAGGGGCGCCTGGGTGGCTCAGTGGGTTAAGTCTCTGCCTTCAGCTCAGGTCATGATCTCAGGGTCCTGGAATCAAATCCCACATCGGGCTCTCTGCTCAGCAGAGAGCCTGCTTCCCCTCTCTGCCTACTTGTGATTTCTCTGTGTGTGTGTCAAATAGAAAATAAAATCTTTAAAAAAATAAAAATTAAAAAAAATTAAGAAGTGTGTCTATGTGAGCTTTTGCCCACAAAGGGACACTACTCCATCTCAAGTGATGCTTCTCTCAAGTTCATAGTTTAAAAACTTAAAAGGTCTGCCATGCATTGAAACTGTAATTTCAAAGTTACTTTAAGCTGCTCTTCCTTTTTCTTCAGATTTCTCCAAACTGTAAGTGCAAAATCACATGTAAACTACAAAATGCATTTGTTATAATTTTTTCATAGGTCTATGAGAGTCTAATATATGAGGCCACTTCGAATTTACACTTAGGACACAATATATTATAAACTGATTACTTGAATTACTATAGTTTTTCAAATAAAAATATTGTCAAATTATTAATATCTATAACAGTAAAATTTTTCTTTAAAGCAAAAGTCACAACTTTGCAAAAACACAAGATCTGCTCCTATTTAGCCCTCAATGTATGTGTTTTTCATTGAATCTAACATTCAACAAAAATTTTGAGTGTCTTTTACATAATGAGCAGGGTGATCACTCAAAAGGACAGAAGGATGTATATGATAATACATGTTCCCAGGATACATTTTACATGGTCAGTGCAGCATGTGAATTCAACTGAATGGCCTCTGTATCCCATTCTTCACTATTTCACCATTGACTATTCTTTGAAAATAGCAAGAAATTCATATTGACAATGTAATTATTTTTACTGATATCCTTGACCAAGATTACACATTAATTATTGGCTTATAGAGACTCTACACTCATAGTAAGTTGGTGCCCAGAACAGCCTGAATCCACCAAGCATTTAGGACCATCTTTACAGACTGGTTAACTAGGCTTAGAAAGGATGAGCTGCCTGCCTGTCCTGTTCTTTATGGTAATTATTTTTGTATAAGCAAAGAAAGCTCTTGAATGAAGCAAGTCAAGGCTCAGAATATCAAAGGACTTTCATGAACTTTAAGGCATCCCTTTGAACTTCTGCAAATAGGTCAGTTGCCACACAATGGATAAATAGTGAGTACCTATGTGTGTGTCCAGGATGGATCTCACAGCAGTCTCCGTTCAATATATTTCCATGTTAAATATATGGAAGACTATACAGTCACTGCCAATATGTTTTCATCACTCAGATCATCCTATTGCATGGGTCTTAAAAACAAGCCAAAAAACCACACATATGAAGAAAAATTACAATTTTAGTACAAGTGAATTTAGCCCACAGTGATGTACTGAGAACTATTCATGTAGAAAATTTGCTATAGCTGTGCAAAATAAAAGAACATCTACCATGTAGATTCAAATGCTAATATGCTATGCTAAATAATGCATGATAAATTGATTCTCTTCTGTGTAGTGGATAAGGTCCAGTTAAGTCTTACTTTTGATGTCAGTTACATAAGGCAAAAGAGTAACTCTTAGGGGCGCCTGGGTGGCTCAGTGGGTTAAAGCCTCTGCCTTCGGCTCAGGTCATGATCCCAGAGTCCTGGGATCGAGCCCTGCATCGGGCTCTCTGATAGGCAGGGAGCCTACTTCCCCCTCTCTCTCTGCCTGCCTCTCTGCCTGCTTGTGTTCTCTCTCTGTCAAATAAATAAAAAAATCTTAAAAAAGAAAAAAAGAGTAACTCTTAGAGTAGACCCTAAAATTGAGAGAAAAATCACTACATTGGGTAGATTTTTTAAAATATTATTATGTTTGGGGTGCCTGGGTGGCTCAGTCGTTAAGTGTCTGCTTTCAGTTCAGGTCCTGATCCTGGGGTCCTGGGATCGAGCCCCGCATCGGGCTCCCTGCTCGGTGGGGAGCCTGCTTCTCCCTCTCTCCCACTCCTCATGTGTTCCCTTTCTTGCTGTGTCTCTCTCTGTCAAATAAATAAATAAAATCTTTAAAAAAATTATTATGTATGAGGAATGGTAAATGTTTAACAGTGAGCTTTCTAGGGAGAAAAGGGGCCTTATTTATAGAGTTTGCCAATGTTATAGTGTAAATACTCCTACCTGGGCCAATTTCAAGCAACCGCTGTCACCACTGTGCATGAAGTGGGAAAGGCATTAGTATAATCAGTGTTAGTAAGCCAGTGAAAACCAGTTCCACCAAATATTTGGAAGTTACAGACAGAGACTATAAAATATCCATGGAATTCCCTATATTAACTAGGCTTCCTTGAAATTAGAATGAATATATATGATTGTTTCTGGCCTAAAAATCTGAGACGTGATGTTGCCATTTGTAAGCTACAGTGGTTGTAAGGAGGTAACATCTTCCCTCTGTTTCCCTGCTGTGATCCACAAGGAGAACGTGTGTTCTATAAGGCAGAGCTACAAGATGAGCAAGGGCTGCCTTGCACATGTCTGACTTTATGTAAGTGTGAAATATATATCAATATAAGGCATTATATGTGATATATCTGTTGTGTTGTGGCAGCTGAGTATCACGTAGGAAGATTAAGGGTGGTATATGTGATGGAGTTGCCATTTGGAGAACTCCAAAAACCTAAAAAGAAAGATACTAAGACAAGGTGTGTCTGAAGTGTTTCAAGTCCTCTGAGATTCAAGAGCAGGTAGATCAAGGCAGAGGACAAGATGAGAAAAGACCTTAAAGCTGGTGGTTATGGGGGTGCCTGGCTGGTAGTCAATAAAACATGAGAATCTTGATCTCAGGGTCATGAGTTCAAGCCCCATGTTGAGTGTAGAGATTACTGAAAAAAAGATGATAGATGATTGAAAGATAGATAGATGATGATGATGATAGATAGATAGATAGATAGATAGATGGATGATAGATAATTATGGGAGGATCAAGGTCTGCATGTGGTTTAGTCATATTATCCCAGAGTGGATCCTCCAGAAGTGGACTCTGAGATGGAGTTCACTGTTAGGATATTTATTAGGAATCAGCAGTTATAGAGGTGGAGGCAGGAAACCTTCAACGTCAGTGTAACAAAGGCTCATTCAACCCCACAGGCATCTCTGAAACACTTATGGTCTACCAGTTGCACCATGATGGCTGGGCCCTTGTATCCCCACCACAGAAGCAACACCAGAAGCACATGCACTAGGACAAAGAATCGCTGCACCGAGTCAATCCAAAGGGGCTGATAGTTGACTGGTATCTAGTGGCAGCTAGAGTGAAAAAGTCTTCCCTTCAAGTTATGACTCTCCATATGCACCACACAGGTTGAATCCAAGTTTGAGGAGTCTCTGTTTTCATTTTTTGCTGCTGTTTTCTCATTTTCCACTTATCAGGTAACCGTAAGAATAACCCCAAGATAGGATATTATCCCTAGTTTGAGTCAGAGATTTAAGTACCCATGGAGGGGTGGGGGGGTGCCTGAATGGTGTGGTGAAGTTGGTTAAGCCTTGGGATAGAGCATAGTGTTGGGCTCTGGACTCAGCAGGGAGTCTGCCTGAGATTCTCTCCTTCTGCCCCTCCCTGCACTTGTTCTCTCCCTCTCTCTCTCTCTCTAATAAATAAAATCTTAAAAAAAATAAAAAACAACATTCAGGTAAGACAACTACAAGAGAAGGATGAGCTCAGCTTTACAAAGTCTAGACTGTAGAGTCAGCCACCTTTTCTACTTAGGAATTCCTGTCCAAGTTAAGCTTTGAAATATCTATTTTTCTTGCCTTTATTTGTCTCTTAAGAAAATGAAAAAAGTGTCCTTTGATTCAGCCACTCCACTCCTAAGAATATATCCTAAGGTTTAATTTTAAAAAACTATTTAGATTTTATTTATTTACTTATTAGAGAGAGAGTGTTGGCGGGGGGGAGAACCTGAAGCAGACTCCATGCTGATTTTGGTGGCGATGTCCTATGATGGGTTTGTGGCTATCTGCCACCCCCTCCAGTACACTATCATCATGAATTGGAGAGAGTGCGCAGTCTTGGCCATTGCTTCCTGGATGTGTGGATTTATTCTGACTCTGGTACATGTAATTCTCCTTCTAAGGTTACCCTTCTGTTGGCCCCAGGATGTAGACCATGTCTTCTCTGAAATCCTATCTGTCCTCAAACTGGCCTATGCTGACACCTGGATCCGTGAAGCTGTTGTCTTTGTTGCCTGTGTATTTATTTTATTTGGGCCCCTTTGCTTGGTGCTAGTCTCCTATACTAGCATCCTCTGGCCCATCCTGAAAATCCAGTCTAGGGAAGGCCAAAAAGAAAACTTCTCCACCTGTTCTTTCCACCTCTGTGGGATTGGGCTTTTCCTTGTCACTGCCATAGTAGTTTGTATGATCCTAGATTCTAGTCAAAGAAAGGAGAAAGAAAACAATCTTTCACTATTTCATAGTCTCTTCAGTCCAATGCTGAATTCCTTCATCTACAGCTTCAGAGATGCTCGGGTAAAGAATGCTTTGTATAGAGCATTGCAGATGGGGTCTGTGTGAGGGGAAGACAGAACTTTTACCTAGGTCAAATCTTTTCCCTTTGAGGTGTTGTTTGAGAATGACTTAAAGGTCAGAAAAATTACCTGACAGTAAAGTTTGATAAGAAAATGTGAATTGGGGCACCTGGGTGGCTCAGTGGGTTAAGCCTCTGCCTTCAGCTCAGGTCATGATCTCAGGGTCCTGGGATCGAGCCCCACATCAGGCTCTCTGCTCAGCAGGGAGCCTGCTTCCCCCACTCTCTCTGCCTGCCTCTCTGCCTACTTGTGATCTCTCTCTCTCTCTGTGTCAAATAAATAAATAAGATCTTAAAAAAAAAAAAAAGAAAGAAAGAAAATGTGAATTGCCCAAGACTCTACCTGAAAGTAGAAAACTTTTTGAAGTGCAAGGATAGTCTCTGGTTCTGAGCATTTTTGTTTAGAAATGAGGCACCTGCATTATCCATACACTTAGTGCTATAATAATCCATAGAGCCCATTTCTTCAAGAAATAAATTAGTATCTTAATTAAGACTATTTTTGTTTAATTCTGGAAACAAAACGTCAACACCTTGCCCTAAGTAGTCAGTTCAATCATAAACATTCACATCACCTGGTAACAAGCAATATTTTTCAGAAAAATTGGCACCTGGAAGGAAAATCTTGGGCTACAGTAGCTTAACGTGTACAATCGTCACCAAACTGTGTATTTCCACAATCCCACCAGTGAGTCATATGAAGAAAGGATGGAGAGTCATTGCGGGATAGCTAATAAATGCCAAGTGTTCTGACTAGAGTTGAGAAATTCTTAGTATATAACAAAAACAAGCTAAAAGTGTCTCACAGCTCGTTATAGAAATGTCTCCATCCCTCCTCTACTGTGCTTTCATTTTCCCTTCCCATCTACTTTCTCCCTTGTAGTCTCCCACTTATATTTTACAACACATGTAATTAAAGACAGATTTATTCTCTAAGTACCTCACTTCCACATTATTTTTCTATCCCTTGACAGGGTTTTCCTCAAAGCTTCTGCGTTTTTATTTTCCAGAGCAGCAAAATATTTTAGGCTTGTCATGATTTTCAATCATTAAAAAAAGAAAACTAACAATATAAATTAATAAATATACAGTGGAATAGAGTAACATTCTAGACTCGGCTTCTCAATGGATAAACCACATTAATAATCAAGGAGGGTGTTGCCTGGGTGGCTAGGTCTGCACTCGGCAGGAAGTCTACTGGAGATTTTCCCTCTCCCTCTGGCCCTCCCTCCATATATGCACATGCTCTCTCTTTTTCTCTAAGTAAATCTTTAAAAATAATAGTAATAATAATCATTGAGGGACTGGGACTTCCAGGCAATGTCATCAAAGCATCTAAGACATACTTTTCATTACTAAATGAGTCTCTTTTCTTATGAAATTAAGTAACTAAGACCTCTTTTCTTTGGTAATCTTTTAACTATATTTTTAGTTAAAATTTTAAGTGCAAGAAAAAGGTTTTATAGTTTTGCATTAAAAATAATATATTGTCTTGAAAAAAGCTAACTGGTATCAGATGTATCCTCCTGCTGTAAATAATTACATGATCTCGACAGCCTATAGTAAGCAATGTTTGACAGTCATTGAAACAATGGAGAAGATGCACATGAAGGAAGCACCACATTTTCCACAGCTGTCAGGAGGGAAGCTTCCCTGGTCTTCAAGCAGGAATATGGAATCCAAGCAGGGATCAGAGAAAGCAGTGATCAGAGTTCAGGTCTGGTAGGTCATTTAGGAACTGGGCATCAGTGTACCAGAGGAGGGAAAGCAATAAAGAGAAGATCCTAGAAACATAAATGAAAGTATCATTTGAGTTTAGTTTTTCCCTTAGTTATATGAAAATGGGCTAAGGAAATAGGTTAAGAAAGAGAGATCTAGTAGGAACAGGCTGCCAGGAGACCAAATTTGGAACAGAGAATCTGGAACTAACAAATGCAGGGAGAGATACTAGAGTTCAGATCCAGCTAGAATGGGGAGATACAAACTTAGGAACTCAGTTGGGTTCCCATATCTTGGGTGAATTGCCATGTCCTAGGAGGAGATGCTATATCCCAGCTGTCAGGGAGAAAATGAAATACACTCACCATCTCACAGCCTAAAATCTGGGCATAAGGAGATCTTCAAGTAATTTAACCGCTCAACAGAAAAAAAAAAATCTCAAAACTCTTGAGAGTCTCTATAGCGTATAACTTATAATGTCAGCATAAAATTTTAAAAACTCCTCAACATATAAAAAAGCAGGAAAAATTAATGAGATAAATCAGTTATTAGAAACAAACTCACAGATCATCCAACCAATTGAAATTAAAAGACAAGAATATCAAAATACCTATATCAATATAGAGAAAAATTTTAAGTGAATGACAAAGCAGAATATTGCAACAGAAAATAAGAATCTGTTAAATAATCAAGTGAGCATTCTAAATCTTCTCCTAAAAAAATAGCAAAAATAACTCATTAGATATATTTTACAGAAGACGGGATACAACTGAAGCCAGGATTGGTGAACCCAAATACAATTCAATATATATTACCAAAACTAAAATAGTAGGAAAAAAAAAATAATGGAAAGAACTTGAGAGCAAAGTAGCATTGTGGGAAATACTCCAAGAGTCTAACAAACCTTAATTTCCTAGTCCCTGAAGGAAAAGAAAAATGGAAGAGATGAATTATCTGAAGAAATAATGACAAGAACTTATTAAGTCTGATAAGCTTATCAATATACAGATTCAAGAAGCTCAAAAGAACTCAAGCAGGATAAACCTAATAGGACATCACTGAAAATATAGTCAATGATATTATAATACATTGTATGGTGACAGATGGAAGCTACACTTGTGGTGAACATAGCATAATGTATAGAGAAGTCAAATCACTGTGTCGAATACCTGAAACTAACACTGTGTGTCGATTACACTCAAATTTTGAAGATAAAGAAAAAGAAAAACTCACTGGAAATGTACTAGTCAAACTACTGAAAATGAAAGATAAAAAACCTTAAACTTGGTCAGGGGGGAAAAATACATTACTTTCAAAGGAACAGTAAGATTTTAGCTGACTTATTACCAAATATCATGGAAGCCAAAATAATGAAATACCATCTTAAAGTAGTGAACTTAAAAACTATCATCATAGAATTCTATACACTGTAAAACTGTTCTTTAAAAATTATATCTCTAAATAGAAATTAGAAAAGAAGGAAACTGGGAATATCAGGAAGAAAGAAATAATAAGCAAAACTGGAAGTAAAACTCCATTGGTTTTTCTTATCCTCTTAAGTTTTCTATTATGTTTGATGGTTCAAGCAAAAATTTTAGCATTATCTGGTGCTATTCTAAACTTATGTAGGAGAAATATTGAAGACCATTATACTATACATTGGAGAGAATAAAGACAAAAAGGAGATAAGGTTTCTATACTTCATTCAAACTGGGTGAAAAATGGCATCAATTGATGTGATCATATATACACAATATCTAGAGCAACCACTAAGCTATTAAAAACAACCAAAAAGCTATACAAACAGATACAACAAGAGCACTATTGGTAAATCAAAATGGAACTCTTAAAAAAATGGTCAAATAACTCAAGGAAGTCAGGGAAAAAAATTTTAAAAGAAAAAGTAGTTGAGACATTTAAGAAATGAAATATCAGACTTAACTCTCATGGTACCAATAATTAGATTAAATATAAATGTCTAGAGTATATTAAAAAGCACAACCCTTCTGTTTCTTGCTGTCTGCAAGAAACTCACTTCAGATACATTAAATAATAAAGATAGACTGACATAAAAGGACAAAAAAAAAAGGTATATGCAAACATTAATGAAAAGAAAGCAAGAATGAGTATATTAATACCAGACAAAGCAAAGTGTTAGAAAGGGATATGATATGATGATAGAAGGTTTAATCGAACAAGAAGACATATCAATTCTAAATGTCTATTTGTCAAAGAGCGGAGCTTCAAAATATGTCACGTAAAAACTGGTAGACCTGAAAGGGAGATCTAGACCAGTCCACACATGGTTCAAGGATTCAATATCCCTGTTTTCAACAACTGATAGAACAGCTAGACAGAAAATCAGCAAGAATATGGAAGAACTCAAGAATGCCATCAACGTAAAGAGTACTAATCAGCTTTTATAAAATATAGTTTCCAACAACAGCAGAATACACATTATTTTTAAGGACTGACAAAACACAAACCAAGATAGACTTAGTCTAGGCCATAAAAAATATCTCCACAAATTTAAAAGAAATAAGAGTCACACAGAGTGGGTTCTCCAACCACAATGGAATCAAACTAAAAATCAATATAAGAAAAATAGAGAAATCTCCCAATATTTAAAAATCTTAAAATTGCTTTTAAATCTATAAGTCAAAGTCATCTCAAGGGAAATTTAAAAAAATACATTGAAAGGCACCTGGGTGACTCAGTTGATTAAGGGTGTAACTCTTGATATTGGCTCAGGTCATGATCTCTGGGTCATGAGTTTGAGCCCTGCATGGGGCTTTATGCTGCACATGGAAGCTGCTTGGGATTCCCAATCTCTCCCTCTCTCCTGTTCATGTACTCCCACTCATTCTCTCTCTCCCTAAAAAATAAATAAATAAATAAATAGTTTTAAAATACATTGAACTGAACTGAATGAAAATGAAAACATCAGTGTTGAGAGGGAAATATTTCAATAAATGCTGATGTTACAATAAATATGCAGTAGAAAAGAGGAAAAGTCTCAAAACTACAATGAGATATCAGCTCCCATCAGTCAGGATGGCTAAAATAAAAAACACAAGAAACAAGTGTGGCAAGGATGTGGAGAAAGGAGAACCCTCTTGTACTGTTAGTGGGAATGCAAACTGGTGCAGTCACTGTGGAAAACAGTAAGGACTTTCCTTAAAATATTAAAAACTGAACTACCCTACAATCCAGCACTCACACTACTGGGTATATATCACCAAATACAAAAACAATAATTCAAGGTTACAAGCACACCTATGTTTATTGCAGCATTATTTATAATAGCAAAATTATTGAAGCAGCTCAAATGTCCATTGATAGATTAATGGACAAAGAAGATGTGGTATATATATATGCAATGAAGTATTATTAATCCACAAAAAAGAATGAAATCTTGCCATTTGCAATGACATGGATAGAGCTAGAGAGCACAAAATAAATCAGAAAGACATATACCATATGATTTCACTCATATGTAGAATTTGAGAAACAAAACAAATGAGTACAGGAAAGAGACAAACCAAGAAACAGAACTTTTACTCAGAGTTACCAGAGGGGAGGTGGGTGGGGGTTGGGTGAAATGGGTGATGGTGATTGAGGAATGCACTCATTGTGATGAGCACTAGGTGATGTATGAATTATTGAATCACTATATTGCACACCTGTATAGTGTAATATAACACTGTATGTTAACTATATTGGAATTAAAATGAATGAATACATAAATATGTAAATGTATAAGTACATAAAAAGTCTCAGGTGAATAATAGATGTACCTACCTCAAGAACCTAGAAAAAGAAAAGCAAAATAAAATCCAAGCAAGCAGGAAGGGGGAGAATTAATGAATATAAGAACAGAAAACCCTGAAATTTAAAACCAAAAATGAAGGGAAATAAAAAAGAGTTGGTTTTTTTGAAAGGTCAATAAAACTTAGAAATCTCCAACAGTACTTGTAAAGACATGACTTAAAAATATCGGAATAAGATGGGGGATATCAATGCAGACATCAAAGGATGGTAGAGGAAATTACAAATAACTCAGATTAAAGGAACCACCTCCTCGAAAATCACAAACTACCACAACTCACCTAATATGAAGAGTTCATTCACGCAATCTTGTAACTACTAAGGAAATTTAATTCCAAATTCTAAAACTACCAAAGCATTCATCTCGGGAAAATCACACACGCACACGCACATGCACGCACACACATACACACACACACACACTCTGCACCCAAATGTAGAAGATTTTTTGCCAGTAGCTAAAAACGGAAACAACCCAGATGTTCACCAACAGGTAAATGGTTATCCTGTGCTGCACCCATACCGCAGAGTATAGCTCAGCAACAAAGAAGAGCTACTGTTGATATATGCAAAAGTCTGCATGAATCTCCAGAGGAGGAAAAAAAGCCAATCCCATACGATTATATACTATATGATTCCATTTATGGGACAGTTCTGAAATATCAAAATGATAGAAGCAGAGAATAGGTTTGTGGTTAAAGACAGAGGCAAGGTGGGCAGAGATGGGCGTGGCTAAAAAGACACCTAAAAAGACACTGGGAGAGATTCTTATAGTGATGAAAATATTATGCACCTGGACTGAATCAATGTCAATAAACTGATTGTGATTTTGTACCACAGTTTTGAAAGATGTTGCCAAAGGGGAAAACAGTAAAGAGTGCACAGTATTATAATAGTAATATAATAACCCTTGTATTATTTTATACCTGCATGTGAACCAACAATTATATCAAAATAAAAGTTCAACTAAAAGTGAGAATTTTTAAACTTAAGAACAAATATTAGAAACATAATTCTTACAGAAAAATTCACATGAAAACTTAAGGAAAGTATCAAGATAATTTTGGAAAAAACAAAATTGGAAACTTCCCACTTCCGATTACAAGTCTTAACATATAGCTTTGTACTGACCATATTAGTGTAAGGATAAATCAACAGGAGAGAAAATAGAGAATACAATAATAGATCCACATGTATTTCATCAGTATTTTTAACAAAGTTGCCAATGTAATTCAATGGATCAATAATTCATCTTTGCAGTTGGACATCTTTATGAAATAAAAGAAACTCTGTCCTTATTTCATACCATACGCAAAGATAATTTGAGTTGCATCTTAGATCTAAACATAAAAGCAGATGATTACTCTTCTAAGAGAAAAATTGGAGTATGAGATTTGGGTAGGTTGTTTTCTTAAGCAGGAAGCTAAAAGCACTAGTCATAAAAGAAGAAATCAAGCTGCATGTCATTAAACTAATGATTTCTGTTTTTCAAAAGAATCAGAAAATGAAGAGGCAAGCAGTATGAGAGAAGATAGCTTCAATACACATTATTCAGCAAACGACTTAGATCCAAACTCTGAACAGAATGTCTACGAATCAATGACAAGAAAATCTCAATTAGAAACTGGGCAAAACTTTGAATAGGTACTCCATATAAAAGGTTATTCAAAAGATGGATAGGGGGGCGCCTGGGTGGCTCAGTGGTTAAGCCTCTGCTTTCGGCTCAGGTCATGATCTCAGGGTCCTGGGATCTAGCCCCGCATCGGGCTCTCTGCTCAGCAGGGAGCCTGCTTCCTTCCCCTCTCTCTGCCTGCCTCTCTGCCTACTTGTGATCTCTCTCTGTCAAATAAATAAATCTTTAAAGAAAAAAAAAGATGGATAGGCATATAATAATGTATTCAGTATAATTAATCATCAATAAAATCACAAATATTATAATGGCTAATATTATAAAATTAATATTAAGTGGTGGGAAACTAAAATTATAAAACCATACTGAAAAACTGTTTGGTAATATCTACTAAAATTAGACATGTGCCTGTCCTGGGATTTGGCAATTCTATCCTTGGTACACACCCACTGAAAACATGTATAAAAATGTTCAGAGGGGTGCCTGGGTGGTTCAGGCACCTTTAGCTCTGCCTTTAGCTCAGACCATGATTTCAGGGTCCTGGGATTGAGCCCTGCATTGGCTCCCTCCTCAGTGGGGAGTCTGCTTCTCCCTCTCCTTCTGCCCCTCCCCCCACCTATGCTCGCTCTCTCTCTCTTTCTTTCTTTCAAATAAATAAAACATTTTTAAAAAGAATATGCATAGAATGTTTTAGTTATAATAGCCAAAAAGTAGAAATAACCCAGATTTCTATAATAGTAGAAGAGTGAACTATTCATATTGAATATTACGCTGCATAAAAAATGATACAACAGAATGGATAAATCTCAAAGACATTACATTGGGTCAAAGAAGCAAACATAAAGACATACGTACATACTGTATAATTTATTTATATGAAACTCAAAAACAGGCACAGCTAATTTGTTATAATACAAGTCAGATTTCCTTCATCAGAGCAAGGAAGTGATTTTGGGAAGGGTTAGTGGAGTGAGAGAGAAGACAAAGGAATTTTCTGTTATGATGAGGATACTAAAAGTGAAGGGACGGAGAATCATCTTTCGTGCCAATGGCCCTCAAAAGAAGGCTGGGGTAGCGATTCTCATATCAGATAAATTAGATTTTTAACTTAAGACTGTAGTCAGAGATACAGAAGGACACTACATCATTCTTAAAGGGTCTACCCACCAAGATCTAACAATTGTAAATATTTATGCCCCCAATATGGGAGCAGCCAACTACATAAGACAATTGTTAATCAAGATAAAGAGTCATATTGATATGAATACATTAATAGTAGGGGATCTTAAAACACCGCTCTCAGTAACAGACAGATCATCTAAGCAGAAAATCAATAACAAGAGCATTGAATGTTACATTGGACCAGACGGACCTCATAGATACATACAGAACATTCCACCTTGAAACAACAGAACACTCATTCTTCTCAAGTGCACATGGAACCTTCTCCAAAATAAACCACATACTGGATCACAAATCAGGACTCAACTGACACCAAAAGATTGAGATTATTCCCTGCATATTCTCAGATAACAATGCTTTGAAACGGGAACTCAACCACAAGAAAAAGTTTGGAAGGAATACACCTCGATCTGGATGGGGCTTACACAGGTGTGTTAATATATACAAATTATTGGATCTATACACTTTATAGCTCTAGCACCTGGGCCATTTAATGAGTAATTTGATGAGCAGACCACATGGATTGGAAGATATCTCTAATAGATGAAGACATCGTGTGGAGTCTATGGCAAGCCCCAATCAGTGAATCATAGCACAAGCAACAGGGACTCTGCATCAGGGTCTTTCTTTCTATAAGAGAAGACAATACGGTTTCAAAACACAGCTCTTCATGTACTATTAAGCCTTAGCAGAGACGACTCATAGTCTCAAGTAACTATAAATTCAGGATTGCCTATCTTGAGCTGAGATGTTATATGACCCACCAAATCACAGGACTGATTTGGCCGTGGCAGCCATGCCTCACACAAAGTCAGGACCAGCAAGCACAGAAGACAAAAATGAGCAGAATCGGCCCAGATCCCCACATCCCTGTATCACCTGTATCACTGAGGGCTCGTCCCTCTCTGTGCAGTGTACTTGCCATGCGGGCGTGGGGCCTTAAAGTTAATTGACAAGGGTAAATCTGTCATTGCCCAGAGCGGGCAATTCACCTTGTGGAGACAAAGGTTGCCAGAAGTAAGAATATGCACACATTCCTGGAAGTTAGCAAATGATATAATTCGGTTGGTCATAGAACTGGAAGGAGCACAGTTGGAATATTAGGTCAACTGAACACAAAGTAGGAGAATCTGCATATCCTGCATTAATGCCAAACAAGCAAGTGATTCTGTGACATAAATGCAGAATGTTGGACCTCTCTTCGCAAGGTCAAATGGGATGCCTAGAATGAGCTGAAAGGTACTTCCAAGGATGATGGCATAAAAAATTACATGTATGAAGCAGAAGATGTAAAGAAAAAAATAGAAGATAAGGGACTGGATTTGGCTACTAGGCACACATTTCCTCTAACTGACATAATGCCTTGTTTTTCTAATACTGTGGATGAAGTCAAAGGATGAAAATAACTGGTTAACCCAGTTCCTCGAGACTGTCCAAGATATAATTCTAACCGATTTTGGCCTGAAGCAGCTTCTGAGTCATTTTTATCTGTAAATAAATTAAAAGTGCATTTGTTAAAAAACCATTCATTAAATAATCAGGTACAAGATGCTTCAGAAGTAATGTTAGCCAGCCTTTGTTCTTGGCCATCCCAGTGATTGCAGTGAGCATACAAATGCAGTAACCATGGCAACAGTGGTGGAGACTTTGCATGAATCCAACAGCTGCCCCTCACCAAGACAGCACTACTCTGCTGCTCTGCTCTGCTGAATATATGTTCTGTCAGCAGCAGAGACCAATGTTGGGCGCTCAATATGATACCTTCCCCTTAAGGAGACCAATAAGTCAGTCGTTGGCATTCCAATTCCTTCCACCCTATATGGAGCAATGATTCATCGTGATTATGGATGACATGCATTACAACTATGAATTTCCCTTTCTTGCCTGCAGTACCTTGGTCAGTACCTCTATTGGAGGGCTATCAGAATATCTGATGTCTGATATGATTTCCAACATAACATCACCTTAGTCCATTAGACCTGTTTCACAGCTAAGGAAGTAACAACGGGCAAATGATCAAGGGATTCATCGTTCCCAGCTCATGTTGTGTTGCTCAGAAATTGTTGACCTGACAGAAATTGGGACCTGACACGCAGATTTAGGGCACTGGATTGTTGATAACATCCTGCAGAATATACTGTGATAGGATATGCCTACTTTGGTAGGTAGATTGCATATATTTAACTTCATCCTTAAGGGTACAGAGGTTAGGAGTTGGGTCTCTGCTTTTACAGACAGAGCTCCATCTATCCCATGAAGGCAGGATCAGAAGTTATCAAAAAGAGAACATTTTCTAAAGTAAACTTTGCTTAGCCCTTGTGCTCATCCGTTCTTCCAGACAGGTCAACAAATACCAGGGCATACCTAACATCAATTCCCAGCATGCCCACACATCTCTAGATCTATGCTCAAGGATGTAGGATTTGAGTTGCTATCTAAAATGATGTAACGATTAAGACCTTTGAATTCAAGTTCATTTTCCTACCACCTTCAGGATGGTTGGAAAATTAGACTACACTGAAGGAAATAAGGCTGCTGAAATTAATGTCAAGTTTCTATTTCACTATCAAAGAATAACCAGGGGGTGGCTGGGTGGCTCAGTTGGTTGAGTGACTGCCTTCAGGTCAGGTCATGATCCTGGAGTCCCAGGACCGAGTCCCACATCAGGCTCTCTGCTCGCCGGGGAGTCTGCTTCTTCTGCTGACCTGTCTCCTCTCGTGCTCTCTCTCATTCTCTCTCTCTCTCTCAAATAAATAAATAAAATCTTAAAAAAAAAAAAAAGAATAACCAGGGATGGATCTTTGAATCTCCCAAGTACCTCCTGAATGTTTAGGACCTGGAACAACATAAAAATTCATGAATCTGCATCATGTATTTGGGTAGCTGTAATATCCATGTGGTGCCAGAATATGGCTTTATATGTGTGTATTTTTTTTTAGTTATGAAGGGACTACTTGTTTTTACCTTAACTTCTAAAGTTGTCACTATCTCTCTGGCTTCCTAAAAGAGAAATAGACAGGGACTGCCCATCTTCTCCCCTCTCAGGAGGATAACAGTGGTTGGGATCCCTACGTCTCTGTAGGGAGCATGCTGGTACAAAGGAGACTACAGTCATATACCCTACAAAGAGCTCTCATGGCAACTGGGAAGGTACCTTGTGGAGATGATAAACTAATAAAGCCTTCTCTTAAAGGCAACTTGAAGAGCAAGTTCAACAGATGAGCAACAAGGCTTCTAGCGCCATCAGTGACTTCAGCCTCACTAGATAGGTTTGCCTTTTCTGCATGAAGATTTATTGGGGTCTTTCTACAACAGTCATCTCTAGACACACAGGTTTCCTAATCGCCTTTATGAGTTCTGGTCAAATATATTTTAACATCATTTTCTTTGCCTGTTAGCTTTTACCATCACAATTTAATATCATTCAAAAGTACATTGTTACTAATGCTTAAAGTTTGCTCATTGATAGTTTAAGTAATAGGATATTCTGAGTAAAACAAATTATTAAACTTTAATATATTAATACAGTCAGTGTATTAATGGCTATTTTTGACTGGTAGCTATTTTTAAGATAAGGAGGGAAGTGTGTGCAAGTGACTTTCTCATAGATATTTAATATTAAACAAAAAACCCAGCACTTCTTTATTTAGAAAACTAGATTTAAAGTGCCACTCACAAGGGGAAGTCAAATATCTAAATATAAAGGAAGACTATCCAGAGTTATTGAACAAGTATACGAATACTTATCTATTTAGTATATACAGTAGTGTGAGGCCAGAGTCCCAGCAGTGAGTAGGAGCTTAGAGTTCCTATCATGATAGCTCTACCCACAGAACAATCGTAGGTACATCAGAGAAGATCAGTAAATACTGAAAATTTTTTCCAACATCCTGCACATGACACTTATTATTGGAATGGTAAAAAGAGAGTTTTGGTTCAAATAGGATCATTTTCAAGCAGGCATAGAATTTTGTAGCCATTTAAAGTCAGGATTTATTGCTCATCCTTGCTGTCTCCAAGACAACATTATCTTGCATAAAGAATGGGAATGAAGTTTAAATGAGATGGGCAGTATCATGTTTGTCCTTACATTTTAACTGTGGAATCATAGAGTAAGAAAGATGATTTAGTTCAATCTCTCAAGGACTTCAGAGACCCCTTCTGCAAGATCATTCCCATTAACTATGATCACCTGCAGAGACAGTATCTAAAACTGGGTATTTCTAGAGTATTTATCAATATTGATTCAAAATTTTAAAAGTTACTAATTCTGTTTTTATGTTTAGATAAACAACAGTACAAATCTATTCAGTCAGTCATGTAAATGTTCATCTAAATATTACGGAAATCTAAATAAGAAAAGTGATATTTTAGGCTGAAAATAAATCTTTATACTTGACTAAGATGAGATTTGCTAAGATATTAGTTGTGGAGGTGACGGTAGATGCAAGAGTGGAAAGTGTGTTTCAACAGGCAAGTGAGAGGTTAATGGCTAATGATGGATATGGTCAATGGCATATCTAGCCTTAATATATTCTATCCTTTATGATCCCTTCCAATTCAAGATTAGACTTACTGCAGTTTAAGGACTTGGGCATGTGTATCAGTTGGAGCTAGTTTTTAAAAAAATAATTCTGACTAATATAAGCAAAGGCAGAATTTTTTTGAAGAATGCTCACTGAATGAAACAAAAACCATGTATCTGATTAACACGTGACAAAATATTTATTTTGAACATTTAACTTCTGCCAAAAACATTAACAACAACAAAGGAAACATGTATTTGTCTGTGTGTATATCTATTTTTAAATTTATTTCGAGACTACTGGAGTCTTTAAATATTCATTAAAATATACAAAAATTTACTGAAAGTGTTTCTGAACAGTTTTCTATCCTACAAAGAGGTTTCAAACAAGTTAACATAAATCTATTTTTAAAGATTTCTTTTAAATATAAATATTAACCTTTTATTCTGTCATAGGGATATGGTAGACAATATAACATCTATCACAGAGTTCATCCTACTGGGATTTCCCCTTGGCCTGAGGATTCAGATTCTTCTCTTTGGACTCTTCTCCCTGTTCTATGTCTTCACCCTGCTGGGGAATGGGCTCATCCTGGGGCTCATCTCGCTGGACTCCAGACTGCACACCCCCATGTACTTCTTCCTCTCCCACCTGGCCATCGTCGACATAGCCTATGCCTGCAACACCGTGCCCCAGATGCTGGTGAACCTCTTGAAGCCAGACAAGCCCATCTCCTTTGCTGGCTGCTTGACACAGACCTTTCTCTTTTTGACTTTTGCTCTGACAGAATGTCTTCTCCTGGTGGTGATGTCTTATGATCGGTATGTGGCCATCTGCCACCCCCTCCGATATTCTGCCATTATGAACTGGAGAATCTGCATCACTCTGGTGTTGACTTCTTGGACCATTGGAGTCCTCCTGTCTTTGATTCATCTCATGTTACTTCTACCTTTACCCTTCTGTAGATTCCAGAAAATCAATCACTTTTTCTGTGAAATCATGGCTGTTCTCAAACTTGCCTGTGCAGATACACACATCAATGAGATTATGGTATTGGCTGGAGCAATTTCTGTGCTAGTGGGACCCTTCACCTCAATTGTAATCTCATATATGTGCATCCTCTGTGCCATCCTTAGAATCCAGTCTGGGGAAGGTCAAAGAAAAGCCTTCTCCACTTGCTCATCCCATCTCTGTGTGGTTGGACTCTTTTATGGTACAGCCATTATAATGTATGTTGGGCCCAGGTATGGGAACCCCAATGAGCAAAAGAAATATCTCCTCCTGTTTCACAGCCTTTTCAATCCCACGCTCAACCCTCTTATCTATAGTCTCAGGAACTTAGAAGTGAAGAATGCCTTGAAGAGAGTGCTGGGAATTGAGAGAGACTTATGAAAATATTATGGCATCAGGGTTGATAGTGACCTAGGAAGATATTATCTCAAGAAATTCTGACTCCAACTTAGCATGAGAATTATCTGAGACAAAATAAGATGAAAACAGGGAAGCAAACCATAAGAGACTCTTAAATCTAGGAAACAAATTGAGGGTGGCTGGAGGGGAAGTAGGTGGAGAAATGGGGTAACTGGGTGATGGGCATTAGGGAGGGCAGTTGATGTAATGAGCACTGGGTGTTATATGCAACTAATGAATCACTAAATTCTACCCCTGAAACTAATAATATAGTATATGTTAACTAAATTGAATTTAAATAAAAAGTTTTTAAAAATAGGGCCATCTTCTGGACACCACTTAGATCCCTAATTCAATAGAGGTGGGATGTATCCTAGAGATCTGTATCTTCAAATATTTACCAATAGCAAATTGTGATGCAGCTAGTCCATAAACCAGGATTTGGAAGCTGCAGGTCTAGAACAATACCCTTTTTAATACCTTCTTCAAGCTATAATCTAGCCTCATCCATCCCAAAATGTTTCTCTCAAAACACTAGCTTCTCAAGGGCTTTAAATTCTATGGTCAAGTAAGTTTGAAAATTATTGCAAATGCCTTACTTTAGAGCTCACAACTCATATTAGCCTAGTGAAAACTAAACATTTCTATGGTAAAGAAGATTTTTATTCCAATTTCTAACCAATATTTTCCAAATTTATTTGATCACATAAAAAAATTTTTTATAACACCAACAGTTTCCTGGAACAGGAAATCTTGATCTTGATTGACTCATTGTGAACACTTCCTGTAACCACTTTCTAGAGCAAAATTATTTTTTTCTCTGCAAGGTAAGCCTCTGAAGAGGATGTAGGTCTAAGCAGAGTACCCTGAATCAGCCTGTGAAAATGTGTGCTCTCTTTGGGTAAAGGAAGTGAGGGTCAATGTCTCTGCTCTTCACTGCTAGGTCATCTGGAGATAATCCAACCCTCTGCTTCATCTTGGATCAGCATTCCTAGATACATTTCATAGGCTAATTTCATTCAATTTCACAATCTTCTATATCTGAGTTTTAAAAATGCATACGTTTCCCTATTTACCCATTACACTCAATCTATTTTTTTTTTTTTTTGTCTCCTTGGTTTGAAAGATAGAACCAAGTTTCTCACAGAAATCTGGAAGGATTTGCCAAAGCCACTACCTACGTAGTATATAAGCTTTAGAAATATTTCTCCACTATTGTGTTTAGAGAATAGAGATATGGAAGAAGTTCTATAAGAGAATGGTCACAGGAAAGGTACACAATGAATGATGGATAAAAAAGAAATGAGTAAGGGATAGAATGCCCAAGGCAATAGTTGATCCCTTGAAGATTAAGTAGGAAAAAAATAAGGAAAGTGCATGGTTTATTTTATGTTGGTTATTCCTGAAATGAACAAGTCTCAAATGATAGCCTCACACCCAGGAATTTCCTGATACTTTATATGGAATGCCACATGCATTACTGCAATCACAAAAGAAAAAGGGTTCAGTGCGCACTAAGGAACACATGGACAGTCTTCAGTGGCTCAATGGATCCTAGAAAAAGGGAAAAATGAAAGTCAAATCAACTTTTCTTTAAAAAAACCCTAGGGGCTTAAGTCCTGGTCATTAGTTTGGTAGGTTCATAAACTAGTTTTGTATCAGTTAACCTGGAATAGGTCAGAATGGTCAGAATTTAATGACCTTCACAAAACTCACAAAATAATCATGGTCAACCTAGATACCAATTTCAACCTTTATAATGAAGGACGTTTCTCCCCAGAGAAAGGAGTACCTGTACCCTTTATTCAAGAGAGCTCAGTTCTCTTTTCAAAAATCTGAGAAATGAATAAAAAAGATATATGACTCAAAGAGCCTAGAGTCAGAGCAAATGGAATTGAGTAATATAGAAGGGTATTTCTTTAAAACTGCAGAAAAATTCCCCCCAGTAGGTCCCAATTCTCATAACAAACCTACATGTCTGTCACTAAAATTTCTATACCTTGGATATAAATAATAATAAACACACAAAAAAACAACTTTAACAAATTCTGCCTCTTTGTTTCCCCAGTTTCCAAGATTCCCAGTGAAACGTTAATAGTAACAATTGTTATTTTCCATCAATTACATGTGTTACCACTTTCTGAAGATATGTTCATGCTTGACTCAGAAACTTATTTCATCAATTAAAAGCCGACATTTTGGGGGCGCCAGGTGGCTCAGTAGGTTAAGCCTCTGCCTTCAGCTCAGGTCATGATCTCAGGGTCCTGGGATCGAGTTCCGCATCAGGCTCTCTGCTCGGCGGGGAGCCTGCTTCCTCCTCTCTCTCTGCCTGCCTCTCTGCCTACTTGTGATCTCTGTCAAATAAATAAATAAAATCTTAAAAAAAAAAAAAGCCAACATTTTGCAAACCAATTATTAAGGAATTTACTTTGGAAAGTGTATAAATGTTTTTACTCTACTTCCAAATGGAAATTGTGTCCAAATTCTGGTGGACCTTGCTATAATCACAAGTTATAAATGTATAAATGTGGCTCAAATAAGGTCAGTGTTTACAGAAAATGCTCAATGCTGACAGATAATGTAAATATTTGAAAATATGTGTGTTGTATTTATGAGTTAACTATGTATTCTTTTCCTTTCTATACATTTATGTTTTATATATGTTTGTTTTACTCTGACCACTTTTTTAAATTTTTTTAATATTTTATTTATTTGATAGAGAGAAATCACAACTAGGCAGAGAGGCAGGCAGAGAGAGAGGAGGAAGCAGGCTCCCTGCGGAGCAGAGAGCCCGATGCGGGGCTCGATCCCAGGACCCTGAGATCATGACCTGAACTGAAGGCAGAGGCTTTAACCCACTGAGCCACCTAGGCGCCCCATGACCACTTTTTTTTTTTTTATTTGACAGAGAGAGATCACAAGTAGATAGGCAGGCAGAGAGAGAGAGAGGGAAGCAGGCTCCCTGCTGAGCAGAGAGCCCGATGCGGGACTCGATCCCAGGACCCTGAGATCATGACCTGAGCCGAAGGCAGTGGCTTAACCCACTGAGCCACCCAGGCGCCCCTGACCACTTTTTTTTAAAGGTAAGCTCTACACCCAACATGGGGCTTGAACTCATGACCCCGAAATAAAGATTCCTCCTATGCTCTACAGACTGAGCTAGTCAGGTGCCCCTCTTCTGACCACAAGTTGTCCACAAGTTAAACAATGCATGTAATATTGAGATGATGCATTTCCCAAAGTTAAAGGTTGTTTGGTATCATAAACATTTATATTTAATTTTCTTATTGTCTTAGTTCAAAGTTTTTACTTTTGTATAACAGATGGTCATGCTGTAGATAAACTAGAGAACTATATCCTATTGTTTTCAAGATTTCAGTTTGCTATTTTTTATATGTCAGTTTCCAGATTTCCACATTTTCTGTAAGTCACCTGAAACATATAAAAAATTAAGTCCCGGTATTTATAGATTGCCTAGTGTGCACCAGGATTTTCACATGATTAAGAGCCATTTTTTTGGTGTCCCTGAATGTGTGTTTTTTCCCATAGTGGATGTGTTCTCCAAACTTGATCATTTTGACCAGTTTTCCCCAAGTTTTCATGATAACCCTAGCAAAACACTGTAATGAACTACTTCCTTTGTAAATCACGTGATTGACTGATAAGAGATTTCCCAAATAACATCTTGGTCTCCTTACATCCAATATAAGAAAACAGTGGAATATAAATAAATATGACAAGATCATAGGTAGGAAATGTTCTCCCAATCCCAGAAAAGGCAGGAAGCTTCAAGGGGAAGCTGCCTTAGAGAAGGTTCTCTCCTCCCCTTCCCTGAGGGACTAGACCTGGAATCTCCTCACTTCAGAGCAGAGATTAGAGAATACTTCCGAGGTTGACCTACCTGGGTGGTTTGTGCCCTAGAAAACTCTTCCTCAGGCATGTTCTAATAAGCCCCACTGGGACACCTTGGCTCTCCTTGGACTCCGTAACCTGTTCTCTCCAGCATCTCCGCACCTTGACTTGTTGCTGGCAATCAGCTGATGTTTCAGGGTCCTTTCTCCCGGCTTCTGCTGCTCCCCAAGGGGCCCAGATGGCAGTGGGGAAAAGCAGAAGGACCGAGGGGAAGGCCAGGAGCTGCTTCACCACCACACTGGCTCTGCTTCCTTACAGGTTCACCTGAACCATCTGCCCGTTTGGGAATTAGGACAGGGCCGGGGTTCAGGAACTCCAATAATGCCAAGTACTCAGGGACTGTAATGACTGATGTTGTCTCAGAGGTGTGCTCCGTGGCTGCTGTGTTGTCTAATCACGGGTCCTGCTGGGGAGGAGAGCAGAGATAGAGAACGGCTTTGTCCCTCCTTCCCAGTGGAGGTGGGCTTGCACGCATCTCACAGCTCACCCCTCCAGTGAGCCCTCAGGTGCTACCAACTAGGTTGAGGCCATCGGAGAATAAAAGCTCCTTTTCTGAGGATTCTGCCACATTTTTGATCAAGCAGAGAAGTGAGGGTTCTGCAATTCCCACAGAAGCTCCCAGAGAGCAGGATCCTGCCCAACCTTTAGGTGCTTTTCCTTTCTGAGGTCCTTGAATCCAAATGTGGGAGCTAAGTGGGTTACACTGTATTTATCATTAATGTCTGTTAGATGGGGTAGGAGCTACCCTTTTGTGGACTATCACTCTGTTTCTGCCAATCTTTATTTAAGTGTTAGAAAGAGAAATAACTATTCTTTGTTAGTCTTAAACCTTGTTAATCCTGTATGCTCCTCTTATACGTTCTATAGGAATAGTTTCAGGGGAAATTGAGATGCACGTTTTATAGACAAATTATATAAAGTCATTTATGTTTTGTTGATTTGTTTCATTGGTGGAGAAAAATCCTTGTGATAGACATACACTTGAAAAAGATGGCACAACAAAAGGAGTAAGAAATTTCTGTGTCATGGATTTATATAGAACATAAGGAGGGGTACCTGGGTGATTCAGCCGGTTGTCTGACTCTTGATTTTGGCTCAGATCATGATTTCAGGATCATGAGACTGAGCCCTGAATCAGGCTCTGCACTTGGAGGGGTGCCTGCTTAAGAGTCTCTCTCTCTCTCCCTCTCCTTCTGTCCCATTCACGTTTTCTCTCTTTCTCTCTCACTCTCAAAATGATAGATAGATAGGTGATAGATGATTGATAGATAGATAGATGTAGATAGAACATATGGAATAATCTTCCTAGCCAAAGAAAATGACAATAGGTTATATTACAGAATGATGTTATATCAGGAAAATTAACATGTTGGTTATTGTATAAATTATGCATTTACTTATTGTCAGCATAGACGTAGTTCATACTAAATCTATGAGATACATAGCGCAATGGAATAGGAAGCCAAATGGATACTAAATCTATGTCATATGCTTATCTCTCATTAAGCTTAGCATTAAGGACAGCTAGAATGTATTCAGTAAATATGTGTAAATGTTAGATTTTTCATGGCTTAGAAGATCTGTTTTTGCAGTGGGGATGGGAAAAGTATAGAAAGGGGACCGAAGTGTTATATGATGGCATGGGAGGTGGGAGGAGGACGACCTAGGCAATAATACCTTAAATTTTCTTTCTGTAGGATTTTTATGTTTAATGTATATCTTTTTCTATTAACCTTTAACAGATTCTCAAATGGGTTATCATTACATGGAACTCACTCAGTTCTTTACGATTCACAGTAGTTCTTCTATCCAGAAAAATCACTTATCCTATCAACCCTTATTCCATAAGACAACTTGGCAAAATCTTGGCTTGTAACTATATAATAAGCAATAAAATGAATTAGTTTCCAGTTTTTCCTTGCTACTTGTAGGTAAGCAGCCCTCCAGTTCAGCAGAGCTATGAATTCACAATAGGTGATTATTTCAGGAATTCAGCTTCACCCAAGTCGACTACTTTAGAAGAGAACTTATAGGCTCACCACCCCAGAAGATGTACTTTTTAAAACATAGGTCTATCGAGTTCTGATGTTTATATAGGACATGATTTCCTTCTTAGATACTTATTTTAGAACTTAGTTTTGCCTGATTATTTATGAACCAGACAGCAGTGTACCCCTTTTGAAATTCTGAAATTGTGCGTCGATAAATTCATGTGCTTCCTGTGCCCAAAGGTGACATTTGGACCTGGAACACCTCACGGTGTTGAGCTACCACATAAACTCCCAACCAGCCCAGAAGAAATTTAATCTGTTTGCATCTCATTTGACTGTTTTTAACTGATACAGGTCAGATAGGTATCAAATAAAATAAAAAATAGACAAAAGAGAAGTATATTTAATTTTCAAGTATAGTTTAATTATTTAAAATACTTTGTAAATCTTTCAGTTAGTTTCATCAAATTTTTAACAATCACTTTTAATACATATCTCCAGGGGGGCAATTCTTCTGAATTGCTATACTTTACTTCCTTTGGGAGGAATAGGCTGAACTTGGCATGAGTATGGTATTTTATAAATTTTAAACAAAATCAAATCTAATATAAAGAAATCGACAGTTAGACATTTGTTCATTTGTACTCATTTATTTGTCCCTTTGACAAATGTTTATTAACTGTAAGGATATAAAAATTAACAAGCCTATTCCACCACTTTAAAAGAAATAAAATTTGAAACAGAACTACTGTATTGAAAGAATACTAATGTACTCTGGCCTCCTTTTTGTCTTAAATTTAGCTGTCAGAAAACCATGGTTTTACTCTATTTCTTTTTTCATTTAGGTTTTCATGTTGAGAGAATAAAGGAAAATCAGAAAAAGAAATTACTATTATACAAGTGGGTAGTTTTGAATGTTTCTCACAGCCAAATACTTTCCTATGCCTGTGTATTTAAAAAATAAACTTAGAAGGTTCGTTAAGCACAGAAATTGTTAATATTAACCTAAAATCAAATAAACCCTGGTCACATATGAGGAATTTTTAATATATTATTTAAATGACTTTTATATCCAGATGATTTGATCATTTATCAATAATGCTTCTGCGAAAACACATATCTCATCTGTTCTGTTAGGAAGGGTTCGGTTTCTTTTCCTGGGTCTTACCTCAGTGAGGTGACCCAGGTCTGGGATCTGGTCCTCACTTGTAGATTCAGCTTTGGAAATGCTGTTCAGGAACTGCGTCACAGAATCCACAGCACAGTGGGACAGTGCGTTAAGCTAAAGCATCTAAATGTTCGTATCATTAAAACTCAAGATGAGGCTGTGTAACAAGCAAAGACCTTTGCTGACCAACACAGTCCTTCTTTGTGGAAATATCTACTCAAAAACATAATTTATTGCCTAATGTTTTGATTGGTGAACATGAAATTAAAGCAAGAGAGGCTAATCAGAGATCTTTCCGAAAAGGAGTGCTGGTCACCCACGCTGTCCATCGAGGCTGGGTCACCGTGACAACTGGTCGGGCTTCTGCCCCTAAAAGTCATTAAAGATGCACAGGCAAATGCTGCCTCTCTGACCTTGTGTCTGTGCTCCGTATTGATCATCCTCTGTCCTTCCCCCACAGCCTGTCTCCAGACGGGTAGCCCGCACACCTGACGACACTTGGCTCACTGCCACATCCTCCCGCGCTGCCTCCCTGAGATTGTATCAGAGCACCTTGGCTGGACTCGGGGAGGCTCCCAAAACTCGCCAGTTCAATATTTCCTGGTACTTTCCCGTTTGTCAAGTCGATGATAACATTTAGAGGCCTCGTATTTTGACACTTGACTTGTTGGTATGTCCGTTTCTCAGTAGGCAAACTGAATTACCGATGTGTCGATAGTTTGTTTCTGTTAGCGACTGAGGAAGTGTGCTGCAGTCAGTCACTAGTTTTTGGCTCAAATAGAACTTCGTATGTTTTGGGTCTCTGTTAAAATGCTTGTTACAAATATGAAGGATTGCGTTAACAGCAAGATGATGATATTTCCTCTCCCTATTCATTCCAGGCTGTGACCTTTTATTTCTTTTTTTTTTTTAAGATTTTATTTATTTATTTGACAGAGAGAGATTGAGAGATCACAAGTAGGCAGAGAGGAAGGTGAAGAAAGAGGGGAAAGCAGGCTCCCCGCTGAGCAGAGAGCCCGATGCGGGGCTGGATACCAGGACCCTGAGATCATGACCTGAGCCGAAGGCAGAGGCTTAACCAACCCACTGAGCGCCCCGGGCCTATGACCTTTAAAAAAATTTTCTTCCAGTGTTACTGAGATAAAATTGAAATACAGCACTATATAAATTTAAAGTGTACAAGTGAAAGTAGTGCCTGGGTGGCTTAGTCGGTTAAGTGTCTGCCTTCAGCTCAGATCATAATCCCAGGGTCCTGGGATCGAGCCCTGCCCTGGGAGTCTGCTTCTCCCTTTGCTCCTCCCCCTGCGTGTGCTCTTTCTCCCTTGTTCTCTCTCTCTCTCTCTCTCAAATAAATAAAAAGTAAAGTGTACAAGCACAAGGATTTGACTTACAAGTATTATGAAATGATTACCACAGTAAATCTAGTGAACATTTATCATGTCATATAGATACAAAATGAAATAAAAAAGCAAATCTTCCATTTTGGAATAAGAACTCTTTGAGTTTACTCTGGTAACAACTTTCAACTATACCATACGTCACTGTTAACTCTAGTCATCATGTTGTACCTGACATCCCCAGTACTTGTTTTGTAACTTGAAATCAGAACCTTTGACCACCTTCATCCGATTCCCTCTCCACCCACCTGCCTCCTCTGGTAGGTAATCACAGGCCAGACTGTTTTTCCCTACGAGTTTGGTTTGCTTGCTTGTTTGTTCATTCGTTTTAGATCCCACGTACAAGTAAGATCATACAGTATTTGCGTTCTCTGTCTGATTTATTTGACTTAGCATTATGCTCTCCTATTGAGTATGAGGCTGCAAATAGCTCTTCTTCATAGTGTCCTGTTTCAGGTCCATTCCCAGAAGTGAAGTTCCGTGTCGTATGGCAATACTATCTTTAATTTTTTAAGTAACTTCCATGCTGTCTTCTTTAGTGGATGCACCAATTTACATTCCTACCAACAATGCACAAGGGCTCCTTTTCTCCTCATTTGTTAACTCCTGTCTTTTTGATGCCAGCCATTCTGACAGGTGTGAAGAGCTAGCTTACAGTGGGTCTGATTTGCATTTCTCATATGATTAGTGATACTGAATACCTTTCCATGTATTTGTTGACTCACCGTATGTCATCTTTGAAAAAATGTCTATTCAGTTTCTTTGCCCATTGTGATGTGATTGTTTGGGAGGATTTGTTTAGGTTTTCTTGTTTTTGCTACTGAGGTGTATTAGTTCTTCTTGTATTTTGGATACTAACCCCTCATCAAATATATGGTTTGCAAATATTTTTTCCCTTTTCATAGATAGTCTTTTCATTTTGTTGATCATTTCTTTTTCTGTACAGAAGTTTTTAGTCTGATATAATCCCACTTATTTATTTTTATTTCATTGCTTGTGCTTTAGGTGTTATATTTAAAAATCATTGCTGGGGTGCCTGGGTGAGTTAGTCTGTTATGTGCTAGACTCATGATCTCAGGTGAGGTCGTGATCCCAGAGTCCGAGACTGAGCCCTGCACTGGGCTCCACGCTCAGCCAGGAATCTGCTTGAGATTCTCTCCCTCTCCTTCTGCCCCTTCCCCTACTTGCACACTCTCTCTGTAAAATAAGTAAATAAATTTTTTTAAAGGATTAAAAAATCATTGCCAAAATGCATGTCAAGGAACATTTCTCTGATGTTTTCTTCTAGGAGTTTTATGGGTTTTGGTCTTATGTTTAGATCTTTCAGTCATTTTGAGCTAATTTTTGTGAGTAGTGTGAGGAAGGGGGTATATTTTCATGCTTTTGTAAGCAAATATCCTATTATTCTAGCTCTATTTGTTGAAGAGAATGTCTTTTCTCCATTGAGTATTCTTGGCTCCTTTGTCAAATATTAGTAGATCATATTTGTGTGAGTTTATTTCTGGGCTCTTGATTCTTTTTCACTGGTCTGCGTGTCTGTTTTTATGCCAGCATAATATTACTTTGACTACTATAGCTTTAATATATAGCTTGAAATCTTGCTTTCTTCTTTCTCAGAATTGCTTTGACAATACAAGGTCTTTGGGGGCCCCTTAAATTTTTGAATTTTTTTTCTACTTCAATAAAAATGTTGTTGGATGCTTGACAGGGATTGCATTGAATCTACAGATGGTTTTGAGTAGTATGGACAGATTAAGAATATCAGTTCTAATCCATGAACATGGAATTTAGATTCTGAGAGCAACCCAACCCTGATTTCAGCTGAAATTATTAAAATTAATTTCTTTTCCAGGATAAATCTCACTGAAACCTCCTCCGTTACTGATAATTTCTCCTGTACATTAATTTGCTTACAGATTTATACATATGTAGCTCTGAGACCATCCATATTTCATGATTATTTTCTATTCCATCACAATGGCTCCATGTAGGTAATCACTGGAAACAGATTCCCCTTCTATAAAACTAGATGTCGGATTAAGAATTTAGCTTAAAGACAGACTCTTAATTTAAATTTGTTTTAATAGGTAAATCATTCTTTCTTCTTTTCCTTCCTTCCTTCCTCTCTCTCTCCCCCTCCCTCTCTCTCTTTCCTACTTTCCTCCCTTCCTTCTTTATAATTCAGTGAGTTCTTAAATAAAGCTCTTTCTTAATAATTTTGCACTCAACAAAAATTTAGGAAACAATAAATAAAAGAGTTGTTTTAAAATCATTGTGTCACATAGCTATCTGGTTCTCTCTTTAATAGTGAAATGGAGAAAAATCAAACAATGGTTACAGAATTCGTCCTACTGGGATTTCATCTTGGTCCGAAGATTCACATATTCCTTTTTGGGCTCTTCTCCCTGTTTTATGCCTTCACCCTGCTGGGGAATGGGCTCATCCTGGGGCTCATCTCGCTGGACTCCAGACTGCACACCCCCATGTACTTCTTCCTCTCCCACCTGGCCATCGTCGACATAGCCTATGCCTGCAACACCGTGCCCCAGATGCTGGTGAACCTCCTGAAGCCAGACAAGCCCATCTCCTTTGCTGGCTGCTTGACACAGACCTTTCTCTTTTTGACTTTTGCTCTGACAGAATGTCTTCTCCTGGTGGTGATGTCTTATGATCGGTATGTGGCCATCTGCCACCCCCTCCGGTATTCTGCCATCATGAGCTGGAGGGGCTGCTTCACCCTAGTGATGACTTCCTGGGCATGTGGCTCCCTGCTGGCCCTGGTCCATGTGGTTCTCATCCTGAGGCTGCCCTTCTGTGGGCCTCATGAAATCAACCACTTCTTCTGTGAAATCCTGTCGGTCCTCAAGTTGGCCTGTGCTGACACAAGGCTCAACCAAGTGGTCATATTTGTTGCCTGTATGTTTATCTTAGTCGGGCCCCTCTGCTTGGTGCTGGTGTCCTACTCACGCATCCTGTTGGCCATCGTGAGGATCCAGTCCGGGGAGGGCCGCAGGAAGGCCTTCTCCACCTGCTCCTCTCACCTGTGCGTGGTGGGGCTCTTCTTTGGCAGCGCCATTGTCATGTACATGGCCCCCAGATCCCGCCACCCTGAGGAGCAGCAGAAGATCCTTTTCCTGTTTTACAGCCTTTTCAACCCTACGCTGAACCCACTGATCTACAGCTTGAGAAATGCTGAGGTCAAAAATGCTCTGAGAAGAGCAATGTGCGAGGAAGGTCATTCCCAATTAGAGTGACATTGAAATCACCAGCCTAAGTGTTTGATTGCTGCCTAAATCCAGAAAACTTCACTTCTCTCATCTTAGATGTGCCCAAAGGACACAAGAGCAAGACTTCCCTCTTCCTTTGAGTGAAAAATTTTAGATACGTTGCATTCACTGATTATCTTGCAAGTGTGATTTTATCAGATACGATTTGTTTCTTTTGTTGCTCATTGAATTTAATATCTGTGATATTAAAAATTGTTTTAATTCATTTTCTGGGCCCCAGAAGTTGAACACACTATATCTATTCTCTAGCCTAAGTATTTAAATTCACTAACTGCATATATCATAAGGTCTAGAAGAAGAAAAAAAAGCTGCCGTGAAGAACAGTCATCTCCCAAACCCAGAGGCATACTTGTCTGTTCTCCTAAAATCGTACTTGCCCTGTTAAAGAATAACTCAGAGAGATATGTATTTAGCGTGTTGCATGATGGAGAGAAATTTGGGATGAAATTATTGATTCAGGGAGTAAATGAGCAGGCTGAGTGAAGGATCAAAATTAATGTAAAATATATAGGACAAAGGAGAGAAGAAGAAAAAAAATCTGTAGACAGCATGAGAACAGTATACATTGTTCACAGCTTCAGAGATATACTGATTATAAGTGGCTAGCAGAGGGGCCAAACTGGGCATTCTTTCCATGAACAGGCTGATAAGAGGTATCAAAGAATAATTTGGGCTGTTTGTGGATTCTTCAGAAACTTTTGAGTGTTGATCTATAAATTATACAGATATACAGACTATCTCGATATGTAGTTTTCTGGTTATAGTGTAGCTGAATGTTCCATTTTGGTACTGGATTTATTTTTACTGATTCATTCTACAGTACAGATCCAATGATGAGGAGTGACTCCTATATATTTCAGGTGGCTTTGTAGGCTGTTACGTATAAAATCCACCCTTTTTAAAATATTTTATTTATTTATTTGAGAGAGATAGGGACAGAGAGAGAGTGTGCAAGTAGGAGGAGGAGCAGGGGTCTGGATTCCAAGACTGAGGTCATGACCTGGGCTGAAATCAATAGTGGGACACTTAACCTACTGACCCACCCAAGCACCCCTAAAATTGACTTTCTAACCCATCTTGAGACTAGGATGCCCACTTGCATCCAGTCTTAATTACTAAACCCAGTTCTTAATTATTATGCGTGGGCAGCAGAGTTCACTGAGTATAAAAACAAAATGGATTTTTATAAGAGTAACATTTTGGGGGCGCCTGGGTGGCTCAGTGGGTTAAGCCGCTGCCTTCAGCTCAGGTCATGATCTCAGGGTCCTGGGATCGAGTCCCTCATCAGGCTCTCTGCTCAGCAGCGAGCCTGCTTCCCTCTCTCTCTCTCTGCCTGCCTCTCTGTCTGCTTGTGATCTCTCTCTGTCAAGTAAGTAAATAAAATCTTTAAAAAAAAAAAAAAGAGTAACATTTTGGTTAATTGCTCTCCCAGTGCTATACACTATGTATTGATTGCACTTTCCACGTACCATCTCATTTATCAACATAACAAAGCCACGAAGAAAGTCCCGTCATCACTCTGTCATATACATACATACCAGAAACTAGCAAATGTCAGGATTTTGCCTTGACAGTCTGGCTCAGACAACAGTCTGTTGTGGTGAAATTAAGCCTCAGTACTTAACCACAACAATGTGCATTGTCTATACCAACATCAGTGTCGTCAATAAAGAACAAAGCCAAATTATCCCAAAGATGGATGCGTTACATGACGAAGCATGTATTTCCAACCTCATGTGCCACAGTGAGCTGATCTATGCTCTGTAAGACCTAGAAGATAAGATCATTTATGAGAACCTGATTGGCAAGGACAATGACTCCTAAGGTCAGAGTCACAAAAATCTTTGGACTTCTAGAGGAACACAGAACATAAAGAAGATGAGAATAAAGGCCGTTCTTACTGAGAACATCTACTGAGATTGGTGAGTTAGTTGAGCTAAAACCCAGAACCAATACACCAAATAACAATACCATAATACGTCCCTCTCTCATATTCCCTCTCTCTTTCTCTCTCTTGGCCAGTCAGTGTACTTTACACATGTATTTACTTAATCCTCAGAACAGTCCTTTGAGGCAGAAAACAATGTCCCCACTTTACTTCAGGGAAACGGAAGTGCAGGGAGGTTGAGTAACTTGCCCAGTATCACAGATGCTGACCGTCCAGCCCAGGATAGAACTGAGGCAATCAGATTCTTGACCTCATAGTCATGACCACTGGTTAACATGGCCTCTTCGGAGCTATCTGTGGATATAAGGGTCAGAGAAATCAAGGCAGTGAAACAAAACCAGTGACTCAGACCAAGTGATGGGTGTTAGGCTTCAGACAGAAGCTTTCGTTTGCTGGAGGAAGCACCTTGCCTGTAAACTGAAATGTAAATAGTGGGTGTGGTAACAAGGAAGAACTTGGTTCTAAGGGTCAGAGATCACCGAGGGCCCCGACCATGACCTGCACAGGGAGCAGGAAAGTGGAAGAGGAGACAGATGATTCGGTTTCACATTGATGGAGTAGAATTAAGAATGCATGCTTGATAGTTATTTTATCTAAAGGAGCCCTTTCCCAAGACAAAGGAATTTAGATTTCATTTTTGGTGTTGAAAATTATTATGATCTTCCAGGAGGCATTTATAGAACATTGCTTGGGTAGGTATCAAGTTTCTCAGGTAAGATGGGAGCTCCCCAAGACTGGGAACTGGAATTTTGCCACTTTTTCATCCATACTAGCCTACTGCCTAGCCCCTAGGAGACACTCAGCCAGCACTGGTCTGGTACATTCATGAACCTTTATCAGTTAACTACACACTCTTCAATGTTAAACTATCTTAGGACTTCTACATTTTCCAAAATCCTCTTATTTGCAAAACAGAGTATGATAGGAAATAACTACAGCTAAAATTTATTTAGTAATGGCTATGTACCAGACACTATGTTAAATTCTCTAAATGCAATCCTCACATCAAAGCTTTGAAGTATTATATTTTCATTTACGGAAGGGAAATCAAGGTCTGGAGAATTAAGTAACATATTTAATGTCATAAAAATATCAAGTAGTGGAATCAGAATTTAGATCCAGTCAATTCAATCTAGATTAACTGTGAGTGATCTTTTTGTAAAGGACCTTCTGATGCTTAGGTCTTCAAAGGCTAGACCAGGCTCATGTCATAGTAGTCAGTAAATGCTGACTTATATGTGATCATTTAGTCTAGACTACTATCCAAAAAAATATATATATAGCATCATAAAATATGTAACTTAAATTCAGCAGCCATTACCCTTTCAAAGTGAGACAACTTCTTGTCCATTAGTCACTTTTAGTTTTGAATGCACTCAGTTCTTGCAAAAGTTTCTCCTTGTTGGATGAATATTAGTGATTAATTATGTCTAATTGGCCAGTGATTGCAGGGGAATTACAAACAGATTAGGAGTATTACCTCCTTAATATAAAAAAAGAGTTATGTACATTCATTTCTATAATGTGGAACAGAAGATATGAGCCTTTTAAAAAACAGCATGCCAAGTTGTGAAAGCCTCTGGTTATAATATGCCAGGGGGTGCTTGTGCTAGCCGAGCAGCCACGCAGAGGGTGTGAATCCTCCCATGTCTTGCAAGTTGGTGGAGAATTAGGGGTTGTAACTACTGAAAATGATAGGATGGGAAACAGTAGGTGAGAGCTATTCACAAGCCATTTAGAATTGGATTCCTCAGTGTCTTTGGCATGTGGAGTGGGCACTGAGAACCACTGACCTGTAGGACAATTGTTTATTCTTTGTTAAGGGTTGGTGTGCCTACAAATCAAGGAAGATCTTGCAGAAATGCAGGCTATGATTGGGATGGGCAGAGATTTGCATTTCCTTTTTTTTTTTTTTTTTGATTTTTTTTTTTATTTTTACAGTGTTCCAAGATTCATTGTTTATGCACCACACCCAGTGCTCCTTGCAATACCTGCCCTCCTTAATACCCACCCCCAGATTTGCATTTCTAACAATCTCCTCTATCTTGCTGATGCTGCCATAGACCACGCTTTGAATGGTAATGTGAAAGAGAAGCATTGTTAACTCTATGGTTCTTCCGAGGAAAAGGGAAGGAGAGTTAGAATGAGGTCGCAGGGATGTCAGAGTTGTGATGTCTTTTCCTAGACCACAAGGAAGGGTCTGCTTTCCTTTCTTCTTGATGAACTTTGACTAGACCACTGCTTCAGTCTCATTTGGTTTTTTGTTTTGTTCTGCTTGCTTTTCGTTTGCTTTTAATTTGTGTAACACCACTGGGCCAAGAGAAGAGGTGCATTTCTCAGCACAGCCTGGTTTCACCCTCAGAAGCCTGGCTCAGATGCAGGACATCTGGGTTCCTATCCCGATTCTGCCATTTCTACCAGGTCACTGTGTGACCTTAGAAAAATCATTTAATTACTCTGGGCATTGGTTTTCCCACCAGTAAAAAAAAAAAATGTTTGACTGGATGATCTATAAGTAACTCTAATTCTGTGCCTCTTTTTTACTTTCTGACATTCTTATTTTTTTTCCTTACACTAGGAGACACAGTTAAATGGATTATTTTGAGAATAACTAAATACAATTAATTCCTGAACCTTGCACCTAGTAGGAATTCAAAAGTAAACACCAAATAAATGAAGAGTTTGTATATATTAATGATCTTGGAACTATGGATGGCATAAGGTATAGAGAATAAGACATATTCCATATGAACTGTCATCCCTTAAAAAAAAAGGTTCTTTATCCTGGTTGGAAAGGATTAAGAATACTGTTCATTTGTAAAGGGTCTCAGATCTCTGTCTGGTGTTGTATAACTGGCATAATAATATTAGAATTTGCATTTATTGATTGCTTATTTCACATCAAGTACTGTTCTATGAGGACACATTCATTAATATCAATCTAATCTTTACAAGAATTCCCAGAGATAAGCTTTACCATTAGATTTCATTCATAATGAAAAAAATCCAGGCACAAATGTTAACACCTCAGGGGTCACAGAGCTAGTGAGTGGTAGAGTAAGACTCCCACCTAAGTTCCAAAGGCCAAAAACCATGTCTATAACTACTAAATGAGACTGTCCCCCACATACAGCCTGAACTATGGAGTCCTGCCTAGCTACAATAAACTACAGCCAAGAAAAGTAAGACTGAATGTTTCACTGGCCTGAAAATTCATGCTAAGAAAGGGGATAATAGTATACCTAATATACTTTAATACATATAAAACAGAAGGGTAATATACAAATCCATGAAAAAAATGAACAAAAACATGTAGAATATTTATTATTTATTATTGACTTATGTTTATTTTGTGAAATACTTAATGTAATTGCACAAAAAAAGTTCAAGGATTTTGAATTGAAATTTATTCTAAAAAATTCCATATAATCTAAAATTTATTAAGTTTGGACAAGTATATATGTAATATATTAAAAAGAGCAAGTATTATCTATAATGGGCTAAAACAGAAATTGTTTATCAAATATAGTTGAATGAAGAAATTAAGTCATTTTTTTAGGAGGGCATGTGCTGTGATGAGCACTGGGTGTTATATGCAACTAATCAATCACTGAACACTACATCAAAAAGTGATGTAGTATAAAAAAAATACAAGTAAAAACAATTAAATTAAAAAATATTCTTTTTCATTTTGTAGGAGAAACTTCTAGCTCTTCCTGAACTCATACATCTGTATGTATACACATGGGTACAATGGGTACACGTGTGTGTGTTTTGTTTTTTGTTTTGTTTTGTTTTTTAAGATTTCATTTATTTATTTTTCAGAGAGGCAGAGAGAGTATAGGCAGGCAGAGAGGCAGGCAGAGGCAGAGGGAGAAGCAGGCTCCCCGCAGAGCAAGGAGCCTGACGTGGGACTTAATCCCAGGACACTGGGATCATGACCTGAGCTGAGGGCAGGCGCTTAACCAACTGAGCCACCCAAGTGTCCCACGTGTTTGTTTATAAATGTGGAATATAAGGATGATGCACACTGAGTAGTCAACAGAAGTTGCTTTTAGAAATAGAAATAACTTGAGAAATACACATTTCTGTGTTTTTTTGTCAATTTTACAGTGCACATGTATTGATACAATTTTTTTAAAAAAACTTGTCTCAAGACACCTCTGGTCTCTTAAATTTATCAGTACACATCTTTCACATATCTTAGTGAAATAAAAAATTAAGCAACTAAAAGCAACTTAAAATCTTGTTGGAATGTTAAATTGTATCAAGGCTTCTCTGAAAATATCTTTTTTTATCTATTTACTTCATTGTTCAATATTATGCGGTAACGTTTGGGTAAGGTAACCTATGTTATCAACTGAAATCATTTGAATGAAGAACCCAAATAACACGCAAAGTAAACTGTGATTCATCAGACTCTAAGACAAAACTGTCTGACATAAATAAAAACCCAATTTATCGTGCCGTAAGGAGATGCTCTTCACCATGTGAATTGATCTTGGAAGCTACTAATACTTTAGATTTGGAGTTACCAGGATTTTCCTCATTCTTTTTATTCCCCACAATGTATTTATGGGTAAATAAATAAGGCCCCACATGAAAGTGATTTTACAGATCGAAAGTGTACTTCTCACTCATGTTAATTCCTATGTCGGTAAATGGCAGAGTCGGCCATGTGGTGACGCGGAGACCCTCTGTCTCATCACCCCACCATCCTCCTGGCCTTGGAGACCTTCACTTCCAGCCAGGGATGGGAGAGCAGCTGTGCAGGATGTATAGCCTGCTTCATACCCCCTGCAGCCCTTCACGTGGAACACATCTTTTCTGCCTATGCTCCTTTTGCAAGAATGTGACTCCACCGCTCACCCCCACCCATGTGAGAGGACCGGGAAGTGCAGCCCTGTGCGGAGAGGCACAGCCCCAAGACAACTGTCTATGAGGAGGACAAGACCACGCCTTTTAAGGAGCTATGTGTTCCTTAAGATAACACTAGCAAATGACATAAATAATCTCTAAAAATTGCCCTTATAAATTCTGCCTCCTCCTTCTTGTGTTGTTAAGGATTCCAAACAAAATTCTGACCTTTTAACTCATAATTTGTTAAGAAATACAACTGAGGGGCGCCTGGGTGGCTCAGTCGGCTGAGTGTCCAACTCTTGGTTTCGACTCAGGTCATGATCTCAGGGTCCTGGGATCGAGCCCCGCCTCTGGCTCCGTGCTCAGCCGAGTCTGCTTAATACTCACTCTTCCTCTCTTTCTGCCCTCCCCCCTGCTCATTCTCTCCCTCTCTCTCTCTCTCTCTCAAATAGAAAAATAAATCTTTAAAAAATTTAAGAATTAAAAAGAAAAACAAATACAATTGAGAACATGACCACTTGCGTTCTCTACCAATATATCTTTGTCATGCCATCGTGAAAATGCATTCACTCCTGTCTCGTGCATTTCTCACAACCTTATTTTCTGCTTTTTGTGCAAAATATCTATTATGGTAATTTACTATGACAGTTAAATCCACTCATTTTATGCTGACTTCTTTCTGTGTTACAGTCAAATGAACTCCTTCGTCAGATTTGAGCAGGACTTGACTTTGTGCATAAAAGGTACAAATGTAAAGGTCCAGTGAACTCAAATGCCTGATGCTAGTAGGTTTTCATCTCAATTAGTCCTCACTGTGTTTTTCTGTATGTTAGTTCTCTTGTGTATTTATGTCATTGTTACTCTCTTTAAATAGCAAGCAATATCAAGACAAAAGTTATTTCAGATTAATTTTACAGAATATGGACAATTTTGAGTTTTGAGATGTTGACATTTAGGTTCTTAAAGTATTGTCCTAAATGTTTGTTTATGTGATAACCCCATATGTTATACTTGAATTACTGGCTAACTTTTAATGTTTCATTTCTATCAAAATGTGTATTTATAACCAATATTCCTAATGTGTTGATAACAGAAATATAGTCTCTGAAACCATTCTCTTCACTTCCGTGCTTGCTCGTGAAAGTCAGTTTCCTGATTTCTGCACGCTGGCACATAAGGTAAACACTTGAGAGAATATCCATATCAAACGGGATCTGTCCGTTCTCTGTGCTACTTTCCTTTGTATGCATTTATATTTTGAATATGGTCCTGTCTCACTCAGCCACTTTTAGAAGCTGTGCACAAGTTAAAAGTTGTGGCAATTTGATACATAACGGAAAACATCTTAATTTGAGGTGATGCATTTCCTACATTTTAGTTTGTTTGGTATCATAAAATTTTATATTTAACTTCTTATGATTTAGTTAAAATTTTCTATTTTTGTACCCTAAAATGACTTTTTAAATTTTTTTATATCATAGGTTCAAATTTTTTTTAATTTAATTTTTTCAGTGTTCCTAGATTCATTGTTTATGCACCACACCCAGTGCTCCATGCAATACGTGCCCTCCTTGATACCCACCACCGGGCTCACCCAACTCCCCACCGCCCTCCCCTCCAAAACCCTCAGTTTGTTTCTCAGGGTCCACAGTCTCTCATGGTTCTAAAATAATTTTTTTTTTTAGAAAAGACTTTATTTGAGAGAGAGCACTAGTGAGCAGCGGGGAAGGGCAAAGGGAAAGGAAGAAGCAGGCTCCTGGCTGAGCAAGACACCCAATGCGGGGCTCGATCCCAGGAGTCCTGGGATCCTGACCTGAGCAAAAGGCAGATGATTAACGGATTGAGCCACCCAGGTCCCCCTAAAATGACTTTTTTAACTGATGTTTTCATAGCGCTGAATATAGAAAAACATGTCCTATTTTTTTCACAGGAATTTTGTGTTTACGTGAGTAAAAAAACAAACAAAATGGCTCACATTTTCTGTGTTCACCTGAGCGTGCAAAGAGAAAGAAAGGATTTCTAGTGTTCAAGGATTGCCTACTACACACCAGCTTTTCTTTTTTTTTTTTAAAGATTTTACCCATTTATTTGACAGACAGATCATAAGTAGGCAGAGAGGCAGGCAGAGAGAGAGGGGGAAGCAGGCTCCCCGCCTATCAGAGAGCCCGATGCGGGGCTCGATCCCAAGACCCTGGGATCATGACTTGAGTGGAAGACAGAGGCTTCAACCTACTGAGCCACCCAGGCGCTCCCACATCAGCTTTTCTATATAATCAGGAGCAAAATTGCCATGTCCCTGGATGGATATGTGGTTCCTCTCACAATGGACATGTACAATTGGAGCACAGGTAAGCATGTTCTCAAAACATGATAACCTGTGCAGGACTTTCCTCACGTCTCTACCATAACCCCAGCGGGCTGAGAATCACACTATAGCAAACTCGTTCACTTGTAAATTGCACAGATGCTTGATATGAAATTCCTAGCCCTCCTATGCCTGCTATAAGAGAGAAATGAACGTGAGAACACCTTCCACAGCAAGGATCTCCCCGCTCCTGGGAGAGATAGTGACTTGTAGGGGAAGCTGCCTTGGAGACGGTTCTCTCCTCCCCTTCTCTGGAAGGTCCCTGGAAGGGACCCAGAATCTCCTTGCTTCAGAGCAGAGATTAGAGAATACTTCCGAGGTTGACCTACCTGGGTGGTTTGTGCCCTAGAAAACTCTTCCTTGGGCATGTTCTAATAAGCCCCACTGGGACACCTTGGCTCTCCTTGGACTCCCCACCCTGGTCCCTGCCGCTGTAACCTGTTCTCTCCAGCATCTCCGCACCTTGACTTGTTGCTGGCAATCAGCTGATGTTTCAGGGTCCTTTCTCCCGGCTTCTGCTGCTCCCCAAGGGGCCCAGATGGCAGTGGGGAGAAGCAGAAGGAAGGCCAGGAGCTGCTTCACCACCACACTGGCTCTGCTTCCTTACAGGTTCACCTGAACCATCTGCCCGTTTGGGAATTAGGACAGGGCCGGGGTTCAGGAACTCCAATAATGCCAAGTACTCAGGGACTGTAATGACTGATGTTGTCTCAGAGGTGTGCTCCGTGGCTGCTGTGTTGTCTAATCACGGGTCCTGCTGGGGAGGAGAGCAGAGATAGAGAACGGCTTTGTCCCTCCTTCCCAGTGGAGGTGGGCTTGCACGCATCTCACAGCTCACCCCTCCAGTGAGCCCTCAGGTGCTACCGACTAGGTTGAGGCCATCGGAGAATAAAAGCTCCTTTTCTGAGGTTCTGCCACATTTTTGATCAAGCAGAGAAGTGAGGGTTCTGCAATTCCCACAGAAGCTCCCAGAAGGCAGGATCCTGCCCAACCTTTAGGTGCTTTTCCTTTCTGAGGTCCTTGAATCCAAATGTGGGAGCTAAGTGGGTTACACTGTATTTATCATTAATGTCTGTTAGATGGGGTAGGAGCTACCCTTTTGTGGACTATCACTCTGTTACCTACTATTCTTTTTAAGCACAGGTAAGGAAATTCAGTCTGGTCTCAATATGGGCTGATTATTATTCTGCTACGAGGCTAGTTTGAGGAAAAAAATCAGTGCTAAGTTAGTTGAACATATTGCTCACAAATAATGTAAATATGTGTAGCATTTGGCTTGTATCATTTTATACAATGGAAAGTAGCTGCATGAAAGCAATAACCTATGGACGGTGATGCTAGGTAAAGAATAAGAAATTTCTGTGTGATGGATTTAGGTTAAATATGGAAAATAATTTTCCTAAGCCAAAGAACTTTACAATGAACTATACTACAAGTGGTTTTACATTTGAGAAATACTGACATTCGTTTAGTCCTGGGGTTTATGTCAATAAAACCACAATACACAGTCTATGCTGCCCATACCCAGCTCTACCTTCACCTGTAACTTGGAGAACTGTGTCAGGCACACAGAAAGTACTCAACTTAAATGTTAGACTTTCCCAAACCTGGAATATATGTGAGTGAACGTGTGTGCGCCTGTGTGTGGGGTGTGTGTGTGTGTGTGTGATGACGTGGTTAGATGAGCGCAGGAAAGGGAAGGACTTGTTTTGGAGGTGATAATTCTATTCAGTTTTAAATAGTTTATCACAGTTTTGTGTCCTTTTTAATCCCTGATATCTCTTCAACTGACAGTGCTCTTTCCCAAGAAGGACATCAAAAGGTCAAGAGGCAAAAGCTGCTTTACTAGTCCTTCCCTAACTTATTAGCCACAAGCTCACATTGTAGGCTTACATTGTTATGCAGACTTTGCAAAACTGACTTGAAAAGGGTAATGTCCAGGGACGCCTGGGTGGCTCAGTCAGTTAAGCCACTGCCTTCGGCTCAGGTCATGATCCCAGCATCCTGGGATAGAGCCCCACATCGGGCTCCTTGCTTGGCAGGGAGCCTGCTTCTCTCTCCACCTCTGCCTGCCGCTCTGCCTGCTCACGCACTTGCACTCTCTCTCTCTCTAACAAATAAATAAATAAACAAAATCTTTTAAAAAGTGGGGGGTAATGTCCAATAAGGGGAGTGATCCCAGGGACTACTGGCACCAGGAAGAAGCGATGCTTCTCACATCCCTACAGTCACAGGCTAGTCAAGAAACTGTTAAAGATTGATGGTAATTGATCCAAGTTATTGAGTGTTCACCGTGCATCAAGCATATGCTCAATGTATTATCTCAATTAATTAATTGAATTAACATTATATTCATTAATATGTATTATCTCAATCTTCACAAAAACCTTATAAAATACTATCACATCTTTCAAAAAAGTGATAAAATAGGGTTAAGAAATATATGCAGGGTTATAAAAGTAGCAAATGTGTGTGTGACCCCATGCTCTTTCATTGCCATTCTACGGTGCCTTTCAATATTTGGGGATTTTTGTGTGGGTTTTTTGGATCTTTTTTTTTTCTTTTTTGCTTGAGAATCTGGCTTGTGGCAGAATGTGGAGAGCTCATTAATGTTTTGTTTTCTTGTATTTAATCAAATTGGTATCCAGTTAGTCAATAAATATTTAATGCATACCTACAGTATTCTAGGCATAATACTTGGTCTAATATATGATCTTTTTATCATTGACCAAAATAAAAAGATTTCTTCAATCTAAGGGTATATTTTATTATTTTTTAAAGATTTTTATTTATTTATTTGACAGAGAGAGATCACAAGTAGGCAGAAAGGTAGGCAGAGAGAGAGGGAAGCAGGCTCCCTGCTGAGCAGAGAGCCCAATGCGGGACTTGATCCCAGGACCCTGAGATCATGACCTGAGCCGAAAGCAGCAGCTTAACCCACTGAGCCACCCAGGTGCCCCTAAGGGTATATTTTAAATGCAAGTTCTTGTTACATTAATTCTGAAGTACAAGTAGAAAGCCCTTATTGGTCATTATGGTATCAAGAGATAATATTTCCATATCCCAGATAAATGTATTCACAGATATTATTGCTACTGTGAATAAGATAGTATGTCCCAAGGTTATAAATATATATATATATGTGTGTGTATATATATATATATTTAAAAATATACCTATGTCTTATAAAACAATTAACCTGGATATAGCCAATTAACCTGAATGTAGACTTTCTATGTAATCAAAATCTTCTAGAAACCACTCAAATATGGAACCATTGATACATCTCTAGAAATACCGTGGAGGAGGAAATAAGAAAGATTTTGAGAATGGGAAATGTAGATGAGAGATAAGGAAAACTGGAAATAGAAAGAGAATGTCATAAAGGGGGCAAGGAGAGAAGGAGATCAGAATAGAAGCAATGATACAGTGAGACAGAGGAACAGAGACAGATAGACATAACCATCAAGAAAGAGGAGGGGCGCCTGAGTGGCTCAGTCGTTTAAGCAGCTGCCTTCTGCTCAGGTCATGATCCCAGGGTCCTGGGATCGAGCCTCACAGCGGGCTCCCTGCTCAGCGGAGATCCCACTTCTCCCTCTCTCTCTGCCTGCCTCTCTGCCTACTTGTGCTCTCTCTCAATCTCTCTGTCAAATAAATAAATTAAATCTTTACTAAAAAAAAGAGAAGATTCAGAGCAAGGAAGTTACCAGAAATAAAGAGCAACACTACATAACGATAAGGATGCATTCTCCGAGAAGACATAATCCTTAATATGTACACACCTAACAACAGAGCATCAAAATGCATGAGCCAAAGCCAGTAGAACTGAAAGGAGGAATAGATGAGCCCACTATTAGAGTTGGAGACCTCAATATCCCTTCATCAGAAATAGACCCAGCAGACAGAAAATCAATGAGTATATAGCTGAGCTCAACACCACCATCAATCAAAGGGATACAATGAACATCTACAGACTACTTCATCCGGCAATAAGGAGAAAATACACATTCTTCTCAAGCTCACACAGGACATCCATTCACCCTGGTAGATCACATTCTGGGATATAAAACACACCTGAACAAATTAAAAAGAACAGAAGTCACATCATGTGTGCTTTCAGACTACAATAAAGTTGAAGTGGAAATCAGAAGCAGAGAGTGAGCTGGAAAATCCCCCAAATACTTGGAGATTCAACAACATTCTTCTAAATAACACATGGGTCAGGGAGGAAAATCTCAGAAATTGTAAAATATTTTGAATTAAAAGAGAGAGGAGGGTTCTATTGAGTACATGAGTAGCAACAATTATTTTTTCTATTACTTAGAAGTAAACCATGCAATACTTCGGTTGAACTAAGGATTTGAAAAATAGTTTTTATTTCAGGAATGCTGTGTGACTCATGCCTACAGCATTAGAAAAGAGTTTGTCAGCTCTTCAGATCTTAAATTTTACTTTTGAAACCTAGGCCCCATCGAGTACTGGCAGGTTTGTTCCTGTGTAAAGATATGATTTCAATCTTAGATATTTACTTTGAAACCAAGAAGACACTGGATAGTTTATTAGTCATCAAACAGTTTGCCAATTTTAAATTGCTAAGTGGTATACACATATACAATACACCATTTATAGCACAAAACAATGTCTGAATGTTGCATTTATGTGTTCATTTCCTTAATTTCTTTTTTAGTTCCTCCTCTCACTTCTGCCAGTCCTTTAGCGAAGTTAATCCATTGATTCAGGTAAGAGGCTTTCCGTATCCCGCAGAATAAAATAAAATGTGGGGAAAAAGAAAACAGAAGTGTCTTTCAACTGTCTGATGCTTAAATATTTTGGAGATTCTAGTTTAGTGTTATTTTTTTCCCTTGGGAAAAATGTCCTTTATTGGACAAGCAAGATTTAAACAAGGCAGAAATTCCAGACCCAGTGCAAGGATAGTCCAAAAATTCAATATTTAGGCATTCACTTATTTTGTATGTTCATTCATTCATTTGTTCACTCAATAAATATTTCATGCCAGAATTACAAAAATGAATACATTTATTCCTGTTCAAAGTTTGTAGTATGACCCACTTCTGTGAAAGAAACCAGACTTTCAGCCCATATGGCTACTGTTCCTTTTTTTTTTTTTTAAGATTTATTTATTTTCAAGAGAGAGAGAGCACATGAGCATGAGCAGGGGGAGGGGCAGAGAAAGAATTTCCAGCAGACTGCCTGCTGAGCAGGGAGCCAGAGCCAGGACTCTATCTCATGGCCCTAAGCTCATGGCCCTAAGCTCATGACCTGAAGCCAAAATCAAGAGTCGGGTGTAGGTGCCTAACGGACTGGAGCCACCCAGGCGCCCCATGGCAACTGTTCTTAACTTTAATGTATTCATCAGGCCCTCCTGTCTCTTGTCTGTCTCTTTAAGTTTCAAAGAGACTTTGCAAGTAATTTTTTTTCTTTATGTAACTAACCATTCGGAAGTGGCAAAATGAATTAAGGAAGAACTGAATAGAGAGATTGTGCTTTTATAAGATGTGGGTTCAGATGCATTTTCACAACTAAGTATTTTCATATGCTTTGTATATTTTCTAAATCAGCTCAAAGGGCTGTCCTGGCACAGTAATTTTTTTATATAATTCTAAAAAAAAAAAAAAAAGCCCTGGTCATGTGTTAGGAGTTCATAGTATCCATCATAGTATCCATGAATGACTTGATGTACCCTTCAGTTAATCCATTTGTGACTTGATGATATCATTTATTGATAACGGTTATTCTAAAAAAGTCATTTGTTGATTCTAGAGAGGGGTCTAACGGCAATGTTCTTCAGGTCCCAATTAGCCGCTCAGACCAACTTTTTGGGGGCTGTATTTTAATGAGGGGATCTCTGTCCTGGGCCTGGTCCTCAACCTATAAATCCAGCTTTGGAAATTTGGTTAAGTATATACATTTCCATCTGTATCATACTATCCAGACTAAATGGGAAAAAAAGAAGAACCATGCATAAACCTGAATGGAATTATTTATTATAAAAATATTGGCAAGAACGTTGCTCAGTAGCACATTCCCTCTTTGTCAAAATATCTGCACGAGAAGGCAAATTAATACCTCATGGTTAATTGGGGAGCAGGGACTCCGAGCAGAGGGCATTCACTGGAGATCTGAGAGCTGGAGTTACTGACTGCTGCTCACTCAGGCCACCTGGACTGAGGATACAGACCCAACAGGAGGACAGCTCTCTCATTCCCTGGACGGTACTGAAGAGTTGCTGGCCAACACCAGCCCTCATGGATGACCCCCTTCTCTATACCTCAGCCTCTGTGTTGACATGCACCCTACACAATTGTCACATTGGGTCCCCTACTTACAGACAGACCCTCCCCCACACTAGTTCCCTGAGATGGTAGCAAAGCAATTTGAGTGAAGTTTGGGATAGACTCATATTCCCCACCTACATGTTCACGTGGGTTGTCATGTGTCCTCCTCCAGTTCTTCTCAACCACCATGAGTGGATTTTGCAAGTTTTATTTTGCAAGAAGCAGTGTTATTTCTCTTATTCTCAAGTTCCTCGGGGAGCCTCTCATTAACATCTCCATTGGAATTAATGACAGCTGGACCATGGTCTTAAAACAACATCTTTCCTTACGTGAATCCCGGAGAGACTTTTCTTCAGCGGCAAGAAGGCACAAGTTCAATAGTTCAGCCGCAGGTTATTTTTGCCTACTTAAGGCACAAATGCGTGCACTAGAAAGATGCTGATTTCTACGAGGTGTATTGAGGAAGCTGTTACTAAGGACTTAAGGACAAGCCGATCACTATTTGGCCTATCACCAGTTCACAGAAACCTCAAACACCTGATCCTCAATGCGTTGCTATAGCAATCCGGAAATGACAAATTCAGTAAATTATCTCTTTGCCAAAAATTTTTAAATAATCTATCTATAAATTATTTAGCAATTCTTATATTATCGAAGTAAGGCAGACTTTTTTTTTTTAAGATTTTTATTTCTTTATTTTGAGAGAGAGAGAGAGACAGAGTGAGAGAGAGCATGAGAGGAGAGGTCAGAGCGGGAAGCAGACTCCCCATAGAGCTGGGAGCCCGATGCCGGACTCGATCCCAGGACCCCAGGACCATGACCCGAGACGAAGGCAGTCGCTCAACCAACTGAGCCACCCAGCAGACTTCATTTTTTAATAAATGTTTGCTTCTTGTAATTTGGGGATTTTTTAAAGATTTTATTTATTTATTTGACAGCGAGTGAGAGAGAATGCACAAGCAGGGTGAGCAGTACGCAAAGAGAGAAAGGAGCTCCCTCCTGAGCAGAGAGCCCAACATGGGACTTGATCCCAGGACCCTGAGCTGAAGACAGACGCTTAGCGACAGAGCCACCCAGGAGCCCATTTCTTACGGTTTTGAATTTCACAAGGATACGTGATGCAAATGCTAAGCCTTACAACGTCCTTCCAGGTATGGTGTTTCTTAGTTATGTTAGTACTGGATTTGCTGTTTTAACAGAAGGAGAGATGAGATGAAATACAAATAGGGCATAGGAACTGCATCTTAAAATGTCTTTACACAGATCCGTTCACACCACAGCTTTCAAATCGGGCGTGAATGCCTAACTTCCTACTTGTTTACACGCCTGCACACAAAGTCAAGATTCATGATACATGAACACTGGGCAGCCTGCCAAAAAACCAATTCCTACAAAGTTTATAGCTTGTATTTGGAACCATTTTTTGGTAAATCAGTAACTAGGAATCAATCAGTAGACTGCTAAATGGCCAATTGTCGGTTGGTATCGTCACCCACTGTAAAATACAGTCAGTAGAGTCTGTATGTACACACCCACTGATTCCTTCTTAGCGACTTAAAGTCTCTGAAGATTCTCCCGCTTTCATCACATAACCTCCTCTAGAGTGCAAAGGTGGGTTTCTGATGCTGAAAGCAGCATGGCTGATATTTCTTTTTTTTTTTTTTAATATTTTATTTATTTGACAGAGAGAAATCACAACTAGGCAGAGAGGCAGGCAGAGAGAGAGGAGGAAGCAGGCTCCCTGCGGAGCAGAGAGCCCGATGCGGGGCTCGATCCCAGGACTCTGGGATCATGACCTGAGCCGAAGGCAGAGGCTTTAACCCACTGAGCCACCCAGGCGCCCCAGCATGGCTGATATTTCTAACGAGAAACTGGATTTTCACATCTCTTTCCTAGGCTACACTAATTCTCGTATCTGGAGTCCTTCCATGACGGACGACCCCTGCACCCAGCAGTTCTCTTAATGATTCTGTCACGTGCAGCTCCAAGATAATCCGTATTCAAGGTGACTTTATTTCCTCTTTGGTGTGACATTCTCCCGCCCCATTACAGTGTCACTGGCTCTAGGTCATCTGTCCTTGGACACATAATCCCCTTTCTTAAAACTGGTTGTCAGATTAAGTGATTAATTTAATGTGTCACTAGATGGTTAATTTTAAAAGTTTATCTTCTAAAAAGGACAAAATGTATAATACAATGTCTAGTTTTTTTGTTTTTTGGGTTTTTGGTTTTGGACAATTCTTTCCCAAGTTTTCCATTTTACCTTTTTCATAGTGAAATGGGGGGAAATCAGACAGCGGTGACAGAGTTCATCCTACTGGGATTTTCTCTTGGTTCAAGAATTCAGATGGTTCTCTTTGGGCTCTTCTCCCTGTTTTATGCCTTCACCCTGCTGGGGAATGGGCTCATCCTGGGGCTCATCTGGCTGGACTCCAGACTGCACACCCCCATGTACTTCTTCCTCTCCCACCTGGCCATCGTCGACATAGCCTATGCCTGCAACACCGTGCCCCAGATGCTGGTGAACCTCCTGAAGCCAGACAAGCCCATCTCCTTTGCTGGCTGCTTGACACAGACTTTTCTTTTCTTGACTTTCGCTCACACTGAATGTCTTCTCCTGGTAGTGATGTCCTATGATCGGTATGTGGCCATCTGCCACCCCCTCCGGTATTCTGCCATCATGAGCTGGAGGGGCTGCTTCACCCTAGTGACGACTTCCTGGGCATGTGGCTCCCTGCTGGCCCTGGTCCATGTGGTTCTCATCCTGAGGCTGCCCTTCTGTGGGCCTCATGAAATCAACCACTTCTTCTGTGAAATCCTGTCGGTCCTCAAGTTGGCCTGTGCTGACACAAGGCTCAACCAAGTGGTCATCTTTGTTGCCTGTATGTTTATCTTAGTCGGGCCCCTCTGCTTGGTGCTGGTGTCCTACTCACGCATCCTGTTGGCCATCGTGAGGATCCAGTCCGGGGAGGGCCGCAGGAAGGCCTTCTCCACCTGCTCCTCTCACCTGTGCGTGGTGGGGCTCTTCTTTGGCAGCGCCATTGTCATGTACATGGCCCCCAAATCCCGCCACCCTGAGGAGCAGCAGAAGATCCTTTTCCTGTTTTACAGTTTTTTCAACCCTATGCTGAACCCACTGATCTACAGCCTGCGGAACGCGGAGGTCAAGGGCGCCCTGAGAAGAGCAATGTGCAAGGAAGGTCATTCCCCACTGGAGTGACACTGGAATCCGTAGCCTCAGTAGTTCCCTGGAGCCTTGGGTACGGTGTATCACCTCAGCTTCTCACTCTTTATTTCAGAGGCTGAAAACTCCAAGAGACTCTGTAAAGCACTCCCTTTTTCCAGAAAGCATTTAGGTTTTATTGAACTCATTATATGTAATTCTATCCAATACATCCTTTCATCTAACTGCATAGTCAGTTGAGAACTCCTAGTGGAATAAATTGATTTCGTCCACTGCTGTGGGTCCTGAAAGGTTAAAATAGACACTCTACCTGTGACTTCGTCATGTGTGCTCATTAATAGCAGTAGGCAGGCTTTGCTGGACATTGCCACCTCAGTGACCATTTTTAAAAACCTTGTAGCCACACGACTTCAGACCTGTTGATACCTTTTTTCTTTTTTATTTAAACCCCATATTAGGATGTTTCCCCTTAATTGTACTTCCTTCTGTAAATAGTAAATGTACCTATATGCCTACATAGACTTAGGGGGCACTGATTTTGTTGACTAAACCTTATAATCTGTCTTATAAATTTCCATGGTCCGAAAGTAAGTCTGCACACATTCGGCACCTGGCGTCCCAGGGAATTACCCAATGAATCCGCTTTCCAGCCTGCCCTGGGCTTGTGATGGCCACTGGTTTCTCAGCTCGTCCCGTCTGGTTGAGAAGAGTGTCTGTGATTCTCTCTGGACAGACACGCACTCTTCACTAGAAGAAGTTGGCAAGCGCTACCACCCAACTCAGAATGACCAGGTAGGGGTGGAAAGCCCCAAGCAGAGGCAGCCGAATGGGAAAAAAAGGTTTTAACAATAATAATAGTAGTTGGGGCGCCTGGGTGGCTCAGTGGGTTAAGCCGCTGCCTTCGGCTCAGGTCATGATCTCAGGGTCCTGGGGTCGAGCCCCGCATCGGGCTCTCTGCTCAGCAGGGAGCCTGCTTCCCTCTCTCTCTCTCTCTCTGCCTGCCTCTCTGTCTACTTGTGATCTCTGTCTGTCAAATAAATAAATAAAATCTTTAAAAATAATAATAATAGTAGTTAACATTATTATTATTATGTACTTCATGCCACCCACTGCGCATAGATAGCTAATTTACAGAGATTACTTCATTTTTATTATAAACATCTATTTCTCACCACCATCCCATTTTACAGATGCAAACACTAAGCAAATGGCAAATGCTAGACCCTTGCCCCAGTGATCCAACTCCCAAACCTTCTCTATGCAAAGTGGTACACCATTATCAGTATTATCAGATTAAGAATAAGGCTAACCTCTCCCAACCTAGGATACGCTAAGTGAATGTGAGTTTCTTCTCAGTCTAATGCATGCCACAATGAGGCTGGGAGAGCAGAGCTTATTTGTGCAAGTCTTCTTGTTCCGGTTGGTGAGTCCTACGGTCATGGTCACGGAGAACATTAGGGGCTTCTGAGCACAGAAGGGAAGGAATGGAGGCTGTTCTCATTGAGGTGAGAGGTTTTGTTTAGGGCTCAGCTGGTGGCAAGAAGCAGAAGCAAGGCATCTCTAGTTTCACACACAGCACGCACCTGTTCACGCACTGCGTGTGTGAGTGCAAGCACACACTTACAGAGTCCTTACAGCGGTCACACACTCCATTCTAAGTAACTTTATGTGTATTATCTTTTTTAATCCTCATAACAACCCTGTAAGATAGGAACTAACCACTCTTTTTGGGGAGAAAACAGAGGCCGAAGGAGATTGAGTAACTTAACCAAAGCCTTGCAACGGGTAGGTGTCTAGTCCAGGATCAAACAGGTGATCTGACTGCTAAACCCGTAGGCATAACCACTAAATTAAAGTCAAAGAAACTGTGAAATTTCAGAAGCAGGAAATAGAAATGGAGGAAGAGAGTAGGAAACTTTCAGCCTCCAGCCAGAGAGAGGCATTGGGCTCCAGACAGAAAAGTTACTTATGTTTGGGAAGAACGGGTCTAGAGCCCTCTTCCTGGGGCAGTGCCGCGGGGGGAGCAGCTCTTGTCTGCAGTATGAGGGTTCCGGCCGTCCCACAGGTCTTCGGACTCAAGGAGGCAGCCACAGCCAGTCGCACTGCAAACGCGGCAGCGGCCACATCCACGTGAATGGGCAGCGCCCGGAGGCGATCAAGGCGCACCCATTGCAGGACAAGCTACAGGAACCTGCTCTGCACCAGGAGCGATTTGCCGGGCGGGACATCTGAGTCCGAGGGCGGGTGGTCATGTGGTTCAGATTGGAACAATGTGCTGGCCAGCCTCGGAAACCCTGGTGGCCTGATACAGGGGAGGAGGCTTCCAGGAAGGCGATCCAAGACATTCTCATCCAGCACGACCTGAGTCTGCTGGAAGCGGATCCGCAGCACGGATTCTGAAAGTTTGGTGACCCTGGTGCTCGCGACCAGAAATCCTGCCAATAAACCCAGCATGAGGATCAGGGGTCACCTTTATGATAAACAAGTGTCACGGGACTTAAGGTTAAAACACACACACCCACAACTTGACTTTATACTGGAGTGCAAATAAGGGTGAGATAGTTAAAGGGGCCAGGGATAGAAACAGGGCCCCCTGGGAGTCTGGACCATAAAACAAAGCAGTGGTAGAAAGAAGTTAACAATGCAGTTTTAGACGGACGGTTCATCAAATGGAAGAGACTTAGATAGTGATCTTGTAATTTACCTAAACTGGATATACTTTGTACTTCGGATATTGCCTAACACAGTTTTTAATCTGATGTTTCATGGCCAGTGCCGGGTGCTGTGTGGCAAGGTTTGGCGGGATGCAGGACAACAGCAGAACAGAGCTGTGATGTTACTGACGGCTCTCAAAGGAAAAAAGCTCTCCTGGTACAAGGTTCAGCTGCAGAAAAGTGTGGGATGCAGAAAGCATGCCCCAGGAGCCACTGGCGTGGCTTCCTAACTATGTGCAGTGCTCTCCTAAGTTTGGCCTAGGCATCTAGACCCTTAAACATGCAGGATCTCAGGCTAGAGACCTGAGTTCTGGTCCCAGCTCTACCATTTGCTAGCTGTGCTCTTTCCAGGAAAATCCCCTAAGATTGCCTGAGTCTCTGTTCCCCATCCACCAGGCATACAGAATGAGAGCTGCTTAGGTGGCCCCACAGGACTGCTAAAGGTCTCAAACAAGAGGGGTGCAAATGGACATGTTTTGAAGACTTAAAGTCTTCAAACATAAGATGAGCAAACATAATATGTTGCTATTAGTATAGTTACCATTAGGTCAGAAATTATTCTAATATTGTGAGACTTGCTAAGCTTTGAGTCTGGTATCAAAGCTATTCCTTAGCCAGGGGAGCACTAGGGTTGATAAGTCACCCAGACTTTTGCCTGCTTGCCTTCTGCATCCCCTCTTCAGCCTTGGAGGGAATAGCCTTCTCCAGAGTCCAGGCTGCAAACCAGACTCAGTGACCTGTCTGTGAGTCAGGTGGCAAAGGCTCCAGGGGGAACCTCTTTCTCTTTGAACCTGTTCATAGCCTCTCCACTAAGAAAGCATGGGGGACCTTTCTCAAAGCAAGGGAATTCAGATTTCAGGGTTTGTTTTCTGTTTCTTGTTCTTTGTTTTCAGATTCTGTTTATTTCCAAAATGTACCATCTATAACCTGGGATTGATGGTACAATTACGTACCATCTCTCTACAAGGAGAAGGACAAGAATCTGGTCATCTCTTCATCCCCGATATCTTAACATACTCACTAAACTTTTGGTAAGTAAAGGACCCTTTATCCATTAGCCTCATTTCCAAATTTTCAGTGTTGAACTATCTTCTGATTTCTAACCTTTTTACATTCCTCAAATAGCAGATTATAGTATAGCAGAAACATAATTGTAGCTGAAAGTTATTGACACTTACTATACAACATGAAATGCTTCAATATCATCTTCTCATTGAATCTGGAGAGTGCACACTATTGCTGTCATTAGACCATGATGAGGAAATAAAGTTGAGAGAAACTAATTATCCGCCCAAGGTCACAGAATTATCCACTGGTGGAAACGTAATTCAAGACTAGGCAGTCTGGCTTTAAATTAACTCTGAAATGCTCTTTTGCCGGGATCTTCTGCTATTCCTAACCCAAATGACTGGCGTAAGGACTGTTCGTAGTATGTACTCAGTCAACCTCGACTGAACGAACAAATAAATATTCATTATATTTCAATTTCCACCCATAATTTATCGGCCTGAGCATGTGTTACCCTTCATTTCTTTAAATTGGGGCATCTTATTGTCCAATAGATTTGTCCAATTCTTGCCTTTACTATATTCCTATGCGATGGGTATTAGTAAATAAGAATATGTTGTTGCTCTAAAATCACAGAGAAGGGAAAAAACTAGGGTGGAAATTTAGCACTAAGTATAAAAAATCCTGGGGATGTTTATTCATTTCTGTCCTAGGAAGCAGTGGTCACTGGATTCTCAAGGGAGTGTGCCCGATTGCTGAGCCTGTGATTCTGGAAGGCTAGGAGGCTGCTGGTGCCAGACGGGAAGCCATGTTAGGGTGTTGCCCTTGAAAACTGGCAAGAGGGTGGAGACAATGATGGGCGGTAACTACTGGAAATGACAGGGATGGGAATCTGTGTGTGGTAGCTGCTTCACTTACCTCCTGAAATTAGCACCTGCAGCATCTTTGGCGTGTGGACCAGGGACTGCCAACCACCAACCTACAGGAGGGTTGTTTACTGTTTGCTGTGAATGTAAAGCAGCGTCGTTAAATATGGGTTGTTGAGGGCAGACAAAAATGAAAGGAGGGTTGGAACGTAGTCCCACTGGATGAAAGCGTGACTGTGTTTCTCCAACTAGCAAGGAAGTGTCTCACTCTCCTTGCTTTCTTGACAAACTTTGTTGGCTCATTTTGATATATGACTTTTTTTTTTTAAACCTGCATTTCTGTTTTTTCTATTTTAATTTTTGAAATCATGTTTGGACAAAAGAAGAGGTGGATCCTGGAACACCCTTGGATTTAGACGACAGAGTGCCGGCTCGGAGTTGGGCTATTTGGGTTCCCATCCCGGCATTCACTGTGTGACCTTAGAAAAGCTGCTTAGCTCCTCTGGTCTTCAGTTTCTTCACCGATAAAATGGAATTTGATTTAGACACTTTCTAAGATTCTTCTTATTTTCTTGTTCTCTCTCTGTTGATTTCCTCACATTTCATCGAAATGTGGATTTTCACTTTTTCAAAGGAATGTAAATTAAGTTCCATGCAGAGAAAATGAAGTGGACTCCAAGATAATTGAATATCCTGGGCCTTCAACATAATAGGAACTCAAGGGTAACTGCTGAGTCAACAAGAGCGAGCTGACTGTTTTAGTGTTTTATTGAAATTGTTTAGGGCTGGCTAAAACAGGAAGTGAAATGACTACTCTTAGAAAAGTCCGTTTTATTAGCCTCCTAGGGTCTTATTAAATATAACTTTCATTGGGAAAGGTTCTGGGACCAGAAATCAAACTTTATATCTACTTTGGTATCTCTGTTGCCCACATCGTAAATAATAATTTTCATATCCAGTACGTACTGACCACTTACCAAGCACCAAGCATTGTGCTGAGATACATGCATTATTATCTTGTCTAAATTCCATGACAATTCCATGAATTTAATGAGTTTAATACTTTTATTGCACTCATGAAAAGGGGAAGAAGGGAAGGGAAAGGAAGGGGAGGGAGGAAAGAAAGGAAGGAGGAAAGAAAGAAAGAGAAAGAGAGAGAGAGAGGGAGGGGAGAAGGCAGGAGAGAGGGAGGAAGGAAGAAAGGGGCAAAACAGACAGTAACAACTTTGCTGTGATTACAAGTGTGGGACAGCCTGGGCTCTAATCCAGGTCAGCCTGACTCCAAAGACCACACCCATAACCAGTAAGCACACCGCCTCTCTGTAGCCTGGATGCGTACACTCTTTTTCTGTCTATCATTAAGTGACATTCAAGAAAATCAGCCTCAATGTTCTGAAAACACATTTTTTTAAAAAGATAAAAATAGAGCTGACAGAGTTTTCAATACATATAGAATGAGCAAAATAGTAATACACACATCAGTTTTTTAACTGGGCAAAAATTACATAGATATAAGCAGAGACACATGAGCCATGCACAGTAGAACAGAAGAACCACTCATGGGGCGCCTGGGTGGCTCAGTGGGTTAAAGCCTCTGCCTTCAGCTCAGGTCATGATCCCAGAGTCCTGGGATCAAGCCCCGCCCCGCCCCTGCTCAGCAGGGAGCCTTCTTCCGTTCCTCTCTCTCTGCCTACCTGTGATCTCTGTCTGTCAAATAAATAAATAAAATCTTTTGAAAAAATAAAAATAAAAACCACTCATGATTACGATGAGAGATGTTCAGGCTCTCTAGTAATTACAGAAACAAATTTTAAAGCATGAGATACCGTTTCCTGCCCATCAAATGGGACAAAAATAAAAAGATTGATATTTCCTCGCGCTGCTGAGTGTGTGGGTAATAGTCTGGGTAGCAGTGTAAATTGATCTGGTGCTAATCTGGGAATATAGCTTCAAAAATTGAAGTTTGTACCCTTTTCATGCAACAACCCCAATTCTAGGACCATATCCTGCAGAAATATTCATATGTATGTGCAAAATATATACATGTATATTTATTTTAAATCAAAGAATTACTTACAATGGCAAAATTGTTGCAATTAGCTAATATTCTTCAGTGGTGGATCTGTTGACTAAAACATTATAAATCTATACCATGAAGTATTACGCAACTATTAAAATAAGTTTTCTCTCTCTAATGTCCAGGGAAGGTTCTCTTAAAAATAAGTGAGTAAAAGAAGTCGTAGTGATGTAGTACTTTCTCATTCATCTAGGGAAAAAGTTATTTGTGTGTGTGCATGTGTGTGTACAGACATATTAAGGCACAGGAAAATGTTCAAAATGATAACCATTAAAAGGTTAAAGGGGGTGACTCTCAAAATGGAAAGTGTACTATGGAAAATAATACATTATTAGAAAATTTTAAAGTAATCAAGTGTTAGTGTTGCAATTTTTAAAAAAGAAAAAGAAAAGCAACCCATGTCCTTACACCTGTGGAAGGAAGCCCTCCTCCTTTCCATGTGGCTCCCAAGCTTTTCCTGGATGTTGGAAGGAGAAAAAGCATGGTGGCTTTCATGGGGCCTGACCTAAAAGTGGACTGGGCATTTTTGCCCGCATCCCATTGGCTAAAACTTGGTCATATCAGATGTAGTTTTTGGAACGTTGGTGTGTTTGGTGAGGGCCAGAGTCCACGGCCAAGAAAGAATTCTTAAAACGTCTTTGGTGCAAAAAGGTGGCTATGTTAAAGCACGGGGGCAGGACCCGTGGGAAGAAAGGGCTGCCGCCGCCGCTGCTGTTCCAATATTGTGAGGAGCAACTGATAATATACCTTGGCTTTGGGAGAAGTAAAGATAAGGGAGGTTCCAAAAGGACTTTCCTGTGTCAAAGAAGACTCAGGATCCTGGAGGAATGCTATTATCTGCCTATCTCGAGTATTTGTCAATGGGCTGCAGGTTATAAGGACATGTAATTTTATCTCCCTTTCCTTCTGCCTTTGGTTCTCACATCAATATAGTCACACAAAAATGCAAGGCATTCTGGGAGATATGGTCTCTACAGGTACCCAGAGCAAGAGGAAACCGGTTCGATAAACATCTACTAGTCTCTGCCACAAGTAGTCAGAGAGCCCGTGTTTCTAGCTCTGTGGTTCTTCAGGACAACAGCAAAACTCTGGAGAGTACTGAGAGAAGAAATCGAGACAATGTGAGCCTCCCCGACAGATCTTCAAAAGCAACACCGCCACTGATATATACAATCGATTTTTTATCTCCAATTTTATGTGAAATACAACTCAAAGCTTCCAGACAAATCCCCAAGACCCCTCTTCAGTACTGCTCCCCAGGTCACTTCCTGAGGGACTCGGCCAGTACCAGACCTGCGCCATCACACTGCAGTATGGTGGGTAATCCTGTAAGCCCAGGTTGAGATACGCCACACTCAGCTGTATCCTTGTTTTGCTTCCCCATCTAGGCAATGGCGATGAGACACCGCCCATCCTGTCTGTTCCAAGGGACATTGTGAGCTTCAGAAAAGGTAATATACTTGTCAGTACTTTTTAAACTGAAAAGTTCTAAACATTGCTCTTATATAGTAGAGAGATTCATCAATTATCTTCTCTTACCCTTATTTTCCCCTTCCCTACTTTCTCTCTGTGCTTTTTTACCCGACCCCCTTGTAAAAGAGATCGAGGACAGTTCAGCTCTAAGGAAAATATCAGAGAAGAGCCACAGGACAGTGTCTGAACAAAAGATATATTTGGGCAAAAAGGTTAAATTTGGGGCACCCAAATTAGACAGTTTTATGATCTTTTCTACCCAGAAAGTAGGCTGTGATGGGAGACTGGAGAGCTGATCCTTGAAGAGGGGCGGGGGAATGGAAAGGCTGAATTTCCAGCTATCCAAAATGATATCCACGTGGTGTTTGCACCGAACTGGAGCAGCAGGAGGAAGTAATGACGGAAGCTGGTCACGAGTCAAAGTTCTAAGGGATCGAATCTTCTGGAGTGCAGAAGACATCCAGCACTCCATGCCTGAGCTGTTGGATCCTTCTCCGTGAGATCCAGCAGAACAAATGGTTCGTGTGTGCAGCGGGTTTCTTTCTGTGGGCTGCGGCAGCTCTGCTGGGAGAATAACGACCTCACGGGCTATTTGCCCTTTTGCGAAGTCAACGCCTATTCCGTGTAATTTTAGCAGCAGCCTGGGCTTAGGATCACCTCTCCCTACTGTCTTTAGATACTCAAAATTACTTTATCAAGACAATCTTGGGTTTCCCAATCATAGATAAACTTCATATGCAGATGTACTTATACCGCTGGGCTGTGAATCCCCGGTGCTAGGGACTCTGTTTCCTTACAAGAGTCCTAAATACCCAGAGAGCGTGGGGAGGGAGGGAGGCCAGGACGCCCACTGCAATTTCACCTATTGTAATCGTTACTTCTTCTGAAGACCGTGGCCACACCAAATTTTTCAGCTGCCATTGAAGTCTCTGGAAACAGCCAGGAGATTTAGAAAACGATTAAAAAAAACAAAACAAAACAAACACTAAGTTCCACCAGTAGGGAGGCTGATTCAGTAAAGACTGGTACCTCCCTGCAGTGGCATACCATGCAATTTTTAACAAACAAGAAGTATTATGGATGCTCTTCATATCTTCGATGGGTGTTCTTCATATCCTGGGCGAAAATTCCCAAGATGCATTGAGTAAAGTCAAGGTCATTGGAAGAGGGATAAACACCCTGTATTTATATGTGGTAATATGTACATAAAACGATTCTGGAGGACTCCTCGAGAAAACTAGCAGGCAAGAAACAAATATGATGGTGACAAGCAGAAACATATCCATGCTAAAGCTTATAAAATTTGAGGCAGCTTCTTTAAGAAAAAGAATGTTAATTTATGACTACAGAATTAGTTGAGAGCCTCAGAAGGGGCCCTTGGTAGGGCGCTGAAGCTTAGTTTTCTCTCGCACATGGTAAATCCAGCACTGGGGACAAGCAGGTGGGAGAGAACATCAACGAATACTATGAAAGCTGCTAGACATTTGAGCCATTTTTACCTAGTGAAGAAATGAAATTTTTAAGGAATCAGTGTTTTACCAACACGGCTTTGGAGACAGAGAATGGATTAGGTGACTGAGCCGTGTGAAAAATTTGAGTTCATATAATCCGATTCATAACGAGGAAATTATAAAAACGATCGTGGTAACTATCTGAAATACCGTATTTCATCTATCGGGTTGGCAAAGATCAAAACATTTAAAAAATAGGTAGTGTGGGGCACCTGGGTGGCTCAGTGGGTTAAAGCCTCTGCCTTCGGCTCAGGTCATGATCCCAGGGTCCTGGGATCGAGCCCCGAATCGGGCTCCCTGCTCAGCAGGGAGCCTGCTTTCCCCTCCCCCTCTGCCTGCCCCTCTGCCTACTTGTGATCTCTCTCTCTCTCTCTCTCTCTCTCTCTGTCAAATAAAGAAAGAAAAAAAATTAAAAAAAAATAAAAGCAGGTAGTGTGGGCAAGGCATGTCATACATTGCCTTAATTTGGTGTGAGTGGGCTCCACAGGGAATGATTTGCCAGTGTCTCCCACGATTACAGATGTGCATGCCGTTTGACCCAGCAAGTCAGCTTCCAGGAATGTATCCTACAGGTGGACCGGCCCGTGTACAAAGCAACAGATGCCAAAGTCATTCACGGCAGCATTGCTTGTTCTGCCAACCTGTTGGGGCTACCTCCGTAGATCGTAGGAGACCGTAGGAGACCGGCTACATCAATTACGCTAGTACCTCTGTTCAGAATGTGGCACAGCCGAAAAATGAACCAGATATGACAGAACAATCTGTATATATTTAACCCCAAAAACAAACAAAAGACAAACAAACAAAAAACACCCCCCCAGGTTTCAGAATACATTGTGGGCTATCATGGATGTAATGCGTTTCCTATTAAGTGCAGAATGTTTTTGTAAGCGTTTCACAAACCACCTGCAGGACTGAGGTGATCAGAGGGGACATGGATAGCGGGGGGTGGGGGGGGGAATGGGTGAAAGGAAAGCTTTTGTACTTTTAAATTTTGGAACATGTCAATGTGTGACTTTTTTGAAATAAGATTTTTGAAAACGTTAGGACAGAGTTTTTAAATTCTGCAAAATCCCCCTTAAACTCCAATGAAGCCTGACGCTGGTCAAGGACAGGGTCCTTGAAGTCCCAAACCCTGGGGAAGTTCCACTTTGGACGCAGACCAGCCTGGGGCAAGGGAAGATTTGAGGAGACTGGGCGTTGTTTCCTCGCAGCTGGAGGGTAGAGCACTGGCATTTAGAAGTCTCATTAGTTATTCAATGAGCCAATAACTTATTATCCGAAATGAAACCTACTCCTGAGGACGAACCCAATTAAATTTCTAGGAAATGATCCTTCTGTAAGTTCGTGATAGCTGTGAATTCTTCTCTGAGCTCCCCGTTATAGCGCATTAGCTCTACAGATGAAGGGACGTCCTTGGCCTAACTCCTGCAGGAGACAGAAAAGGGCCACGGGAGCGGTGTTTCTTCTTGTATTTTCCTTTATCCTCATTGGGGACTTAGAGTTGCTTTGCTGAACTCAAAGAACACGGGATCTCTTGGGACATGGTTAAAAGCCAAACCTGAGGGCACAGCCTAACAGAAACAAGTCTGAGCCAGACAGAGTATTGGATCCTAAGTATACGTAATTCTTCTGAAATGAAGAAAGCTGTCACTGATGGAGAACTGCTAAGGGAGCCTTCAAAGACTGAGAATATAGGAGATGCCTTCTGTTACCACAAACTGTGTATTCCCAGAAGGATCTGGGGCCAAGCATGAGTTGCCAGATTGATATTTTAAAAGAAGACGAGCGGTTCCACAACGGAAAGGCGTTTGATCTGAAGCATTTCTTTCCACAAGATGGCGCCATAGCTTCTGCCAAAGAGGACACAACACTTCTTCAGGAGCTAGAAATCCAAGACACACTCCTGAGGGGAACCAGATCTCTATGTGCTTTGGTGAATCTGTCCCAGAAGCACGTTGTGCAAAAAGATTCTGGTGGCGTTGTCTTGGCTCCAAGGGTGAGTGAAGGCTGTTCAGGTAGGAATGCCGTCCACCGCCTCCACACATGCCGGAGCCGGTGTCTCCAGGCTTCGTGCTCACCTTCAGCCCCTCCTTGCCCAAGGCATGTATGTGTGTCAGGAAGGGAACCTGGCTCTTAAGGAGTAGCGCGCAGGTCCCCAGTCGTGGAAATATATCTCCCACGGCCACCCACGCTGTGCACCCAGGGGCGACTCTGGACTTGGCTCTTCAGAACTTGGCCTGTCACTCTGGCCCCGTTTGATCGTACTTTCCTTTGAATTTCCCTGGCATGTGGAATATTATTTTACCATTTCCATGTAAATTCCCCAAGTTCTTTTGAGACAAGAGTCCATGTCATAATCCCCTTTGCATATTCCCTGTACAACGACAAGCACTCTACCTTGAATGTATGCATGGTGATGAGACTGTGAACACAGACAAGCTACAGTAAGCGTTCGATAACCTTGGTGGGTGGCCTGAGTAACTGGGGGGAGGCTAGCCCCAGCGGGCCCCCACCTAGGAGCTAGGAGTGTGTTCTCGGAAGTCCTAGCCTCTCCGATGCTGTTTGGTCATCTCTAAAGGGATAAGATTCAACTGTTGTCCTAACTCTGTTTTTCTGTTTAACGTTTTGCCTCTCTGACTTTACTGCCTTCAGTATCCCTGCCTCGAGGGAGCCATGGAGGCAAAAATATTTGTATCCTAAGTGGGATGTTTCTGCTCACATGAATGGCATCTCTCTATTTGTTTTTCTTCTCCTCTCCATTTCTATGTCTTCCATCCTGTGTCTCTGTGCCTCACAGACAAAACCACGACACGGTGATATGTGGCTCTCTTTTTTTGTTCCCACAACCTCTCTACTCCCTCAGGGAGGAAAGGGCAGGTAAGTGGGAGCCTAGGGGCAGAGTGACAACAGGATACCTTGGGCCGACTCTAATAAAGAAATACATGTCTAGGGATGCCTGGGTGGCTCATTTAGTTAAGTGTCTGCCTTCAGCTCAGGTCACGATCCCAGGCTCCTGGGATCAAGTCCCGCATCAGGCTCCCTGCTCAGTGGTGAGTCAGCTTCTCCCTCTCCCTCTACTCCTCCCCCCTGCTCATGCTCTCTCTCTCACACCTCTTCTCTCAAATAAGTAAAATCTTAAAAACAAAAAAAAAAAAAAAAATAAAGACATACATGTCTATATAGTTTACAAATAAATAAAACATTTGAATATTAGGGATGCTTGTTGGATTTTCTTAAAAAAATAGAAGGTAGGATAAAAGATGTCTTGAAATCACTGCTGTAGGTCAGAGGGTCTCCATTATCATTAGGCAGCCAAATCAGCAAGGGGCTACTTTTCAATAGTTCTGCTTGACCCCACACCTCCAGAACTGACACTCATATATTTTGAGCAAGGGCAAATTCATAAAGCTCGCCAGAGATTGTGATGGAAGCCTCTGGTAAAGGACCACTGCTCACATCACAGTTCCCAAATCTGGCTTCTCGTCTTCATCGCACTTAGAAAGAAACAATAGCAAGCTAATCGTCTTTCCTGGAGAGTGTGCTGATTCGCCAGGTTTGGAACCACGGCGAGAAAGCCAGAACTCCTCTAAATGGACATCATCCGTTTTAGTCTCCTTGCAAAAAGAGATCATCCCATCCTTATCTTCCAAGAATCTGGGGTGGAAAACTTCTGAAACATCCTGAAACTAAATACACACCAAAAAACAAGACAGTTAGAATGAAGGCACTTCTGGGGATTGCTTACTGCCATGCAGGACAGGACCCTGGTGTCTCTCCACGACAGCTGGCACTCTACCACAGCTGTGACCATTCCGGGGGAACACCTGGTCCTTCTTAGACAGGATTTGCCAGACATATTAGAGAGTCAACTGAATAAGATGCAGAGGCATATGTATTTTCTTCTTATACCTGGACCCAAGTTAAGAATACACCTTCAGGAGAAATTTCAGAAAGTAGGAGGCCCCAGCGACCGGGGGAGAGTATGAAGTCAGGCGACTGGATGATGAAGGGGCTTGTAAGCCAAGCATACTACTGAGTTCAGACTTCATACCTTCAGAGATGGGGCTCTTCTAAAGGATTTCATTCAATTTTACTGGGGTATGATCGACAAATAAACATTGTCTATATTGAAGGTGTACAACTTGATGTTGTCGTAGGTATATCCATTTTGTAATGATCACCAAAATCAAGCTATGAAACATATCCACCACCCTACACAGTTAACATTCTCTTCTTTTTCTTCTCTGCCACTCCTTCCCCATACCTCTTGTTAAGCCCACAGTATTTGCCCTTCCCTGCACAGAATGTTCTCAGGCTTCTATTTTTACATATCCCATTTCTGCTGTTGGTATGCCTTTCCTCTATTCCCCTCTTCACCAGGTACAGAGTAGTTTTTAGGACAAGTCAACTCAAACAGTACCTTATCCGTTAAGATGTCTCTTAGTCCCCAAGCGGTGTTCTCTCCTTTATGCCTACCATTGCACTTGGTGTGTATCTCAACACTTATCACACTCTGCTCTTATTATTTGCTACTTGTTTCTCTCCTTGATTAGACTGAGAGCTCCTTGGAGCACAGACTTGGTCTTTGTGTATCTGGTTTCCAAAAAATGCATACTGAGTAAATGAATTTTTTAAAAATGAATCAGGTAATTCATAGCTAAACCCTGAACACCATTAAACTGAGGCTCATGCCAATGTGCAAAGATGGAGAAAAGAAATAAAGGGAGACCACAGATGGGAAAGGAAAAATATGTTCATCAGAACAGGACAGAATAGCTAAGAACCACAGCACCCAGGTCAGCGGGGATTTAAAGGAGAAGGATGGAGAGACTCTTAAGCCAACGTAAGGAAAGAATTGAGTTCAAAGTCACTTCAAAAAGGTTCATAGGTGGGTCATGGAATCAAGCAAGAAGCAGAGTCATTAAAGCCAGAGAAGTATTCAGAGAATGAGCACTGGATCAGCGGAGAGTCCGAGTTACCCAAGTGAGAAACCAAGTAGCCAAAAACACGGGAGGATGTCTGGTCAGAGTCGTGAGAGCCCCGGGCAGAACTCAATGAGTTCCTGCTTTTAAAAACGTCGTTACCGGGTGCGTGGGTGGCTCCGTTGGTTGAACCATTGCCTTCGGCTCAGGTCATGATCCTGGACTTTCAGGATGGAGTCCCGCATCGGGCTCCCAGCTCCTTGGGGAGTTTGCTTCTCCCTCTGACCTACTCCTCTCTCATGCTCTCTCTCACTCATTCTCTCTCAAATAAATAAATAAAAACTCTTTAAAAATTAAAAAAAAAAAAAAGGTCATTACCATTCCTTGAGCCCTGATACCCGAAACTATGCTGGAGACCTTCTCTGTCCTTCCCCTTCCAAGGCTGGATCTCAAAGGCACGGTCTCCAACCTGTACTTTTTCTCCCCCCGGCTAATACAGCTCTTATTTTAAAATTACTTTATGTTGAATCTGCTCACCTTTCCCAACCCTTATTGCCTTGTAATTGTAAATTTATTCATTCAGTGCTGTTAGGAAAGGAAACTGATCCGTGTGGATCACCTCCTACCTTGTCTTGAGGTGACCTCCGTATGACACCTTACTGAAGCAGCACAACAGCCCAGGGAGGCGGGTGTTGTTAAACAGAACGATCTGCATTTAGGACGTGAGGGAGATGGAGCACAGGAAGTTACGATGCCACATTTTTGCATTAAGTGGGAGATGAAGGTAGGATTCAGATCCGCTCCTGCCCGCATCTAAATCCAATCCTCTTTCCGTTGTATCATTCTCTCTCCTCTCTAGGACTTTACAGAAGAAATAGAAGTCCAAATGAAATTTCAAAATCATAGGATAGGATGAAAGGCCTGATCAGGGCACCACAAGCAAGCATCAAGAAACAGAAAAAAAAAAAAAGAATAAAATGAGAACTGTTCTTTGCAAAGTGAGGGGACAAGGAGCCTAGAGCATGGATGGGTCCCCAAATGTGTCCCCTCTGCAGACAGAGATGCTCCCTGGGGAGAAGCCAGCCCCCTAAGGGATACATTTTAACTTTCTTACATCTCACCACTGGCTGAAAAGTCAGGGGCAGCTATGCCTAACTCTCTGGATGATCGCCCAGAGGTCATGGAATCAAGGGTGGCGACTAAAAGAAAAAATGCTGATAGGTCAGAGCTGGCAGAACAAGAGGCGTTTGTTTTGTAAGACCTGACATTCAGCGGAAACTAAGTCCCACAGAGCTGTCACTGGGGCAGGGGGACCACGTCAAGACGGAGGGGAGCGAGAAGAACAGCCAGGTGGGTTTCTGAGGCTGCTCCAGCACTTCCCACCGCATCGGCCACTTCCGACAGGCCGTGCAGAAGAGCAGGGATCCGCAAGCTCTGCCCAAGGATTAGGAGTTTACTTACTTTGCTTTCTGCTAGAAATCAAGGCCCCCCTTGTGCCCTGGACTGAGTTTTCTCTGCTAGCCTAGAACGAGAGAGGTTTTTTGGTGTTTTGTTTTGTTTTGTTTTGTTTTTAAAGATTTTATTTATTTATTTGACAGAGGGAGATCACAAGTAGGCAGAGAGGCAGGCAGAGAGAGAGGGGGGGGAAGCACGCTTCCCGCTGAGCAGAGAGCCCAGCGCAGGGCTGATCCCAGGACTCCGAGATCATGACCTGAATTGAAGGCAGAGACCCAACCTACTGAGTCACGCAGGTGCCCTGAAAGAGAGAGTTTTTACTTTAAACTCTTTGATTTACCGCACTCCTCATTCTTAACCTCTCACTGAGCTTAGGACACTTGTAAGGCCTGCGGGGAAAAGACCCGAACTCCTAATACTGGTTTCCTCACTGCTTCTCACACCTTAACACAGTAGTTTAGAGGCAGTGGGAGGTTGCTGAACTGTTTAGGGCTTAACCCTTCAGAGTAATAATGACCAAAGCAGCTCATTTTTGAACACAGAGATGCTTCAGGACTTTCCTGGAGAAGACACCCTTCTACCTTAATGATAATCTATCCTAAATTCTTCAAAATCCGAGTAGGCACACTAGGATCGCTGGAGCAGTCAATGGGCACAGTAATCTGGAAATGGTCTAACGCACTAGATATTTGGGCTTCTAGATTGTGGCATTCCGGACAACAAAACAGCCCGAGAGCCCATTAAGACCCTACTTGGAAATCCCTGGAGTAAGGAAAGGGGCAGGGGGCGTGATCTGACTAGAATGAACAGATCAGGAATCTCTGGCCCGCCGAGGCGAGGGGTTCTCACTGTGCGGGGTTGTGCCACAGAACATCGTGGCTGTCTCTGGAGTCTACGGAGAGGCACAGAGCTAGAGCCCCTCAAGCATGGCGCCAGAGGCCAACAGAACCTAAAGTTTCCCTAGAAGAATCAGAAAAGAAAAAAGAAAAGAATACAAGCAGGAGAAACACTCAGGCCTGGGACCTAGACGCCCGAATACAGACACGTCCCGGGAAGAGAAGAGAAGGAACGAACGCACACCCTGAGACGCATCATCGACCTGAAATGAACTTTAAAAGGTGCAAAAGCAGACCGTCCGCAGAGGAAAGACACGGCCACGCTGGTTTAGAGGTGCGCGTTCCCTGGCCTTAGTAGACGGAGACAGGTGGGCATCAAGGGAGCGGAACGAGCCCGGGGCGCGAAGACAAAGCGCACGGACATCCCGAGACCCGGAGCCGCCGCAGGATGGTCGCCGGCCGCGGGCAGATCGGCGGGGCCCGGGGCAGGCTTCGGCGGCGACCCCAAGAAATCCCCGGAGAAGAAACACCCGGGCCGTCCGCGGAGACACGCGCGACTCACGAGGGGCCCCTCGGTCGGCCCCGGGCCCCGCGCCCCGCCGTGCCGCCGCCGGCCTCGGCGCGCCCTGCCCCGCGCGCCCCGCGCCGCTCTCCCCGCCGCGCCGCCGCCTGCGCCCCGCGCCCCGGGCTCCGCTCCCGGCCCGCCCGCCACTTCCCAGCGCTGACGCGGGAGCCTCCTCCACACCAATGGGGCTCGGGCGCCGCCGGGCCCTGCCCCTCCCCCAGGAAGGTGTGTCCCCGGTTTCCACACCTGAAACTTCCGAGGAGAGTCAGATCCCTCCCTCCCGGCCGGGCGGGGAGGGGCGGGCCGCGGGTGGGGCGGCTGGGGCGGCCGGGCCTGCGCTGGGGACGGCCGGCCGGCGCCGGGGACCCGGAGGGGACTCTCGGGCCGAGACAGCATGTGACACTGCCCAGGTGGGTGCCCCCCTCCCCCGCGGCCCGTGGCTCCGGGCGGGCGGCTGGAGCGCCCCGGCGGAGGTAAGGGAGGGCCGGGAAGGACGGGAATCCGGGCCTTCGCCCTGCGGCCACCCCGGCCGGGGTCGCGGGCCACGGGCTCCGGAAATGGGGGGCAGGGCAGTCAGGCCGAGTTGGGGTGTGCGGCTGAGTACCCAGGTCTGAAGAGGAGGGAGGCTGGAGGAAAGGCTCTTGCCTGAAAAACTTGCTTCCGGCCTGGTCCCCGCCTTGGAACTGGGCACCCTGCCCCCCTGCCCCCAGATGTTGCCTGGGCCAGTGGTCGGGGCTCTTCCTTCTAAGTCCCCGGCTCTGGGGAAACCTAACCCCGTAGTGAGAATTACCTGAGACTCCCTTTGTGGCCGTATTCCCTATCTAGACGTGTTTTATTGTCCCCTTTCTCTTCCCCAGGCCTGGGCCTTCCTTCATTTACCTTCCTATGGATTTGCGTACCGTGTATGCCTAAGTACACGCCTCTCCCTGCTCGCCAAGGTGCCAAGGTGCCTGAACCCGTAAAAGTGACTCCTGCCCTGCCCCCGCCCTATTTCCCCGTATATTCGAAGAACTTCCAAAGCTTCTTGATAATGGTGACTTTGCATTCTGACGTTGGGGAGGTGGGAAGGGAACTCTTGGAGCCGGGAGCGGGGGGTGGTGATGCCAGAACAGGGCTGGTTCTGAGCATCGTTAAAGGTTGTCTTCTAGCACCACTGCCCCAGGAAGGCTAGTCCTGATGCCAGGGGATTTTCAGATCTCGGGCCCTATCCCCTTCCTGGGTCTCGGATTCCCAAGACAGATTTGTTCTCCTGTCTACCTAGAAGTGAACTCTGGCCAGGACTCTCATCGGGTTGAGGGGTAAGGGTGTGTCAGACAGACCAGGGAGAGAACTTTGTTTTCCACTTTCTTGCCTCCTTTGCTCCCCAACTTGCATTCCCTGGTCTTGCATCCTTGGTCAACTCCAGGAACCCCAGCTCCCAACTAGACCGCTCCAGATGGGGCCCCTTTCTCAGGCTTCCTGTTTTATCTACGCCGGAGTGCGAAGAAGCTCAGTGGGGATCATTTGTTAACAAATTTGGGTTGACAGAAACTGAAGCCATGTCTGTTGGGGGGGTTCTTGGGGACTGGGGAGGAGGAAGGATGGAGGTTTCAATTCTAAGAGAGACCGGTTGACAGGATTGCCTGTTAGTATCCTAGTGGGGAAGAGAGAGAAGTCAGGAGATATGAAGGGGAGTCCCTCATCAAAAACTAATGATGTACTGTATGTTGGCTAGTTGAATTTAAGTTAAAAAAAAAACAAAACAAAACAGTAATTCTAAATATAGTCAGGAGTCGTCCTGTGTTAGGGGTCCCCAATGTGTATGGCTTCCCAGAACGTAGTCTGTCTGAGGTTGACTATAACCACATTAAGCATGGCGTCTGGAGGATAGACAGGATCATGTCATTCGTGGTGTCTGGAGCGGTCAGTCACTGTGCGGCGTGGACGAGAATGGGGTCACACGCGGGATCCCGGGTTGAACAGGAGCACAGTGGTTCCAGTGTCGGTCGTGTCGGTCAAACAGGTGACTTTCTGCATCCAGTGTAGACACGGATGAGTCACTCTGTCTGTGGAGTGCACAGGAGCTGGTCATTTATAGTGTCTGCAAGGTGGACCCGAGCAAGGTCACCTCAGGGTCTCTGTTAAGGACACAGAGAGGTCGGTTGCTCATACTCACATTATCTCTGGGGATGGCACCAGGGCCACGGATGGATGTGTGGGGGCATCCATCGGCATGGGTGTTCTGGGTCAGCTGATGGGGTCTACAAGACAGTGGATAATGTGGTATCTTCAGACATGAGGGAACAGATAAGAGATGTTTATTACAGTTTTCACTGGTTTGGTGGAGCTTTCCTCAAGCGGGTAGAACGCAGGTGTTAGCAGTTAGTGGTCCAGAAAGCTGCTCTCATTTTCCTATCTTTGTAGCATAATGTCAAACAGTGAATAAAGGCATACATCCATATGGTGGTCTTATGCTCTAACTCAGAAAGAGAAAGAGAACATTCTGATATTTTTCAAACGTGAGCAGCAGTATAAACAAGAGTGTAAATTCAGTCGCACTGTAAGTTCAAGAGTATCGTAGTGATTTTTGGTGTCAGTCAGAATATTTGAACCTGGTGCTGCTGGAAAATCCAGAAGCATGCTCCTCAAAAAAACACGTGGTGCTCAACACAGGTTTGAAGAACAAGCAGTGTGACAGGGAGGAGGGGATCTTTGAAATACAGTTGTCTGTCTGGTGATTAGAAATGGCCACGAGCTCAGGTGTGGGGGGCTCCCAAGGAGATGCTGAGCTCTGTCACACGCTGTATCCGTAGAGTGACTTGGGGCTTGAAAGTAGTGACATGTGGACAGGGTCAGCAGATGCAAAATGTTTCTGGTCCGGAGGAAGGCCGGATCACCACGATGCCATGCCCGGTCTTGGCCTGTGCTCAGGTAAATAGTGATTAGTCACCCCTGGTGGAGAAGGAGATGAGGAGGATAATGGGCACATGGGCAATGCAGAAAGGCGCTCTCCTGATGCCTTTATGAGTGGAACCATGTTTGTAGCCTTCCTTGAGCTTTCTCACCTTGTAGCTTTGTCGTGCCTGACTGCCATCAGATCAGGACAGGATCTGGTACAGGGCCCATAGGATATGTTCTTCCTTTGTGGTAAATGGTGGCTAATCTGGTGACCTCACTATTTCCAGATGGATAAAGGCAGTGGTAGAAATAGTGTCCATGGGCTTGTAGGGGACAGACGTGCGTGGCGTCACCCGAATGGAACCGAGGGTACCCACGTACCCCAGGGCGCGTGGAGATACGGCCAGAAGAGAGCAGCAGACGCTCACGTGTTTAGGGGCCACTAGATTCAAGGACTTGAGCGTGTACTTGGGGGCAGGGCCAGCACAATACAGATGTGGGTGAGGCGAGACTTCAGGTGAAGTCACGCAGCCTCCTTAGGTAGGAGCCAAGTTTCAGAAAGTGTTTACAGTGAGCAACTGTAGTATTTAATGTGCGGTTGAGAGAACAGGGTCACGTCACAGTATCATCTCGTGATTATAGTGTTTTGCACTTGGGTCTAGAAATAGGGAGTCAATCACGCACCGTGTCAGGTAACTGGAAAAGGACACAAAAGTCCTTCCACACAAGTGTGCTTACGTTAGACGTGGCTCTTTGCCCCATATAGATGGTATCTGTGTCTGTGGGGTGGCCAGGAACTTGTCACACGCTGCCTCTGCAGGGTGGCTAGGGACCTGTCTGTTTGGTTATGTCAGACTCTGTTGCATGGGAGCAGCAAGGGTGGCTTACTGTGTGTGTGTGTGTGTGTGCCTGCATGCGTGTGCTTGGGTGCTCGTGCAAGCATGCTTGTGTGAAGGTGTATGCTTATGCAGCAAGGACGGCGGGCATTTTGGGGGGTGGGTTTCCACGTTAAGCCCAGAGAAGACAAGAGAAATATGTGGGTTGGGGGGGGCAGCTTGGGTTCCACAGGCCCCCCAGGATCTTCTCTAGGCCAGTGACCTGCCAGCTTCTCGCACCCAGGCTCCTGGTGTCCTATAGTAGACACCCATCAGGAGACTTCGGTTTGAGCTCACCTGTACCATTTGCTTAAGAAGTTTGAGCAAGGGCAGGTCATGATCCTGGAGTCCCAGGATCGAGTCTCGCCTCTGGCTCCCTGCTCGGTGGGGAGTCTGCTTCTCCCTCTGACCCTCTCCCTTCTCATTCTCTCTCTCTCTCTCTCTCAAATAAATAAATAAAATATTTTTAAAAAAAAAAGAAGTTTGAGCAAGGGTTTAGGTTATGGGACCTCCAGTTTCCCTGTCTGTAAGGGAGGCAGAGCTTCTTGTGTGTCTCTGAAGGTCCTTTCTGCTCGTAAATCCTGTATTTCTTTTTTACACTTTCTCTCTCCTCAACAGTAATTACAATCCCTAACACTTCTGTGACCTTCGAAGTTAACAGTGTACTTTTTAACGTTACCTACTCTTCATTAGAAATCCTTGCAGAGAAGGAGTTTATGCCCCTGCTAAAGGTAAGAAATAGGTGTTCACGTAAAGTAAACGATTTCTGCAATTGTCTAAAGTGACAATGAGCAAAATTCACAAGATACATACAAGGCAGAAGTAAAAATTGAGCAACATGCTTTGAACTCTTCTTTCCTTCTGCATTCATGCGATAAATCTTTGGGGAGGACAAAGTCAGCTGCAGGCAAGGAGACTGCACAGTTAACACGGCAGCCTTTGTGCTCTCATGAAGCTCACGCTCCAGCCTGGAAAACAGACATTAAATGTGTAATTACAAGTGCAGTGAGTGTGAGAGGAGCAAAGGGTGCGCTGGTCCGGAAAAGGATCCCAGGCCGAGGGGCAGCGCGCAGGCACGGGGGGCGGGGATGCTGGCCGCTGTGGAGGCTCCTGCCGGGGAAGGCAGAGGTCAGGCGTGGAGGGCATGTAACCCAGACTGAGTATTTGGGTTTCATCCCAGTCGTCATCAGAGGCTACTGAGGATTTAAACAAGACGTGAGGCACGGAAGCATCACTCCCATGCTGGGTACAGAGTACTGTGGACTTAGGGCAAGAGGAGCTGCGTGGAGGCCAGTGGCCAGGCCGGGCCCCAGCTGCAGTGGCCTGGGTGAGAGAGGGCAGGAGAGCGCACCAGGGGCTAGCAGGGCGGATGGAGAGAAGGGGACAGACTCGAGGGATACATAGGACGTGCATTCAACAGGACGTGGCAGCAGGTTCGATCTGGGGAAGGTGGGGCAGGAGGGAAGCAAGGCTTTTGCTCCATCATTGAAAAGCTTGTATTGAGGGATGCCTGGGTGGCTCAGTTGGCTCAGGTCACGATCCCAGGGTCCTGGGATCGAGTCCCACATCAGGCTCCTTGCTCAGCAGAAAGCCTGCTTCTCCTGCCTCCTCTGCCTGTCGCTTCCCCTGCTTGTGCTCTCTCTCTCTCTCTGACAGATAAAGAAAGAAAACCTTAAAAAAAAAAAAAAAAGAAATGAAAAGCATGTAGTGAGCTCTGAGTATGGGCCAAGTATGGTGCTAGGTGCGGACAGTCGAGCACGATGGATGTTGATCTGGTGAAGCTTACCACCGTTGTTGGGGATCGATGACACATCGAAATACACATGGAATTGTGATTGTATAAACGTTGCGGAGGAGAAGTGATGTGAATGAGCGCTGGTGAGTCTACGGAGAGGAGTGCCGGCCCCTGGTCCAAGGCCTGGAGAAGCTTACGGAGCTAAACCAGGAGCGTGTGTTCTCACAGATAGAAAGGAGGAGTATCTCGAAAGGCAGTGGTGTCCGACTCCGACAACAGCCACCATGCTAAGTGTGTCAGCATGGGCGATGGTGGGGCAGGTGGGCAGCGTGGTGCCTGGTGAAGCACCAGTGGAGGCAGGTGAGAAGGGAGGAGGTGAGGACCTCAGGCACGCACAGTTCCTTCTACAGTTCAGGTGAGAAAGCCAGGGCTGTGCTGCCGTTGTGGGGTGGTTCTGACAGAGAGGGCGATGGTGTGAGAAGAGGAGAAAATCCATCACGGGAGGTGACCAAGAAGACAAGCTAAAGAACACGGGATGTAAGGGGAGGGAGGGACACCTGTTGGGCGGTCAAAGCAGGAAGAAAGAAAGATCTCAACTCAGGGTGCTCTGATTGCCAGGAACTGCTTCTCTCCGCGGGTTTCTAAATTCTTTGCAAGGTGGGAGGTGATGTTTTCTGCTGGAAATGAGAAGGCAGGTGGGAAGGTCAGACTTTTAAGAAGTGATGGGAAGAGTGTTCACAAGGTCGTTGGAAGCAGGGGGGAGTAAGCTCGTGAGGGTAGCACCGTGTCGTGGACCTGGCTGAGGGGGTCACTTCTGTGTCTACTACAGTTCTAGTCTGGTTAGTCTAGTTATCGTTCTACTGCACAACAGCTGCTTCTGTAAAAATTATTTTTTATTTTTAAGATTTTGTTTGTTTGTGGTGGGGAGGGGCAGAGTGAGAGGGAGAAGCAGACTCCTTGCCGAGCAGGAAGCCCAACAGGGATCGGGGGGTCCATCCGAGGACCCTGGGATCATGTCCTGTGCCCTTACCGACTGAGCCACCCCGGTACACCTACAACAGCTGCTTCTGTAATGGAAGACAGAATTGCTCATTAGTTATGAGGCGCTGCTGGATACTCTGGAAAATAAGATGTCAAGTCAAGTCCAGACTGTGCCTAGGGAGATCACACTACCCTTTCGTGCCTCGGACACTGGCTACAGGGGCCAGGCCGATTTCAATGCCCTCGGCAGCCTGAGGAAGACCACCCCCCTTCTTGCTTCTCTGGGCTGTTGGATGCAGGGTGTGTCACTCACGGTGTCTGGCAGTTATACCGGACTGAGTCATGCTTGGTGTCCAGAGAGGAGACAGGGAGAGACAGTATGACATCATACAATCTAGAGAGTAATGACCACTGGGAGTGCTCCCTGCTCTTTGACAACGGTCTTACGCTCTCATTTAATCATTTATTATCTGTCTCCTCCACAAGACAGCAGGCTCCACGAGGACACAGTCTTGGTCTGTCTTATTTACCGCCAAATGCCCTGCCCTTAAGGAGGTCACCTGGTAAATATTTATTAGATGAATAAATCAGTGATACATTTCGTAGAGGCTATCACTGACTCTGTTGACAAAGAATGACTGGAAATGGATCCAAGGGAATGTGCCACTCTTGTTCTCTGCGGTGTGTCCCTTTGATAGGTAGAAGCGGAAAGGGTGATACAAACTGTATTCTGTTCCCCTCTAGGGCTCAGCCCTGATGGAGGCTGAGGAGCCCCAACATGGGGTCTCGACCCCCATCCCTGCCTTAGCGGAGCTCAGTGTTATCCCGGAAGCTCTCAGGAGAAGCCGTCAGACCGCTGCCTTGGGGCCCGACGCTCAGGAAGGCTGGGAGCCATCCTCCACGTGGGCAGAGGGACGAGAACTCTCAGAGACCCAGCAGGGAGACTTCAGGGATGTGAAGAGCTGTGCAACCAAGAGCGTGACGTCTGTCCCCAAGGAAGCCCCTGCAGGTGCAGAGACCAACCAGGAAGACTCCGTGGGCGAGATGGGGGATACCCCAGAGCTCCAGGAGCTGGTGCCTCAGAGTCCGACTAATGGGGAGGCGAGGACGCCGGCTCCCTCAGAGCTCAGGGCCTGCCCTGTTCCAGGTGAACATCTAGACATGGTCCCAGAATCCAGTGAGCTGGGTGGTGGCGTGGAGATGGAATTTCAACCAGAACTCACGTCTTCGACTGGGGAAACTGGACATGTGGAAGAGAAGAAGGAAGCTTTTCCAGACGCCTCTGCTCAGCCCAGATTTGGTCCTTCCTGTGAACAGGACCCTGAAGAGACTCACCAGCCAGGGGACTATGTCTGGCAGGGGGAAGAACCGCAGTCCACGGCGGCACGAGAAGGTCCAGGGAGCCGGGGACCCATGTGCCTTCTGGGGGCCGAGGGGCTGGGGGAGCAGGGACTAGCAGACACGGGCTTCCAGGAGGAAGCAACTGTCAGGGAGGGTGGCCATTCAGGGGAGCAGGAACAGAAGGGGGAGCAGGTTGATGGTACGGAGGGAGAACAAAGGCAAAAACAGGAGCAGATGCGAGGTGATATGATGCTTGCAGAACAAGGAGAAAGAACGGGGCTTTGTGGGGACTTGGAAGGTCTACACTGTCACGAGCAGGAGAGGAAGACTCAGGGCCGGGGAGATCTGCCGCAGGGGGAGAAGGGGAAGAGGGAGTTCGGGGGGCCAAGGGAGAGCAGCATGGATGCCCAGAATGAGGAGAGGCAAAGCTTGGTGGGGAGACCAGGGAAAGTAACTGGAAGGCAAGAAGGTCAAGGTCTTCAGCGGAAAGTGATGTTCGTGCAGGGCCAGGAGGAGGAGCCGGGGAACTGGGATGGGGACCCGCTGCCGGGAGGGGCCGGAGAGGGGAGTACAGAAGAGGGGGAAGCACGCGATGGTCCTTCCACACAGGCTCCGGTAGCCTCTGAGGTCTCTGCTCCCTGTGACTTGTTTCTAGACACCTGTCGTCCCATGACCAGTGTTCCTGGGACTCAGAGGGAGCCTCGGGCTGAGGAACCACCGCCTGTAGCTCCAGCGCCTGCACTGGAGTCAGGAGGATGGTCCTCCCAGCCCGTTTCTTTACCAGGCTCTTTCCCTGCTGGGGAGTCACCTGATCAAGAAACAGCTCAGGACCGCCAGCAGCAGGGATCCGAGCTGGGGAAGGGGGCAGTGTTCAGCCAGGGGACTGAGCTGGTCTCTGCCGGCACACTGGCAGCTCCTCCAAGGACACCCGGTTCAGCTCCTTCCAGTCCTGCCGACGTCTCCCCGAGCACAGCCACGTCATCCTCTGCCAGCCCCCCAGTCGCCTCTTCCAGGAGGGCGTCCTCTCTTGCTGCACATGCTTCAGAAACCTCCAGAGCATCTCTTTGGACCAACAGCACATCCCACTGTGGGGCTTCTGAGACTCCCCCAGCTCCCCTCCGTGGCTTCCTGACTGCAGAGGCCACCGTGGAAATATCCACCAGCTCCAGCCGGGCCAACCCTGAGAGCCCCCTAGGCCACTCCACAGGGGCTTTCCAGCACCTAAGGAGCAACTCCTTCCCAGGCTCTCACAGGACGGAGCCAACTCCGGACCTGCTGGGACTATCACTTTCCTTCTCCCATTCAGAGTTGCCCCAGAGAGCCCCCAAACCTGCCATCTATGGCTCTGTGATCCCAAGAAGGGACAGGAAAAGTGGCAGGGACTGCAGGATCATTCCAGAATCCCCTAGTTCATTATTGACTCTGGGGCAGGACTGTCAAGAATCCACCTCACATCCAGAAAGATCCAGTAGTCCCTGCAGCACCCAGCCATGTGGCCCCCGACACACTTCAGCCTCTGCCCCAGAGTCTATTGCCTATGGCTCTTCCCCACCCCTTGTCTCTGTAGACGGGAGGATTCTCGAACCTCTGCCCCCTCCTCCCCCAGAGAAGAGGCGTGTCCACCCCTCCATGGGAGACAGAGACAGCCATCTCCACGCGGGAGTTCCCGTGCTGAAGCGGTGTGGCCATCCTCTTCCTTTGGCCCCAGGTTCGGGCCTACATGGTCCCCCCAAAGGCCCACTTCCCCCAGTCCCGGACTCCCTCGTGGCAAGGCAGCACCGACCTCTGCCCTCTACCCCGGACACTCCCCACCCTACTCAGACCTCCTCCTCCCGCAGGCTGAGATACAACAAGCCATTACCCCCAACCCCTGATTTGTCGCAGACCCACCATTCTGTTTCTTCTTCTAGTAGTCCAAGGACCTACAGGCCTCTACCCCCTGTCCCTATTATGGATCCTCCCACTGAACCACCCCCATTACCCCCGAAGTCCAGGGGGAGGAGCAGGAGCACTCAGGGAGAACTCATGAATGCAGGGGGTCAGGGTAAGCCAAGGCTTATTTGTCAAGAGCGGACAGTCTCCACTCCCCATTCTGTTGGACGTACCTCCTGGCCCCCAGCCATGGGCCGATCAGCAGACTCTTTGGCCCCCACCAGCAGGAGCAAAAGTGAAGGGTCCCCTGGCATGGCTTTCAGCAACGTGGCAACCCTTCTAAGTCCCTCTTCCCCAACCACACCCTGGAGTCTGGAGCTCCCAGGACCCACTTCTGAACCAGGACCCTCAGAAGAGTCTGAGGCCCCTGCCAGAGGATCTTTGAGAAGAACAGCCCCTCAGGAAGGAGCCAATGGCCTGAGGAGGTTGGATGTAGGCCAAGCGAGGCAGTCGGCAAAACTCAGCCATCCCCATCTGGAGAAGGCGTCCAGCTGGCCCCACAGGCGGGACCCAGGGAGAGCACCGGAGAGTAGCAGCGGGCAGGGTGTAGATCCTGGTGAGGGATCCAGTAAGCACAAAGGCTGGAACCGCCAAGGCCTGCGCCGACCTTCCATCTTGCCTGAGGGCTGTTCAGGTAAGCGACAAGCGAGGAGCATGGTGATGCTCCTGTTGGACCAAGCTTTCTCCGGCTCTCAGCAGCGCACCCATCTTCTGTCGCCAGGGCCTCTACTGTTCCTTCTGGTGGCTTCACTCATGCACATACCCAATGTCAACACAGAGGGAAGCCTTTGAAAACCCCTCTGGGCTCCCTATAATGCTCTTCCTTCTCCTTGCCGTCTGTCTCTGTCACCCAGCCGTGGTGTCCTTTTACTGTGTATCTGTTTTCCCCAAGGTGGTTGTGGATGTCCCCCCCACCCCATGACGCACACCTCTCCAGCTACCAACACCTGCTTGATGTCCTCCTTGTCGTAGAGAGGACGTCCTCTTGTCCAGTTCACGTCTGATACCAGGGATGGGGACGCCCCTGGTAAAATGGTGTCCTCGAGTGCTTTCTACTTCGGTGCCGCATCTCCTGCTCTAGGTCTTACCTTCTTGGGCTCTCTGAATGTCCCTCTCAAATCTCAGTGACTTCCCCCTCTCCATTTCCAGATACAAGAGGTCCAGCCGTAGAAAAAGTGCTTGGCCCTTCAGACACCATTGTTTTTCGGTGAGTCACCTTCTCTTCTGACAGACACGTTTGGACTGTCTTTTCTTAGGATCCTGAGATTTCTGTTAGTTGACAAGCGTTTGGGGACACTGTGTCTTCCAGGGGTGGGGAGGGTAAGAGAGGTACACCAGGCCCCCAGGGTAAGGGCATCCTTTCTCTGCCTGGCTGTCAGCGGGCTCTGACCCTCCCATCCTCCTAGGTTCTTTACCCGTGAACTAAACCCCCATAACAGTGCAACATGACGTCCGAAACAGCTCTGAACTACCTCGGAGCGGGTCAGGCCGCAGCTTGCGTCCCGAGGGGATTCGGCCCTCACATCCCAGCATATGTCCCAGGGGTCGGGAGACTGTCTCATCTCGGTCACCTGGGGCTTCTCTGCCTCAGTGTCCGGCAAGCACCCAGAGCCCTCCTTGCCTCCACAGGGAGAAGAAACCAAAGGAGGTCATGGGAGGCTTCTCGAGACGCCGCTCGAAGCTCATCAACTCGTGTGAGTACCTGGAAACAGAAGTAGACCCCTATGGCGTTTTGCCCCAGACTGGAGCTCCTGGCTGTCCTCAGCAGGGCTGTGATCTCCACAGGGTGAGAGGATCTCCAGGACAGTCAGAAGCAGCTCGGCGGCTTCTGTCTTCGTGCCTCAGCCTCCCTGCCTCCCTGATTCTCTCCCTCTGCCGTGCTTCTGTGCCCCCGCAGCCCAGCTGCTGTACCAGGAGTACAGCGACGTGGTTCTGAACAAGGAGATTCAAAGCCAGCAGCGGTTGGACAGCCTGGGAGAGGCGACCGGGCCAGCCTCCCCCCGGCAGCCCCGGAGGACCCTGGTCTCCTCAGAGTCTTACCTGCAGCGCCTGTCCATGGCCTCCAGCGGCTCCCTCTGGCAGGAAATCCCCGTGGTGCGCAACAGCACCGTGCTGCTCTCCATGACCCACGAAGACCAAAAACTACAGGAGGTACCCGGTGGGCAGGGGCGGGGAAGGGCTGGGGGGCGCTATCGCGGGAGAACAGAGTCTCCTCCTGATTTCTCCTCGCTGCCACCGCCACCAGCAGGAGCAGGCTGTCCCCAGCACACGCTCTGTGCCCGCCACGGCTGTCGCTCATCTCCACTCGGGGGCATCTGGACTGCTATCGGGGGGTCAGCACCGGCCCTCCTCCCCACGTCCACAGGGCGCTTCCTCCTACTGTTGCTGGCTGGGGCTCACACAAAGTGACCATGGCCTTGAGTCCGCTGGGAGGAATGTGGAATTGATCCCTTCATGGCCGCTTCAGGCTGGACTCAAATTTCCCTCCTCAACCGGGGTTCCACACTGCACTGGAGATTTTCTCTTCCACCAAGGCGTGTATGTGAGTGGCTTTTCGCTGCGTCCCGTGCAGCTGTCCTGTGGCCCGCTGGTCTCATGCAGGCTTTGGGATGACCGTCAGCCTTGGTTCGGTCCGTACGCCCAGTGGCAAGACCGTAGTAGAGGCTGCTTGTCGGATGTTACAGGGTGTTCCACGGGTACCATTACTAGGTTCCACCTGGAGAGCTTCTCTTAATAATCCACCCAAAATGTGGGTTAGAACCCTCTTCCCAGGAGGACAACATGGCGCCAGGACAGGCATCATGGAATCATGCGTACATACTGGGCTCTGGAATAAGTGACCCGGTCGTGAGGCCCACTTTGCGGTTTGCTGGGTGCTTAACTTTGGCCCGATCACTTGATCTTTCTAACCTTCTGCTTTCTCAGTTGTAAAACTGGGTCACAAAAAGGGTGAGTGCCTAGTGCATAGCAGTCACTCCAAGAATGTTCTCTGTTGCACTGTAATTTCAAGTCAGGCCCACCTGGGTTTGAATCCTGGCTTCAGCACTTGCAGGCCGTGTACCTTCAGGCAAGTTATAGAACCACCAAACCTCAGTTTCCTGGTCTAAAGCTTGAGGATAATGTCTGTCTTTCAGGATTGCTGTGTGGTTTAGGTGAAGTATCCGTACCTAGCTTTTAGCGCGCTGTACTAGTTTGGTGCATCTTAATGCCGTGTTCTCCCCATTTCAGAGGTGGGAAGGAGTTGGATGCTGGCCAGAAGGACTTATGGATGAACAAAGCAAACAGAGGCTGCCATAAATGTTTAGGTTTTTTGGAAGCTCAGACTTGGGGGCCTTATAATGATCTCAGCTTTCAAGTACATGGGGGTTACGTAGAAAATCAGTGACCTGCCCAGTTCTTACGGACCAAATGGCAGGAGACGATATGAACCCTCGCTGTCTGTCCGCAGCGCCAGCACACCGGGAAGTCCCCCAGGCCTCCCGGGCCAGCCCTGGTCTGCTGTTCTGAGAAGAGAGGCCTCTTGCGTGCACATAGTCCTTCCATAAAACAGCATTGTGGGCGCACAAGCACAAGGTGCTTACACCAGCTCCATTTCCTTTCACGGTCGCCACATCTTTGTGGCATGGGGGTCACTGTACCTACACAAAAAGACAAAAAAACCTGAGGTTCGGTGAGGTTAGCTGAGCCACAGTCAGTGAATGTTGGAACGAGTATTCAAACGGAGCTTGTGTCCCCGTTCAGTGTTGTATGTGACAGTCATCAGCCAGGTGTGTGTGTCGACTCTGTCTTTTCTGTCCCTGCATCTACCTTGAAGCCCAGGCTTGGGGGGAGAGCCTGAGCAGCCCTGTGGAGGAGGGCAGGCCCGGGAACCACGGCGCCGCCTGCTGGGACCTCCCCAGCAGTTCCCAAGTGCTGGACCGTCTCCGTGAAGCCACAACAGCATATCCTGTTCTCCAGTCCCCTGCTACCTCCCCTTTCTCCTCACGCCCCAAATCACCTTCACCCCCTAAATCTGCCCCTCTTCCAAAGTTCCTTGGCTCAGTGAGTTAACAAACTCACTCAGTTACCAAACTCCAGAACCAAGACATTAATTTGTGACTCTGGCGGCTGGTTCCGGCCCCATTTCCAGCGACGAATCAAGTTCTCCCAGATCTGCCTCCTAAGTCATTGGGAGCTGGCCTGCCTCCCCACCGCCACGGCCATTCAGACCCCGTCAGCCACCTGCAATGACTGTGGCGGTTTCCTAACGTGGCCCCCTTGCTCCCCCTGCTCCTCTCCACAAAGTGCTCAGAAATAACCTTTATAAAAACCAGATCTGATCAAGTTATTTCCCTACACGAAGCCTCTTTTAATCTTCCCATTGCCTCAAGTCCAAACCATTTGCTTTGTTGACGCAGTCCTCTCCTCCAGACCTCTGCTGGCCTCCCCAGCCTCGTCTCCTGCGACTACTGCAGGATAAATACTTGTTCCCAAAACACTCCATTTATTTGAGCTTCTGGAAAGTATCCTTTTCTCCTACACCTGGAGGGGCTTGCACTCATTCTTCCTTCGGCTCTGGTGCTGTTTCCTTATCCTCCCGATACAGCGTTGGGCTCCGATGTGGCCGTGAGCTGTGGGAGGAGGAGCCGTGTTCCCTCCTCTGCCCCCAGAACGTTATGCAGTGGCTCACGTACACTGGGGACTCGATACCTATTTTATTATTCTTTAAAGATTTTATTTATTTATTTGACAGACAGAGGTCACAAGCAGGCAGAGAGGCAGGCAGAGAGAGAGGAAGAAGCAGGCTCCCTGCTGAGCAGAAAGGCCGATACAGGGCTCGATCCCAGGACCCTGAGATCATGACCCGAGCCGAAGGCAGAAGCTTTAACCCACTGAGCCACCCAGGCGCCCCTCGATACCTATTTTAAGTTAATCTCCTCTACAACTTCCCAGGCCAAATTTGAGCTGATCGTGTCAGAAGCCTCGTACCTACGCAGCCTGCACGTGGCGGTGGATCACTTCCAGCTGTCCGCCCCGCTGCGGGCCACCCTTTCCAACCAGGAATACCAGTGGCTCTTCTCCCGGCTGCAGGACGTGCGTGACGTCAGCACCACGTGAGAGTCCTGTTCTCCCAGCCGCCGCTCCCTCGGCCTCCGAATCGTTAGCCTGAAAACCATCGCTGCTGGTGGCGGTGGTTCTGCTCTCTCGGCAGCCCTCTCGCTGCTCCCTTCATGATGGCCAGTGCTGCGGGGGTGGGGAGAGCAAGGACGAGGGGAGGGTGTGGGGGTGGACAGGTCCCTTCATGGATCAGCAGACGCACGCGATGTGCTTCCGAAGGTGCAGGCGGGGTGTCCCGTGGGCAGGCAGTGCACAGAGATGGGCTGTGGGAAACAGGTAAAGATCAGAAAGCCAGAAAAATCAAAAAGGAATAGGAAATGGATTCTAAGGATCAGAGGGTTGTAGCGGGGCAAACTAGGGACTGTCCCGGACGGCAGGGGCACAGAGCAAAGAACGGTCAGTAGAAGTTACCGACAAGTACAAGGAAGGAGTCACCAACCCAAGGAGTAGCAGGGCTCAGCCGACTGCTCACGAGAGGCTCACAAGCCTCAGGCGACTTGTGTCAATGCCCTGCAGGTTCCTTTCAGACCTGGAGGAGAACTTCGAGAGCAACATCTTCACCTTCCAAGTGTGTGATGTCGTCCTGAACCACGCTCCCAGTTTCCGCCGGGTCTACCTGCCTTACGTCACCAACCAGACCTACCAGGAACGAACCTTCCAAGGCCTGCTGTAAGACCTCATCCCCGTCCGGTCCCCCTGTGGGCTCTGCGGTGACCTTGCCCCGAAACCCCCCCAGCCCCATCCCTGCATCGTGTCCCCAAAGCGCGTGTTCTCGTGCCTGCTCCGGGATCCCAGCCCCGACCCGCCCTTTAGACACCCCTGCCGCAGACGTGCCCCTGCGTGTCCGCTCCCCGTGCCTTCGCCGTGCCTCCAGTCCTCTCCGTGTCCCCCCCTCACTCGAGGCTCGCTGCCCACACAGGACCAGCAACAGCAGTTTCCGAGAGGTCCTGGAGAAGCTGGAGAGCGACCCTGTCTGCCAGCGCCTTTCCCTCAAGTCCTTCCTCATCCTGCCCTTCCAGCGGATCACGCGCCTCAAGCTGCTGCTCCAGGTACAACGGGTACCCCTCTGGGCCTCTCCCCTCCACCCGAAAGGGATAATCTCAAGGAGCCCCAAGGCATGGGACCGGCCATTCTTCTGCCCCTTTCCCACACCCTGTGGACGATGCGTGCCCTCTCCCCACGGCCCACGCCCTTCTTCCTCGGGGTGAATTTGCTACAGAAAATCTGTTCCCAGACTTTGTTAGCCGACCCTCAATTTTCTCTTTCTGTTCTCCCCCCCTTCTTTCCCTCTGGCTCCGGCCTACTGTTCGTTCTATAGAACATTCTGAAGAGAACACAGCCAGGCTCTTCCGAGGAAGCAGAGGCCACCAAGGCCCATCACGCCCTGGAGGAGGTAAGCAGCCACCCCCACTCAGACCCCTTGACTGGCCTTCTCAGAGATTCTTCTTCTGTGCAGTCCTGTGACTCCAGAGAGCACAGGACCATGCCAGTGGGATTGCTCAGCCACCTCAGGAACCCACCAAACCTCCAAACACCCTCTCCCCTGGCCTCCTCCCCGTCTCCTTCCCACGCTGAGGACACTCCACACCAAGGGACTGTGCTCTCACTACCACCATCCCCAGATTAAATCTTACATTCACTCCACCCAGGAATGTCCCCTCAGGTCATACAAGGTAGACCAGAGGCCTAGAACTTCAGTCTGATGCTGCCTTCATGCCCTCCCAGCCTGCCGGGAAAAAACGGAGGCAGTCACACAACCAACCTCCAGATTTCTTGGAGGGGACTCCAAGGTCACAGCCTCTGACACTGCTCTTCTCTCTCTCCTCCCCCTGCTCCACCCTCAGCTGATCCGGGACTGCAATAACAACGTCCAGAGGATGCGACGGACAGAGGAGCTCATCTACCTGAGCCAGAAGATTGAGTTCGAATGCAAAGTGAGTGGGTCCCTGGCACCCCAACCCCGCCTGCGAATCCTCACTTCAGCACCCCCCACGCGTCCCCCTCTAATGCCGAACCGTCGTCCTCACAGTGACCCGGTGTCTGCCCTCACTCCTGCATGCCTTCTCTTCTGTCCTGGCTCTGGGACACCCAAGGGTCTGCTTCAGTCTCCAGAGTACAGTATTAAGTGAAAAAGGATAAACACGGAACTGCGTGTGTTATGGCGCATTATCTTTGGTGACAGCGTAGGAGGGTACAGATCTGTGTCTGTGTTGGCTTGTGTCTAACAGAGAAACTCTGGAAGGATACATGGGAAATAAAGGACAGTGGTCACCTGAGGGGAGGGGGTTACCTGAGGGGAAGGAAGTGCATTTGGGAAGTGGGCAGGCGAGGGAGGACTGACCAGCGTAAACCTTTGTGAAGATACATTTAGTGCTTAAACCATTGAGTGTTTTACCAAGTCTTTGCCTAGTGTCTAACCAAAGCAATACGAAATTAATTCCAAATACAGGGCCAAAATCTCCCATCAAAATACAAATGTAAATGAACATTCCAGATTCAGATTTCTCCTCAGAGCAGAGAACCGTCCTTGCTTCCCTTGAAGAGCGGGGAAGATCCCTGATGCGCATGTTCTTGTCGTCCGGGACCCTGGTCTTCACCAGCTTCCGGTGCCCAGCAGACCCCACCTGGTTCTCCTTAGTCTCAGTCCCACACATGACTCCACCTGCTCCCTCCAGTCTCCGGTCAGAATCAGAGAAAGAACAGATGTCAGAACCGACCAAATCTCTTAACTTCTAAGACACTCAGCTCCTGTTCCCTGCCTCACACCCTCCCATGCCCTGACGGGGGCTCCCAGCCCCCCTTCAGTTCAGGCTTCCTGGGCTGACTCTCTCATGTAGTCACTGTCTTGGGTTGAGCCACAGGCACCTGCCATTTGCCTGCGCTGTGGACGCGGGAGCTGCACAGCGGTAGACTGTGGTAGGCAGAGGGCTCTGAGAGATGCGGTCTAAGTGGTTGGGTTATGAGCAGGAAGGAGGATCTGGAAGAGGTGAGTGTCAGTGGTGGAACTCACGAGCAAGAGGCATGATGGGGAGGGCCGGACTGAGGAAGGCTCACGCTTGCCCTGTCCCTGACACGGCCTTTGGTGTCTCCCCACGCTACAGATATTCCCGCTCATTTCGCAGTCACGCTGGCTGGTGAAGAGTGGAGAGCTGACCGCCCTGGAGTTCAGCCTCTCCCCAGGGCTGCGAAGGAAGCTGAACACACGTCCGGTCCACCTGCATCTCTTCAACGACTGTCTGTTGCTGTCTCGGCCCCGAGAGTCAGTGGCGGAACGGGAGGCCAGAGCACAAGCGGGGAATGGGATGAAGCAGGAGGGCAGGACTCACCGGGACAGAGAAGGCTCGTGCTCCTAGAGGAGCCCTTCTCAGTGGCTCGGCCCGTGGAGTGCAGGTCATGGCCTAGAGAAGAGGAAGAAGGAGATCCCACCAAACTCTGTCCCGAGATCACATGGCAGGGCTTGTACCGTGTTACGGACACAGAGCAAAACGTAGCGAACTAACTTACCACATTCTCAGATCAGTTTATTTGGGCTAGACTCAGCCTTAACTTAGACGTTCTTAGCCAGTTCCAGATCCTAACTCTTTGGTCCTAAGGGCCTTGGAAAGTGTATGTTGGTTCTGTCTCAGCAACTCTTTAAAGTGGTGAAGTAGTGGTTGCTGTAGACGGGTGGTTTGCCAGATTGGCGACAGATCCCCAGGGACTCTGGAGCTACCGTCTTAGGAGCGAGGTAGCACCATCTCCTGGTATTGGGCAGAATTTGCAAGCTGCAAAGGATAGGGATTTTGAATCCAGAGACGAGAGGGAGGATGAAGTGTACCAGTTACAGAACTGGGTTGACCAGCCTTGTGTTTTGCAGGGGTAGCCGGTTCCTGGTGTTCGACCATGCTCCCTTTTCTTCCATCCGAGGGGAGAAGTGTGAAATGAAGCTCCACGGACCTCACAAAAACCTCTTCCGGCTCTTCCTGCTGCACAACGCGCAGGGCACCCAGGCCGAGTTCCTCTTCAGCACTGAGACCCAGTGAGATGGGGCTGGGCGGAGGAGCTGGGAGGGAGGGCGGGAGGCCATCCTGGGAAGGAAATGGGGCCGGGGCAGAAAATGTGCCCAGAAAACAGCCACAGCACTGTCCATCCTATTCTGGACTGGAGGGCACCCACAGGGCACCCCAAACCCAAACTCTTAGAGCTAAGAGACAACTTGCAAGAGATGGGGTAGGGAAGGGTGCAAAGTCACTACCAAAGTTTAATACCTATTTTACGCTCTTCAGTCAAGAGGGACAAAGTCTGCAAGACAACAGAAAGGAGATGGGCTGGTATGGAGTGAATAAAGGACTGAATTGCTGATGTCCCCGAGTGATAAGCCACGTGTATAAGCCAGAAACTCTTCAGTCCCAAAGGCTGGTGGACATACATGTGGATAAGACAAGCACTGGGATGTCTTTAACTCGCTTTCCTCTCACCTTCCAATCCAGTCCTCTGTTGAGCGGAAATCCGTAGTGTTGAGAACTTTGATATGCTCATCTTTTTAATAATAGTAATAATAATAAATACAGTCACACAGAGATACATACATTTTGGAGAATATTAAAGAATAATACCGATAAACCCTAGTATACTATACCTAAAATAATGAACAACTACAGCACTGTAACTACTATTGCTGTTGTAAGAGATACAAGAAGCCTCTTCTTTAAAAAGTTTGACATAACACCCAATGGTCCAAGGATCCTTGTGTTGTGGACACTTTTCAGTTTTGTCTCTCGGAAGACCCCTCAGGGTAGGATCAACCATACCTGTCTTCACTTATGGAACATAGGGGCTGACATTAAGGGTTTGTATACAAAATGTCACCGAAATCAAGCAATCAGATACAGACTCGTGTTCTTTATTTAGTGTTCTGGGCGGCATCTTCCTGGAGTAGAAATAGGGTCAGCTCTCAAGTACTCCAGTGTTTTTGGAAGCAGAGCCTCACATCATACAAAATCCTTCAGATAATTACACAATCAGTTTGGGTTATATTGCATGACCAAAAATATAGCAGATATATTTCCCTGATCTAATTATGATTATAAAATAATTTTTATCTCTGAGATGTTTGATGGAAAGGAGGCGGGCAATAGAGTATCGAGAAGTATGCAAAGGGATAGAGGGACTCTAAACTGAGATGAGCATTTGCTCAGTACAAAATGGAAAATCTCATGTGTATAACTGACAGTTGACATTGTGTTGCCGCTTGAAAGATACACCATTAAGAAAGAGAAGGAGAAAAGCAAAGAGTGATAAACACAGTAACATACAATTCAAGATCTCGTGTTCCCAAGCAAGCAAAGTCCCGTTGGCTTTTGTCCTAGATGTCATTGAACTAGGCGTTTTGAACCAGACAGTTCTTTCCCACAGTCATTCCCCTTCCCCGTCTGGCCTTCACCCTACACCCCAGAGCTGCCGTTGAGGCATTGACCCCGCTTTCTTTCCTCAGAAGTGAGAAGCTTCGATGGATCTCAGCCTTGGCCATGCCCAGAGAGGAGCTGGACCTTCTGGAGTGTTATGGTGAGTGAAGGGATAAAAGGGAGAGGAAGATGGCAGGGCTGGAAGTCACCTTCGGATGTAGGCATTCAGGAGGCCGGGTGCTAACTCTGAGACTCGCACTTACTGCTTCTGTCCAGAGGTTTAGAGTGGAAGTCTGGCCACTGGAGCTTAAGCCCCTGAGATGATCCACTTAAAACTGCTCACCACAATGGTACTGCCTCCTCCTCAATATACTTCCTCTCTTGGGCAGTAATTTGCTCTTTTTTCAACATTTGTCCCCTTAAGTCTATCCTGCTAGATAGGTAGATAGATAGAGAGACCTGCTTAAAGGTCTTGGGGAAATACGGGGACAAAGTAGGGCTGGAGTGGGAGCTGTGGGAGAATAGCAGCCTAGAAGATTTGTCTTATCCACTCCCTCCCCTGTACAGAATGACCTGAGACCACTGCCCGCAGCCCAGGCTTCCAGGTACCCCCAGGCAGCCATAGACGCACACACATATGACGAAAGTCTCTTGCATTCATGTGAAGCCTGGATTTCTGGCTCTCATCTAAGCCCCACAGTTGGCCTCCAGTAAGAATTCCCTAATTGCTATCCACAGAGGAATTGAACTCAAAGGAACACGGGTAATTCAAAAGAACAAGCAAATGCAAGGAACCTCGGAAAAGGAAGTAGGAGAACCAGGCTGTAAACTGAGTCTTACTGACTTGTTCTTTCCATGACCAGTCTGTGGGCATTCAGTTCCCCAGTTGGAAGGAAGGCTAGAAGAGGCTGTTCCTCCATCGCTGTTGTCTTGTAAATGGCAGAAGGAGATAAGCTTTAGGAAAAGAAGTACCGATCATAATGTAGCCGTTCTGTTTGTTTTCTGAGGGAGCCAGCGAAGTGCGGTAATGTAGAAAGAGTGATAAACCCACAGAAAATGGAATGCTTGTGGGTCAGGAGTCCTCTGAGGCTTGTTATCTTGAGCTTGAAAACTGTGGAAATTTCCTCTGGTTCACAAAAATAGTGAGAAAGAGAAAATCCAGAATTTCCTGAGGAATCATCTTGATCAACCCCGTCACTTAGAAGGGAGGAAAGGGAAGCTGGAGGGGATTAAGGTCATACCTGGAGCCCACAGTTGCCTCTCTTCAGTCCCACTTCTGCTACTGGGAAGGAAATGAAGACTGAGTCACAGAATCAGATTTTGCAATCTGTTTGGGGAAACAGAACACATACACAAAACAGCTGGATAAGTGGTAAATGGGTTTGGCCTGGACAATTACTTTTTTTTTTTTTTTTTTTTTTTTTTTTAAAGATTTTATTTATTTATTTGACAGACACAGATCACAAGTAGGCAGAGAGGCAGGCAGAGAGAGAGAGAGGGAAGCAGGCTCCCTGCTGAGCAGAGAGCCCGATGCGGGACTCGATCCCAGGACCCCGAGATCATGACCTGAGCCGAAGGCAGCGGCTTAACCCACTGAGCCACCCAGGCGCCCCTGGACAATTACTTTTAAAGGAATTCAGACTCCATTGAGGACTAGAGTCAGGGCAAGTTACAGAAGGAAGATGGGTCTTGTGCAGAATTTGAGTATACATGGTAATGAGTCACTGAAGGTGCTCACAGCGTATTTCTCAATTCATCTTCCTTGGAGAGACAGAATTTTGGATTCGTTTCTGTTTCGGTGTTTCCATTTCGTTTTTGACTATTTTGTGTCCTCGTAGAGGATGAAGATTTTTGCAATTGTCTCATTTGTCTGTAACTTTCTAAAGCCTGAACACTCTCTCTCCTGAGTCCTCCCAACCCCTTGTAATGCCCCCTCAGGGTTCCGGTCACTTGCCTTTCCTAACTTCTCTTCACACTCTTCTCTTCCAAAGACTCCCCCCAAGTACAGTGCCTTCGAGCCTACAAACCCCGAGAGAATGACGAGTTGGCGCTAGAGAAGGCCGATGTGGTGATGGTGACTCAGCAGAGCAGCGATGGTAAGAGGGAGAATCCGCGAGTAAGCTGGGCGTCGGAGGCGGGATACTCTAGGTGGAGGTGTTTGTTTCCTACATAACAAAGTATCACAGATGGGGTGCCTTAAAACGATAGAATGTGTTCTCTCATGGTTCTAGAAGCCAGAAATCCGAAATCAGATAGTTGCCAGGGCCATGCTCTCTCTGTCATCTCTTCGGGAGGATCCTTCCTTGCCTCTTCTAGCTTCTGGTGGCCCCAGGTGTTCTTGGCTTGTGGTAGCCTAACTCCAGTCACTACCTCTTTCTTCCCTTTCTTCCCAAATTTCCCTCTTTTTATAAGGATACCAGTTATATGGGATTAAGGCCCACTTTACTCAAGTGTGACCTCACCTTAACTTTACTAATTACACCTGCAACAATCCTGTTCCCAAATAAGGCCACATTCTGAGGCACTTGCGGTTAAAACATCAATATATATTTCGCGGGAACAGAGTTCAACGCACAAGAGTGGAGAAGGCCCAGGAGTAGGCAGCTGTAGACCTTGTCAGACCTAGAACAGCCCGTGTTAACACACAGGGAGGCTGGATTTCCCATGCCCGGGGTTTTCCAGTCCTTTCAGCCTTACCATTCAGAAAAACTTTAGGGAAGGAGATCAGGAGGAGGTTATTATGGGTCGGTCCTGGTTAATTCTTCTTCCCACCTACCCTGTGCCCCTAGGCTGGCTGGAGGGCATGCGACTCTCAGATGGGGAGCGAGGCTGGTTCCCTGTGCAGCAAGTGGAGTTCATTTCTAACCCAGACGTCCGAGCTCGGAACCTGAAGGAAGCCCACCGAGTCAAGACTGCCAAACTACAGCTGGTTGAACAGCAGACCTAGCCGTTTTCTGGGAGGAAATCCCTGAACGTAAGGACAAGATGTTCCTGGAAGGGGCTGGCCCCAGAACCCTGCAACAGAGGCCTTCTGGGGACCAAGAAGTAGACCTTCTGAAAACTCGAGGACAAAAATGCAGCTACCAGTCGCTAGTCCCAAACCTCCTTTCTGTGCTTTGTGCTTGGTGGAGGGACTTTGAGGGACTTTGCACTGGACTCTGAGAACCTTTTCTCATAAGAAAAGAGACAAATGGGGCCTAAGCCAAGGAACTTTCCCTCTATTGCCATATAGTACTTAAACATTCTCTGTTTCCAGAGTGCGGATTCAGGACTGACGAAAGTTTCCATCATGGCTACAAGTTAAACAGAATCTAACCTCAGTCCACTGGAGGGAGATGTTTAAGGGGGATTAGCACATCAGATGAGAGGCTCAACCTTGTCACCTGTAAGGTGTCTTCCAACTCAAGAGATTTCCCATAATTATTGGTGTGAGGTCAGGGCATGCATCTCTGGGGTCTATGTCTGTTGGTGGCAATGTGAGGGTAGTCCTCTCTCACTCTAATAAACTTGGCACTTCTCTGAGTGTTTTCTTCTCAGACTCCTGAACCCTGAGCAAGGCACAGAACATGGCATCCCATGAGGATTCCAGGCCACTTGATTTAGGTGCCATGAAAGACCAAGGTGGTGCCTGGGTCACAGCAGATGCCGACTTTTGCTTTATGACTTCCAAGAGTTTGGGCAGCTTTTCTGTTTGTTTTGGCCTCAGATGTTGTATAAGGACTTAGAAGGAACTGATGAGTGATGAAAATCCCATTCAAGACTTCTTTTTTACTGAACCCGTAAGTTAAGGCATAGTGGATTTGGAAATCCTACTCAGACATTCACAGTTTTATATTTTGGCTTGAATTACAGTGAAGGCCTCTTCCTGCTGTTTCATCCTCTTTGTGAAAAGCAACACGTATAATGGAAGAGTCCTAGAGCCCAAGTCCGGAGACCACCTCCACTTACGGCACTGCCGTGATTCAGCCTGTCCATCCATGCCTCCATTTCCTTAAATGCAGAAGACAGGGTTGGGCCAAGTAACCTCAAAGTCCTATCCAACTTTGCCAAATAAGATGAGAATCTTATTATCTCCTATTGGATTGTCTTTCTCAGTTGAAGAGCGTCACTCTATGTTATTTCTCATGTAGAGACCTCGTACAGCCATACTGTAGTCATCTTTTAAGCTGGATCGTTGTAGTCCTTCCCTGGACATGCTACTGCTCTGTCTCATTTTTAGGAAGCTCAGAAGTAGAACTGCATTGCAGCTTTGTGCAAAGTAAAAATAATATGATAAACTTTGTCCTGTACCCAATTAATGATGATACCCCACGATAGTATCACATTTGATAACACCTTCTGTTTTTTTATTCATCCTAAAATGTAAATTAGCTTGCTTAATTCTTAGGAAAGTTATCCCTATGTAACTGGGATGGGACTAATATTCATTTATCCTAAACAGGTTGCCCTACCAAAAAATCTAAAATAGGGATGGTTTTAGAGAAGTTCAGTGGAAGTTTTCACTGGTTTCATAAAGCCAGCTTTTTATTATTAATAATTGATATAATATGTACATACTGTACTAATAGCAATAACAATTAATATAATCCAAATTATTTGTTCAAACCAGTATTTGAATACTGGTCATATGGCTCAAACAGAGCTGTATCCAACCTTATATTTTATAGGCAAATTCTCCCTTATTTTTGCAAAGAGGTAAAATGTCAACTTCTGAATGACACACAGGCAAATCATTTTCTTTTGGTTGAATGCTGCTTTGTGTGAAGTTGCTAAGGCTTTCCGAGTGCCTTTGAAGCCGACATCTGTAACACTAACACTGTGGTTAGATATTTAATATGTGTTAATTTAATTGGGTTACCCTAATCTGGGAGATGAAAAGTCAGTTGGCTGCTCCCTGTCTTTAGATTCTTGGTTTTAAAAACAAAAGCGAAACAAACAAAAACTTAGACATGAGTCATCTCTACTCAGTTGAATTACTAAAGTTCCTATACTTTGGGTTTTGGAGAACTAGGGACGGGTCTACTGCTTTCTTCTATCTTCGGATTTTCAGAATTTAACTCAACTTATTCTTTAATTCTGATTAGCATCATTGTCTTAGAAACAGCAATTTCTTACATGAGTTTGTGAAAACAACTGTTTACCAATACTTTTCGGACAGAATTCCATTTGAGGCATGTATAAATGTACAGTGTTTTGGTTTGGGGTTTCTTTTTTTTAAGGCTTTATTTATATATCTGACAGAGAGGAAGTATCTACAAGCCGGAGGAGCAGCAGAGGGAGAGGGGGAAGCAGGCTTCTCGCTGAGCAGGGAGCCCTATGGACATGGGGCTCAATTCTGGGACTCTGGGATCATGACCTGAGCTGAACGCGGATGCTCAACCCACTGAGCCACCCAGGCGCCTCTAGGGTGGTGTTTTTGGTTTTTTTTTGTTTTGGTTTGGTTTGTTTTAAGCAAAACCATGCACGAGGGTGGTGTCTTCAGGAGACATCAACAGGAATTCTTTATGGCCCTTTTCTGGATTAGAACAGGCTTGGAGCTTAGTATCATGCAGATTTCTATTTTCTTAGTACCCTTGACCACATTGAATTTCCATCTGTCACTTTTGCCAGTTACCACACCTTAGCCCTTCTTTAAAGTTTATTTTCACCATCTACTTTTCACTTCCGCTTAACTATGATCTGAAGATTTTTATTGTGTACTATTTGCTCTGTTATGGTCATTTATAATGATGATAGTAACGTCAGCCTACATGTTAATATTTGGAAGGCTCACAGTTTGAGCTGTATTTATTTCCCCTAATTTTATTTTCTTTCTGTCTCTTAAATAACTTCTATATTCATGAGTCAAAGCAAAATAGATTTTGGTCCCGTGATGACTGATTTTTTTTTTAATTTTAATTTTTTTTTCTTTTTAGTCTTTGGGCTAGAAGTTATTTAAAAGTCTTTGAAAAATCTAAAGAAAATTCTACTCACTGGCCCCCCTTCTTTCACACATATATTTATCCCCTTGAAATGAGCCCGATTTCCTTTTGTCTGCCGTGTTGCTCGACCCACAGCAGACTGTATGCTTAAGTGTTAAGTGATCCTCCCCTTATCATAGCCTCTTCTGGTTAATGAAGTTAAATTAGGAATCCGGTATTTCGGTGGAATCGCCCTTTCCAGACACCACTGTGTCTCACCCACCCACCCGAAGGCGCGCCGTTAGGACTTGTTCCTGTTTGCACATGGTTTCCCAAACCTCTGTATTAATGTCTCGTGGTGGTGGTTTGTTTCTATCACTAACAGGTTCCGTGACCCTAGAGCTGCATTTGCTGTAGCATGACTCAGGAGCTGTGTGATTACAGCCACTCCAAGGCTGTTGTTGTAACGTAATCTTCTAGCTCTGAAATCAGGTGTGCAGAGAGGCCAAAGGTTACAGGCAAATGAGCTACAGAGGGACAGATGCCAAACTCGGTCATGATTCAAATGCACTGAGAATGTTCTCTGTACTTGAAAGTTTCTGACCCACTTCCTCCAACCTTCCTGGCGGTTACGGAGTGTGGGCATTTCTCTCGTCTCTTCCCCGGAAGAGGGTGAAGCAAAGCAGCCCTTCCTTCTGCTGAATTCCCAGGGAGCTTTGCAGAAACGAGGCTCCAGGCATGGAGAAGACTGGGGAATGCAGGTGAGTGGATGAGCGTGTTTATTCTTTCTGGGTGGCCTGTGAACAGGGTATGTGCGGAAGAAAGGAGCTGGGTTGGTCGGTGTGTGCTGTAAACTTTTTCCAAGCTGGTAAATGAGCTCCAAGGGAGTGACTACTGATCCCTGCTGCTTGGAGGATGAGTCATGGGCCTGAGGGCAGAGCCTGCTACAGGGAGGGGCCTGAGTCTGGCCCACAGAGTTCCCCAGGAGCACCAATGGGCAGATAAATAGTTTCCTGGCAGCTGACCCAGGCCTCTCAGAGAGCAATTATCTCCGCACAATGCAGATGGAAATTCAGGAGAGTGGGAGACGCACTTTATTGCACTGTGCAAGACGGAGGTTCTAAAACCTGCTCGAGGACCAGGGGGCTCCCGAACCCCCTGGGAGGAAGTTCATCCTCCTTGGGAAAGAGTGGCCGTGAGCCACAGACCATGAGTTACTGTGGTAGAGTCCACAAATTCAGCAAGAGACTTTGCCATCAGAGAAGTAGACGGTCCCAGGGAGAAAAAGGAAAATGCAGAAGGCGGAGAAAGGAGGGCCCCTTGGACAGGAACTCCTCCAGCATCTTCTAAAATGTTTTCCTATTGAGATCGATTTGTGGTGAGGATGGGAGAATCATCCACTGTTGGAGCCAAAAGAACCCAAAAGATCTTTGCATCTAAGGCCCTTACTTGTCACAGGGGAGCCTGCAGCGGGGAGACGGTTTGCCGGCTATCACACAACCAGTCAGTTACGGAGCGCGGGTTAGCACAGCCCAGTGTTCACCTCTAGGATTTAAGCAAATACCTGTTGAGCTTGTACTTGTTACAAAAGGTTGAATGTGACTTGCCGTAAAAAATGCAAGGATTGAGTAAACAGAATACGCGTGGGCAGATTATTTGGGGGACAGGGGGAGGAGGTGGTAGTCAGACTTGTAGAATTGTTGGTGGCCAGATTTGGTGATAGAACCGAGCCTGGCCAGGCAACAGACTGGAACAGAGATAAGGTGTGGTTTTCATAACTTTATCACCCTAGCACAGCAAGGCCTTGAAGAACTGGAGGGTCTCAGGTGTGGACATGCCTGTGTGTGTGTGCGTGTGTGTGTGTGTGTGTGTGTGTGTGAGAGAGAGAAGAGGTGACTGCTTAGGATAGAGGACGCAAGAGGGTCTTTACTGGAAAAGGTTTTATGCAGAGAGACTGGGCTCTCTCCTTGAAATAAAATAAAACTGGCATTAACAAGGGGGGGGGGGAGATGGAATTTTCCAGTTGAAAATCAAGAAAGATGAATATCTAAATTAAAAAAATTGGTCCTTTAAATCGGAGCCTTTTTTTTATTCACTGGGTTTGAAAGTGCCCGATTTCACCAGTTCAGATAATTAGAAGTTAAAGGACGTGACGGAAAAGTCAAATCAAAATGAATAATGAGCAAGAAGGTGAAATACACAAGCGGACGAATCAGAATGCTTGGAAACATGAGTGCAAAGTGGGTCGCTAAAAACGGATTGCACCCCTGGCAGGCTATGAGAGAATGTGGATTGGGACCAGGGTGCCACGCTGGAGAGAAGGATGCACCGGATAGAATTTGATGAAAGGGATGACATAAACTACAATCGGGCGAAAATGCACCAGAAGGGACCATGGGATTTCTGTGGGTGGGGATTCCATTCTCAGATAATAAAACTGTGGCAGAGGAATGTACTTGAGGCAACTTGACCAGAGTAATGAGACTGAGAGACAAAAAAAATGTGAAAGCGACAAATGAAGGCTCAGAGGCTACAACGCAGAGGGAGGAACCAGCTCCTTTGCATTTCTGGATCTTGTGATGCCTGGGCGCTAAAACCGAGGGTCAGCTTGCCATTGCCTACTCCCTGCCCACACAGTCAAATTCCGTTAGTTGGGTCATAGCCTCTCTCACACTGACGGTTTCCCTCCTGTTCCCCTACCACTCTTTGATTCTTAACGCCCAATTCCTGATGCTGGAATGATGTTTCCTTTGGTCTGTGTGCTCCCAAACTTTTGACTGAGATCTTTCTGGAGGAATGGGCTGTAACAGTCTTCGATATGGTGTAATCTGCCCCATAATAATGCTTGTCAGAGCCAGGTCCAACCTGGCATCCAGCTCCCACGGCAGCCCCCTCACTGCCCCTTACACCCCCTTCCCTTCACCCTCTGCCTGCTCTGTCCACCCATTCCAGAGCCCTTTCCAGTTTGGGAAGATCGGGCTCCCTGTTCGCTTTCACTGCTGCTTCCATTCCCTCCTCTCCCAGCAGGTCTCTCTTCCAAATAAAACCAAACACTCCTGAGTCTTTGTGTCATTTAAATGCAGAGCTAGGATCTATGCAAGGATCTGATTCTAAATCTAATCTAGGGTGCGCCCATTGTTGGATTGTGCTCTCCCCACCTTCTGACTTCCTTTATCGGCTCCCTCTAAAATGAGCAAAACGTGGCTTCTTGAAGCTGGCGCCCCCTGCCGTAGGTTTACATCCTGTCCAAAATATATTTCTTTCACAACTTGGGGCAAATATTTAAACCTCTCTAAGCCTCGGATCTTTACCTCTTGAATGAGTAATATCTTCCAGGATCGTTGTGAAATGAAATTCCCTATTAGGGAGCTAGGTACACAGTAAGTGCTCAATAAATGGTTACCATCATCATTAGTATTTTGTCTGAGGACCAATTTCTGGGCAAAGTAAGTAAGCTCTTTCAGTTTCTCGTGTGATCATGTAAAGTGTAGAAACACGTGAGTTATCTACCATTGATAGCCTTTTACCTATGAAGGCTCTTGCCTTTTTTTAAAATGATATAGTGGTATTCCGGAAGCAAGGTTCTTTTATTTGCATTTAGTGAAGTAGAAAATAAATGCCTAAGAGTTCTCTCTAGATTTGGTCAAGGTATGATTAGAAAATCATTTAAACCTCAGTGACCTCCTCTGTGAGTTGGGATAATTACGCATGTTGTGCTCCTTTGTCCAACCTCCTTTCTAGCCCTACGAACCCAGCTGGGCCTTTGATCTTTGCCCATTCAACACCTCTTCCCCATCTTCCCACCCCTACTCTTGGGCCATCCCTTATCTACCTCAATGCCAGCTTTTCTTCCGCCCCGTTCTCCCTCCCTTCCCTAGTGTTTCCGTGAGGCCACCCTAAGACCACTTTCCTCCATGCTTTGTGCTGTGCAATTCCATGTGGTGTCTTGACCTCAACTAGCATCTTCTGTGCTGAAGAGGCCCTGTAGTTGCCACAGGCCCTTGAGTTCTTGTCTCTGTCAGAGACCCGAGGACCGGATTTTTCTCCTCAGACACATGCACCCAGATAAACCTGGGCACTTCAATGTCGTCGTCCCCAAACACAGCAGTCTCCCTGTCCCCAACCTTGCTCCATGCCCACATTTCCTCTCTCACTTGAAAACATTTCTTCGTTAAAAGGTCTTTGTCCTCTTCCTTTTTACTTTGATTCAGCGAATCGTCTATCCTGTCACACTGATTCTGGCTCTTAAATATCTCTCTGGCCTTCGATATCTCAGTAAAGCTATCCCTCTCCGCCCTTCAGACCACCTGCTCTCAGCTCTTGTCTCTCACTTGGACCAATTCCGTAGTCTGGTCTGGTTTCCCCGCATCTCCTTTCTCTCTAAGCTCCCCCGATCTTGTTCTCTATTTGTCTTTCTAAAACACAAATCTGAGCAAGTCATGCCGAGGAGGTACAACTGTGGATGCCTCTAATGGACCAGAAAATACAGGTCAAAGGTCTTAGCATTTACTCGCGGCTTTTCCCACTCTTCCTCCCCAGCGGCCACCTCCACCACGGCCAGTCTGTTGGCCGCTCCCACAGGCACACCAGCCTCTCTGAACTCCCCAGCTCAGGGGCCTTACACTCACTGCACCTTCTAGAAGCCGGACACCTTCTTTCCTGCCTTCTCCGCTTACCCACATTCCACTCTTCCTTCAGGACTCTGAAGCTTTCTCAGCCCCTGTAGGCAGGGCTGCTCCCTCTTGTGGACTTCCATGGCTCTTTGTCCTCATGGGCGGCCGCATAGCGCGGTCCTCTAGCCTCCTGTGGTCCTCCCCAGTGGGAGCGGCTCTTTCTGAAAGCCAGGAAGACACTTCATTTATCTTCATGTCCACCAGTACTGAAGGTGCTTATAAAACCCCACTGAAGGACAGAATGGATGTCTCTGCCTTTATTTCTCAGGACTTTGTTATAAAGCTCAAAGAAGTGGGTGTTTTTGAAAGAACAGTATAAACACAAGTGTAAGAATCCCAGATCTTCCAGACCGTCCCTCTGTACCGAAAGAACACCCCTTTGTGGTGGGTGAAGTGTTTCATTTCCAGGAAATCAGACTTATTCTTGATTAATCAAGACCGCTTAAGACTTGGTGTGGAATCACCAAAAGCCAGATTGTCTCCCGCAGCCGATGTTTATGCTTTCTTCTCATGCAAATGTTGTTAAAACATCAGTCAAAAATTCTAATGGACTGTCTCAGAAATACACAAATAATACAAAGACCGTAGCTAACAGGAACAGAACATAGAATGGGACTCCAAGAGATTTTTTTTAAGTTTTTTTTTTTAATATTTTATTTATTTGACAGAGAGAAATTACAACTAGGCAGAGAGGCAGGCAGAGAGAGAGGAGGAAGCAGGCGCCCAGCAGAGCAGAGAGCCCGATGCGGGGCTCCATCCCAGGACCCTGGGATCATGACCTGAGCCGAAGGCAGAGCCTTTAATCCACTGAGCCACCCAGGCGCCCCACTCCAAGAGATTTTTAGAGTGTTTTTAGACACGTGCGGAGCCTGAGTGGAGAGTTAGAAGAGCAGGCGGGCGTGGGGCACTGAATGAACGGGGTTCCCGCAGTGAGTACGAGACCCAGCAGGAGCCTGCGGAGCAGGAGAGCGGAGTAGAGAGCTGGAGGCCTTCTGGACAGACGTTCAGTTGTGAAGCTCTCATGGACATAGATGTCCTTAGCAAAGTGCTACTCCTAGGGCTGGCGGATTTAGCAAATAAAAACACAAAACACCCAAATATTGCAGGAAGCATACTGACATTAAACAATCATTTGTTGTTTGTCCACAATTCAAATTTAACTGGACATCAAATATTTTATCTGGCAAACCAAGCTGCAACCCAAATGACATGAATATCTTTGAACCTGATATTAGTGGCCGTAGGGTATTTTGGAGAAAAAGTTAGCACTGGCTTTCTGGCTGTAAACCACCCGAAGAGTGTAAGGCCGCAAAGAAACTGGTAGTAGATTGCCATCTAGTGGAAATTTTGTGATAGTGACAGCTTAAATTGGAGGGATGGGCTTTTTCCTACAGTCTGCAAGAAAGGATTCTGCTCTGGCCCATTGCAAAGTCTTGAGGTTGCGGTGGTGAGGGTGATGAGGTCAAGAGGATGAGCATGCCGTGGGGGGAGGCGAGGTAGGAGGAATACCGAGATGCGGCTGGCCCCCCGCGATCTAAGGAGAGGAGTGGCCTGACCTTGGCTCTCCAGCTTGCACACTTCCTCTGGCACTCCAGCAAAAACCCAAACCAAAGCTGGAGCTCACTGTCAAGAGGCTCAGATGGGTGTGGAACTATCAAAAATCTATGTCTACAGATGTAATCACAATGATAGTGAACTAAAGAAGTCCTGCAAAAGGTAACGGAGAGGCTACAAGGTCAGATTTTAAAAGGACTGAAAAGATGTAAATGGTAAAAGGCAGCACATTCTGGAATTCCAAGGATCATCTCTCTAAGTGTGAAGCCCAGGAGCAGTTCTGTGCTGCAAAACATGCTAAAGTCCACTACTAACAACAATACGGGCCTTGATGATAATAAAACCAAGCTGGGAACGGGACCACTAGGGAGAGGACAAACATACGCCTTGAGGCAGATGTTATCATGTCAACATGTAATATACAGAGAAAGCAGAAGCGCTTGGCTCTTATTTTAGCTACTCTTCTCCAGAAAGGATGATACTCTAAAATTTAAAAGCTTGACCAAAAACATAAGATGATCTTAAAACCCAAACACAATCTTCTAGCTGATTTAAATAATTCTAGGTTTTGTTTTTTTTTATTTTCAGAGTAGAACAGGAGAGGATCTTGAAGATGTAATAGAGGCAATTATCCTAATTTTTAAAGGCACGATTTGTAGAAGCCAAAGAAGAATAAATTTAATGTGTAATTGTCATAAATTTCTAGAAGAGATGATTGAAAGATGTTAGATAAAAAAATGATCGTGAAAGAGAATTGGTGTCTCCTAAGATAAGCCATGCCAAATTGATCTCATTTACTGCATTGTTACATTTACGAGAATATTAGATCATTGGAGTGCTATAAAGAGAATATGTTTTTATTTTAGTGAGCCATACAGCAAAGATTTTTCCCAAAATGTATTTTCAAAATCCTGGAGATAACAAAGGATGGCCCTGGATGATAGTATAGTTGAAGATTTTTAGCCAGTTTAATTTTCAGCCCCCAGAAAGTGCTCATTAAGGGCGTATTTTCAAGGAGGGATGTCAAAATGCTCTGTAATTACTTGCTTACTAGTGATGATCATAAAATGTAGAAAGCGTACTGATCCAATTTGCAGAGACCAAACAATGGTCGTGCTAGAGCAGGACTCCAAACCACCATGACAAACTCGGGAATGGGCTACAATCAACCACATGAGACTAAACAAACAATGTATATTTTTGTCCATTTAGATGAAAAAATATCAATTCTCTAAATACAAAGTAAGAGAGAGTGATTTTAAGACAGTTTCTATGAAAAGGGACTAGGGGTCAAAACTGACAGTCAAGTTTGTATGGGACCAAGAATATGAAGTGATTAGGGAAAAAAAATCCAATTCCTCTCCAGACAACAATAGAAGAGAGTGTCTTTTCTGATGGAGGGGACAGTCACACTGTACAGTGCAGCAGGCCAGACTGTACTAAAGGCAGGTACGGTTCTGGTACCATCCTAAAAGGAATAACCATAAACTCCTCTCCATTTGGAGAGAGGCGTGCATAATGGTAAGGAGCCTAGGGAACAAGCCATGGGAGGGCAAGACTTAGAGGAATGACCCACGACCTCAGATTTTGCAACAGTAGATCTATTCCTTGTAGCACATGGAAAGCAACACTCGGATTAATTAAAAAATAGTGATTTCTCCCTAGCAAAAGAAAGAACTCAATGATAATTAAAGCTTTCAAACTTCCGTGGCCCCTAGCCTAGGCAAGTTAGCCAGCCACCTTTGTGGCCCGTGACTGGAAAATCAAGGCTCAGCGGTCCTCCATCTGTGGGGGCATAGAGGAGACGCCGGGGTTCATCTGGAGGTTGGACTTGTCAGCTTGTCAGTTTTCTTCTACCTCTAGGATTCTATGCTTCTAATAACTTTTCACCATTTTCTCTGGTCTACCATTATTTCTTAGTTATTGATTCATTTCTTTTTAGTCCACCATTAGAACGTGTAATGCTTTTTAGCTGTGTTGCATGTAGGCATAGCATTTTTTTTTCTAAGATTTTATTTGAGAGAGGTGGGGGGTACTAGTGGAGGGAGGGGCAGAGGCAGAGGGAGAAGAGCCTGACACAGGGCTCGATCCTAGGGTCCTGGAATCATGACCTGAGCTGAAGACACTTAACTGAGTGAAGACACTTAACCAACTGAGCCACCCAGGCGCCCCAGGCAGAGACCTTGAAGTCTCTTGCCCTCCGGTTCTTGGCTTTAGACGGCTACACTGTTGCATTTGCTCCATACTCAGTTGCTACCATTCTGAGGGGCAGGAGTCTGAACCAACTAAGAGCTGGCGGGGAAAATACCCAGCCTCCCCTCGGGGCTCACGGGGCTCTGAAAGCATTGTGGTGGCTGCTGGAAAGAGGGGGTCAGTAGCATGGGATCGAACGGGGAGAGCCTTCCCTCGTTCCCCCTTACGTCTGCTCTTAGGCTGCTCCTGCCATGGGCTTCATGGGACAGAGCGTGAAAACAGAAGATCTGTGAAACATATACTTTAAAGGACCCAGATATGAATCATAATCAAAGTCCCTTCAGATTTCAACGTACACATTCTAATCCCTAAATTGAGGCTGTTGAAGCCGGGCTGTTCCAACCCTCGAGAGGCAGGAGGAGACAATGGCTAGAATGGCAGAGCTGAGCTACTCAGTACCATTGGTCCAGGAAACCCTACAGACACACACACACACGTGTTCTTGTGCAACCAAGAACTTTCTTCTCCATTCCAAATATTTTGCTGAAATTTTTTAGTTCTTAGGAGTCATGACTCTAGGACTATTATGACAAATGTAACTACTTAATACACTTTTTTGGGGGGAAAAGTGTATTTTCCAATAATCATAGCGTTTGGAGGTCCAGAAGGGTACACATATACACCCTCACCAAACACAGTGATGTGGCTGGAATCGAAAGCCCTCAGATCCTAGTGATTTGGCGCTGCAGGGCCATTAGATGTGGGTGCTACACATACAGGTAGGAACATCCTCTCCTCGGTGTTCCCACCCCTCATTCCTATGTCTCTCCCCAGAAAAGAGCTTTGGAAAAATAAGTTATGGTTTGCAATGCTAGAGACTTGACCTAAAATATCCTTGACTGTCTCCTGTAATCCTATTCCTATAAATTCCGGAGAGGAGTCCGTGCTCAGATTTGCTCAGGTTCAGTCCCGAGTTTGGGACTAGAACATGATTTAATGCCAGGACTGAAAACAAGGTCCAAGACGCCCAATTTCTCCTCCAGCAGGAGAGATGGGCCCAGGGAAGATGCCAGGTTCCACATGATCATGCCCAAAGGAGACCTGGTCTGGACAGCTCAGATGGCATCCAGCAACTAACCCGTCAGCTGAGGAGAAAGCGGTGAAAGAAATGCAGCTTTTAACTAGTGAGTGGGGAGACACATAATTACTGAGGGAAACCCAAGAGTAAACGAGTTTACTGCCTACAACAGACAGTGGCTCATTTGTCTGGCAAGGAAAGGAACATCAATGTACACGGCGTTCGGAAGTCATGCGCACCATCCTTTGGCTCAAGGCTGCTGTACAGGGGTGTGGAGGAGAGGGTGGGGCCGGCCTTCACCCTTCTCAAATCAGGCGGGCTAGGTGGGCCCAGAGAGGGGGAGATGTCTGACTTCCACCCCAGTCAACAGAGTCCACAGTCCTTTCCAAAACCACTGTCTCCTCCGTGGCACCTGGCCCTCTCCCATGCCCCCTTCCACTCCTTGGCCCCGCGACTAGGGGCCGCAGCTGTCCTTGTCTTCCTCTCGGACCTCCTGGAGTGCTAAGGGCTCCTCCCCAGGGGGGGCAGGCGGCTCCTCTTGGGTCTTGCCAAGGAAGGGCGCCGGTCCTGGTCCGGCCGCTTCGGGCAGCGGGGCGCCACCTGGAGAGAGCCGCCGGCTCCCGGCCGGAGCGCAGGGGACCGGGGGCAGATCCGGGAAGAAGCCCTCGCCTCCGGGCAGGTGCGCCAAGGCTTGCGGACAGAAGGGACCAGGGAAAGGCAGTTCTGGCAAGCAAGGGTCATTCCAAGGGACTGTACCTGCGGGGTCGGAGTGCAGAAAGGTCAGACGGGATGACGGGCACCCACCGCCCTTCAACATGCTCTGGGACAGGCTCCCCTCCGCCTCCCACCGGAACGCAGCGTAGGAGCCCCGCGCCAGTGCGGACCGGGTGCTGACAGCGGGAGCCCCCACTGACCGGCTCGCTGCGGACTCCAGGGTCTGTGGTTCGGTCACGTGGACACGGAGCGGCCGGTGGGTCAGACGGGCGCCCCCACCCCACCAAATGCAGGACGGCCGGGAGGCCGGGAATGGACTGCACCCCCTCTCCTCCCTTCTCCGGGAATTAATTCTTCCTACGATTGCTGCGTCGGGGTCCGGAGGTCCGCGAGGCCTGTCGATGCTCATCGGCTGCCTTTTACTCTGTCCGTTCCCCTCCCGTCGCGTTTCCCCTACTGTTCCTCACCCTCAGCAAGGCCCTCCCCGACGGAGGAATACGATTCCCGTTTCAGGCCAGAAACCGAGACTGGGCGGAGCAGGGAACGGCGCGCGGACCGCAGGCTTCGGTTCCTGACTCCGGCTCTCGCCGCGCAGCTGCCCAGACGCCCGGAAAAGCTCCGTAAGGCCAAGCAGGGGCGCGGAAAGGGGATTCGCTCCGGCCTCGCCCTGCCTCAGCCCGCCCTCGGCCAGCGAGGCTCCGGGTCCCTTCTCAGCTCCCGCAGTCCCAGGGGCCCTTCCCTCCCAGCCCGACTCACCCACGTTCCCCGCAGGAGGCTGCGGCCCCATCGGCCCTGGCGGGGGGCCCAGGAAGTAGCCCTGAGAGGGACCCGCGCTGGGGCCATAAGGCGACGTGAAGAGGGCGTCGTCCGGCAGCGGAGGGATCAGGGAGGGGGGCGTGGGGAAGGGGTAGGGGTGCAGGTAGGGGAACTGGGCTTGAGGCTGCTGGTAAAGCGGGACCTGGGGGAACGGGGGCGGTCCTGGCGGGGGGCTCTGCTGGTACTCGTGGGGCTCCAGCTCCTCCAAGTATGAACAGAGGGACGGTGGCGTGACGCTGGGGTGGGGGGGACAAAGGAGGATTGTGTGAGGCTCAGGGGTAGCTTCCTCACTGTGGCCACACAGTAGTTGGGTCCCCCCGCATGTCCACGACCCCAGACTTGCCACCCCCTCTGCTTTCTCTTCCAGTTCCTGGCTTCTCACTCTCCTCGCTGTGACAGTCTAGATCTTTCCCACCTTGTGCTTTTAATCCTCGTCACAATTAGGACTCCCGCTTCTCTGGGCTAACCATCCCCACTGAGATACCTTGTCTCCTTCTGTACCTGCCCAAGAGAACTCAGGGACCACCCCCATCAGTCTCCATACCTTGTCCCCCAGGACCCACAGGGGCCATCTTTGTGGCTGTTGTCACTGCCAGGAGGATCCAGAAGCAAAGGCATCATTTGGGGGGTGGGGACAGGGCCCAGGGGAAAAGGAAGGCTGACTCTTCGGACAGGTGGGGGGCTGAAGAGTGGCGGGGTCGCGGCTGCCCTTTGTGCGTTCTCACTCTGTTGGGCTGGGGCCAGACTCTGGTCGGAAGTCAGCAGCATGGGGGGCTCTAGGAACCAAAGCCAAAGAGGGGTTACAAGGGTAAGAAAGTGGGAGCGCAGATTTGGAATTATGGATGGTTAGAAGTGTGCCATGCCTAGTCCCCTTCACTAGGCCTCACTGGACCAAAACCCTAGAGAGCACAGGCCCACTTCCCATCTATTTAGAAAGAACTCAGTCTTTCCAGCTGCCACCTCCCCCCCCATGTAACCCGCAGAAGGTGGTCAGCTCACCTGTGAGAGTATCCAGAGGGGGCTCCTGAGGGAAGGTACCAGGCTCTGGGGCCAGGGGCACCGTAGGTAGCAGCTCGGCCGCAGTGCTGGTGGCAGGCAGAGTGAAGCCCATAGCCCTACTGTCCCTAGAGTTAGACCAGGGCTTCAGGGCAGGGAAAGGGACACCAGAGTCCCAAACACTGCCTTCCTGCAAGATACTGGCAACTTCCTGAGCCCCTCCATCCAAAGTGTCTCTAAAGATCAGCCAAGAACTCCAGCTTCATGGCCAACTCTCCAAAGCTCTCTCCCTCTAGACCCCAGGAGCCCAGCTCAGAGCCCACTTCCTACCTATGAGGAGGAGATCTAGGAAGAGGAGAAATTCTACCTGCACTGACTGCTGGCAGGGGTAAGCGGAGGCCCCACAGGACTGCCCTTGTTCTCCTTTCCGTTCAGCTTCTCCACTTTTCGCCACTTCGCCCGGCGATTCTGGAACCACACCTGTAGGGCAGAGACCCTTGTAGAGTTCCAGAAACTTGGAAGAGACCAAGACTCAGGCTCTGAGTGTTGCATGACGAGCTGCCTGACTTTAGGAGGTCACTCTACACTTGGCTTCAGATGCCTTTTTCTGTGAGAGGGGTTTTATGAAAAGGTTCACCTAGATAGCTCTGAGGTATCTTCCTCTTCTAATCTGAGGCGGTAACAACATGGAAATGGGCAGAAACACAGCCAGATCTAAGACCTAACCTCAGCCCCTAAAGGGAGCTGCTGAGCCCTTGCTGTGCTCCCCAAGAGTTCCAGCTGGTCGTTTCTCCTCCACCTGGAGACCCGTTGGCCGACCCCCTTTACCATGATGCGTTGGGGGGTGACCCCCACCGTCTGGGCAATCTCCCGGCGCTTATCGCCATCTGGGTAGTGGTCTTCTTGGAAGATCCTTTCTAGCTCCTCCAGCTGGTCTGGAAGAAGAAACGTGCATGAGGACAGAGATATGGCAGCAGATGAGAAAGACAGATGACTTCCTGACGAGACCACTGTCCCCAACCCCAGGGTCTTTCCAGGGCCTTGCAACAATGTTCCCCATTAGGCTGGTGCCTTCTCTCTTTCCTGGGCTTTGTGGCAGGGAACTGTGGGGTGTTTACTTTCTGGCTCCTTCTAGCCTGGTCCGAATTTCACTTTCTGATGAAGCAGCCCACTGAGCACCTCTCACTGTCACAGCCTTACCTGAGCGGTATAGGGTCCGAGTCTTTTTCCGAACTTGGCAGGTCACCTCTGGGGTCCTCTTCTGATCTGTGCTTTGGCTATTCTGAGCCAATGTGCTGAGGAGGTTGGCCAGATGGCAGGGCCCCGGGCCTGACCCGCAAGGCACTAGGTTGCGTGTGGCATGGGGAGATGAGGCGGAGGCCAGAACCCCAACACTGAGCGTTTTCTGCTTACTGGAGGCTGGAGAGTAGGTCCTCTTCCCTGGCTTTGCCTCTCTCGCTGGGAAGGAACCACCTTCCCCGGGAGGCCCAGGTCTCGGTGAGTCCGTGACTGTGTCTTTGTGGAGAGTCCCGGAGCCAGATGGCTGGCTCACCCTCCCCGTATCTGCCCCAGCTGGTTCTCCAGGGGCCTCTGATGGCCACTTCTCCCCAGCTGCCGGGCGGGAGGGGGACATTTCCTCACGTGGGGCATTCCGGCTGTGGGGGGCTAGACTCTGCCGCAGCTCCTCCTGTGGCCCCGCAGCCAGGGGCTCGCCTCCACGGTCCTGGCCTGTGGGGAACAGCACCCACAGAGCTTAGCAGCAGGGAGAAGGAAGAGCCTGGACTAGAGGATGGCTGCTTCCTGCTCTGTCCTGTTCGGCCTCCAGCTTTCGTGTGTCCACTCGGCAAGGAGGGCAGTAATTCTAGGCTTACCATTCTCGTTGGGCTGTTGCAAAGATGGAATGAGCTAATCCTCTGCTTTGAAAGATGTGAACAAACATAGGCACCCACGAGGGGGCCTGAGCTCGCATACACAGACCGCGGGAGAGCGGTCCTAATCTGGGGGCTACTTATTTTCTGGGAGCTGCCTGGGTTCTTCCCCCCCGACCTCCCCCAGGAATGTGAGTCAAGGGACAGGAATCTGTTCAGGCATTTCTAAGGGACAAATGGTGAGGCTGGGAGCGTCCTGGGAGAGAGAGACGGAGAGGAGGCTGCTTCTAAGACTGGACCTTGTTCTGCCGCAGGTAGGGGCATTACTGCTTAAGAGGAGGGACAAGGACAGGCTGGCTGCTGGTATAAGAAAGGAGAGTGGGGGACACATTGGGTCTCCAGCATTAGGCGAGCTTGTAGCTTAGGGAAACTGGCGCGTAGTACGTGCTCAATGCATGCGGCGCGTCAGAGCGCTCGGCCTGGAGAGGAAAGGGCCCAGGGGCCGGAGCGCAGACAAGGGTCCGAGGGCTCCGGGCCGGCGTGCGGAGAGATGGGAGCCGCAAGGACGGAGGGCGCTCGCGCTGCTGGGCCTCCCTCGCACCCCCCAGCACCGGCAGCCCCTCAGCCCGCCCTAACCCCAAAGCCAGCCCACTCGGGCCGCGTGGCCAGAGGCCGCCCCACGCTCACCCCGCGGTTCCGGGCAGGCCTCCTGGGTGGGTTCCATGGCCCGGACTCGCGTCGTCAAGACCCGCCGGGCTGCCCTGGCGCGGCCTAATGAAGCCTCGCCGGCGGGCAGGTGCGCAGGGGCCTCCCGGGCCCTGGGGAGCCCGAGCCCGCGCCCTTCACCCCGCGGCCAGGGCGAGGCCCACCCGGGCAGGAGGCGCGTGGGGCAGCTGCAGGGCCGCGCGGGCCTGGGGGCCGCCCCGCCCCCGCCGGCCCCCAGGGCGGCCCAGGTGTGCGGCCCGCGCCCCTCCCTTCCTCTCCCCTCCCCTCCCCTCGTCCGCAGCTCAGCCGGCAGGGCCGCCTGGCCTCTGAGGGCTGGCGACAGCCCCGGGCCCCGCGGCGCCCCGGGGACCGGCCTCTCCGTGCTGGCCGAGGGAAGGCCGCTCTGGGGCCACTCCTCACGGGAGCCCCACACGCTGGGCTCGCGAAGGCTTCCCCAGGCCTCAAGATGAACGCGCCCCCAAGACGCCTCCTGACCGAAGGTTCCGAGAGCGCAGAGCTGGCCTCGGGGACGAGGAGGAGGCTGCCGGAGCCGGGCAGCCAGGTAAGCGGCACGAGGCCAGAATGCGCCTGCGGGACGCGCGAGAAGGAGCGGGGCGCACCGGCCCTCCAGGCCGCGGGTACCCCGCAGGAGCTATCGTGGGCCCAGGGTTCCTGGTCGTCGTCCCCCCGACCCTTGATGTCCCATTTTGAGTCTCTGAGAATGCCAGGGAGCCTCCTAAGGGAGCTCTCACATGGCTGAGGTCTGTAATTCCTAGTTCATAGCACGTTTCTTGCCTTGAAACAAAGTTTTACAGAATTTGAAATTCTCATGGCCGACTGCTTAGGTCTGTGTCTGACCCGGAGTGGAAAGCTCAGCCAGACATTGAAACAGGTGCTGGAAGTTGGGCATGGGGGGCGGGGGGGGGGGGGGGGGGTCCAAACAGAATCCAGGTGTTTGCTTTTAAGACTTAAAAGAGTCTGGTCAGCACGTGCTTGCCTGCTGCAATCACAGCTCTGTTAGTCTTCCTTTCCTGTGAGGACTTGGGAGAGATGCCAGGCTTTAGTTCTTTTTGAAACATAAAAATGCAAACCAGTTAACTTCATGACAATAAGAGGAGAACTTTAGGAATCTGATGTTTCAGTCTGACCCCTCTAAGACGAATATCCCCTGATAGATGAGAGGTTTAGAAATAGGGCCCAGTTTCGGGGCGCCTGGGTGGCTCAGTGGGTTAAAGCCTCTGCCTTCGGCTCAGGTCATGATCTCAGGGTCCTGGGATGGAGCCCCACATCGGGCTCTCTGCTCAGTGGGGAGCCTGCTTCCCCCTCTCTCTCTGCATGCCTCTCTGCCTACTTGTGATCTCTCACTCTCTGTCAAATAGATAAAATTTAAAAAAAAAATAAGAAAAGAAATAGGGCCCAGTTTCTCAGCTAGAGATGAAACACTGGGGGCCTTGTGAGCAGGGTATGGGGGGTGAGGTTGTTCTCTACCAGGACCCTCAGATGGTGATATGGTTGTAAATGGAACACAATAATCAGCTTGATGAAACATTTATAGGGCACCTGCTGTATGCCAGGCCCTGTGCACAAGTTGATTCCTTGCCTGCAGAAGCTTACTGGTATAGAGGGGACTAGAACAATTCTGTAGGTAAAGGGACAGTGTCAATACAGGGTGGTCGGTGGTGAGTCAGCAGTATGCACAGGCTCGTAGGAGCTTAGAGAAGCAGGAACGTCTCCTGGCCTAGGACTGAGGGAGCAGGAGAGGCGAGGATGACCCAGGACCTGTGAGCTGAAGGTTAAAGAAAGGGCAAATTAAGTGCAAAACTGACCTTGACCCAGCCCTGCTTAAAACCCTGCAGTGGTCTCTGACTGCCCGGAGATAAAGACCGAGCTCCCTAAGGGGGCAGGAGCCTTCCAAATCCTGGCCCCTTTCTCTCGACCTCAGCTTGCCTGCTTCCCCTGCCCAAAGCACTCCAGTTTTATTCTTTTCGACTTAGTGTCTCTCAAAGAGTTTTCCTAACTTTCCCCTAGATCAAAATTTCTTAGGGAATTTGTGCAAAATGTGGCTCCCAGGCCCCATTCCCAGAAATTTAAATTGGTAGGTCTAGAGAAGGACTCAAAAAGAATCATCGTGGGGCACCTGGGTGGCTCAGTGGGTTAAAGCCTCTGCCTTCGGCTCGGGTCATGATCTCAGGGTCCTGGGATCGAGCCCCACATCAGGCTCTCTGCTCCGCAGGGAGCCTGCTTCCTCCTCTCTCTCTGCCTGCCTCTCTGCCTAGTTGTGATTTCTCTCTGTCAAATAAATAAAATATTTAAAAAAAAAAAAAAAAAAGAATCATCGTCACAAGCCCCTCAGGTGATTTTTATTCATGTTCGAGTTGGAGACACTCCTAGGCCTTTCAAAAACAAAGTCAATTAAAACCATCCTGGGGATGAGAGTGGGGGGAAAATGACCTTTTGACCTTCACTACGGTGTCTGCAGCAGTGAGAAGCCAGCACACTTAATTTATTAATAGATAATACTGCATTAAATTAAGAATAAATCATTCTTCTCTATCATTTATGTTGTATTTCCTCTCACTGCCTGGTTGTCCTCTGCCTGGGAGAAGGTCAGAAAAGCCAAGACTCAAATCACAGAACGAATACCACCCTTAAACAAGATTCAAGGTCTAAGCATATAAAAGCGTTTGCTCTGCGTTTTAGGAAATTGAAAATGTTGGCATTTTTCTGAACACATAAATAGTTGAATTTGTTAGGCTTGGACTATGACATCAGAAAAATTAGGAAAAAAAGTTTTCTTTGTTGTTATTCTTGGCTTGCCATTGTGTGGCTTTTTCTTTTTTTTTTTTCTCTCTAATCTAAATGACATACTGTTTGTCTATTTACATGAAAATTTGATTTCATTGCTGTGAGTGAATTTGGCCTCTTAAGGCTTAGAAGAACGTCTTGAGGTGTTTCCTTGGGACGGGGCTGTGCTGATGATACAGGCTGTTAAAAGTCCTCCCTCACACATCAGCCGCCAGGGCAGGAGGCAAGGGAGAAAGACCACTCCTTACAGGAAGGGCAAGAACGTGATGTTTTAGAATACTTGGAAATAATCATTCCTAAGTCTGGTTTGGTTAGATTTCATCTTGGTGATGTTCAGACCAGTTCATCTGCTCAACCTTTCTTAGGGGAAGGTTTATTTTTATTTTGGAAGGGTTCTTCGTTTTCAAAGTTAAATTGCAAACTACCACTACCACCCTCTTAACCAAGAATCTCTTATTTTGGGGTGCCTGGGTGGCTCAGTGGGTGAGCCTCTGCTTTCAGCTCAGGTCATGATCTCAGGGTCCTGGGATCGAGTCCTCCATGGCGGGGGGGGGGTCTCTGCTCAGCGGGGAGCCTGCTTCCCCCTCTTTCTGCCTACTTGTGATCTTTGTCAAATAAATAAAATCTTTTAATTTAAAAAAAAGAATCCCTTATTCCAACATCTTTTTCTGCTCATGGATAGGAGAATTACAGACAAAAAGAAACACTTCGATTCTACGAAGCCGCGTCGTCAGGCGTGTTCACAGTCTGTGTGGAACTGTCCAGACCGTTAGGTTAGGCAGGTAGAGTAAGCATTCTTTGTCCTTCTTCTCTTTTTACAGTGAGAAAAACAACCAGAAGGTGGCGGGTTGAAAAAACTGTCAAAGCAGAAACTGGGTAATTTGCTCCCGTCCTACCTGCCACACCCAGGCGGAGGCGGCAGCAGGTCACTGGAAGGGCTGGGACCAGAGAGGCAAGAGGACGGTTGGGAAAGACAGAAATCCGAACAGGCCTTGGGCAGGGAGAGAGCAGGATCACAGCACACAGGGCGGTGTGAGGACCCCAAAACAACCAGGGGAGAAGAGGCACCTGTCCAAGACAGGGGAGGACACCTGAGCCTGAAGAGGACAAAGGGCCAGATGATCAAACACTGTGGTCCTGTACCGGCCAAGCTGACGGTGCCCCGTGGCTTCCTTTGGAAATCCCAGCAGAGGATTGTGGAGGTTTCAGATCTGGAGCATTGAGAACACTGGCTGGCGGGGTGGGTGGAGGGGGTGTTCTGCCCTGGCGAGGAGAACACAGGTTCTGGCACGAGTTAGGCTAACAACCTCGAATCCCTACACTCCAAACACTCGAGATTTCGCGCTTCCACGGAGAAGAGTGACCCATGCTTAAAACATGGCGTTGCTGCTGCAATGGTTGTAATAATAAGCCCCATTGGCTGTGGTTTGTGATTTAGGAAGTACTTTCCCATCTGCTCTGGGTGTCTTCTCCCGGCGCTCTGGAGAGCTGGAGCCATTTCTGCTCTGTGCTGGTGGTAATGACTGCATGGCATTCAGGACGCCCCAGAACCTGGCCCCAACTTTCCCTCAGACCTCGTCGGACGCCCCTTCCCCTGTCCACCCCTCCAGTCTCCTCATAGGCTCTCGTTCAAACCTCGTCCTCTCTCAGAATGGCTTTGCCTTCTCCCTCAGGGCCACAGCGGTCGTTTCATGGGCATGAAACGCCGTCCCTTCCCTTTTATTTCTGTCAAAGTCTTACTCATACTTCGAAGCCCAACCCAAATATTCTCTTTTCTGTGAACCCAACCTCAGCTTTCCACAGTTGAAATGAGCAGCTCCCTCCCACGTCCTCCCACGGCACTGGGTTTGCACCCATCTTCCCGCAGCCACACGGGCTGGCCTGGTGGGAGTTTTCTATGTTCGCTGCTGGAGTGTGAGTTTTTTTGTTTTTTGGGGGTTTTTTTATATTTTGTTTATTTGACAGAGAGAAATCACAACTAGGCAGAGAGGCAGGCAGAGAGAGAGGAGGAAGCAGGCTCCCTACAGAGCAGAGACCCCGATGCGGGGCTCGATCCCAGGACCCTGGGATCATGACCTGAGCCGAAGGCAGAGGCCTTAACCCACTGAGCCACCCAGGCGCCCCTGGAGTGTGAGTTTTTGAGTGTTAACGTACATCTCTCCGTGCCAGGCACTTGCTATTTGCTTTACAAATACCACCTCACTGAGTCCTCCTAATAACCCTAGGAGGGACTATTATTAGCCACGTTTTATGGAAGAAACTGTGGTGTAGAGCTTGGGTTCTTTGCCAAGGTCACACAGCCAGTAAGCGACACACCCAGCATTTGAACCCAGTTTGTCTGGTTCCTACCTGTCCTCTGAACCACTAGACTACACACCTTATTCTATTTCTATTTCTGTCACAGTCCCTCCGTGCTTGGCACAATGTATCTTTCTGTCACGACCCTTCAGTGCTTGGCACGGTGATTTGCACGTGGGGGATCAATAATTGTCCATTGATCAAAAGCGACTCAGCACTGGCGGGAGTTAGGAAGCAGGAGAGGGACGGCGAGCCGTGCCCTGGCTCTTCAAGGAGCCACAGTGTTGGGAATATTCTGAAGCTTGGCCAGTGACAATCCCATGGATCTACAGCTGAAAAACAATTTCCTAGAACTGGGTATAGCCGTATACGTGCACAGACAAGTGCGTATAAAACTGGGGACATCTGAGGAAGGTCAGTTTCTAGCACCGATGTCTGTCTCCTGGCGTGATCGTGTATTATAGCCATGTACAAGGTTGCCATGGGGGGCAATGGGTGATGCGTGCTTGAAATCGCTCTGTATCATTTCTTGTGACTCTATGTGAATATGCAGTTATCTTCAAAAAAAATATTTTTATTGCTGATCCCGGAGTTCTGATCACAAATTCAGTTCTCCTGGACTTAGTTAAGTTCACAGCAATAACATTTGTGTATAGTAGCACTACTAACCTGTTGTTGACAGCAATTTTAAAACATTTAGATTTAAATTATATCTATTTCTTTAACAGGGCTGTGGAGAGGAAAGTGGAGGAATTTATGTCTAACTTGTTTTAAAAAGTAAAACAATAGGGACACCTGGCTGGCTCAGTGCATAGAGGCTGGGACCCTTGATCTCAGGGTCATGAGTCCAAGCCACAATAGAACCACTGGGCATGGAACCTATATAAAATAAATCTTGTCTTATGTGTTTTTTAAGTAGGCTCCGCACTCTGACCGAGCCACCCAAGTACCTCTACTTAAAATGAATTTTTAAAAAATTTAAAAAGTGGGGCACCTGGGTGGCTCAGTGGGTTAAAGCCTCTGCCTTCGGCTCAGGTCATGATCTTAGGGTCCTGGGATCGAGCCCCGCTGGGGCTGTCTGCTTGGTGGGTAGCCTGCTTCTCTCTCTCTCTGCCTGCCTCTCTGCCTACTTGTGATCTCTCTGTCTGTCAAATAAATAAATAAAATCTTTAAAAAAAAATTTACAAGTAAAACAATAGCAATGTCTCTGTTAATAACAGAAATGCAAATGTATTAGGAAAATATTGGTAAATACTGAAGGATTAGAAAAGGAAAAACAATTTCCTGTCAAACATCATCAGTTATTAACCATTTGTATAGTTCCTCGTAACATGTTTGCCATTATTGTGTTTTACATATGTTCTCCAGGATTCTATTCTCCATATAGAATTTTGAAACTTTTTCTTCCCTCAGTCACTCAGTTCCATAATGTTTCAGGCTTCAGCATTTATTATGTGATAGTGCAATTCATTCTGCCTCTGTTGGGGAAATAAAAAAACTTAAAGCCTTACATTTTTCAAAACTATAAAGCGAATTCAAAATAAAGCTTCTAATTTTTTCTCTTACAGAATTCTTCTTCTTCTTTTTTCATCTCTTCCAGTTAGAGACTGATCTCTCTGGTCCATAGTTTGTATGGTCCGAAGCCCATGAGGAGCTGCAAGTTGCTCCTTGTGCAGAAATAGGCAGCCAGGGTGGCAAAGTGTTGGGTTAAGGTGTTGATCATCAAGGAGGAATCGGGGATTCTCATAAACCTGACAGGCCAGCAAGGCAGCTTTTATTAGAGTAAGAGTCCCTGAACACGGTGTTCTCCTTCTTCAGTATTCTCCACCTCTGCTGGTGGCTTGACAGATTTTTCTGGTGTTCAGGTCTGGGTAAGTGGCTCCCAGGAAAAAGTGCTCTTCCAGGAGGCTTTAGTGTGTAGGAAGAGAGCGTGGTCTTCTGGCCAGAGTGTGGTGGGCCTTACAGTTCTACTGGTCCTTTCGGGACACGGACTCATGCCCTCCAGGGCTTTGAAGCCTTCCTGTCCCCCATGACTGGGTTCCCTGTAGATCTGGTCAGTGGTGTGAAAAGTGAGGTCATGTCGTAGTCAGCAGGCGTCTTGGCCCTTTGAGGGCTCCAGATTTTTAGGTCTGCTAACATGAAGGTGAAATTCAAAGGCATTGGGATTGTAGGTGACCTGCCCTTGCTTTAAATGCCTCCTTGTGCTTCCTGTCATCCAGGGCAAGATCACTTGTGTGGGTTAGAAGCTGGGAGAGGCTTCCTTCGTGTGGAAGGGGAATGGAGAAATACTAGACCAGCATACAGTGAGGTAGAGAAGTGAAATGATAAGAGATGAGATTGATTACCCGAGAAATAATTAGGCCCGCAAAACCTGTCACTCAGATTGTTGCAAAGATAAGGGCGCGGTAGAACCAGGTGGGCTGCTAGACCAGTCTCGGTTCGCAGAAGGCTTCTGAGCATCTCGACCTTTCCCGCAGGGTGCCGCGTGGGCTCTTAACCTGGTGCAAGGGAGTGTGTGCATCAGGCCGCCTGGAGTTGAGGCGGGCTGCCAGAGCAGGCCCAGGGGGAGGGAGAAAGAGCAACGGAGATGGGAAAGGTTGTATTCAGAAATAGAAATGAACTAGACCTTGTTCCATACATCTTGAGTCCGGGGATCTAATTTCCGATCTGACCTCTTAGAGATGCCGCTCCAAGGCCCGATTTGTTGGCTTCTCCGTGGGTTTGGGCTCATGAGCCAGGGCCGCACGGGATGCCTCTCAGACTTCTCAAACTACACTCCCGATTCCACCCCAGAACTTGTGACACCCTGAGTCCTCTTTATTTTCGTACCACCTGCCCTGCTGGAATCGCCCTGACTTCCCTGCATATGTCCCAGCCGATGTACGAACTGTCAGACTGACCTCCACGATTCATCTCCAGATCCTCACCACTGTGGTCCAGGCCCCGATCCGCCCCGCCCCGCCCTCCCCCTCCCGAGCCTGGTCTCCTCGTTTCCACTCTTGCTGGGCCAGCATCCACTCCGCCAGGCTGGCGCAGTAGTTGCAAATATGCACTGAGCCACGTGTTATCTTCTGTTGGTCTGTTGGAAGGACTGTCCACGGCCGGAGAGGAGCAGCAGACTCTCACCAGAGTGCTGCAGGGTTGGCTCCAGCAGACCCAGCTGAATCTCAGGTGACTGCTCTTGTCCTTCCAGCACCTTGAACTTACTCAGGCCTGTTCCGGGGTCTTACCTGGGCTGTTCCTGCGCTTGCAAACTGCGGTCTTCCTTCTCGGTGTGGCTCGTTCCTCCTCGGATCTTAGCTTGAATGTGCTCCCTCACTGAGGGCCCCTTGGCTGCACTGCTTAACACCTGCCTCCTAATACGTTCTCCTTGTTATCATTACAACTCTTTTTACATTTGACCATGATTTTTGTTTTTTTTTTTAAGATTTTATTTAATAATTTGACAGACAGAGATCACAAGCAGGCAGAGAGGCAGGCAGAGAGGGGGGGAGGCGAGCAGAGAGCCCGATGTGGAGCTCAATCCCAGGACCCTGAGATCATGACCGGAGCCGAAGGCAGAGAGGCTTAACCCACTGAGCCACCCAGGCGCCCCCAACTATGATTCTCATTTTAACTCCAGTATGGTTAACGTACAGTGTTGTATGAGTTTCAGGTGTATGGCAGAGTGACTCAGCACTTCCATACGACACCGAGCGCCCATCACAAGTGTGCCCCTTAACCCCCATCCCTGTTCCCCAGAGGGAGGGGGTATAAGCCTCATTGTGTTCCCTGTAGTTTGTCTCTCTCTCTCTTTTCTCTTTGCTCCTTTGTTTCTTAAATTTCACTGATGAGTGAAATCATATGGTATTTGTCTTTGACAAATTTTACTGTGAAAAACGCTACTGGTATTTTGATAGGGATTGCATTAAATGTGTGGATCGCTTTGAGTAATACATGCCTTTTAACAATATTCGTTCCCCCAGTCTTTGAGCATGGAGTGTCTTTCCATTTCTTTGTGTCGTCTTCAGTTTCTTTCATTAATGTTTCACAGTTTTCAGAGTACACATCTTCACCTTTTGGCTAAGTTTATTCCTGGAGGTTTTACTATTTTTGGTACAATTGTAAATGAGATTGTTTTCTTAATTCCATTTTCTGCTGCTTCTTAATTGGTGTATATGAATATAACAGACTTCTGTGCCTTGGTTTTGTACCCTGTGACTTTACCAAATTCATTCATCAGTTTTAGTGGTTTTTTTTTTTTTTTTTTTTTTTGGTGGAGTCCTTAGGGTTTTCAATAGGTAGTATCATGTTACCTGCAAATAGTGAAAGCTTTGTTTTTTCCTTACCAGTTTGGATGCCTTTTATTTCTTGCCTGATTGCCGTGTTTCGGACTTCCAGTACTACATTGACTAAAAGTGTTGAATAAGAGTGGAGGGTCTTGTCTTTTTCCTGCCATTAGGGGAGAGGCTCTCAGTGTTTCCCCGTTGAGTATGATGTTAGCTGCGGGTTTTGCATATAAGGCCTTAATTATGTTGAGGTGTGTTCCCTCTAAGCCCACTTTGTTGAGGGGTTTTATCATGAGTGGATGTTGTACTTTGTCAAGTGCTTTTTACAGCCTATATTGAAATGATCATAGGGTTGTTGCCCTTTCTCTTACTGATGTGATATCATGTTGATTGATTTGTGAGCATTGAATCACTCTTGCTTCTTGGAAATAAATCCTACTTGATTGTGGCAAATGATTTCTTTTAATGTATTGTTGGATTCCATTTGTTAGGGTTTTGTTGAGGATTTTTGTGTCCATGTTCATCAGAGATACAGGCCGGTAGTGGTTCTCTCTGGCTTTGGTATCAGGATGATACTGGTCTCATAGAATGAATTTGGACATTTTCTTCCCTCTTCTATTTTTTGGAATAGCTTGAGAAAAATAGGTATTAGCTCTTCTTTGAATATTTGGCAGATTTTGCCTGTGAAGCCATCTGGTCCTGGAGTTTTGTTGTTGGGAGTTTTTGATTACTGATTCAGTCTCATTGCTGGTAATTGGTCTGTTCAAATTTTCTATTTCTTCCTGCTTCAGTTTTAGTAGGTTATATGTTTCTAGGAAGGTATCCATTTCTTCGAGATTTCCCAGTTTGTTGGCATAGAGTTTTTCATAATATTCTTGTGCCGCTGTTTGTCTTTCTGTGGTGTTGCTTGTTACTTGTCTTCTTCCATTTATGATTTTGTTTGTTATTTGGATCATCTTTATTTATTTATTTATTGAGTCTGGCTAGAGATGTATCAGTGTTGTTGATCTTTTCAGTGACCAGCTTCTGGTTTTATCGCTCTGTTGCTTCTTTGTTGTTCTTCAGTTGCTTTCCGAGTTTCTCCACCGTGTATTTATGCTCTAATCTTTCTATGTTTCCTTCCTGCTGCTGATCTGGGGTTTTGTTTATTTATTCTTTTTCTAGCTCCTTTACATGTAAGGTTAGGTTCTTTTTTTTTTTTTTTTTTTTTAAGATTTATTTATTTGACAGATAGAGATTACAAGTAGGCAAGTAGGCAGAAAGGCAGGCAGAGAGAGAGAGAGGAGGAAGCAGGCTCCCAGCCAAGCAGAGAGCCCGATGCGGGGCTCGATCCCAGGACCCTGGGATCATGACCTGAGCCGAAGGCAGAGGCTTTAACCCGCTGAGCCACCCAGGCGCCCCAGGTTAGGTTCTTCATTTGAGATTTTTCTTGCTTCCTGGGACAGGCCTGTATTGTTACAAACTTCCCTCTTCGAACTGCTTTTGCTGCATCCTAAAGATTTTGGATCATTGTGTTCTCATTTTCATTTGTTTCCTTGCAGTTTTTGATTCCGCCTCGATTTCCTGCTTGACCCATTCGTTCAGCAGCGTGTTATTTCCTCTCTCTGTGTTGCTGCTCTTTCCAGATATTTCTTTTTTTGTGGTTAACTTACAGTTTCATAGAGTTGTTTTCAGAAAAGATGCATGGTAGGACTTTGATCTTCTTGAATTCGCTGAGACTTGTTTTGTGGCCCAATATGTGATCTCTTCTGAGATGGTCTATGTGCACCTGAAAAGAATGTGCATTCTGCTTTTTCAGGATGGAATGTTCTGGATATAGCAGTCCAGTGTGTCATACAAAGCCACTATTTGCTTTTTGATTTTCTGTTTGGATGATCCCTCCAGTGATGTAAGTGAGATGTTAAAGTCCCCTGCACTTAGTGCACTACTGTCAGTTAATTCTTTCATGTTTGTTATTAACTGTTTTATGTATGGAGTGTTCCCATGTCGGTGCATAAATATTTACAATTGTATCTTCTTTTTGCACTGTCCTCTTTATGCTTAGGTAGTGTCATTCTCTGTCTCATGTTATAGTATTTGTTTTAGGGTCTACTTTGTCCGATATACTTATTGCTACCCTGGCTGTCTTTTGACACCCATTTGTGTGGCAAATGTTTCTGTGTCCCCTCACTTTCAGTCTTCATGTGTCTTTAGGTCTGAAATGAGCCTCTTGTAAGCAGCATATAGATAGGTCTTGGGTTTTTTTTGTTGTTGTTGTTGTTATTTTTATTTTATTATTAGAGAGAGAGAACAAGCAGAGGGAGTGCCAGAGGGAGAGAGAGAAGCGGACTCCCCCCCGAGTGGGAAGCCTGGCACAGTGCTCCATCCCAGGACCCTGGGATCATGTCCTGAGCTGAAGGCAGAGGCTTTAACCCTATGAGCCACCCAGGCGCCCCAAGGGTTTGTTTGTTTGTTTTTAAATGTCTCTTTTACTTTGGGTTCTTATAGCTTTTTGGCTTCGTGCATTTGTACTATCCATCAAACTGGGATATTTTTCGTCCAGACGGTATGCTGGGGTAGTCATAGCGTTCAGCTGATTTATTTCTTTTTTCGTCAGGAGTGACTGTCCTGCATCAACTGTTGTCCAATGTCTCAAAATCATCACTGCATGTATTTTGTATAGTTTTTAGTGGTTTTGATGATAGGGTAGATCTGGTGTCTCTTATTCCATGTTGACTGGAAGTGGAAGCACATAGAAACGACTTTTTCAATGTCAGTTAGCTCTCCACTGCCTACACTATGACGTTCAGACTCCTAGTTTAGCTCAGTGAGCTCTTTCTAAGCTGACTTCATGACAGCTTCCATCCCCAACTTGACCTGCTTAATTTAAAAATTTGCCAAGTCTTCATCATCCCCAAATGTCTCCGTCCTCAATGTGCTGCCCGCGCTCTGTCTCTGCCTACAAAGACTTTCTTCCAAGGTATCCCCCATCTGAGCAAATTCTGCTTGTCCTTTAAGACGTAACCAATTGTCAGTTCTTCTGCTCAACTTTCCACTAATCCGTATTCATAACTAGTGCCGCGTTCCTGTACCACTCAGAACATGACTCTTGTGCACTTAAGACACTCGTAATGAGGGGCGCCTGGGTGGCTCAGTGGGTTAGAGCCTCTGCCTTCGGCTCAGGTCATGATCCCAGGGTCCTGGGATCGAGCCCCGCATCAGGGTCTCTGCTCAGCAGGGAGCCTGCTTCCTCCTCTCTCTCTGCCTGCCTCTGCCTACTTGTGGTTTCTCTCTGTCAAATAAATAAAATATTAAAAAAAAAACACTCTTAATGAGATTCTGACTTTGGCTTTTACACCTGACTGAAGTCTTTTAATCTCCTGGAGGGTAATAACCTCTAGATCTCAGTCACATTTTCGTTTCTCAGCCTAGCTCAGTACCTTACTCATAGTGGGTTCTTGGCAAATGTTTACTCGGCGAATGAACGTCCTGTCACAATGTATGATACTGCTTTCCGAAGATAGTTATTGGCTCGCTTGTTTGAGAAACTTGGGAATGATAAATAAGACGAACTAAGTAAAACTTGGACTAGAATAGCTGCCACTGGCTAGCAGGTGTTCCAAATCATGCTTATCCGTGAGGATGCTGAGCAGGTGCTGGTTCCCTTCTAGGGTATTAAGAGAATTCATAGCCAATATTGTTTTTTTCTCTCTCTCTTTCACAGGTGGTAGAGATCTAGGGGGGATTTTTGTGAGAAGTAAGTGCAGGAATAGGTTTTCCTTAGGAGTTCCCTGGAGTTGATATAATATAATCATTTTCAAATCACCAGCTTCAACTCTGAGACATCATTAGAATCAGGGTACTTCTGGCCTGATGGAGGGCCAGTATCTTAGAGACCTATGACTAAGATATCCCTTGAATTGCCTTGGACTTGTGTAACCAAGATAATGTATACTGGAGATTCAATATTCTTGACTATTCTTGAAAGCTGACAGTACAGGAAAGCTCAAACCTTTTGGATGCCTACCTCCAGAATTAGGATGGGGAAAGGTGATAAGCTGTGTCACTAAATAGAACAAAGCCTACGAGACTATAAAGAAAACAAAACAAAACATGAGTTTATTATCTTGCTTGCCAGGCAAGGGAAGATGTGACACCAAAAAAAACCTCACCAAACAGTTCATAGGAGTGGGCATGTGAAGTCGGGGTTAGAGGGATTTACCCAGTGGAATGGAGGTATCACGATGGTTGTGATAAGTAATGACTGAAAACTTCTTCTCCGAATGGAACAGAACGAGTCTATAATCTCTATGTGATGCAAGTTCATTGGTCAGAAAAGAGTCTCTAGTTGGGTTCCCATAAAGGTCTGACATGTCAGATTACTCAGAGTTGTGTCTTTTATTAGCTTAGGATGGTGGCTTGCTGACCGTTTTTACTTGTTTAACAACTTCACCTGGTTGAAAACAGTTTTAGGAAACTCAGCAAATTTTGTTTCTCTTTAGCACGTGTGACTGTAGGTGGGGTAATGGGATTTATCCCACAGAATTTGGGGGCGCACACCTGATCTGGCTTGAAGAAGAGTACAGCAGGGGCTCTCTACTGGTAGGGGAAAGCGAAAGATGTTACAAATCTGGGACTCTCAACAGGTAAAATTTATCAAACGCCGAAGGAAAGGACTTGGCTTTGGGGTGGAGTAGGCTTGGTTTTGCTTTGCAGGTTAGCCACGTCTTAGCTTTACAGATTCATCCAAGTCTCAGGTTTTGTGTGTGTGTGAAAAACACAGATGACAATATCTGTCTCCTGACACTTGCGGGGAAGATCCGGTCAAACGGTGTATGTGAACCACCTTGCATAGTGGCCTTCCCGCTGCTCACGGGATGGACAGTGACTCGCTAGCTTCCCTCCCTGTGAATCCCACCCCTGCAAGCCCGTGTATATGAATGCCCCGGCTGTCCCTCCATACCCTCCTGGGCTCCCAGCCTCCCGAGCACACCCCTACCTTGCTTGCCACCCTTTTCCTTACATTTCTCTTTTCATTTCTCCCTTTTCCTCTCAATACTTAAAATAATATATGCAGGCCCAAAGGTAACCTTTATTCATAGTCTTCACTCACAAACTAGATTATACTTCAGCACAGCACTCTTCTGTCCTGAATGATAAATAAGACAAACTAAATAAAACTTGGACTAGAATAAGATCCTAAATGCTTAGTGTTGAAAAAGTGAGCCGCTTTGGGGGAAAAGCAAATAGTCAAATGCAAGTCTAAAGGAGTTTTAGATTTGGGGACATCAGAGAACCAGCATCTTAGATGCCCAGAACCAGTGAGTATGTCTCCTCTTCATCCCCCGTCTCAAAGATAGGGCCCTGTGTGGTCTGTAGCATAATCCTACTTTAACTGTAAAGACCTGGTGTGACAGAGCCCAGAGCACTTTGGAACATTTGATACTCATTGAGCAAGGCTGAATGGCCGAGTATTCTTTCTGGTCATGGACAAAATGGTCACGGTGTGGGGATTCTAGGAAACCAAGGGATTCGTGGGATTATAAACTGTAAACTACTCAAATTCTTATTGAATGAGGTGGAGAACTGGGTACCTTGTTTAATCAAAAGATATACTACGCCTTCGAAAAGTCGAGTCTTCTGGGTCACTGTCCCTAAAACCCGAGGGGCACTGTGAATTTTCTCCAACATTCTCTTGCCAAATGTAAATTTCTTCCTCATGCCCCTGGAAGACTTCTTCTAGAGCAGTGACCAAAGTGGATGGTAGATCGGGACTTAGAATGGCTGCACTGTTGTTTTGCAACTTCTTTAGGCAGGTTGGAGACTAATGATTAGTGTTTATATGGCAAGGTCCACCCATGGAAGATGTGAACAGTGTCAACCTTATTGGGGCATGGGGGTAGGGAAGAGAATGCAGAGTAGGTAGGACAAGTTATAGGATTTGTTACGCTGCAAAATAACAATTAAAAAAAAAGAGATCCTGAAATCCAGGGCTTAGAAACAAGAAGGCTGAGTGGTCTTCTACATGTCCAGCACTTGTCAGTGGGTCATTCTGCTCCAAATGCTCAGGGACGCAAGCTACCCTCTCTCTGCCCCATAATCGGGAGAGCACATCCTGTTCCTCAGACCTGCCAGTGGAAGTGAGGACTTTTCAGCTCCCTCAGCTAGGAATCCACCCCCCCCCATCCTTTTTTGCCCTTATATTGTTACCCTGAACAAAGTAGGGAAGTGGGAAGTCCGGGAGAAAATGGACTATTTAGGGAGCACCGCTGTGTCTCATGTCATCAGATATCTATCTGCTTCCTTCCCAATTTAAAAAAAAAAATTTAATTATTTGGGGTGCCTGGGTGGCTCAGTGGGTTAAGGCCTCTGCTTTCGGCTCAGGTCATGATCCCAGGGTCCTGGGATCAAGCCCCACATTGGACTCTCTGCTCCGCAGGGAACCTGCTTCCTCCTCTCTCTCTGCCTGCCTCTCTGCCTACTTGTAATCTTTGTCGAATAAATAAATAAAATCTTTTAAAAATATATTTTAATTATTTATTTGATAGAGGAAGCAAGAGAGCACAAGCAGGGGGAGCAGCAGAGGGAAAGGGAGAAGCAGACTCCCTGCTGAGCAGGGAGCCCAACGTGGGACTCAATCCCAGGACCCTGGGATCATGACCTGAGCCAAAGGCAGCTGCTTAACCCACTGAGCTGCCCAGGTCCCCTTTTCTTCCCAATTTCGGACCATCTAAGAGTTTTGTATGATCTTTGCCTCTGGCACCAATTCTCGGACCAGTGAGAGCTGTACGGTCGTCACTCTGTTGGGTTATGACGGGACTCCTCTGGGCTGGAGGTCTCAGCAGCAGGAAGACAAGCGATCTACTGGCCCCGTATGAGCCCACACGGTGGAACAGAACAGGCAGAAGTAAAGAACGCATTTGTGACTGTGAAGTTTGTGCGTTCAGTCTTCTCACCAGAAAGAGGCGGCTTTCCTTCCACCTTCTGGCCTTTCCCCTGCTGTCTGAGAGGGTCTCACATTTCTAAATGTAATTTCTCCTGCTGCAGAATTCTTCCAGCTTCTCTAGGAATGTCTGCCCACCCATATGGATGGTTAACCCCTTGTCTCCGTCGATTTCTTCTCTTCCACTTGAGTGTAGGTAATCGTTACGTGTCTTAAGCACATTCTCTGTGCGAAGCCTGATACCCAGGTTGCACACTGACACAGACGGAGATGACCCAGGATTCTTAGTGGCGCTCAGATTCTCCTGGAAATAGGTAGGAAAGAGATGTTGGAGGTCACTTTTTGAGCTATTAATCTGTATTTTGTTCATTGTGGTTTTTCCTCTCTCATATATCAGACGCATGATTAAACCCTTCACATTCCCTGGAATCAGGAGTGTTTGCAGGGCAGAGAGGCAAAGAAAGCTGCTTGGAATCAGAGAACTTTCCTGCCTTTCTTGAAAGTGTAAGTAAGGGACAGTAAAGTGTCTGGTGGGAGAGGAGAACGGCAATGGGAGAGTGTCTTTGAAAGGAACAGGCAGGAAGATTGTGGTGCTGGGAAGCCGTGGTGATTGGAGCCCAGGAGCTGCCTTGCCCGCGTCCCAGGGTCGAGGAAGGACCACTGGGGGGGGCGGGCTCAGTTTGTGTCTCAGGGCGTCCATGGGAACTACGATTCCATGTGTCTTACCTTCTCCAAGGTTCAGTCTTTCCTTTCTTCCTTCCCGCCTCCCTCACGTGTTTCCAGAGTGGCTGCCGTGGACAGTGCTCGGACATGCTGTGTGGGTGCGGCGAGTAAGGGATGGTTCTTACGCTGGTGGCCCCGAGCTCAGCTGGGGAGACATAATTACAGTGTGACGAGTCAGAAAACAAGTCGAGTCTAAGCAGTCTGAGAGAGAGGAAAGGAAATGGCCAGCCCCCACGAATGAGTTCCTTCTCTCTCTGCGGTGAACTGCTCCTTCTTTCTCTGGTGTTGTGTCTCCCGAATCCTTTTCTCAAGCGGTTCTTTGACCCTTTGCTTTCTGAGATACATTCTCTGTCTCCTGTCTGTATTTCTTTCTCTCCAACAGCTGGAGAAGTTTATCAGGGGTTTATTCATGTCCTCTAGTGTTCTTCCGATCTTAAAAATGTAGGTGAAAAATGAATTTATTGAAAATTATTTGAGCAGCTCATAGATTTGGGGACTGGGAAGCTGAAAAGTCATTCTTGGAAAATGGCTTAGCAGGAGTGAAGTTCCCACCACTTGAAGAATCTGGGTTTGGCATCTCCATGGGTGCCTTGACACTAGGGAGGCCATTGCTGTGAATCATTTCTGAACTCCTTCTGCCTCTTTGAGTCCCTCCTTTAAGACTCAGAGTCCTGAGCAGAATCGTTGGATGGACCTGGGCTTGATGGGGCTTCTAGGATCCCATGTTGAGGAATGGGGCCCTGCTTCCACCAAAATTTCTTCTGAAATAGAAAGGTACTTGGTGGCCAAATTATATACATCTATAAAGGCCCTTTTCAAGTATCATGACCTGCCCGTATTTCATCAGGAGACTCCGATTCATGCCAGATCGTAACTCTGGTTCTGACCTGTCTCCCCTGCGGTGTCCTCACTTTCCAGGTGCCTTCAGAGCCTCCCTCTTGGCTGCTCCATGGCACTCCGAGCTGACACAGGCCGGGTTCATCAGCTTCCTTCCCCTTCTCATACTCTCTCTTGCTTCAAGGATCACTTGGGAAATGAGTTGAAATGCACATTCCCTGGATTCACACCACCTCCCCAGTTCTGATGTTTGGCCTCGGGAGCAGGGCCCCGGAATCTTCAGGTTTTGGCAGATGGCACATCCAATTTTGATAGCATAATGGTCGTTCTCTTGAGAAGCAGGGTTCTCATTGTTACAAACTCTTACCAACTTTTCCTCTTCATATCTGTCAAATTTTCCTGTTCTTTTCCTCAAAACAATATGCCTTCACTATTGCAAATAATGTCTTCAAGCCGTCTTTCCCTATTGTTGGCTTTATTATCTAACTGTCCCTCCATCGCTATCACAGAACTTCTCAGAGGCCTCTCTGCTTCTGCTTGGTGATAGCCTCAGGGGGACAGAGGGAAACTGCCTTCTGCTTTCCACTCCCTTGAGATTTGGCTGTACTTCCAGAAAGTGGGTTTTGCGTGACTGCTCCCAGGGATACGGCATTAGGTCCTGGCTGATGGGCGTGAATGCTGCCTGTAAACCACCGTATCTGATGCAAACCGTCCTGGTCCTGATCGTCATCTACGGCAACTCTGCTGCGGCTTCTGGTCTGTAGCCCAACAGGCCGTCACTAAGGCACACCGGCACGCGTCCCACCACAAGCCACAGTAGTCGTCGAAATGACCTCCTGCAGAGTGCGTGCTGACCATGACCTGCCGCGAATATTTACTCCCTCATTAGGGCAGATTAAGATCAAGCCCGTATGCTTTTCTTTGGCATCTTTCCTTCCAGACTTACCAGTGTGTTTGTAAGTTTGTTTTGTGCCAGGAGCTGTCTCTGTAAAATCATTCAGAGGGTTCTGCCATTGTTTACTCCCCTGGAACGAACAGTCTCCAGTAAGTCAGGGGTTAGAATAAGAGGCTGCTTCCTTCCACACTGACAGGTTGGTTTTTGTTTTTTTTTTATTAAGAGTATTATACAATTTTCCTTTCTCCTGTGCTTTATATATTGATATGGCTTTATGTCTTTTCTCACCTTGAAATTTTCTTTATAGATTTTAATTTAAAAGTTGAAGAGGGAGATCTCAATTTCCTTGATTCTTTGACCTCTGAGTTAGAAGATGGTCGTAGTAGTAAATCATTAGAGGCAGAGAGGCGAAAAAGTACCCTTTGTTCTGGGACAATTCTATGTCATAAATTTGGCCTTCGACTTACAAGAATGCTAAACACCAAAAAGAGAAGCATCTGTGGGCTCTGCTCCTGACCTTGACCAAGGAGTAGCCTAGTCTGATGCAGCCTGTCAGAGCATGAGCATCCGCGCTCCTTCACTCCTGGCAGAGACGCGCACTTCCTGATTAGAGCGAAGGGACGGGCAGTGGACCCAGCGGCTCTGTGCAAAGGCTGAATGCATACGGAGCTGCCACCGGGGGCTGCCCATGTCCTTAACAACTGTGGCATGTGGGAATCTAAGTTCACACACTCCCATGCGGGAGAAGTATCACCTTGAAGTTCTCTAAGTCGCTCTAATTCTGTTGCTAAACATCTGTCTCTCTACGCTGCCAAGAAATTCAGTGTCCTACTAAGGGCTTCTCAAGGTTCTGGGCTTTATACTGTCGAGACTACCTGTTCACGTGTCATCACCGAGACATTTACTGTCCTTGTCTACACATTCGCTGTAGGCCTGGGAGCTCTCCCGAGGGGAGGAAGGAAGCTTAGCCAGCCGGTAGTAGCACGCCTCCCCTCTGACGTCTTGCTGCTTCTCTCCTGACACGGTCCATCCCCCCGCACAGGACAGCTCTTTCTGGCTCACACGAAGCTCCGTCCTTTGCCTGCTTCTCTAGTCCACTCTGCTTTTCCCCCCTCAACCCTGTTCTTGGATGAATTATTAGCAACCCAAACTTCGTTTACCTTTTCTTGAGAACGGGGAGGACCAGGGCTCAGAAAGTGAGTGGACATGTCTGCATCCCATCATTCCGGTGTAGTAGAGAAAAAAAAAATGAAGAAGTCTGATCCTAGAAGTCTTGTATGCTCACACGTGAGCATTGGTTCAGTTCCCGCTATGTCTAAAATTCGTAGGCATGCGTCCTTCTCATGGATTGGAGCTGGCTCTGTGTTAGACACTCCGCAGAGAACTGAGGGCACATCGCAGTCCTTGCCAACATCAGCAGGGTTCCAGGGGGCAACCAGCAAAAACAAACTCGTCAATTTAAGCAGAAACCTCTGGGGGGCTCAGGGACGTGTCTTCCTCCAAAATAAAAAGAGCAAATGAAGTGATGTGTGCAGTTAGCCAGATGAATGAGTTCCGAGAATAAGCAGTGAGAGAAGAGAGAGAAGAAATAAGGCAGGGCCGAGACTGGAGAGGAGAAAAGGACACGGAGATGAATCACATGATCTCCGCTTGGACGAGACCTCCGTGCACCTGCGGGCGCACCATGTGAGGACGTCCGTGTGAGGCAGAGCTTGGCCACGGTTCCTTGGAGAAGCAGCTACAGCTTTGGTGTTCCTAGAAGGCAAGTCGGTCTGGAGCACCGTGGAGCCTCTTGGCTCCGACGCCGGGGCAGAGCTGGTGTTCCAGTCCTCTGCTCCCGGGGCAGGAGGACAGGCTGTCCTGCACGACGAGCAGAGCACCCTAAATGGAGAAATCACTTTAAAACTTTCTTCCTTGCAGCCTTGCCTTGTCAGCGATAAATTGTCCCACCTGAGTTTGGAAGGAACCTCCAGATGCCGTCTGATTTTTGTTGTTCATATTGAACATCTTCCGGAGAATACCATCTCCATGGGGTCAAACCCAGGCACGTCCAGATGCCGTTTGACCTTGAAGCTGTTCACTTGTCGTTGATCAGGGCAGTTGTGTTGGCCACGTGTGCTGTCCGTCGCATTGACCTTGCCGGAGCTTGCGTGGTTGTGTTCAGTACCATGGCTATTTGGAAACCCACGATGCCTGACACGCCTGGAAGGGGAACGTGCGCAGGTTGTTCACGTGGGTTTTAGTCTCACGGCTGTAAGCACATCTGCAGGAATGGGCGCTCTTCCTTCTTCGCGGACAACTCCATCTTCCTCATCCCCACACCAGCGCTGCCCCTACACAGCAGGCAGGGATTTGAATTCAAGACCGGGGTCAGGGTCTGCCTGGCCTCTAGAGCAGAGTTAGAAGGAATATTTCTCCTCGAATTACTGAAATGTGGTAACAGGAAGAGAAAAGTTAAGGGCTCTGAACAGGCCAAACCGGCCCAAACTGGGAGGTAGCTGACTTGTAATGAGAAAGGGAGTTCCTTCACCCTTGTGTGTGCGTGTGCACGTGTGTGTTTGTGAATGGTGAGGAGCCATGCCTTACCGACACATTCCTTCCAGTTGGTTAACAAAGCCGAGTCCGGTGGTGGTGTATGGGTGCTGAACGTGGGGTAGGAGATAAACTGAGGGCCGTGGCCTTGTTGTCCATCAGGAAGGATCCCTGGGCAGGGGTGCGGCGTGCTGGGGCGGCCCCGCCCCTCTGTGAGCGGCTGGTGTGGACGAGGACAGTAAACGCCGCAGAACACGGTACTAAAGACTCTCGTGTCCCCGTCAGAACTGAGTTAGACTTTCTCAGCATGAGGGCAGGTAAAGGCCCTGAATCAGATTTAATTGGATTCAGATATCATCATCTCCTATTACAAATCAAGAAAACAACCTGTAATGTCATTGCAAGATTCCTGTAAGGCCACGTTAAGATGAGGAAACAGAGTTTTGGTGTGAATTCTGTGAGTACTTAAAGCTTTTTGATATTGCCATGGACGAGACCGGCGCTGTCCAGTGGAACTTTCTGGGTGGACGGAAGTTCAAGAGCTGTACCGTCCAGTCCAGTAGCCACCGACCATATATGGCTATGTCAACTTAATTTTAATTACTGAAATCAAATAAAATTAAAAACTTAGTTCCTCCGCCATTCTAGCCACATTGCAGGTGCTTCATAGACCTATGCGGCTACCATACTGGACAGTTCTGGAGCCAAGAGTCTTGTTTCTAGGCAATTTCTCTAGTTGGGATTTGAGAAATAGTTTTCAAGTTTTGTGTTCAGTCTGCCTGATTAGAAGGGGCTGCTTCAAGTGCTGTGTCGGGAAGGACGGGGACCCTACTTGGACATACCGGGAAAGAGTGCGGTGGATGACAACGTGCGTGTGGGAAAAGTTGCCGTGGCGCGCTTCTCACTTCTCCCCCATTTCCTATTTTAAATGTTTCCTCATGTCAGAGAGGAAATTTTTCACCCCACCGGTTCCTGTGTGGTCCCGTTTCCCATATGTTTGGATAACCCGTCTCTGGGAGATTCTGTTTTCACTCTCCATAAAGGGGGAGATACTGAAGCTCATGCCCCATTCCCCCCAAATCACACTCAGTCCCATACATACCACACTATCGCAGGAGAAGACTCAGGGACATGGGGCCAGGCAGGCCAGTTTTGGGTAAATGAGGTCAAAGGGGAAGGAAAGAACCAGTGGTCAAATTCACGCATTCTCTTTCCGAGGAAGAGCAATTGGCAGCATCAGAGGAGACGATACGTGGCCACAGGCTGTTATCTTCTTCCTTTGAACCCAGGGATGATTTTCTACCGATCGTACGCCGTGGCTCTCTGGAAGGATTAAATGTATTGACCTCTCACTGTCAGTGTTTCCGTAGTTTGCTCAAGGACCTTGGGGGAAGGATAAAAGAGAGTCCTGTAGTCTGGATTTCTTTTTGAGGAAAAGGACAAACTCGTTATTCCTCTTACTGTGTGTGAGTCTGTGCTTTCCCCAAGAGACATGTTCTTCTTACGGTCAGGACCCTCTGCAGAGGAATGGCTGGCACGCTGGGGTCGAAAGCTGCACACAACGTGGAGTGTATTGAGCTGGAACTTGACAGAAAGCCTTGTTTTTAAGACCACCTCAGCGCTCCACGATCCGACTTTCCTACTTCAGTGGCTAAATGAAGATTCTCGGGGACATGAAGCCAGTTCAGGCTGAACTGCCAATAGCTACATCAGAGCAGCTTTTAACCCCTGGTATTCTGAGGACGACATCCGTGCCGGTTCCCCATGGTCTCCGTCCTTCATCGTTAGGACACTTCACAGGGTACGGTGGGCATCTTGAGCTGGAAATATGGATGTGTTTACTCTATGTGGCCAAGTTAAAAATGGGACTCTCTATACTGTATCCAAATACAGTATAGCCATATATATACACACACACACACATAATGTGTAGAGTATGTCCATGTATATAGGGATTTATGGGTATTATGTACTTAGTCCACATTTTAGCAAGGCTTGGCTGCCACCTGGTGGAGGGAATTCTCCAGTGTGTGCATTTCAATATTGAACAAATAAGCGAGATCCATCTGTCATTAACTATCTGTTGGGCTGTCTGGGAAAATGTTCTGAAACAGTTTGGTGGCCTTTGGGGAGTTAAAGACTTTCATGAACATAACTGTGTTTGTGGTGTGTCTGTGGAGTTGAGGGCGTGTCTGTGGGGTCCTGCCTGTCGCCAGTGGGATTACTCAGGAGCAACCAGCCTCCATCGCCGGAGCTCGGGTCTTCTAGGGTTCTCTCCAGCCGTGAGATCGTGCAGGATTACACCCAGGTCAGGGAACAGCTCGCGGGCCTGGGCGGCCAGGGTTCTTGCTGCAGGCCGGAGCTAGAGGAGAACCCTGTCCATTCCGTCCGGGTGTGAAATCTCCTGGAAGCCACCCGCCCCTGGGGCAGGGCTCGTGGAGCAACCCGGAGCAGGAAGGAGCTCTCATTTCCCTTTAGGAGAGGACAGCCGTGTAAGTGAGGATAGAGCGGCAAAGCGGGCAAGAAAACTGTAGCAGCGCTAGGCACCTGCGAGCCTTTGTTTGCTTCAGTTGCTGTCTTCCTTTCTGATGTCTTAAAAAAGGACCACACATGCCCCAGGAAAATGGTCTTGTTGCCTTTGAGTTCTGATACAAGGAAGACGCTTGAATTTTGTGGAACGATTAGTATAATGACATGTGGGATCGTACTGAGCCCCTTTCCCCAAGCTGCTTGGTCCGTGAGCCTGCCACGGTCCCCTCACTGACACCGCCATCTGTCTTGTTCTGCCCCAGGGTTCCGGGGTGTGTCAGGTCAGGCGTGGGCCCCAACACTGCCCCGCCCCCAGAGAGGCTGAGGCAGCCATCAGTGGAAGGCCCCGGTTTCGGTGACCCCAGTGGCTGCCTGGAAACCCTAGTGAAAGTCGGGAGAAGGTGCATGGGGCCGAGCTTGTGAGGAGGCCGGGGGAGAGCACGGGGCTCGCAGAACTGGCAGCAGTGTGGTGAGCGGCGGGAGAGGGAGGCCGAGGGTGGGTGACACGCGACCTGCTAGGACCACCTGGAACCTTCGCCTGATGCCGCTTGGCTAACCCGGGAGCCACACAAGCAGGCTCTCATGCGAAGCAGGTCACTCTGGCTTCGGTGTGGAGACACGATGGGAGGGAGACAGAACCTGAGGAACAGAGACGAGCGGGGAGGTGTGGGGTGGGCAGCCGGCGTCTGCTGGGGAGCCCCGAGAGCCGGGTCTGGCTCTGCTGTGAACTTTGCCTGAGTGATGTAAGCCTCTGGCTGCACCGTTTGCTTATCTGCGAGTTGGAGTTAAAACTTCCTGAATCTGAGCGTTATTTTCAGAATTAACTAAACACACTTGCTAACTAAGAGATGCTTCCGGAATTCCGCTTGGGTGTGAGGGGTGCGGCGGAGCGGGGCGTGGGGGACACGGTATGGGGGGGAGCTTGGCCCCCTCTGGTGGTGCCGACAGCCCAGCTAAGCACAGCTAAGTCCATCCCCAGGCCCGGTAACCAGATGATGTCTCGGGACACAGGGAGGCTTATCTCGACCTGGTATCTCCACGGGTTTCGGATGGAGCCAGAGCTATTTCTGGTATAGAAATGTCAGCACCAAACGGCGGCAGGCCACTCGGAACAGCAGCGCGGAGAGGTGCCAGCTGGCATTTGCTTCCCGCTGAGTTCTGCATGTATGAAAGCAGACTGAGAAACATTGTAATTAACGATCCTGGAGTGATGGTATGTTCCTACAGTAAAAACAGGTGATGGATTTGAAACGCAATTTGAACCTAATCATTTGGGTGAGGTTATTTCATAGTTGACTAATTTAGCAAACCATTTTTAAAAAGTGCTAATTAAAAATTGCCTGAGGTTATCATTTGCTGCCAGAACGACAGAAAAATGGGCAGAGAAGGGTTTCAGTCCAGCTAATTATTGAATAAAGCATAATACTTGATTACCATGGCGGCTAATTTTTTAAATGGGGATCTTTTCTCGGGCACATCTTGTTATTTAGGGGAGTAGGTATCGAAAGACTAGAATGACATAGTGTCTTACGTGGTTCGTTTTGCTCATCAGCAGATCCAGCAGCATTAGGGCGAGTCCATTCTTACATACTGGACTGAGGAACCTCGGGGCCCGGCTGGCCGTCTCCTAAGTCTGAGCTGGCCGGGAAGCCCACCACCCAGAGCACACGGTTATCACGTCTGTTCTCATCAGCAGCATCTGGTGGTTCAGCTAGAACAATTAGTGAGCGGGAGGGTGGCTGGTGTAATTCTTCCTAGTGCTTTTCCACTTCCCTTGGAGTATCCTAAAAATTAGTTTTCTCCAGGAGGTCTCGGTAAGAATGAGACTGTAAGCTCTAAGGAGACACACACCACGTTGGTCTCATTCCGTGTTTGTCTCCCATGCTGGCCTGTGGGAAATTCTCCATAGGCGCTTGCTGAATGCAGGCATCCAGTATGTGCCAGGTGTTCTAGGGTCTTGGGTTGCATCAGCGAATAAAACATTTTCAGCAGGAAGAAGAGAGAGAAAATAGTAAGTAAATAGATGATAGGTAGGCTAGAAGGTGACAAATTCTTTGGAGAAAATAAAGCAAAGTAGCAGGGATTCTGAGTGCCAGGGATGCGGTGGGGTGGGATGGGGTAGTGGGCACATTTCTTTATTAAATGGCATGCTTCGGGTGGGTCTGGTTGAGAAGGTAAAGTCTGAGAAAGGATTTGAAAGTGGGGCAAGGGTGCTGGCCAAGTGGGCATCTGCAGAGGAACATCACGGGCAGAGCAAAGCCCTCCAGCAGCCGTGGGCTGGGGGTGTCTGAGGAATAGCAGGGAGGCCCGTGAAGCTTGAATGGAGTGAGCAGGCGGACAGTCCGGAATGAGAAAGAGGTTATGGTTGGGGGGTGGGGACAGATCATCTGGGGCATTTGGGGTATTTCCCCCTAAACTACTGCAGAGCTTTGTGTGGAGAAACGGAATGACTGGATGTGACTCCTGGGCTGAGAATAGTCCGGGGAGGAGGACGCAGAGAAGTAGTGGCCCCTGGGGGGGATCTGCAGTGATTTAGATGGGCAAGAGCAGGGCTCGGGCCGAGACGATGATGGCAGAGACGGTGAGAAGTGGGCAGATTCTAAGTACATTTTGAAAGTAGGGCTACCAGTTGTGGGAGAAAGAGGAGGCGGGAGTAACTCAGGGATTTGGGCTTGAATGCCTACAAGGATGGGGTTGCCATCAGCTGCGGTGGGGAAGGTCCTCATTGGAGCGGGCTTGGGGGGCACCACAGGGCTAGTGGGGGGTGTGCTGGGTGTGAGGAGTCTCGGACATCAGAGTGGAGATGCCAAGTAGACAGTGGGACAGGTGACTCCATACAGACGTTTGAGGCCCCAAGTACCAGGCGAAATCACCAAGACAGTGAGCGGACACAGTGTAAAAGAAAAGAGGGAGGAGCACCTGGGTGGTGCAGTCGGTTAAGAATCCAACTCTTAAAAAAAAAAAAAAAAAAAGAATCCAACTCTTGGGGGCACCTGGGTGGCTCAGACCATGACCTCCAGGTCCTGGGATCAAGCCCCATGTCGTGCTCCCAGTTCAGTGGGGAATCTGCTTCAATCCCTCCCTCTGTCTCTCACCCGGCTTGTGCTCTCTCTCTCTCAAATGAATAAATTTGGAATGAATAAAAAAAGGAGAAGGAGAAGAAGAAGAATCCAACTCCTGGTTTCAGCTCAGGTCATGATCTCAGGGTCATGAGACTGAGCCCCAGGTACGGCGCCATGCTGGGCATGGACCCTGCTTGGGATTCTTTCTCTCCCTCTGCCCCTCTGCCGCCCTCCCTCCACTGCCCCCTAGCACTCTCTCTAAAGAAAAAAAAACAAAAGGAAAGAGGAAAGACTGACCTAGGAGCAGTGCATTGGGGCTAGGGGAGAAGCTTCTAGAAGGTGAAGAGAACTAGTGACCAGTGAGTTAGAAACAAAACAAGGAGACAGTGGTTTCTGGAAGGGAAGGGAAGAACATGGTCATTAAATAGTTAAATAGTCCTGCTAGGTAGTCGAACCAGGACTGAGGCTTGATCACTGGCTTTCCCCATCTGATACCGTGTTGCCCTTAAAGACAGTGGTTTGGTGGTGTGGGCGGGGGCACGGCGTCACCCCAAAGTGGGTTTAAGAGAGAAGTGGGAGGAGGCGAATAGGGAAAAGTGCCTTTATTTAGACAACTTGAGAGGAGTTCAACCACAAAGGAAAACTTAAAGAAATGAAGTGGTAGCAGATCGAGGGAGCAGTGTCCGTAGAAGAATTTAAGGTGGTTTTGTTTGCTGATGCCAGGGGGGTGGTCCAGGGCGGAGGAAAAATTGGTGATGTCGGTGACTAGATTCAGGACATGTTGTCTAATTGCTGGACACCATGGAGGACCCACTACAGAACAGCATATACGTATGTTTGTACATATTTAACTTAAAACGAGGCCGTCGTCATGGCTGTGTGTTTTTCTCTAGCTATTTTCCGGTGCAGAGGAGGCAGAAATTTGGACTTCCTCAGGGTTTGAACTTTGCAGGTGAGCACGAGGGAGGGTTGAGGGTGTTGGGATGGGTGAGATTGTAAGGACTGAAATGGAATTCGAGGGGGAGGCACTCTGTAATGTAATGTTTGTTGAATGAATATCTGATTGAATGAGAAGTTGAAATTTCATTGAAAGAAGAGAAAAAAAGTGTGTGTTTTAGAAGAATGGAATAAATGCTGTCCCTCAGTGTCCGAGAAACTACAGAATGAATCAGATAGTCGGGGTCTCCATGCTGGGGGCCATCCGGTGTCCTGGGTCTGTCTGTCTGTGTGCTCCTGGTCAGGAGGGCCGTGGAGAATCTGACCGTGCCTGCCTCCGCGGGTCCTTTTGGGCCTGTCTGCTTGTGCGAATGTCTTTGTAGTGTTAGGAAGTATTTTTTTAATTAAAATGTGACAATGTATTTTTTTATGACCTATATTTTAAATAGTACAGTAATTCAAAAAATAAAATGTTATGGAACATGCTTATTTTCTTTAAAAATATAGGAAAAAGACAGAAGTAGATAGAAGAAAAAGTTACCTACAATTTCCTTAAGTCAAAGCTAACCACGGTAAAAATTTAAATATATTCTCTTCCAGTGTTGTCTGGAATTTCAAAAATGTTCCTGTGCACGGTGTCCCTTCTGCTCTTACCACCCGCCCGGGCAATGGACTGCTGCCGGGACAGTCATCCCGTCCCACGCGTTAGGGAGTCGTGTCCATGCTGGAACCTGGTCTTCCTTAGCGTTCCGAGTGGGTTAGGAAAGGAAGCCGACTTCCGTCTCTCTTCTCTCCCCACCAGTGTCACCTGAAGTTCAGGTCTACTCGGGCCTGCGGTCTTGTCCGCGTTCCTGCACGCCTTTCCGCTTCTGTGTCCCCCATCTCCCCGCTGTCTCCTGCGCTCACCCAGCGCGGTGACGGGAGCCAGTGAGGCCACCCCGCACCCCAGTGTCGGCCTTGCAGGAGACGCTCAGATCTGGGTTAAAGGACAGCGGCACGTCAGTTCGGAAAGTCGCACTGAACTGGATTTTCTCCTTTACTGGACGTTACCTCGTTATCATAGTGAAGCCGCACGGGGTTCGGCGGGACCTGCCTGGGACTCTGGCCCGCACGGAAACAGACTCACTTTCATCTCCGTCCTTTCCTCTGGGTCCTCAGAGAGGTCAGACGCTTTGCCAGCCAGAAATCTGCAGCCTAGGACGCTGCCTGGCAGATGGTAGCAGTAAATTTTCAGTGAGGCCCTAAGACTACACTTGTAAACAATACAAACATCGTTTTTTTTTGTTGTTGTTCCTTATACTTTTTATTTATAATATCTTTACAATAAACATGTATTATTTATAAAGGGGAGAATCCAGTGTTTTCAAGGGAGGGAGAAAATACTCTGATTACTAAAATAAAAATTTTGCATTCCAACTCTATTCCAGGTTTAGACTGATTAACATCTGGAAAAATGGGGCGCCTGGGTGGCTCAGTGGGTTAAGCCTCTGCCTTTGGCTCAGGTCATGATCCCAGGGTCCTGGGACCAAGCCCCGCATCGGGCTCTCTGCTCCGCGGGGAGCCTGCTTCACCCTCTATCTGCCTGCCTCTCTGCCTACTTGTGATCTCTCTCTCTGTCAAATTAAAAAAAAAAATCTTGAAAAATGAGTCTGTCACCTGTTTAATTGTGGGCTAGTTTGCTTTAAATTTGGGAAAACCTCTAGCCTCATTCACAGGGAGAACGGATGAGCGGCTGGACTTTGCACTTAGCTATTTGTACCTAGCATCTCCCAAGCATCGCTTCTGATGGTGGCTGTAAGCCGTGCAATCGAGGCAGCCGAGGTCTCCTGTCCCTGACTTCACGTAGGTCTGTGCCGGCTCTCCTGGGAGGTGACTCAGCATGGAGTCTTGGAGCTTAGAGGCTGGGACCCCACGAATGTTTGTTAAGCCTTGGACTGAACCCCGGGGTGCTCGACCTGGCGAGAGGGAGGGGAGTGCATTCTGTGGTTTTCTGATGGCAAAACTGTCAGATTCTTTTTTATGTTAAGATGAAATGTGCCTCCCATAAAGTCTCCAAAAGGTCTGGTATATGGAATGTTTCAAGACAGCCAGAATAGGAATAAGTGGAAACTATAGTAACTTGGGGCTTTTGTTACTCTGAATTTGTAGTCAGTCCATTCATCTCATCCCCTCTGACTCTACTATTACCTGATTTTTGTGCCGTGGAGCTTCAGCTCTTATAAATCACACACCTACCCAGGAGAAAGGTTGACCTTAGAGCGACTTGTGGCAAGCTATTTGTTCGTGAAGACGGGAGTGAGTAACGGAGGCATCTGGGTGATTAATGACCTTTATGTATTCATGTGGACACACAATTACTAGCAAATCTCATTTAGAGAAGAAATTATAAAAATGAGTTGTGTGTCCACTTAAAATTGAGAGCAAGTTTTTTTTTTGTAGGAAAACTTTCTCCCTTAAAAAAAAAAATCTCTATCCCACTCTCATTTAGCCTTAAAAAGAATATATTGGCTTCTTCATGATTTAATCTGTGACTTTTTCCTCATAAAATCATTGTCCAGCGCCACTGGCATACAAATATTCAAACTGACTGTGTTGCTCAATTCCTTGCAACGGAATTGAATAAAAACTTGGATTAAAAGGTCAACTTTAAAATATGCACAATAAATTCACCAACGAAAAGCTTCCCAACAACTTTCTGCACCATTTCTCCTCATCTCATTTCTCATGGAGGCTCCCTGAATTTTAAGGCCTGCAAGTAAGAGAGCAGAATGTGTAGACCACTGGGGCCTAGGAAACTTTTTTTCATGAATAGGGAATGAATAGTAGAGTGGAAAATACTTCTTGAATTAATGAAGTTGACACAGTAGAGAGAGAATTGACAGATACTTTATATTTCCTATGGTACAAAAAAAAAAAAAGAGTAAAACCTCTCTATTATTTTAAAAAATCCCTTACTCTATACCCTTCATATATTTGGTCCCAAAGCCATAGTGTTGAAAGCCTTGCTATTTTTGAGATGATTATTTTTCTAATTTTATAACAGACGATAGTAAAACCATTGGGGTTATCCAGCAGGAATTGGTGGGACGAGGTATAGGAATTTTTGTGTGAGTAGAGTGTTACTGTAACACAGCCTGGTCGTGCGTTCTGCAAATATTTGCTGAGTAACTACATAAATAAGATAGGAAGACAGGTTTTTTGGATAAGGTAATTTTTAAGTAAAAATTAATCTTTTTGTGGCATTTATACTTTTTAAAAAGTTAACAGTGTTACCCTATTACTAGAGAACACTAAGTCAGAATGACAAATAATGAGGTTTAGTATGGGTAATTCAGTTGGAGATAACACACTATTTTTTAAAAAATGGTTTTTTACTCCTGAGGCTAGTTTCTTGTGCATGCTGAAGGTGTACTTTGTGAACAAGTAGACGTAAACACAAAGAGAATATCGGAATTGAATGTCATGTATTTCAATATAACATACATTCTTGTCTGCAGTCTACTTCAACTTTGTACAGCCAGGGTTGTTCCTTGAACCTCCAAAGCTGAAAATAGGTCCAGCCACAAGATTTCTAACTCTGAAAAAATTGTTAATCTCATAGTCTTTCCTTTTTTTTTTTTTTTCCTGGCAATTTAGGTCAATCACACATGCTTTTTCACTTATTTTGACCTTGATTCTTTTAGTCCATACTGATTTCCCAAACTTCTGTCCTTTCTTGCCTCATGGCTTTCATTTTTCCTTCCCTATTTCAAGCAATTTAAAATTCCTTGGCCTTCTGAGTGTGTTACTAGCTGGGCTTTGCTCTGCATGAGGTCTTTAAACCAGGCCTTGGTGTTTTGAACATTGTTTCCTTTTTCAGATATGTGAGTGGGCAGGTAGATTTAGCCCGGTCTGTCCAATCTAGAACTGGGGATTTTATCTTTCAGATTGAGGAAACTATTTCAGTGAAACTTGAGCAGATCTACTTAAATCTTAGATAATTCAGGATAGGAAGAAAAAGAATAGCAGTTCCCAGGGACTCGGGAAGCCACACACTGCTCGTGGGGTCGGGGTACAGGTGGGAGGCTCGTTCGTGCACCAGAGCACCACACACGGATTTCCTGCACACCTGCTGCCGACCAGACCGACGCGGAGACCAGCGATACAGTGAGATACAGTGAGTCATGAAGTCCGTGCTCCCAGGGGGTCTGTAGTCTAGCAGGGACTCACTGTGGTAAGCAGCTAAGCACAAAATTAATTATGCCTCTCCGATGGGACTCTGTTCGGTTCTGCAGAATTTTATACCCCTCATTTCCCATGTTTGTTGTTCAGAATCTACCTGGCTATGAACTACTCACTAGTCTTTAGGATTGGAAGGTATTTCTAAAAGCAGTATTTAAGGTATGGTTTGTAACCTTTTATCAATGCCTTTTACTGTTAGTTAAAAACCTTTTCCCACCTTTGGACTAACACAGTATTGTGTGGCTTTGATTTCTTGGTTCTCGGGGATCTGTAGGTCTATTATGAGAAATTTCTTATTTCTTAACTCAGTGATTTCAGGGTCTTGTTTATGGTTTTTCAAGTCACTTGCAGGGACGGCATTCATCTTTTTATTTTGCTGCATACAAAGTCCTTGCTTTCAGGGGTAGAATTAAGTACACAGTGAGCAGGTCCTTCATAACCTGTGAGGAAAATGATGTTGCCATGACCTCTTCCTGGGGTCGTGAGCATCGCTGTTCTGTGTACAGTGGGAAGATCACACGGTAGCGCTGAGCCTCCAGGGGCGCCAAGCCAGTGGAGAGTAATTGATCGTGCCTGCCCGGAGAACTGTTCTAAGATGAGGCTCAGAAGGGGGCTCATCAAAAAAGAAAACTGTGATGGATAAGTGAAATCTGCCGTGGGCAAGGAAGGGACGGGTACTGGAAGTGCGAGGAATTTTCCATTCCCGGTACACTGACTCCCTGGGAATGGCTTGACCTTGTGGCTTTGATTTTCGTTTCTTTCCGGGTGGAAGGATCATTTATTTTATGCTGAGAAGAATGTTTTAGACACAACTTAAATAATCTAGCTCTCCTCCCCACTCCTAATGAAGTTAAATTGATGTTCTCGTTCCCGAATAGTATCACACTCGGGCTGCTGTCATTGGTAGGCGGTTCCTCTTAGCACGCAGGTAAGAATGACCTGTCGTTACAGAGGGGAAGGTAAAGTGAGTTAGACTCCTGTTGTCTTAGGAAGAGTAGGCTTGATGCACAATCTGGTATTTACATACACAGTTTTTAGAAGGTCCTTTATGCATTCCACTCTACCCCTGGGTGTGTTTTTTTTCTATATAGAATAGATTTCTGGATGTTTTCATTTCAGTTTGGAATAAAATTACTAAAGCATATTGTGTGTGCACACACTGTTTTTTGTTTTGTTTTTTGTTCAAAAGATTTTATTTACTTAGGCAGAGAGGCAGGCAGGGTGGGGTGGGAGAAGTAGGCTCCCTGCTGAGCAGAGAGTCCGACACAGGGCTCGATCCTAGGACCCTGAGATCACGCCTGAGCTGAAGGCAGAGGCTTAGCCCACTGCTCTTGTGTGCAGTTTTATGTGTGTCTGGGTCATATGACAGAATGCGTTTCTAGTGGGTTGTGATCAGTATAGTTGGAAAGTCACCATTCAGACCACACCCTTTTTATAACCATGGACCCTAGGGAATAGAAGAGTTTCTTACTGCTTACTGACTTGGCCTATGTCCTCTGTCTCAATAACATCCAGTCCATGTGCTGCTTTATTTTGACTGTTCAGATAAAACTCTGGAAGATGTGAATTTGAGCTGGGGTAGTAAGCAAGGTCTGTTTAAAACGCATTCCGCATCCATGGACGCAAACACAAGTGGTGAGCACTTAGCTTCCTGAACGCGCATGCGGTTCCAGCCACCTCCCCCTCGCTCTCAGAGTCCGCGGTGACTACCGGGATGGCACCAGTCCCCATCCCAAGGGAACCTCGCTCTGTCTGCCTAGTAAAAATTCGGGAATAGAGCTGTACTGCCCTGGCCGTCTTCCATCTGGGAGAGTGGACCCCTTCGAATTCCTTGGACCACACGCAGCTTATATCTCAGAGTCCCTTGTGACTGCCACCAGCATCCCGGGAGCTGTGGCCGTTGTCATCTCCCGGCCGCCTGTGGAGAAAAGTGAGCAGAGCGTGCTTTCAGTGGTCAGTGACTTAGGTGACCACATGTTATTTTGGGGTCACCATCACTAGATTTATAAAAGCCGTATGTCCGACCCACCTAAAGAAGAAACAGATTGAAGTCAAAGGGGCCAGCAGGGCCAGCTCCCATGTCCTTCACGGCTATGAGCTGGAGGTCAGGATCCAAACTGAGCGGAGGGTGGGAAGGGGGCTGCCCGGGGCCCTGAGATCTCAGCTCTTAGAAAAAACATAGCAGATACGTGTTAGATGATGTGGCGAGAAAGCACAAAAGAGGAAAGTAGTACTTCGGTAGCTTTAAGGAATGGAATGGGGTCAAACACCGAATTGTTCAATAGCCGGGCAGGAGGGGGAGAGGCGCCCTTCCCTGGAACAGAGAGCCTGTGGCTCCCGCGTGATATGGAGGCGGTGAGTGAGGGCTGTCGTCCGGCTTGCCCCCTCGTGCTTACTGCGTTTCAGACACTCTCTTCTTTTTGCTAAGTATCCCCTTAGTAATGGTGCTAAGATTTTCAGGAGAAATAGGACATGCATTATTTTGGCGGTAGATTTTTATTTATTTATTTTTTTAAAGATTTTATTTATTTGACAGAGATCACAAGTAGGCAGAGAGGCAGGCAGAGAGGAGGAAGCAGGCTCCCTGCTGAGCAGAGAGCCTGACGTGGGGCTCGATCCCAGGACGCTGGGATCATGACCTGAGCTGAAGGCAGAGGCTTTAACCGACTGGGCTATCCAGGCGCCCATGGGGTAAATTTTTAAAACAATAGTCATTTATGTGCTGAGAATACATTTCTGGTGATGAAGATGTAATGGCTGTGCCTCGGCTTCTAAGTGAGAGGAAAAGTACTCAGAGTGTCGAGAGTGCCACGCGCGCTACCCACCACCCCTCTGCTCCTTTCCAGCTTCTTCTGGTGCAGGGGTTGCCCGGAGGTCTTAGGCACTAGGTTTTTCCACTGGAGGTTCTGAGTTAAAGGACCTCGAGTGACCTTGGCTCTGGTTTCTTTGCACTTGTGTCTGCGGTGAATGGGGAGGCGGGCCCTGCAGGGACAGAGGCTCTGGGCCGTGCGTCTGGTGGAGAACATGCGCGGGGTCTGGAGCGGGGTCTTCCGCGCTGGGCAGCGGGGCGTGCAGGGTCTGGGCCGCTCACCTGGGCTGCGGTCCTGCCGCTTTTTCCTGCTTCCCCGAGGCTCCTCCCCCGCTGGCTTTCTTCACTTTCTCTGCTATGGCCGTTCCTTCTATTCTATTTTCTCCAGCTTATAAATATCTTCGAAAGCAATCCGCCTGTTTCCCAAGGGTGCTCTGTCCACGCCCTCTCTTCCAGCCGGGCAGCGAGTCCGGGGCGAGCGCGAGCCGGGCCGTGCGAGCGCGGGACCTCCCAGCGGTCTGAGCCGGAGGAACACGCGCGGCCCCAGCGCTGTCGCGGGTGGCACCCTCCCGGCCGTCATTCTCCTTTTGATTAGGAGAGATTGGTGACCACGAAATAGAGTTGAGGGCTGTTTTCTTAAAAACGGACGACAGACACGCACACGGGTTGGTAACTATTTTTATTTGACATCGGTTCCCGTCTCCTGCGCTCGCGTCGTCCTTACAGCCGCCCTCTCGGGGGCCCCGGTCACGATCGCGCGGAGGATCCGCCTCCTGCTTGGTCGCAGCACCGGGTGGACAGAGCTGCGGGTCCCCGAGAGCAGACGGGGGATGCGCGTCCACAAAACCTCGCGGGCGGGTTCTCGGGCCCCGGTTCTCCCGCGCCGTTGGGTTGGGAAATAGACGGAAGAGGGTAAGAAGGGAGGCGAGGGGCTCATTAAGCATGAAGCGAGGGCGTATCTCGGTGTCCACCTCGGAGACCGAGCCGGTGATGCTGAGCCTTCTCTGCGCAGTCACTGGCAGGGGCAGGGGCTGGAAGCTCGCGCACCACCCGCCCTCCCCTCCCAGGGTGGATGGCCGCACGGGGACGGGAGCTCAGGCCTTCAGACCCAGATTCCTATACTTGGTGTCACACTCCTTTCCCGGCCCTCTGCATTAACGTGGGGTTCGTGGACCTCAGCTTTTTCCGTCTCAGTGACGTCGGGAACCTTTCCGCTTTCATGCGTGAGTTTCCGCTGCACAGCATCTCCGGCCTCGGTTGTGACTCCGACGAGGGCAGTTTGCACCTGTCGCTCCACTGGAGCCTACTGCACCCACCTCAGAGCTGAGGGGGTGACGGTCTAGGGAGCCCTTTATGAACTGTCACGCACCCTTCATGCCGTTTCTCTCGGCACCTACAGCCGCCCTAACTGCCTGTTTTCAACTTTAATAATTAGGTCAGTGACTTGATTTATTTTGAAAAGATAATACCAAAGACAGTAATAAGGCCAGGGCGAAATGGCGCTGTTCTAACAGCCCGATCCGAAAGGAATTTTCCCCACGTTACACGGAGGACTCTAGCGTTCATCAACACCAGACACGGGCTTCGGGGTAAGCATTTAAGGATGGGCAGGGGGCAGCGGATGTGCGGGACACCAGAGACCCTCAACAGAGAACAGTCTCCGCTGCAAAATTAAGAAGAATTCCTTAGGAGAAATGGAATGCCGATAATCGGTACTGAGTTTTGGAGGGGAACGACCACTTTGGTTTTCCAAGTGAATGTAACGGCGCTTATGTGCTTTCTTCACAAATAATTTTTCTCCCTCACCGTAGAATTGAGATCTGTCATTTATGTTACCTGGGGTTCCCGAAACATTAACATCTTTAAAACTAGGGGGCATCCTGTGGAGAGGTTTAAATTTCTGTAAACCAAAGCGAACTGTTCTTGTGAAGCAGTAAGTCAGCAGCAAACGAGGTAAATCCGAGGCCCGGCCGTGGATGCCACTTGCTGGGTTAGTTTTTGATGGCCATGGTCCAGAGGAGCGGGTGGTCTGTTTCTACGGTCACGACACCAGACCCATCATAGGTGTTGGAAGTACTGACCAGTGTTCCAAAGCCAAGCATGTTGTTTGCTATAAGAAAACGATAAGACAAGATGTTTGGTGAGAGACAACCTTTCTCCGGCGTGGAAGAACTTTGTCAACGGTTACCAAAAAGCAGGGAAGTGTGTGCTTTGACATAAGCTATATAAGATGTGGGACACGTGAAACCTAGCTTGTAGGATTTCAAAACTGAAAGTTTCCATAATTTGCCGTAACTGCTTTTCTGGGAGTTAGTTATTGGCTGTTAACTATTGTGGGATATATGCCATTCTCGGACAAAATTTCATTAAATTTTTAAATTTTTGTTTCATTACCAATTGTAAAATCAAAACCCATTTTGTAATATGCTACTTACTTCCTCGCCTGGGTGCAGTTATAACTTTTCTTGATGATTGAGAATTAACATTTTACATAAGTTATTAAATTCTATGAAGATGCCGTTTTAGCTTCAAGTCTGAATGATATGGGGCGGAAAGCTAATTACTTCCACAAAAGCATGGGATTTTGGTTATATTTTTCTCATAAATTAAGAAAAGCCAAAATGAGCAAGGCTTGCTTTCTGTAAAATTAATAGGAACTCAAAGGTCGAAGCCAACTTCCAACTGTGAAATCTTGGGGAAGCCATAAGCCCAGCTGTACAAATGAGGCCAAGAGATGAGAGAGAATCTTCTAACGACTTAATTATCAAATATCAAAGTAAAAGGTTAGGCGTTAAGTGATATATATGTAATTGGTAAGTAAATTCTAATTCCATGTATGTAGATAGGCTAACGAACGCCAAGGCATTGAGGCATTAAGCTGAGGTAACTTCACTTTCTTTATTACATAGAAGCAGTTCCTCAACATGATGGCAAACTCGGGACTGTCCTATACACACTCCATGATAACCAATATTATTCTCGTGGTTAAAATTCGAAGAGAAAAATAAAAGGAGCCCTTTTCCGTTACTCTGAACTCTGAATGTAACTCTGAAGTTACACTGCTTTGGGGGAATAACTCATTATACTGCTCACTTCCCACTAGGGGGAGCTTGTTCTCTTTCCGAGGAAATCTTGAAAAAGCAATTTAAAAAACCAGGGATAGCATTACAGGACAATGGTAATTAGTAATTACCAGTTAATACAGTTTACTTATTAAAACTCGAAGTACTTATTTTTCAGAGTTGTTAGCACCTTCACTAATGCAAACACCAAGTTAGAAGGTAAAACCACACAAGAATGTGGAGTACACCTGATGTATAATTCAGCATCAGAAGCTTTTGGCTCTTCAATAATTTGGACTTCTTTGAGAGGAAGTCTCCAAACTATACGAGTAGGCACACAGATTTACAAAACTAGACACGCTCATGTGGATAGTGGGTTAGGGTGGCGGTCGTGGATTCATGGCAAAGTCTATTTGGATCTGCTGGAGAAAGAGGCCTTGGCTCTCCTGGCATCAGTTTGAGCACGGCAAAGATTTATTCGTAGAGACAACTCTGGATGCTCCGGCGGACCTGCCAACTTCCCAGTGGAGAACAGGGCACATACGCACAACCACCTGAGTTTGACACAACGCATTTTAAGATTCTGCAAACTGATTAAAATCCTGCCTTTACATAGGCTCAAAGGACAAGAGCACAAAATTATTTCTCTAGTTTGTAGTTGCATATAAATTCCTTTCTGCTTTTCTGTAGGTAGGCTATCAGTTTTGGATTATTAGGACTAGACCCTTAGGAGACAGATAAATATCTAAGTGTCTCTCTCTCTTTCTGCTTTACCCTGACAATACTTAGTGGGGAAGGAATAAACAAAGTTTTACTCTCATCCTGAGAGTCCCCTCCTCACCACCTGATTGAACTCTAGTCACCGCCCAAAGGCCCAACCTCCAGACACCACCACCCTGGGGCTTACGGTTGCCACATAAGACTTTCAGGGGATGCATTCAGTGTGTAGCAGTACAACCAGAATTAAAGGAGGGTTACAATTAAATACATTTGCGAATCTCCCAATTTTATGGAAATTACAATAAAATGATAGAAAACTAAGATGAATAAGCTAAAATACAAAAGCATGAATTTTAACTGTCTCACTGCAATTATCTTCGAGTATATTCCTTTAAGTCAAAGAATCATGCTTTTCAAGCAAACAGTAAAGTCCTCATATAAGAAAAAAAAATCTTTTTTTTTTTTTTTTGAGGAAAATAGTTGGAATTATGATTGAACTCTCTCTACCCCAAATGTTGGAGGGTCAATCGTAAAGTAAAATGACAAGACTGGCAGAGAGACAACTTCCCACAGATGGGAAAACAAATTATTTTCTTCCAGTTCTAATGCGATATATTGATGCATGCAGCATAATGACTTGACGTATCTATGTACTAGCAAATGACTATCACATAAATTTAGTTAACGTGTATTACAACTTTTTTCCCTTGTGATGAGAACTTTTAGAATCTACTCTTGCCAATCTTCAAACATTCCATACGGCATTGCTGGCTACATTGATCATGTACTTTATATGCCCAGTACTCCCAGATCTTAGAACCGGAAGTCTCTGTCCCCCTTCCCTTACTTCCCCCCACCACTGTGCCCCTGGCGACAATGTAGCTTTTCTGTGAGGCTGGTTCTTTTAGATTCCACATGTAAGTGAGATCACACAGTATTTGTCTTTCTCGGTCTGACTCACTGCAGGTAACATAATGCCCTGAAAGTCTAATCGTGTTGCTGCAAACAGCAGGATTTCCCCCGTTTTATGGCAGAATAATATTCCAGTGTGTGTGTGTACACACTTCTTTATCCATTCATCTACTGATGGACACGAGGTTGTTTCCCTTTCTTGGCTCTTGTGAATAGTGCTGCTAGAGAACATGGTGTGCAACATCTCGGCAACGTGTGTCCTCATTTCCTTCAGATGGTCCCAGAAGCGGAACTGCTGGATCGTGGGTAGTTCTAGTTTTAATTTTGGGGGGAATCTCCATAGTTTTTTCCAAAGTGGCTACACCAACTTACATTCCCGTCAGCAGCACACCCAGGTTCTCTCTTCTCTAAGACCGTGCCAGCATGTGTTGTCTTTGTCTTTTTGAGGACAGCCATTCTACGAGGTGTAAGGCGACAGCTCGTTGTGGTTTTGAGTTGCAGTTCTCTAGTGATGAGTGATGCTGAGTGCCTTTTCAGGCACCTGTTGGTCATTTGGTTTTCTTCTTCAGAAAAATGTCTGTTCAGGTACTTTGGCCATTTTTCAACTGGATTATTTGCTTTTTTTCTCTTTTTGCTAATGACTTTTAGGAGTTCTTTATATATTTTAGATATTAACTCATCAGATATACAGCTTGCAAATATGTTTTTCTCCTTTTCACATATAGGTTGTCTTTTCATTTTGTTGATTGCTGCTTTTATTGTGCGGAAGTTTTTGTTTGACAGTCCCACTTATTTATTTTTTATTTTGTTGCTTGTGCGTTAGCTGTCTTATCCAAACATTGCCAAGACCGTGTCAAGACAACTTTTCCCCTAGGTTTTCTTCTAGGATTTTCATGTCTTCAGGTTTCATGTTTAAGTCTTTATTCTGTTTGAGTTAATTTTTGTGAGTGGTTCAAGATAGGAGTCTAGTTTCACTCTTTCACATGTGAAAACCCCATTTTCTCAGTATCAGTTATTGAAGAGATAGTCTTTTCTCAATTGAGTGTTCTTGGATCCCTTAGCAAGTATTGATTGATTGTATAGGTGGGGGGTTAATTCTGAACTCTGGATTATGTTCCATTGGTTCATGTGTATATTTTTTTATGCCAGTAACATACTGTTTTGATTACTACAGCATTATTATATAGGAAGTCAGGAATTGTGATTCCTCCAACTTTGTTTTTTCAAGATTATTTAGCTATTCAGGGTCTTCTGTGGTTCCATACAAATTTTAGGATTTTTTTTTAACTTTTGTAAAATATGCCATTGGAATCTTGATAGGGATTGCAGTAAATGTATAGATGGTTTTGGAAAGTATGGACATTTTAACAATATTCTTCCAATCCATGAACGTGGAATATCTTTCCATTTGTGTCTTACTTGATTTCTTTCATTAATGTCTTATAGTTTTCAGTGTAGTGATCTTTGACCTCTTTGAGTAAATTTACTAAGTATTTTATTGCTTTTGATGCTATTATAAGTGGGATCATTTCCATCTTTTTCAGATAACTCGTTGTTAGTATACAGAAACACTTGATTTTTGTATGTTAATTTTGTAACCTGTACCTTTGCTGAATTGATCTGTTTGTTTTGGTACAGTTGTTAGGATTTTCTGTATATAAAATCATAGCATCTGCAAATAGTTTTATTTCTTCTTTTCTAATTCTGATGCCTTTTATTTTGCCTAACTACTCTGGCTATGACTTCCAGTGCTGTGTTGAATAGGAGTGGTAAAAGCTGGCACCCTTGTCTTCTTCCTGACCCTACAGGAAAGGCTTTCAAACTTTCACCATTAAGTATGATGTTAGGTGTGGGTTTGTCATATATAGCCTTTACTATATGGAGGCATGTTCTTTCTATACATTTGTTTTTATCATGAATGGATGCTGAATTTTGTCAAACGCTTTTTCTGCATCTGTCAAAATGATCATTATTTTTCTATTAATGTGATGCATCATGTTTATTGACTTGTGTATGTTGAACCATCCTTGCATCCCAGAGATAAATACCATTGATTATGGTGAATAATCCTTCTAATGTGCTGTTGAGTTCAATTTGCTAGTAATTTCATTGAAAATTTTTGCATCTGTATGTGTCAGGGATATTGGCCAGTAGTTTTCTTGTAGTGTCCTTGTCTGGCTTTTGTATCAGGGTAATGATACCTTGATAAAAGGTAATGATACCTTTTATTGGCCTCATAAAAGGAACTGGGATTGTTTCTACCACCTCAAGTTTGAAAAGGATTGGCACTAATTCTTTAAATGTTTGGAAAAATGCACCAGTGAAGCCACCTGGTCCTGGGCTTTTATTCATTGGGAGATATTTCATTACTGATTCAAGCTCCTTCCTAGTCATTCATCTATTCAGATTTTCTATTTTTTCCCAACTCAATCTTGGTAGGGTATATGTTTCTATGAATTTTTCCATTTCTTTGCAGTTGTCTAGTTTGTTGGTGTAGTTTTCATAGTAGTTTCATATAATCTTTTGTATTTTGGTGGTTTAGTTGGAATCTTTTTCATTTATAAATTTTGTTGATTTGAGTCCTCTCACGTTCGTTAGTCTACATAAAGGTGTCAATTTTATCTTTTCATTGAAACAACTATTAGTTTTTTAAAAATTGTTTTCCTTTTTTGTGTTTCATTTTCTAATCTTTGTTTCCATTCCAATCTTTCTTTCCTCTGCAAACTTTGAGCTTAGTTTATTCTTCCTTTACAAGTCCCAAAGGTGTAAAGCTGGTTATTTGAAATCTATTTTCCTTTTTATAATTTTTAAAAAAATTTTTAAAAAGATATATTCATTTGAGAGAGAGAGAGACATTCTCTCAAATGAATGTATCTTTTTAAATATCTCCCACTGAGTTGGGAGCCTGATGCGGGGCTGGATCCTAGGACCTGGAGATCATGACCTAAGCCAAAGGCAGACACTTAAGCATCTGAGCCACCCAGGAGCCCCCAAATCTATTTTCTTAATGTTTGCATGATAGCTATGAACTTCCCTCTAGAACTGCTTTTGTTGTATCCTGTAAGGTTTGGAATATTGTGTTTCAAGATACTTTTTATTTTTTTATTTTTTTTTTAAAGATTTTATTTATTTATTTGGCAGAGAGAGATCACAAGGTGGTAGAGAGGTAGGCAGAGAGAGAGAGAGAGGGAAGCAGGCTCCCTGCTGAGCAGAGAGCCCGATGCGGGACTCGATCCCAGGACCCTGAGATCATGACCTGAGCCGAAGGCAGCGGCTTAACCCACTGAGCCACCCAGGCGCCCTCAAGATACTTTTTAAATTCCTCTTCGACCCACTGGTTGGTCAGGAGAATATTTAAGTTACATGTGTTCACGAATTTTCCAGTTTTCTTCCTGTTAGTGATCTTTAGTTTCATACCACTGTGGACAGAGAGGAAAATTGGTATGATTTCATTTTCCTTGAATTTGCTAAGACTTGTTTTGTGGCCTAACACAGGATCCTGAAAAACGTTCTGTGTGCTGGCTGCGTTCCCTGCCTGTGCGACTGGAGATTGGGCGCCACAGTTGCGTGGCTCTGTTGGTCAGGCTTCCTAGACAGTTAGGACTACTAACTGCTATTCTCAGGAACAGGCATGGTTATGAAATCAGCTTCCCTGGTTGGGCAGGGCAGCAGAGCAGGGGCTAATGACATAATGGCTTGTTGTTTGGGGACTCAAATCAGGCAGGGCTGAGTACCATCTCTGGCCAGATGGGGTTGCCAGCTCCGCTCTGCAGATGGTGAGAGCCGCTGGCTATGAGCTTGGCTCGTGTGCCACTGGGAGTAGGGCTGCAGGATGGACGACCGGGCTTCCCCTGGGCTTTGGTTGGGTGCCCTGGGTGGGTGGGCAGAAGGCTGTATTCAGCAGCGGTCAGGGCTACAAATTAGTTGTTCCTGCTTAGGGGGGTTGCTGTAGATGCCCCAAGGCTGGCAAGGCTCTTTTCTGCCGAACAGGCCATGGTCTTGGCAGATGGGAAGGGCCGCTGGCTAGGCTCTCCCCGCAAGTTGCTTAACTGGGATTACAGGATGGGCTGTGCAGATTCCTGGGAGCTATGGCTGGATTTCCTGGTCGGTAGGGAGAAAGGTAGGACTATAGATTAGTTTCCCTAGTTGGTTGGGGCCATAGATTAGGTCCCAGGGTATGTAAGTCTCTTGTTTGGAGATCCAGTCAGGCAGAACTCTGCACCAAGCTCCCTGGCCAGTGGGGTTACCTTTCTGGTTCTGCATATAGGCAGCTTGAGTGCTGCTGGGCTAAATAGTTTTCCAGCGGCTCAGGCCAGGCTTCCTGTACAGTCAGCAGCAGGAAGCCCTATGAATTAGCTGTCCTGCCCAAGCAGAGTGCCTGAACTGGTTCCAAGGCTGGTATGGCTCATGCTCTGTGGTCCCGTATCAGGTGGATCGGTGCCCCACCAAGTTCCTGGTCAGACTGGGCCACAATCTTGACTCTGCCGATAAGCAAAACCATTGGCCGAGGTTTCTACTCGAATGCTGCTAGGAGGGGAACTCGGTCTTCCAGGATCCAAAGGTGGCTGCTATAAACGGTTCCCCTTTTCTATCACAATCTCATCCCCAATGGTCAGGCTGCACAAACAATTCCCTCTTGAGGTAAGACCTGAGTCTGGGTCTCCTGAGAAGGGACCCACTTCCCCGCTGGAGAAACTAGGGGTCCTCTTGGAGCAGGGCTGTGCTGGCCCGGGCAAGGAGTGGCGTGGTTGGCATGGCCCCTCTTCTTGGCCTTCAGGGGCAGCCTGTCGTGGTCTTGGTGCTTTAGGCTCACCCCCATGTTCTAGGATTTTTACACTGGGGTCTCATCTGTGGGTAACTGTTGGTTTCCTGTGAACCGAAGCTGGGAATGACCCATGTTGACACCTCGATGCCATCGCTCTCTCAAAATCTACCCCAGAGAACTTGTCCAAAACCTTGGCTGGCGTAACATTTAGATTCAACTCAGCATTTAGCCAATAGAGATGTCGTCCCCGCCCCCTTTGTTTGCAGAGAGTATAATTAACCGTCATTCTAAGATAACCAGTCGTTCAGATCAAGTCCTGTTTTACCTAGAGACGAGTAAAAGTTCCAGCTTTGTCTAAGATGACAGGAAACCATCTCACATGTGATAAACATAACCTAAAACTGCTTGCTTTGTCTGAATGCGTCTCATCAGTTGTTTGAAGGGCAGCTGTGGTGTAACGACAACACGGGCCAGTGAGGGCTGGTTACGCTCCTGTTCCAGTGAAATGTGATACTCGGTACGTTAGAGAAGACAGAAGCACAGCCTCACTTGGGTTTTCAGGTTTTAGAGAAATAGAAGTACTTAAAAATAAGAATAACATTAACATAGATTTTACAATTTTCATCCCTTATCCCAAACCGTTTTCTTTCCCAAAGGTAAGGATGAGAGTTAGGCACTTAATATTCTGTTGCTTTTAATGACATCCTACCAGCTTTTGTCTAAAGCTGGAAAGACTGAGGACTATACAGTAGAAGCTGGCAAAGTGGTAGAACTTAAATTACTCAACCCTTCTGTGTCCCAGGAGGCTAAGTAGGGCCATTTGTCCTGGTGTCTTGCTTGCCCCCCCCCCTGCAAACCGACTCAGCGGGGCTGTGGCTCCTTCGAGCTGACTGACGGTGCAAAAGAGCACGGGGCGAGGCTTCAGATGCTTTAAAGCACTGGAAAGCAGGAGTGGGAAGGATTTGCTCCCTCTGCTCCTAGGGGATTGTTCTGCTCAGCTACTTTGACGGAGGAGGCATCTCCCTGTCAAAAAAAGTATAAACCCCGTCGTGTGAGCTTAGTAAGTCAGGCCTAGGTTCAGACATTGGCTCTATCATTCACTTGCTCTGTGATCTCAGTTTTCTCATCTATAACATGTGGATAAGAATATCTTCTTCACAGAGAAGCCGTGTGAATTACCTAGCCAAAAATCCAACACGTGATAAGTATTAAGGAAATTTTCAACTTCTTTGCTTGTTTCTGTCAATGAAGTAGGTCAGGTGACCTTTCCCCACATTAGTAATCTTTCACAACGAGAGAGAGAGGCTGCCATGATTTGAACGACTAGCAGATGCCTTACTTCAAGTGATCAGCTTGTAGCCAGCTGAGCGGGTTTGTGAGATAAACTCTGCCAGGCTGGTCAGTCATTGGTTTTCACAGGTATTTACTGTGTTATCCTCTCTGCTGGGCACTAGAGCTAGAAACGGGTATAAAGACAGTCCAGCCCAGCAGACCGGACGGAAGCGCAGGCGGGGGGCTGATGAGGCTGGGGCCGGGGTGGGTTGCATATTCAAGCAGCAGGTGAATCTTGGGGTGTGGCCAGCGTCACACGCCGCCACACAGGCCGCAAGCCTGTCCCTGCTGCCTAGGAATCTGGGGGTTGACAGTGGTTATTTTGTAGGAATAAATAAGTGAATTATGAAAGAGATAATGCCAACATTTCTTAAAGAAAATGAGTGAATCAGGGGCGCCTGGGTGGCTCAGTGGTTTAAGCCGCTGCCTTCAGCTCAGGTCATGATCTCAGGGTCCTGGGATCGAGTCCTGCATCGGGCTCTCTGCTCAGCAGGGAGCCTGCTTCCCTCTCACTCTCTCTGCCTACTTGTGATCTCTCTCTGTCAAATAAATAAATAAAATCTTTAAAAAAAAAAATGAGTCAATCAGAGAAGGGAGAATGAGCTTTGCCTGGGAGATGCTGTGCAAGGAGGCGATGCTTGGGATGGAGTCGTTCTCATTCATCCCAGACACCACCTGAGCACTTACAAGCACCACGGGCTCGAGGTACAGCGGGTTTTCGTCTCCAGTTTACAGATGAGGAAAATGAAGTTCAGAGGTTAAGTCCACAGGCTGTGATGATAATGACAGTGGTTAGACACATGTCACCAAGGGAGGTCAAGACAATTCTTTGAAGAGCTTTTAAAAGAGAACCGAGGCTGCTGTTCTCCCTGAGGTAGGGAGCTGTCGGCAGCCTGGCGGACTAGAGTAAGTGGGCGATGCCACGAAAGGGTGGAAAGCACGCTACGCCTTCATGACTGCCATATATGCCACACAGGCCAAGTGTGACGAACCTCCATGATGGGTCTCGAGGTTCCCCCATTCTGGCACATTACGTAAAGTTCTGCGAGTGCAGTTAGATGTCCTGGACATCATTACTGACTCAGACGTAATGGTCCCACTGCACGCTCTACCTTCATCATTTACTCTCTGGAGATGCTTAGCCGATTTGGAGAAATGCTATATTAAGAAGATACAGCAGAAAAAGCAAACGATACTGCCTCTGAAATCCGTTCACTAGCGTCGGCCTTTACCATTTTAATTATCTGAACTACAGATTTAAAAGAGGTATTTACAGACAGACATGTGAGACAAACTTTGGGATTTTAATTTACCCTTTCCTAATAATAATATCTTTCCAGAATTCATATTTTAAACTTGTTTCCTATAAAATGGCATTTATACTTAGGGTTCTTAAAAAAAATTATCAAAAATTAAATCTCAGTATTGTTTTTTTCACATTTCCTTGAAGGCAGAAACTCAAAGTAGTCCCAGTGTAGAGCTGGAAAAACCTGCCTTTCATGTATATTTACTGGGATCTTAAAAAAAAAAAATACAAGCTGGAGAGCATCTATATAGAAAGACATCCAAGGGGCGCCTGGGTGGCTCAGTGGGTTAAGCCGCTGCCTTCGGCTCAGGTCATGATCTCAGGGTCCTGGGATCGAGCCCTGCATCGGGCTCTCTGCTCCGCAGGGAGCCTGCGTCCTCCTCTCTCTCTGCCTACTTGTGATCTCTCTCTCTGTCAAATAAATAAAATAATAAAATCTTAAAAAAAAAAAAAAGACATCCAATTATCTCCATCAGCCCTGTTGAACAGAATTGAGATCCACAGATCTTTTAATTTTCCAGAAGCCACATTTAAAAAGTAAAAATAGATAAAATATTTATATATATACACACGTGTTATTTTTGTTGAGATATAATTGACATATAACAGTTTCAGATACACTACATAATGATTCAATATATGTATATATTGAGGAATGATCACCTGTCCTCCCATTGTATATTCTTGGCTCCTTTTTCATAATTTAATTGACCATATATGCACAGGTTCATTTCTGGGCTCTCTGTCTGGCTCCACTGGCCTGTTTTTATGCCAACAACACAGTGTTTAATTGGAGTTAAGTGGAGCTTTGTGATACAGGCTGAAATCAGAAAACATGATGCCTCTAGGTGTGTCGTTCTTTATCACGATTGCCTTGGCTGTTCGGAGTTTTCTGTGGTTTCATACAGATTTTAGGATTATTTGTTCTATTTTTTGTGAAACAGGCCATTGGAATTTTGGTAGGGATTGCACTGATTTGTATAGATTGCTTTGGGTTATATGGACATTATTAATTCTTCCAATCCATGAGCATGGCATATCTTTCCATTTGTGTCTTTTTCAATTTCTTTCATCAAAAGTATTATCATTTTTAGTATATAGGTCTTTTATTTCAGTTAAATATATTTCATGTATTCTTTTTGATGCAATTGCAAATGGGATTAAAAAAATTTCTCTGATGGTTTGCTGTTAGTGTATAGGAATCCAACAGATTTTTCTATGTTAATTTTGTATCCTGCAACTTTACTGAATTCTTTTATTAGCTGCAACACTTTTTTTAAAGATTTTCTTTATATAGTGTCATGTCATCTGCAAAGAGGGACAGTTTTACTTCTTGCTCCTGTCTAATCGCCTTGGCTAAGACTTCTGATACTCTGTTGAAGAAAATGGTGGGACTAGGCCACTTTATATTCATATAATACATATATACATAATAATGTATATAAAACATATAATATCTAAAATACTGCCATTTTAACATGCCCATATAAGAAATTATTACTTAGATATTGTGCATCCCCTTTTTATACTCAGTCTTTGAACCTGCTGTGTATTTATAGCATACCTCAGTTCGAACAAGTCAGTCCTAAGTGTTTAACAGCCTCCTGGGGCGAGTGGCTACCGTATTGCTTGGACGGTGCAGGTCTAGGTTACTGAAGCAGAAACCATACTTATGAATCAAGTGTCTGTTTTCTCAGGGAACATTCATCACCGGACTGATTGATCCGCAGATATGTATTCAGAGTCTCCGGTTATAAACGGACTATTAAATTCAAGTGAGCACATCAAGTCATTTCAAATTATTTCAACTTGTGAGAGGAATGGATCAACAGACATTTGGACACTTGGCATATGCTCAGCAGAAGGAAAGACTGAGTCCTCTGCCCTTTAAGTTATAGGCTAGAAAGATAATAAAACTAGACAAGAAAACAAAAAATGTAAAATCTAAACAAACCTAACAAAATTACCAATAGAATACATCCTGTGTTCTGTAAGGAACTTAGTAAGTAGACTCTTGCGTGGACGTGTACCACACGGTTTTCTCACTGAACTCCTTACTCCTAGTTTATCACCTGTCCTCCCCACTCCTCTAAATTCCCTAGCCGAGCCGACCATTCCCGCCCGAGAGAATAACCAGTGAGACCTAACTGCTTATCACTTTGCGCCTCCCACCCCAAATGTCTTGGCCTGGCATTAAGGCCTTTCCTCAAATGGCTACTTTCTCCCATATAAGCCATTTGCCAGCCAACCCATGCTACCTGTTATTCCCTTAATAGATCAGGAACTTCCAACTCCCACCAAAAATCTTGATGTTTCCCCTCCTCATGGAACGTAGCCCATCTTTTCTGTGCTTGCTGCGTCCTTTCAGCCTGAAGTCAGATTCTAGCCTAGATCGCTCCTTTTGGTTCTCTACCCACCGCAGGCCAAATTAATAATACACACACAGAGAAAGACATGCGAATGCAGGAAAATGTTAGCAGTTCTAAGTCTGGATGGAAGGTATACAGATTTTACTGTTTTCTTCAATTTTTCAGTATGTTTGAGATTTTTTTTTTTTTTAATACTAAAATTCAATGTTAAAGTTTGGGGGAAAGTCAGGAAAAAAGACTAAATTCATGAAGGAAAGTGCCTTCTCCTTGTTCTTTACTTCCTCAAAAGCTGATGTAATGCCGTTAGAAGAATCAAATCGAAATGCTCCTTGATTTGAAGTGCATTAAAATAAACCCGAACTGAAGAGAACGTGCACTGAATTTAGGAAGCAGCCATGTGGCTTGTGGTATGTGCTTAGCGGCTGCTCGGAGGGGACTATACAGGGATGCTAGGCATACAGACCGGCACGTGGGACAGCCCTTGTCACCTTACTGAAGCTCACACAGGACAGCCTTTACTTACACTTACTGACGAAGGAGAACCTGAAAACCTGAATTATGCCTGGTGCCTGGAAAGATATGAGCAGACATCTTCCTTGTGATAGCAAGCCTTCCGCTGTGTTTTCTGGTAGAAGTTCTCTCTCCAAACCCTGAAGGGATGAAGCCTTCTCCCAAGGTGGGCCTGGTCACCTCTCTATCCAGACAACCAGTCCTTTCTTGAACGCTAGTGTCTGAGGAAGGGCTATTCTAATTCTACGTGAAAGTGGTTGTATTTATCTTCGTCTCCCTCAGAAGTCGCACCTTGCCCTTGGATGAGGGCTGGAAGGCATTAGATGGCTTCTGATGTTCCATTCCTCTTTCGTCTCCATGTAGCCCGTGTCTCCAGTCAGCCTGCTATCCCCAAAACAATTAGATTACGAGAAAATGCCGCAGCTTGGAGGACCCAAGGCTCATTATGCCACTTAGAAAAGGTTTCCCAAGCACTTTCAAACGTTCAGGCTTTTCTAAAACATGTTATTATTTTTCTTTGTTAAAAAGAATTCCCTAAGCCTGCTTCCCTCTTACTCTCTCTGCCTGCCTCTCTGCCTACTTGTGATCTCTCTGTCAAAATTAATAAATAAAATCTTTAAAAAAAAAAAAAAAGAATTCCCTAATGTGTTTTATCAACAGCATGTTCTACTCACAGGGCCTGCAGTTAAAGAGCGCATCAGAACTGCTTTACGAAATCCATAAAATGTGGCCTGTTTAATTACTAACGGTGAAATGAATGATCTGTGTAGAAATGACCCAGGATTTTCAGTATGGAAATTCCGTAGCAGATTTAAATGTGTGCAAAGAAGGGAATGTTAGTCTGTCCAGCAGCTGCTCTGAGCTGATGTATTTTGCTCGACTTCCCTCAACTCCTGGGGCCCTGCCTTGCCTCCTGTGCCACTGGCCTGTCTCCTGAACACGCATGCAATTGTGACGACTGTGACTGCCTGTGAGAAAGCTGACCGTCCCTGACAGAGGTTCCATCCCAGTGCACAACTAGCAGGCGGGAGGACCCTGGGCGAGTCCTTACGTGCTGCTGGCCTCGGCGTCATCCCCAGAAACAGAGCTGAACTGCCCACCGCAATATTCGGACTTTGGCTAAAAGTCCTTCAGGTGACCCTGACATCCATTTGCAAAACACCACTTCGGCTTCTCTTTGGTTATCTCTGATAGGGCTGGTTGAGGACGTGGATGGGGTAATGCCTGTGATGGTCTTTGACTTCCCCAGGGAAGTACTGAAAGTTTGTACTGTTATCACCATGTCATCTGCACCGAGGACGCTTCAAAGTGGCATTCGCTTCTATCCTTCAGACGGCAACAGAGATGACCGTAAGTACCTCGTGCGAGCGGAGACGGCACAGAAAAGTGAAGGAGAGTAGAATACGGAGGTGGTGGTGTGCAATCGCTTCCTGTCCGTCCCAAACCCGCAGGGGACGACATCCGCACAGAATAAGCTACGGAGACGTAATCTGTGCTCTTTAGAATTTACCAAGTCAAATCGGGTAACTCCAAATAGACAAATTAAAAAAAAAAACCCGTAAAAATTATACTCAAGAAAAGGCACAGCAGCTACCCTGGGGGGAATAAAGGGCACTGGGGGGCCCTTCGCGGCTGCAGCACCTCTCCCTGACCCCTGCAGCAAGAGACTCGACAAATGGCACGCGTGGGGCTGGAAAAACTGGTGGCACCCCACCCCCAGTAACTGCTTTGAAGGACATTTATTCATTTAAGTAAGATCAGATGAAAGCAGCCTATCAACCAGCGGACTCCTGGCTCAGGCATCAGATGACTGTCATCTGTAACGGGACAGATGCCTGTTGGTGAAGGTACCTGGTGACCTTAGCTGGGTAGGACCTGGATCACAGCTGCCGCCTCGAGCGTGGACGGCAGTGGTGGGCGCGTGGAAGTCATGCAGGGCAATGGTACATATTGGTTTGTGACATCAGAAAGGCCAAACCGCACGTGGCTGTGGAAATACAGCTCTAACGGATGAAGGCCTGGGAAGTCTACTTCACAGCTGACTGCTGCTGCTCTTGAAGGCCAGGTCAGGCAAAAACGCTTTCCGACGTAGTTAAAAATAAATTTCGTACCATTTTTCAATGCCAAGCTAATATCGGTTATACAAGTTTGGTGAATATGATGTAGTGATTAAAGATGAAGGCAGTCCAGGATTACAGAAAAATGGCTTAATTTAAGTAAGTAAAAGAAAAATTGACATGTCACATTATAGACATTGATCACAACTGAGAAAATGTTTATGCATACGTATTTAAAAAATAAATGAAATAAAAACAAGAAGAGAATGACATGGATTTTCATACCAGAAAGAGGAACCATAGAAAAACCATACAAGAAGGGACACCACCTTGGACCAAAGTGCAGAACCACTCTGCGGAAATATTTCCAAATTCTGAACATAAGGTATATGAGCCAGGATATAAGGGTATTCAGAAGTTTGTTTTTTTTTTAAACTGTATTATCACATATGTTTACACATACCTCCACACAAAAACACACCAGTATATGAAAAAAAATATTTCCACCACTGACGCAGATTTAGAAAAACCACAGAATGTACTGAAAACTTTCAGGAGTGAAGTTCAAATATGGTTAGAAGTTCATTCTGGGGTGCCTGGGTGGCTCAGTGGGTTAAAGCCTGTGCCTTCAGCTCAGGTCATGATCCCAGCGTCCTGGGATGGAACCCGCATCGGGCTCTCTGCTCAGTGGGGAACCTGCTTCCTCCTCTCTTTTTGCCTGCTGCTCTGCCTGCTTGTGATCTCCGTCTGTCAAATAGATAAATAAAATCTTAAAAAAAAAAAAAAAAAAAAAGGAGTTGATTCTAACTGTTCATAGCTAGGAAGAGCTAGTCAGATAGGCGAGGACTCAGGAGTCCCAGAGTTTACAGAAGCTCATGGAAAGCCTCAGAATCTGGCTTCATCTTGGTAAATGCAGCCAGACCCCGTGTTCCCCCGGGGGTGCGGTCTTGCTGATGAAACATCCGCTTCTCTCCAGAAGGCTCCCTGCTGCCTGTGTCCCTACACTGTGTCTTGCTCTGTGCTTTGGCTCGAGCGCCTGCCTGTTCCACCCTCAATCCGAGGGACGCAGTGGACACGGGAACTCTGCCGGCCTCCGCACACCCTCCCACGCTGTACGCTTGACTTCAGCTCCCTTCACAATGGATGAGCTTTCTGACGTCTCTTTCCCTGAAACTGGGGCTCCTAAAAATGAAATTAGTGGCTTTTCACTGCCTTGCTGAAAAATATTGATAGAACAGGAAGAGCAGATGGATATTTACTGTCAAGCAGAGTTCATTAAATTACATGGCTGTTTTTAGAACAGAATTTCATTTAGTGAGAGTCTGACCACTGTCTTTTAGGAAAAATAGCATTTGATTTAAGTCAAATGTTTTAGTATTAACAGATATGATTTGTGATATCAATGGTAATAAAACAGCATCTCAGACTGTCCATAAACCCATAAACATATGTTTGTTCCTACTATATTTCTTCATGACCTACTTTCATTTTTAATTTCCCCTTCCTGATATACAATGATAATATTTCATACTAGGAATAGCTGGTATCTTACTATATGAATATTCTAATGAGCCTGAAAATATTAGCCATTCTTAAAAACCAGCTACTTTAATTCATAATTAATAAATTTCACCCTGCTCTGGTTATAATAATCCATTTTTCAATATTCATACCATGGATCCTTTCCTGATGACAACCTGAACTCTTCTTGCTGAACTTTCTTTGCATTAACTCTTTGCATGCAAAGTTACATATTATCCAGGCCTCAAATTGGTAACTTTTATTTAGCATCTGCTGTGGTGCTGTGGCAGGCAGAGTCTATCTTACATTAAATGATGTCTTTTTCTCCCAGTCAGGCACATGACTTGATGTAACTTGTCCTGTCACAGACTCTCTAATCCGAAAGGGACCTGACATGTCGTCCGTGGTGTGACACAGAGCAGTGGAGCCGCTCAGGTGCTAGCTTCAGAGTTCTGGCCACCTGGCTTTAGCTTGCTCTGAAACCAGAGTGGCCAGAGCGAACTTGCTGGGGTCTTCACAGCTTCAGAGACTGTGGCCTAAGAACCGTTGGCTGAATATCCAACCCTTTACTTCAAGACTGGGAAACCGGTTATATTTTATCAACTGAAGGACACAAGTCTTCTGCCTTCTGCTATCACAGCGTCAAACCAGCAGACTTAATACCTTGGAAGACCTTCGAGAACGCTTTGGACAGGCTAAGCCAAGTTAAATGATTTGAGTCGCATGACAAATATTTAATTGAAAATGTGCCGATGTCACGTATGTTTTTCTAATGGTTAGTTACGGAACAGAAGGGATTCTTGCAGATAGACCGACGTCCTGGGCTTCAGACCAGCCACAAAACTGATACAGAGGTTTCTCATCCATCTTCTCTGAGTAGCTACAGAACACGGGACACAATGTGCTACCTGAAACACTTTGTACTGTATTTTCTTATTTAAGAAATGCGTCGATTCCATTTCTAAAACACTATAGGAGTGTTTTTCTTGTCAGTGTTTGCCACTGGTAAGTAGTAGTAACAGTCTGAACAAGGAGGAAAGAGAAAATGATCCAACAGGCTTACAATTAAGGGTATAGTTCAATACCTGCCTTGTAAAACATTTACAAGAGAGTGATTCACGATTTAAATGTGCTTCAAAATTCTTAAACACATTTGCCATTTTAGTAGGTCTTTTTCTCCAACGGTGTCCTAATATTTAAAATTTTTGAATCAAAAAGGAATAGTTTAAAAAAACTTGTCCCAAATGTAAACTGCTTTTTAAAACAGTAGTTAATCCTTCATGGCTCTTATAATATGCAATCCAAGAATGGTGCTGTGTTTTAGGATTAGTTAATGTGTCTTATGTGATTTTATAGGTCATGAAAAAATTATAAAATCTAAGTAAAAAGCATCCTTTTTTAAAAAATGAAACACTCCTGTATTAATTATACTGAAGCTTATTAGCGATCTACCAGGATTGGAGACGTAAGTTCATGACCCTCAAACACAGAGGTTTAATGCACCACTAAATTAATACACGGGTATGCTCTGCAGGCAGAGACATTAAATTTTTAACAGTGCAATTGACTGCGTGTAGTTCAACCTCCAAACACTCTGCTCATGGAAAACGGCAGAAGGCATGCTCTGGCATGTGATGTATGGTACCGGTCCCTCTAAAGCGAAGATAAAAGGATCTACTTCCTGTTTGGATGTAGTCAAAACCCAGAGTACAAGGGGGTTTACAGTCTCAGAAACAAGTACAAAGCCAGTTAGGAAATTCAAAGCCAGCAGAGTATTTTCTGGTCTAAGGTCCTGCCGTATATGCTAATTTATGACATTTACAGTTAGAGAGAGTGGTAATTAAAATGGGAAAGAGAAAAAACCTTCACCTTTAATAAAGGTCTCTTTTTTTGGTAAAGGTTTTAGCTAAATTTCTGTTGGGCCCACTGAATTACCATTTTAAGATGCGCGACATCTCTGACCCTGTGTACCCCACCCTTGAATTTTTTTAAACACTTACAAAAATTATAAAAAAGCCCTAAGTAGTGTAATCTACAACAGATATTCATATGCTTTATAATGTAAGAGTAACTCTGAGGGGTAGACTGGGAAGTTGAATGTATATAGTCTGAAAAGAATTCTTAAAATTGCAATCGCATTAATCTCCCTTTAAGTATAAAATTACTGTGAAGAGCAGACATTAAGGGTAATCTTTTTATGTTTATTAAAAAGAGTCTTGAGACGGGCATTCAATGAGCATGCTGAAAGGTGCCTCAGCAGTCCATTATCTGTGTGGTAATGGACCTGCTCTGCTCCACGGTTCGAGACTCTCACATTGTAACACAGACCGGCAGGGCTGCTAGCTAGGAGGACGGTATGTGCAAATTTACAGCCTTTGTGTTATTAGCAAAGAACTTTATTAAAATGAAAGGAGAAAACCCATTTTAAAATTATGCTTAGAGTTATTCTCAATTCATAGAATAGAGTCTGCCAGTTTGAGAAACTCCAATAAAAACAAGAGATCCCTAAAGGTTCCTACCTAAATTGTTTATACAATTAGACAAAAGCATTAATATTAAAAATAATAATTCTACAGTTGCTCACTGTTCAGAATCATGTAAGCCCAGGAGAAACCAGGTTTGTTTCACTGTCTGCTATACCTGTATACTTAGCATAATGCCAAGTGCACTGTGGACTTACTATGAGTATTTATTGAATGAATAAATGAATATCTAAATAAAACTACCAACATAAAGGCTAAGAATGATTTCGGTACCATGAAAAAAAAGAAAAACCTGATCCAAAACTGGGTGTCTGTTCTACAAACGTCCACCCAGGCTATGGGTCTAGGTGTCAGATAATTTCATCCAGAAAGCCAAGACACAAAACCAACCAAACTCCTTTGGTATCAAATCTCCCTGAACTTTCAAATAATGGGTCTTTTACTGACTTCAAAAGAGATCCCTTTCCCAGAACTCAGCACTTCCATAAATGATTATCACTAACTGAAGCACACAAGCCCCAGGTTTTCCAGAATTTATTTAATATTGCTTCTAGGCCACCTTACACAGGTGTGTCCAGGAGCACGGGGGTGGAGTGGAGGGAGAACACTGACCTCATGGCGAAACCCTTGCTTCCTATTCTCTCCCTTTACCGGTTGAGTTTATTAGCAACTTCAGATTATCTTGGATCCATAAAGTACCACAAATCCATGGATCGAACTCAGAAATATTACGGTTTCTCATAAACCAATTGTATCGTTAAGCCTTTCATTTTAGCACATTAATGTGGAAGTTCTGGCTCTTCCTCGCTGGTACCACGGTGTTTCCCTCCCTGGATGTACAAAGCACTCTCTCTATGGCTCAGTGGTTTTATTACTGGCGGAAACATACCATTAAATATTCCTGTCAGGCAGTAAGGAGAAGAGAGATTCATTATGTAAAGACAGGCAAGGTAAAGGTTTACTATATAATCAATCAATGTTAATACACCCTTGTTTCTCTTATCAGGATCAGGGAAACTGCCCCTCAAATATCTTATAGGAACAAAGAAATTTCTGGAAGAGAAACAGTAATCCTAAAAGTATGCACATTCCGACATACCATTCATCATAACGTTTATCACGCCATATAGTTATATAGTTTAAATTCTCCTTAAGTTCTCCTTTTTATTTTATTTTTATTTATTTGACAGAGAGAGAGGTCACAAGTAGGCAGAGACGCAGGCAGAGAGAGAGGGAGAAACAGGCTCCCCACTGAGCAGAGAGCCTGATGCGGGGCTCGATCCCAGGAGCCTGAGATCATGACCTGAGCCAAAGGCAGAGGCTTAAACCACTGAGCCACCCAGGCGCCCCTCTCTTTAAGTTCTCTTAAGCCAAAACAGCCAGTAAGAATACAGGTATTCATAATGGGTTTGTTATGGCTCTAGATAGTTCCAGGGAGTAACTAATGGAATGTCTGGGTCAATGTCCTGCATTATTTGAACTTTGTGATTCTAGATTTGAAAAGGAATTGTGCAATGTGCTTGACATTATGGCTAGTTCTCGGATCAAGGAAAATGAAAGAACACTGGGTTGCAGTCCAGCCTCGGGTAGCTGTGAGAGCCCTCACAAGTCCCTTATCCTGTCTGGGCCTCAGGGTTAAAGTGTAAAATGCGAAGTTTATGACAGGTGACTTCTTCAGCCCCGGGCCGCTGGTCGGAGACCCAGCCTGCTGCTCCACGTCCACAGCTTGGGTTTACCTTCTGCAAGGTTCAAAATGATGTGATGCAGTTAAAAATTACTTTCTTTTACAGTACAGCGTGCACTTCCATTTTCCTTCCTGAAATGCAGTCCTACAAATTCCTTGACCTCCATTCCATTATTGACTATTTCTTGGGTCTGTCTCTCAGGTTCCGTGTTCTTTTAACGAAAGGAACAACAGATTCTAAACGGAAGGTCATTCTAATTTTCATAATAATAAAGTGGTAAGAAACGGAATACAAAGAGAGACAATGGTTAGAGCCTATGTAAAATAGAACTCAGACCCACCAGGGGCTGAAACCAGGCCAGGAAGCCAGCCTGCCATTTCCATTAGCAAACCAGGAAGTCAGATAATAACTGTGTAATAATTAGCCCCAAACAGCCAGGACTTGATTAATAACTGATAGCTTCCCTAATTTTTGTCCCAGCTTCCAACCTTCAGACCAACCAAAGAAAGCCAAACATGTTCCTCTAACCAACCACCTAGGATGTCCCTCTCGTAGTCAGCCTGCCCTCAGCTTCTCCACGCAGACTGCTTTCCTATTCCTCGCCTGCCTTTGAGTCTTTGCCAAAATGAGTTACCTAACAAGGGATTCTGAATTGTCGTTGCTTGTTCTCATTTGGTTGATACTCATTTATTTCCAAAGTGGGAATTAAAAAGGGCACAGGGAAGGCTCTCCGCTTCAACTAGATCCTTTCTGTGTTTTCATGGCCAGTTGTTAAGTTCTTGGTAAAAACTTGCACTTATCTCCGACCTCTTATACATCTATATACTTGCTAAAACCTAACACTACACTTATCCACTAATCTACCGAGCACATGACTCCACCCCAAGCTGTCAGGAAAAGCAGAACCCCAGAACAACTGCCTCAGCATCTTATCAACATTCTCTCCAAATATCTATAGTTTCATCCATGCAATTCCTCCCTTCATCTGGTCAACAGAAAAGGAGAACTTTCTCCAATGCTGTGGGTCCTGTTGTCCCCTAACTTCCCACAGCTTTGAGCTACAGATTACTCACCACTCTCCTCTTTCTCGAAGGCTCTACCGTCTTAAACTCCTTCGCCCGCTCTCCTAACTCCAAGCCCCTCCAGCTATCACTCTGTCTCTCTTCCCCACGTCAGAGCCCAGACACAGGATTCCACTGCTCTTCAATTTCCATCCGCTCTATCACGGCTGCAGTGCGAGTTCCACCTCGGTTAACCCACTGAAACTGTGCTAGGATCACCAGCGACTTTGTTTGTTGAACCTCATAATAACCAGATCACGTAGGTAATATTACTGCTTTGGAAACAAGGGCTCAAAGAAGTTAAATCTCTCCATGCAGAATACACATCTGATGGGCCCTTTCTTCCTCCCCATGGTCCATCCTTGCTTTCTTCCTCTGAAGTAATTAATAATGGCAGGAGATAGGAAAATACCCTGAAAAACCCATATTTTCTGCACATTTCCCGGCACATGAACAAAAGCTCAATCTATGATGGGTATTATTTTTCTGCCACTTAAAACCCATGCCTTACCCATGTAATAAACCCAATAGATTTTGACTAATTAAATGTACCCAGAGAAGTCAGAATAATGACACTATAATAATTATATTTGCTGGGAACTGTGGCTTGCTGGGGTTTTAAGGCAAGCAGGGGGATTGTTCATGACCTGGAAGCCTCCAGAGGACTTTACCTATTCACACCAATTTAGAAAAGAATAAGAAAAACTTTGTTTTTCCATTCTCCTAAATATGCACTCACTTCTAAAAAGGCAAAATGATAGATGGTGTGATTTGGTAATCATAGTCATCTTTTTGAGAAAAGCATTTACCTTTATCTCATTATGGCAAATATTAGTTGGTAGGCATGAATGAAGGGGGAGAATGGTTAAGTCTTTTTCCTATTATGTACATGTGTAAATACTGAAATTCGTGAGCTTTAACTTTGAAAATCTGCTACTCTAGGAAAATGAAGTGTAATTACAGAGTTGAACAAAACAAAAGAGGACATAAGAGCATAGATTTACTGATTTACTATCTTGCCTTCCCTCCCACTGGAATCAATTTATGGTGGAGAGAGAGAGGGTAAAGACAGCTGGAGGAACAATAGGTCGTTAACACAAATGATAAGGAAAGGAACTCCCTACACATTTCAGGAACTGAGCCAAGGGAGAAAATTAGAGGAAGATACTGTATTTACACCACACTGGAACAGTGTTCATGTAATTGTCTGAACTCCTCAAAAGTCCCTACTAAAGAAAGCATTCGTATCTGTCATTCTGTCTAAATATTGTTAAATGCTTACAGAAAGGCCCCAGAAGACAGTTGCCAGTTTGCCAAGAAGTCCTAAAAAGAACTGCTTACCAACTGCTTACCAATTGTTTTTCCTTAGTGTACGAGCAAGGAAGTAAGACCCGACACATGCTGTTAGACACTGTGTTACTTTAACGATGTTGCCCTTAAGGAAAGAAAATTACACAAAGGAAAAAAAAAAACAACATGGGAAGCAAGCAGTTCACTAGGTGCAGACTTTAAACAAAGAATGAATTTCTGGCTCGAAATGCAATATAGGCAAAAATTTGGCAAGAAGCCTATAAATTAGATAAAAGGAGCTTAAACTCAAATATAAAGGGGAAAGGAAACAGCCACCCAGATAAGCTGCCCAAAACAGGGACCGTGGATGGATGTGATGGCTTTCTGGATGCCACGCTGCGGTCCTGAGGTGAGTCTGCAATCCCTGGGCAAGCTGGCTGGGAGCGCCCTTTACAGATTAGGTCCTAGAGACCCACCGAGCAAACAGCCTCCCTAACAGCAGGATTCTCTGTCTCATCATCATACACTTAATATTACTGTTTTATAATCCCAACTCTGACAAAGGGTGTCTTTTATTTGAGAGAACAGTTTTAAAGACGAGAAAACAGAAATGCTAACAATCTGGAAAGATCATAAAACCAAAATGTGCTAATAAGTTCAGTAACGCAAGGGGCCCTCACAGCTATGTGGGGAGCAAAGGAAAGCAAGGTGCTGGCTTCTGCCTGCAGAAGCTCCTGGGCTGATCCGAGCTTCTGTTGCCGCCCCAAGCGCCAGGGATGGGACGCCATCGGAACCCACTGCTGGACCGGGTCTTTGAGAAGAATGTCCAACAGGGACTCCTGAGTGAAGGTTTGCTTTTCAGAGACTATAGTTTCATTTTTGAATATTGTCAAGAATAATACAGTGACGTAGAAGCTGAAGGATTACAGACAGGTTAGTTCAGATATGTTGAATATCTTTCCCCAGGAGCACTGATGACTGGCTCTCTGGGAAGGCCTTGAACGATACAGGAATCTGTCCTTGGTGCTATCCTGTTCAACTATGTATGGATGCCTTGGAAGAGAGTCAGCGAGATTAATCTGATCAGTAGAGGACAAAATACGAGGGGAGCTAAACGCAAAGAATCAAGATCCACAGTGATCCTGGAAAGTTCAAGTTATAAGTCAGAAGCAGTGGGAAGATTATATACTTCAAAAGGGTGAATTTTATGGTGCATGAATTATGTCTTGCTAAAGCTATTCTATAAAAAACAAAAGCAATAGGAGTATGTTTAACTCGAAAATGTAAAGCCACATATTTGAGTTAGAAAACAAACATACTGGACAGTAAAAGCTTAACTGGCAAAGTGCGAGGGGCAGAGGAGACTCTGAAATCAGTGTGGTCCACAGCAGGGTCTCCTGGAGTCTGACCTCCCCAAGGTGCAGACAAGTGCCTCAGTCCTCAGCTCCTAATATGTTTGCAAAGAGGAGATGCATGACAAATGCTTATTAAATAATTATGCTGCTTAAAAACACAGCAGAGTGCAAGGAAAGCTAAAAATCTAACATAGTCTTAGACTACAAGAGCTTTTAAATACACGAATTTTCTAATTTAAAAAAAAACTAACATATGGAGAAAGGGGAACCCTCCTACACTGTTGGTGAGAATGCAAGCTGGTGTAGTCACTCTGGAAAACAGTATGCAGGTTCCTCAAAAAGTTGAAAACAGGGCGCCTGGGTGGCTCAGTGGGTTAAGCCGCTGCCTTCGGCTCAGGTCATGACCTCAGGGTCCTGGGATCGAGTCCCGCATCGGGCTCTCTGCTGAGCAGAGCCTGCTTCCCTCTCTCTCTCTCTCTCTCTCTGCCTGCCTCTCTATCTACTTGTGATCTCTCTCTGTCAAATAAATAAATAAAATCTTAAAAAAAAAAAAAAGTTGAAAACAGAGCTACCCTACAACCCGGCAATCACACTACTGGGTATTTACCCTGAAGATACAAATGTAGTGATTCGAAGGGGCACATGCACCCAAATGCTTATAGCAGCAATGTCCACAATAGACAAATTATGGAAAGAACCTAGAAGTCCCTCAACAGATGAATGGATAAAGAAGATGTGTTATATGTATACAATGGAATACTATGCCGCCATCAAAAAACCATGAAATCTTGCCATGTGCAATGACATGGATAGAACTAGAGGGTATTATGCTGAGTGAAATAAGTCAACCAGAGAAAGACAATTATCATGATCTCTCTGATATGAGGAATTTGAGAGGCAGGGTGTTGGGTTTGGGTGGTAGGGAAGGAAAAAAATGAAACAAGAGGGAGACAAACCATAAGAGACTCTTAATCTCATGAAACAAACTGAGGGTTGCTGGAGGGTGGGAGGTAGGGATAGGGTGGTTGGGTTATGGACATTGCGGGGGTATGTGCTATGGTGATAGCTATGAAATGTGTAAGCCTGATGATTCAGAGACCTGTACCCCTGGGGCAAATAATACATTATATATATATATATGCGTGTGTGTGTGTGTGTGTTTGTGTGTGTGTGTGTACATAGCATAGAAAAGAGAATGAAGTAAATCCCCCAAATGTTGACAGTGTGTTAGAGAAGATTATGGAGAAATTGGGATATTCTTATTTTATGTTTTTGCCTGTTCTCCTTGTATTCTGCTTTTGTAGGACAAGGGAAAAATCCCTGCTGCCCACCCCCCAAGGTTATTTGACATGGAGTGTTATAAACTGAAAGTCTGTGTCTCCCTCAAAATTTATGTCAGGATCCTAATCCCCAAGGTGATGTTTTAGGAGGTGGGGCTTTTGGGAGGTGATTAGGTCATAAGAGTAGAGTCCCTATGAATGGAATTAGTGCCCTTAAAAGAGAGACCCTAGAGACCTCCCTCAGCCCTTCCACCATATGATGTCAGAGCAGGAAGACCACCTTCCATGAACCAGGAAATGGGTTCTCACCAGACACCAAATCTGCTGGCACCTTGATCCGGCCAGGTCTCCAGAATGATGAGAAATCATTATTTACAGGCCACTTACCTACAGTATTTTGTTACAGTACCCCAAACTAAGATACAGAGTATGTTGAGACATATTTCCTCTTTATGTATGCTACTTTGTATTGTCTATTTTAAAAATAAAATATTTATGTCTTTTCTCTCCCCCTAAACCATAGACACCTTAACCACAGAGATGATATTTTATTAGCCTTGTATGTAGTTTGACAGCAAGGACAACAAACAGCAGGTTCTCGACCCCCTCTTGCAAATGCTAGTCGAACTAAAGGAAGCTGCTCTTACCTCGTCCTAATTTGATACACTTGACACACTTTCTGTAAGATAAGATACTTGACTCAAACTTTAAAAAAATGTTAACACTGTGAGTTAAAGTTTAGGCAAGATACAATTCTGGAAGAATCCTTTTTTTCTTGTTGGTGGGGAGGAAAAAAACATTCTCTCAGAACGCTAACCTTCCTTTCAGTGCTTGTGGTTGGTGATTTCTCGGATTTTGCCCCAGTGCCCCGGATGGAGGACTGTCACCTCTGAGTGTCAATTCTGCACCCATTTCACCACTCTCTCACTCAGTCACACAGCAAGAAATAGATGAAAGACAAAGGCCACCTGTGTAGGTGGGACCCTTGCCACAGGGCAGTGGGAAACATCCTAAGGTCTTTATTTCTGGACAACTAGGAAGGGAGTTGGCTGTTTGTCTTCCATAGTTACGGGGATCTTCTGGGTCAAAGACTGCTGGGCAAAGCCTATTCCCTGGGGCCTTAGGAACTGGTACTGATAAGAAATGATATTTCTACCACTGGTCCTGAAAGAGAACCGGAAGTTACCAACTACCACCTCAGCCTCCAAAACCCTCTTTAAGTTGTTGGCTTGTGTAGAAGGGCACTAAAATCAGTCACAAAATAATGCAAACCCACAACAAAGAAACCGATCCTGCATCCCTTTCCATGCCACATTGCATCTAATTTCCCATTTTTAAGACCTGCAGCCAGAAAAGCTTAACAGGAGAAGGGGGGGTGAATCCAACACAAGGTGAACCAAACCTCTGTCCGCTCAGTGTCACCATCAGGCAGGTTTTCGTCAAACAGACATGACAGTGCGGCCGGGTGACCAAACTGGTTTAGATGATCCGGACAACCTGAAATCAGCTCAGAAGGAGGAGTCCAAAGCCTCAAACTAGAGAATTCAGGCTGCACGCATCGGCCCCAATTCATCTCAGCCCCGAGACTCATGCAGATATTAATTATGAAGTTTTGAGGATCTGAAATATTTAGTCAGAGATATTTAGTTTAATATTTAAAAACAAACCCAAATAAGCTAATTCCAATTTGTGGTAGGTGGAGTTGCAGAAAGGTATGATGGATGAATTTGAATAATCATAAATGAAATCATTTAAGAAAGTCAGTGTACCCCAAAATTCTTGAAAATGATTTGTTTGTCCAGATAGTTTAAATGACCCATTGTTTACCCTGCTATGCAAATTCTTTCTCTTTAGATAATAAAAGGGCTAATGAATAATCACACAGTCCAAACTAGTGACATTTAATTTAAAGAATCGTTAATCACACCACCTTCAAGTGTTATAATCATAAATATTAGAAGTGACAAAGTCCTTTCTCCTACCCAGCCTTCATGACTTATCCTTGATGAAAATATAATCCTTTGTAATTGTGGGTGACACATTCGGAATTCTACTTTTGAATTTGAGAATTAGCACCGAAGTTTAAGACGTGAGACTGGGTGCCACTCAAGTTTATGTATCTGGCTATACCTTATTTATTGCCCAGAATATTTTCCTGCCTCTGGCTGTTCCAGTCTTTTCCTAAAATCTACTACTCATTGTAAAGCAATTACTATTTACAGTGCACCACTCGGGGCTTTCTGTGCATTCTTGGATATTCAAACGTAGGGAGACGAGATGGTCTGTAAGCTTTTCCCCATTTAAGTAGATTTCCACAACCCACATACACATTTCACCAGTAAATATTTATGGTTCAGCCAAGTGATGCTGTCTTTTGAGAGACACGTTTATGGGCCTGGAAAGAACCTGATGAAGAAAGATTTTAATTGCAGACTATTTAGCAACAGGGAACGACTGTATAATTTTTTATAAGGACTGACAGGCTGAAAGCAGTGTTTTAGGACTATCTGACAACCATGATAGAGCCTACCAAAGTAGGAACTAGAATAAAATACTTTTGCATCAAACCACCAATACGCTGTTGCTCCCCTAAGATGATAACTATGCATTCTTTGTTAGCAAAAAACCCCGGCTTTAAATTATTTTTCTGAAAGCACAAACTATTTATGTTGATTGATGCCTTGAGAATGTCTAGCTCATGTTAATGGCTCAATCTGGGAGCTCGTGATTAGCCAAGCAGTGATCTCCATTCTTGAGGCTGAGAGAGCTGCATTCATTCATTTCTCCCAACAAATGTTTTCTGCAACAAACGTTTTCAAGTACCTACAGCTAGAAATGAAAGTTGATCAATTAAAAAAGAAAGAATACAAATAGTGAAGAGGTTTCTACAGCTTGATCATTTCTTGAATAGAGCAGGTAGGAAAAGGAGACATGAAAGCCGGAAGCTTTATCTGTATCAGAGGTTAAGAATGTCTATGTACAGGTTAAGTAAAAAACTAAAGATTTTTTTTTTAATTCACTTAAAGACATTATAAATTTTATCTATATTGTCTTGCTGTCTACCACAGAGGCTTTCTTGACTACAAAGTTTGGTACAATTTTGCAGAAATTTTCATCGACCGCATAATACACCTCTGTCCTTGACACGGGCTTGGCTATGTGACTCAGGGTCAGTCTTAAGAGGCGTTGCGCACTTCTACTTGCTATTTTGCATGTCTGCTACTATGCTAAGAACATTCTAGCATGAAGTCCAAAGACAGACAATGAGGAGCACAGCCATCCAGATGTTCCATGGATCTATTTTAAGAGGCAGAGCAGAGACACACCAGCTGCTATGAAACCAGTCTAGCCTTTTTTTTTTTTTTTTAAGATTTTATTTACTTCTTTGCCAGAAAGGGAGCAAGAGTGTACCCAAGCAGGTAGAATGACAGGCAGAGGGAGAGGGAGAAGCAGACTCTGGCCGAGCAGGGAGCCCGATGCTGGGCTTGAGCCCACACCCTGGGATCATGACCTGAACTGAAGACAGATACTTAACTAAACGAGCCACCCAGGCGCCCTGAAACCACTCCAGTCTCTGATTAGCCAGACTGCACCTGAGATGCTGCTGCACGAGCAATAAACGGTTGTGGCTTTAAAGCCCCGAGTTCTGAGGCAGCACACAACACAGCATCCTAGTGCTAACAGCTAATGGATACAAGGGCAAAACATTTTTAGAATCGAAGTTTGCGAGCTCTTATTTGCATACAGATTTTCTCTATCAGTTTTCCCCCTTGTTACACTAGGCATGACACGGTCACATACAGAACTTACTCTGTGTGATTTTTGTGCCCTATTTATTGCTTTTCTCAGCAATCTGGAGTTGTTGGTTTATCTGCCCGGGGTGCCCACTGCCTTTCATGCTTCTCGTCAGTATGTGCATAGTTTCCTGTTTGGGAATAGTTTGTTTTTCCCATTTTGCTGGCATCTTGTTTTCTTTTCTTGGAAACATAAAGTCTTTCAAATAAATAATGGCCTCTTTCTCTAACATTTCTTTCAATCTTCGAATCCTCACCAACTTCGAGGGAAAAAGGAAACAGTAATAATCTGTTATCATTCTTAGGTTTTGACAATTTTCGGGCGTATCTGCAGAAACTTGCTGTGCTTTTTTTCTAAACAGAAGTTTATTTATCAGAATGCATGAGTGAGAAGTGCAAAGTCAGAAACGTCTCCTGTGAAGTGCTTTGGACACTCTGACAGCTGCAATTTGCCAACATCAATCACCGTGCCTGGCTGCAAAGCTTCTGCCACAGGGAGACAGGGCACCTCCCAAATTGCCCACTGCCGTCTTTCATGGTAATCTTAGTTTTTGCCATCCAAATATCCCAGGATGAAAGACAGCGCGACGCATCCTGAAATAGAGTAATTCCGATGTCATGGACATCACTGGCAGCACCCACTTGCTGCTCTGTCCATCGTTAGATCGGTTTTTCCCCCTTGGTCTACATGTGACAATAGATGACTTGGGCTGGGAGCGGAAGCTTGGCAGGAAATAAGTCAGCCTGTCTGCCATCTCCCTTCCTTTCTAATCCAAGGAGAGACCTCATGGAGTGCATGGTCAGCCTCGTAGTGGTGGCTCCCAGCAGCATCGGCTGGGGAGGGCCCCTTTACCGCTAGCATTATACCAGCAAAGTGATTCTAAAATGCATACCTTTACCATGTGTTCCTAAAGGCATTATCATTTGCTAAATAGTATCACCAAGTGTATTTAAGCTACTTTAGACAATTTAAGCACTAATTTTTCTCATTTTTTTAAACTATCAATCTACCTTATAGAGATATTTGAGATATACTACCACACAAATGCAGTTTCATGCATACTCAGAAAAACCCAGGTGGTATTTTTTGGTTACAGTTGAGTTCCGGTGGAGTTTTCTAATAAAGTAGGTGAGGTGAAACCTGGCCCTAGATCCACGTGACTCCAAAGCCCATGCTCCGCTGTACCAGGCTGCCCGTGAAGGAAACTCCTGCCCACATAATCCAATTCTAGAAAGCCAGTTTTAAGATTGCTATCCATGATGCCAAATTTTGAAGCTGCTTTCCTCTAGAATTACAAAAACAGAAACTCCTGGTTTAGGAATTATAAACCAGGCTTATTAAGAATCAACAAACTGCATTATTCCCTAAACTTTCTGCCCTTATAACCTGTGCTACAGCTGAAGAGGTTTAGAAATAAGACCAAAGTCATTTATCGCTAATTTCTGAGCACTTGCCATTTCCTTAGCTGCCGACAGATGTTCTGCAGTGTCTGGCTTCAGTAGAGCAAGGTCAGCAGTAAGGGGCTGATAGACACAATGACAGCTGCCCCAAGATGTCTGTCTCCTGATTCCCAGAACCTGTGAATATGCATGTTACGTGCCCAGTGGGGAATGAAGGTGGCAGATGGAACTCAATTTTCTAATCAGCTGACCTCAAAATAGATTACTGTGGATCATCCAGGTGAGCCCAGTGTAATCACAAGAGTCCCTTAAAAGTGGAAAAGAGAGGTAGAGGAGGTCAGAGTGATACAGTGTGAGGAAGACATGGTCGGACATCGTTGGCTCCAAAGATAGAAGGAGAGAGCCCCAAACCAAGAAATGTAGGGGGTCACTAGAAGCTGGAAAGGTCAGACACAGATTCTTCCCTAGACTCTCCAGAAAGAAACATGGGTCAGCTGATACAATGACTTTAGCTCAGTAAAGCCCATTTTGGACTTCTGAACTACAAAACTATACAATGATAAATCTGTGTTGTTTTAAGCCACTAAGTTTATGGCAATCTACTATCAAATCCATAGGAAATGAATACATCACCTCATTAGTGAGACAGGTTACTATCTAAATCATGGATAACTGAGACACAACAGGAATTTTAAATGTAAAACACCATCTTATTTCAGTAAAAACAGCTTAATAAAAGAATAGAAAAGCATAAGCAACCAAAGGAAAAATAAATTGGGACTTCATCAAAATTAAAAGTGTTTGTTCATCAAAGGACACTATCAAGAACATGAAGAGGCAGCCCACAGAAAGAATTTCCAAATCATGTATCTGATAAGGGCCTATTAACCAGAATATATGAAGAATACTCAGAACTCAATAGTAAAAAGGTAACACAATTTTTAAGAGGGCAAAGAATGTGAATAGGTATTTCTCCAAAGAAGACCTACAAGTGGCCAATAAACACACGAAAAGATGCTCATCATTAATCATTAGGGAAATGCAAATCAAGACCACAATGAGATACTGACACCCACTATGACGGCTATTAAAAAAAAAAAAAAGGAAAATGGTGAGAATGTGGAGAAAATTGAACTTTCCACCCTGTAGGTAGGAATGTAAAATGGTATAGCCACTGAAGAAAGCAGTTGGGCAGTTTCTCAGAAAGTTATAGAATTAGTGTATGATCTAACAGTGCCTCTACTAGGTCTACACCCAAGAGGAATGAAAACATCACTTGTACCTGGATGTTGATAGAAGTATGATTCGTAATAGACAAAAAGTGAAAACAACTCAAATGTCCATGAACGGATAACTGGATAAACAAAGTGTGGTATGTCCATGCAATGGAATATTATTCAGCCATAAAAAGAAATGCAGCACTGTTACATGCTACCATATGATTAAACCTTAAAAATTTTTTGCTAAGGGGCCCCCGGGTGGCTCAGTCGGTTGAGCATCTGTCTCTTGGTTTCAGCTCAGGTCATGACCTCCGTGCTTGGCAGAGAAACTATTTGAGGTTTCTCTCCCTTTCCCTCTGCCCCTTCCCCTGCTCATGCTCTCTCTCGAATAAATAAATATTTTTAAAAAAAAATTATGCTAAATGAAAGAAACCAGACACAAAAGGCCATATGTTATATTATCCCATTCATGTGAAATGTCCAGAGTAGGCAAATCCATAGAAACAGAGGGCAGACTAGTGATTGCCAGGGAAGGGGAGAATGAACTATCGGGACTGACTACTGATAGAGGGTTTCTTTTTGGCCAATGAAAATGTTCTGCATAGCACAGTGAATATACTAAAAACACTGAGTTATGTATGTTAAAGTGGTATGTTTTATACTACATAAATTGTATATCAATTAAAAAAAAGAAAAATATTAGAACCCATCTTCCTAACGTGAATTTACGCCTTGGAACTAAATATCAAGATAGTAACCATTACCTTGTCACCTTACTGAGTTGAACGGACATTATATTTTTACTAAATCTCGGTTTTCCCTTGCACTTAACCCCACAATGCTGTCCTTGCTTTTATCATGAACTCAATTCCAACTGGAATAAGAACATTTCCTCATGTTTTTAATGCCTTCAACTGATCTGACTTTCTGGAGTACTTTCTTCATTTCGGCTTCAAGTCATAGCTCTACTTGAGTTTCCCTTCTTATGTCTGTTGTCTCCTTGTCTCCAAGAGGCTCCCTTTCGTCAGCGGCCCCCTCCAGTACCCTCCTGCAGCCCCTTACTCTCTGGCAGATATCCTAAAGAAACTCACTAAGTGTTTCCCTGAGTATCTACTGGACTGAAAGTTAGACACTGCTTGTACAGTAGTGATTACTTTAGATCTTTTTGTGATTACTTTTAGTGATTACTTTAGAAATTTCAACCTGCTAATGCTGATGAAGTCTTATATTCTTCAATACCTTCCCCTCCTCCTGGGGAATGTAAGAATCTCAGGATGCTCTAATTTCATTTGCCCATTTCAGCTTGTATGTGTGTATGTTACAGCTGTTGCATATTTTAATTCTATTTTACCTTTGCTTTAAAAAAAAACTTTTATTTTTAAATAGTTATAGATTTAAAGAATGTTGTAAAGAGGAACACCTCGGTGGCTCCATCGGGTGAAGTTTCGACTCTCAGTTCTGGCTCAGGTCATGATCTCAGGGTCCTGAGATCGAGCCCTGCGGCACCAGGCTCTGTGCTCAGCAAGGAGTCTGCTGGTCCCTCTCCCTCCCCCTGCTTGTGTGCACGCATTCAGGTAAAATCTTTTTTTTTTTTTTTTAAGATTTTTTATTTATTTATTTGACAGCGAGAGAGAGAGAGAGAGAGAGAGATCACAAGTAGCCAGAGAGGCAGGCAGAGAGAGAGAGAGGGAAGCAGGCTCCCTGCCGAGCAGAGAGCCTGATGCGGGACTCGATCCCAGGACCCTGAGATCATGACCTGAGCCGAAGGCAGCGGCTTAACCCACTGAACCACCCAGGCGCCCTGCACTCAGGTAAAATCTTAAAAAAAAAAAAAAAAAAAAAGTTATAAAGAAACATATAAGGACTTTCCACGCACAGCTAATTCTACTGGTAATATTTTTATCCCTGATCTATAATGATAAAAATATTGTAATAACTTATTTTAATTTTGTCTGTAGTAAAAAGTAATGTAGAGATTAAGGAAGGCCCTCTGCTTCTCTGTCAAAAAATAAAAAAAAGATCAAACACTTCAGGTTGTGATAAGCATGTGATTTTTTTTATTACATTGTGCTAGTAGGTTCAAGGATCTGTGTTGAAAAACCTATTAATCTATTTTTCATCTTTTAATGTTTCTTTTAATCTAAGGATATTCATGTTTCTATTTCATAAAGAGACATTTAATTTCCTCATCAGGTCATTCTCAAGTTATCTTTAAAACATAAGAGCTACTTTCTGCCTCTTAACCAAAGCCAAGTCAAACATGTGCAGAATACAGAGGGCTATAGGCTCAATGGAACACAAAGCCACATGCCTCCTTCCGTTTCCCACAGAAATGCAAAGATTAAAAAAAAAAACAAACCAAGATGCTAAGCTAGAATGCCTTTTTTTTTTTTAAAGGGATACAAAAAACTGTGCAGATAATGAACAAGACCTTATTTCTTTTTACTACTTCTCTTCTTTGTACTTTTATAGAGAGGGGCCCAAAGGATCATGACTAGTTTTATAGGTGTTGACATGGTCTCCCAGAGCTAGATCCTGAGTGTCAAGAACATAGCATTAGCATCGACTGGGTCCTTGTTAGAAAAGTCAAATCCCTGACCTCCCCTCCGACATACAGTATCAAAATCTGCATTTTAACAAGACACATTAAAGTGTAAGGAGTACTGAGGTAGACCATTGTTACAACCTAACCCCTCCTTTTCACATGTCATTATTCTCTTTCCCTGCCCATGTCTTCTCCTTCCTTCTTCAAGTTTCATTATCAAAAAAACAAAAACAAAAATAAAATCTTCACTCACCGATTCAGTCACTGATATCTCTTTTATAGATCAGACTATCTCATTCCACTTTCTCTGGCTACCCTGCTCCTGGAATGAATTCTATGCCCTGGCGCTCTCTATTAATTCACTTATTTCCTTCTTAAGATTCTGAAACGACATTCACTCCAATGTGGTCAGTACACAAGAAAGTACACAGAGATGTAGTAGTTAATCTGGGTAAATTTAGATCAACATGAGAGCATCAAGAGTCCTAGACTGACTGGAAAGTGAATTATCTTGGCATTTGGTACCTGACGATTTTTGAGTGCCCCTCTTATACGCCTCCATTCAAGATCATCTCCATAGCTGTGCTCCTGCGTAGCTGGCTTACACCAGGCCAAGTGGACTGAATGCCTCCTACAGTACTGTCCCAACCTTGAAAAACAAATTTTCTATCTCAGCAGAAATAACCCACAAGTATACACAAAGAATTCATGGCAATGAAATAAAAGGGGACCCAGCACTTAAAGCTTATCTATTCCAGATGTTCTTGAGAAGGCAGCCTCCTAAATCCTAGAACACAAAGGCCCATCTATAGTCTAGTGTTCAAAACCGAGAAAAGAAAAAGCTGTCAATGAGAGCCATGGGATTCCTCACCATCAAGTGGTACAGGAGTAGCTCATGCTATTGAGGAACGAAATCGAAGAAAAAACGAATTCTCCTCCTAATTTCAATGACTTTCTTTTTTCCCCTTCCTTTTTATTGTGCCAAGAACACTTAACATGAGATCTGTCCTCTTAACAAAGTGCGCAATACAGTGGCATGCTGTTGTATAGCAGATCTCCAGAAGTCACTCATTTTGTGTAACTGAAACTTTATACCCATCAAATGGCATCTTATGCAAAGGTCTGAAGGCTGAGACGCTTTGAAATTTACTGGGTACCACAGCGCACTCTCCTTCTAGATTTTGGGCAGTCTGCTCTCACTAGTGATTGGATATTGTGTTATTTATCAGGTCTGGCTTTTATGAAGAAAAATGAAGAGCATAAAAGAAAGAACCAGTGAAAGTGGGGGTGTGCTGGAAGGTTAATGTGCTCTCCAGCCCACTTCAGATAGATCGCTGAGCAGCCACACGATCTGTTTACCTGATGCACGCAGAAAGAAATGTTACGCTTCACCTTTGGAAATGGGCCATTACTCCTGTTGACAGATTATGAATTGTGGAATCTGGCCGGCACCTGGCCAGACAAGGAAGAGTTCATAAATCAGACTCAAAACAGAAATACCTGACTAAAATTCTTGAGTTCTTGGAGGGCTTGAAAGAGGAAATATAAAGAAGCAGTTAAACCCACATGTGAGTGAGTCCGTGTGTATATGTGCGTGTGTCTGTGATGATCTTCTAAAGACCTTTGTTAAGGGTCTACAAGGAAGTAGTTTTGTTGTTATTTTTCATGGGCCAGAATGTTCTGGTTCACCTAAGAACAGGGTGGGATTAGGGGGTCGGGGTGGAGTTGGGATAAAGATTCTGGTCTCGAACAGGAAATTAGCTTAGGTCACCATAAGAAGAGACAAGTGATCAGTTCTCGGACAAAAAGTACAAAGAGTTGATTGTCAGGGTCAGTGCGTGTTTATTCACAAATAATCTGGAAAACAGGCCCATGATTTTACAGATACGGACAACGACAACTTGGTAGATGATACTAGGCAGATTGCTAAGTGGACGAGAATACGTGAAAATAAGAGTTTATAAAGTACGTGAAACGGCCAGAAAAATGTCAACAAAAATAAAAGGATCCTGTAAATGTCCTTGAAGAAAAAGAAACTGCTTGTGAGAAGACTAGCTCAGAACAGTCGTTTAGTGATGCAGGAATGAAATCCAAAAGTAACTTTTAAAAAACTATTACCTGAAAATATGCTCCAATGAGCCTCCCAAACCTTGCAGATATTGATAGCCCTGTAGAATGGTACTAGTAAGGCACAAAAGGCGGCGTTCCACTGTTGTGCGTCCATTCACAATTCCTCCTGCACCGATGGGGCGCTCATTACTGTGGCCTTGTAAGGGACTGGTTAGTTTTCCACAGGCCCTGCTTTTACTGCGGGCAGCAGCCACGAGGCTGCCGGCAATTCTTCTTCAATGCAGCACTGTAAGAGTTTGTCCTGTTTTGGACATTACTATATCATCAGCATAATTTTTTAATCATTTTATTTTAAAAACCATTATTTAAGGCATGCTTTAGACTATAACATATAACAACGTAAAAAGCAAAGGATAAAGGGTGTGTCAAGCCTTCTGGCGGTGATAAGGCACCATCTCTGAGATCATGTACTTCATTATCTAAAGACTTTTCAGAGTTCTGATGAATCAATAAATTATTTTCAGATATGAAATACTACCTCTTTTTCCTGTTCCTTATTAATATCAGCAACGTCAATATCTCAGGCCTCCTGACTTTCTCCTGCTCAGAGGAAATAAGCTTCTGGTCTTTTGGTACGATTTTTACTTTGACCAGCATTTTTACACTAGAAACCAAAGTTTTCCTCAGGCACTCAAAACTGTATGTTAGTCCACCCGAGGACTCTCTCTCAAGAGCTGCCTCTGTTTGCTCCAGGCAAGGGAGTCCAGTGCAACTGGTAGGGAAGGAGACAGACGGCTGCGCCAGGAAGTCTTATGCTTACTGCTCTTATGAAGACAATCCATGATAACTTTCGATTGGTTTTTTCCTACTTAAATTTTGTCTTCAATCTCTCTGACTTCCCTAGTGTAAAACTTTGCAAGCTGTATGCATATGTGGTTTCTGATCCTTCCGTACCTCCACATCCAGATCCAGACCTACAGATGCCTGTATCCCAATCACCACTCAGCACGTATCCTCTGGTGGACGACCGTGTCCAGCAGGAGAAGCTTCCAAGGAATGCAGCTTTCCCAGTGTTTGTCAAAGCAGCTAAACTGCCATGTTCTTTTTCTGGCTCTTCCTTTAAAATGCTCTGTTATCTCAATATTAAAAAGAGAATGTATAGGTTTTCTTTGTCAAGATGTTTTCTCTGGGTCCAAGTTTTTTCTTCCTGTTTCATTATTCTTCATAGGATTCTAGTGTCTTACCCTTAGCAGCAACATTCATTCCAGTAAAAAAACACACTGAAACTTTAATTGCAGGAGTCCATTTTAGGGTACATACCACACCAATGTGAAGTGACTAACATGTACAACTTTATGTTTCATCACACCTGGTCCAAGTTTAAAGCGTTAGAAAAATATATCCCAGGCACCTTTATATTCAGTCTGCTGAAAAAGAATGTTCTCAGCCTTGCTGTGATTTTTCATTTTGATATTATCTCACTACATCCTTCTAACATTTCTCGAAAGGAAATGACTGTCAGACACATATCTTAGAGAAAGAGTCAATTGGTAATTAATCATTGGTGAATTGTCAGATCACCTATAAACTAGCCAAGAACATTATAAGCAATGTTTATCCTAAAATATTAGTTTCTCTTCCTCAGAGAAATAATGATGTTTTAAGGTTTTTGTGGACACCTGTCTCTAGACACTCAAGCATCACTGACTGGGTTTAATGCTCTGTGCATAAGGTGCATAAGGCCTCATGCCATGTGCTGTCAAGAAAACCTCAAGATCCATGAAATGTAGATGGTGAAATAAGGCTAAACTCACAAGAAATTTAATTAAATTCAATAATGGCTCAAGATAAATATATAAAGAAGGGTGGAAGTTAGTGTTTTTCAGGTGAATTGTAGAGAGAATAATTGCTATAACATTTACTATATTGGCATTTTACAGGAAAACTGCACCTAGAGAGAATAAGAAGCGCTGCATTTTGAAGGGAATCAGAACATGCCACCCAAAACAGGCCACTTTGGCACACTGATTATTTTGAGCAGAAGGCACTTAAGAAATAGCAGAGGCAAAAAAGGCCTTCTGAGTGCCCCCCTTTGTACCCAAAAGCAGAGCGTACATTTCCCATGAGTCAGGTGCCCCGTGAAAAGAACATTCAGACCTAGTAAAATAACCCTTTATTTCCATTCGTTTCCCCTATATATTTCCTAGTCACCCCGCCAAATTTACTGCCCCTAACCCAAACGCCTTTTTCCTTTGTCTTGACAAGTCTCCACAATTTATTGCTCTTTGTTAAAAAGGTATATAAACATTTAGGCCTATGTATTTCTTTGGGTCTTCATTTCTTTTTTTTTCTTTTTTTTTTTTTTAAGATTTTATTTATTTATTTGACAGAGAGATATCACAAGTAGACAGAGAGGCAGGCAGAGAGAGAGAGAGGGAAGCAGGCTCGCTGCTGAGCAGAGAGCCCGATGCGGGACTCGATCCCAGGACCCTGAGATCATGACCTGAGCCGAAGGCAGCGGCTTAACCCACTGAGCCACCCAGGCGCCCTGGGTCTTCATTTCTTATATATGAAGGCTTCCACGTATATAGAAATAATAACATTGACTAAAATGTGTATACTTTTCTCCTGTTCATCTGTTTTCTGTCAGTTTGAGTTTCGGGCTCCCACCATAGAACCTAAGAGGGTAGAGGAAAAGTCTCCCTCCCAACCTCCTGCCAAGAATCTCAAATGGATGGGTAGCATTTGATTGAGAAGGAGGAAAGCATTTTGCACAAAGTCTCCATTTGTTAATTCCTCTAACTCTTAAAAAAAGAGAAAAAATCTTTTTTTTAATGTGAGCTAATATAATACTAATATCAAAACCTCAAAAAATCTAGTTAAGATAACTTCAAGAAATATAAAATAACAAATTTGATAAAAGATTAACAGAAGATGTCAACTAAAAATCATAAAACATTGCTGAGACAAAGATAAACTCAAAATGGATAAGACCTCAACATGAGGCAGAAATCTATCAAAATCCTAGAGAAGAACAGAGGCAGTAACTTCTTTGATACTGGCCATAGCAACTTCTTTCAAGACATGTCTCCAAAGGCAAAGGAAGCAAAAGCGAAAATAACTTTTGGGACTTCATCAAGACCAAAAGCTTCTGCACAGCAAAGGAAACAGTCAACAAAACAAAGAGGCAACCCACAGAATGGAAGAAGATATTCACAAATGACACTATAGACAAAGGACTGATCTTTATAGATCTAAGATCTATAAAGAACTCCTCAAACTCAACACCCTAAAAACAGATAATCACGTCAAAAAATGGGCAGAAGACATGAACAGACACTTCTTCAATGAAGACATGCAAATGGCTAACAGACACATGAAAAAATGTTCATCAGGGGCGCCTGGGTGGCTCAGTGGGTTAAAGCCTCTGCCTTCGGCTCAGGTCATGATCTCAGGGTCCTGGGATCGAGCCCCGCATCGGGCTCTCTGCTCAGCGGGAAGCCTGCTTACTCCTCTCTCTCTGCCTGCCTCTCTGCCTGCTTGTGATTTCTGTCTGTCAAATCAATAAAATATTTTAAAAAAAAATGTTCATCATCCTTAGCCATCAGGGAGATTCAAATCAAAACCACATTGAGATACCACCTTATACCAGTTAGAATGGCCAAAATTAACAAGACTGTAAACAACAAGTGTTGGAGGGAATGTGGAGAAAGGGGAACCCTCTTACACTGTTGGTGGGAATGCAAGTTGGTGCAGCCACTTTGGAAAACAGTTTGGAGAGTCCTTAAAAATTAAAAATAGAGCTACCCTATGACCCTGCAATTGCACTACTGGGTATTTGCCCCAAAGATATCGATGTAGAAAAGGAAGGGCCATCTGTACCCCAATGTTCATAGCAGCAATGGCCATAGTCACCAAACTGTGGAAAGAGCCAAGATGCCCTTCAACAGACGAATGGATAAAGAAGATGTGGTTCATATATACCATGGAGTATCATGCCTCCATCAGAAAGGATGAATACCCAACTTTTATAACAACATAGATGGGACTGGAAGAGATTATGCTGAGTGAAATAAGTCAAGCAGAGAGAGTCAATTATCATATGGTTTTGCTTATTTGTGGAGCATAAGGAATAACACGGAAGACACTGGGAGAAGGAGAGGATAAGTGAGTTGGGGGAAATCAGAGGGGGAGATGAACCATGAGAGACTGTGGACTCTGAGAAACAAACTGAGGGTTTTGGAGGGGGGCAGTGGGGGTTTGGTGAGCCTGGTGGTGGGTATTAAGGAGGGCACATACTGCATGGAGCACTGGGTATGGTGCATAAACAATGAATCTTGGAACACTGAAAAAATAAAATTAAATTAAAAAAACAAACAAACGAACAAAACATTCTTGAGAGAAATTAAGTCCTCAGGAGGAATACACTGTGTTCTTTGGCCAGAAGATTCAGTATTATTAAAAAGATCACAGTTAGAGTATTTATACTACCTGATTCTAAGACTAATTATAAAGCTATAATAACCAAGACACTGTAGTACTGGGACATAATTAGTCGTAGAGATCAATGGAACAAAATGGAGAGTCCAGAAAAAGAGCCATACATGTAACAATTGATTTCAGCAAAGATTTCAAGGTTATTCAGTTGGGAAAAAAATTCAACAAATGGGTGTTGGAAACATATGGTAACCATTTGCAAAAATATGAACCTCAAGCCTTAGCTCATCATTTACAAAAGTTAATTCAAGATGGACCATGGATCTAAATATAAGACCAAAAGCTATGAAACTTTTAGACAATGATACAAGAAAACATTTTAATGACCTTGGGTTAAACAAAGATTTCTTAAATAAGACAAAAAAGCATAAGTTATAAAATTTTAAAATATCAATAAATTTGATTTCATTCAAATTAAAAATTTTTCTTCAAAAGAGACTGTTAGGGAAATTAAAAGGTAGACACAGATTATGAACAGTATTTGCAAAACAGATATGAAAAAAAAAAGGACTCTTATCTAGAATATACAACTGAATACTTGAAGGGAAATAACTGAAAGGAATCAGAATATGGCACCCCAAACAGGCCACTTTAGCACACTGATTTTGGGAGTAAACTAAATGAGCACATATGTGTACCATGTCAGAAGACAAACTACAAATAAATTTACAATACATGTAAGTTCAATAGGCCTAAGAGAAAAAGTTCTTTCATGCAACTTTACATATGTAACTCTTTTAATTCACTAATATCAAGACCAACAGTCGAATAAAAAAATAGGCCAGGGTGCCTGGGTGGCTCAGTGGGTTAAGCCGCTGCCTTCGGCTCAGGTCATGGTCTCAGGGTCCTGGGATCGAGCCCCGCATCGGGCTCTGCTCTGCGGGGAGCCTGCTCCCCCGCCTCTCTCTCTGCCTGCTGCTCTACTTGTGATCTCTGTCTCTCTCTGTGTCAAATAAATAAATATTAAAAAAAAAAATAGGCCAAAGATCTGAACCATGGTTTTTTTCAACTGTGGTGTTTACAAACAGTTTGGGTTGGATAAACTATCTCACTGTGGAAGGTTGTCTTGTGCACTGCAGGTGTTGAGCGTCTCCAATCTTACTCAACAGATATCAGTAGGATCCCTAGTGGTAAGAACCCAAAAGGTCTTAAGACATTATTAATGGTCCCATGGGAAGCAAAATTGCCCCAAATGAGAACCACTGACTTAAATTAACTTAGCCAAAGAAAACAGACAGACAACAAACCCATACAACCTATGATAATCAACTAAGAATTACTGAAAACAATGGGAGTGTTTGACAAAATTATATAATACACAAATATTAACAAGAAAGAAAATACAGAAAAAAAAAGGTTAGATTTTATACTCAACTGCAACAAAACAAGTTGTATACATAGGCTTGAAAAGAAATGTACTGAACTTATATGAAGGAAGCTCTAAAAAGTTACCGAAGGGGCATGAAAAAGGTGTAAGGAAGTAAATATGTGACCGCAGAACAAATTAAAACTATGAAAAATTTCCCTAATCTGATAAATTCAGTGAAATTGCAATAAAAAGTAAGAATTTCTTTTAGGAACAAACTAAAACAATTCTAAAGCTCACTGAAAGCACAGAAGAATACCAAGGAAATATGTGGAAGAGTAACTTATACTTATCAAAAACAGTACAGGGATAGGAAAAATGCATGGAAAAGCCACAGGGATTAATGGTATGTACTTGGATATTGTATGTCTGATAAAGGCAGTGTTTGCAAATGGTAAGCACATGGTGAACTGATGGACGAGCACACCAGCCAGCAATCTGGAGGAGAAGATGGCATCAGTCCCCTGCATTACTTCTTACCCTCAAATGAATTTCAAATGATCCACAAAAAAACAGGAAAAAAAAAGAGAAGAAAATACATGGACAGTTTTACACTTTTGACAGGAGGAAAGTCTATTACAGATAAGACATACAAGACTACTAAATCTGAGTGCATAAAACTGAAGCATCTTTAGCAAATTTATACATATCTAAGTGACTAAATCGCAAAAACAGGCTGTTCAGTAATAGAAGTCTGAATATTACATAAAACTTGCTTTTACAGAAGACATTTTAAATAGAGAAAGCAACATATTAGATTGTGTATAGAAACATATGCAGGCATTCAAAACTACATAAAAAGTTTTAGAAGGACGTAGAGCATTTTATCACTGAGGAAGATAAATGAGGTCTGGTGTGGTGGTCTGGAAGACTAGCTTTTCTTGTAATGTTTTAAATGTTTTATTTCTTAAGGTTAAAAAAAAGAACTGGAAACAAAAAGAACTGTGAATTCTGGATGGTAGCAATGTGAAGGAGAATTGTATTATTTTTCTACATTTCTGCATTTCAAAAAATTTTTTAAAAGATTCAAAGTTTTTTGGGGTGAAATAAATGAGCACAGATGTGTACCGTGTCAGAAGACAAACTAAAAATTAATTTATAATACATGTAAATTAAATGAGCCTAAGCGAAAAAGTCCTTGCATGCCACTGAGAAGATGAACACCCAACAGAGAATGAGTAGGCAATTAAAAAAATTTACAAAGCCTAAAAGAAAAGACGCTCTACTTCCCTAATAGTTAAGTAATAACTTCCCAATTAAAGTGACAATTTTCTTCACTAGATTGGCAAAAAAATTCATTTTGGCAAGTATGTGGACACATACATACACACCTATGTATATCTATTTCATGATCCAGCCATCTTACTTCTGGACATTGAGTCCTCCTGACTACTCACATAAATATGTATATAAGGGTTTTGGCTACAACAGTGTAATAAAAAAAAAATCTAGACATACTCCACATATGTCTATGAAACTTCAGTTGGTTTAGTATGTCACGGTAACTCTAAACAACATGATGCTATGTGTGTATCAAGCAGATTTGTTGGCTCTGTGTTTTTAAAGTAAGGCAGTATATTTGAGAATACATAACGTGTTTGCAGGAATAAGAGCAATGCAGTATATTTATTTTGAACATTTTTTGGTTAAAAATATACATACAGACATCCAAGAAGCTCAAGGGATTCTAAGTAGGATGAAATCAAAGAGATCCGCACTGAAACACATTATAATCAAAATGAGGAAAGATAATGCCCAAAGGAAAATCTTAAAAGCTTCAAGACACAAATGACCTTTCACAATGCATCACAAATACATGCCCATCCACCCACGCACAAAGGTATAAAGTTCTAGGAAGAGAAATACCAAATTTTTGGAAGCAGTTACTTATGGCAGGTCATGATAGGGTCTACATTTTCTATGTTTCATTACTTTGACAACATAGTTTTTGCAAAGAAGAAAATTTTTTAATATTGATTTTAAATTTTATTTATTTTGTGGGAGCTCATAATCAAAGACATGGATGGTAGTAAGTAGCATAAGTAGCATGGGAACCCGAAGAGAAGTTCTGAAGATTTTAAAGACGGAAGAAGGTAATAAAGTAGCTGTGATTCTTCAAGCGATGTGCTATAATCTTTTATTCTAGACGAGGAGATTTTGTGGTCATTACTAATGGTCTAAATTAATACAGTACTGCCTTAAGTTCTTGACTGCCCTTCTAAGTACAAGTAACTGTAAAGAAACAAAAAAAATTCTCTACTTTTCTACCTGAAACAGTATTTGAAATATTTATATATATGCAAAGTAGGTCATATTTCATCCAGGTTGTCATCAATTCATCCAATTCTTGACATGATATATAATTTTTAATGATGTGCAAAAATATTCTGAGTACTCTATCTAAAATCATCTAAGTATTAATAAGACCAGAAGTTATAATGACACACTAAGTATAACCAAAACTTAGGGCAATATTTCCTCCTTTTCTATCACAAAATAGATAACTTGCACTCACAAAAACACAGTATAGGCAGCAAATGAGAATTTTCCGTGGCATCTTCTGATAGTTAGTACCACCGCCAACCTCAACAAATTCCCAAGACATTTTAAAATGAGAAATTTAGTTGCCAGCTCCAAAATAAATCATTTTATTTATGCAAAAACTAAGACATTCTTTGATATATGGTAGAATGTTTGCCTCCTTTCTCTCTGTGCCCAAGACTGAAGTATCTGACAGTCATCCCAACTAATCCCCTAGAAAGTCCAAGATCAGATTCATTCCAGGGATCTGTCATCTCTAGTGGAGTGCCTGGTGTACTCTTTTCAGTCCATTCTACTCCAACTGAAGTCAATACAGGATGCTAGAATATTCCACTAGTAAGAGTCTTTTAATCTACTAAGAAATGTGCTTTATTTCCCACAAAATATATAAACTGAGTTTGTATTAAAGATTTCTTTTAAAAAAAAAGATATTATTTATTTATTTGACAGGGAGAAACACAGCAAGAGAGGGAACACAAGCAGTGGGAGTGGGAGAGGGAGAAGCAGGCTTTCCCGCCAAGCTGGGAGCCTGATGTGGGGCTCGATCCCAGGACTCTGGGATCATGACCTGAGCCAAAGGCAGACACTTAGCGACTGAGCCACCCAGGGGCCCATGTACTGCAGATTTCTGATATGGACTGCCTTCCTGTGAGGCTGAGGAATGCCTGAGTAGTTGGTATTTTAAAGAATAACAACCCAAGAGTATGCATTCAACTAAAGAAATGGCTGATCTGGGCTGGCTTGTGAAGGAATAATTTGATACCATCCACAATTTGACAATGACAGGGAGAATGTACTTTGTCACTTTAATAAGAGAAAGTCTGTACAGCTGTTCAAAATTTGGGCCCATATACAGGAGACACCTTATATTGTCCTGTATCTCTGTTACAGAAATAGTATTTTGAAAAGGCTGGAAAAGAGAGATTACCCATGATCTCATTACTCTAATTAAATATATTTTCTCACTTTCAATCTTTATGCATATATGTGATTTTTTGTTTAGCACAGTCCAATCACAGCATGTGTAATTTTATATTGTTTTTAAGCTTTATCTTCCAAATGAAAAGTGGTTTCTCAGTGAGCAACTTCACCGTCATCATGAAAGAGTAGCCTTTTCAAGGATGGGAAGGGAAATATTTTAAAATCTAATCAGGGGTTCATAAGTCTTTTGGGGATATTCTGGACTCTCAGCAGGTGTAGATCTACAATTCCTTCCTGATTATGCTCTTAGTGAACGACTCTGGGAGCATATCCCATAGTGTCATATTCTTGCTGGAATGAATAGAGCTTCAAATGTATCTGGTAGACACTTGCGCACTTTTTTCATTTAATCTCTGCTGTGGCTGTCCTTTTTCATTTCTAATTTTACTTTTTTGTGCTTTCTTCTTTTGTGTGTTCTGATAGCCCACTTTTTTTTTTTTTAAAGATTTATTTATTTATTTTAGATAGAGAGGACGGGGGACGGGAGGGGCAGAGGGAGAGAAAGAGAATCTACGGGAAACTCCGCGCTGAGCATTAACCACCTCTCCTCACCCCCATGCGGGGCTTGATCTCACAGCCCAAGATCATGACCTAAGCTGAAATCAAAAGTGATGCTCAGGGGCGCCTGGGTGGCTCAGCGGGTTAAAGCCTCTGCTTTCAGCTCAGGTCATGATCCCAGGGTCCTGGGATCGAGCCCCGCATCGGGCTCTCTGCTTGGCTGGGAGCCTGCTTCCTCCTCTCTCTCTCTCTGCCTGCCTCTCTGCCTACTTGTAATCTCTGTCAAATAAATAAATCTTTAAAAAAAAAAAAAAAAAAAAGTGATGCTCAAGTGACTAAGCCACCCAGGGACCCTGTCTGAGAGTTCACTTTCTAGTTGTTTCTCACTCTCTATTTTTAAAAACCAGGTTCGTGACTACTTAACAATTTTGTCATTTTTAATTTCTCCTTTGACTCTTTTTCTTTTATTTGACTTTCCTAGCTATACTGCATTATTCTATTTGTAGCTTCCTGAGTTAAAAACAGATTTATGGTTTTTTCTTTTACCTTATTTTAAAGATTTACTTATTTGAGAAAAAGTACCAGTGCAGGGAGGGGCAGAGAGAGAAAATACCAAGCAGATGCCCTACTGAGCAGGGAGCCTGACAAATATAGCAGGTAGATGAAAAAAAAGAAATACATAAATGGATTCTTCACGCCACATTTTTAAAAAAGATTATTTATTTATTTGACAGATCACAAGCAGGCAGAGAGGCAGGCAGAGAGAGAAAGAGGGAAGCAGGCTCCCTGCTGAGCAGAGAGCCTGATGCGGGGCTCGATCCCAGAGACCATGAGACCATGACCCGAGCTGAAAGCAGAGGCTTTAACCCACTGAGCCACCCAGGCACCCCTTCATGGCACATTTTAAGTGCTTTTACTCGCAACAAGTAGAGAAGAAGATAGAAAATGCCCCTTATTTCTAGAACCTAATTAGGTTGGGAATTTTGCTGCAGTAGCTGTGAATGGAGCAATAAGGAGCTCCAACCAGCATAATATACACACGTATCTGACAGAGACTAAACAAACTCAAATCCAGGTAGATGGACATTTTTTCTTACTACGTGTTGAAACAAAATAGCACTTGATTTCCAATTGATTCATATATTTTGGGTTTATTATTCTTCCCAAGTTCAATCTCTAAGCTCTGTAGAGTAGCTGTCCCGTTAACGCGCTGTGGAGGAGACAGCGGTGGCAGGTTCGGTGCACGCGAACCCCCGTCCCTGTGCAGAAACTGCTGCGAGTTTCCATCTCATTTGTCAATTTCACATTCTGCCAGATCTGACGTTTTGATTCAAGCAACAAGAGAAACCTCCCTTAGTCTTTTCTTCATACTTTAATTAAAAGGGAGAGGGGGGAAAAACAACAAAAAAACCCAAAAGGCAAATAAGCAGGGAAAAAGTGTGAGTAGACACCTGACAGAGACTGATGTTTCTGAGTAATGAATGGGTGACTTAAAATAGCCACTCAGATTATTAGGCTGGTATGTCAGATGGCTCAGTTTCCTCCTAGCCATCTTCCCTTTACTTTTATAAAACGTACTGAAAGCTGTGACTCTAACTCAGGTCAGTAGGGCTTTACCTGGCTCTTATGGTTTGGAGAATCATGACTTTTCTACTTTCATCCTATGTACACAGTAACTCTGTATGAATCCTTTTCTTTCCTTCTTTCCTTCTCACCTTCCTTCTTTTGTTTTTGTTTTTTTTTTATTTTTTATTTTTATTTTTTTTTTTAAGATTTTATTTATTTATTTGACCGACAGAGATCACAAGTAGGGAGAGAGGCAGGCAGAGAGAGAGAGAGAGGAGGAAGCAGGCTCCCTGCCAAGCAGAGAGCCCGATGCGGGACTCGATCCCAGGACTCTGGGATCATGACCTGAGCGAAAGGCAGAGGCTTTAACCCACTGAGCCACCCAGGCGCCCCTGTTTTTGTTTTGTTTTAAAGTCATAGTGCTTCCTAAGCCAACTTCCTCTCATTCAGCAGTTCAGCAACAGGGTCTCTTATGGAACAGAATATAGTGGATCTGGATGGTCTCAACGTCACAAAAACAGTTGTCTGGGGGTGACTGATGTAATCTGTAAGAATTCCAACAGAGTTTAAAACAGGGGATGGATTTAGAAATAAATGGCTCAAGTGACATAATGAAAGTTGTGACCTGTAGGAAAATATGCTGAACCAATTCGTAAGTTCAGTTTAGCAACTACTCAACAGTCTTCCAAACTTTTTGTCTTGGCTCAGGTCCTTAGTCCCTGGGGGTTTTTGGGGTCAGTAACAAACGAGCTTCTATTCCCCATACCATTTACAGTCTGGGAAGAAACTGTTTAGTGTCCCCTGACATATGTTTGTGTCTTCATCCAGAATAACAGAATCACTGCTTTTTATCTGGATTCACAGCTCTTGAGAAAAGAGGTCACTTTTCTCAGACTCCCTTGCATGAAGGTACATGCAGAGGTTTTACAGCAGCTCATGGGAAATGTCCTTAAAAAGGCAGCTGATGCTCTGGCCCCTTTACTTCTACCCTGCTGCCTGGCACACCAGTGGGATAAAGCTCTAGCTGCCCCCGGGACCAGGAACATGAGAGCCCGGCCCAGGAATGCAGAGTGGAGGCTGGAAGGAGCCCGTGTCCAGAAGACTGTGTGAAGAGAAGCCACTAGGTCCGGTACTAAGTCAGAGTGAGGATTTCATTTATGCCCCAAATCAACCTCAAGATTTCTTTTCATCATCAGTGACATTTAAAAATGAATTAAGAAGTTTGCTACCTAACTCAACTGTTGAATGATTTTCATCTTCCCAAAAGGGGAATTTAGAATAAAACCCAGGATTTTTCTGCAGTCTCATTAATGTTTCCCCACCCCCCACTTATCCACCTGGAGATACTTGTGTTCAGTCTTCCCGAGGTTCCCTCAAACCCCACAAGAGATGTCCTGACGAGCCTCATAGCCACAGACGGCTTAGAAACCCCCATTATCGCTCACATCTCAGAAGAGTGAGCTATAGTTTGTACAAATATCATGATTTTTCAGTAAGTCAACAAGTCGAGATTCAGCAGAGGCCTGACACATTGGCACTCGATGACTATGTAGCCACTGACGTATTCCTTGTAAAATGAAGTCAGATAGGTTATTCCTTTGCTTAAAACCCTCCAATTCAACTCTTTCCCAACAGGTAAACAGATGAACTGGAAAAGCAACAACTCTTCTTAGGTCCTTAAGAGAAAGTGAGGTCACAGGGCAAGCTGCTGCCCCCAAATTGAGACCAACAGGTGAATACAGAGAATCAAATCTTAACCAGACTGGAAACCCCTGAAACCAAAACCTCCAGGGGAAGCAGTGCAGGATAAGAAAATCTTAACTATAGGGGCGCCTGGGTGGCTCAGTCGGTTAGTGTCTGCCTTCAGCTCAGGTCATGATTCCAGGGTTCTGGGATAGAGCCCTGCATTGGGCTCCCTGCTCAGCAGAGAGTCTGTTTCTCCCTCTGCCTCCCCAACTCCCTCCCCCGCTCATGCTCTCTCTCTCTCTCTCTCCCCTAATAAATAAACAAAATCTTAAAAAAAAAAAAGAAGAGAAGAAGACCTGATCTATAGTAGATGAATTGCTGGAGGCTCAGTGTGGACAAGCCTGAGGGATAAAAACTCCGGCCGACCTAGGCATGGGGAGTCCCCACATTTTTGTGTTACCTTGAGGAGTTTGACAAGATTCCCACAGTAATTATCAGAGCAAAGAACCCTGTGCTTCTGGCTGGCGGAAGGGGAGAGGAACCATTCTGAAATACAGCAGAGCTCTCGGTTTCTCATCTTCAACAAGGCCTGCCCTCAGCAGGAACTATTTAACCAGAGCCTAACCTGCTGGGATTTTATCAGAGCCCAGATGTCCTGGAGAGAGGGGAGATGCCCAGCTGCGGCCCACCTCAGCCATCTTCTTCCACCACGGGGAGGAAAGAAGGGAACGTCTGAGAGGCATGTGAGAGTCCACAGCCCCGAGGCGCAGGCTCCCTAGAGACTGTCAGACCTAGTCACAGGACTGTAGACTTCATCTACCACACCTCCCCACCACCTTACAGGCCTGTGTACAGCAGCCCCTTCTGCCCCGCACATCACGGCCAGCTATAAGAAAAAAATTACGAGGTCCATTAAAAGGCAAAAAACGGTCTGAAGAGATGGAGCAGGGATGAGAACCAGGCTCAGATCTGGTAGGGATGCGGGAATTTGAAACAACTTTGACTGATATCCTAAGAATTCTCATGACTAAGACAAAAGCATGCGAGAACGGATGGGCAATGTAAACAGAGAAAGGAAAATTTCGAGAAGGAACCAAAAAGAAGTACCGGCAATTTAAACACAGCAGCAGCAACGACGACTACCTCTGCCAGACTTCCTACCAGACTGGACGTGGATGAGCTCGTCTCTCTGAGCTTGCAGATCTGTTAACAGAATCCACCCAAACTGTAAAGCAAAGAGAACAGTGACAGAGAAGAGTATCTAAGAACTGTGGGACAAGTAGGAAAGGCACAGCAAATGTAACGGGAATCCCAGGAGGAGGGGGAGTGAAAGGAACAGAAGAAATACTTAAAAAACAATAACCACTGGGAATTTCCCCAAATTAATGTCAGATACTGAGAACCATAGACCCAGGAAGCTGAGCAGGATAAGCAGGATAAATGCGAAGCACTACACACAGGCATATCATTTTCATCATTTTCAAACTATGGAAAATCAGAGATAAAGAGAAAGTCCTAGAAGACGGCAGAGGAGCAAGCGGTTCCTCCCATTTTACCCACAAGGGAAGCCAAAGTCCCAGAATCCCTGCAGGCCATATAAGGGTCAGAGGAGTAGACAAGAATCTATCAACTTCTAGATAGAAATAGAAACTACATATTTCCCTATAATTCTTTCCAAACTGCTTCTGCCCACTGAAAAGAAGTATAGTGTTTAGGAGACAAGGAGAGTTTCATTCCTTACAGTTTTACTGCTATTCTGCCCTTTTTTGGTGACCCTTGGTTTGAGCACGTGGAGTCTACTTCCCTACCTGTGTATTAGTGACGATGTGTATTATCATTCACATCCAAGTCCTATTTTAATAAAGAGGTACTTGTCAGTACTTCAAAAAAACACAACTGACAACAAAAGAAAAGACTTATATACTGAGTCTACTTGGTTCTGTTTTTGTCCCTGAGTTTGTATCTGAAATACTACACAGTTAATACCTTATAAGTGCAAAGTGCATTCCATATGTTATCTTTTTTGAACTTTGCAACACTCCTGCATTGTAAAAATTATTTGCTTTTTGTCTTACATCTCTGGGTCTAATTTTTCACTGGGGTTTTGACTTCTTTCTCTGTTTTGTCATTTTATTTTAAATGACTTATAGCAAGTTCTGCCAAACTCTTGGTGGAACAAAGTTGACAGACTAAAGAAAGAAAAAAAGAAATATAATAAGACTGTCACATCAGAAAAATCTGGAAATAAAGGGTTCTTTAAGGTCATATAAACTGCACCAGGCAGATGTGACTAGAGCCCAGTCCTTGGGCTCCAGTCCTGTTTCTGCTCTGGCCCCAACAACCCCGATTTCCTTCCTTCTGCCCGGGATGATGGGCTCCCAGATACCGGGAACTGGCAGAGAAAACAGTGCTGAATATGCAGTAGGTCCTCGGTAAGCCTCATTTCATAAATTGGTATCTTGGCAATCTACATTCTAATTTTTCATCAGTTCATGTTTCTGTTCTCGACAACCTCACTTCAGCTAGCATCTTGGGGTTGGACAACCAGTTCAGAAAGATGGGCCAAATAGATAGGATTCATTGTTTGGATTTAGAAAGGAAAAAGGAAGAAAGTGTTGAATATGTTTATGAAAATTCTGATGTACTATTTGCATGCCAGTAGCCTTATTTAATTCCTACTCATGCTTCTGTGTTTTCTACCCTGATACATATGTTGCTCATGTTTTTCCTTCAGTATATACTCAGTAAACATGACCAAAATATGTCTGTCCCCCCAATACACATACACACCCCTCTGAAGAGATGCCAAGAATTACCATTTTATGCAAACAGCATCAGATGATCCATTAAGTTTGTTCTAAAATTTAGGAGATGCTGTACTAAAATCAATAAATATCAATAAATCAATACTAAAATAAATAAAATCAATCAATAAATATGTATTTATTATTATTTAATGTAGGGCAGTGATTCTTAAACCAAGAATCCAGTCTGCCTAGCTTTCCAGAGCTGGGTACTTTTTATTTATTTTATTTATTTATTTTTTAATTTCTCTTCAGCATAACAGAATTCATTGTTTATGCACCACACCCAGTGCTCCATGCAGTACGTGCCTTCCATAATACCCACCACCTGGCTCCCCCAACCTCCCACCCCCCACCCCTTCAAAACGCTCAGATTGTTTTTCAGAGTCTATAGTCTCTCATGTTCATCTCCCCTTCCAATTTCCCTCAACTCCCTTCTCCTCTCCATCTCCCCATGTCCTCCATGTCATTTGTTATGCTCCACAAATAAGTGAGACCATATGATACTTGACTCTCTCTGCTTATTTCACTCAGCATAATCTCTTCCAGTCCCGTCCATGTTGCTACAAAAGTTGGGTATTCATCCTTTCTGATGGGGGCATAATACTCCATCGTGTATATGGACCACATCTTCCTTATCCATTCATCCGTTGAAGGGCTTCTTGGTTCTTTCCACAGTTTGGCAACCGTGGCCATTGCTGCAATAAATATTGGGGTACAGATGGCCCTTCTTTTCACTACATCTGTATCTTTGGGGTAAATACCCAGCAGTGCAATTGCAGGGTCATAGGGACAGAGCTGGGTACTTTTAACTAAGAAATCATCAGCGCACGCACTACTGGCTACATTTCCTAAGTTCCCATGCTGACATCTAGACTCCTTCTCTGGCCCTCTTACTCGAATTTACAATGATCTGGCACACGAAGTCATGACACTGGCGACAGACAGAAGTGCCCCACTCTTCCCAGGACGTGCCATAGCCGCTGCCCTGCACGTCCCTGCTTCCCCGCCCCCCAGCCCCCCGCCCCTACTGCCAAGAAAACAAACCAGAGCCTGCATTTTAGACTGATTGTCATCCTCTGGTTATAGGCGATATCTCTGGGAGGCCAGAGGCTGCTTCCAAGGGTGCAGAATGAAACACACATAAAACCACCATCAATCATTCATTAGTTACAATTACCATTTGCATCCATTTATCTAATCAGAGCCTGCAGCGACTACCACCCGTGAGCAGTTCAAAGTCGGTTAACACGGAAACATTCAGGGTGATTAACACTACCAGATATATACGCCCGCCCCTGTTCATGTTTCATTGACATGAACAGTACACGCTCTCCCCCACATCACATGTGTGAGGAGGATGGGGAAATTATTGTACTACAGCGGGAGGACGGGGCTCACATGCCACATTTCTTCAGACCAGTGAAGAAACATCCTGTAGGCAGCTAACAACTGGAACTATGGTTTTAAACATATTCTCTTTTTACTTCCAGAACCACATAAAGTGCATAAAGATGCAAAGCTGTATATATGTCCATTCAGCTTCCCAGCTTCCCCCCGACCACTGCACACAGCTCTCCCATCCGGTTCCCTTACCCTTTTCCTGCCCTCCCTGCCAAAGCTGTCTCTGCGTGGTTTGTACACCAGGTTCTTTTCATGATTACAATCAGCCTTGAAGTTTCTACATATTCATTTCATCCAGGACATCTTTTGGGAGCATCATAAGTAATACTAAGAGCACTAAAGATGGTTACTGAAGACATTTCTTCTTCGTCTATTTTAGAAATGTCTCCATGCCTCTCCTGTCACACTCGTGTGTGTGTGTGTGTGTGTGTGTGTGTGTGTGTCGGGGGGGGGACGACTCAGGATCATACCTCACTGGTCAGACATACACCAAATGGATTTCTGTTCACACTTGCTACATCATTAATGTGGTTCTATACTTTGTACTACTGTACATAGCATAGTTTAAGGACCTTAAACTCTCAAAACTCTGTCCTATAAAACACAGTTTCTTTTAGTTTGAAAAGAAATATTTAAATAATACGACACCGAGGTGATAGCAAAGAGATGTTACTCAAGGATAAAATCCTAGCTCACCTACTTTTGGACTCGCTCCTGGATCGTGTTAATGCAGCTATAAAAACTTGGTGGGGAATTACATTACACTGAGTCTTTGCAATTTTACGATTTTAACTAAACCCACTAGACTGAGGGATGAGGTATGTGTGGAGGTGGGGGAACAAAATGTATGAACCGTCAAGCTATCCCAAATGGATTTAACTGAATTTCTCTTGTTCTTCAGCTGAAAGGATCAGTTGCTGTTTGCATCCTGGTTGAAAATGTGCTCAAGGAACTTGAAATCTTGGTCAGGGATGAAAAGTGCTATTTTCGGGTCCATATTGCCTCCCCTTCCCCACACTCCCACACTCAAGTCTATTCCTATCTATAAAGGCTGAAACCTCTGTACTCCTCAGTTCTTTTCTATATGAGGCAGCCTAAGAGGTGCCTTCGTTGGGCTCTATGACAGGCCTATCTTTAGCCTGAATAATAGGATAATTAGGTTTCAGGGTATTTTAAGTAGAAGGAGAAAAGGCGGGTTTCTCAGTTGCCACCATGCTCATTCCTGCTTCCACATGTATTTTTATATTCTTCCTCCTGCCAGGAAAGTTTGTATTCTCCTTTCTTACTTCCCTGTCTCCCCCGCCCCCCTTTTTAACCTATTCCTCTCACCTAATTTTAAGGCCCAGCTCAACTCACACCTGAATTGTGAAGCCCTTCCAGAGCATGACAGTGATTTTTCCTACACATACTTCTTATTGCATATTTTCTGGAACACATACCAATTTCCTATATCCTGTATTCTTCATATACATACAAGATCACATCTCTTCCGAGTGACTACAGTGTTCCTGAGGTCAGTTGCACATCAGCACTGTGCTGATTGGGCCGAGAGAAACGAATGACATTTAAACTGAAGTTTCTCAGAACTTGAATTTTTAAAAATTACTTAATCTGGGAGGGAAAGACAATCTCTCATGTCTTGAATGCTCAGAAATTGGATATTCTTAGATACATGACAAAAAAAGAATGAAACAGAATAGTATAGCCAATTAGGATAGAGCTTTGATGTGCATAAGATCCAACGTGAAGGGATTTTACTGTTGTATATGTTGAAAACCATTTTCTTAAAAACGTTTTCAAAGTTTAAGATGCTTTCATACTAGAATCCACTTAAACACATTTTAAGTAAGAAAAATGGGTTAATCCATTCATCAGAAGTTAAGCGAGATTATCTAAGAGTAATGAGATTTATAGTATGGCAAACCTATAAGGATATTTAAATATGTATTATTTAAATATATACTATTTAAATATTTAAATGTATATATATACACACATACACACATTCCCTAGAGGTAACATACAAAATAAAGTATGCAGAAAAACTAGAAAAAATACTCTTTTTTTTTCTCACATATTTTGAGATATGACATTAGAGTGACTTATTCATGAGAATTTCCTAATACATTAGTAAGCACGCTGCAGGATATTTTGGAAAAGTAATGAAGGCTTAGTAATGCAAAATTTTTCTCCAGCTTTCTTTTCCAAGAAGTAAATGAGGTGAGACTTTCTAGCTCTTCCTACCATAATCTCATTTATCACTTCAACCTACACATTTGTATAGCCGCTTATTCTTTTTGGAATCTGCTCCAGCTCCTCCACTAGAGCCCAAGTCCTCTGGAGACAGACCCAGGATTCTCCCATCTGTTTGCAAGGCCTACCAGCAGAGTGCCCCGTGCACAGTATGTGCACAAGAGAAGAAGGAACGGGAGTCTGCCAGACAGACAAGGGGAACATGGGAAAGGAAGAGGAGGAGAGTGGATGATGACCTGGTTAGCACCAACTGCCTGTACAGACTGTGCTCCAAGGCTAGCTGGGCACGCGACCAATGTTATCTCACTCATCAGCATGGCTGTCTTTACCCCAAATCTCTACCCAACATTTACTGAAAGTTCCTTGGCTACCAGGTATGTTTTTCTCTGAAAATCTTCAGGGAAACTCACAGGTAGATAAGGCCATTAAAGAGAAACAATGGCACAGTGAGTTGTGGATTGTAGTGGTATGGGTAAGCAGTACAGGAAGACTTTTTTTTTTTTTTTCTTTTTTAAAATGAGGAATTGGTCCAAATGGAGAGGACAGATGGAAGGAAGAAGAGAAGACAGGCAGGTGGGAGCAGGATGGGAGGTGCACGGGAACTGCTGGCAGCTCGCTGTTGCTGAAACAAAAGTTCAAGGCACAACACAGGAGGAATGGGTATTAAGATGATGGGGACCATGCCATAAAGGATCCTGACGAGCTGGTCAGTGAGCCTGGACGTCACCTCACATGCATGGACAGGAGATCCATCAGACATTTCAGAAGAGTGGCAGGATAGTTTCCTCTGGCAGTTTTGTAAGGGACATATTTGAAGGGATAGAACGGAAGGCTGGGAGACAATTAGTAGATGGGATGAGAGCTGAACTCAGTTCAGATAAGAGTATTAGAACTGAAGATGAGGGGAAGAGTCAAGAAATATTTGGGAGGTATAACTGTAATCTCTGTGAGTAATCTTTTTCAAATGTAAATCATTGGTCAGTATCACTCCCTGGTTAAACCCTTTAGATGGGTTCCTACTGCCCCCAGAACAGAATGCACGCACCTCAGAGCTGACAAGCCTTCATTGGTGCTTCCCTCTTGATCTCATGGCCATGTTCCATTCAACCCCTCTCCCCAGTCCCAGACCATTCTTCTGGTCTTCCAGCACACCAAGCCCTCTCCCTTCCCACTATTCATCTGCTTCCCCTCTGTCCAGAATTCTCTTCCCCCAGCCCTCTGCATGCCAACTTCTTTCTCATTCTTTCTATCTCAACTCTTCAAAAGCACCTTCCATGGAAACCTTCTCTAATGTGACCTTCCTAATTACTCTACTCTTAATTTACTCATTTCCTTCATGTCACGTATCACAGTGCCGACTTACCTTGATTGTATATCATACTTGTATTTTACCTGTTCATTATATTGTAAGCCCTTCCCCAAATGTGTCACGGGAGCCCTTGAATTCTTGGATTTGATTTATTCTTGACAGTACCAGCACGATGCTGCTTGATATATGGACACCCCCCCCAAATAGACTATATGAATGAATATATATGTATGAGAATAAATGATAAAGACATGATTGTGTATAAATTAGAAGATGAGTTAAAGGAAGAAATCTAGTGATAGAGCCAGACTACCTGGTTGCAAATTCCACTTTTAGCCACTATCTAAAGTACTCGTGCTTTGTTTTAGAGGAAATATCTAATTCACTCATTCATACTCTATGGCAAGTGCTATTGAATGACTCTGCATACAGACAATGTCCTCAAAACAAAACCAAATATAAAATGAGTATAAACATTTAATTGGTCTAGGAGATATATGCTATGGAACCATCTATAAACCTATTGAAAAAAAAACCTTTTTTATTCTTGCTTCGTTAGTCTACAAATCTGGTCACCTTGAAGATGTGACCTTTCGCATTTATTCCTCAAAAAATGCTTAAGAAAAGAAGATGGCAGAGAAATAACCTTAATGCTAAGGAGTTAACTATTCTGTAATGTGCTAAAAACATATATATAGTGTATAGCATTTTAGCATAAAAATTAGTAAATGGCATTTCCTAAATAAAATTAAAAATCAGTTTTATAAAAGCTTAGATTTGTCTTTTGTTTCCTTTTAAAAGTAATATAACATTTACATTCTACATTTTATGAAATACATGTAAAATTCTCTAACACTGAATACTTTTGATGTATTAGGGGAATCTTTTTTACATATGTCTAGATCCTTCCATTCTAAATTTTTATAAAAGGCAGTACACTATGCCATAAGCTAGATAATAACAGATCAATTCAATTTTTCTGTAGTTTCCTTATGACAAAGAAATCCATTTTATCGGAAACAACTTCCTATCCAGAAATAATGTAGGGAGGGCTAATATTACAGGAGCAACTTTCATTTTGGATTCAATGTGGTTTCTACCTCTTTTTCATGTCAAAAATTCTGAAATTTTAGTGTGCTTTAGGATCATCTGAAATTTTTTTTTTTTTTTTTTTACAAAACCACGATTACCAAGCCCCAACCTATGTAGTCTGAAGCCCAGATATGTACATTTTAAAAGTACCTCAGAAAATTATGGGGGGAAAAGAGGGGTCTTATATGGTCTACATTTCTGGAACTCTACCAAAAACAATACTTGGGGGAAATGTCTGAATTATATAGTGCCTTACAGTTTACTGTGCTTTTCCATTCATTATTTTGCTTACTTGTCAGAGAGGAATGATGGGAAGAACAGGTATTGGCATCTTATTTTAAATGCAAGAATCTAAGACTCAAAAAGTGAAACTGACTTTCCACATCCAGTCCTCTTACTAGCAATATACAGTGATACTGACTCATTCTTCTACAAATGTCTGAGTACAAGCTTTTGTGCATGCATTGTTCTGGGTTCTTAGGAAAAATCAGCAAATAGACTAAAAAATCTCTATCGTAATGAATATGTTCTAGCAGGGAGAGAGAGATATAAACAGTAGATACAATAAATCAATAAATCATGAAACTAATATTAAGTCCCACACAATCTATTCAAAGTAACCACAAAGTTAAAGTACTATGTCTTACAGAGATTACCAAGTGGACTTTTGAAACAAATGGGCTCTCCAGTTAATTAGATAAAAAACAAAAGGAAACCCAATGCTCCATTCCCCGAGGAGTCTGACAGAGACTTAAGTAGGATAACAGCATTTTGCAAACAGATAACCTTTTCTCTCGTGGTAACAAAGTCTTCCTGTAAACTCTAAACACACACACAGCTCAATTCCCTTGTGGCTGTGTTTCTTATGGAATCCATTATTCAGTCTGCTCTGTAGATGGCACTGCAGGTCCAACAATGGGGCTTTGCTCACAGGCCTTGTTAGCACTGCCCCACACAGCCAACTATCCTATTGGCGACTATGAAAACCACCTTTGCTCCGAAAGCAGAAATCACTTTACGATGGCAGGACACAACTCTAATCTGTAATTTAATTAAAACGTCCTTATTAAGTATGAGGTCCCACAAAGGCTGAACTGCTGAAATGATTCTGTTTATCCTGCTCTATGTACTGTAGCCTGTTCCCAGGTATGGTAGAGTGTCTGCTCTCAAAGTGGACAAATGATTCATTGAGAAACTGATTCATAATAAATCATTCCTGTGGATTCTAGGTCCGACTCAACCAAAAGAATACTTTTTTTATGGCACTTGATTTTTACTTCCCAGCCCAGGAAGTTAAGTAATTTTCTGCAGGGAGGGAGATTTAGTGTCTGCTGAAGGTAAAGGACAAAGGGTTGGAGGCAGAGGCGCCGTACAGCAGCCAGACCATAACATGAAGAAAGCGTCTGTCGTCTTGGTTTGGAGCAAGGACTGCTGTAAATCAGCTAGAGCGTTTAGGAAGGAGAAAGGTCAAGGCTTCTGGTTCTGAATCCCACATTTTTATTTTATTTCACAGGGACTGACTGACTGATTAACCTTTTTGCAGGGGTCACTAATGGCCAATGTAATGTAAAACGGTAGAAGCAGGGGCGAAGGAGTTCCAACTGTGCCCTGGTAGGATCGGACTACTCTCTTTCCCCGTACACTTGAATTACACTTGTTCGTCCTGGTTCCAGCACCAGCCTAGAACACAAGTCCTAGCTGATCGGACCTTCAATAAGCATGTTGCATTAGCCTGGCCGTTTCTTGACAAGTAAATCCTGAAACACACAGGAGGGATGGGCCAGTCTGGCAGTTAATCTTCATGACCATTGGAGCATCAAGATAGTTTCCCGGGAAAGGAAATGCTTGCTTCCATGAGACTGTTGAAAAGTCACGGCTGCCCTGCAGTCCTCACCCTCTTGGCTATTTGTGCTCCGCACTAAAGGGGATGCCTTGCCAGACTCTTCTGGCAAAAACTAGCTCACCTGTGCCACCGAGGCTGGCAATCTCTCTGGGCCTTTGTCTGAGCCAGTTACTCCCTTAAGGAGCTGACAGCGGAGAGATGAGGTGCTCTCTCTTTTTTTCCCCTTCTGTGAAGCTTATTGCTTCAAGCAGTCTCTCATCCTCCCCGTCCATATGGCCAATTGAACTTCAGTGACAGAAATAAAGAGCGAGGAGTAATACAAAGACAGATGTTTCAGATCCAGAAGCAGCAAGGGTGCTAGAATGATGAGAAAGCACAATGACAATCTGGACAGAAAGAGAGAGAAAGGATGTAATATATCAATTCTTCAAGTGGACCACAATGATTTTATTTTTCAATTATCTAGAGGTTGAGGTATTGAAAGGAATCCAACAAGGAACCCAAGGCTCTCAAAATCCTGGTCGGGCAACAGCCTTGATCAGAAAACCAACAAATAAACTGCCAAAGCATAACACTCCTCTTTCTCCCTCTATGTCAGGTTTTAGTGAACAGCTGGAAAATTGAAGGAATTCTCCAAATTTACTGGAAGGTCAGTGTATCACTGGACATGACTTCAGTTACTCTAATATTGCACATGACATATTTTAACTGGAAAGAAAAAGTTAAGTACAACTCTAGTGAGTCCCTGATTCAGTACTAATTGTTCTGTGCATTCACAGTCGGCAGTTCCGAATGGGGGAGCTGTCCAGGAGAGAATTCTGCTCTTCTGCTGCTCTCCAGTGAAAAGGAGCGCTGCCAGCAACTGGAAGGAATAAACTCTGATTTTGAGCTCATTGGTTATTTTTTCCTCCTCCATTCGTGTCTTTCCTAGGCAAGTATTTGTCCGCATGCTTCCAAGAATCTGTTAATCCGTGTTCTAACAAAATCCTCCGAAAAAAGAAAACTTATCTACAGGAAACTATAAAGTTATATAGAAAATAATTATCATTATAATCGGAATATGGAAAGGGAAGACAGGAGTACACCACAATATACATTTTAATTTGTAATTTATAAAAGGCCCATCCTCGATACGGCAGCATACGTGAACTTGCTGGAACTAAATAGTCACGACTAAAAAAAACACAATACACCAAAATTGGTAGTAGATGGGAAGTATGCGTGTTTGGGGGGGTGTTATACCACTAAACACGTATTTGTTTTCTGAAGTGAAAATCGCTTGATGGCATATAATCTACCTTCGGTTATTTCCAAGAAAACAAATGAGTTTGTTTAATTAGTCTAAGTGGAAGCATAATTGCTGGCACGTGCAGTCCCAGAAAAGAGAGCTAATCTATTTGCCCACCCCTGGGCAAAAAACACAGTGATAGCCATGTAAGTCAACCTTTCCTTTTTCTCCCTTCCTTCCCTCCCCATCTCTACGTACGTGTACGTGATGTGTGTGTGTGTGGACGGGTCTGCACGCATGCTCGGGCTACCAGCTCCTCTTTAGACATCTGGCTCTGTCGCAGTCGCAAGGACATGCCCTCGAGCTGAAAGCAGCGCTGCAGGTTATTAAAGAGATAGTAAGAGCCCATATGAAGAATGGGTTTTTAAACCACTACTGCTAACTAAACAAGATGTTCCCTTCCTGCAGAATGTTCCCATTTTCAGTCCTGTGTTCTGTTATCCAAGATAGTGTTTTCCAAACTTCAGATTTTATTGCCTTTCATATCACAAGGGTCTAAAGCTAGGGGGTCATAACACATATGTACAATGGACAGGAGCCACTGAGAATGTTTTTCAAGAACTCATTTGGGAGTTTTTAGGAAATATTGGGTTCTGTGGAATTAAAGAAGTGTCATTTAAAGACTCAGCATTATCAACAATATCCAAACTATGGAGAGAGCCCAAATGTCCATCGACTGATGAATGGATGAAGAAAATGTGGCACATGGCGTGCACACACACACACACACACACACACACACACACACAAAGAGGAATATTACTGAGCCATAAAAAAGAATGAAATCTTGCCATTTGCAACAACATGGATGGTCCTACAGGATATTATGCTAAGTGAAATAAGTCAGAGAAAGAGAAAGACAAGTACCATATGATCTCACTCATATGTGGAATTTAAAAAAGAAAGGAAATGAACATGGGAAGGAGGAAAATAAAAAAAGGAGAAAGGGAAACATGTCATAAGCGACTCTTTTTTTTTTTTTTTTTTTAAAGATTTTATTTATTTGTCAGAGAGATAGAGTACAGGCAGGCAGAGCAGCAGGCAGAGTCAGAGGGAGAAGCAGGCTCCCTGCGGAGCAAGGGGCCCGACATGGGACTCGATCCCAGGATGCCGGGATCATGACCTGAGCCGAAGGCAGTCGCTTAACCGACTGAGTCACCCAGGCACCCCTCCATAAGTGACTGTTAACGTTAGAGAACAAACTGAGGGTTGCTGGAGGAAGGGGGTGGGGGATGGGCTAGATGGGTGACTGGTATTAAGGAGAGCCCTTCTGATGAGCACTGGGTATTGTATGTAAGTGACTCATCCCTGAATTCTACTCCAGAAACCAATATTGTACTGTATGTTAACTGACAAAATGTAAAATGAAAAATGAAAAAAAAAAAAACACGAAGGCTCACCATTACCAAGTAGTCCTATTATGGGAAAACTTAACTTGGAATGATTTCAGCAGCCCATCCCACTCTGTCAGTTACACTCATCTCATGTGTGCCCTGTGTGAGCAGAGGCATGATCACAGCAGAAAGGTGGCTTAGCTTTAAATGCAGCCCTTCTTAACCTTGACTGTACAGGAAACACTTAGGAAAGCTAAAAAAGCAAGAAGAAAAAAACCAAAAACCAAAAACAAAAAAACACAAAACCACAACATCTAGGTAACACCGGAGATAAGCCAACTAAATGAGACCTTCCACGTGCAGAACAGAAGTACGGGCTTCAGCATTTCATCACCGCCCGGGTGATTCCAGTGTGCAGCTGTGGTTCATACCCTCCTTTACTTCAAAAATAGTTCAAGAGGTTAAAAAAGAAGGTACTAAGACAAAACTCTTGGCCTATGGACTAAGTTATCAGAAAGTTATAGGGCAACTAATTCTCAGAAAAATTCTCTTCAAGTCTGTCTGACAAAAATCTTTCTATAGCAGCCCTGTGAATTCGGAGATCCTGGTGAAGGTTTATTTTGACTTTCGGTAGGCGGTAGCACATGAGTGGTAGGTACATGGGTTTTAGAATCAGAGGGCCAGAGAACAGTTCCAGTTCTACTGCTTTCAGGCAACGAAGTGTATCTCTATACCCTAGTCACCCTCCCTGTGAAACTGTAGTTCACCCTGTCGGACTACAGGAGAATTCACAGACATGCCTCCGAACAGTTTCTGACAATTCAGGAAGCACTCAGTATTCACTTGGGCTTATTAGCTATTATTTCCGACGGAAAAAATAAAGCAGGGGCCATAACCAAAGTAAGAAATATATGTACAATGTTATGAACTCATTTCAGTAACTTAAAAAAATATCTGTGGTAAGTCACTATTTGTGGTAACAGTAGTATTACACTTTAAACAATTGTTTATTGACCTTTATGGTTTAAGGTTCTAGGTAAAATTTTGGTTGAGCAAAGGGTTTTGCAATTGAAGAAAATGTTGATAATCCCTGCGTTAACATACTCGGTCCTTATAGATTTAGAACACATTGTTAGAAATATTCACAGGCCATGGAATTTTCTTCTCTGAGGCATCTCTGATTTATATCAACTTGGACATGGACAAAGCTATGGGGCCAAACTTTTGGCCCTCGGTGGTGTGCGGAGCATGTTTACTTGGTGCTGTATGTAGGGAGCGGACAGTGACAATGACACGGAGGCTCCAGGCCGCCCCGGGTCACAGACTTCCACTGAACTAGAACCACGGAGAGGGGCGCCTGGGTGGCTCAGTGGGTTAAAGCCGCTGCCTTCGGCTCAGGTCATGATCTCAGGGTCCTGGGATCGAGCCCCGCATCGGGATCTCTGCTCCGCGGGGAGCCTGCTTCCCCCTCTCTCTCTACCTGCCTCTCTGCCTAGTTGTGATTTCTCTCTGTCAAATAAATAAAATATTAAAAAAACAAACAAACCACGGAGAACATGAGAGGCTTGACTAGCATGGGCGACACAGGGCCTTGCATCTTTGGAAACTTCTGAAGTTTTTAATATTCAGGAAAAAAGTGTGACATCGAGTTCTGGTGGAAATATCCTATCTCAGCTGTCTATCACAATCACAATGAAGATAGAAATACAATGTATTATTGTTACTTCATTGGCTGGTGATTGGAAACACATTACCAATGTACAAATTAGAACCTCTAATTCTAAAGTAATTATCAGCCAATTTCAGAGCTGTTAACACGATTAAAATTATGAATACATTAGTTGATTCACCATCACAAATCAACTTTTGATTAGATAATACTACATGCTAAATAGGTATACTATTCAAATTTCTTAAAGGTTTTTTTAGTAGAAAAACTTTGACAAAATTGTTCAATAATGTACACAGAACTGGGAAGGGAATCAAAGATTGATGGGTTTTTTTCCCCATAAACTTTATTAAAGGTTCTGATTTGGTTGGTCTCCAACTGTTTGGCTCAGAATTAGGAATTCTAGTTTTGATGACGGCTCATGTGCACTGATTAGAAAAACATCTCACACAGCTCTTAGAAAAGCAAGTTAATCACTAGAAAAATAATGGTGATAGAACAGTATTTCATACTGAAAGTTCTTAAAAATGTCTGCTATTAATTTATTATAGGGCATATACTCTTACTGAAGCATCAACGAACAGTTGGTACCTCCATAAGCACATCTCTATAGGTAATGTTTGGATTCTATCTATAAGTATAATCCTATAAGCAGTAGAAGGTAGTGTGAAATGCAGCAGAGTGGGTGTGTGGTTCTAGGTATGGAATTGTCAAGATTTTCTAACATCCGCAGACTTCATCTATAGTACATCTGGTCCTCTAAATTGCACCACCTTGTTTTAAGCAAAAAACTGGTAGGTCATTTGTTTGAAACAGAACAACAAGACAGAATAAATCACAGAAACAGAGATTTGGGACATTTTACCAGGGTAAGAGACACTTCCAGTCTTGTTTTTGTTGGAAAGAACCAACTCATCCCACAGATTATATGCCTAAAGAAGAGAATACCCTCTTTCATAAGCAGACGTGAAACTTGAACTCGGACTTTTATAATATTTTTAAAGATTTATTGATTGATTTTGAGAGGGACAGAGAGCATGCAAGTTGCGGTGGGGGATGGGGTGGGGAGGTCGGGAAGGGGCGGAGGGAGAGAATCTCCAAGCACACTCCCAGTTGAGCGTGGAGTCTAACCTCCGATTTCAGGGACCCATGAGACCACCACCTGAGTCAAAACCAAGAGCTGGAGCCACAACTGACTGGGCTACCCAGGAGCCTCTAAACTTGGGAATTTCAAAGGTCAAAGGTACATACTGAAAAAGATAATACATTAAATGCAGCCATCATTTCTAGAAAATGTCACTCAACAGACCTTACTACTTAGAATAAGTGAAAAATGCCTCTCCTGAGTGCTTAGTCAAATAATTGACATAAGATTCTAATTTCATATTTGGGCTGATTTTTAAAAAGAAAAAAATTATTATATCTTTCTCTAATCCAGTTCATACCATGATTCCAGAGTCATCTTTGCTAAACACAAAGGTGATCATCATTTATTTCCCTTCTCTGTTTAAAATCTCTCTCCATCGCCTACAGAGAAATCCAGACTTTCTCTTCGAGTTGACACCCACTTCGGGATCTGACCCCACCTACACTCCCAGCAGCATCGCTCACCAGCCCCCCCCCCCCACTGTGCACTTGAGCTACATCAGTACTTCTGACTTACCATGACAAGCTCCTGTAGGTGCTACAGCATCTTCTTGGAAGGCGCTGTTTCATTTATAGTTGCTACAAAAGATTTCTCTTCAAATGTTATTTGTAATTGTGACATATCATAGCTTCCCAAGCGATCAAATTAGCATATAAATGATAAGCCTTTGGCATCAAAGGAAATATTCAACAATAGGGATATACATATACTCAAACTTATACATAAGTTACAAATTATTTAAACCATATGGAAAAGTATGTTTTTCCAAACTTGAAAAAATAAACTATAATAAAAACTTCACCTGACCTGATCCTATTCATAGCCCTAGGGCAAAACAGAAATTCCTGTAATACAGAAACTCACAAAATACATGCACATCATAACAGGCTTAGAATAGATTTAATATTTCTCCATGTTCAGAAAATCAAGTTGATGTATTTCATATCCCTACTCCTCTGGTTTTATGGTTCTTGGCAATTCTTTTGATTATTTTTGTTCTCAGACAGGGCTGCCAAATCCTTCCCTAAGCTTTAACCACCCCATCGCTTGGGTCTCCTCGGCTCCAGCCCTCACTCTGCTGCCAAACTCCCCTCACTGCCTTGGCATCAAAAATGAAATGGTGCCATCAAAGAAAGCTGCCCTAATTATTGGCGTGTGCTGGGCAAACAGTAATTTCCTTAAAGCCCTCCCCTTAAAAATATCAGATAGAACATGGCCTCGAATATTATAGTCCTTTAGTGGATAGTTTGCTTCTGCTTTTGATGTCTCTGCCTCCTCTTCCTGGCTCCTTTCCTTTACTTATTCAATTATATGACTGTAGAATTTGTTTTTAAGTATGCAAGGACATGAAGGACCAGCATTTTCATGTCTGTGGTTCCCGTGATGAAAATTAAAGGATCTGAAGAGTGTTGGAAATAACGGAGTAATAATGCTGATAAATATTTTAAATACACTGTAGCCTGCAACGGCGTAGATTCGTGGAACCTAAACTGCTGTGCCACACAGTATCAGAGGCTGCTAAAACTTTGGCACATGTTTCGGGGGACAGGTTGACAAGTTTCAAACTTTTGAGAAGTTTCTGCAAAATTATGTCAGTCTCCCCAAAGCTCTCTTCTAACAATGTCATCTGAATCACTTCCCATTCCCTCTGGGCCACATCTATCCTTTGCTAAACCTGCTGTCCATGTTTCCAAATCAATGAGACCAATCTGCACTTTGACTGGAATTTCCCGTTTTGTCATCTAAATTGCTTTAAAAACAATTTAAAAAGGCAAAAGATTCTGGGATTTGTTCTAACCAAAGGTATGGGGCACAAAGCACAGGGCATTATTAATACTTTAGAACACACACAACAAAGAAAATCATTCAGCACCGTTTCAGCATATTCCACCACTCAGGAGATTCATGCATATTTAAGTGAATTAATTTATTTTCTGCAATTTGCTCTTTAAGAGCTTAAGTGGCCATTTGCTGTTGCTTATTTCAGGATTCTGTGCCCTTGTTCTCTGAGTCACCAACTTATAGCTTGAGTGCTCCAGGTGTATTTATGCTCCCAAAGTATTTTAAATTACCCATTAGGAAATCCAATTTCCTATTTATAAGACTCAGAAGTGATTTTCCACTGTTCACTTTTTTTCTTAATTAAGGATCTAGGCCTGTATTCTCAGCTGAATTTTTTTGCTATTATGTATTATTGGCTCTGTGACAGTCAATATTTTAGAATGTCATCGATTTCAGGATCACAGATAGTCACTTAAGATGGGCCACTCTTGGGTCCTCTTGAGATTGGTATTTTGGGAACCCATAAAAATGGTCACCGGAATAATATCCACTGCTTATGATACTCTGTGCCCAGCATTCTATGTACACGATCTCATCTAACCCTTTCGACACTTCTAGGACATCATCTTCTCTATGACTCCTGAAGTTCGGGAGATTAGAAAATTAGAAAATGTAGAAATTAGAAATTAGAAATTAGAAAATGTAGGCTTACGTACCACAGGGTCACGTACCTACCAAGTACCAGAACTAATACTTAAACCCACCGCCTCTTCCTTCTAAGCTTTACACTGGTTCACAGATGTCCAAGGCTTGTATAGCGTGTTTTAGAGACTTCAAGAATGATTAGGACCCAAGTTCTGCCTTTAAGGAATTTATGATCTAGTTGGGAAAGGGGTAAAGACAGTTATACAGGTTATACAGTTATACAGGTTCTTATCCAAGGCTAGGAGTGGCTTAAACAGACATGCAAAGCACTGTGAAGATTCAGGGAAATGAAAGAGCACATCTGATTGGTGTACAAATCTTCAAAAGGCAAGCGTTGCTTTGCAGAAGCCCAGAAAAGCAGGTGGGATGCAGAAAATGGAGGCTGAGGAGGTCAGAGCATCAATCAATGGCCCATTCTAGGGCACTGGCCTCAAACCAGGGATGACTGATAATAAGGAACCAAAGACTATTTGGTTTTCACTGTGTACTGAAAGCCCACAATCTAGTGGTGGAATCGGCAGACATGGAAAATTCCTGGATTCTGGGACACAGCAGAACTGAATCACAGTGATGAACAGCGTTTCTTAAACTTCTGTTTTGAGGGAGCTCTCAAAGCCTATCTTATTTAGTTGGATGTTAAACAGAAAGATCCCCCTTGGCAAAAAGTATCATTTTAGATTCACCCCAGGTATTAATCTTTGATTTCCTCCTAGGTATTGCCTCTTCCACATCCTCTATGTGGCATAAGACAAACAAACAAAACCCACAAAATTCAACTGTGTAAGTTTAAAGATCTAATTGGCTTTATTCAAGGATTTCTGCGTCAGGAAGCATCCCACCCAGCAAGTAGAAAGGAGACCGTACAAATGGAAGGCTTTCACAGGCAAGGGGTGAGGGGATCGGGGAGAAGTTGGGGACAAAGAGTGGATTGTTTCAAGCAAGGCTACCTCCCTTTGGGGGAAGGGTGGGGATCTATCCTGCAGACCTGATCACTAGAGCTAATCAGGAAATTCCAGACTGACCGGTTAAAGGTCACATTTCTGGGAGAGGTCAGAAGTGCAGTAAAGTCTTGGTTTGCTGTTGTGGGGGCCATGACTACATTTTGGGCCTATTGTTTCTCCCTCCCTTCCTTCCTTCTTTCCTTTCCTTTCTTCCTTCCTTTCCCTTCTTCCCTCCTTCCTTCCTTTTCTTCCCTCCCTTACTCCCTCTTTTCTTCCTCCCTCCCTGCCCACCTTTTTTCGAACAATGTCTTTGGTCTGACATAGGCCTCCAGCCGCACCACTGTAGCAGGCTCCATGTCAACCTTCCATTCTGCTGGTCCTAATTCCTCCTGGGAGATACAACCCCAGCTGAGTCTTTCATTCTTACTACAGTTAGGACAGGAGGTTCACAATGCCAAGCCTTAGGCTAATCCTTCTTTCCTGATTTAATTTTAGCATCTGCCATCTGACCCAATCCAACTGAAAGCTCATTTTCTGCAAGTACTTGCTCATTGCTTACTCTGTGCAGGAACCATGCTAAGTGCTCAAGATGCAGTAGAGAACTAGCCAGGCAACAGTCTGTGCTCCCATGAAGCTTAACTTTTGCGAGGGGAAGAGACAGACAGCAATAATTTAATGAGATGGTCTCAAACAGGGATGGTTACACTGAGGAAAACTGAACAGGGTGAGGGCTGGAGTGCTTGGTTGGGGAGGGCAGGGATGCTAATTTAGATCTGTTTATTAGCTAAGAGTCTCCATAAAGAAACAATACCCAAGTTGAGACCTGAATTATGCCATGTGGGAGGGCCACAGAAGATACGAGGAATACGGGAACATGGGAAATACGGGAAAGCAGGTCCAAAGAACCCAAGACAGGAACTACAAGGGCAGCCCGGTGAAGGTCAGATCCTAGAGCAGGACAAGCAGCACAGACAGGAGCAAGGTGTTTATTCTAAATGTGAGGACAAGTCATTAAAAGTCTGGGTGGAGATATACATTGGAGAAGCAATGGATTTAGACCTATTTAAAGCTATCGGTTGTGATCAGATCATTGAGCTGACAGATAGAAGGGGACTCAGAAGCAGACCAAGCAGAGAGGGGCATTTTGTTAATGAGAAATGAAGCTGGCAAAATAAATCAGTGGGCATCTCGGTAACAAAACTGTCTTCAGTTTGTTGGGCTATACTGACAGGGCAGGGCCACCCCACCCCACCCCCAGATCGTTTAGGTCCAAGTATAATATGGAGGTACTACTAGCATTTTCTTCTTCTCTTCATACCTTCTTCATTAAAAAAATATGTTCGTTGGTAAAATTAAACAGAAAAAACAGCTAACTGCAAAATTTCAACTGTGACAATCTAAATAATTTGTGATTGCCGTGAGCATTAATGTAAATCAGTAACAGCCCTGTGCAGGGCATGAGGCACCAAGAGCTGGTGTAAGTACATCCAGGACCCAAAACCCTGAACCTAATCCAACAGTGTCCTCTTAGTCAGGGAAAGCACCAAAACTGCAGTGAGGCACTATTTCACAAGCGACCTCTAGGGGCGCCCAGGTGGCTCGGTGGTTAAGTATCCGCCTTCATCTCTGGTCATGATCACAGGGTCCGGGGATGGAGACCAGCATGGGGCTCCCTGCTCTGCGGGGAGCCTGCTTCTCCCTCTCCCTCTGCCCGCCGCTCTTCCTGCTTGTACTCTCTCTCTCTCCATGTCAAATAAATAAGTAAAATCTTGAGAAAAAAAGAGTGACTTTAACCTGCTTTAGTGAATTTTTTTGGATCAAAATCATTAGTACTTACATTAGTACTTAGTACTTACATTAGTACTTACACAAGCTAAGCTCTCTGCTAAGCAGGGAGCCCAATGCAGGGCTTGATCCCAAGACCCTGGGATCATGACCCGAGCCGAAGGTAGAGGCTTTAACCCAGAGCCACCCAGGCGCCCCCAGAAGCTACTTATTTTAACCCCCTCTCCTGGATAGGTATTTTAAACTTTCTGAATCAATCTCATACCCAGTGCCTTACCTGCTGATGCTGTGACAGACTTGCTGGTAAAGATTCACACCATATGATTAGTGCCTTCACCCGGCAGTGTCTTCGCCCTAACACGGAATACCACACTCCCTATTTGGATCTCTGTTTCTGGTTTTGAAGTCGGAGCTAAACACACTTCTCCTAAAAGTCCCCCACCCCCACTCTGGAGTCCACCTTCCAGCCTCCCCAGGGATGGCACCTGCACGCCGTACCCCCTCTCCGCCATTTCTCCTGATGGAAATTTCTTCCCGGATCTCTGCAGTTTCTCGGCTCCCTCTGATTTTCAACATAGACAGACTTCTTTTACATCTTGGACATAAAGGCTGCCTTAGTAACAAAACTCCATACCTATAGCTTTTCTGAATCACTGATGAACGTCTTTTATGAAGGTTTATGTATCTGCTGCCGTTGTGCTCTCAGTGTGCACTCAAAACTCCTTTCTAATCATTTTAAGAAACAGAAATCTGGCTTCCATCCCTAAAGGCTGCTACTATTCTACATTTTCAAGAGTGACCAAATTATTCCTTCAGTGAAATCCAACAATTTCTCTCTTTTGTATAAGATCCTATTCATGATTCCCTCTTTAACTGACGGTGTCTTTTTCAGATAACCTGTACAATCCTTTCCTCTTCCGTCCTTGCTCACTGTTCCTTCTTTGCCTTTTTTCCAGAATCCACTATTTCTTACCAAACTGTAAATCAGCTTGTTTCTGAGGCTAAGTAACCACTTCATTACTTGCAGTTGGCAATACTAGAGAAATGTGGAAGGTCTGAATATGAGAAAGACAGAGCAACTTTGATAAGGACTCCTGTTATTAATCAGGTCATTCAAACATCCAGTGTTAAGGATTTTACTAAATAGTACAGGAACAAAACCTAAGGGGCCCATAAACAAAAGACATATACAATCTAGTTAAGTGGATAAAATAAAGATACAAATAGCTGGAGCAAACATGAATGCACCTTTTACATTTACATGATGCCGTAAGAGTGCCCTGTAGGACACAGTAAAGCAGAGCTGGAGTTCCTTATTTCCCTCTTTTTGCAAAGCAAATCTTATAAGTTTTATGAATAGACACGCAACGAAAGAACCATTTTCATCTGCCTTTGTTTTTAATAATACTTGCTCTCAAATTATAGTTTTATATGATTTTCAACATCTAGAAAGGGAACCAGGGGCACCTCAGTCAGTTAAGCTGATTTCAGTTCAGGTCAGATCTCAGGTTTGCAAGCTCACACCTCCATCAGGCTCTGCGCTCAGTGGGGGAGTCTGCTTGAGATTCCCATGTGCTGTCTCTAAAATAAATAAATAAATCCTTAAAAGGGGGGGGGGGGCGGGGGAACCAAACAAAATGAAATGTTTTAGACCTTGCCTCATGCCCACAGCAGTAAAGAAATGGGCAAGAGAAGTCATCGAGGGAAACAGTGAGTTCCTTTAAAACTTCAAATCCCCAGTAAGATGAGATTTCTAAATTCAGGCCTCCATGGACCATCCCCAGGTAGGCCCCAGTCCAACACACACTGGCTCACACTCAGTAATGGTCTCTGGTTATAACCGCATTCTGAATGGCATCACTTACCAACTTCTGGCAGACTTTATGGCTATTTTCACCACTGAAATTCAGCGTCTCCTTTACTATCCTAATTGTTTCAAAGGTTTATGATAAAGAACTCTCGCTTCAATATCTTTCACTGCAGTGCAGTTGACTCTGTTAAAAAGTCATGTGGCGAAAATGCACATGTTAATTTAAACAAGGTTGCTAACAACATAAAACATGCAAGGCACTATTCTAGCCTACTAAGAGGCATCGCAGGTAACAGGCACCAAATCCTTGAGGCAAATGCATTCTAGTAAATGGAGTAAGAAATCTGCACAAAGATGCTCACAGGTAAACACACAGAAGGGCTGCACAGCTCACTTCTGGAATTCAAAGGAAAGAGAAATCACATTTTGTAGGAAAGCTTCACGAAGGCCATGATTTGAAGTGGCCCTTGGAGATGAGTAAGATCGGTGGGAGGCAGGGGAAGATGTTCAAGGGAGAACACACACTGAGAAGACCGGGGGATGGGCTCAAGTCTTGGGGAGAAGGCATGCGCACTGGACCCCAAATGCTTTTCACACGCATTCAGGGGGAAAGAACAAGAGTACAATTCTGCTAGTGAGAGTCAAGAGGACGAAAGCTACGGATGAAAGAGACTGAGATGATTTCGTTCAAAGTCACTCATTTTAAGCAAAAGAGAACTGAAAACTCGGGGTAGATGAGGGCAGTGCTCATATTTATATCAGAATCACAGCAGAACCAGGATGAGAACGAGGCCAGCATCACTGTTGTTACTCACTTTGTTGTACGAGCATAAACCAGATTTCCGCCTGCGAGTAACTATCCCCACCTTCTATACGGGGTGAAAGTTATTTAAGTAATTCACACAGTAATTGGTAATTAGTATATACTAGGCAAGGCTGTAAGAAATAAAACTTCTTTATCCTTGTCTATCCCGTATCAGCCTTTGGCAGGATTCAGGTCAACTGAAAACACCACAGGTGTAAATTTGTATTTTTCTTAATTACATGTCACACTTAAACTGCCATTAATACAGTGCAAATAATTTTTTTAAAGATTTTATTTATTTGACAGACAGAGATCACAAGCAGGCAGAGAGGCAGGCAGAAAGAGAGGAGAAAGCAGGCTTCCCGCAGAGCAGAGAGCCCGATGTGGGGCTCAGTCCCAGGACCCTGGGATCATGACCTGAACTGAAGGCAGCGGCTTTAACTCAACTGAGTCACCCAGGTGCCCCGCAAAAAAATTTTTTAATGGTTAAAAATAAAAGCTGGCCATCAGTGTAGCTGGCAAAAAAAAAAAAAAAATCAGAAAGTGTTCTTACTTGCGTATTTTTTTTTTTTCTAAGCACATTCTTTACCACATGCATACATAACACACAGAAGGAAAACCAGATTTGGGGACAGATAGTTGAGAGAAACAGATTGTTGTTAATTTGCAATTAAATGGGTCTAGAAAGCAGATTAAGTCAAAAAGGCCAATGAGATTTGCCCAAAGTGATCCTTGCAAATAAACTTCTGAGAAGGGCACCAGGGCTTCTGAGCAACAGCAATACCGCTACCGGAACTTTGTTAGAGAACAATTTACTGACTGTAGCCAGAGGTCCAACTCTGTCTCAGTGTAAATGAGGAACAGTAATTATTTCCCATTCGTGGCTTCACTATAAACTTCTGAAGAGTGAGAACCTTCAGCCGGAGACTATGAACTCTAGTGATGCCACAGGACATCCTCCTCTGTGAAGTTCAAAGCCCTGTCACACAGTGAATCACGTGCCAGGAAATCTCTGCGAGATGGGCCCACACAACGCAATATCAGCCCTGACATAGCTTTCAAGCAAACACCCCCTGTTTCTGGTCCGATTACTGCTTCTTCTAATTGCCAGCACATAGGGAACGGAGGAGATGGAGGTCTCCCTGAAAATCTAAGTTGTTGGCATTTTTAATCTGGACCCCTCCATTTCTCTGTGGCTTCAGCAGCCTGTGTTTGAACTGAAGAAAGTCTTGACATCATCTGTGAATCCTCAGGTGAGGAGTCCGCATGGCGTCCCAATACCATGGAACCCCCTCATTTTAGAGTCAGAGTCTGAACCCTACTGTCCTCTTTCCTCCACATGATTAACAGAAGTAAACAAGTGCATAATTTTTTTCTGCTGCACTTTCAGGGAAACTCAAGGTACAAACTACATAGAAATAAGATAAGTTATATGTTCTATAATAATCTCCAGAGACTTGCTTTGTCAAGGGGTTTAAAGCTTTTTTTGGCTGGTTTTAAATCTCAGAGCCAGAGGATTTCTACCCTCTCTTGCTAGTTCAATCCTACTTTCCTCTCTGGAAGAGGAAAGAAGACTACAGTGTAGTTCCCTGATGTGTAATTAAGTTTGAGAATTTACCTCCTCTCTATGTAATTTTTACCCTGAGTTTCCCTTGAACTACAGCCAAAAAAAAAAAAAACAAACAAACAAAAAAAAAAAAAAACCAAAGCAAATATTTCTTCACAAACTTTATTTGGGATACACGGTTATATAGAAAAGTCCTTTTGTGTGGAGGCTTCTATTTTAGTCTGCATACTGGACAGTCCCCCTGGTTTGATCTCTCTTCTTCTAATTTAAGCCTAGTATTCTCCAAATACTTTCCGCTTTTTCACAATTTGGCCTCCAAGCAATCTAGAGGACAGAGTGGCAGCTTGCTGCTGAGAAAATGGCATGTAGCCTAAACCTCCTGCAACTACGCCATCCTGCCCTTTTATCACTGTTCTTTCTTCTTCGTCCTTGAATCTGTAGACACTCAAAAATTCTGTTTTAAACATTCATCCTCCTTTGTGAATGCTAAATAAATCTTTTTTTCCCCTTGAATCTTTATTACAAGTATCTTGAGAACCATGGTGACTGACATTTGGTTTATAATCACCCCAGAAATCATATCACAGTGAGCATAAATTACACCTGAATTACTCACTCTGCAAAGCTGTGTGGGTTCTACCATGTGACTTGGGTCTTACAGAGTGGAAAGGAGTGCCTTAGGTGGGGCTTGCAACATGACTGTAATTGCTAAGGTGTTAATGTCTATCTCCTTTGTCTTTGATGTTGCCCAATTTCAAGGAAAATTCCACTTTCATTTAGAGAAAAGATTTTTGAGATCCTTTTAAAGCTTTCAAAAATAGTCATGTAAATCATCAGTGATGCATCCCTCCTATGTGCACAGAGGGCTCAGGAAAAACTTGGACAATTCCTTTAACATCCTGTGACTCAGTCTCCTCATCTATAAAATGGGGACAGTAATACTCTGCATTAATAAGAGGGTTGATGTCGAATCTGAATGACAGTGAGTGCAGAGAAAAGAGAGATGGGATACATGAAGGTGCTATTCACAATGTAGAGTATGATTATTTGGACTCAGTAGAAAATTACACCCTGTGAGCTATTCCCACAGTAAAAGTTTATTCACCTGCACCCCTTGGTTCTTTCTCTACAATTCATGTAATGACCAAAAGTTATTGCTTTCTTGTCTCAATATATTAGCTGGATGGTTGAATGCACAGAGCACACATCTGAATCAGCACAAAAGTGCAACCTGGAGGAGGGGAAATAGAAGGGGACTCTTGAGCTTACACTGAAGTCATTCCCATCCGTCAACCTGCCCACATAAATACTAGGAAATCAACTCATTTAAAAACTGGGGAGGCAAACCTGAGTTATAATAGTGTTCTTGAACGCAGGTCAGTGAAAAATTGGTCTGCTCACAAGTTCCCATTTGTCATATTCCCTACAAATGCACGTTAATTGTTTTCATATTTAAATGCCCAGAATCAACCATAATAAATGTGTGTTGTCAGGTCGTAGGGAGTTTTCTAAAAACAAACAGGATGATTATGGCATATAGTAAATTATTGTTGGTTCCTTGCGCTCTCAGCAGAATCACAAAAGGGCAAGGCCTTAAGAGAAGAAAAATCATTCATGTCTGGTTCAAATCCTACACCACAGAAAACAGAACTGGAGCTGAGTTAATGAAATAGATATTTAACACAAGTTTGTAGTAGGCCATATGTTACTAGCTTTAAATGTCTTAAAATATAGTATTTGCTTACAAATAGAATATTTGAAAATCCTTCTCAATGACATAGCCTAAAAATAATCTTGCTCCTCTTTGTATTAATAATGTCTACTGCTGACCAACACCTCCACTAACTTTGCCTCCTGCATAAAAGCCGGGTCCTGGAGTTTCCCATGACCATCATTTCGTCAAAAGTGGCAGTTTTGTGGTCTATAACCCTTGATTGGCCAAATCTAGGTACATGCTAAGAAAATCCAAACTTGTAATATCTCATGTTACAAGCATGTGAGTGTGGCAGCGGTGTGTGTGTGTGTAAGGGACAGAAATAACAAAGACAGTGGCATAAATAAACTGGTAATTTGATGGTGTTTCTGTGTGCTCAGTGAGTTCATTAATACCTACTTAACCTTTCATGACCTTTAGAGCCCTGAGACTAATAAAATGTGGCTATAAAAGCAAGATAAGGAAGAGTCAAATTTTCTGCCATTTGTGGTTTCACCATCTTAATCACACATCAGATTGTGGCTTTTATTTTTTTAAAGATTTACTTATTGATTTTAAGGGAGGAGAGAGAGAATCTCAAGCAGACTCTGCAAACTAAGCACAAAGCCCGACACGGGGCTCCATTTCACAACCCAGAGTTCACGACCTGAACCAAAATCAACAGTCAGACACTCAAAAACCTCAGCCACCCAGGTGCCCCTTTTGCCTGATTTTGGTAGAAACTATCGGTTTCACATAAGTAGAGCTTCAAAGGCTAAACAAAGTAAGAACTATAAAAAGGATTTTAAAAAAAGGAATGTGTCTAATAAGAGACTGCTTACAACCCTCCAGCCAAATGGAGCTCCTGGCTCTGGCCTGTGCAAGCCTGACTTCCTGCGTGGCTCTCATGGATCAGAGTACATACTTGGCGAAACCTGACAACAGTCCTTGGAGAACAGAAACCGGACGGATGTAAATTGTTACCCTCATTCTTCTCCTTTGTGGACACCAAATAAATTGTGCTCACATAATTTGTTTTGCTTTTATTTTATCTTGAGTCTTTATCACAAGTTATCTGAGGCCAGATGAATGGCAGCACTGAAATTCAGTTTCTCGATGGCCATATAAAGAAGTATTCACATGTTAGTTTCCGGGATAACTATAAAGATTCAATGACCTAATAACTGTATTCAGTAATATTATTTCAGAAAACTACGTAATTCACTGAGTACAAACCTGATACGGGAGGCTGAATAACACCCCACCTCCCACACGCCAAATGTCTACACTGGAATCCATGGAGCCTGTGAATAAATCACTTATATGGTAGGAGGAGTTTTGCAAGATGTGATTTAATCAAAATTTTGAGATGGGTTTATCCCGGGCCATTCAGGTGGTCTCAGTGTCATCACAAATTCCTTAAATGCAGGCAGCTACAGAGTCAGTGTTGGAGGAAGAGAAATAACAATGGAAGTAGAGGCGAGAGAGAGATTTGACGATGCTGTGCTGCTAGCCTTGAAGACAGTGGAAGGAATCACTGTCAAGAAATGAAGGCAGCCTCTGGAAGCTGGAAATGTTGAGGAAAGGATTCTCTCCTGGAGCTTCCAGGGGGAAAGCAGCTCTGTCAGAACCTTGATTTTTGTTTTTTAAGACCCATATAGGACTCTGGCCTCCAGAACTATAAGACAACGGGTGCACTGCGTAGGACAATAGTTTGCGGTAATTTGTTACAGCAGCAATTTGAAACTGATACACCTGGAAACTTGCATCATGAAAAATTTAACAAATATGGTCATTTTTAAATCTATGAAACATCACATACTTTAGGTTTATCTATCTTTCAATATATCTATATCTGTTATCAAACACCAAAATTTCTTGCAGTGCTAGGAATGAAGGAGATCAGGAGACGAAAGTTCTGTGCCAGGAGTTGAGACACCTGAGTTTTAGGTCAGGTCTGGTTGCAGAAAGCTGTGTGGTTTGTGAAGTCCTTTTTATTTATTTACTTATTTTAGGAAGTCATTCTTAGATATTAGTTATTTCGCTTGAAAATCATAGGTCTCAACAACCAATGACATTATTGTGATACTATCATCTTGACATTATGATATTATAATTATTCTTGAATCTAAGTAAAGGAGATAACCTTCACACAGTCCAGCCCACACATCATAGAAATTGTCATTTGCTGGCATATTATATAGAATGCATTAAAAAAAAATCAAGATGTAGTATCAACAAGATTTCTTTTTCTAATACATTCTATTAATAAAGAAAGTAATCTTCTGCTATTCCCATAATGTAGTCCAAAGCATAAGAAATCACTCAGTGCAGCCTAGAGTAATGAAACTGGTACGCACTATTACATTTTAAAGTTTTACCAAATACTTGGAAATATTTAGTACTCTATGAATAGAAATGTAAGGCCTCCTTGAAAAACCTCTGTGAAAATACTTATTTGCAATTACGATCCTAAATTATGTAAATAATATAAATGTAATATTATAGGTAGGACTATTGTGAAAAACAAATCTTTCACCCATGCATCACACACTTGAATTTACATAAATTTGTAAGAGAATTTTTTTATTTCTGAGGTTTGAAAAGATTCTTAGTGGAAAATTATTAATGAAGAAAGATCAATCCTGGAATTTATAGCTAGCACTTCCCATTTATAAATAAAAATGAGCTATGAAAACATTAATGACTTTTCTAAATTAATCATAAAAAGCCATGGAGACTCTAAGTCATTGATGACTAACTAAATACAAAAGGGGGAAAGTTTCTCCTGCCCATGTGTTGAGATACATGATTTTTAAAAGAACACTTACAGGATACTGTATATAATTTTTGTGTAAATGCAACTTCTTCCCCCTAAAGTTGTGTTTGCTTCAACGTTCAGTGATCTATACTCCTCAGAAGGGCCAGCCAGCTGTTTTTTAATTAGAAACAAGATGGCCCTGTTGGTCTCTTCCCCGCCCCTTTCCTCTCTTTGTGACAGTAAGCAGACAAAAGGCGGCCGAGGTGCAAGGCACCACCTGTCTTTGGGTCAAAACATATGCCAGATATCTCCTGCAACCAGAGTTACCACTGTGCTTTGTCCTTCCCAAATCTGCATCCTGCCTGCTAGACCTACTTCCCTTGTGTCTTGCTTTGGTTGCTTTGGCTGACTTTCCCAGAGTTTCCCTCTTGAATACCTAGACTTCAAGGGTAGGTAGCACTATTATCCTGACACAACACCAGTCAAAGACATCACAAAGCAAAACCTACCAAACAAACAAGACAAAATGCTACGAAACAATTTATTATAGGATATGGATACAAAAGCCCTCAACAAAATAGAAAACAGAAACCATCGATATATAAAAAGAATTGTACATCATGACCAGGTGAGGTTTGTCCCAAGGAAGCAAGTTTGGTTTAACATCTGTGATCCAATTAATGTAATACACTATATCAATAGAATTTTTTAAAAACCACAAATATCACACGATCATCTCAATAGACAAAATTTTAAAAAGCAAAACCCATGCTATTTTATGATAAAAAACACTCAACAAACTGACTCAATCCGATAAGAGGCATCAGATGAAAGACCAACAGTTAGCATCATTTGGTGAAAGGCTGAATGCTTTCCACCCAAAATCAGTAACAGGACAAGGATGTCCACACTTGCTGCTTTCAATATTATTTAAATATTTAATATTGTATTGGAGGTTCTAGCCAGGACAATTTGGCAAAAAAAAAAAAAAAAAAAAAAAACAAAACAAAACAAAAGAATCCACATCCATTTGCAAAGGACATGATCTTGAATATTTAAAAAAATCCTAAGAAATCCACTAAAACACCATTAGTACTAATGAATGAATGCAGGAAGATTGCAGGATACAAGATCAATTTATACAAAAATCAATTTTATTTCTATACTTGCAATGAACAACCTAAAAATGAAATTAAGAAGAGAATTCCATCCATGACAGGATTAAAACAATACAATACTTTGAAACAAATTTAACCAAAAAAGATACAAAACTTAAATGAAAACAGCAAGATTTTGTTGAAAGAAATTAAAGATTTAAATGAAAGTACCCCAGGCTCATGGGTTGGAAGACTTAACATTGGTATAAGATGGATTTACTTCTCAAACCGATCCACTGAATCAACACAGTCCTTATCAGAATCCTAGCTGACTTCTTAGAAGTCAATAAATTAAACCAATTATATAAACAAATTATGTCTATGCATATAATTTGATAATTAAGCTCTGTGCTATTTGATCTACCATATTTTATCAGTTCTAACATGTACATTTCCCCCTCATCTCTGCAATTATAATTCGTATTTTTTTCCTTACTGAACATAAAATAAAAATGCATCCTTTAATTGCTGACATCTCAAATGTGATGAAATAGTCATTTCACCTATTTGTAAAGTCAAGAAAATGGTCTGGGGTGGAAAACGTTCACTAACAGCTTCCTTGGGTGGGGGATAGAGGCAAAAAAAAAAAAAAAGAAAAGAAAAAAAGCCATCCTGATTATCACCTTTGATCTCTAATGCATGTGTTTTATGTGAAAATCTTAATATCATCAATTCAAAGTGGGTCACCAGTTATCAAAGAATTAAGATTCAAAAGAGACCTGGGTGCCTGGATGGCGCAGTGGGTTAAGCATTCGATTCTTGTTGGCTCAGGTCAGGATCTCAGGATCCTGAGATTGAGCCCCACACTGGCAGCGCTCAGCACAGAGTCTGCTTTAAGACTCTCACCCTCTGCCTCTCCCCCACTGCACACTCAGTCTCTCTCTAAAATAAATAAATAAATCTTAAAAAAGAAAAAGATACAAAAGATACTGTCCTTGAATCACACAGGAAATACTGATGTCACAGATTCAGAGTGCCATTTTTCCAGCACTGGACTAGAAAAGCAGTAATTAAAAACAGTAACGTTTTTAATTACACCTAATTAATAAGTCTTAATTAATTAATTAAGACACCTAAAATCACAAAACATCTCACACATTAGTGGCATTAGCTCACAAAAGGTTATAACCTACGTGGGCCGAGCTATCGTTGAACCATGACACCTATAAGCCAAGAAATCCCAATCTGCTCTCTCTAGCAGGGCCCTCTCCCCTGCACTGCAGACTCACAAACTAACGGGTCAGAAAATACTTTGACATAATGGAGTGAGGATTCAGGGTGCTTCTCACTGAAACTGCATTATTACCCAGTGTAGTTTTAGAGATCCATAAGCTGTCCCCTTATGAGCCTGGCACTTAAAAATCCTCACAGAGAACTCCTGCAGAAAATCTTGGTACCTGTACACACTTACTACAAATTATTTTCCATTGAGATGAAAAATCTTTTCAAATGGTTTTCTCTTAATTTCTTCCCTTCAAGAATATTTCATGTGGGTTAGATTTGAGTCTTTTTCAGTCAGTGCTATGAAATTATTTCATTCTGTCATTTATTTCTATACTTTGAAGGGACATAAAAGAAGGAAGAACGAATGCATAATTTCACACTCAATTTGAGTGTTATAAATAAGAGGGCTGGGCAAACGGAAAGCAATTCCATTCGATATTGTCTTAGGCCAAAGTGTAAAGTAGTTAAGAGCTCCGTCCCAGAGAATTTAAATTCTTCTTCCCAAGCTTTTCCATTTCTAGGTTTCCCCATAGGTGTGCCTTCCTCTTGGTTTTTTCCCTCTTTATCCCAAATTCATTTTAGTGATTTCTTTTTATCATCAACTTACCTTTGATAGAAAGTCTTTCATTTACTAATTGGAAATAAGGAAAAATAGCATTATAGACTTGAATTCCAATTTTGAGTGCAACAATCCCTAATGATGTGAATTTAGGCAAATTATTAGAACTACCATGTGTCCTTATCTGAAAAGTGGGGATATCTGAAAAATCTGCAGAAGCCATTAACTATACCACCTACCAGGGTGAAGGAAAACCAATTAGAATAAAAGAAAGGTCACACTTACACATACGGTAGTAAAACTTTAGGACATCAAAGAAAAATGAGGTCTAAAGGACAGAGTTAAAAATGATTATCAATGCATAAGAGTCAGTTTGCTTAACTGCCGTTTCCTCAACAGCAACAAGAGAAACACCCCTCAGAGTATGGCCAAACGAGAATGAAAATAAGATTTTATTTTATGTGTGCAGCTAAACTGCTCAGCAAGATGGTGGACAAAGAAAAGACATTTCCTGAGAGAAGTGCAGAGTCCTACTCATTCTTCCCTTCTCTGACAGAACCTCGGTTTCACTTGGGCCGCCCCGTCTTCTGACACAAACTGCACATACCGAGCCTCTTCTGCAGCGAGGGTGGCTGCTGGGTAGTTCTGGCCCCTGAGGCAAAAGGCTGGATGCAGAAAGGATTTCTGGAAACGGTGGAATCCCTAAAGGCTTACTTTCCTGTTACGTGTGCTACCCTGTCTTCTCTTACCCTTCCTTGCTCCTGACGCTGAATGGGGACCTGACTGGCCTGAGTTGCAACATCTTAAGAGTTTGAGGCAAAGGCTCAGAGGCCCACGGAAGCCACGCCCTGTAACTACTTACCTCTGTACTTTGTTACATGAGGGAAAAAGAAATTAAAGCTTTTTCCATTTTTTTAGAAAATTTTATTTATTTGACAGAGATCACAAGTAGTCAGAGAGGCTGGCAGAGAGAGAGGAGGAAGCAGGTTCCCTGCTGAGCAGAGAGCCCGATGCAGGGCTCGATCCCTGGACCCTGGGATCATGACCTGAGCGGAAGGCAGAGGCTTTAACCCACTGAGCTACACAGGTGCCTCCCCCTTTTTTTGTTTTAAAGAGAAATTAAAGCTTTTTTTGAAGCTCCTGTTTCAGTTAGTCATAACCAAACACATTTGTTGTGTTTGTTATATTTGTTATGATTGAAGAAGAAAGAAAACTTAATTACCACCAAATATATGACTTTCTGAGAAAATCCAAGTGAATCTACACTCACATTTTTTAGGAACAATAAAAGAGGGATACCTGGGTGGGTTAGCCAGTTAAATGTCTGGCTCTTGGTTTCAGCTCAGGTCACAATCTCAGGGTTGTGAGATTGAGCCCCACATGGGGCTCCACACTGGGTGTATAGCCTGCTTAAGATTCTCTCTCTCTCTCTTCCTCTGCCCCCCCCCCCGAAACAGTGAGAGCATTCAGCAATATATTGATATAATATATTTAAACCAATTTAATGTCTGTCTATATACCACCAAGGAGCTCAGAGAATTGAAGTTTGTTGTTTTTTTTAAATTGGAAGTTTTTAAAAGGTGTAATTTACAGTATCAGCACAAAATATAGGGTTCCTAGAAATAAATCTTATATAAGATGTATAGGATCTTTTGGACAAAAGTTTTACATTACTGAAAGCAGTTAAAAAGTTCCATTTACTTAGCAGTTAAAAAGTTCTAAGTAAATGGAGACAGATATTATGTTTATGGAAGGCTCAATCACATGCAGGAATTTACTTCCTCAATTGCTGTATCTCCCAATTTATCTATAAATGAAAAATAATTCCAATAAAACTCACAATAGAATTGTGTGCATGACACTTGACAAGTTCACAACATTTGTGAAGATCAAAAAGCCAAGAATAACCATAAAACTCTGGAATAAGAAAGTTGAGAGACTCCCTTAGCCATATTTCAGGATTTATTACAAAGCTACTCAGGGCAGTGCGGGATCAGCATAGAAAGAAGTGTGTAAGCCAAGAGAAGACACTAGAAATTCAAGTTTTCCCCCTGCACATGAGAACTTTCGGTTGGAGAAAGTAAGATAAACGGTGCGAGGGCAACTCATAATCAGTAATGAAAAAAATCAGATCTGTAGCCCGTATCATACACAAAAATCAATTTCAGGTGCAAGAAAAGGCCTAAAAATAAGACTAGAACTATATTGTGAGAACGTCTCTATGACTGTGGAGAATAGAAAGATGACTTAAGACAAAAACTACAAATCCCCAAGAAAAAGATGGATACACTTGACTTCCTTTAACTTACTAACCTCAGTGCCTACAAAAATGCCATAAACAACTGGAAAAGGCAAAGTACAGCCAGGAAGTAGATAATCGGGGTCTGAAGAACCTCTAATAATAAGAAAAAAACAAATAATCCAAAGGCTAAATGGGCAAAACAAAGTGATGCACAGAAGAAGAAACCAATGCTGCGTGGCTGGTAACTACAAAAAGATGCCTTCCCTCAGCCCAACCGGAGACAGTGATGCAATATCACTGACATGTATCAGATCAGCAAAAAGCTGACGAAACCTGACAATACCAAGAACGGCGAGAGGACACAGAATATGGAAGCTCTTGTATTCTCCTGGGTGAGCGGACAGTGGCGTACCTGCTGTCAGAACAATGCGCACACCCAGTGAAGCTGCAGACGCTCCCGCCTACGATGCAGCTGTTTTTCTCCCCAGGGAACAGAGCCCAAAGTGCCAGTACCGGACCCACGACACAGAACGTTCACAGCGTACTGCCAGGAACTAAACTACGGTCGCATCGGTAGCTTTAACACCAGCTGTCGAGTTTCACTTCTGCGTGACGGGTACAGAGGCACCTTTTCATGGTTATTTTAAAGACAACATGATGAGGGGCGCCTGGGTGGCTCAGTGGGTTAGGCCGCTGCCTTCGGCTCAGGTCATGATCTTGGGGTCCTTGGATCGAGTCCTGCATCGGGCTCTCTGCTCAGCAGGGAGCCTGCTTCCCTCTCTCTCTCTCTCTCTCTGCCTGCCTCTCTATCTACTTGTGATCTCTCTCTGTCAAAATAAATAAATTAAAAAAAAAAAAAAAAGACAACATGATGAGAGATACTGCAAATTGAAACAGGGAAATTGTAAGGGCCTATTTAGCCAGAGCGGTCCCACCTCGGTTAAACAGCCATTTTGTTGTTTATGCAGTAAAACTTAAATTGACCCTGCCCCCCCCCCCCCCGGGAACTTATTTAAAAGCAAGTCCGGGAAACCAGTCCCAGGTAACAGCCCAAATACAAGCGTGGGTCAGGTCCAGTGGAGACATTCAATCCGTGGGGGCACCTACTGTCTCCTAGCTACCAAGGTGATAGGCTAGTTTCCATAGCTACTATGGGGTGAATTGTAATTCAATTGGCCACTTGTGTGTCGCCAGGCCCAACCACATGGCCTTTGCTCTATAAAAGTTAGTCTGGAAAGCAGGGAGGGGTCGTCCTCTCTGTAAGGGGCAGCCCCGACCTGTCTGTTTGACAGTGGGTCTGATTTTTTTTTTTAATCTTTTTTTTTTTAATATTTTATTTGTTTATTTGACAGAGGTCAGAAATAGGCAGAGAGGCAGGCGGGGGGGGGGGGGGGGAACAGGCTCCCTGCTGAGCAGAGAGCCCGATGCGGGGCTCGATCCCAGGACCCCGAGATCATGACCTGAGCTGAAGGCAGAGGCTTTAACCCACTGAGCCACCCAGGCACCCCAGTGGGTCTGATTCTTGATGCTTGGCGTGAAATAAAGCTTTGCTTGACCTTCACTTTTTATCTGTCTTGCTCCTTTGACCATGGACCCATTATTGGGGGACCCAAGAAAATCAGGTTAGTTTCTGGACTTGCGGCATCACATTTTAGAGGGGGTAAAGACTGGGGGACAGCCAGCCTCCACTCCAGAACCCCCGAGGGAGATTTGGGTTTTCGCTTTTTGTTTTTTTTAAAGAAAGGCACTTGCAACACCTCACTGGGAGACTACCCTCGTTCTCCAGCAAAGGGACCCTGAGCGCTTGTCTGGAGGTCCTAGCGGGAAGCACAGCTCCTATGTCCTGACTGAAGAATGGTCCTCTGTCGGGGAAGGTCATCCACGATGGCCCAGCACGCAGCTTCAGGAGGGATGCACAAGGAGCCGCGGTGAGGGTGGAAGGGGGCACTTGACTAGTCAGCCGCATCAGCTGAATCAACACTGGCGATCAGTGGGGTGACAGACACGGCAGCCAGATCGCCCTCCTGTCCCTGAAGGAGATTTTGATAGGTTTCCTTAGGAGCACTTGCATATTCTCCTTGACCTAAGAAGTGATCAGCACCTGGCTGAGTAACTGCACCTCCTTTCTCCTTCCCAGGCCAACCTGTCACTTCATGGGTGTGACTGACAAGCTGACATTGACCTCAGGGCTCTGCTTTCACAATGACAGCAAGTGAAGCAGGGACCCTGCCCTCTCAGTGGAAGAAATCTAAACACTGCTTTTCAAGTTGACATTGCCTCATTTCCCAGCTGTTACTACTGCTTTTTAGTGACACAATATTACCTATCACGAGACCCCCCCTGGGTAGCGCTCTCACCGCAGAAAACTGATGAAACACTGTGTCTCAATTCTCTGGCTTTGCCTACTCTATTAAGTTGCTAGTTACATATTTTACATAAAATTGTAGGGGAAAATACTTTTCTCAAAAGTCAAAGCAATCGGTAAATATATAAATAATAGTACGAAGCATTTCTGTAGGATTGAAACATTATCACTGACAGTAGGATTAAATACCCCATCATGCCCAAGGGCCCCTTCCCAGAGTCAACTTTATTATATAGAATTAGGACATGCGTATTCCTGTGGGACACAGAGGATCAGAGGATGTTCTAACGAGCCCCGAAGCAGCCTGGGTAATACTCCAAGTCTTCCCCATCATCGTCAGGGGAAGGAAACAGGGCCACTGCCTGGACTGGCAGCCCTCCTCCCTGCTCAGTGCCCCTCCAGTCTTGGTGCCAGCCCTGAAAAGCGAGGTCCCTGGCACATCCGGAAGGACATCACTGGTGTCGAGACTGGGTCCCAGGGACAAATGGAACTCCAAAGAGTACAATTGTTTTAGGTTGGAAATGTTTTCAAAAGAAGTTTCTAACAGGAGCTCATGTCAGTTTCAGCTAAACAGCTTCAAAGCCTGTCACAGATTTCTGTGCACTAGAGCAGATCTGTCTCACCATCCTTTCAAATTCTGATGAGCTCTCCAGACATTTGCCTCCAAATATCTCTAGTTTTTCCTAATTGTTTCAGGACTGGTTCATAGAAAAGTCTTTTAAAATATCTTTTTATCTTCAAATTACTTACTTCCTGAAGTATTCATTTCCTTGTGGGAACCTAAGAGTTTTACAAAAGAATGACGTGGTTCCGTAATTTGGTTTTTATAACATTAGAGGAAAGTGGTCAATCAGGAGACAATCCCTTTGACATTCAACCAAAGCTCTTTGACTAAATTACTATTATTCTTAAAGAGACTAGAGCTGACCTATTTCACAAGCCTGATGGTGTACTGTGGAATCAACATTTATTTCATGAAAATACCCACTTCACTTTTTGTTCCTTTCAAATCAGACAGTTTTAGTATAACTAGGACCTATTACAGTTAGTAAGCATTGGGAAACATTTTAAAACAGTAAAAGCAGCTAATCTAAATCTCTAAATAGAGGTTTCACTATGAAAAGAACTTGCTACTTTAGTTAGAGTAGCTGCTTCTCTAGAAAAGTAAGGAAGGTTTCAAGAACACAAAATCTTGAAGAAGGTTGGACAAAGAATTCTTAGATTCAACACCAGAAGTACAATCCATGAGAGGAAAAAAAAAAAATCAGACTTCATCAAAATTAAATTAATGAATTTAGTTAATTTGCCAGTCAGGTCTCCGATAAAGGACTTGAATCTGGGATATATAAGGAAATCTTACAACTCAAACTAAAAAGGGAAATAATGCAATTAAAATATGAGCAAAAGATCAAGACAGGACTCCAAAGAAAATATACTAATGACCCATAAGCACATGAAAAGTGTTTGACATCGTAAGTCATTGGTCGGGGGAGCAAATAAAACCATAAGATACCACTGCATATCCACTAAGATGTGTCAAAACAAAAAGACAGTAACAGCTGGTGAGGCTGTGAGAGAAACTGAAGGCCTCACACATCACTGGTAGGAATACAAAATGGTGCAGCTCCTTTGGAAGATAGCCTGGCAGTTCACAGAAAGGTTAAACACAGACTACCTTTGACCTAACAGCAGATATATATAGATATATATACACACACATACACACTTTATTTTTTTTTTTTAAAGAAAGAAAACCTCCCTTTGTGCAAGGGTTTTACTTACTGAGGTTCCACTTTAGGCCTGTTGTCGTAACATGATAGCAAGACTGTCCAATAGGAATAAGGCCGCACCAATCACCTTCCATTCCGGTATCTACATGCATTTTGTGCTTTCCCTGAAGTAGAGAAGGAATGACAATCAGCAGAGGGAAGAGAAAGGACAGGACATTAATGTGCACTGAAGATCTAGGCCTAGGCCCCAGGTGCCATCCCAGAACCTCACGTGGTTATCATACTTAATCCTAATAACAAATTTAAGTAGTATGTCCTGAATAATCCCAGGAACTTCCACCTGACTTAATCCTAGCCATAATTTTACAGGGTAGTTTATTGTTAGTTGTTACTTTCACACATGAGAAAATTGCAGTTTGCAGAGATTAAATGTGTCCAGGACCACACAGATAACAACGGGGCAGAATCAGGACTCCTAGCTATATTTGCTCATTCTAAAGACTAAACTGATTCCACATGCTAGGGTTTTAATCAAACACTTGCTTAAGTGTAAATAAAACATTTCTCCCTAAGTAAAATCTCTACTTTATCTTATAAGTGGACTTCTAGCTTTCAGAATTCAATGTCAGTCCTGCGAACGGTTAATCTGCTTCCTATGTCCGTGGCTACTCTAGGTGATGCTCAGTGAGAAGTACCTTTACCAGGAAATAGTATCTACCTTGAGGAATGAGTATCCTTTCCCCATCTGGATTATGAAAACTGATATAATTTACTATGTTACCAAGTTTTCAGTTTATAAGCAGGTTAATGTTAAATGTAATATTTAATCAAGGCTACAACATTTGCTTTTAAATAAAATACTTGGAAATTTCCTCTTCTTCTGCAAAGTAATGACTTTCCATTACTTTTTGATTCTAGTCATTATCCTCAGAATATATGGTCTTTATAGAAAGATACCTCAAGATATGATGGGGAAAATGCCAAGGCACACATCTATTCAGTAATGACATAGAAAAGATATTTTCCATAATTCATGTAACTCTGAGGGGATAAAGATGTTCTTTATTTTAATAAAATATTATTTGAAAGCTTAATATATGACACATGACCAGAGTAAGGTACTTCTGCCACCTTTTACAGGATTTTATTCCAAGTATGCCTTTTGTACTCTGTTACAGGCTCTGGGAACCTACTCTGCTATAGAGAAGACCTCAGCGTATGAGTAGGCTTTGTCTTTAGTCAATGGATTGCTTTTATTAGGAAAATAGCTCTCTAAATTACTTATCAGTTCTTGAAATGTAACACAAGTTCATATAGATCTCTACTACCTATACAACTCGTAAATATGCATTTCTATTTGAACACTCAATCTGAAGGCATAAATTCAATTAAGAGCGCTTAAATATATTCAAACACAAAGACCATTTAAAGAAAACGTAAAACACATTTGAACTTCATGCCCATCACTAGAAGAAAAATGGGCAACACAGGTAGACAAACACCAAGCAATGGATTAGACACACTTGGAGAAACGTGGGTGTACTGAGAACAAAATGTCCTGTGAAAACAATGCCACATGAAATAGAATTGGGATAAATTACAGAACCTATCAGGGGTGCCTGGGTGGCTCAGTTAGTTAAGCATCTGCCCTCAGCTCAGGTCATGACCTCTGGGTCCTGGAATCAGGTCCTGGGATTGAGTCCTCTATCAGGGTTCCTGCTCAGCAGGGAGTCTGTTTCTCTCTCTCTCTCTCTCTCTCTCTCTCTCCCCCTCTGCCCCTCCCCCACCCCCTCTTGCGCGCAAGCACACTCTCTCTCTGTCCGTCCCTATCACTTGTTCTCTAATAAATAAAATCTTTAAAAAAAAATTACAGAACCTATCTATGTAAGTTGAAATAAATACAAACACATCAATACACTTTTTCTAACAACAAAATTTAAAAAGATGTTAAAAATTTAAATGTATATATGTATGTGTGTGTGTGTATATATATATATATATGTATGTACACACACACACACACACACAAACACGTTTGCCTATGGGAAGAATAAGGAGAATGGGAATGTGGTAGAGGAATTAAAGGGAAATGGATTAAAGGCAAATGGATCAACCAATGAGGATTCTTGCCTGGACCAGAGATAATTGCCACGAACAAACCAGCATAACTGACTCAACACTAAAATCTTCTAAAAATAATATGTTGTTTAGATACAAAGTGATACAAGACAGAAATTCTTAGACTCCTCTGAAGAAAAAAATAGGGAAATATTTTAATAATTCTGAAGAATAATTCAAGTAAGAGGAATAAGTGGGACATGGCAACGGAAGAAAGTTAGGAGTGGAATGAAAACTAATCTTCTTCCTGAATAATGATCACTGTTGTTGTTTTAGATCAATTCAGAGCAAAGCGCAGAGTCTATTATTACAGCTATGGAAACATTTTACATATTCGGAGTAAAAGCAGTCACTGCCAGAAGGCACAGGTTCGGAGGGGTGGAAGAAAGCGCATGGGCCCTCACCTTCTCATCATGTTACATCCTAAAAGAATGAAGAAATAGTGCCTCAAGGGGTAGACTTTTAAAGGGGAGGGATTTATAAATTGCTCCTGGCCTGAGTAGCTGGTAGTATGGGTAACGTGCCTAAGTCCAAAAAGGGGACCGAGAAAGGAGACTTGAAATGTCTCTGGCCTCCCTCATAAACCTCCATGCTAGCATCCACGACGTGACTCACGCAGCTGTCCACACGGACACTGTCATGCCTGCATGGATGGACTGCAGAGCAGTCGGGAAGATGCTGATCAGAGACCCGATCAGGTGCAGAGCAGTCGGGGGCAGAATGTAGGCCAGGGGTTCCCTGCTGCCTGTGAGGGAAGAGAAATCAACTCTGCAGAGGGTGCACGTGTAAAGCCATGACTCGGTGGCAGGACACTCACTGATGGGGTCAGGTGGGGTGGGGGAGGGGGCACGGTGGGGCACAGGAGGTTGTTAGGGCAGTGAAGCTGTTCTGTGGGACACGACGGATACATAACCTTACGTATTTGTCAAGACCCAAAGAATCTATAACACAAGCAGTGAGCCCTAAAGTAAATTATGGGCTTTTACAAATAATAATATACAATACTGGTTCACCACCTGCACACAAGTCCCCCACTAAAGCAAGATAATAGGGGAAATTGTGAGTTGGAGAGGAGATATATGGAAATTTTGTCTAATTGGCTCAATTTTCTGTAAACCTAAAACCATTTTAAGAATAGTCTACTAAGTAAAAAGAAAAAAAGTCTCTCCGTGACCCGTCCGTCTCTCATCCCTTAAGGGGACTGGCAGCAATGTGACCGGAGGCGCGCCACCTCCGGCAGCCAGCAGCCCGGTACTGCACCGAGAGAAACATCCAACCGCTTCTCAGCACCGTTCCACTTAGGTGGCTCCCCCCCCCCCCAAAAAACAGGGCTTTGTTTGTTTAAACCACGAGCTGCCTTAATTTCTTCGTACAGAATTTTTCCCTCAGTTGATTTACATTGGCTAGCTTTGTCAGACGAGTTTGAGCATCATTTCTCCCTACCACTCTCCCTTACAGAAATAACTCTGAAGGTATCGATGCTAAGTATAACACAAATTATCGTCCACGGATGCAAACATAACACACTTCAACAAACTCTGAAAGCCTCCTTCATACGAAATTCTGATTTCCTTAGGCGTGCTTTGGTTTAAGTAGCAAAGGGACAGAAAGTGGTGGTGGCTTTTCCCGTTGGTGGATCCTGGCCTGATCAGAGCTGTCCTGCCAGGGTCCCCATCAGAAAGCACAGCATACCGGAGGGGCTGCAGGTAACCCACAGCCTCCTGAGCACTGGGTGGCAGGCAGGACCAGAAGGGCAGGAATGCTCACCCGGCCCAGAGGGCTCTACCTCTGTCTGGGGTAACAGCATCTTTGACAATGGGGCCCACTGTTACAGAGACTGGGACTTCATTCCTTATCAAAGAGGGAGTTGTGTGTCCTTGTCCTTGTCTTATTTTTAGTGTGTTAGAGTTAGTCCCTATCTTTGGTTGAAGGCCTTCCTCCCTGTTTGTGGTCTACATGACAGTTTGGTCATGGCTAGCTAAACACGGTGTGTTTGGGGTTCCAGCTAACTTCTGTAGAGAATGGTGAGGGAGCTGGGTGGGCGGGGGGTTGGCGGTGATACAGGCGATGCGGATTAGGGAGTGCACTCTTCATAATGAGCACTGGGTGATGTACGGAAGTGTTGAATCAGTATATTGTACACCTGAAACTAATATAACACTATGTTAACTACACTGGAATTTAAAATTAAGAAGAAAAAAAAAGAATGGTGAAGGAAGTAAGGAATGATTTCTCAACTGGTAGACGTTAAGTCCCTAAGAGAAGATTCTTCAACTTGCATCATATAATGCAAAGGAAACAGCACATATACATGTTAAGTTTTATTATCCCAGGGAGAGGATGCTGTTATAAAATCCACTGATTTAAATGACACGGTGGTAAGCTTTCTTTTCTAGGCTTGCTATATATTCATTGCCTCCTTATGTTAACACTCAACACACCTTAAAATTTTTAACCTGGGAATAAACTAGTTTGTGAACTTGAGAAGTCACAGATAGGTTTGAGCCTGCAGTCAATTAATATTTTTTCTTTTGTTCCAATAAGATGTTTAGCCATATGTGAACAGTCTTAGTGTTTATAAATATGCAGATTTAGCTTTGCATGGTTAAAGGTGAACAATATTATGCTTTTCTCCTGTATCTTCAGTCGGTGGGATGTCTTTTAAAAAATGAACAACAAAAGGAATTTTGTTTTGAGAAATCCTCAGATTTCTCAATTCATAATATATGCTAGCCTATATGTGATTTGACACAGGCAGGCATACAGCCTGACATTAAAGAACTTCCCTAAAGATTTATGCCATTACTGGAGTCTAGAGGCGCATGAACTAATCATTGACTTCCATCTACTCTCATGCATCATTGCACAGGTTCCTGCTTTGTCCCCTGTTCTGAGCTAAGATAACTCTTTGAAGTCAAAGGCAGTTCTATATAGTAAAGATGGGACAAAAATCAGACAGTTCGCTTTTCCAATTGTGGTTATTTTTAACATATTAACAACCTCAATAAGGTATGAAATTGTTGTTTAGTGAAAGGTAGCAGAGCTACTGCTTGGCACCCGTGCTGGAAACCATACTTATGAGCATGTTAAAGGCAGGCAGCATCATAAGATCACTTTAGCTAGACTGCAGCGTCAACTGAGAGCAAAACATACACAAACAGATACCTAAAGAAAGGGTAAGAAACCACCGTCACTTTGCATTATGCTTCCTCTTTGCAAATGACTATGACACCACTGAGAGATTAGATGACGTTCACCCCAGATTTTGCTTTTGCAAGAATATCAACGAGCCATCGGAATTGTTTACTTCTCTAAATTGTTAAATACAATTGACTATGCCAAGTTTTATGGCAAGAGATCTTTGTGTGGATCTCACAAAATACACAGCAGTTTAACCAGACCATTCAAAAGCAATCGAACACAGGAAGAACATAAACGTACTTTCTATTTAGTGCAGAAGATTCGGAAGCAGGTGCCCATGCCAGTTATAAAGTGGATAACCATTCATCAGATGGCTGTTATTGCTGCACTCACGCCCTGTGGCTACCTGCAGCTAAGATTTCCGGCACACAGACCCAGTATGAATGAAACACCACTGCACACGGATGAAACATAGGATAACCTCTGGTAGCTCATTTTTCGTTAGTTTGTCCAGGTACTTAAAAATTTATCAACAAACACTGCAGGAAATTAAACAGCCTGCAGGAAGAGACAGGGAAAGGCGCGGATGGAGGTACCTGCATTGTACTTGCCAGGAAAAGAAGCGGCCCCTCTCGCAAACACAGACCTCTGCGATGGTGCATTTTCATGCTGAGACTGTGGGCCAGAAAGTACTCGCGAGAGCAATGGCCTCCACAGTGACTCTGTAGCTGTAACATCTCAGAGCTAGAAGGCTTGTGTCTCTACTTTTATTCTGCTTCACAAGTGCAGAATTCAAAACACAAGTGTGTTGGTTTTATTCAAAGTAGTCTGTAAAGAATTGTTACATATATATTTACATATCTTATTTAAGATATTTCCTTTTGAAAATTCATTAATAGCTTCCCTGTAGACAGATTTAGAGTTACTGACCACAACAGAAGCACATTTTCTAAACAGTCCAAAGAGCACGACTCCCAGGATCTGGTAAGATCGGAAAGAGCTCCTCCTGAAGTCACAATATACTCCAGCATGATTAGATGTTCCAGGTAGTTCTGTAGCGAAGAAATGCTGTTTATCCGAGTGAGAGCTCCCCTAAACTTACCTGACTACAGATCCTCCTCCTGCTCTCAAATAACACCTCATAATTACCCATGGAATCTGCATTTCAAGAAGCGCATGTAGTAAAATACTAATTCGGAATTATACGCTGCATCCAAAATTATAATACTTTGGTTTAATATTTCCACAGCCAGAACACTTCAGTAATGTGTTTTGAAATTAAGGCTCTCCACCTGGGGCGCCTGGGTGGCTCAGTTGGTTGGGCGACTGCCTTCGGCTCAGGTCATGATCCTGGACTTCCAGGATCGAGTCCCGCATCAGGCTCCCAGCTCCTTGGAGAGTCTGCTTCTCCCTCTGACTTTCTCCTCTCTCATGTTCTCTCTCACTCATTCTCTCTCAAATAAATAAATAAAATCTTTAAAAAAAAAAAAAAAAGAATCTCCGCCTGATTTTTGTTTTGGAAATTATTGGATAACCTCAGGCTGAAATTGTATGTTTTGACATGAGGTAGACTTACTCTCTGATTAAAAGATTAATGACAATACTGTTTTCAAAAGAAAGCCTCCTTCACGCTAGTTAAGCTAGTTTGTTAATTCAAAAGTCAAAAATATTTATGAAATACCTACGATTGCTAGAGATAGTAGAATATTATGATAGGATAATTTCCTCATTAATGCCCAACACTAGCTATTTCAAAATAAAACTGATATTCATCCACTATTTTCTGTCACTCTGTATTGATGCTTTTTTACAACGCTTCCATTCTGTCTTATCCCCCCCCCCCCCCCCGCCTTTATTCCAGTCAGGGGAGACATCTGGTGAGTGCCCTCATGCTTGAGTGTCAGAAAACTCCTCTTGGCTCCTCCCAAAGCTACAGACATTTCAAATGATGACTTCTAAAGATAATACTTATCCCAGAAGCAAGCATTTCTAATAGGACAGGTTATGCCAAAAGATGTATTTTGAGTTAGAGTGACTGCAGAATTTTCAAATAGTTTCAGATGAGAATAATCAGGATTGCCCATGTTCTGTCTATTCCTATGCTGTTTCTCCAGCAAGTTTGTTAACCTGGACAAACTTCTGAGCAAAGGGCAAGCTCCACTCTTTTATGAAAATGCCTTGTGTCTTTTAGTTAACATAGATGACTTGCTTCTAATGGCTACCATCTTTATACTAGCATTTTGTTGCCATACTGCATGTCTCACACAGGTGCATGTTGTATCCTTAAAAAGAATAGAATGGATTTGAAGGCAAAGACCGCTGCCTTTTATTTCTGTGGGATTTACAGCACAACGGAAGAAACATATTAAGTGTCTAATAAATATCTGATTGATCAATGGCTTAGAGCAAAATGTATTGATAAAAATCGTCAATATGCTTAGTAAAATCTTTATCAAAGTTTGAGTGCATGAGGGATTGTTCAGTTGAACTCAAAGAACTCAGTACACACATGTAGACTTCTTTGTGTAGATAGTGTCTGCCTAACTGGACACCAGGACAGAGGCACACACCACCAGTAGTTATAAGCACTTGCCAACAGGACTCGAAATACACTTCAAGGTGTATATAGAGTACACACTTTATGTGTGTAAAATGGGATTTACAATACTACCTCACTGGGTTGTTTTGAGGGCTAAGTGAGATACCACGTACAAGGTGCCAAGAACGGGACTTCCAACATTCACATTACAACTTGATTTACTCGCTCTTCCTCCATCAGGTCGTCCAAATTGAAACGGAACACGTTTTCCCTCCACTCTTTTCTGCTTTTTATTTTATAAAAGCGTAGGTACTTTGACCCAGTAATTTTTGAAAGAAAATAAATGTGATTACTCCTAAGACTAATCTAAAATAGAGGGAAGGGAGAAAATGAAATTTTTTTCTTTAAGCATTTTATATTAAACCTTCATAGAGCATTAATTTGTCTTCATGAGAAGAATCATATTTTCATTTGCTTTATAAAAACTCTAGTCTTTAGTAAGCTTTAAAAAAATGTTCCCCTATTTTGAAATTGTCCTTTTAGTTAACATATATTATTTGTTTCAGGGGTACAGGTCTGTGAATCATCAGTCTTACACAATTCACAGCACTCACCATAGCACTCACCCTACCCAATGTCCCTCACCCTGGCACCCCATCCCTCCCACACCCCTCCACTCCAGCAACCCTCAGTTTGTTTCCTGAGATCAAGAGTCTCTTACAGTTTGTCTCTCTCTCTGGTTTTGTCCCATTTCATTTTTTCCTCCCCCCCCATGATCCTCTGCCTTGTTTCTCAAATTCCACATATCAGCAAGATCATATAATTGTCTTTCTCTGACTGACTTATTCACTTAGCATGATACTCTCTAGTTCCATCCATGTCGTTGCAAATATCAAGATTTCAGTTTCTGATGGCTGCATAATATTCCATTGTATATATATACACCACACCTTGTCCTTTATAGGAGTAGAAATACGAACTTTGACCACCAAATTTAGGAAAGTTCTAAGAACTCCTTCTGAGTCTCTTATCTAGTCATCACATCCAAAATGCAATTCTTTGTTTTTGAAATGCTCAATATGAATTGAGCCTACTACTAAGGTAACATGAGACTCTCTTTTTTTTTTTTTTCAAGATTTTATTTGAGAGAGAGAGAGCATGACAGGGAGTATACATGCACACGAATGGGAGGAGGGGCAGAGGAAGAGTAGGGACAAGCAAACTCCCCACTGAGCAGGGAGCCTGATGGGGGAAGGAGGGCTCTTGATTCCCAGGACCCTGAGATCATGACATGAACCGAAGTTAGACTCTTTACTCACTGAGCCACCCAGGTGTCCCCAAGACACCGTTTTTTTTTTTTTTTTTTTTTCAGTGCAAGCAAATAACTTAAATACAATTCAGTTCAGCCTCTAAATCCACTGGGCTTAGTTTTTAAATTTTCTCCTAATTGGTCAAGGGTTGAGGAGAATCGCAGCACTGCAATATACATTTCAACTTTCCTCCTTGTATCATCAACCACCCCCAACCTTCCCTCTATAGAACAGCGGTATGTAGAGTCACAACAGAGCTCCCCACAATAACTCCGGCACCAACATTCTCCTCTAGCTGACCTCTCCATTTCGTCAGGCTCAATAAACCCCACCCCATACTCCTCCTCTCTCTCTTCTCCCAGAAGCTGCAGGTCAGTAAGACTGGTAGGGGAGCAGACAGGAAGGACAGAATTTCTGGAAGGATCCTGTCCATTCTCCTGCCCGAACAGACTCCGGGAAGTGTTTCTGCTTGCAGAGATGCAGCAGGGCTTATATCCAGCCTGTGTGTCTGAGTTGGGTGTCTAGTTTTTGGGTTTTTCTCCCCCAGTCACGTTCACAATGCTCATAGCACGTTGTTGGTGCTCCCGAAGAAGAGGGGAGAGAAAGACAGCTCTGCAATTATTTATCCCAAACTCCAGCGTGACTACCAAACTTTATAAACTAGAAGAAATAACGAGAAAGCTCCAGGTAAAGAAAAAGAGAAGTGATGTAACAATTTCTGAGTATCGGCTATGTCCTAACATTCCACTGGGCATCCTAGTTCCCACAACAAGCTTGAGTGGTAGAGTTACCACTCGGAAATCACAGACTCCGTACAGTCATTACTTGCTCAAGATCACTCAACTAGTAGCTGGGAAATGTGGGGTCTACACCTCAGTATGGCATCATTTTAAAATCTACTTTTTTACTACATTATCATGTTTTTCTGGGCTTCTAACTTCAAAAGCCCATCAGAATGTCATTCCTTTGCTCCTCTTCTCATTTTTACTTTTTCCCTGTATTCACTGTCCAAGTTAAGCTTTTGCATGACCCTGTCCGAAGTTTACCATAAAGACCAAATACATGAACAGTAAATGAAGGAATTAATAAGCGAATGAACATCTACCTTCCTTGGCTTCATCCGCTTATCTCCGATACTCCCCATTCTATTTACACATCCTTGTTCATTTACTTGTTCTTTGTTAGTGGCTGAATATAGGGAGGGTGCTGATAAGAATGTTTGGGGCACACATTGGTGTTTTCAAAACATGCTGTTGAGTTTTCCGGAAGTTCACAAAGAACAGTGCAAGCAAATCAATGACTGGACTAAGATTAAGAAAATTAACACACTAAAGGATTTTTTAAGACTTGGCTACTTTTAGTCAGGAACCAATAGGACAATTTTGTTTCTCCCCTAGATCCTAAAATAGTAATTGGAAGCAGCTGGATTATTACTCAGATGGTACAAGTCCCAAGACGCAGCTCAGACACCCCCTTCTCCATCATCCCTCTCCAGGGCCCTCCCTAAATCCGCAACCTGGATATCCGCACACCGTAGAGACTCCACAGCACACTGTTTTACATCTAACTCTCTCACTGGAAAGTAAACACATCAAGGAGAGAAGCCATGTCTTATCCATTTTTATATCTTTAAAATTTTGTACATTGTTAGACACAGTAGGAATACAATAAATATTTACCAGAAATATTTACAAAAAATATTTACGGCACTGAGCTCATCCGTTTCCATGATAACTACTCTCAACCTCTAATTTATGTGATAGCTACTAACCTCACTGTCCTGTCTTTGTTCTTCTTTACATTAAAACTCCTGGACTTACTGTTTACTAGTTCACTATTTCCTCACTTCCAATTCTCTTGCATTCATTCAGTTAAACTTTTGCTTATACCTCCATATTTGCTTTCATCAAGATAACCAATGACCTCCAAACTGTTAAACCCAATGGTCAGTTATTAGTCCTCACCTTCCAGTAGAATTCACAATGAGTTATTCCTCTCTCCTCCCTGACATACCATCTTTCCTTCGCCTGCAGACCACCACACTCTTGGTTTTCCCTCTTCACCCCCAATTTCTTTTGCTGGGTCTTCTTCTTCTCTCCAGATCCTAGGGCTCAATCTCTGTCTCAGCTAGATCCTCTTGTCCAAATTATCTAGCTATGCCCTTTGTGAGCTGAACCATCTAGATCTTGGCAAATCCCCAATCTGTATCTCTAGCTGAGACTTCTCTAACTCTGCTCCTGATCATCCAGTTGCCCCTGTGATACACCCTGATCTTTGACCTCAAACTCACCCTATCTTTATCTGAGTTGATAAGGACTTCATCTTTCCAACTGCTTTGGCAAAAAGTTTTTCCTCTTTTCTTACACCCAAAAGGAAATCCTCTTTATTCTCAATATACCTAGATTCCTATCGCTACTCAAAATTTCTTTTACTACCACTCTATCCAACTCCCCATAACAAGATCTCCCCTTGTCCCAATAGAGCTTATTCTCAAATCAGCATCTACAGTGATCCTTTGACAAAGTCAACTCAGACCTACCTACCTCCACACTAACCATCGAGAGAAACCCTACTAGCTTTCTGGAAGATTTCCATTTCCCTCTTCTAGCACTGAGAAGTCTAGCTAGATACACTGGAGTGGATCTGAGAAAAATGTTGTCATTATTAATGAATCTGGGTTCTGAGCTAGCTGGAGGGAGCCTGTTATATGCACAGCACTGTAGTTCAGGGCACGGGTGCTGAAGAAAGCCTTCATGGATCGAAATCCCTTTTCACCATGTTTGTATTTCATTTTTTTATCTATAAAACCAGAACAAAAGGATTGCTGAGGATTAAATGACTTGATATGTGAGGTACTTAGAATAGTGCCTGCCACAGACTGAATGCTCTATAAACATTCGCTATTATTAAAAGGATTAAAATGGGCAACCAAACAATGCATTACTTTCAATTTTAGACAGTCAATTTACTTGCCTCTCATTTTTCGTGTCAACAATGTTGGGATAATTTTGTCTGCTAAAAGTAACCTGAAAAGTACCCCATTATATATTATATGTTGGTAAAATGTTGTCATAAATATACCTTTCAAGTTCGACAGACCATCATCTTAACTGTTATTTTGGTACCTCTTATATGAGGCAAGAGTCTTCAGTGTAAGAAAGTTGAAAGTACTGATTTTTGCAGGGAAAAGTGGATATTTTTTTGATATGGTAAGATTTCTAGATAAATATCATTATATTCTGTGCTGTCAAGATGATTATCATGAAGGCACAGGGAGGCATATTGGGTGCAATGCAGTGGGTCTGCAGTAAGGAACACCTTCAGTGTAAGGAACATGGCAGTCTCCACATTTGTCACAAATCAAGTGTGTTGCACAACAATCATCCCCATAACTGAACTACCTAGTCTTTCACCCTCTCCCATTCATACAAGTCTGTGAGTTCATGTATCTCTTTTTCATATTTCTCGGGGGTAGTCAGTCTCCAAAATGGCACCCAATGAACCTTGCATCCTGGTATTTTATGTCTTTGTGTAGTGATTCCCTGCAGCGAACAGGACAAGCTTGTATATCAACTGGGTACTGAAGAAGTGTTGGTGTGTGACTTCTAGGCTAGGTCCTAACAAGTCTGACAGCTGCCCCCCTGCTTGCTTTTATAGATCACTTGCTCTGGGGGAAGTCAGTCACCAAGTCATGAGGACATTCATACAGCCCTGCAGAGGCCCAGATAGAGAGGGGTGAAGCGATCCCCCTCCCCAACCAGCTAGCACCAACTTGCCATGTATATATGAATGACTTGCCTTGGAATCCTAGAACTGTGATGCCCAAGGCAACTGAACTTCATGAGACCCCCAAGCTTAAAGCACCCAGAAAAGCCCAAATTCTAAACCTTCAAAGAAAGTTTGAAATATAATAAATGTTTACTACTGTTTTCAGCTACCAAGGGTTGTGGCAATTTGTTACACGGCAATGGTGGACTAATGCACCCTCAAACTTTTGCTATCCCTTTCTGGGTGCCTGTGCCTGCCTTGCTTTATTTAGATGTCCATTGCTTTTCCCCTTTTCTTCATGTGCCCTCTCTACTTCTTTTAATGTCCATAAAACAGAATAGGCAAATATATATACACACACACATATACACATACATATATATACATATATATGTATACACACACACACACACACACACACACACACACACACACACACACACATATATATTTTGTTCACAAGAGTGCATGGAAACAAAAGTGGAAGTATGGTAAGTGGTTTCCAAAAGAAAACTACCAGCTCTTCTTTGCCCCCTTCTCTGTGGGTTATTGGGATTGATTCTCCCTCATCTTTATTCTTTCTTAAGTTACTAACTCGGGGAAGAGGAAGAGTGAAGTTGGAGGCACAAAAGGTTCCCCAACAATCATTAAATTTCATCTTAATGAAATTAAGATAAAAGAAACAGAAAAACAACATTTTTGTTTAAAAACATTATTACATACATTCAAAATCACTGTACTATGTGTGATTATTTAAAAAGACCACCTCAAAGCAAAAATGAGCCCTATTTCATAATGAATTTGGCATTATAAGAAAAAAAGCATTAAAATAATGGACATTAACTATTTTACACTCCCTGTCCTAAAGTCATTTATTTAATATCATTCAAATAAATGATAAAATGTGACCAAATAGTTATTTTATTTATTTCGGTGAGAGACAGAGAGTACAAGCATGAGCTGGGGTGGGGAGAAGAGAGGGAGAGGGAGAAGCAGACTCCCTGCTGAGCAGGGAGTTCAATGTGGGGATTTGCTCCCAAGACCCTGGGATCACCATCTGAGCCGAAGGCAGTCGCTTAACTGACCAAGCCGCCCAGGCGCTCCCCCGCCAAATAGTTATTCTTAAATTTTGCTCTGGATACTATAAGTTTCCAAAACTGAATCCTCTAATGCCAGACATACTTCAGAAGCAACACACAAGAAGCCGCTTCCTGTATTCTCTACCTTCCATTTTCTATTCTTCTAATATTTTATACAATAAAAAATTTTGTCTTAGTTTTGCTGCTACCAGTTTATGGTATCCTAGAAACTCCACAATGATGGAAAAGAACAGGTACTCACAACAAAGCAGAATTACCAACATATTTATGGCCTTATCATTTGACAGGGAAGGTCAAAGCTTCTCTGAGTTTATTCATAACCCTGCACCAGCTTTCAATTCTTCGAAAATTGCTCCTTGATACCCGGCTTCCATGAAATCACAGAGAATGGCAGCCACTCTCTTAAGGCATAAATCAGATTCTAAATAACTGATAGCACTTTTTTCCTCTAGACCTGGACAAGAAAGGCACAGCAGTTTCATTGTGGAGTGCCAGTGCTTAGAAAAACCAGCTCACAAAGGATGTTTTTAGGTTTTAATTCCTAAAGTCATCTGTAAGAAAACAGTCTCTGGGATTATAAAAAATAAAGGTCCTGCTCTTGAATGTCACAGGCATTTTAATATCCTCTCCTTCATTCTCCAAATCCAAATGAAATACTGTCGCAGACTTAGTGACTTTTTATCATGATTAATGCTCTGACTTTGCTGTTCCACACTCAAAATGTGCAAGCCGCATTTTGGGTTTGGGCACACTAAGACACAAGCCAAGGACACAATGACAAGTGAAATAGATAAGGATATGCAACCAGCTACATATAATAAACAAGTAACATTAAAGAGGGGTTTTTTTTGTTTTTTTACGTCAGGACAAAATATTTAAATTTTTTTTTTCCTGTATGATGTCAGTAATTCTTTTTTGCAGGGAACATTAAGAAATAGGTCATGGGAAGCCTTTATTCTAATAATTAGTAACCATTAGTTTTTACCATTTGGCATTTAACATCTGAGCCACAGCATCTGGGCATTTTCTCTGAGATATACTCATGTACCTCACAAAGGGCTGAAAACAATCCCATGTGAAAAATAGTTGAAAACTCAGGACCTTTAATCTGCAAGGTTTGCAATTAATGAATTACCTCTACTTAACTATGACAATAATTCAATGATGCTTTCTCATTTGGTTGTTTATCTTAATAAAAGTTAATACAGTTCTATTAATAGCCATCCAGATGACTGTTTTTATGAGGATGCTGGCATTCGCTGTCAGCCACTGTGTTTTAGCTTGTACCTATCATCGTGTCGGCGACGACAACGTCAAGACAAGCAGTTACACCACGGTGGGGACTGGCACAGACTCAGGTCTGACCATCTGGACCAAACGGTCTTCTGCCACTTACTGGCTGTGTGACTTTGGACAACGGAATTCATCTCTTTATATCTCAATTCCCTCATCTGCAAAATTGAGGAGATACTATCTAATATCACAAAGGTGTTGCAGGGGTTAAGTCAATAGTACCCATGAAGCACTTAGAATGGTTGCCAATAAATCTCAGCTACCTCATGGTCATTACTTTGTCATGGCAAACCAACAGAAAGGGATAAAGTAGGTTTAATGTGTGAACAGCATGTCTGTATCAGGATAGGGGCTCTGTTGCTTATCCTTAATTATTAATTTTGTTAGATAAGCCAACAGAGAAAACAAGAGACAGAAGACACATTACAATTTCCATGTGGTGCTTTTATAAGAAACATGTTAATATAATTTCACCTATGTCTACACTGCCCCTTTCCAGCCTCAGTCTCCATTCTAAGGCCAGTCTACATAGCAGTGTGACATCACTTTCTCAGGACCTCCAGGCTGCTGTGAAAATAGACGAAGTCGTGGGCATTGAGGCCATTACATGAGGGGAAAACCAATATGACCAAATCATTATGTGTCTTAAAAATGCCCTAATTGGGGCACCTGGGTGGCTCAGTGGGTTAGGCCGCTGCCTTCGGCTCGGGTCGTGGTCTCGGGGTCCTGGGATCGAGTCCCGCGTCAGGCTCTCTGCTCGGCAGGGAGCCTGCTTCCCTCTGTCTCTGCCTGCCTCTCTGCCTACCTGTGATCTCTCTCTCTCGCTGTCAAATAAATAAATAAAAATCTTAAAAAAAAAAAAAAATGCCCTAATTGGGGGCGCCTGGGTGGCTCAGGGGGTTAAAGCCTCTGCCTTCGGCTCAGGTCATGATCTCAAGGTCCTGGGATCGAGTCCTGCATCGGGCTCTCTGCTCAGCAGGGAACCTGTTTCCTCCTTTCTCTCCCTCTCTCTCTCTGCCTACTTATAAAATAAATAAAATATTTTTTAAAAAATGCCCTAATTGCACAGCTTTATTTTACATCGTAGAATCTCCATGAATTCCACAATTCACAGGGTTGTTTGGACATGGTATATGAGTAGCAGTCAAAATCTGAAACCTCATCTCCTGACTCCGAGATGGATGCAACAGCTGGCATAAGAAGTCACTGGGGAAATGTAATTTTGTGGCCATTTTAAATCCTTAATGATTTTTATACATTACTCACTTGAAAAGTGAATTGTTCGATTTTTAGAAACATGATCACTGAAGTGACAGGAGCTAGGCTGCCCCGTGTATACTGTAGAGAGAAATTAAGACCCATCCTGTAGGAACTGTCTTACCAACTTTTCCTGTCTGTCTTTTCCTTCAAAGAGAATGTAACATTAGATAGCATAAAAAGACAGTTTTTAAAACCAGGCAGTTCCCCGCCCCCATTAAAATTGTTTCTATTTATGTCCTCCTTCTGAGAGCAGAAGATTGATGCCTTAGTAGCTTTGAGTATTAATAAATGACCTCACTCTATTCTTTAAATAACTTAGGAAAAAATGCATTCTGAAAGGAAAGACAGATACCCCTTCCTCAAATGAGGAAAGTTAGCATCTAAATGTTAACATAAATAACATACTTTTGCAAGTGAAAGAACGATATATATGACACATATGCTTTTAAACCCAAGTAGCTCATTTTAACCTGCCACTTCTCAGATACTAATGAATACATAATATTTCCAGTCCTTTCTCTCCCAGCCCAGACTTACATACTAAAATAGAATCAATTAAAAAAGTCAGACTAATTCTGCTCTATGAGAAACCGGCATGGTATGGCAGAGGGAAAGGGCTCTGGGCCCTGCACAAAGAGCACAAAATTAAGGCCAATATCATGTTTTACAGCCTCACAGAGATCAGGTTCTCTAGGCCCAAGTGAATATAATCAAGTACTCCTCACTTGCTCGTTGTGATTGTGTTGATGCAAGTGCAACATGCCCAATATATTCTTCTGGCATTTCTTACCGAATGGGAAACTTTCAGATGCATCTCGTTTTGAAATAAGGGAAGATGCAGAAGCTAATGACATCACAAAGTGCGGAGTGATGGGGAAGAGTGTGTAAGAACCAGGGCAGAACAGGATGGAAAGCTCCAGTAGGTGGGGGCGCTCAGAGCTCTAGTGGTGCCTGGAGGAGCTGCTGGAGTGGAGACGTGTCCAGATTTACCATTTCAGACCTTAAGTCTAGGTTATGACAAGTCTTCTAAGCACTTAAAACTTAAATGAATATGGAGTGGATAATGAGATTTTTTTTCCCTCTAAAATGTAAGTCTGATGAATGATGCCTGAAAGTACCACCAGTCATTTTTATGAGTGCTCAGCTCAGCAATATATGCTTTTTTTTGGGGGTACCTAAAAGAAAGATTTTCCCTGTTTTGGCTCCTCAACGATGGTCACACATCCCCTGTAGAAAGAAATGTCATCTCTAAAACTTCAATAGCTAAGATAATATAGTTTCTTCCTAAATAATAAAAAGTAAACTGTGAATGTATCTTAAGATATAAAGCCATGGATTTATGTTAATAACCGCAGATCCCAATTAGATTCTTTGTATTATTTGCAACAACCAAAAGGATTAGTTTTACTTAAAATACATGTATATGTGATAATGAATTGGTTATGGTTCATAAAAAGATATATAATAGACAGATAAACAATTGTGTATAATAGAAATAACTTTTATTTTATGAAAGTAAAAAATAAATCTTGTAAAAAATTATAATCTGGAGGAATCTAGAATAACCATTGCGAGTAAGCCTTCAAGAGAAAAGAAAAAGTACATTAGCATTTTTGTTTGACTCAAATATTTTTTCTGTCATTTGCAAGCTCAGAAGTTGCCAAAGATAAACTTCTGGCAAGAACTGTAAAGTGTCTTGTTTTTATTCAAAAAAGCATTTAATAATTAAGGTTTTGCTTTTAAAAATAATAATCCTGAGGTAAAACTGTTTCCATGCTTAAAAAGACACACATCTGCATACCCACGGCTATGTTTTTTCTCATGGAAGATGGCCCTAAAACTAGAATGCTCAATACTTGGTAACTAAATCCCATGAACATATTACAGATTTGCTTCAAAACTACTTTTCATTTTCAATTTAAAGATGAGAGTCACCTTGAGTTATTTCTTATAATTTCAGTGTGAAATGGAGGAAAAATCACTTAAACAGTGAATAGTAAATGTTTTATGAAATACATCTAGAGAGCCCTTGAAACCAGACAGGAGAGTTAGGGGGCCAGAGGGCAAGTAGGGTTAGAACTATACCGCATGCTACATAGATTAAGTATTTGGGATTATAAAAAAATGAAATTATAGTCAAAATGACATATGTATAGCAAAAAATTACTACTATGATACAAATAAAAGTACTTTCAAATCCAATTTCTTAAATAAAAATTTTCTCTAAAACTTTAAAGAGCTCCAGATTTTTAAAAATAAATAAAAATAAGAAAAGAAAATCTTTAAGGAATAATGAGAACAATATAAAATATTGAGACTTGGGCACCTGGGTGGCTCAGTGGTTTAAGCCTCTGCCTTCGGCTCAGGTCATGATCCCAGGGTCCTGGGATCGAGTCCCGCATCGGGCTCTCTGCTTGGTGGGGAGCCTGCTTCTTCCTCTCTCTCTCTCTGCCTGCCTCTCTGCCTACTTGTGATCTCTCTCTGTCAAATAAATAAATAAAATCTTTAAAAAAAAATATTGAGGCTTAACAAAATCTAACGTTCACTCCAGAGTCGGATATTTAACTGCCTGCTCAAGATTCGTATTTGAAGGCTCGGTGGGCATCTCTGACTTAACACAGTCCAATGAGACTTGGTTTCTACCTGCAGTCTGCCCCTCCATATTTTCAGCCTGTCGGTAAATGGTACCACCGTCCACCAAGCCCAAGACCAAACTGCTTATTCTGTTCGACAAAGCTAATAGACAGATGATGTAATGAGAAGAGACACTGTGTAATGTTCAAAACTGACAGAGGATTCATCTTAAAAATATATAAGAAACACAGCAATAAAAAGCCGACAGTATCCCCAACAGAAAAAATGAGTTAACACTAACAAGCAGGATGAAGGAGTATGCTTGTCCTGATGGGCACCGGGTGATGTAATGTAACACTGTATGCTAATTACACTAGAATTAAAATAAGTAAAAACAAAACCCCTCAAAACCTCTCAAAGCAAAAATATACAAACACTTCTTACATTAAAAAAAAAATAACAAGCATATAATGAGTTGCTCAAGACTCATTACATTAGTCATTACAGAAATACAAGCGAACACAGCAAGATATCACTTGATTCCTATACACTTTATATCCAGAAATTTGGATAATGTGAAATGTTGGTGAGGATACAGCGATAATCTTTAAACACAAGAAAAATAAAAAACCCTCACATACTGCTGGCTGGGTAAAGGCAGCATTCTAGAGGGCAATGTCGAACTAGTTAAATAAAGCAAACCTATGTCCTATGATGTAGAAATACTTTTTCTAGCTACAGACGCATCGAAGAAAAGCTCACACGGGTCCATAAGGGTATATAGTGAGAGGGCTCAATCCAGTATTATTTGGGTGGTGAAGCAGGGTGGGGCTGGAGGGATGCAAGGTTTGGAAGCAATTTAGTGTCCAGTTTGCAGAGTGGCTGGGCAAATATACTCCATGCCCAACATAAAGAGCTATGAATAAGTTCAAAAGAACAGATACATATATGGCAACACAGATCCTAAAAGTATGCTGAGTAAAAAGATAATCAGAAGAGACAGGAGGAAATGCACAATGCTAAGCAAAACAAACCAGTCTGGAAAACTACACACCATACAGTTCCAATTATATGACATTTGGGAAAAGCCACAAACTATATCAATAGTAAAAAATGAGCGGTTCCCAAGGGTGTGGGGGAAGGAGGGGGGTCAGTGAAAAGGGGAAGGCCAGGGGACTGCTGGGATGGTGAACGTATAACACATAATACTGTAATGGTGAAATCTGTGAAGACCTACAGAACTTTACCAAGAACACAAAGAATGAACTTTCCTGTAAGCAAATTTAAAGAACCATTTAGGAGGTTCAGGGAGTCTTGGGGGGGAAATGCAGAGTCTTGGGGGGGGAATGCAGGAGAAACTAAATGTAAAATTACATACAAATTATATATAAGTATATAAAATATATAAATTATACAATGGTAATAAGGAAAATGTAAAAAAAATCATTTATGTAAAATGCACACACACAAACCCCCAAATAAAATCAGAAATAAGAAAAAAAGTATATGCAATTTACATTATAGACCAAGGGGTCATACTACTAACATGAAAAGAAGTTCTAACAATAATAGAAGCAAATTGGGCCAACAACTTCATAGAAAGATGATAGTCCAGAGAAAAAGAATGAATAGCTTTTAAAAATATAAAAATATGCTCAATCCTATTGATAACAAGAGAAATGCAAATTCAGACTCTTCTGGAATATTACACCCCACGTATTAGATAGATAGGCTGAGAGGACATGGGTCTTCCTATCACTCCCTCGTACAACCCTTCTGGTGGAGCACTTGAAACAGGCTTCATCCAGATGCTCTGAGCCACTGATCACAATTCTAGGGATCTATCCAAAAGATACACTGGCAAAAACACAAAAAGACACATGAAAAAAACTATTCATTGCACTGCATTCCATCACTGAAGCCCTGACTTGCAAACTGTAGTCAGTGTAGTATGTCAGAGGGGCTAGAAACAGATCTACGTGTACACTGATAACTCATTTTTTTTTTAAAGATTTTATTTATTTATTTGACAGAGATCACAAGTAGGCAGAGAGGCAGGCAGAGAGAAAGGGGGAAGCAGGCTCCCTGAGCAGAGCCGGATGTGGGGCTCAATCCCAGGACCCTGAGATCATGACCTGAGCCAAAGGCAGAGGCTTACCCCCACTGAACCCACCCAGGTGCCCCTGATAACTGATTTTTGAAAAAGCTGCAAAGGCAATACAGTGGGGACAGAATATCTTTATGACAAATGGTGCCGGAACAACTGGACATCCACGTGCAAATGAAGGAATGTCGATCCTGCCTTACATGTATACAGAAAATAAAGCGGATCACAGTTCTAATGTGAAACGTAAAACTATAAAACTTCTTAAGAGAAAACATAAAAGGAAACTCTTATAATCTTAGGCTAGATAAGATTTCTTAGATAAAACTCCAAAAGCAGAGCCCATAACAAAGAATAGATAAAGTGGACTTCATCCACTTTTTACAACTCTTTTTAAAACATCCAGATTTTAAAACTCTGTTCATCAAAGGGTACTTCCCTGTAGTACCGAGTGTGAGAGGGAAGTAGAAGTACAAATTCATGTTAATTGTAAAAAAAAAAAAAAAAAAAAAAAACCAACCAAAAAAACACAACAACAATAACCAAAAAACCCCACAATCCTAGCTTTCTCAAGTGAATCGACTTAGTAGCTACAAGCATTCCCTTTAATGCCCAGATTATGGTCTCTAATTCTTATTTCTTAGTAAAATCGCCTTTTGGAGAAATTCCAAAACTCAGCTGGGAAATGGGCAAGATGAGCTGGGAACATACCATAAAACAGAAAGGAAGAAAGTTATCAAAGACGAGTGGGTTTGTGCCAAAAGGATTCATTCAGGAGCCAAACTGAATATGCTCCCCACCCCCCCGCCAAAGATAGGACACTTCAGCAGTTAGGATAATAATGAGAATGTACTCACTATTCCTACAAAATTTGCTTAAATCCAAATATGCTTAAATCCTCAACAAAAAGTAGCCGATCGGTGCTGAAGAACGGTATGGAACGGGCAGACTAGGGTGACTGCCGGAGACGCCGGATGGTCTGTTCTGAGGTGCGGCCAGCAGCGCAATGGACACCCCTGAGGCAGACTACCGACAGCTCACACTGGAGGTGGAAGTCCTCGTCACATGTAGAAGGACAATCCCGCTGAGCCACCAACAGGGTCAGCTGCACCCAAGGGGATCCCAGCAGCAGGAAGTACCTGTAGCAGATTTCCAGTGGGAACCAGACAGACATTCTTAGCTGAGACACCAAGAGGGGGTGAAAGCTGGACTGGAACATCCAGCTAGCCCATTTCCAAGTAAGAAACTGAGCTCCGTCTACTGCTGGATGCCTCTGTCCCAAACCTGGATTGTTCACAGAACATGCATCAAACCCTTATCTGGATTCCTGTACAAGTTCTAGCAATTTTGGAGTGGAGTCTTTTGGGTTTTCCACATACAGTATCATATCATCTGCGAAGAGTGATAGTTTGACTTCTTCTTTGCCGATTTGGATGCCTTTAATTTCTTTTTGTTGTCTGATTGCTGAGGCTAGGACTTCTAGTACTATGTTGAATAGCAGTGGTGATAATGGACATCCCTGCCGTGTTCCTGTCCTTAACGGAAAAGCTTTCAGTTTTTCTCCATTGAGAATGATATTTGCGGTGGGTTTTTTGTAGATGGCTTTGATAATATTGAGGTATGTGCCCTCTATCCCTACACTTTGAAAAGTTTGGATCAGGAAGGGATGCTGTACTTGGTCAAATGCTTTTTCAGCATCTATTGAGAGTATCATATGTTCTTGTTCTTTCTTTTATTAATGTGTTCTATCACATGGATTGATTTGCGGATGTTGAACCAACCTTGCAGCCCTGGAATAAATCCCACTAGGTCGTGGTGAATAATCCTTTTAATGTACTGTTGAATCCTATTGGCTAGTATTTTGGCGAGAAATTTTGCATCTGTGTTCATCAAGGATATTGGTCTGTAGTTCTCTTTTTTGGTGGGATCCTTGTCTGGTTTTGGGATCAAGGTGATGCTGGCCTCATAAAATGAGTTTGGAAGTTTTCCTTCCATTTCTATTTTTTGGGACAGTTTCAGGAGAATAGGAATGAGTTCTTCTTTAAATGTTTGGTAGAATTCCCCTGGGAAGCCATCTGGCCCTGGGCTTTTGTTTGTTTGGAGATTTTTGATGACTGTTTCAATCTCCTTACTGGTTATGGGTCTGTTCAGGTTTTCTATTTCTTCCTGGTTCAGTTGTGGTAGTTTATATGTCTCTAGGAATGCATCCATTTCTTCCAGATTGCCAAATTTGTTGGCGTAGAGTTGCTCATAGTATGTTCTTATAATTGTCTGTCTTTCTTTGGTGTTAGTTGTGATCTCTCCTCTTTCATTCATGATTTTATTTATTTGCGTCCTTTCTCTTTTCTTTTTGATAAGTCTGGCCAGGGGTTTATCAATCTTATAGATTCTTTCAAAGAACCAGCTCCTAGTTTCGCTGATTTGTTCTACTGTTCTTTTGGTTTCTATTTCATTGATTTCTGCTCTGATCTTTACGATTTCTCTTCTCCTGCTGGGTTTAGCGTTTCTTTCTTGTTCTTTCTCCAGCTCCTTTAGGTGTAGGGTTTGGTTGTGTACTTGAGACCTTTCTTGTTTCTTGAGAAAGGCTTGTACCGCTATATATTTTCCTCTCAGGACTGCCTTTGTTGCATCCCACAGATTTTGAACCGTTGTGTTTTCATTATCATTTGTTTCCATGAATTTTTTCAATTCTTCCTTAATTTCCTGGTTGACCCATTCATTCTTTAGAAGGATGCTGTTTAGTCTCCATGTATTTGGGTTCCTTCCAAATTTCCTCTTGTGATTGAGTTCTAGCTTCAGAGCATTGTGGTCTGAAAATATGCAGGGAATGATCCTAATCTTTTGATACCGGTTGAGACCTGATTTGTGACCCAGGATGTGATCTATTCTGGAGAATGTTCCATGTGCACTTGAGAAGAATGTGTATTCTGTTGCTTTGGGATGAAATGTTCTGAATATATCTACTCAGTAAAGTGTCAGGATATAAAATCAAAGCACAGAAATCAGTTGCATTTCTGTACACCAACAACAAGACAGAAGAAAGAGAAATTAAGGAGTCAATCCCATTTACAATTGCACCCAAAACTATAAGATACCTAGGAATAAACCTAACCCAAGAGGCAAAGAATCTGTAGTCAGAAAATTATAAAGTACTCATGAAAGAAATTGAGGAAGACACAAAGAAATGGAAAAATGTTCCATGCTCCTAGATTGGAAGAATAAATATTGTGAAAATGTCTATGCTACCTAAAGCAATCTACACATTTAATGCAATCCCTATCAAAATACCAAGCTGGTGCAACCACTCTGGAAAACAGCATGGAGGTTCCTCAAAATGTTGAAAATCAACTACCCTATGGCCCAGCAATTGCACTACTGGGTATTTACCCTAAAGATACAAACGTAGTGATCCGAAGGGGCACGTGCACCCAAATGTTTATAGAAGCAATGTCTACAATAGCCAAACTATGGAAAGAACCTAGATGTCCATCAACAGATGAATGGATAAAGAAGATGTGGTATATATACACAATGGAATACTATGCAGCCATCAAAAGAAATGAAATCTTGCCATTTGCGATGACGTGGATGGAACTAGAGGGTATCATGCTTAGTGAAATAAGTCAATCAGAGAAAGACAACTCTCATATGATCTCCCTGATATGAGGACGTGGAGATGCAACATGGTTGGGTTAGGGGGATAGGAGAAGAATAAATGAACCAAGATGGGATTGGGAGGGAGACAAACCATAAGTGACTCTTAATCTCACAAAACAAACTGAGGGTTGCTGGGGGGAGGGGGGATTGGGAGAGGGGGAGGGGGGTTATGGACATTGGGGAGGGTATGTGCTATGGAGAGTGCTGTGAAGTGTGTAAACCTGGCAATTCACAGACCTGTACCCCTGGGGATAAAAATACATTATATGTTTATAAAAAAATAAGAAATAAGTAAAAAATTGAAAAAAAACAAACAAACAAAAAAACCCTTATCTGGAGCCTTCCATTGGCTCTCAAGGACCATGAAACCTTACTGCAGACACTGGATGTGAACAGCAACCGTGACTGTGGGAGACAGCAGCGAGATGCTACAGGGCAGTGACCACAGAATGAGATGTGTCCTGCACGACGACCACACCTTCAGTGGCATCTTTAAGGCTTTTAATAAGAACATGAATTTAATCCTTTGTGATGAATTCAGGAAGACCAAGCCAAAGATTGTGAAGCAGCCAGAATGTGAAGAAAAGTGGGATTTGGGTCTGGCGCTGCTGCCTGGGGAATACCTGGTTTCCGTGACTGGGGAAGGTACCAGCGCCCCCAGGCACTGCTTATTGCAGCTGCAGGAGGCCTGGGCTGGGCAGGGCAGCCGGCAGAGGAGTGCCAGCTGCTGTTCCAATTCCCCATGCTCCCACAGGATTAGGAGGCCCTGTGCAAGGGGTTGCGGGGCCATCCCAGCAGGAAATGAAGGACTCTGCAGGGAAGGGACACTGGAGCAGCAAAGCCACCAGGATGGGGGATGCCACCAACTCCTGGAGGCTGAGCAACACCACCTGCAGGCTCCCCCTCGTGGTAGGAGACCACCCATGGGCCCATCAGCTGGGCTTCCCCCTGCTTGAGGGATACGAATAGGCGTGCCCCCTTTAAGAATGAGACCCCCTCCATCAGGAATTAGTGGTCCACCTCCCCCCAAGAATTTATCCACCAAGACCCTAGGATACTGCTGATCCTTCTAAGTCCTTTTTTTCCTTGCAATGTGTCTTATGACACTGTGTAGAACTTCTGCTCCTTCTTTGCTACATTGCATAAAGTAATTTAAAAAAAAATGTTAGGGAAACAATTCCCTATTTTGAAAAATAATAAATTAAGGGAAAAAGAATTAAGTGAATAGCCTGCCTTCCTTTACAGACTATTCCACAGGCTAGCCCAGTAGCTGGTCTGAGGGAAGCTTCTCTTTCAAGAGGTATCTCAGGCAATCCGTGAAGTAACAGTGGCCAAACAGCTTAGTACTAGCGTTGAGCAACTGCCGATAAGGTCAGAGACGCACGGGGACCATCAATGGCTACAACATCACAATAAAGCGCAACCACATGTTGTGATACAGTATCACCCATGTCAGAAACCCCCCCACCCCAATTTCTTAATGGTCAGATCACAGCTCTAGAATTAACTAAAAATTACAAAAATTCAAAGGAAAACAGGAAGTAATGATACCATGCCATGCAACGAAACTAGACTGAAAATTCCATAGAACAAATGACAGAGTTTCTTCAAGGAAAATGTTGAGGAGTGAGGGAAATAAAACGAGGAAGGAGAAGAAAAACAGAGTCAGGTAAGGGGACCTGTTTAAAAAAACAACAAAGGGTGCCTGGGTGGCTCAGTTGGTTAAGCGACTACCTTCAGCTCAGGTCATGATCTCGGAGTCCCAGGATCGAGTCCCGCATCAGGCTCCTAGCTCCACGGGGAGGCTGCTTCTCCCTCTGACCTTCTCCCCTCTCATGCTCTCTCTCACTGTCTCTCTCTCAAATAAATAAATAAAATCTTAAAAAATTAAAATAAAAAAATAAAAAAAAAAAACAACAAAAAACCAACCTACTGCAACAGACAGGTCTTGTGTGGGTCCCTGATCATACAACCCACCATAAAAACGTCTTACAACAAAGGAGAAAATGGAGGTTAACACTTTATTTCATCACATTAATTATTTTTAACTTTTTTTGGGTGTGAAATGGGACTGTACTTACGATTTTTAGGAATCCCTTTCTTTTAGAGATACATACAAAAATATTTCTTAGTGGCCATGAAAACAATACACAATTTGCAAGGACATACAAACAAAAAGATGTGATGAAAAGGGAATCCTAGAGAGGGAGAGGATTTGAATCAACAGATCCTAATCAAATAGTGAAACAAAATGACCAATGATGACACTGTGCCCATAATTTATGATTAATTCATTCAGCCCTTTCTACTTAAAGCCTTATGGAAAGAAACCAAACAAAAAACAAAAGCTTTTATATGCATGGCCTTAAACATTCTAATTTTCATGAAAAGCACATACATCATCATTCCAGTTGCACGTGGAAAGACGGAGACTCAGTCTCAAGGAGCTATACTCAGTAAATGCCAGTAAGGACTCGAGCCTTCCACGCAGAGCCAGAAGGCCTAGAAAACACCTTCATGGGCATTGAGTAATTTAAAATTTTCAGACCTAACAAAGCAGAAGATAATAGATACCATGTGGCTTCTTCATACATTTGCTCATTAAATATCTATTCTATAATTAACTATGACATGCAGTCTCCTCCCTGTTCCTTTTGTAATGATTCTGAATATTTCCTTTCTTTGAGTATAATTCCTTTCCAAAAGAGCCTTGTTATAATAAACTTCTATTTTAGACATAAATGCAATTTTTCATATAAAAAGCATTGCAGATAAAAGGAAGAGAGGACAAGATTTGTAGCATTAATTTTTTTTAATGTTGCACATCAACATTTTTATGCTAAGTAGTAAGTTAGAATTTGGTTCATAAAATTGTTTTAAATGAAGTGTGTGTTAAAGATAAGATGAATTTAAAGAATTATGCACTATTTGGTTTTAGAAATGAAATTCTTTACGGCGGCCTACTGGATGGTATGCAGTATTAAGTGTTTAGTGCTAATAACTTGGAGCCATATTTAACACTATTTAAAATCATGCTATGAATGGGCCTGCAATGAATTGGTGATTATAAGGGCAGGAATCTTTGCATCTAAGAGGTAAGTTCAATGAACAGAATGTAAGGTCTGCATACAGAGTTGTAGGTAGGCCTATCAGTCTAGGTGTCTATCACTGATAATAGGCCCAACTCTTTTTTCTCATGGACAGAGTACTGTAGCAATTAGTAGGAGGAGTACAGAGCAGTGCTTATGTAGGCCGAATGCCTGGGCACATCTCATCTCTTACAGCAAGTATGACCTGCCTATGGCACGTTATATGCCGCTTCTCTAGGCTTCCATGATATTCTGTATATATTTGTATTACCAAACTTATTTTATTTTATTGTGAAAGCATGATCTATTTAATGATGATGCTATTAGCTCTTTCAGAGGAACTTACTCCTCTTTGGTCTAGCAATCTGTAAATACCTGATACAAGTAAGTCTTTAATAATATGTTGCTTGAATGAATATAGGAAAAAACTTGTCCAAGTTCTTCTATTTCTCACAAGGCTTACTCTGCTCTGGGAAATATTTTATAGTGTGAAATATGCTCAGAAAAAAATATTAAGCTCTAATCATAGCTTTTCAATTACTATTATCAAAATTTCAAAGAGTGCCCACTTCTTAATAGCCTAGCTTCACCCAGGAGAAAATAAATCCTTCTCCACTGTCCCCTGAGCAGCATTTTTGTACATTAACCTTCCCTGATAAAGTAAGACCAATATTCCATACTCTGTGCCTTTTACCTTGAGGGTTTCTGGTTAGGAGTGAAATTGGCTTACTATCATCAGACAATTGGAAAGGCCAACGTGAATGTAATTTATCAATTTTGAGGCTCCTCTATCAACATGACTTTTTCCAAGAAAAGACTCTGATTCATTATCATTACTACCTCAACTATAATAGAATACTCTTCTTCTTTGATAAGAAAACTGATTGTGCCCATTCATTTTTATTTAAAAACACATACACTCTCCAAAGGATGGCAGGGAAGCCTAATTCTCTGTTATAAAGAATTATGTGGTATTTATAGGCTATGTTTAGTGAATTTATTTTTTTTGAGAGAGAGAGAGAGAGAGAGAGCATGCATAGTTGGGGAGGGGGGTGGGTACAGAGGGACACAGAGAATCTCAAGCAGGCTCCACACCCAGTGTGAAGTTCAATCTCATGACGCTGAGATCATGACCCTCATGAGGCAACATCAAAATCAGGTGCCCCGATGAGTTAACCTTTTTAAATAGTTTCTTCTACACTGAATAGCATCATACCAAGTGCACAAATCACATAAGTGGAAACAGAATCATGGAGTGGAGAAAGCTAAGGTGTCAGTCTGACACAGATTTGGAATGTGGCTTTACCGTTCAGGAGTGGAATAACCCCTGAAAGTCAATTCATCTTTTTAAGACCCAGTTTGCTCATCTTTAAAATTGGGTCATATTGTCTCCACCACATATTGTCTCCACCATATTGCTCTCAAGACAGCAAAACAGGTCTCAAATGGGAATGTACATGGGACCACCTGAGGAATAGTCTCAAAATATACACAGCTACAACTCAAAGAGTGGCCGAATCTGAATTTCCAGTATGTTCTTTCAAAAAGCTACACACGGACAAATGATGGCCATTTAGATATGTCCTCACAATAGTCATAAAAAAGGGATGAGGATGATCTCTATTGCTGAACAGAGTGGTTTCCAAAATATATTATGTGAAAAAAAGGAGGTAGAGACAGATGTATAGAATGTGCTAAATTTCATATAAAAGGGGGGAAATGAGAAAATGTGTACATATTTGTTGTGGTTTTGCTTTTATTTTTTGCAAGAAACTGAAAGATTCTGAAGGAGGATGGTGGTGGTGAGGGAGATAGGAATAAAAGCAGGACCTCTCCTGAGGGTATCTTTTATCAAGCTTTGCCTTTAGGCTATGTAATTATTTAGTAAGTATGTAGGCTAAGTAGGCTATGTAATTATTGTAAAATATTTTTAAATAACTAAAAAAAAATAAGGTCTTATACCTTCAAATCAACTGCAAATGAGTCTAACAGTATATTAAATAGGCAGCATAACCACAGAAAAAACAAATTTTAATATTTAAAGTGAGAAATTTTAGATGCAATAGTCTGGCTGGGATATAATTTAAAGACAGACTTACAAAGGAATCTTAAATTTCACTCAGTAGCTTTACTGTCAGTACTAAATGTGGGTATTATAAATCTGAAACAAGCCACTATATACTATAGTATAATACAAGTATAGCATTTCAAGCCAGGATTTCAGGGCAGGGAGAGTTAAAGAAATAAAAACACAAAATAAAAGTTTAAAAACTACATATTAAAACTGAATTCAACATATCAGTGTGAACCCATGATTTACACACACACACACACACACATACCTTTTTGTTATTTCTTAGTTCTGTTTACTGAAAAAGTCTGAAAGCGCCACAGTAGCAATAAGCACATTTGTTACCTGGATCTTGGTTTCTAAATATCCTCCTCCTTGTTGAAGTATTTAGGATAATGCGATGTGATATCTGTAGCTTACTTTCAAATGGTTACCAAGAAGGAAAAAAAAAATCTATACATAGATAGAAGGCACATGATAAAATGTTTAAAAAATTACAAATGGTTGGAATATGTTGTTCATCGCACTAGTCTTACAAATTCTCTGTCAATATGGCCCTTCCCATAATAAAAAAGTTGACTAAAGAAAAAAATAAAGTTATGCAGATGATTTCAATGCCTACTCCTGAGTGAGCCACTCTCCATGAGTAGGTAATGCTTCCAACTGGCTACCTTCATTTTTTTTTGGAGCCCTCTATATGGATCCACTGAAATTCAGAGAGTAGGCATGATTTTTAACAGGAGGCTATAAAGTAAATGGCAAAAGAGTAGGATTCAGGAAATTCCTAGAGTATCCACGAAGTACCATACTCTTACAACATTGCTCTATGCATAGTTTCCTCATTTGAGAAACAGAAACAATGAACAAGAGGACTGCTGGAGAGTCAAGTGAAATGATGATGACCGGATTTATATATGTTAAAAAAAGCTGTCTAACTCTACAATTTTTATTAAAATATAATTTTCCAACCTTTCAGGTACAGAGGCTATTTTATAACTCACACATGGTTCTTAAGAGATTTCAGAGGTATGCAGTTCAGAGGTAACAGTATGTCTTTGACACTGAGACTATCTTATCTACTTGATATCACATAAGTACTATCTCAGTCTGCTTCAGAAGACAATCTGGGATTGGGACATCTTTAATGCTATTCTCTGTCAAAGTAAGTTTAATCCTCTTTGTCAGTCTGTAGCTCATCCTAGGTTATACTCTGCTTTGCTAACTTGGTTCCTAACTCTGATACATTTTTATAAATTCCACTATTAAACTAGTCCATATGCACGTAAGTCAAATAGAATTCTGTTCATGACAAAGATATGAAAGATTAAGTGGACTTTTAAAAGACAACTATGTAGGACAGTGCTTTTCAAAAACAAAAAAAGGAGGAAAAAGAAAAAGAAATTCTCCCCAGCTGACCAGAGGTAGAACACTTACTTTCCCTCCTTTCAGTAAGATTGGCTTAGAAGTACTGAGATTCCTGGCGTGTGTGTATCCATGCATATCTGTTACATGCAGTGTGGGTGTGTGTGTGCGCGCACGTGCGCGCGTGTAGGAAGGCAAGGTATCTTACACCATTCCTTGGAAGAGCTTCATAATATCCAGCAGGGTAAATACACAGTTTAAATAAGTACCCTCAAATCCCAGCCCTTCTAGCTGAGCTCTATTTTGATATGTTTTCCACTTTTTCTTCACTTTCAGTTTGATCACTTTGGGAACAAACCAGATCAAAATGCTCCCAAGTTCAGGGGGGAAAAATCTTAATTGGATAAGAAGTAATACCACCCAGCTAGAGCTGTATGAAGTTCTTTATACAGAAACCTTCACTTGTGTCAATCTTCTTCCCAGAGGCTCATTTCATTTCTCTGCTGGTAACACTCAGATCACTTCACAGTTCATTGATACCGCATTGGCAACCTTTTGTTTTCAATCAAAGGGAGATGCTGAAGCAACGCTCAATTGAACTAAGTCTACATGACATAGTGTGCTTGTGTCCTTGCCACAGAGGACTGTGGAAGGGGAGCTAGAGGAAACTCTGACACCTAGCATCCAATATTCCATTACGTTACCTACAATTGAATTACCATGAATTACAATGACAGAGCTCACACAAATGCTGATGCTCACTTTTCTATCGTTCTACCCGCATACAGCACATTTATGGATCAGATCCAGTCTCCAAAACTGATTCTTTGTCACTCGTGGTTGAAAACGAAAGGCCAATGTTCAAATAAGTTTTTAAACAGCTTCCACAGAGACTGCATTTGATACTTCCTCCCCTGTTCCTTTGGAATCACTGAGGGATCACCATAGGTTTTTGCTGATGGCCATCCTTCTGTAAACCCTCCTAAATGGAAGACTCCTGTAAGATTAAAGAACTTGTAAGCTGTACGGGTGAGTGGTGGGATTCAGACTGCTGTTGCATGCCTTTCCCTCTGAGACCTCATTGTAGCCAGGCTGCCTTAAAACCTACCGGCCCTGACACCATCGTCCTCAAGGGCAGAGATATACCTGCAGCCACTGAAAGCAGCCATCACTCCCTCAAATGAGCTTGCAGTGAACTAGGAAGAAAGCATAGGGCGGTAGAGAAGTCAGTGGACTAAGTCACAGCCTGGGATGCCCAGCCACCCTGTATTTTACAAGAGGAGGCAATCATGAACAACTGTTAATGGGAATAATATATTTAAACCAGCCAAAACTTCCCTATTTATTTGGATTTGGCTAGCATCCAGTGAACTAAGTGTGATCATTATTTCATCTTTTATCCTAAATTCATAATTATAATTTTTTTAAGGTTTAGAAAATGAAAAAACTTTTAATTTAGTAAATTTTGTCTATGGATAGACTGTTTTGGGTCCAGAGAAAAAAGATTTTAAAAATTGATGAAAATGATCCAGATAAGGGAAGATCAGAAAGGCTTACTTGGAAATTCTGTGTAGAAGTCGGAAAATTTGAGTAGGGCTTTAAGAGAGTGACTTAAAAATTATTTGTGGCACAGGAAAGCAGTGATTGTGGTCAGTTTGGAAAACTACTCATGGACCAGTTTCTTGGGGTTACGTAACACAGAGAAAATGACAGACCCGAAAGAGGGAGATTTAAAGGTCAAACTCAAAGCTTCACATTTAGGCCCAGACCAAGGTGTCCATGCAGAGGAGGAGGGGAAGGGCCCACCAGGACTGGGGAGCTGGCAGCAGGCCAGGAAGAGAAGACAGAGTTGAAATAGGTGGAAAAGTACTTCACCAGCATCGCGCGATACAATCAGCACCCCTCACTGTGCAAGCCGTCTTACAAAAGCACAGCATGGTAGCTGCACTTCTGCTCACACCAGGAAAGAAACGGATAATCCCCAATATGCAAGTTCTGGTTTTGTTTAGCTTGGAAAATGGCCTAACCAAAATAATTTTGTTAAGTCGTCATTACTTCCCAGGTTAGTCCCCCAAATTCAACTGCTGTGAGTGAACAGTGAGAAAGGGCTAGCAAGAGCAGTGGATTTCTACATCCCTTCCTATCTAGTCATCAACTCCAAGTAATCGGGTTTCTATCCACACTTTGCCATGAAAACTGCACCTGATCAAGTTTCTTCTGAGCTGCCAAACTTAGTCTGTTATATTCGCAACACCTTAGCTGATCACTCCCTTACCTCCCGAAACTCGAAACCACCTCAAACTCAGTGGGACCACCCTTGTAGTTTTCCTGTTTCTTTTCCATTAAGGTATTCAATTCTCTAGAGTTCTGCCATTGATCTTTTCACTCCATACCTTCTTCCAGTGTGTAAGACTCCACTCCAAGTTAATTATCATGTATATGTTGAGGATTCTCAAGGTATATCAGCGGGTCAAGCTATATATATATGTGTGTGTATATAAGTTGAGTAGAATCATATACATAGACACACACACACACAAACAGAAGAATTGCCTAGAAGGAGAGATTGTTCTACAGACATCTATATATCTATATTTAAGCACTTCTACATAGTTTCAAAGACAGATCAGTTTCTGCGTGTCCCAGAGTCTGCTGACCAACTTCCTATCTTCACGTGTTCTTCTCATATTCTCTGTTTTAAAGAAAGATGGCAATCAACTGCCTATTAAAGAATCCTAGTCATTATATTGACTCCCCTCTGTGTTCTCCAAAGACTTTCGAGCACACATCTCAAGGAACTCCAACAGCCAAGTGAAGCTGACTTATTCATCATTTCTTTTTCGATTTCTAAGAGTTGAATGGCCTCCATCTCTTCCCTAACCAATTTTTCCTCCATATTGCTATCACACTAACCCCTCTAAATGGTACTCTAGAGCTGTGACATCAATATAAAGACCATCTACCTGAGAATGCAAACAAGTCCCTCTAGCTTTCTCACCTCTAGCTGCATCTCCGATGGCTCCCAAGGATCTAGCAATTGTGCCGAGTTCCCCCAGGTTTTCTTGCACACCATACTCCTTGCACATTAAATGTCTTTATTCATCTCTCTTTGCCTAACTCCCCAAAAGATGTTATCCCCCCAAGAAACTGTCTCCATGATCACCATCAATCCTGTTCCCAATCTGGATTAGACGCTTCTCCCATGCCATCCTCACAGCACTCAGTGTTGTTTTGATGTGTGTGTGTGTGTGTGTGTGTGTGTGTGTGTGTTTAAGGAAGCTCCAAGCCCCGCATGGAGCCTAACACAGGGCTTGAACTTTCGACCCTAAGATCAAGACCTCAGCTGAGATCAAAAGCCAGAAGCTTAACCAAGTGAGCCACCCCAGCGCCCTGCACTCACTGTACTCTTAAAACAAATTTCTGAATTTTGCGGCTTATTCTTCTGGCTTTTCCACTGAGCTGTGAGTGGTAGAACAGAAGCTGTTTGCTTTATTTCCACATTCTCGGTGCCTACCACAGTATCTACTGCATAACAGGTGTTTGAAGAATGTTTGTTGATGAAATATTCTATGCTTTAAATCAACAAAACAGAATGCAATACCTGTAAAATAAACTCTTTGTGAATGTGTGGCTTAACTTCTTAGTTACAGAAAATTAGCTTAATTGAACATGGATAAAACCATAAAGGAAATATTTCTATGGCAATCTAAAGAGGACATTAGAGTACTTAGACAAATGAGAATTGTATAGCTCTAGGATTCTGTTGTCCTACTGCTCATTAAAATGCCATGTTTTCATAACAGTATAATAAGACTAACACAATGTTCTAAACAAGATAGGTTTTGGTTTATAATTTTAAAACGCCCTGTAGAGGAGGAAGGGGAAAAGCACACACAAGAAGAGAAGGAGAGAACGGGCACAGAAACATTTTCCCTAGAAAGCTGGGCAAGGTTTGAAGTGAAAAGAGGAGGATGCTGCAGGAAGATGTGTGTCTGTATGCATTCCACACGCAGAAGCTGCTGCTCTGGAAAAGCAGAGCGGATAAGCCAAAGAAAGAGAGTGAGTAATGCAGAGGACACCGTGTGAAAGTAGACGGCTGAGGTCAGACACTGAGTGGCAGGACTCTCCCAGAAAAGCAAGTTTAGGTGGGTGAATGGGATGGGAGGAAGGAATGGGTATTAGCACTTGTGGTTGTGGAAGAGGAAAGTCGCTCGATGCGACAGCCCATCCTTGGAGAGGAGATGCCTGGTGGTCTTTTTCAGACCACTGTTGCCTGAGATCTACCTCATGGTTAGCACCCATTTTCTTTCAAAGAAACACTTGGGCAAATCACTTGACCTTTAAGTTCCTGCAATTCTTTGTCCATAAAACGATCTTTAAGGTTTTATACCATTTACACTAATACTTAATGGTTCTATGCTACTATATAGTTTTCTTTTTTTAAGCAGGCTCCATACCCAACCTGGAGCCCATGGTGGCGCTTGAACTGACAACCCTGAGATCAACCCCTGTGCTAAGATCAAGAGCTGGACACTAGACTGAGCCACCCAGGCGCCCCTATGGTATAGCTGATATTCTGAGGATCACTTCCCTGGTGCCGTCACTGAGGAGGTGGTCCTGGATGTGTGTACATGTGGGTAGTCAGACCCACACCCTCAGTTCACAACAGAAACCACCACGCATGACAAATTTACATCAGAGACATCCAGCTTCTGTCAGACTCTGAACATGTTTCCATCATATTCATTACCAGCATGGCAAATGTCTGATTTATAAAATGTGAGAAATTTAAACAGCAAGAAATTGTCCTAGGAGTGAAAAAACCAGTAGCAGTAAACATGACTAAGATCATGAGGAAGAAATATTTACAACACATTTAGAAGTTTGCTCAGGTGAGATAAAAAGTGATGGAAGTCTGTGCTGTAACAGCATCCCCTACATCAGATACCGGAATCCTGACTAGGAATCACTGAACAAGGTTTAGGATAATGTAAAAGGCATGCCTTATTAACTCTTGGACATCTCATTTCTTGGTCATAAATCCTATTAACTTGTATTACCAACTGCCATAAAACTTGCAGATAAAAGATAATTTATGCTCAGTGTACAGAAGCTAATGTTTCTGCACTCCTGAGAAGCACAGGACCAGAAAATGAGAAAGTACGTATGAGAAATCTGGAACCATCCACACTCTGCATGGCTAGCATGATAAACATGGCTGGGAGCACCTAAATGTCTTCATAAGGAATATAGCCTAACTAGTAATTGATATCAGTAGTGTTTCATGTTGAAAATTTCTCTCACTGGTTTCATAAAACCTCCTGCTCATAAAAGGTTATAAAGTCTTATTAAGAAGACATTTTGGAAAGTAAAAGAGAAATGCTTACTTTTAAGGGAGGAGCTATTATGCATTCTATTTTTAATTTTCTATTTGAAGGAATGTTCAATCTGCCATTTTTAAAGTAAATGCTACCTACTTTCACTCATAATAGCAGTTTGACCCACAGAAAGTGAAATATGCCAAAACACAATGTAAAGGACATTATATGTTCAAAATAAACCGGCTAAAAAATTCCAAATATTTTTCCATATGTATATAGACCTGGAACTACACTATCGTCCCCTTGTTTTAAAATTCAATTTGTAATAACCAAAGTAAGTCACAGATAGGGGACTGAAGAGAGAACGCAGATGAAAGACTAAGGTTTGGAACAACCTCTGTAACTCAAGGGGAATGGCTTCTGGACGCACAGGTCAGCCGGCAGTGACCAGATCAGCCAGATTGACAGAACTCTTGTGAATGAAAGACGCTTACTTATTTACATAACAGTCTCAAGAGAGACTCACATGTAGATTACTACAGAAATGCTAAGATAATTTGAGGGTTTAGGTGGCTCTTTAAAAAAAGATAAAAAAAAGCACATTTTAGTTCCATGGTCTGAGGCTATCATTGCCACGTAATAGACACAGGCAACATCTCTTAGCAAAGCACAGCACCAAAACATTTTTATCGTTCCTACCAACAGAGCCCGTAACATGTCTTATCCTCCTGCTATTATCTTCAATTTCAGAAAATCTATAATTACAGAACCAATTCCAGAAAACACCGTTCTCAAAAATAATACTCAAAATAATTAACATTTACACTGATTTTCACCACCTGTGAAGTATTTTAGCAAAGCTCAAAGGTAATCTCATTTAATTTTCTTAAATGATAAAAATTCTTGAGGTATGTAAGTTTTTTTATACTTGAGGGAAATTCAGAGTCATTTTTAATTTAGGTGAACAATGAGGTGGGATATACCCTTACAGTGTACCCCAAATTCATCTTATTTTAAAATATCGTGGAGAATAAGTACATGCACACACACACACAACTCTAAACACACGCCAACTGCCCACTCAGTAAAACACTGTTCATGGATAAATACCAGCCTATGAACTATAACTTGTTTTAAGAGTTTGATATTTGCTGTCCAAAATCTATAAAGAACTTACTAAATTCAACATCCAAAGAACAAACAATCCAATCAAGAAATAAGCAGAAGACATGAACAGACATTTCTGCAAAGACGACATCCAGATGGCCAACAGACACTTAAAAAGTTCTCCATCACTCGGCATCAGGGAAATACAAATCAAAACCACAGTGAGATATCACCTCACACGAGTCAGAGTGGCTAAAATTAACAAGTCAGGAAACAACAGATGTTGGCGAGGATGTGGAGAAAAGGGAACCCTCCTACACTGTTGGTGGGAATGTAAGCTGGTGCAGCCACTCTGGACAACAGTATGCAAGTTCCTCAAAAGTTGAAAATAGAGATACCCTACAACCCAGCAATCACACTACTGGGTATTTACTCTAAAGATACAAATGTAGTGATCCGAAGGGGCACGTGTACCCGAATGCTTATAGCAGCAATGTCCACAACAGTCAAACTATGGAAAGAGCCTAGATGTCCATCAACAGATGAATGGATAAAGATGATGTGGTATTTTATACACACACACACACACACACACAGGAATGCTATGCGGCCATCAAAAAGAACCTGAAATCTTGCCATTTGCAAAGACATGGATGTATACATATATATATATGTGTACATATATATATATATAAAATATATAATGGAATACTATACAGTCATCAAAACTCCTGAAATCTTTCCATTTGCAGTGACATGGATGGAACCAGAGGGCATTATGCTGAGCGAAATAAGTCAATCAGAGAAAGACAATTATCATATGATCTTTCTGATATGAGGAATTTGAGAGACAGTGTGGGGGACCATACGGGTAAGGAGGGAAAAAATGAAACAAGATGGGACCAGGGAGGAAGACAAACCATAAGAGAATCTTAATCTCATGAAACAAACTGAGGATGCTGGGGGCTGGTGGGACAGATAGGGTGGGGGGTTGATGGACACTGGGGAGGGTATATGCTATGGTGAGTGCTGTGAATTGTGTAAGCCTGATGATTCACAGACCTGTCCCCATGGGACAAATAATACATTATGTGTTAATTAAAAAAAAAAAAAAAGGTTTGATATTTGCATGTTAGGCCACTAACCCCAAGAAAGAGGAAAGTAGTGTAGTAGAAAGTATAGAGTCAAAACACGTTGCTGTGTGACTGACATAACTGTCCTGCTTTCCTCAGAATTGTTATGAAGTTAAAATTAGATGCTTCTTGTAAAAGTTCCAAAATTATCTTCCATTCTGAGAACAGCTATTTATTGACTTTCAATTAAAAAATACATTTCAAAAGTTTCAAACCATTCTTTATTCGGCACGGAAGCACACCAGATTGAATTTCTTGGGCCCTAGTTCCATAATATTTGAAAATGGTTTCAATTTAAAGTTATGAGACTTCTTCTGTCCATTGTGACGATGATTGTGATCAGTCCTATTAATTATGAACAGTAACTGTAGACACCCTTTTTGAATATCTCCCCAAAACATACACACTGCCTCACATTGATGTATGCTCTAGCACGTGGATAATATCACACATAGTTCTAGGAAAACACACATGGCAAAGTCTGTTCAGTTCAATGATCTGAGTCCCATTTCTAGAATGCAAAATGGTTCTATGCACTAATTTTAGTAAAGCTTTCAATTAATTTTTGGTGTTAATCACAGTTCATAAGTATATAATTAAAACTGCTTAAAAATATGGCACACTATATAAGATTGGTTCATATCCTAAATCCTCAAACATTCTCATTTTGACTTTTGCATTTATACCAATAATTGTCTTAGTGTTCTCTTACTAAAAGCAGTTGAAAAGCTGGGACCTTGTATGTGTTTCTGGGGAGATTTTTTTTTTCCTTAAGATTTTACTTATTTTAGAGAGATAAAGAGAGAGAGAGGGAGGTGGGGAGAGAGGGAGAGAGAGAGGAAGAGCACAATCTGGGAAGATTTCTCTAGAACTAGTGCCAAAGAGGAACAAAGCCAGCATCGTTAGTCCCACAGGTGGAAGTCTATGCTAAATACTGTCACTCCTCTACATGACAGAGGGTCTGACTGTGCAGGAAGTTTTTGTCTCACACTATATAATAATTATTTTCTTAGGACAGGTACTTTCCCAGTTCTTTCTTTCTTTTTTTTTTTTTTTTAAGATTTTGTTTATTTATTTGACAGACAGAGATCACAAGTAGGCAGAGAGGCAGGCAGAGAGAAAGGGGGAAGCAGGCTCCCCGCGGAGCAGAACCTGATGTGGGACTGGATCCCAGGACCCTGGGATCATGACCTGAGCCGAAGGCAGAGGCTTTAACCCACTGAGCCACCCAGGTGCCCCCCCAGTTATTTCAATGAGACAAAAGCACAATATCGCACAAAGACTGCAGAAGGCATTGTTTTGGAGAATGTAGACTGATACAAAACTTTGTTGGGAGAACTGAGGATTCTGTTTTAACAAGTAATTAAAGTTTAATATATTTTATAAATGAGAAAAAAAGTATTCTCCTAGAAATTATGTAGGGTCATGATTCCAGACTTTCTTCCCAAACTTCAGTTTCTGGCAGTTTGAGAGACAATGTTCTGTGTTTACATAGTAGTTCCTCTCCCCGGGCCACGGCCTTATTTTCCTAGACTGCCTTGCAGTGGGCTGGGGAGTGTCACTGTGTTCCCCCACCAAAGGTGACAGAGGACAGAGCTGGCCCTGTCCTTTAAAAACATGCAGTGCCACTTTCTAGCTATCTTTTTCACAGATGCCACAATTTCTTTCAGTTGACCTAGATACAAAATGGAAGATGCCGCCCAGACCAGACCAGATATTCCACTCTGATAGCCACTCAGATATTCCACAGATAATCTCGGGTAAGCCTCTGAGATTGAGGGTTAATTACTCCTGTAACGTAGGCAGGGTAACACCATACTTACAGAAGCAGTATGACAAATTAGTACCCTGACCAACTTAATAAAAAGTGCTAGAAAAAAATTAAAGAAATCTTTTAAAAGGCATCAAACATCTGTTTTTGTCTTTTTTAAGGGTACTCAGAAGCCAAAAACTAAGTCTGGACTGAAAAAGAAAACCAAATCTAACTTTCATCTTCGAAATATTTGGTGTTTACCAAAGCAGATGAACTTGAGCTTTGGTTTCCAAGGCATCGAAGTAGGGAAGGTCATCAGGAGACAAGGCCAAAGGAGGGAGTGTAAAAGGAGACTGCACCATATAAAGCAGAGACTTCCAGTGGGAGATGAGGACAAATAACATTCCTGCCGGACCACTAGGAAAACTGCCCGACCAAGCCCTGGCACTCTGCAGCTGAGAAGAGGGAGCAAGCATGCCCTGAGCACCTGTAACCAGAAGTCACACTCATAGCAGAACTGCCTTCTTCAAACTCACAACACCTAGATGGTCAGAAAGTCTCCACAGATGTCCTAAGTCGTTAATGCCTACAAATAACCAGGCTGGGAGTCTGCTCTAAATTCTCCTTGGACTCACTTTTAACTCACACTTCAAATAATGCCCACAGGAGAAGCTCCCAGGAATATAAGGTCATGGCCAAAAACCATCACACACAAAAGGAATCGAGGTTATAAAATATCAAAGTGAAAGTGAATACAAAAGACAGTGGATTTATAAAGACCACAGGTTTTAGAATTATTCTAGACCATAAAGTAAGTATGACAATTATGTTTTAAAGAAAGGGTGCCTGGGTGGCTCAGTGGGTTTAAGCCTCTGCCTTCGGCTCAGGTCATGATCTCAGGGTCCTGGGATCGAGCCCCACATCGGGCTCTCTGCTCAGCGGGGAGCCTGCTTCCCCCTCTCTGCCTACTTGTGATCTCTGTCTGTCAAATAAATAAATAAATAAATAAATAAAATTAAAAAAAAAAAAAAAAAAAAAAAAAGGTCTTAAAAAAGGGAGTACCGGACGAGCATATAAGAAGGAAGAATCATGGCAGGAATTTAAAGCTCTGCGGATGCTGTTAGCAGCAAACAGACCCAGCTGAAGCAGAAGAGTGGCACGGAGCCCAGGTGCGGAGCTTCAGAACGCAGCCCAGGGAGGTTAAAGCACAGACGACATGAAAGAGAAGTTTGCAGATACACAGGGTACAACAGCAGGATCTCAACTACAATTCATCAGAGCTGCCAAGGAAGGCAGAAGAAGAGTGCCAAGACAGTCTTTGAAAAACTAATGGCTGGGTTTTCTACAGATGACAGACAGCAACCTGTCGTTGGAGGAAATCCAGGGAATCCCAAGCTGAATGCATCTTAGGAAGTCCACCATGGTCCACATTACCACGACGGTACAGAACACCAAACGCACTGACCAATTCTTAAGGGCAAAAGTCATTTTTCAGATGTGGCTTTTTCTATCAGTTAATCTTTCATTTTTTACTTTTTAAGAATTATTGTACTGCAGCTTCAGCTAACTGGTTATCTGTTCACTAGAATATCTACCTACAGCCAAGTTACAGGTGACTACTTTAGCAATCATACGATCAATTCGATATAATGAAGCTCAATGATTTATCATGGTAGAAAGTTTCATGCTTCAGAAATTGTTAGAAGATTAATAGGTATTTAACAAACACATAATGAGAAATCTAAGAAGCATATCTGCTCGTGTCATACAACTAAGTGAAATATTTTAATGACTTCCCATTCCTTACAGCAAAAATGTCCACACTCTACTGTGCACAACTCAAGGCTCTTCATGAGCTAAGTAGTTTTCTAGTTGTATCTTCTAGTATTTTCCATACTGCAGATCCTACAACATGCCCTGTGCCTCCATCTTTCTTCAGTGGCTCCTTCTGCCTTGCATGGCTTCCTCACCATCTCCCACAGCAAACATCCACTCATTCTTGAAGATCCTGTTCCAATGTAGCCTCAAGAGAATGAAAACCAGGCATTTTGTCTCTTTAATTGGCTGCCACATCCCTGGGTAAGTAAGTGCCTGGCATATAGCAGGATACATATCTGTTGAATTAACTGAGTGAATAAAATGTGAATGCCTGGGGCACCTGGGTGGCTCAGTGGGCTAAGCCGCTGCCTTCGGCTCAGGTCATGATCTCAGGGTCCTGGGATCGAGTCCCGCATCGGGCTCTCTGCTCAGCAGGAAGCCTGCTTCCCTCTCTCTCTCTCTCTCTGCCTGCCTCTCTACCTGCTTATGGTCTCTCTCTGTCAAATAAATAAATAAAATCTTTAAAAAAAAAAATGTGAATGCCTGAGTGGGCTTTCCTTACTACACTTATGACCAAATCATATAATCTTTCATCTCGTTTGTGAACCAATTTTTTAACGGTGCTTTATGTTTATGTTTTTACACATGACTTCTTCACTGGACATGCGTTAGAGAGCAAAAACCATGTTACTAGTTTTCTTAGCCCTCAACTGCCTAGCAGTGCAATGAATAGCAAGCACTCCGTAACTGTGTGTTGACTAAATAAATGGACAGTATGGAGTTTGAAAACGGAATTCTTCAGCTCTCTTTTCACATCTCATAGGAAGTGTTCCAGAAAGCTAGGCAATACAAAGAGCAAGGACAAAAAATGCAAAGCTGGCTGAGCAACAGGGAGCATGCATTATACCCACTGTATTAACCGAACAACAATTTTTAGGTAATGACATGCTACAGATGGTAGATAGCAGATGGGGTAGAAGCAGTGCCGGAAGCAGTACATTCCAGTGAGAGGCCAAAAAGAACAACAACTGTCCACTACCTTCTAAAACTGTTACCAGATGATTATTTTTCTAGATGAACTCACTGATCAACCTTATAAAACTTACTTAATAGGAATTCTGTTCTTAGCACATGTTGATAGAAAATCTCCTCGATATTCATCATGGGAAGTGAATGACATGATCATTAGAAGTTTATTCTGAGGCAGTGAAATTAATAAGCAGGCAACCTATACAGAGTAAAAGCTAAAGATTTTCTTTTTAGTGCTTAACAAAATCAAATCCAGTTTCCAATTATAACGACAACACGGAAAATATATGAGAATTCCATTTGAAATATTTGCCAAGCTTTGTGTTTCCTCTGTTGAGATTTTTCGCAAGTGCCATTCACATTCAGCTGCTCAAAATGCAAAAGTGTTAAATTTAATTCTTAGTCAATTTAATTAAAAGTTACAAGATTTTTTTTTTTCTGGGCATAATAAAATGAAAACTTTGAGGCTTCTTCTGTACATGTTTGCTGCTCCATGCTCTGAGGCAGCAAAACAAGGTAAACACAAGTAGGCCGACGTGATCGACTTCACTCATGTGTCAACTTCAAAGACACACAGTAGGCTCGTGTTTTCTGCAAGTCTACTTAAATGTTAACATGGAAGCAAAGTGCTGATATTATATTTACTCTTCACTTACTGGTTGAAGCAGGTAGATGAGAGATTCCTCTTGGATTATTATAATTGGCAGAGGAGTGATGCAAGTAGCTTGGAACAGGGTGCTCACAGATGCCATAATCTGGTCAAAACGCCCACCAAGACCTCCCAAGGTCACGATTACATCTACCTAAGCAAGGCAAAGCAAAACTGAAAGTCACACATTTAAAGTATTTTCAATAATTAAATAGCATCTAACAATGAAAAAGAGAAGCCACAGAGAAATGGTAGATATCATTTCTTTTGTTCAGATGAAGGATTGAAGTTACTTGCTTAAAGTTGCATAATTGGTGAGAAGCAGTCACAATTCAAGACCATCTCTTTCAAGTATCAATTTTGTTTTTCCCATCTGCCTGTTGACCTGGAAAGCTAGTCAACTCTTCCTTTACAAGTCTGTTTATGTGTTCCTTCCATCTGGAATCTTCCCTGACTTCGCAGTTGGTGTCTCTCCCATCCACCCCACAGCATACTCATGGGCTTTTCTTAAAAATACAAAGGTTCATCGTCCCACTAGAATTCAAGTATCTTGAGAACCTATACCATCTTTTTATTAAGCCTAGCAAGATTGCCTAAACTTTCAGGGCTTCATTTTTATGTTCATGTGCAAAAATTGGATAATATTTGCCAACTGACAAGTTTGTTGTGGGATTTAAATGAGGTAATCAAAGGAGTTCAGTATAAAGCATTTAGAACATGTTTATGACATAGTGATTCTTTAAAAATTATTAGCTATTACTCTCTTGCCATTTGCAATGATGTGGACGGAACTAGAGAGTATTAGGCTAAGCAAAGTAAGTCAGAGAAAGATACCATATGATTTCACTCATACGTGGAATTTAAGAAACAAAACAGATGAACATAGGGGAAGTGAAGGAAAAATAAATTAAGATAAAAACAGAGAAGGGAGCAGATCATAAGAGACTCTTAATATTAGAGAACAAACTGAAGGTTCCAGATATTTTTATGCCAATACAGCTTTATATTATTTTCCCTTTTTTAAAACAGATGAGGATTGCTAGAGAGGAGATGGGCGCGGGGAAGGGGTAACTGGGTGATGATCATTAAGGAGGGCAGAGGATGTGGTGAGTACTAGGTGTTATATGCAACTGATAAGTCATTAAATTCTGCCCCTGAAACTAACAGTAAAGTATATGTTAACTAAATTGGTCTTAAATAAAAATTTAAAAAATAATAAAAACATTAGCTCTTATTCTATCACCATATTACTTTTGGTATTATTACAGTTATATGTTTTTAACATTTTTGTTATTATTACCTATAGTTTGATATGTTATTTTTCCACCACTTAACACTTTCAAGATAGCATTTCCTATAACTAAAGTATAATTTATTTAAATGTTCCCCTGTTGCTGAAAATGTATTTCCAGGATTTTAATATATAATATTACCTTGCTGCTTTCCTTCTATATAAGACAAAGGGTAAAGAGGGGTTGTGAGGAAGTGAAAGAGAGCGGAGGAACCTTCTCCTGAATAAAGCAGCCCACAGTGGGCTTGAGAAGAGAACAGAAGGCACTGCCTCCTCCCAGGAGCCTTCGCACCTTCTTCTATACTCATCCTAATCTCATAAAGTATCAACAGAGTCAAAGTGGATATAGTCATCATGGAAGAGGAAGGACTGAAGCATTTAAAGTAGTACAAGAAAATCTTAAAAATAATAAAAATGGACTGTAATAATAATCATTCCATCTGGAATAAAAAAGAAATTGTTTAAAAGTAGGGAGTATGTGGTTGTTACGTTTTTAAAATAGTTCATGAAAAAAAGCTTAAATAAGATTTTGTCCATAAAGATGCCAAGATTTTAAAAGAATAACGTTAACCGAGCACCCATATGACCTGTACAATTCCTAGAAGAAGAGTAAGTGGTATGAAGTCCATGAAGCCAAAGGCTGTGTTTCTCTGGTCCCATTGTTAATCGTGCCTAACACATTGAAGACAGTCAAGTGTTTCACGAAAGAGTAAGTAAAGACACTGCAAGAAATGACACATCACTTAAGGAAGAAATAGCTTAATTGCTATATTGTGGAAATACGTAAATCAGAATGGGGTTCCATAAAAACAAAGATAAGTTATACAGAAGAACAAAGACATTTGAAATGAGTTTTCTGACTATCGGAATGTAGGAAGAATGGGAATTTTTTACTTTGGATAAGATACTTCATGTCAAACTAGATTATCTTAAGACCTACACACAATACTGGTTTTGGAGATCTTTCAAGAACTCAAAACATTAGACTCGGCGTCCAGGAAGAGCACACAACCTAGGAAGCACGTATTACTCTGAATACATAGACAGAGACAGGGACATCTGTTAATCTTCAGAGCAAGAGGGTAACTTGTAAGCAATTAGGCTTAGGCCTGCCGAGGAGACGGCTTCTGTTTGGGGGAAATGGCTTCTAATCTTAGCTAAGAGGACTTATTAGTAAGGCCACTCCAGACCAGTGGGGAATAGGCCCAGAAATTATATATCACCTCAGAAAAACTGAAGAGAATTTGCTTTAAACTGAAGAAAAAAAAATTCAAAGAAGTTATATATGAAATATAGCAAAATTGTTAAGGCTCTAGTTAAAAAGCAAATGGCATATTCTTACGCACATAATCCTAAATTCACATCTGAAGCAAGGTCTAGTGAGAGTTTATTCACTATGCAGATTCTGGAATCCCTTTTTTAGGTTCTCAATTTTTCATTACTATACTCTAAGCCTTGAGGGATCCCATAACCTTTAAGAATGAAATTTAATCCCCCTCTTCTGCACTGGGGCATCATGATGAATAAGCAGTATCTGTACATCAGTGATTGAATTTTTCAGAATAGAGACGCCGCAAGATTACTTCTCATCACGACTCATTCTCCCTACAGGAAGTATTTAGCAAGACTGATTAAAAACATTAGAGGATCAATGGGGGCTGCAGGCAGGGTGGGGGGGGGGAGGGTCAGCCTAGGAGGTTTCTGCAGCTCTCTGGCGCTAGCTCGAAGTAGGACATCTGGATATTCACAGAGAGAGACGAGAGACAGACGCCACCCCTGCACATTTACGTAGGCTTTACAAGGCTAGATTTTTATGTTTAGGGCTACAATGCCACTGGGACAGCGTTCAATCCGAAACAGACCATTTGTAGACTGCCAGGGTGACTCTTCTGTGTGGATCCAAAGCCTTGTGCATTCATGTCTAATACCACCCGGTGTATTGTATATTTTTAAAACTTTGTATTTCCCGAGGCTTCAACATCTTCAGACAGGCTGTGAGTACCTGGCCCAGCAAACAGGTTCACAGGTGATAAGGCTGGTCCCTGCCACAAGTTTCCCCTTCTTGCCCTCCCGACTACGACCTAGTGACATTCAAACAGACCAATGAAGTCCTCTTAAGCCTTTCCTTGTATACCCACCCGAGCCTCAATAAAGCACTTCCCATGGGGCCTCACTCTAGCTTTCAGCTCCCCACCTGTTTGAGCCTGCTTGCTGGGTGTTCCCCCCATGCAGCCCTCAGCCTGGTACACCATGCCTTCCTTTCTAGGACCTTATATCAAGGCCTTAAATTTCAGATGTCTGTGTCTGCATCAGACAAAATTCCCAATTTAAGTAACATAATTATTCTTTACAATACACCCAGGCACACTTTGTTAAAACTTTTGATTTACTTTAGTATCTCTCCTTCTAGAAGGGGCCCATGTATCCCAGAGGCTAGCCCACAGTTTGCAACAGAGCAGACAACGATATTTCCTGAGCTTCCCTTAAGCATATAAAAACTCAGGAAAATTTGAATAAATAACCAGAGAGGCAAGAAGCTATCTGTTAGGCTGAGTTAACACCATCTCATTCTTACAAAAGAACACTTCCCTACTTAGCAAAGGTTGAAATAGTCTGTGGCTTTTGAAAAGAGTAACTTATTTCATATGTTACTTCTGGTAATATTTATTGATCATTTACCCTGTGTTAGGTGCTATTCTAAACAATGATATATCAGTAAAGAAGACAAAAACCCCTGCCTTCATGGCGCTGACATTCAAATGGAGGATAACACACAACTGACAGACATACAAATAAGCCTATTAGTTGGGAGGGCAAATGCTGGTAAGTGCTAAAATTGGGAGAATAACAGAGCAGGAGAGGGAACATCAAAAATGATGGGCTGGGAATGTGCTTCCACTTTTAGGAGCTAGAGCAGACTAGGTTGCACAAAGACCCAGAAGAGATGAGGGCAGTGACCACCACGTTTATGGATACCTGGGGCAGGGTTCTTCAGACAGCAGATTATGTTAAGACCCTGACCCAGTGACAAAGCCCCAGGCATTTTCAAAGAGTATCAGGAAGCAAGCTGCTAAAATTAAATGAGAAATTAGGAGAAGACAAGGGAGTAAAATGTAAGTATTAGATTCGTAGAGACTTGCTGAACCACTGTAGTTTCTTTTATTGGCATTAAATGGGGAGCCATTCTGAGCAGAGGAAGACGCGATCCATGTATTTCCAAAATCAGTATGTTCCAGAATTTCTCCACTTCTCAATACCCACAACCTCATGACAACCATGGCTCAAGCCACCAGAATCACCAGGGGGTAGAGGCCACCATTATACCACATGTGAAGTGGCACATAACACAGGTCCAGTAAGTATTTTTTTGAGTAAATGAAAGAATGGAACAGGGATTGGAGGAGAGTAAATGAGCACGGTCGATGCATCAGAGTACTGGTTGACCTGAAGAACTGCTAGTGTCAGGGCACAAAAAAGTGAGTCAAATGGATAAAACAGAGGTTACTGAGGGCTTATAAAACTTGCTATCAACAAGATCTAGGTGTGTTTACAGAACTGAGTAATTTAGTTAAAAAAGTAATTAAGAGGGGCGCCTGGGTGGCTCAGTGGGTTAAAGCCTCTGCCTTCGGTTCAGGTCATGATCCCAGGGTCCTGGGATAGAGCCCCATATCAGGCTCCCTGCTCTGCGAGGAGCCTGCTTCCCTTCCTCTCTCTGCCTGCCTCTCTGCCTACTTATGATCTCTGTGTGTCCAGAAAAAAAACAAAAAAAACAAAAACAAACTTAAAAAAAACAAAGGAACTATAAAACCCCTAGAAGAAAACGTAGGGGAAAAGACCCTTGACATTGGTCTTATCACCCCTTTTTTAGGGATGACACAGGGCACAAAAGCAAAAATTAAGTGGGACTGGACTGCATCAAACTAAAAAGCTTCTATACAGCAAAATAAACAATCAACAAGAGGAAAAGACAGTTTTTCTTATAGAAGAAAACATTTGCAAATCATCTATTTGAGAAACTAATATCCAAGATGTATAAGGAACTCATATAATTCAAAAGCAAAAACCCATCAACCTGATTAAAAAAAGGGCAGAGGAGCTTACTAGGCACTTTGTAAACAAGATGCACAAATGGCCAACAGGTATATGAAAAGAGGCCAAACACCACTAATCATCAGAGAAATGTAAACTAGTTCTGGTTCCATATCCAAAAGGAATGAAATCAGGATCTTGAAGGGGTTTCTGCAGTTCATGTTCAGTGCAACATTACTCACAACAGCCGAGATCAAGACACAACTAAGTATCTCTCAATAGATGAATGAAGATCACACACACACACACACACACACACGAAACAGAGTATTATTCAGCCACAAGAGAAAAGGAAAACCTGCAGTAAGAACTACACAGATGGACCATGAAAGCATTATGCTAAATGAAGTAAGTCAGACAAAGACAGACAAATACCATGGAATCTCCTTCGTATGTGTAATCTAAAAACGGCCAAACTTCCAGAAACAGAGAGTAGAATGATGATTGCCAGAAGCTGGTGGTGGGGAAAAGAAAGATGCTGGTCACAGGGTACAAACCCCCAGTTATCAGATGTGTAAGTCCTGGGATCTACTGCACAGCATGGTGACCGAAGTTACTAACACTGTATTAAACACTTGAAAGCTGTTGAGACAGTAAATCTTAAATGTTCTCACCATCCCAAAATATCAAACAAAACAAAAGGTAACTATGTGAGGTGATAGAGGTGTTCGCTAGCTCTACTATGGTAATCATTTTGCAATGTATTCGTGTATCAAATCATCATGTTGGATGCCTTAAATTTATACAAAGTTATATATCAGTTTTATCTCAATAAAGCTGGTAAAAATAAAGAGATATTTAAATTTTTTTCACACTTGGTCTCCAAAATCATCAATGTCCTTTAACTAATAGCACTTCTAAATTTGAATCAGCTACATTTTAAGAACTCAAGTGACGAATGGCTAGTTTTAGACAGCACAAATCTAAAAACGGCAATAAGCAGTGAAGACACCTACCTCTAACTTCCAAAGCCCATTCTAGAAAAAGTAGTGGGAGGAACAAAACAAACAAAACAACAGCACCACTATGACTGCAAAGAATTGCCGTCCTTAGGAAAAAGCCGTTTATGGCTGGAGTTAGACATAAAGACACTGAACGTATATATACAGGAGATATTAGTGAGAAGGAACCATGAATTTCAGAGGGTACCAACAGGGAGGGCATATATGGTCTGGGGCAAGTCATTTATTTTTGAATATGCCTACTATTCTCTAAAGAATGGAAGCCAATCTCAGAGGCTAACAGAGGCTTGGTTGTGATGTACCAAGGACTCAGTATTTATACTCTAAAGAAGTGTTGTTATAATCTTATTAGCCCCATGGCTAATACAATACTTAATATTTAATTACTATAGTATATATTACGAATGCATTATGAATATTCACTTAAACATTTAATATTTAAATATAATACAAGAAAATATAATGCAATATTTTAAATATTCTATTATATTCTATTTGTGTACATATACACACAAGTAACCAACACATGCCTATTAGGCCATATTCTGTAATATATAAAATGTAAAAAATCAACTTCTAACTGGTTTCTGTCTATTTCCTACAGTCAGGTCAGGCTATTTTCATGGACTTTATTTGTGAGCAAGGGAGAGTGTTGTGGGAAGAGGGTTGCCTTTCACAGGCAATCCTATATGGCAAAAGGATCCCTGAAACGCTGGATTAATAGAGATCCGACAATAGTATGATACAGTCTTTCCAAAGCCAGGGAACCACATACAAGTTACATAACCTCACTGTGACTTAGGTGGCTCATCCATAAAGGTAAAGGACAGACCAGATTCATTAACATATTTTTCAAGATTCCTTTCACTTCCAACAGTCCACATGAGGTTCTCTGGTTTTAACAGGTTAAATAAAAACCGTGTCTAATTTGTTTAGAAAAATAAATGAAAACCTTAACTTTGCATAATTTGCCTTCATAGAATCATGACAAGACTGGTTGAGGGATATATAACACTAAAAGGAGAAGCAATTTCATTTTTCTATTATAGCAGTAAAAACCTTTCAGTAAACAAAGGATATGCTTTTCTCCATTTGTCCTCAAAAAGACTTAGATACAGCATGCATGAAGTCTACAGCAGAGACAGTGGCTATCAGCATATTTTAATTACATTTACTTTCCATAAATTGAATTCCGGAGTTGCATAAATGGACAATTTCTTTATAGCTCTCCCTGATAAATAGGGTGACCATACAATTTACCATACAAACTGAGACACTTCTGAAAGTAAAAAGGGGACATTATATATAATTATACCAAGAATACAAGCATAAACCAAGACTACGCTATGTAAACCAAGACATGTGTTTACCCTACCGTTTGAGAATTATAACTAACATCAGTCTACGGCCATACCACCCTGAACGCGCCCGATCTCGTCTGATCTCGGAAGCTAAGCAGGGTCGGGCCTGGTTAGTACTTGGATGGGAGAATTATAACTAACATCAGCCTACCCAACTTAACAAAAGTAAACACTAGGGGCTCAAAAAATTTAGATGTTATTCTTGTGCTTCCTTTAACTCAAAGATCTGTACTGTATTATAGTAAGACTGGAATAGGATGAGATTCTCTGGTTCAATTGTTTGATGCTCTTATTTAAAGATGGAAAAGCCAACACAGGCCAGGAACGAAAAAGCTGGATCGAGATAGAGCAAAAACAATAAGCTGGCTAAAAAAATCAGCAATGTCAAAATGTTTTAAAATAAGCCTATAAAGGAATTCCAGTGATTGATATAAAGTACAATGAGCCACCAGGGAAATTAAAGACCACAGATTTCATGGTATCAGAAGAGAACTGTACTCACAAACACAGAATATGCCCAGCTGAATGGCAGCTTGTGAAAATAAGACTAGAGGGATCCCATTTAAATTTCAACCAGGCTGAGTCACAGTTTAATGTAAGCTTCTTTGGAGAAAAAATGCCTCTTGCAATAGCAAGATAATGAGTCTTTCATTCGCAGATGAGAAATCTAAGAAAATTAAGGTTAAGGGTGTGGTTAGCATTTTCTCAAAGGATGCCTACTTCTACTTTCTAAAAAAAGTGCATTTGTTTGAACGGAGTATTTTTTCCAACTTTGTCAAACTGTAAATACGTTGTTATTAAGAAATGTCATTAATGTGTTTATACAAAACTTGTTTTTGAACGTGTTAGAGAAAAGTTTAAAAAAAAAAAAAAAGAGGAGGAAGGGACCTATTTATATCACTGAAAAGTGATCTATGTAGCCAAGCTTGTCTGCATTTGACAGAAAAACTACAAAGGCCCTGATAAGGATCTGTTCTAAGACTCCTGACTGCTATCAACCAAAATCCCTGGTAAAAGTTCTATCATAAAAGCCCAGGCAGCCCACTCTCTTGCTGATTATGGGGAACTTACTATGCCCTGTGCCTCTCTGGAGAGCTCAGCAGAGGGGACTCCAACCTCCTTGTGCAGACTGGAAGGAACTCTTGGGGACAGAGGTCCTTGACACACCAGCTCCAAGTCAGCAAAGGAGGCAGCCAGAAGAATTGACCTGTCCCAGTAGGTTGTGTGTGGGGGTCCCCTCCCTACTGGTGCATCCTCTGCTAGCTCTCATGTACTTTCAGTATTGCCGACCCTTTGACATCCCAAACCAACAAGTTCTACTACTCCCTCAAAATAATCAGAATGAAACCCTCCCCTCACTCCGGCTTGCCCTAGGAGAGTGGACTCTGGAGAAGGTTCGCTCCCAAAGGGCTTCTCGTGGGTCCCATCAGACTTCAACTGCAGCATCACTGACAACATATCAGGATAATCTGCTTAACAAAAGCATCTACCCCAGAGACCACACATTCTTAGAGTCAGAAACTGTCTCATTCAGTATGCATTTTTTTAAAGACTCATGCATTTTTCAATACACAATACTTAGCAGAATACCTGGATCCACATAAGGACTTTTGTCAGCTGAATGGTGAGCTAAACAGTTACAGTTTTTACCCTGTAACTCTTTGGCAAACAAGACCAAATCATGGTCAAGTGTAGACTTTGTCTATTTTATGGTTCCTATTCCTTTCTCAAACTCTTGATGGGGAAAATGACTACAGAATTATTCTTCAAAGCCTCCTGTAATCAGTTCTTTTGTGTCGTTGACATTTCCGTCCTTTAATTCAGCTTGCACACAACCATTATGCTGTTTCTCAGAATTATCTTATGGCTTTCCATTCCGTATTCTTTAGTGGATTACCATCACCTGTAGATCAAAATTCAAGTTCCTTGTCTAGAGAAGAAGGATTCTCCATTTGTGAACCACAAACTAACAATGACAACTGCCACGAAGTCTTCATCCTCAGAGCTCTTCCTGCACACACACCGTTTGAATTTTTCTTTGTTGACTCTCAGACTTGCCATTAAGAATGCCTGAAGTGGGGCGCCTGGGTGGTTCAGTGGTTAAGCCGCTGCCTTCGGCTCAGGTCATGATCTCAGGGTCCTGGGATCGAGTCCCGCATCGGGCTCTCTGCTCAGCAGGGAGCCTGCTTCCCTCTCTCTCTCTCTCTGCCTGCCTCTCTATCTACTTGTGATCTCTCTCTGTCAAATTAAAAAAAAAAAAATCATTAAAAAAAAAAAAAAAGAATGCCTGAAGCACTTTAATGTCAGGTACCCTGGTCAAGAGCAAGTCAAGGACAATGAGTGAGAGTTCATTCCCATAATAATGCAATGCTTTTTTGGTTGGCCCTGGACAAAGCTCTGAATTATTTTATTTTCAAGTCTGATTTTACTAGCAGTTCCATCTCTCCTCACAGATCTGTCCTGAGTACTAAAATATCCTTGATTAACTGGACTATAGGTTCAAGCCATATCAATGAGATCCCTGGGGATGAGACATCTTTTCCATACAAACAACACAACACTGTGATATATACAAAAATGTGGAAATGCCTTATTTTTCCTTCCCAAGTAAATACACCAAGGGATAGCCAGAGCTAATTTGCATGTGTTCACATTTCTCTGTATCAGGAAGTGAGTGCCAAGGAGAGTTGGATAGAATAAATAAACACACTAATGGATTTTTTTTTACATGATTTTATTCTATTAGCTCTGCTGAAAATTAAACTCTTTGAGGAGTCAGGAATATATTTATGAGTAAGTAAAATTACATAAAGTCACAGTTTGTATAAATAAGTACATGGATATTATAAATCTACTGGCGATAACTACAGTCTCTAACCCTCTCACATTGTCAGGATACGAAGATATTTCTAGGGAAAGGTATTCAACAAAGGTATTCCTTTTGAATTATTGGGGCCCTGAGAAATGGAAAAATCTTCTCCTTGTGCTTTGGAACAGCCAGACTACCTTACATGGCATCTTCAACACAGCCGTATTTAGTGTAAAGTTAAAAGTCATATTCAGAAACAATCAGCTATTTGGAAGTAGAGTTTGAAAGGCTATTATAATTTGCATTATACAAGCTTTGGCCACAGAAGCTAAATGACTGCTCAGTAGAGAATGAAAAAATTCCATTCTGCATTCTTGAACTTCCTGTTCAACACAGACCAGATACTTCTCACTCAAAGAACTCTCTAACATACATGTTTCCCTCTGGAAGCTGAATATTTGAAAAAGCACTAAGCAGTCATTCTTCTCAATTCTGTGGAAACTGGGACATGAACCTGTACCTACTTTCTTTAGTCGTTTTCACCTACTGAGCGAGGTGAGGAGACAGATAATTGTCCAAACTTTTCAGCGAACAGACTGACTTCAGTAAAAAATGCTTCGTTCGTGGATGATGAGTATTTCTGCACTGGCAGATCATTTCTTTTTTTTTTTTATTTTTTTTTTAATTTGTTTATTTACAGCATAACAGTGTTCATTGTTTTGGCATCACACCCAGTGCTCCATGCAGTACGTGCCCTCCCTATTACCCACCACCTGGTTCCTCAACCTCCCACCCCCCCACCCCTTCAAAACCCTCTGGTTGTTTTTCAGAGTCCATAGTCTCTTATGGTTCCTCTCCCCTTCCAGTTTCCCTCAACTCCCTCTCCTCTCCATCTCCCCATGTCCTCCATGTTATTTGTTATGCTCCACAAATAAGTGAGACCGTATGATACTTGACTCTCTCTGCTTGACTTATTTCACTCAGCATAATCTCTTCCAGTCCCGTCCATGTTGCTACAAAAGTTGGGTATTCATCCTTTCTGATGGAGGCATAATACTCCATTGTGTACACGGCAGATCATTTCTTAATAGCAATTATCCTCTCTTGCATCACTGGGATTCGTTTTTACACAACAATATTTCTTGCTTTGCTTCAACCATAAAACAAGTCTTCGCTGAATATTCTTGTCCAAAGTGATAATGAAACTCTTGGTTTCCATGTATAGATAGATTGGAGTTAGGTATTTGCAGTACTTTGAGTGCATTATTGTCCCAAAGTTTGGTGGTGTAAAACTCTCTTCATTTTTTATTGACCAGTTTACAACAGGTGGCTATCAGACTTGCTGTCGTGCAATCTTTAGGTTTTGCAATCTGGAGCTATATAAATAGTTTATGTTAATTATCCCCTTTCCACCTTCTGGGAGAATAGAGAACATTTTGATTGCAAATTCTGCACTTGGCCATTAACACTCTGGTTTCTAGATATGCATTCGACCATTTTATAATGCCAAATGAGAATGTTAAAACTGTTACTGCAGTGACATTAATTACTTAAAGCTTATTTTTTGCAATGTGAGTGTGTGTTACCTAATACATGTGCACAAAATAGCTGATCACCTCATCATCCTCCAGTTCACCTTAATGTTTTATATGCGATGCTATTAATTATTATTTTGTAAAATGTATTTCATATTCAAGAGCATCATAGTAAACTAAGTGTAATCTGGGGTAAAACATTTGTTCAATAATAATTTCCTCTTTCTGAAATACTTTATTTACATGAGTGCTTTAAAAAATCAGACTATTTAGGGCCAATTTTATAAGCATCTAAAATATCCAGTAGAAATGGATGAGGAGACAGAATTGAAATGTAATCAGTGTACTTTGAATTCAGATACTATTTCCTAATGCATTCCAAAAATCTTGATCCAATTGTTCGTACTGGAAATTACATAAATTCACATACAGGTTGAAGGGGAAAGGAGGAAAGGAGCTAGAATCACCTGACTTCTACCCTAGACATCTGGATTATAGTATGCCACGTGCCATCATGGACCAGCACGTTGACCATGGAATGCTAAGCAGAACTGCTCTGGGAGAGCAAACGGTCCTGGAAAACAGAATGACATTTTCTACTTCTGGCTACTAAGAGAGGACAAGAATGGAAAGAGAATACTATACAAATTCCATCTTCTCCTCTGATTTGAATGGGACATCTGAGATACTGACGCTCATCACCTACCACAAACAAGAATGTACTGCTATGTATACAATTCTCTTCTCCTAATCACTTAATTAACTACCACTGAAAATATACTGATCTGATATGTACATCCCCGTGATAAGCAGTAATATCCTTTTAGTTCTTCAGTCATGACTTAAACTATATGTAAATCATTTCTTACAAATATAGTTATTTTGGGGGCACCTGGGTGGGTCAGTCAGTTAAGCAGCGCCTTGGGCTCAGGCCATGATCCCAGCATCATGGGATGCTGTCGGGGGGCTTGCTTCTCCCTCTCTCTCTGCCTGCTGCTCTGCCTACTTGTGATCTATCTCTCTCACTATCAAATAAATAAATAAAATCTTAAAAAAAAAAGACAAATAGTTATTTTTACTATTGCGGACAATCACAGCCATAGATATAGGTATGCCCACATGTGTCTCACTAAGGGATTTGCAGAATAAGGAGAGATTTTTGAATCTACCATGCAATTTCAGGATATTCCATTCTACGTGTGTTTTTCTTACGGAAGTCCTCAAGAGTTCCCTTCTCCTGTCTGCAGTTTCTGCATCTTCGCAATGCAGTAATTCAAAATAGAACAGTCATTTTCGTGTAAGGTCAGCCTGTCTTCTGCAGAGGAGCATCATACCAAGCATATCTGCAATTCTCTGCATTAATAAGAAATTTTATCTGGCAAGTGAGTCATCCAACAGAGACTCCTGGTAAGCAGATAAACTTAACCCTTGTCCCGGGGCCTATAAAAGCACACCGCTCCTCTGGCAGGGATGGATTAGGTTGCCACAGCCGCTGAGGCAGTAAGCTTTTTATATCCGTAGCAACAGCTCCCGAGTCACTTCAGAGCACTGGGTGTATCTATTTTCTCTTGCTACACAGCACCATAAAGAAGATTGCTGGTCTCTAAGAAGAAGGAAAAACAGAGATGTGAATTTCTCTTTTGAAGGCTTCTCCAAAATGATGTAGGAAACAGCCTGCTGGTTCGCTCAATGTCCAGAATACTTTCCTTCTCTCTCCTTCCTTCCTTGTCTGATACTTCATTTGCACAGCATTTGTTTCAGAACCTGAGTATATAAGTAGTTACTCTGGTACTTGACAAGAAAGCAATGCTGGTGACATACTTAAAAACAAGAGGTGTTTTGTGAAGACATACTCAAATATAGCTGAATATGTCTACCTGCACACATGTGTTGCTTTCTAGAAATTCATAAAAATTATTAATTTAAGTTTACAACATTGCTTTGAGGTAGAGAGGCAGAGGCCAGAAGGTAGAGAAAGCTGGCCGATAAGTCCTATAAGGCCTCAGCTATCCAGCAGATGTTGGAAGTGAATGGCACTGCTTTCAGTATTATTTTGAGGAAGTTGGCAAGATTTATTCTTGTCAGGTTCACAATGTTAATGGCTTATGAGACAATCTCTAGGTGTTTCCATTTTTTAGCTCTCAACTTTTGCAAGTAACTTAGAAAAAGCAGCAAGATCTAGAAGATACCAATTAATAAAATGTAAAGAAGGCATTACATATACCATTTTTAATTACTCACCACACATACATATGTCCTCCCCTACCCTTAAAATGAAGAGAAAAGGGGTGCCTGGGTGGGTCAGTGGGTTAAAGCCTCTGCCTTTGGCTCAGGTCATGATCTCAGGGTCCTAAGCCCTGAATCAGGCTCTCTGCTCAGCAGGGAGTCTGCTTCTCCCACCCCCACTCCCCCGCCTCTCTGCCTACTTGTGATCTCTCTCTATCGAATAAATAAATAAAATTTTTTTAAAAATGAAGAGAAAAACTGAAAGTATAAATGACTGAATAATAGCTCCATGTACTGCCAAACCCCCCAAATTTTCCATTATTAATGGAACAAGAGCTGGAGCAGTAGAATGAGCCTCATTAAAGTAGATTACTTAGTATAATTTACCAACATTTGATAACAAGGATTTGCTTAAAGAGGATTCTTCCATATCCATGCACATTCACTCATTCGGTAAGTATCTGTGGAGTGCCCACTGTGGGCCAGGTGTTGTCGTAGGTCCTGGGAATGTTGCAGAGAATGGACATGTACAATTACCTGTCCACATGATATTTACATTTCTGTGAGTGGAGATGTAACATAAACAAACTTCCTAAATGTCAGATGGTGACAGATGTGATGGAGAAGGCCCAGCAGACAAGGGGATGAGGACTGCTGAGTCAAGGAAAGGGAGAGGAGGCAGGGTGAGGGGTGTTATTCAAAAAGGGAGGTCGTGGAAGGCCTCATGGATTTGAGCTGCGATTTCCTTAGAAAAACAATTATATTATCCCATTTTCTCCAAAGAAAAGTTAAAGGTAAAACAGAGAAGAGTTCTATATAAACGATTTACTAAAAAAAAGTTGACTCTTTTCTGCAGAGGCATGTTACAACATTTACTGTAGTCTGAGTTATTCTGTGGTTATATGTGCGTCTGTGTCCTCTATTGGACTGGAGGGTCAGTCAGGGCCATGAGCTCAGTCACCTAACCAAATATAACAACTGAGACAGTACCGTGCAAAAGTTTGTTAAAGCAATTGGAAGAAGATCCTCAGTAGCTTTGACAGTATATCTGAAGGGAGGAAGTCTGCTGTTGCAACTCTAGACTCTAACTACACCCCTCCATGAGTGTAAGGCACACAATGGCTATCACAGGGTTAGGGAAGTCAGAGCATGCCCCATTTTCTTGCTGCACCAAAGGCAAGGTGCAAACAACGGTTAGCTGGGTTGTGCAACTCACCTCCCTACTGGATTCCATTACTAAGCACACAGATACCATTCTCACCAGTTCCCTCGGAATAAGGAAAGTTGAAGGCATCCCCTGAGAAACACTTCAATATGTAAGGAGTCCTCCATTCATTTCAAGTGAAATAAGAATATGTCCAAAACAATGGTATGGTGAGTCCATGAACCTGGGATATAGTCTCTAACTCGTTTTAAATAAACACTGTCTAGGGGCACCTGGGTGGCTCAGTGGGTTAAGCCTCTGCCTATAGCTCAAGTCATGATCTCAGGGTCCTGGGATGGAGCCCCATGTCCGGCTCTCTGCTCGGCGGGGAGCCTGCTTCCCTGTCTCTCTCTCTCTCTGCCTGCCTCTCTGCCTACTTGTGATCTCTCTCTCTGTGTCAAATAAATAAATAAAATCTGAAAAAGAAAAGTCAAAATATCACATTTTTAAAAAATAAGTAAGTAAATAAATAAAACACTAATTCTAAAACCATAATACTCTATGAAATTTATTGTAAAATTTAAAAAGTACAATATATTTATATTGCATTTTGTGAAATACATAAAATTTAATCTTATAAAATAAACATAATTAACAAAATCACATATAAATTATATATCTTCTATAATTAACAAAATGTATGATATAAATATATGAATACATTATGTAAAATATATGACAGATGATAAGACCTAAAATATACAATAATATATGACTATGAATACTATAGCTGTTATATTTTTATTAAGGATTTTATGGAAGGCAATGAAGTGCTTTGCCTCATAACGTGCTGGTATAATTAGATTATTATTCTGATTTTGCAGAAAGACCACTCTCTTACACCATACACAAAAATAAATTCAAAACAGATGAAAGACCTAAATGTGACACAGAAAGCCACCAAAATCCTAGAGAACACAGGCAGCAACCTCTTTTGACCTTAGCCATACCGACTTCTTACTAGACATACTGTGGGACACAAGTAAAACAAAAGCAGAAATGAAACATTGGGACTTTATCAAGATAAAAAGCTTCTCCACAGTGAAGAAAACAATCAATTAAACTAAAAGGCAACCTACAGAATGGAAGAAGATATTTGCAAATGACATATGTGATAAAGGGTTAGTATTTATGAAGAACTTAAACTTAACACCCAAAAAACAAGTAATCCAGTTAAGAAATGGGCAAAAGACATGAACACATATTTTTCCCAAGAAGACATACAAATGGCTAACAGACACATGAAAAGATGCTCAATGTCACTCGTTGTCAGGGACATACAAATCAAAACTACAATGAGATACCACCTCATGCCCGTCAGAACGGCTAAAATTAACAAGTCAGGAAACAACAGATGTTGGAGAGGATGTGGAGAAAGGGGAACCCTCTTACACTGTTGGTGGGAATGCAAGCTGGTGCAGCCCCTTTGGAAAAACAGTATGGAGTTTCCTCAAAAAGTTAAAAATAGAATTACCCTATGACCCAGCAATTGTGCTACTAGGTATTTACCCAAAGGATACGAAACAGATCCAAAGGGGCACATGCACCCCAATGTTTCTAATGTCTACAGCAGCATTGTCAACAATAGCCGAACTACGGAGAGAGCACAAATGTCCATCAGCTGATGAATGGAAAAAGAAGATGGGTGGGGTGTGTGTGTGTGTGTGTGTGTGTGTGTGTGTGTGTGTGTGTGTGTGTGTAATACAACGGAATTTTACTCCACCATCAAAGAATAAAATTTTGCCATTTGCAACATGGGTAGAGCTAAAGTGTATTATGCTAAGTGAAATAAGTCAGTCTGAGAAAGACAAATACCATATGATTTCACTCGTATGTAGAATTTAAGAAACAAAAGAGATGAATATAGGGGAAGGAAGTTAAAAAAAAAGAGAGAGAAGAGGCAAACCATAAAAGACTCTTCTTAACTACAGGAAACAAACTGAGGAATGCTGGAGGGGAGGTGGGCCTTGGGGGGGAGGGGTGTTAAACAGATAATGGGCATTAAGAAGGGGATTTGGTATGATGGGCACTGGGTGTTATATTTAAATGATGAATCATTAAATTTTATACCTGAAACTAATATTATATATTAACTAACTAAAATTTATTTTTTTTATTTTTTTTTTTTATTTGACAGATAGAGATCACAAGTAGGCAGAGAGGAAGGCAGAGAGAGAGGAGGAAGCAGACTCCCTGCTGAGCAGACAGCCTGACGCCAGGCTCGATCTCAGGACCCTGGGATCATGACCTGAGCTGAAAGCAGAGGCTTTAACCCACTGAGCCACCCAGGCGCCCCATAACTAACTAGAATTTAAAGAAAAACTTGAACAAAGAAACCACAATGCACTGGAAGCAACTCTTTCAATAATAAACATATTTACTATCACAATTGGTAGGCACAACTGGAAAGATAAATCATCTAAACACATGTTGCAGGAAAATTAATAGGATATCAAGAATGCTAATAAGAAGATCCCTTCAGGGCGCCTGGGTGGCTCAGTCAGGAGGGGTGCCTGAGTGGCTCAGTCACTTAAGTGGCTGCCTTCAGCTCAGCCCCACATTGGGCTCCCTGCTCCACAGGAAGTCTGCTTCTCTCTCTCTCTCCCACTCCCCCTACTTCTGTTCCCTCTCTAGCTGTGTCTCTCTCTGCCAAATAAATAAATAAAATCTTTTTAAGGAAAAAATCCCTTCAAAGAAGAAATGAGTTAAGGTTTGCCATGAAGCCCTCTGGATTTTGCATTAATATTACCAAAAATACATTTATTTATTGAACAAATATTTATTGAATAAATAACTAGGAGGCAATAAAGATTTTAGGCAGATATGCAGTTAATACCTAAGATAGGAGTTTTAGTAAGAGAACAGAGTGAAAGATGTCAAACAGAAGGTAACAAAATAACCCAAGTGAGAAATAACCTAGTTTCAGTAAGACTGGAAAGAGAAAGTGGCAAAAGGGATACCTACAGAATTAAAGGAGCTGTGACCAACTGGTAAGGGACAGGGTAGAAAAACAGAAGGCGACTCTCAGGTTTCTGCCCGGTGGAGGATGGTAGTGCCAGTGCATGGGACAGAAAATAAAGAGAAAATAGGATTCTGTGAGAAGGATGAAGAATTTTCTTTTAGATACTGAAATGAAGTTCTTCTGGCTTTCCCGTCAGAACTCACAAATATCCTCGGCATTCTGGATGACTGTATAAAGGAGGAAGTTAACAGCACAGAAGTGGGAGAAAATATCCCTCTGGGAAGGGACTGGTGAAAACGAAGGTGGTGATGGAGACCAAGGTAGAGAGGCAGTACAGGAAGGAGCAGGGTTCCTCCTTCTGGAGCCAACCCTGAGAAAATGCTATCGAATGCCAGTTCTCTTCGATTAAATCCAACCCTTCTCTGATGTCCTGGGAAACCAGGCAGTTTGAGGACCTAGGCTGTTATCACAGTTTAAGGATCATCAAGTTTCCAGCAAAGATTTTCAAGCAGGCATAGTTTTCACATGAAGCAGCTGCCAAAATATGCAATAGAGACTCAAAAGTTGAGACTTTTTGAGGAAACACTTTAAAGGTCAAAAAGTTCATAGAAAGGTATTTGGATTTGCCTAAGTGCTAAGAAGTACTTGCCTTTTTATTCTGTTACACTGAGTCTTATCACAAGAAGATCACACCACCTGATTGACAGAGTATACTGGAAACAGTGAGCATCTTTTTTTTTTCCCCCAAGTAAGTCTCTTTTTTTCTTTTTAATTAATTTATTTATTTTCAGTGTAACAGTATTCATTGTTTTTGCACCACACCCAGTGCTCCATGCAATACGTGCCCTCCCTATTATTCACCACCTGGTTCCCCAACCCCCCACCCACCGTCCCTTCAAAACCCTCAGGTTGTTTTTCAGAGTCCATAGTCTCTCATGGTTCATCTCCCCTTCCAATTTCCCTCAACTCCCTTCTCCTCTCCATCTCCCCATGTCCTCCATGTTATTTGTTATGCTCCACAAATAAGTGAGACCATATGATACTTGACTCTCTCTGCTTGACTTATTTCGCTCAGCATAATCTCTTCCAGTCCCATCCATGTTGCTACAAAAGTTGGGTATTCATCCTTTCTGATGGAGGCATAATACTCCATCGTGTATATGGACCACATCTTCCTTATCCATTCGTCCGTTGAAGGACATCTTGGTTCTTTCCCAGTTTGGCAACCGTGGCCATTGCTGCTATAAACATTGGGGTACAGATGGCCCTTCTTTTCACTACATCTGTATCTTTGGGGTAAATACCCAGCAGTACAATTGCAGGGTCATAGGGAAGCTCTATTTTTAATTTCTTCAGGAATCTCCACACTGTTCTCCAAATTGGCTGCACCAACTTGCATTCCCACCAACAGTGGAAGAGGGTTCCCGTTTCTCCACATCCTCTCCAACACGTTGTTTCCTGTCTTGCTAATTTTGGCCATTCTAACTGGTGTAAGGTGATATCTCAATGTGGTTTTAATTTGAATCTCCCTGATGGCTAGTGATGATGAGCATTTTTTCATGTGTCTGATAGCCATTTGTATGTCTTCATTGGAGAAGAGTCTTCTTCTGTTCATATCTTCTGCCCATTTTTTGATCTGATTATCTGTTTTGTGTGTGTTGAGTTTGAGGAGTTCTTTATAGATCCTGGATATCAACCTTTTGTCTGTACTGTCATTTGCAAATATCTTCTCCCATTCCATGGGTTGCCTTTTTGTTTTGTTGACTGTTTCCTTTGCTATGCAGAAGCTTTTGATCTTGATGAAGTCCCAAAAGTTCATTTTTGCTTTTGTTTCCTTTGCCTTTGGAGACATATCCTGAAGCTGTTTCAAAAAATTGAAGCAGAAGGAAGGCTTCCAGACTCTTTTTATGAAGCCAGCATTACCCTGATCCCCAAACCAGGCAAAGACCCTACCAAAAAAGAGAATTTCAGACCAGTATCACTGATGAATATGGATGCTAAGATTCTCAACAAGAGCCTAGCAAACAGGATCCAGCAGCACATTAAAAAGATTATCCACCGTGACCAGGTGGGATTCATCCCTGGGTTACAAGGATGGTTCAACATTTACAAATCAATCAATGTGATAGAACAAATTAATAAGAGAAGAGAGAAGAACCACATGGTCCTCTCAATTGATGCAGAAAAAGCATTTGACAAAATCCAGCATCCGTTCCTGATGAAAACGCTTCAAAGTATAGGGATAGAGGGAACATTCCTGAACTTCATAAAATCTATCTAAAAGACCCACAGCAAGTATCATCCTCAATGGGAAAAAGCTTGCAGCCTTCCCGTTGAGATCAGGAACACGACAAGGATGCCCACTCTCACCACTCTTGTTCAACATAGTATTAGAAGTCCTCGCAACGGCAATCAGACCACAAAGAGAAATAAAAGGTATCCAAATTGGCAATGAAGAAGTCAAACTCTCTCTCTTCGCAGATGACATGATTCTTTATATGGAAAACCCCAAAGACTCTACCCCCAAACTACTAGAACTTATACAGCAATTCAGTAACGTGGCAGGATACAAAGTCAATGTACAGAAATCAGTGGCTTTCTTATACACTAACAATGAAAATACAGAAAGGGAAATTAGAGAATCATTTCCATTTACTATAGCACCAAGAACCATAAGATACCTGGGAATAAACCTAACCAAAGAGGAAAAGGATCTGTACTCGAGGAACTACAGAACACTCATGAAAGAAACTGAAGAAGACACAAAAAGATGGAAGACTGTTCCATGCTCTTGGATCAGAAGAATAAACATTGTTAAAGTGTCTATACTGCCTAGAGCAATCTATACTTTTTTTTAAAAAAATATTTATTTATTTGACAGAGATCACAAGTAGGCAGAGAGGCAGGCAGAGAGAGAGGAGGAAGCAGGCTCCCAGCCAAGCAGAGAGCCCAACGCGGGGCTCAATCCCAGGACCCTGGGACCATGACCTGAGCTGAAGGCAGAGGCTTTAACCAGCTGAGCCACCCAGGCGCCCCGAGCAATCTATACTTTTAATACCATTCCGATCAAAATTCCACCAGTATTTTTCAAAGAGCTGGAGCAAATAATCCTAAAATTTGTAAGGAATCAGAAGAGACCCCGAATTGCTAAGGAAATGTTGAAAAACAAAAACGAAACTGGCGGCATCACGTTACCTGATTTCAAGCTTTACTACAAAGCTGTGGTCACCAAGACAGCGTGGTACTGGCATAAAAACAGACACATAAACCAGTGGAACAGAGTAGAGAATCCAGATATGGACCCTCAACTCTATGGTCAAATAATCTTCGACAAAACAGGAAAAAATATACAGTGGAAAAAAGACAGTCTCTTCAATAAATGGTGCTGGGAAAACTGGACAGCGATATGTAGGAGAATGAAACTCAACTATTCTCTTACACCGTACTCAAAGACTCAACCATTCTCTTACACCGTACTCAAAGATAAACTCGAAATGGATAAAAGACCTCAACGTGAGACAGGAATCCATCAGAATCCTAGAGAACATAGGCAGTAACCTCCTCGATATCAGCCACAGCAACTTCTTTCAAGATATGTCTCCAAGTAAGCCTCTTATTTTGGAATAATTCCAGACTTAGTGAAAAGTCACCAAGATAGTACAGGGATTATACCCTTCACCCAGGCTTGACCAGTACTAACATCGTCTGTAACCATGATACACACTTATTCCACACAAGACTGACACCAACATACTGTCAGAGGATTTCTTCTCCCTCCTGTGGTTTTTGGTCACGCCACTTCAGAGAATGAAGAGGGAGACCAGGCAGAGTGGTGGGTAGCAGAGCAAGGTTTTCTGAATGACAGGGAAGCTGTACAAAGCTCCCAAAGAAGGAGGGGACCCGAGAGGGTGGCTACAGGAGTTTCTAAATCTAGGGGGTTTTATGGGCTTGTTAGCGGGCTTTTTTAATCTGATTAACCCTCCATGTGCCTGTCATCTAATCAGGTTTTTGCCACGGAGGGCTCCTTCCAGGATGGTGTAAAATTCTTTTAAGGGTGGATTCCCCTTAGGACCGGGGCCCCTTCCCTGACTACGTACCTTCCAACTAACCTTCACAAATACTACTAGTAACTAAACTCTAGGCTTTGTTCCCATTTTGCCAGTTTTCCGCTAATGCCCTGTTCCAGTTCAGAGACAAATCAGAACAACCCCTGCATTTAGTTTTCATGTCTCTTTCATCTCCTCAGGTCTGTGACAGTTTTTTGATCTTTTCTTATCTGTCGTGACCCTGAAAACACTGGTCAGGTATTCAGGAGAATATTCAATTTGACTTTCTTTGATTTCATTTCAAAGATGAAACTCGGATTATGGGTTTTAGGGAAGAACTTCTCAAGTGCCCTTAGCACCCTTGGTGTTATCGAGAGGGGCATGGGTTATCAGCAAGGATTTTCGCTGACATTGTTTGATTACCTGATTAAGGTGGTATCTGCCAAGTCTCTCTACTGTGAAGTTAGTTGTCATCCCTTTCCAGAATACACTCTGACACACACAACAGATGTATTAAATTCTACTTTTGAGGAGACTGGAATCTTGCCGAATACATGGGTCCATCAGAGAAGACGGTACTGAGGACACCAGAGACCCTTGGAAGATATTTCTCAGAGCACTATCATGGTTCCTCCCACAACACTGTGAGTCAGAGCTCATTACAGTGATATGAGTAATCATTCTAATCAGATACAGTCTTAATTATCCTCTGCAAGTGAGAAGCAACAGATATTTAGTATGAACATACAACAAAGCCATTAGTCCATTACAAAACAGTAACGTACACCTAACCCAACATTGATAATCTGTGGACATAAATATTCTAAAATTCACAGCATTTGCAGATGTCTAAACATAATGTATCTATCTGAGAGATACCATGTAGGAATTAAATAGAAAGACTATCTAATATTCCTCACCTAATCTCAATAGTCAAGAACTCTAATTCAGACATAATGCATAGAAACTATTCTGATACATACAAGTCACAATCCAATCCAATATCTGCTCAGGCTATTGAAATAATTTTAAAAAACTTAGTATGTAATGATCCCATAGTCTTTACATAGTATTTAATTGTAATTATTGATATTTGTGTGTATAAAATTTAGGCATTTACTCTTATTCATATAGCACTGTTTCAGCATCCTACATTATTTGATTGAAAAATTGATTAAGAAAATAATATGGTACAAGGGGGATAAAATGTATTAAAGTTTCAGCAAATAAAACTAGTATGCATTTAAATCTATACAACCAACAGTGTGCAATTGACAATTTTTTGCCCAATATTGCAATTTTCTGCCCAAATTTTGTCTAACGTTAAATCTGTGTTTAAAACCTCAGAGACTACCTCTAGTGGGGAATGCCCTTCCTGGGGGGCAGCGGGTGACCGGAGCAATACCCTGACCCTTGCGTGCACAGGTCTGCAGGAGCACAGCAGCTGCCCCCTGCAGTGGCGCGCTCACGGCCACCCACGAGTACTACCAGGGCCGCCTGGGCTCCACTGACAGTAACCGCTCCTGCAGAAGTGCGGAGTACGCCGGGGAAGCCATCCCTCGCCACCTGGCTCTCCCCAAGGCCGACCCAGGTCCCTGGTGGGCAAGCTTCTTCGGGAAGTCTGCTCTCCCATTCAGGGCTCCAGTGTTGGAGTCCCCACAACGCTTGGAGTCTCCTCAGGCTCCAGCGGCAGGATCACCTGTGACTTGGCTCTGGAAGCCATGAGGAAGCAGCCTGGTGGCCGGCCTGGCAAAGCCAACACGGGAAACCAACCATCCTGAGTGGCCACCGCCGGGATTCGGGAGGCACTGGTCATATGAGAGCACCTCCCCGCCTCGCCCCTCCCTTTCCTGTAGACTAGGCAGGCTGCCCCAAGCAGAAGCAGTTGGGTTCTCTCATATCAAAATAGCAAAACACCAAAAAGGAGGTTGAGAGGATCCCAGTCTTCACCATCCAAGCCACAAGCAAATCTTCCCCCACCCTGGAACCGCGTGCCTTGCACCAAGTGGAAAAGAAACTCCAAGCAGCCGATAAATAAATAAATAAATAAATAAATAAATAAATAAAACAAAAAATAAAATCTCAGAGACTGAAATAGTGAATTCTATCATCATATAATAGTAGGAAATATTCCAAATTGTATTTTATAAGGCCTGTTATTCTCAGGGCCTTATCATCTACATTTGTTTCTGCTGCTTCCTAAACCACACGCATCTTACATTTTTAGAAAGTTGGAGCAACAGCTCTTAATGTTTTCTACTGAATTCAAAAGTTTAGATCTCACGTATGCGTCACGAAATCAGAAAATATACGTGCTCTCTGAAGAACCAGTCGTATCAGACGGCGTACTGATAATGTGTTATTCATGACTCAGTTACGGATAAATAATGTGGTAACATGAAAGCAAAGCATTAAAAAGTCACATGTATGGGTGAACCCTTTTGCAAAAGAATAAAAGTTGAGGGTGAACAGGTTTAAAATAGATAAGTAAATAAATAAATGTAGTGATTTAGGGAAATTTTAGAAAATTAATCTCGTGTTCTGGATAGTAAGCTCCTTTAGGATAAGGACAGACTAACTCAAATTCTATAAAGTTCTAAGATGTCACATAGTACAGTTTCTTAACATATTAAATATTACTTACCTCATAATTAACATTTTAAAGTATATGTTAGCAAAGCAAAATCTTACTAAGAAATATAGACACTTTGATGACAAAATCATGTTTATAATTTATAATAGTAAGTAGAAAAACAGAAACGTATGATAATTTGATAGGACAATAGGTGGAGAAGTATAAAAGATTTTCCTATATAACTGAGTGCATTTTAAGTAGAAATTGTGAACAGCCCTCATTCTCATGATGATCTTACTTGGGGTAGGAGCATCTTTTATTATTTTCCTAGCTAATTTTTCTAATTTCGTTTTTCTCTTGTGTGACATTAAATCAAATGAAACACTGTACTTCCAGATTAAATGTCAAGTTGAGTGGAAGTTCACAGATACTCTATTTCATCAGATTTACTGTAACCTGAAAGTTGTATTAATGAGACCACGCGGTTTTCATTGTGAGACATGGAGCCATCCGTTTATCCAACAGACGCTTTTTAGAACACCGAACTAATCATACTGCTGTCCACCTTAAAACTCTTCAAACTCCCTGCCATTTGTTCACTGAAGAGCTATCCATCTCCCTGAGTAGCAAGTATCTATCCCAGAACGCTCTTCTTCCCTCTGCCATGCAACCCCTGTTTATGATGTCTCAGCCTTCTCTAAGAAGCCTTTCCCCTACCCGCGTTGTGTTCGACTCTCCTGTGCATTCCCATAGTGCACAACACACACTCAACAGTCACAAAGCCCCTCTTACACACAAGGTGCTGCTGTTCAGGCGTGAATAAGACAGATCTGTCCTAGCTTTGTGGGCTAGATGGTCAGGCTGGGAAGAAAGGCTTCCAGCAAACAATTAGAAATAACCACCACAAGTACTGGAAGTGTTCGGAGTGCCCTGGAGGAGAACAAAGGGGGTACAGACACATAAAGAGGCAGAAACTAACCTGGAGGAATGGAAAAGAGAGGGCTTCCTTAACAACCTCACCTATTTTGCCATTGTGGGACAGGCAAAGAGAGGGAAAAAATTTGAAAAATATTCAAATGATGGGCAAAAAAAATCTAGGTAGAGGAGACAACACCTTAAGGCAGAGAACGAGAGGGACTAGGTTATCTTTTCTGAACAAAGAGAAAAAGTAGTGCCAGATGAGCCTGGAGAATGTGTTGAGCCTAAACCATGCCAGAGGCCCGAGGCAGCCGTGGAAGTGCACTGCTGCTCTTCCCCCAGAAAGAACTCGCTAGGGCTGTGAGGGGGGCAGCTGACTGTCATGGCCCCGTGGTAACTCCAGGATGCAGCACAGTGAGCCACCAAGGCCACAACCTTCCCTGAGAGCTTCCCGCCATGACTAACCACAATGTGGGGAGGAGGGTCTGGTCCTTTGTGCTCAGAGCGGGATTGCTCTAAAAGGTCTTGATTCTGTCTTCCCTGTGGGATTATCCAAGATCTTACCAGACTGGTTTCCCAGATGATATACACACCTAATGCCTGATTGCCCTCTTCCCTCAGTTTGAGGCTCTCTGTATTTCAGGGTTAAGTTTGAGACAGGATTATTTATTTTCAGACTTAATGACCAAATATTGTATTACAGATACAGATACTACCAATTTGACATATATAATTGCATTCCCAGCTTTCAATAATTTCAGTGTTGATCCCAGGAAAACTGAAACACCATTGCTTTTCTAAGAAACTCAAAATCAGCTATGTCTGGATGAAGCAGATAACTCTCAATGGGCTGTGTTCTGTTTTTGTTAAACAAATATTTAATTACAGCAATTTATTGCTGGAAACAGCACAATACATTTGGTATTGTTCAAGCTAAACAGAGATGGGAAATGTTCACTCAATTTCTTCTGTTCAGTTTGTACAATGTGCTACTTGTCAATTAGGATAATAAACGAGGCTTGTCTTCAAAGACAGAAACGTGGCAGACTCTTCTCTGAGTTCAAGTGGATCACATTTTGCTTATGTAAGAGTTTGTAACGATGACTCATGGGCCAAATATAGGCCACATTTGCTTGTTTTGCCCTCATAATATTTAAACACACATATAAAAAGAAAACATACACAGGTCTTCATGGAAATGATGAGTGAGAGATGAAAAGTTGCTACTCATTTTAGGCCAAGAGTGAGCTGCCAGTTTCAGTAACTTTACATAAGGTCCACTTTACCCATTTTGTGACTTCACCACTATAAGGTATTTCAATCTCTGACCTCTGATTTAAGTGCACACATTAACACTTTGGCAGCTAAGAACACATTTATCCAATATACAGGAAAGATATGACAGCCAAAACATTGGCACAAGAGTAACCACTTCAGAGGAGTAAAAACTTTAAACAGGGTCTTTGACATCCTCAGTACTAAGACTCTTAACCACTAAAAAGGTAGGTATCTTACCTGTAGGTGTTTTTCTTCTATCTTTTTTTGGAGAAGTTCAAGACACTTGGTGAAGTCGGTATGGTCTTGGTCAGGTGTTGAAATAATCTCACATCCCTATGTGTTTAAAGTAAGAGAAAAGGTAAGAATACATAATGATGTCAGCCTATGATGAACAAGATCAAACACTATAAAAACTGAAGACAAGGTATCAATAGATATAGTCTATTATGCCTACATTATACCCCGATCATTAGTACCATTATCTTTTTTATTTCACATAAGAAGACATTTCAAAAATGGTGTTAGAATATCACAATAATGGTCTGATTATGACAATCATTTTATTCAACAAAAGTGCAGATTTATACTACATTAATGGTCTTTAAGAATCACTGCTGTGATGACATTAGAGATTAACATAAGGACTCTGGTACAAGTATTATAAAATATATTCACAGTAAAACTACCTGAAGTTAAAGTGAAACTTTTTCTTTTTCCTTTTTTTTTTTTTAAAGACTTTATTTATTTATTTGACAGACAGAGATCACAAGTAGGCAGAGAGGCAGGTGGGCCGGTGGGAGGCCAGGCTCCTTGCTGAGCAGAGAGCTTGAAGCGGGGCTCGATTCCAGGACTCTGAGATCATGACCTGAGCCTAAGGCAGAGGCTTTAACTCACGGAGACACCTAGGCGCCCCAAAATGAAACTATTTCTAAAAAATAAATGTGAATTTAAGCAGACCTCCTAAGTTTACTTACATGAATGGAAAAATTTGTGGAACTAATGATAAAACTACATTTTAAGTAAAATCAACTCAGCTCTTCTATGAAATTCCTTTACAGCACTTTTCTTACCCAAAGTAAAAAGAAGCATGAAGAGCTACACCTGCATAAATATGTCTCTTGGATTACCTTTTGGACATAATGAAGTGAATTTATATGGTCTTTGCCTCTTCTATACCAGATACCTGAGAGTTAGTGGAAACCAGGAATATATTTATGACTATGCAGCCACAACAGTGCCAGCTTGTGGGCACTCCTGGACTTAGATAGCTAGAGAAACAGTATTTCTGAAATGACACTTTATCCTCCACTGTCTTGCAAAGGCAAAGGCATGTACAACCAGAACGCGGGACTTGAGACTTCTTAATTCCCAAATGTAACAATTCGTGGTCTCTCATAAACAGCTGAGTAAGGGGAAGTTAAATATAATCCAGTATATAAAGTTGCCATTCAAAGAGTTTTCAAGGATACAAAACACCCATACTGTCTCCTAAATTATTCCAAGAACTGTTCTCAGTAGATTTAACGGTACTTCTTTAACTTCAAGGTCTCTGTAAATGTGTCAAGCTCAACCCGGGCTTCATTCATTTATGACTACCGTCCTACAAGGTGGTGATCAATGAAAAAATTAATTTCTCATCATTCAGAAATATACTATGCCCTAAAAGATATATGTCATTTTTACAAAATTGTTGACACGTACTTTTCTGACCCTCAGAGTACACTGAAATTTACTATAATCACCAAGCAAGGACATAAAGAAGTTGATTCATCTCAGGTTAACACACACTTAGAAGAAAGATATAAGCATATGCCAGAAACTGCAGGGAAATTGTCAGGGCTGAGGAGATTAAATTGTCACCACCACCCCCCCACAAAAAAATCATTATACTGAAAGTTCGCTGAGGACAGGAATTATGTTTCATGCATTACTATTTCTAGTGCATGGCACCAGTCTTCTATCTGGTAAGTATTCAATAAATGTTTAACTGTTATTATTGAGGAATAAAAACTATGTTGGCAAACGGGTAAGATAGCATGGTATCTTACTACTAATTACTGCATTTTTAACAATGGGAAATCACTTTTGTATTTTTAGGCTGACAATATAAATAATAGCTCCAGCAAAAGGAAACAAAATGAGAAAGTCAAATAGAAATAGTGATAATACAACAGATGATTAACAGACCATTATGTTCACAGTTATCGTCACAGAATCAGCACAGATCCACAGGAAAAATTACAGTGAATGAGAACCCAAGAAATAATCTAGTCCCACTATAATATTTTGTAGATTAAGAAAATCAAAGTGAGAAATTTAAATTGATTTGCTAAGCCATGGACAGGTGGGTGCAACATTGTCACATCTAGAAATCCTTATGATTTAGATCTAGGATCTAAGGATCTAGGAATCCTTTACTCTTAATGATGTGGAAATAAATACCTAGACACCTGATGCAAAAAGGTCAGATAACATCTCCAGAGTTGGTACCGTGAGAATGGTATCACAAGTAACGCGATGAGCTCTTCCAAAACATATGAGCAAGGCTTTACCTCATCAATTTAAGACAAACACACATAAGAGTTTAAGTCAGGACATGGGAACAGATTACCAGAACTGAAAAATGCAGACCATATCTAAACCAAGAACTTCTAGAAATTCTGAGGTGTTTATCAGCCATCCATAGCTTCTTGGAATTGTCATTTCAAATGATTCTAATCTCATCACAGACTGAGAAGGAATTCCCTGTGCAAACAGCCCCAACAGCCCTCACAGGGCAGCTTAAAACACCTAGAAAGGAGACTGGCAAAACAAAGCATTAGCCAAAGTGCAATACCAGGCCTTTGGCCAACTGAAGATGTTTTTACTGTTTTCTGGGTTTTATGATAACATACTAAAATCTAAAAGAGGGGAAATATAAAGCCAAAGAGAAACTATCAAAATCCTGCAGACAAGGTAAAATGCAGAAATGCTCTAAAGTAGCAAGTGATGCTCATCTATTATATATTAATATCTATTTAGAATTATTTTTGATATAGAGTAAGACTCCATTTGTTAGAGTCAGAAGCCCTGGGTACTGTGAAGAATTCTGTGAAGAATTACTGTGGATTAGATGTTTAAAAAACAAAACAAAAACTCACACTGATCTAAGATTTAGCAGATATAAAAGCTAGGAAATTTGGAGTATATCACTTTCTAATAAATGGTTTTTAATATTAGCTTTCTAACAGATATATGTATATTTAAGAATACACAGAAACCTTCCAAAGTATAAACTACAAAACTCCTTAAAACACATTTAACATTTAACATATCACTGTTCAAGTGGAAACTTTTGTTTCAACTACTACTGTCTTCGATTTTCCTTAGTTGCTTGGAATATATTTTTTAGGATACAAATTATTATTTTATGAGCCAGCAGGTGGCTCCAATCTCATTCTATGCACTTGCCTCATGAAGTTTTTGTCATTATACAAATAGATATTTAAATAGCTCAATTCTAATAATAAGTTCCCTTTATGGACACACCACTTTTTCAAGCTGGATTATTATTTAATATTGAATTTTTAATAATTTTGTTTTATACTAGAATTCAAAAGGAAAAGATTTGGATTGATGTCACAAATTTTAGTCTGTGTAAATATCAAGGCTATTCTAATTTTGTTCTAACCTAAAAGGAGTCTTCTGAAGATGAGGAACCATAATGCCCAACCTATGTCCTCCAAACCATAACCAAACATAAAAGGAAAAGCAAGGAACACTAAGTTCAAACTAGTTTAAAAATCCCGTTCCAGTGTGTCGAACTGACCACAGATTTCCTCATCAGGTCTTTCTCATTCCATGAATCAAAATCAGAAAAAGACACATGAAATGTTAATTATAAATAAATTCCCAGAGGCCCAGTCAACTACTTTTTAGAGGCTTACTAGATGTTTATTCCTTTATTAAACTGTACTGTGTACAGAGGAAGTAGGAATCTACCAAATACCAATGGCCCAGTGGTAAATAAAAACATGAATATCATAATTAGTAAACATGTAAAACAGAAATATGTGTGTGTCTGAGTGTGGGAAAGACAGCCAGATAAGGGGAGGCTCCTTTTCTTCCTCTTTCCATACTAAGAAACTCCCAGTCATACTTCATCACTATCCAGTAAATACCTGAAAGGAAGTCAGTCTTCTATTCATCCCTAAGTTGCTCCTTTCTTTTTGATGGGTAGTGGGGACAGTGTGGGCATGTGAAATACCATTTTGGTTTCGGGGCTGAGCTACACTCTAAAGGAAAGCCAACTGCAATACAGTGCAATGAGACACTCGGAAAATGAGCGATTAGCTTCTCCTCCATAGAGGTATAATGAACATCAAAAAACTGCACTGTTGAGAATCATATCATAAAAGAAAATATGAATTAAGAAAATGAAATGGTTTATAATATCAAGGAAATACCATGAGTTCATATTAAAATAACAAACAGGTGCCTTAAGGTCCAGGAAATCAAAATTTAAAAACAGATATAAAAGGTGCATAAAGATGTAGAAAAGTTACAAATAAGGTAAACTAATCCTATGGTCAACATGATAAATTAGCAGACTGGAGGAGATTGAAGACAAAAAAGAAGCAAACTTACTAAAGTTAACAGAAGTAGAACTTTACAACACACAAGGGAGTGCGCTCAGAGAGCAAATGAACCAAAGTGGAACAAATCACATAGACACATACACTGGCAAAAACAGCCATCTAGCAAAATCCTTGTCTGCTAGTTTGGGAATGCATGATCTCCAGTCAGGAAGGGAAGACTCAATGTTCCTGGAGTATTGGGAAACTAACATCGGCATCGCAGTTGCTAGGACGATACCAAGGCATGTCAAGCACTCAACAGAAGTTTGATGGATAGAAGAATGATGGATAGATTAAAAGCATCTCTCTCCTCATGGCAGTAATGGTATGCTTCTCTAAAATATACACAGGGATAAGCCTTAGACAACGAGTCTAACACAGAAAAGCAGCGTTGTCATTATTTTTTCAAAGGTATTATGCTACTGCTGCCATAAGAAAATCATGTAACACTTTTGTTTTAGGGCAGGACTAATAAAGATTCTTAAAATGGCGACGAATATTAGTGTTTCATATGCAATTAAACAAATTAAAATCTAACAATGTTATCAAAGTTAACATCCAATGAGGGAACGAGAACCACCAATGTACATAGAGGCTAACAAACGAAGCACTATGAAGTACTACATAAATAATTCAGAATATCTTTGAATGAGTTTTAATTCATTTCTTAAGACCAAAGACAAGGAATCAAACTGACATCAAGGAACTAATAAAAATTTAGCAAAAGAGTTTTCAGAATATGCCCTAGAATGGCAATAGCTCACTTCATTTTCTAGTACCGCTAGCATCTATGGTTACAGCACACACAAAAATGTATGTAGTATGTGCAACGCATGATCCTAATCACAGCAGAATCACAAATCATCTAAAACAGAGACGTTTAGGGATGCCTAAGTGGCTCAGGGTTACGTGTCTGACTCTTGATTAGTCACGAAATCAGGGTCATGATCTCAAGGTCATAAGATTTAGCCCCACATCGGGCTCCACACTAGGCATGGAGCATGTTTGAAATTCCCCTCTCCATGTGCCCCTGCCCTTATCCCGATTCTTCACTGACTTATTTAAAAAAAAAAAAAAAAAAAAAAAGTAGGTTTATGTTCAGTGTGGCATACTTACATTTTTAAAAAAGAAAAAATGTTTAAACAACAAGGGTTATGCTAAATGCTTAGATTAACCAATTAAATGTATTATGTTAGCCAATTTCATTATTTTATAAACTATTAATAGCCTACCTTGAGTATTAAAATATTTTATTCAAATGACCAAATAATTTTATTATTATGTAACTTGTTATATCTACTTAACTACTATTAAAGTATTAACCAAGCTATGAGCTCTAAGCCATAAGCCTCATGAAGGTGCGCACTGTGCCCTCTGTTTGCTACTGCATCCCCAGTACCAGAACCCAACATAGTAAATGGCAAGTAGGAAACATTTAGTAATGAATCAAGTCTCTTATAAAGACCTGAGATCAATCATCACTTAGACGAGGATGAGCAGAGTTTTCTGCAAAGGAGCAGATAGGAGCTCTTTCAGGCTGTGCAGGCCATGGGGCCCGTGTCCCAACTATTCACGCTGCCTTTGTGTCATAAAAGCATCTACAGGTAATAGAGAAATAACTAGGAATATGCGTTCCAATAAAACTGAAATTTGGAGGTCAGAGAATTGTCACATGCCATAAAACATTATTCTTCTTTAGATTTTTTTCCACCAAACATTTAAAAATGTAAAAACACTTCTTAGCTTGCCAGTTATAGAAAAGCACAATGGGGCAGATCTCGCCTATGGGCTGGAGTTTACCAACCGATCCCTGACCCATGCCACAATAAGTTTTTGTGATTACAACTAAACCCTATACATATGTGAGAAATTCAATAGAAGGGAAAAGATTCAGCCCTTTATTTATTTTTTAAAAGATTTTATTTATTCATTTGACAGACAGAGATCACAAGTAGGCAGAGAGGCAGGCAGAGAGAGAGAGAGAGGAAGTAGGCTCACCACTGAGCAGAGAGCCCGATGCGGGGCTCTCTCTTTGACCTGAGTCAAAGGCAGAGAATTTAACCCACTGAGCCACCCAGGCACCCCGATTCAGCCCTTTAAAGGAACCTCCCTACACCTTGTTTTCCTCGTCTGTAACGGAACTAATCTGCCAACTAAAACTGAGACAGAGGTTCCACGAGCTAGTGCCCATAAGGCTCCAGGCCCAGTGATGAACGCTGCAGATGCTCATCTCGGCACCCCCGAAGATTCTCTAGAAACATCAGAGGCTACAGTCAGACCACCTCATATCAAAGATTACTAGGGTAAGCAACATATTGTTAATATTCTCCCAAGAACTGTGTGTGCTGCTAACTGAACTATTTTTGAATTTAGTGACAACTCAAAGAAATTATTACAAGGCAATGAGTGTCAACCTAACTGCCAAAACCAATGGAGAAGTCTTTAGATTGTCATTGTCGATGACTTAATCTACCATCTGCCAATAACTTAACTAATATAAGCTAATGAGTTTTTACATTTAGCACACACAAAACCTATCAGGATATATTATGCTGACTCCTCTAAAACTCTTTAATGGGAAAGAAAACAGATCCTTTTGAAAAAAATTACAGTACCATATCAGTTGTTATTTCATACACTATATCCACAGAGAGACTGGGCCTCATTAAAACTAGAGGCAAGGAGTTAAGTCTGGTGAAAGCATTCCCAAATCTGCTATTAGCTTACTCACTTTAGGTGAAGTCATTTGGTGCCCATCCATCTACCCAGGACAAGAAAGGACTTGTGCAAATTACCCTGAAGAGATTTTATGGGGCTCTGAGACTTCTACTGTAACTTTATGGGCTGAGTTTATAAGGTTAAGAATTCAGAAGTGTTATTTCCTCCTAGGTACCACATGCACACCGATTCTGAATATTTATTTGGATGGCTTGCATATAGCCTCTCACGTCGCATAATTAAATGCAATACGTATGTAGCTATAAAATCGAAGATGCTTTTCAATAACCTAAGATTTTTTCCTAACAAAATGTAACCTAATTCTTTGGAAAATCAGAGAATTTTAAAACTATGTTAAAATTAGAATCTTAACATTGTAATCTGCTGATAATTAACTGTCTTCCTCATTAAATTAATAACATCTATAACTACTATTTGAGTACATCTTTTGTTACAGGAGATTTTAGTCGCTTTACAAGAGTTATGTTCTTGCATCCCCACAATACCCTTATAAGGTAAATGTCATCATCACATTTAAGATACGCAGACTCAAGTTTGGAGAGATTAAATAACTTGCCCAAGATCACACAACTGCTGAGGCCATTCTATGTGATTGGAAGCCCATACTGTTAACTAACCATACTTTGTACTCAACCCTGTTTAATTAAACTTTGGGTATTTTGGCAGACTGAAGCAGAAAAATGCCTTTATAATTTTTTCTGAACCTTGATTTAGTTGGTTTTCTCCAGTTTTAAGTACCTGAAAATCCTTTAGCTCTTCAAAGACATGACTCCTGCCTGACCCCATGCTGTTTCCATAGTAGCCCAGGGTATAAAAACCTGAGTGCGGCAAATGGGCACTGAATGCTTAGCTATTTGCTCTCCTTTTTTTTGCTTTCCTAACTTACAATATTATCACAATATTTATCATTATATTCATGAAAATTCTGCTATTTAAACTTACCATTATGCTCAATAGCTCAGTCTATAAGTGTTTCTTTTGGCTTATTTTTCTTAGAATTAGAGAAAATGAAATTACCAGGAAAATTGTTTACGATCTTTGATATATGGTGACGGGTGCTTTCGAGGAAAGATGAAAAATTCCGTATTCCCACTAGTAGTAGAGGAGGGTAAAGAGTTTCTTAAAATATAACAGTAAGGAAAATAACTCATCATGAATTTCTTACTGTGAATTAATTTAATTGCTATACTTGCTTCTTAATAAGCAAAGAAATCACTTTCACTAAGAGAAAGAGGACATCATTGGAAAGCAAGGAAGAGAAAGGTAAGATAATTCTGGAGTGTGAAGCAGGCATGAAATGGGAAGTGGTTTATCAGATTGAGGACTGAGCGGTGAAGAACAGTTTGAAAGAAATGGACATTTCTGGAAGTGGAAATAGGTGTCAATCAACAGGGTATAAGAGAGGAGGCAAAAAGCTATCAAAGATTACCTTTCAAGTTGGCTCAGAAAACAAAATAATATACTATTCCATCATATTAAAATATTTTTTCTATTTTCTTTTTATTATGTTATGTTAGTCACCATACAGTACATCATTAGTTTTTGATACAGTGTTCCAGGATTCATTGTTTGCATATAACACCCAGTGCTCCATGCAAAAGGTGCCCTGCTTAATACCCATCACCTGGCTAACCCATCCCCCCCACTCCCCTGCCCTTGGAAACCCTCAGTTTGTTTCCGGAGTCCACAGTCTCTCATTGCCCAATGCTCAAAGATAAAGAGTTTTATTGAGTATTAAAATTCTAGCTCTCACACACTTTATTTTTTATTTTCCTCTACTTAATGGTAAAGTTGCCTTTCTTATTGTACGTAAGCATGATATACACTTAAAAATATTTTGGGGAGACATATTAAAGAGCCTTCTAAAATTTGAATATGTTAAAATATTTAATAATGAGTTTCCATAATCATTCATTAAACTGAACTGGCCGGGTGCCTGGGTGGCTCAGTGGGTTGAAGCCTCTGTCTTTGGCTCAGGTCATGATCTCAGGGACCTGGGATTGAGCCCCACATTGGGCTCTCTGCTCAGTGGGGAGCCTGCTTCTCCCTCTCTCTCTCTTCCTGCCTCTCTGCCTACTTGTGATCTCTGTCAAATAAATAAATAAATAATCTTAAAAAATAAATAAATAAATAAACTGAACTGGCTAGAATTCTAACAAGAAACTGCCTGTCAGATTAAGAGTATAGCAGGTATAATGCAGAATGACATATACTCCAGATAATCAAAGATAAAGATCCAAAATTAGCCCAAAGTAGTTCTTAAGTTTAGTTAGACAAAGCCAACTGGAATCTAATGATCTATGTTTCTGATATAGGTATGAAAATGGTCTTTTACTCTATAGAAATGTAATCACAAAATAACCATTTCCCACTTTCCTCTTTATTGTATAAAGCATACTACAGTAGATTGCTCCTTCCATTTTATGCACCAAACTTCTAAAAACAGTTTACTTTTAAACTAAAAAGATTTTTTTTATCATCAAATGACAGCCTACAAATAATGATTTCTTCAGCAAGAATGTCACATGATTAAACTCTTAAAAACCCCAAGTAACAGGTTGCCTGATAAAATTTAGTGTTCTCCTTCTGGTTTTCTAGATCACGCATAAAAGAAAAGAATAAATGCAATTTAACCTTGCTGCAATTCTCCATCCAATCCCAAACATAAAGAGACATTCTCATCTAGTGCAATCTTCACTGCCCTGGGTGTTATAAGATAACCTTTCCTTTCAACACAGCATTGAATGAAAACTATAGCTTTCCAAACAAGAAAGTCACCACTTCCATTAGTGGAAGTCAAAAGTCTTTTTAGAACAACATGGGGTCTTAAATGATGGCTTTTTTCCTAAAAGCAGAGCCAGAGTTCTTTTGGAAGAGAGTGCCCAAAGGTGTTAATATAGCAGGCTTCAGACTGTTATCCTAAAAAAGCTTTGCCTACAAGGTTGGCCCTTGGCTCACAACTAAGAACTTGAATGTTAAATAGTTCCCTTATACTATAAAGAAAAAAAAAAAAAATTTTTTTTTCTTTAAAAGCTAATAGTGGCCTATTGTGCCTAAACTGTTTATTCAATATGGTTACGCTGAGCAACTGCTTGTTTTCTTCCTGCGAGTCTGGAATTTTGATACACACAATGCAGAGGGTGTGGGTGCCCTACATATGGATGCCCCCAGTAATATTTTGGGGACTGAGCTTCCCTGGTGAAAATACTCCCACTTATTGTCACAATTTGATTAAGCACATCTGTGTGATTCCACTTGGAAAGAACTCTTGGAACTAATGATTGGTTTTCTCTAGACTTTGTCCCCATGTGCCTTTCCCTTCACTGATTCTACTTTGTATCCTTTTGGTATAATAAATCACAGGCATGATTAGTATCAAAAAGACGAGAAAAAACAAGCATTGGTGAGGATGTAGAGAAAAGGGAGCCCTCCCAGCACTATTGGTAGTAATGTAAATTGGTGCAGCCTCTGTGGAAAACAGAAGTTCCTCAAAGAATTAAAAAACAACCACCACGTAATCCAGTAATTCCACTTCTATTTACCCAAAGAAAACAAAAATACTAATTTGAAAAGAGATGTGCACCTCTATGTTAACTGCAGCACTATTCACAATAGCTGAGGTGTGGAAGCAACCTAAGTGTTCATGGATACAGGAATGAATAAAGAAGATGTGGTATATATACACAACAGAATGTTATTCAGCCATAATAATCTTGCCATTCATGACAATATGGATGGATATAAAGGGTATCGTGCTAAGTGAAATAAACAAGACAAAGGCAAATAATCATGTGATTTTACTTACATACAAAATCTATAAAGCAAAGGAACAAAAAAACAGAGAAAGTCATACACACAGAGAACAAACTAGTAGTTGCCAGAGGATGGGGAGGGGGGATGAGCAAAATAGGTGAACGGGATTAGTGGCACAAACTTATCCAGTTATAAAAGAAATAAATCATGGAAATGGAAAGTACAGCACAGAGGCTATGGTCAATAATACTAGTAACTTTGTATGCTAATAGATGGTAACTACACTTTCAGTGAGCACTGCATGGTGATGGAATTGTCAAATCACTATGTTGTACACCTGGAACCAATGTATTTCTATCAATTATACTTCAATTAAAGAAAAAAATCACAGCCAAGAGTATGACTATATGCTAAGTCTGTGACAGTCAGTCCTCCTAGTGAAGCACGGACTTGGGGATGGTCATGGAAATCCTTGAAACAAAGAGCTTAAGAGATTCTTCCTCAATTAGGACGTTTGAGTACACTTCTGTTTATAATGTTCCTGGACACATCCAGATCCTGGTGTGGACGTTGTTCCTTCACAGCCACTCTGAATATGCTAAGGAAAAAAGGAGCCTCTGCCAGGGCTCCCTGCCAAGTCTCCTCAAAACTGGAAAGTGAGGAGGGGCACGGGCAGGCAGCCAGCACCGAAGGTAGCCTAGGTGAGTACTATTGCCCAATTACTTAAAACTAAGTAGAAGCACATTGAGATACCACCTGACACCAGTTAGAATGGCCAAAATTAGCAAGACAGGAAACAACGTGTGTTGGAGAGGATGTGGAGAAAGGGGAACCCTCTTACACTGTTGGTGGGAATGCAAGTTGGTGCAGCCACTTTGGAGAACAGTGTGGAGATTCCTGAAGAAATTAAGAATAGAGCTTCCCTATGGCCCTGCAATTGCACTGCTGGGTATTTACCCCAAAGATACAGATGTAGTGAAAAGAAGGGCCATCTGTACCCCAATGTTTATTGCAGCAATGGCCACGGTCGCCAAACTGTGGAAAGAACCAAGATGCCCTTCAACGGATGAATGGATAAGGAAGATGTGGTCCATATACACAATGGAGTATTATGCCTCCATCAGAAAGGATGAATACCCAACTTTTGTAGCAACATGGACGGGACTGGAAGAGATGATGCTGAGCGAAATAAGTCAAGCAGAGAGAGTCAAGTATCATATGGTCTCACTTATTTGTGGAACATAACAAATAACATGGAGGACATGGGGAGATGGAGAGGAGAGGGAGTTGAGGGAAACTGGAAGGGGAGATGAACCATGAGAGACTATGGACTCTGAAAAACAACCAGAGGGTTTTGAAGGGGCGGGGGGGGTGGGGTGGGGGGGGTTGGGGTGGGAGGTTGAGGAACCAGGTGGTGGGTAATAGGGAGGGCACGTACTGCATGAAGCACTGAGTGTGATGCCAAAACTATGAACACTGTTATGCTGTAAATAAACAACAACAACAAAAACAAACAAACAAAAAAAACTAAGTAGAAGTAGAAAAGGGAAATTAAATGCCACACACAGTAAAGGAGGTCACAGAACTTCTGAGTACCTGATCCTGATCCTCACTTTGCTTTGAGAAAATTCCCTCCTTTCCACTAGAGGATTATTGCAGAGCCTAAGAAAAAATGTGGATTCCTGGGCCAGAATGCTTGTTTAGATCCCACTTAACCACTTAATAGCTGTGTAAGCTTGGGCAAGTTGTATAATATCTTTGTGCTTTCCATGATCTCCATAAAGTGTGGAGAATAGTTTTGACCTAATGGGGTTTGCTGCAAAGATACATGAATTTATAATTAAAAGTACGTACAAAATATTTGGCATGTTGGAAGCACTTTAAAATCATTGTTGTCTAATACTGTTATTTTCAAGGTTGGGGTGATTATTTTTTCCTATCAACTTTCAAAGGTAGAAGGAACCTGAAACAATGAAACAGGATTAGAACCATCCAAATACATTTTGACTTATCTGGTAACCAATGTGCATCACGTGTTGTAGGTAGTCAAACTCACTGAGAAATAGGAAGGAAAACAAAATTACATTTTTGGCAGCCTTCCTTAAAATGGTATTTTCCATGAAGAATTTCCAAAAGGGGCATACAGAATGTCAAATTCCACAAATCCATTTGGTCACAGAAATCTTTTTTTGTATCAGCTATGGTGTGGCACCAGAGGTTTGCTGATTACAGTAGCAGGATTACATACCTGCTTCTGTGATGAGAAGCCACTTCCTACTAGGGATACCAGGATGAATGATCATAGACCTCAGGCTGCAGAAGATCACGGATTAACAGACACCAAAGAAGAAAATTATGAAAAAATTCTATCAAACTCAGCAAGAAAAGTACAAAGGAAGGAGTCCCAACAGATATAGGTGGGGAGCAGAGCAAGGGAATGTGATGAGTAGGGGTGTCCCATGAGCCACACAAAGGAGTGAAAGAGACAGAGTAACAGAGGCCCTAGAGAACACAGAGTAGGATTAGGGGAGTTGGGCAGTCAGGCTGAGGTCATTTGTGAGGCACTCAGGAGTTCTTAAAAATGTAAAGTGCATAGACTTCCCCTTTTTAAATGCCTAAAATATGTTAAACAAACTCAAACAAAACAGGTTTTGAAAAATGTAGACCATTTAAAATAAAGTCAATTTGAAAGGACTATGATTGAGGCAAGCATAAGAATTAAGGTGTATTGGAGAGATCCTTCCACTTAATGTCCCCTGCCTGTCTCATCATTCTTCTGGGGAGATGCTAATAAGGATGAGCCAACCAGTTAAACAATATAAAGTGAGGAACCTGTCACTCAGTTATCAATGGAAACTGCCTGTCTATAATTCCCTTAACAGAGGTTTATATCTCAACATATGTTAATTAGTCTTAATGCGCAAGCCTAAGAATTTACTACACTCCGGGGGTTTTTGTTTTATTTTTTAAAGAAATATACCAGTCAATGGAGTTGAGCTTTATACAGTCATATAGTCTCCTCTGTATGGTATAATAGTCAAACTGGCTAACATTTTACAATTTCTAACAGCCCAGTTTGCCATTTTCTTTAAATTAATTGGACCACATCTAAAAGTTGTTGGCACGTGGCCAAATAGAAGTAGAAAAGAGATACAGCTAGGAGGAGGAAATAATAAGATTCATGACCTTCCACAGATTAATAGAGATGTTTTTAACTGGAGATTAAAAATATCTCTGGAGATTCTATGAAATTTAAATAGAATTGAACCTGAGGCATTATCAAACTCAAAAGGATATTTTCAGTAATTTTTATTCTGATTTATTAAATCTAGGTCCATAAATTGTACACTTACGGAAATAAATGGGTTGAAATCTTTTTAAAAGCAGTATTACTGAGAATAGTATTTTTTTAAAAGCTCTTATGTAAACAATTTTAGACAGTAAAAAAATAATACTACCACCTAAGAACTTTTAGAGTACTTCTACATGTCTAACATTACATGATCATTATTACAAGTGTATGAGAAAGCCAGGGCTGATTTAATTTCATGTGCCTTAGTAAGACTTCATACATGCAAGCTAGCAACTCCAAAAATAATTCGTACAGTTAGCCCAGGAAGTCATGACATTACTATTTATAAAAATCCACAAACTACAATACACTCTACTAATAGCCAAGACTCAGTGGTATCTGACGTCTTCACCTGAGTACCATACCTAGCTCTACCTGCCACCCCCACTGTTTGAGAATCAATGTCCTCATCTTTAAATTTGGATTAATACAAAAGCATTTCTTGATTAACATTTACAGTCCATTTTGAAAAATCAGACGTTCTATTCAAATGTCAACCAGAAGCCAATTTCCCATTTTTCTGACAGGTGAAAGTAAAATCTGAACCCAAAACCTCAGTCTCCAAAGACGTAACAGAAACATTTAAAGAAGTAACAGTCATTAAGATGAGATGTAAAATGATGAGCAACTTTTTATTGCATATAATATTCCTACTATCTTATAGTTATGAAAAGGAGCATAGGTTAAAAACATTAAGGGTTAAAAACCCTTGTCTTTCAAGGGTAGTCTTCAAAAATTTGGGTACAGTCAAACCAGTGTTAGAGACGAGAAAACCTCACTGAAAACACTGATTTAGTATAAGATATTCTTCAATAATTCATCTATTTGATTAAAAAAAATTATCTTTCCAATTCTGAAAAAGCTATAATGAAAGACAAGGAGAGTAATATGCCTGGATCTCTATTTCTACTCCTGAACTTACAGTGCTAGAACTACCTGGTAGCCTAGAATGATCTTGCTATGGCTTTAATAGAAAATTGGTGCTTTGGCATCAACCCAACCTTTCTGCTAGTCTCATTCATCATTTATACCAGGGGTCACTGTATGTTTCAGTCAAGTCTTGCTTTTGCAACTTCAGTTCTACCAGGGTCTTTGGCCCACACCATGTTCTAGTATTTTTTTGACCACTGTTGTGACACATTATTGTGTTATTCCAGAACTTGAAAGGATTAACAAAGAAGGTAAAATCAGAACTTAGATCAAGAGTCCTTTTCCTGACTTAAAATAAGAGTCATTTTCACCTTACGGTCTAGCACAAGGCCTTCTGTTTATAGTAACACTTTCTGGAATGCCAAAACACTCATCTGTAGCACAAAGGAAGACATTCATAGGCTACCTACACCCTTGCTAATTTTCTATTACCAAATAACCTTGGTTCTCCAATGTTCTGTCTTGGCTCAATCCTGTGTCCTATAAACAGCGCTTGTCTAATTTAATAACTTACGAGTTTGGGCATTCTTAGTCTGGCCCAACCACTGCCACCCCAGCACTGAGGGTGGAAGGGAAGGGCATGATGGAAATGTGGAGGCACAATGTCGGGGCACACTGACTGTCAACCCGTTGGTGGTGACACTGGCATTCATTCCCCGGGATGCTAAATACCTTGTGCAAGCAACTTGCCCAACAGGCCAGATATAGTGTGTTGACAGGCAGTAGTGGTGGCTGAGTCCCAGCTCTAACAAACTTCTTCTTAATAGAAGTCATGGATATTGACCCAAGAGCTGTCTCTGACCAGATCTACCATTTGCTTTTGAGTCATTTAAACTTTATGGACCTTAGCTTTTTCATCAGAAAACTGGGCTACATAACATTGTTTAATTTTGTATTGTATTTAAATTATTGTACATTTCATCATTATATTTATCAAATATTTTCATCTATCCTACACACCTACATTTTTGGAAAAACCTTGTTATTTTGTGGCTCTTTACGGCACTTAAAATACAGCTACGAGTCCCTTAATCTCCTAAATATAAAGGAAACATGTTGGAAACCACCCCCCCCCCAATATCTAGTCAAGACTCCATAGACCACATGTCAATCAAAGCATATCAGGAGTTCCATGATATAACAGTTTCTTCAAAAGTTCTCAGGTGGGGCCCCTGGGTGGCTTAGTGGGTTAAAGCCTCTGTCTTTGGCTCAGGTCATGATCCCAGGGTCCTGGGATCAAGCCCCACATTGGGCTCTCTGCTCAGCAGGGAGCTTGCTTCCTCCTCCTCTCTCTTTCTCTCTCTGCCTGCCTCTTTGCCTACTTGTGATCTGACTGTCAAATAAATAAATAAAATAAAAAGTTCTCAGGAAACTAAAATAAATGTGGGTAATTTAGATTGGGTAATTAAGAAGGCTGAAATATATGATTCTAGACTTGAATCAAGGAATAGTGACTCAGAGAGTAATACATAAACAAACAAAAATATCAGGGGAAAATCTATAAGAGACATTCTTCATTCAGAGCTAGTATCATGAGCCACGCTGGGAAGAACTGAGACACAGAGGCAAAAGGAGAAACGCAAATATCTTCCAGCACTATCTGAAAAGGAAAGCTTTATGAAATAAATTAAGAAAGGCATAGCATATGCATTTCTATGGACCATATGGAATTAAGTGGTGGACTTAACTCTCCCTACCTGTCTAAAACCCAAAGGAATAAATAAATAAGACCTATGAACATAAAGACTAGTGGTTGGGTTGTGGGTATGCATATGAAGAGTCAAAGAAGGAACACTAATAGCTAATGTTTTCTTCTTCCTTCTTACATATCACTAAAGACCAGGAATCTATTATGACATCCTTAAAACATCTTTCTCACTGCCTAACACTGAACAAAGTCAGTCAGATGGCGTGGTAGCCAGCCTCCAAGATGGCTACCAAAGATTCCTGCCATCTGGCATTGACAACCTTGTGCAGTCTGATCCCACACTGTACCAGCGTTGGTCTGTGTGACTAGCAGCATCTGCCAGAAGACATACTAAGATGGTGTATCACTGCTGAAATTAGGTCACAAGAAAGACAGCTACTTCAGTCTTGCATGCATGTCCTTCTCGCTCCCTTCTCCCCTCCCTCTCTGGATAGCAAGTTGCCATGTTGTGAGCAGCCCAATGGCATAGAACTGATGCTTCCAGTCACTAACCATGGAGAAATAACAGCCAGTGAGACCAACTGGCAATGACATGATCCATCTTGGAAGAGAATTCTGTAGCTGCAGTGCAACCTTGAGATGACTGAAAAACCGAGCTCCACTCTAACCTCAGGAGAAACCTTGAGCCAGAAGCACCTAGTTAATTGACTTCCATATTCCTTACCTGGAGAAAGTGTGTGAGATAAAAATTGTTTGCCATTTCAAACTGCTAAAATTTAGTATAATTTATTCCACAACAATAGATAACTAATGCAGATGGCAAGATCTGGGATATAAAATATTCTGTTTAAAAGCCAGCGAATCAGGGCACCTGGGTGGCTCAGGTCATGATCCCAGGGTCCTGGGATCGAGCCCCACATCGGGCTCTCTGCTCAGCGGGGAGCCTGCTTCCTCCTCTCTCTCTCTCTCTGCCTGCCTCTCTGCCTACTTGTGATCTCTATCTATCAAATAAATAAAATCTTAAAAAAAAAAAAAGCCAGAGAATCAAATACTCAAATACTCTAATACTCTATATTTTAGTGTTCTCAGAAATTAGGCAGGCAAACCAATTTAAAGTTTTGTATAGTCAGCTGTGCTGGGTGGCTCAGTCGGTTAAGCATCTGACTTAGCTGAGGTCATGATCTCAGGGTCCTGGGATGGAGCCCCATGAGGAATCTCCTTGTTCCTTTCTCTCTCCCTCTGCCCCTCCCAGCGCTCATGCTCATGCACGCTCTCTCTCAATAAGTAAAATCTTAAAAATAAAAAAATTAAATTAAATTTAAAAAGAAATGAAGTTTTATATTATCATGCAAGCTTGGGTTTTTCCTTTAGGTCAAAGACTACTGGGGAAAAATTGTGTGAATAAATGTTGGCTGCAAAACCCACTTTATAATTTTAAGAAACTTCAGCATTTTAAACTCCTTCTTTATTCGACTTTCTTCACTACAGTCCCAGTTTCAGCTTCACTGAAAACCCAGAGCAGGTAGAAGGGAAAAAAAAGTATTTGAAAGCAGAGATCACCTTCTTTCATTTGTAAAAGAGCAGCTTGAAGACTACCTAAATTGGAGATAATGGTTTCTATGAATTGTCTGAAATGCAGCATTAACTTGTTGTCATTAGCATTATTATTAAAACTGTAGCTAAACACTCACTATGTGTTATATAGGGCACATTAGCTATATAAAATACATCATTGGTGGCCTCTGGGAACAGATCAGAAAAGTTCAAAGCTGTGAGTTCCCACTGATACTTGAAAAAAACTGGATTACACTATATCAATTTATAACTACGCAATGTAGGATTTATTAGATGAGCTAATCTTACTTTAACAACTATACCTTAATAAATAAAAATTAGCTTTGAGGTTAAAGAAATTGAAGCAGAAGTTGTAAGAGAAATTCATCAAATTGTACTTAACCCCAAATTTTCCTTTATCCTTGACCTCATTTCACTGATTTCAGAAATTAAGGAGCTGGCTTCCCCTCACTTTCTGTTATTTCCCCCTCCTGGATAGGAATGATCAGATTGACACTTGCAGTTCTAGCAAGCAGCAGCATTTAAGAAAAGGGGAGAAAAGACATCTGGCCAGATCTTCAACTTGTTTCTAAGTCGGCTTGTTCCTCCCTCTCCTGCTGTTTCTTCTGCTTCTGAAAATATGATTAATATCTTTGAATTTATAAAACTCTGCATTGTAAGCAAGGCTGAGGGCTTTCCAACCCAAAGAGGTTGAGGTATGGAGTTAATGAGAAGTGAGGCTGTGGGGAATGAACAGAAAGATGCCAATGTTAAAGTAATTGAGCATGAATATCAAACACTGACTTGGGAACAGTCTTCATTTGCTGATGGAGAATCTGATCAGCTGGTGGGCAGAGAGAACATGCCCAGATCTGCATTCGCTGCCAGCCCCAGAATTTCCAAATCATAACAGCCTATGCATTAGAAACTTGGAATCTCTGTGTCGTCATTTAGAATCATGTCTTCCTTTTATTCCTTCCTTTCCTCCTTCTCTCCTTTCTTTTCTTCCCATGAAAGTTTCACTCCCTTTCTTCTTTCAGAATTTATCTCACTCATCCCCATGCCTTATAAAGAATTAAAATTGTTATCTCAGTAACTGCAGTTTTTTACAAGTGTGTGCGATTTGCTAATACCAGTTCAGAAGAATACAGATGATGGTGTTGTGGCTGAACTGCTGAGCTATAATTTTTATCTAAAAAACTCTGCATTGTCCTCTAAAACCAGTGAAAGCTTAAATTGTTAATTACTGTAATACACTCCTATGTGTCTTCTATCATTCTTAATTGGATCATATATGCATTCTTTGTAGCAGTAAGGATCTCTGGGAGGTTTGCACAATAGTGATAAAATGAATACCCTAATAAGTGGTATGTCATTATTAATTTCAAGTTGTACTGAATAGTTTTATTCAGAACAGGGTAATAACAGTTTTAAGAAAACTAAAATTAAAGAAAAAAAATGGTTCTCAAATTTTGGGGACACCTGATTATGCATTTTGATAAACATTCATTTACAAGTCTGTTTATTAGTTTACAATGCAAAAAATAGACAACACTTAAAAATAAGTCAACTGGGAACTGGTTAAATTAAATACAGTGTATACATTAAATGAGATTAAAAATGACTTTTGAAAAATATATATTAACTAACGAGGTTGTAGGCAGTAACAGTATATTATTAAATAAGCCTATATAAACTCATTTAAAATAATATGCATGAAGGACTAAGCATTAATGAATATCCGACGGTGAAAGAATTACTAAGCCTGTGTTTCTACTTGCCATTTTCTAAATCCTATTTCAATGTGTATTACAATTGCTATAAAAAAATTTTTAATAACCAAAGAGTTTCTAAATCCCTACACACACACACCAAGAAAGCCAGAAAGAACATAAGAAAGGCAATCATATACGAGATCTTAAATATAAAGTGTTTACGGTTTACCTTGACAGCATAATATTCTTTAACTTCAGGCCTAATAGAATCAAAGTCTCCACTGATGAATTCAGGCAAAAAGCTGAAACAAAGAATTCCAAGTAAGTCAACTAATTAAGACTATTTGTTTGTTAACCTTTACAACTATGCCAGGAGGATGTCTTACACTCATGGTTTCCATACAGTACGGTTAAGAGTAACTCCACATACCCAACTAATACATAAAACTAGTCACACTGTCAGTCAATGTTTATCCTGCTTTAAAAAAAAAAAAAAAAAAAAAAAAAGATTATTGGTTTAAAAAAACTCCCAGTTCAGAGGCACCTGGGTGGCTCAGTTAGTTGTCTGCCTTCAGCTCAGGTCATGATCTTGGGCTCCTGGGATCAAGCCCCACATCAGGCTTCCTGCTCAGCAAAGAGTCTGCTTCTCCCCCCACCCCACTCATTCTCTCTCTGTCTCATTCTATCTCAAATAAACAAAATCTTAAAAAAAAAAAAATATAATAAACTCCCAGCTCAAAAACCTTAAAACCTTTCCATATTACTTTCTACATATATACAAACCTTTACATTATTATGCCTCACACAAGCTCAGAACTTGAACAAATTTGAACAGAACACGTGAGGAGGAGGAGGATTACTCATTCTCTGCAGAGCAGGAGTCAGTTCAAAGACATTTTCTAGATGCCCTATTGGCATACTTCTAGAAACAGGAGGCTTCTAGACAGGTTTGAAATACTACAAAAATCACTAGGTAGAGGGAGAGAACTCCCCAAAACGAATGCTTCTAATTACATCACAATTATCTCATTTCTCTTCCCTACATTTATATTTTTTTAGAACTCTTCCAGAAAGCCTATCTTTACTCTATGTATATAAACCATCCTTTACTATTTTTACATAAAACATTTGCATGACCTGGTAGGATTTCTTCCAACTTAAAACTAAGTGTGGAAAAATGAAAGTTTCCTGGATTTCTCAGTGCTCCTACAAAAAGCCTTAGCCTCCAGAAACTCTGAAAAATATATTATGTAAAGAAGGGAATGTTTGCCTTCATCCTCCAGAAATATTCTACTTTTCCCATCCCATGAGAATTAGCTCTGCAGGCATTTATTTACCTGTTAACTGTTCTGATTCAAAAGAATAATAAAACTTCAAATATGTCTTCTCAAGAGGGCCACATTGCTACATAATAGACTAGATCCCTAGTTAAAAGGAGACTAGAGCTTTAGTTTGCTGAGTATTACACGTCGAGAGTTGAAGCCCCAGAACTTGGGTGCCTCTCTAAGTCATAAAAGTCAAGACAGAGAAGCTCTCAGCTCCTAGAGAGATTGTACTGATATACCAATGGGTTGGGGTTAGGATTCAGGGTCATAGAATTTCCAGAGACTCTTGCAAGAGGGCAGAAGCTGCCACAACCCACTTAATACAATTAGGGGGAAAAATCGTATTTCCTCTTCTTTCACATATACGGTGCAGCTACAAGCACAGGACAATGGACCTGGCTGTCACTGCAGGGCCAAAGGGTAAGAACAAGAGCAGTGGGGATCGAGGTATTACGAAACTAGACTCAGAACTCCTTATATATTCACTCAAGATAAAATTAATAAAGATGAACAGGAAAAACCCAATACTAACTCTGTTCTTTCATGCAATTTTTTTTTTTCAAATTTTGACCTTAATTGGAAGTATTACTTCTTAGGTCTAACCTAATCTAACTAATCTATGTTAGACCAACTCTTCTTTGGGCTCTATGTCCCTAGGACAAATGGTAAGAAGTTCTACTATAATAATCTGTACCACTTGACGTGCTCAGATTTCGTGGTTGGTTTGTTAACCAGTGATAGTAACTATTGAAATGTCTGGTAATTAATAAAATTGTAACATTCACTGAATATCAACCACGTACAAAAGACCACAGTTTATCTCAGAATAAAGTAGAATTGGGAAGTACCTAACTTTTTAAATCACTTGCCTGGTTTCGATGTCTTTCTGTAAACTTTTCTCCTCAAAACGTCCCTGGCCACATATCAATTACTTCTAATTTCATTTTATACCTATCAAGGTAAATACTTTTTACTCTATCCACATGAAGACTAAAAATAGACTATTAGCTCTTTCCTGTTTTTTCCTGTTGCAAACATTCATTAATTTTTTTAAGTTTTGTTAAAATACGTCCATCAAAACAAGATGGGATCAAGAGGGAGACAAACCATAAGAGACTCTTAATCTCACGAAACAAACTGAGGGTTGCTGGGGTTGGAGGGTAGGGAGAGGGTGTCTGGGTTATGGACATTGGGGAAGGTGTGTGCTATGGTGAGTGCTATGAAATGTGTAAACCTGATGATTCACAGACCTGTACCTCTGGGGCAAATAATACATTATATATTAATTTTAAAAAATAAAAAGAATAATATATATATCCAAAGCAAAAAAAAAAAAATTACCTCCATCAAATAACATTCAAACACCCATAGAACAAAACTCATACAGATCTCAGAATATTATTATTGCTTGCTACGGTCTGAATGTTTGTGTACCCCTAAATGTGTATGTTGAAATCTTTTTTTTTTTTTTTTTTTTAAGATTTTATTTGTTTATTTGACAGACAGAAATCACAAGTAGGCAGAGAGTCAGGCGGGGGGCGGGGGCGTGGAGCAGGCTCCCCACCGAGCAGGGAGCCCGATGCAGGGCTTGATCCCAGGATCCTGGGATCATGACCTGAGCCGAAGGCAGAGGCTTTAACCCACTGAGCCACCCAGGTGCCCCTGTATGTTGAAATCTTAACCCCCTAATATGATGTTGTTAGGTGGTGAGGCCTTTAGGAAGTGACTAAGTCAGAAGGGTGGCGCTCTTGTGACTGGGATTAGTGACCATGTAAAAGACATCTCCCCCCCCCCCCCCGGCCCCCAGCTGTCTTATCCCTTCCACCACATCAGGACACAGTGAGAAGACAAGCATCTATGAACCAGAGGGAATGGATCTTATCACACACTGAATCTTGATCTTGGACTACCCAGCCTCCTCAACTGTAAGTAATAAATACTTGTTTACAACCCATCCAGGCCATGGATTCTCTGGAGCAGCCAGCGAGGATGAAGCATTGCTGGACGGGGTAAAAGGAATTCCTCCAATATCCTCACTACTCTTTGTAAGAAATGGAGATCCACGAAGTCAAGTGAATTTTGTACGTACAGCTAGTATCCAATCTGCTTCACCATGTAAAGCAGCCATTCAAACTTAGGACTCTGGTTCTGTGAAGTATGAATCATCCAACTTCCTCATAAAACTGACTTAATATTGCTCCACAAATTTTAGTCCCTCAGATATCTAGAATCAATTTGCCAGTTTCCAAATATCATATTGATTTTGACAATAAATAAAAATGAAAACTAAAAACTGATACACACAGGCAACTAGTGTCTGTCCCCTTAGGATATATAATTTTAAACAGAATTAGATCTCTTTTTATCGCATACTGTGAATCATGAAGGAAAGCAATCATATAAATTTACTTATATTTTCATATAAAATATTAATAGGAAAACAAACATTGATAAAAGATAACTTCTATTAAATTTTTAAATATAATCTTCTCCTATATAACATACATGCTTTAAAAATGAACAAGGAAAGAAAATGAACAGGGATACTTATTTCTAAGTAGGTTCATCCCCAAAATACACCTGATACACAGGCTGAGATGGTTACAATAATTATAACTTTTTGTCATATAATACAGTAGTTTTGGAAACTTCCTGAAACGTGTTTTTGGACAGAGCAATTAAAGGCCCAGCTCACATTTTGGAGGCATCGGTTGCCATGGTGCTCCGGCATTCTGAAGAGGTACTTACTGGGGATGGCCCTTCAGAGATATAGAGGTACAATGTTACATTATAAAGAGCAGGAAGACTGTTTTCACAACTTTTTGGAGACTGACTGCTTATAGCAAGTGACTAAAGGTATAAGGAATTCTGTCTCCACTGACCATACTTCTGTACACTGTTGGCATCCATCAGACCAGTACACCTCATCTTGCTATCCTCGATCTAATGGTACTGATTGGCTGGTACTAAAAGGTGTTCCAAACGTTCAATAAATGGTGCGAACTCCTTTGATTTTTACATTTAACTCTCACTGTACTTGCCACTTACTAATGACAAAATAAAAGTTCAACAAGAGCCAAGATAATCAGTGAGCTAAAGATCTATCGCATGTAATAATCAAGAGGGAGGCTGATATATTTAGAAAATATGCCTAAACATGATGTGTGAGCACCGAGCACACAAATGCTGGTAATAATACAATGAAGTAGCAAGGTAGAGGAGAAGGCAGTGGGTGGGAATGGGGAGGAACCGAGAAGAAGAGGGGGCAGAATGGGGAAAGGTGGTAGGAAAGGGGGGAGAAGGGAGAATACTGAAGGGGGGGGGAATAGGGAGAGAGAAGAATATGGGAAAATGGTAAAAGGGGAAAAGAAAGGCCAGGAGAAGGAAGGCAGAGGAAGACAAGAGTGAAAAAGAAGCAGAAGGAAAGAAGCACTTATTACAAATGTCCTATTATGCCTCACCACTACTTCCTAGCCTCACCACTACTTCCTAGCTTGCCCAAAATATTGAACTTTCTGAGCCTCACTTCTTCATATGTAAAATGAAGATAATTTAGAGTGGTTGTGAAGATTAAGAGTTAATCCATGTAAAGCACTTAGAAAATGCCTGGTAGGGGCGCCTGGGTGGCTCAGTGGGTTGAGGCCTCTGCTTTCAGCTCAGGTCGTGATCCTAGGGTCCTGGGATCGAGCCCCGCATCGAGCCCCGCATCGGGCTCTCTGCTCAGCGGGGAGTCTGCTTCCTCCTCTGTCTCTGCCTGCCTCTCTGTCTACTCATCTGTCAAATAAGTAAATAAAATCTTAAAAAAAAAAAAAAGAAAAGAAAAGAAAATGCCTGGTACACAGTAAGCACGATTTTAAGCTCTTCAGCTAAAATAAAAGTCATTACTAGAGAAGCTAAGTAACGTGCCTGAGGTTACAAGGCTAATAAAAGCTAGAGCCAAAATTCAAATCCAGGGAGCCTAATCTTTGTTTGTGGACAGCTAAGTCTAACAGCCTTCCACGTATGCATTTATGAAATGGAGCCAGACTTTGTCATGGAGAAAGTTCTCTATACAACCACATGACTCCCTTGCAGATTTTAGTAATCCATGTTAATTTGGTCAACTGTTTATTTTAGAAATGTATTGGCGAAGCAGAAGAGGACAATTTGCGCTGCTTGCTATAGAGTAAAGATGGGATTTGATTAAAGGAATAGGTTAGGAGGAGAATGTCTGAGAACACTGCTGAAAAAGAGTAGGGCTATACATACAAGGCAAAAAACGGTACTCTGTCTAAAGAAAGGAGGAATTAATCATTCAAAGATTTGAACTAATATTCTCTGCAAAACTGTACAACTTAAATAAGGGGAGGTGGGCAAAAAAGAGGGTAATCCAAAATATAAGGTGCCAAAAGATATTTAAATATTTGTATAATTTGGGATAAAAGGAACGTTCTGAGAAAAAACACACAATGACAAATCCTATTGCACTGTATAAAAATGTAACAATGTGCTTATAAAAAAGTATAAAGTCAAAATACAATATTTTATATTATATATTATATGCTATCCCTAATATACAAATAGTACTCCAAAGTGGTAAAGGAAACAAACCCAACAGAAAAAATTGTCAAAGGCTATTCACACCACACAAGGAAAAGTCACACAAGAAATATAAAAGGCACCGAGTACTTGAAATTTTGGTAGGTAACTAATTACTTGTCAAGAAAATAAATATTAAAGCAATAGTAGGATACTGACTGACACAAGAACACGTCAAAATTCAGGGGCAAGTATTGCTAGCCTGAAGAAAAACAAGCACACTCACAGACGACTGGGATCATGAATGGAATAGAACTTACAGCAATCCCACTCGAGAATCGATGCTACAAAGGATAGTACATAGAGTATCTGTACAAAAACAACAAGAAAAAACTAAATATTTAATAATACAGGGAAGGTTAAATATCATGTCCACTAATAGGGAAATAGGCAGCTTTAAGATGAGTTGACTTCATCATAGACTTGACAACTGTCCCACAGTCAGTGTCTATTCCATGCTAAGTGAAAAAAAAAAGCAAATTCTAGAAAAATGTATATGCTCTTACCTTGTTTGAGATTTTTAAAAAATGCTTTACATATAAGCTGCACATAATTACTGTATACAACCTAATAGATTTAGAGATAAAGACAGACACACCCATAAAACTACGACCACAATCTACAACATCAACACACCCATCACCTCCAAAATGTCCTGATTAATTTTTATCAGAACAGTTAATATAAGATCATCAGCATTTCACAGCTTTCAGTGTACTAGTCTTTCACTTCATAGGTTAAGTTTATTCCTGAGTATTTTATTCTTTTTTGATGATTTTGTAAGTGGAATGATTTTCCTAGTTTCTTTTGCAGAGACTTTGTTGTTTTTGTGTAGAAATGCAGCTGATTTTTGTGTATTGATTTTGTATACTGTAATTTTGCTGAATTCACTTATTTGTTCCAACAGATTTTTTTTTTGTTTTTATTGTGTTGTAATCATTAGGGTTTTAGAGATATAAGATCATGCCATCTGCAAACAGAACTAATTTTACTTCTTCCTTTATGACTTGGAAGCCTTTAATTTCTTTTTCTTGCATAATTGCTCTGGCTAGAATATCTAGTAGTATGTTGAATACTAGTGATGAGAGTGAGAATCCTTGTCTTTTTCCAGATATTAGAGGAAAACTTTTCAGTTTTTCACCACTGAAAATGATGTCAGCTGTTGACTTTCCATATATGGACTTTATCGTGTTGAGGTAATTTGAGTTTTTAATCACAAAAGGGTGCTGAATTTTGTCAAATGCTTTCTATGCATCTATTGAGATGATAATGTGATTTTTATCCTTCATTCTGTTACTATCGTGTATCATGCTGAAGATATGTTGACTCATCCTTGCATAGCAAGGATAAATGCCACTTGGTCATGGTGTCTGGTTCTTTTAATGTGCTCTTGAATTTGCTTTGCTATTTTGTTGAGGATTTTTGCATAGGTTTTCATCAGGGATACTGTTTCATAGTTTTCGGATCTCTGGCTTTATATCAGAGTAACGCTGGCTTGATTTTAAAAACAATAGAAGTATTCTTTCTATTTTATATTGAGATGGATTGGATTAATTTTTCCTTAAAAGTTTAGAAAAATTCATCTGTGATGCCATCTGTTCTGGCCTTTTCCTGTTAGATTGTTTTTATTATTGATTCAATCTTATTTGTTGTTGATCTGTTCAGGCTTTCCTTCTTTCTTTTTTTAACAATGTTGTTTATTTGACAGAGAAAGAGAGTACAAGCAGGGGGAGTGGCAGGGAGAGGGAGAAGGCAGCTCCTGCTGAACAAAAAGCTAGACATGTGGCTTAATCCCAGGACTCTGGGATTATGACCTGAGCCGAAGACATGCTTAACCCACTGAGCCATCCAGGCATCCCAAGGCCTTCTGTTTCTCCTTGACTCAATCTTGGTGTGCTTTATTGTATGTTCCTAGGAATTTATTTATTCCCTTTGGGTTCTCCAATTTGTTGGCACACAATTGTTCATAATAGTCCCTCATGATCTTTTTTGTTTCTGTGGCACTGGTTATAATGTCTCCTTCATTTATGATTTTATTTGACTCTTCTTTCTTTTTTTCCTGGTTAGTCTGGGTAAGGACTTTCAATTTGGTTTATCTTTTCAAAAAACCAAATCTTATTTTCATTGATTTTTCTACCTTTTACACTGTTTTTTCTCTCTCTGCACTAATCTTTATTTCCTTCCTTCTATTAGCTTTGGGTTAAGTTTGTTCTTTTTCTAGCTCTCTGAAGTGTAATGTTAGGTTGTTTCAGTTTGAGTGATATATATATATATCATATATATATATATATATATATATATATATGATATATATATATATATATATATATATATATATATATATAGTTGAGGATTTCTGTATCCATATATATATATATGGGTATATATATATATATATATATAATTTTCTTATATATAATTTTCTTGTATTCTCATTGGTCTAGTTCTGGTATTAGGGAACACTGAGCCTTAGAAAATTAGTTGGGAAGCATTCCCTCTTCTATTTTTTCCAAAACTTTGAAGAACTGGTATTGATTATTCTTTGAATGTTTTGTAGAAATCAATGGTGCAGCCATCTGGACCTGGGCTTTCCTTTGAAGTAGTTTGTTTCTTCCAAATTACTAATTCAATCCCCCCATTGCCATGAGGTCTACTCAGATTGCCTAGTTCTTATTTTGTGTCTTTCTAGCAATCTGTCCAAAAGAAGTATTAAACTTTTTCTGCACTTTTTTTTGAAACCTGACACTGTAAGGCAATAGTGCCCATCAACAGATTTAATTCATCAGCAAATTCAATACAGTTTGTATCAGAATTTGTTAATTTTTTGTAGAAACTGACAAGCTGATTTTTAATTTTTTTAAAGACTTTTTATTTATTTGATAGAGAAAGAAACAGCAAGAGAGGGAACACAAGCATGGAGAGTGGGAGAAGGAGAAGCAGGCTTCCCAAGGAACAGGAAGCCCGATGTGGGCCTCGATCCTAGGACCCTGGGATCATGACCTGAACCAAAGGTAGACACTTAAAGACTGAGCCACCCTGGTGCCCCATGATTTTAATTTAATATTTTATTTATGTTAGAGAGAGAGTGAGAGAGAGAATGAGAAGGGGGAGGGGCAGCAGGGGAAGAAGCAGACTCCCCACTGAGCAGGGAGCATGATGTGGGATTTGATCCCAGGACCCCGGGATCATGACTGGAGCGAAAGGGAGATGCTTAACCCACTGAGCCACACAGGCGCCCTGACAAAACGATTTTAAAATTCATATGGAATTAATTGTAAGGAACCCAGAATAGGCTAAATAAAGAAAGAAAGAAGAACAAGGTAGTGGGACTCTTACTTCTCAACTTCAGAACTTACTAAAAAAGCATGGTAATAATCAAGATGGTGTGGTAATGGCACCAGACTAGACATACAGATCAATGGAACAGAAATCATAATGTACCAAAGAAACTCATACATCTATGGTCAACTGATTTTTCACAAGGGTACCAAGACCATTCAGTAGGGCAACAACCGTGCTCTCAACCAAACACCCATCAACACATGGCTGGAGTAATTGGATAGCTATACACAGAAGAATCAGGTTAAACCCTTACTTCACACGACACACACAAAAATGAAAAGGGTTGAAAGATCTAAATGTAAAAACTAAAACTATAAAACTTTTGAAGAAAACACAGAGATAAAACCTCATGATTTCAGATTTGGCAAAGAATCTTATATACAACACCAGAATCACAAGCTACAAAAGGGTTAAACCAGACTTCATCAGAATTTAAAATTTTTGTGATTCGAAAGATACTATCAAGAAAGTAATGAAACAGCCTGAAAAGTGGGAGAAAATATTCTTTAATTCATAACTTTTGACCTCATATCTTAATTTCCAAGAATCTACTTTAAGTGCAAAGAACTCAAAATTTTACTTATAAAATTTACATAAGTTTTACTTATCAATGTTATAAAAAGTTATGAACATACATTTCTGATATATGAAGACTGAAAGAATGTAACATAATTTTTATTTAATGACATATGTTCATAATACAATGTTAAAAAACAGGTGTGATGTGAAACAATATATGCACAAAAATCCCTATTTTATTACATGTGCACACATACACTCAGCAAGAGAGAAACATGCTTACAAAAATATGAAATTGAAAAAGATATGTAAAAATATCAATACTGTGATCCTAGATGATTTCAAGTTATTTTTAATTTTTCTTTGTATTTGCCTGTATTCCCTAAGTTCATTATGATGAGCTTGTAATTACTTGTGTAAGTAGAAAGATGGGTAAGGGTAGGGAGCCATGCACCTTTTAAGAGAAAGGAAAATATAGGGGTGCCTGGATAGCTCAGTCAGTTAAGCGTCTGACTTGATTTCAGCCTACGTCATGATATAGGTAGGGGTCATGAGATTGGGCCTTAAGATTCGCTCTCCCTTTCCCTCTGTATTTCCCCCATTCACATGCACACTCTCTGTCTCAAAAAAAAAAAAAAAAAAAAAAAAAAAGAGAGAGAGAGAGAAAATAAAAGAAAAAAAGAGGAACATATAAGGTTAAATCAATAATCAAAAGGTAAATACTAAATAGTACAGATTTGGTTCCTTTAAATGAATTGATTTTTTTCTATTGCTATTATTTGTGATTATGATTTCATTAAAATTATCTGTACATAGCTTTAAAATTGAACAAACGAGTACAGTTTGGTTAAGACTTTTGCTATATATGATTTGGCTAAAATCGTCAGTTTTGTTAACCTTTGCCACCTATATCCTAAATCAATCCCATCATATTAAAGCATCAGAATGCATCAGTGCTATTCATGACCATCAGCCATTTCTCCCCACCACATCAGGACACGTTGGTGAACAGCTGCCACACGGAGGAAATTCATCATGAAAGCCCTATTACTTGTAAGAATCGTAAGACCCCACTCCTATGTGAAATGCTCTTTTCACTGACTGATATAATGGTAAGATGACAGAAACTACAGTTGTTTTTCTTGCTCCTAACATGTGGAACTGCTCTCTAGTTACTAATAACCCACTAATGTACAGCCTAGCAAGAAAAAATTGAATACACACTAGAGGCCGCTAGTGATAAATAAGTGAATTTTGCATGAAGTAAAAAATACGATGAGAGCCGTAGAAAGAAAACTGCATTCTAGGCTTTGAGCTTCAGCTGCCTCTTTAAGTACCACGCTTCAAGTCACAGAACATTTTTTCCCATCTACAAACTTCTAATTTTTTTAGTAAGAACCAAATCTGGGTAAATTTCCTCTTAAAAAGAAAAATCAAGGGAATTTTGTAGTAACCTGTACTACTGTATTCTTAAAGCGAAGCTATGCTTTTAAACAAGGAGACCTTTTTACATAGTACAAACTAGAAAAAAAAATTCTAATTGTCACAAAGATTCCCATCAAGGGAAGAACACCATGTTGTGTGTTGTAAATTTGTCTTGGTGATAATCCATTGAGAGGAAGATACTTTAAAAGCAAAAGAGATCTAAAAAATATCACAAGCCTTGCGGAAAAATCATGAACCCTAAGAGTGGGATTTTAAGGAGTATACTTAGAAAAATATAGATAACATGAACTCAGAGAAAAACAGAATATGATTAAAAGCAAGCTTTTCTAAAACTAAGAAAGTGCACACTCTACTTCCTCTATTATTTTTGGGAGTGCTGGTACCTGCAAGTGGGGTGCGGTGGGGGCAGGAGCAGAGGGAGAGGTAGAATCCCAAGCAAACTCCACGCTCAGTGTAGAGCCCCACATGGGGCTTCACTCATGACCCTGAGATCATGATCTGAGCTGAAATCAGAAGTCAGACGCTTAACCGGCTGAGCCACCCAGGTGCCCCACTATACCCTTTTCCAAAAATTTGTGAGGAATATTATTAAATTTCCTAGAATACATGAGAAATATTTTATCATTTACACATATGATAGTTTAGTAAACATAACTTCCTTTTCACCGTCATTAAGAGAATGGGGGGGGGAAATCTCATAGCTAGGTTCATTTTAGATCACAGTAAGTTTTAAGTTGGAGGGGTGCCTATGGCAGGGGAAGTATGAAGATTACTGAAGACCGTTAGCAGATCCAAGGACAAGGCGGAAGCACTGGCAGCCAGAGAGAAGGTGTTTTGGGTGGGCATTTGTGAAGATTTTGTTTGTAACTGAATTTGCATTTGGCTGTCCCTACCCATGAAACTAACAGGGTGTGATTCTTGATAGCAGGCACAGACCAATCCAGAAACAAATAGGAGTCACGTATTTACTCATGCATTACCCCTACAAACAAGGGCAAAGGCAGATTTTAACCACCTCGACTTGGTCAGTCATATACTCTTACACAAGAAAAGACAAGCCACTGGGAATTCATCAGCAGCACCCAGTGGCCAGCTCACAGAGGGTGGAGGATAAGCCCTAACTTGTTCTTAGAACACAAATGTACTGTAGAGACATCGGGCATATTTCTTCCCAGGCCCAGCTTTCCAGTCTTCCCAATTATGAACTGTTAATTATAATATTTTTACCTAATTTTGTTGCTGTTGTTTACATTGGTCAGAGGTTTTCTTTTCTTTGCAACCAGGAAGCCCCACTGATACTAAATAAATAAATAAGTAAAATAAAGAAGACGTTCCTAACAATGTTAACAGGAGAGCCTTTGATATTCTCTGATTCTGCTCTTAAATAAAAGTAACTAAGAATTACTTTACTGGGTCAAAAATATGCTTTCATAGTTAAACTACGAAAGTAGAATACATTACATTTTTATGGAAGAGCATATCTAATCATTCTATTAAGCATATAGTGACCTACTTACTGGGGATGAGAGCGTGAAAAAGCTAGAGAGAGTGCAATGTCACTGGGTGACAGGCTGGCAGGAACATGCAAAGAGGTGATTCCAACGTGTTGTGATAAATGTTAAGGGAAACACGGAGTAGGAAAACATTCCAGAAGAACACTGACATAACCTGTTAAAACAAGAGATTTAGCCATCAAATACCCTTACCTAGTTCATTCAGGATTTGTCATCTATTGGCCGATGAGGAAATTATTATTATTTTCAGGGAAAACTATCTAAAAGGAGTAATACTGCTCAATTAAAAATATTTTCAATTTTTGTCAAATCTGGTCCCAAGGACTAGAGTTATTTCCCAAGGTAAATAAAACAAGAAAAGGAATTTTGTTTAATTAAGTAGAAACACTGATAGACAATTTCAACATAATGTGGAACGATAGTCAAGGATTGCTTAGAAAAGTTTAACTTAAGCCTGACTTAGGCCTATAGAAACTGGTAGTTACCAGCAAAGACTTCTGGGGAAACACAACTTATGAGCAGAGTTTTGGAGGGATTTTAATACTTGGAAGAAAGCAGAAGAAAGAGGGATGTTCTAAATGAATTTTAAAAGAGGGTTGTTTGTTTTTTTAGAATAGGGTTTTTATAAGTTAATCAGATACAGTGTTCTATGAAAAAGTACCTCTGTGTGATGTTAAAACTAACTCCTTGGCATTTCAATGGGCATGTCAATGGTTTTTAAAATAATTAACTGAGTAGGAAACCAATATTTAGAGGATACCAATATTTTAAATAATCATTGCTAAAGAGCACTAATGCTTAAACAACCACTCCCACCATGGCCCCTCCTGCCTTATGTAGCACACCCCAGGTGTCAGGCACCCGTGCATGGTATCCAGCACAAATGCACATAACCAGACATCCAAAGCCAAAATCAGAGCTCACAGATCTAAATCCTGTGGAATAAACACCTTCTTCCCACAGTCCAAGCAAAAACCACAGCTGATGTCATTCAAGAGAAGCGCTAAGTACAGTCTCTAAATCCTACAATTTGGAGAGCAAGTCAATATTTCAAATATTCATGACTTACTATTATTATAGTTCCTATCAACCTGGGCATTTACAGACTAGTGTCTCCTTGCTCATCATTTAAGTTCCCTTCCTCTGACTTTCTGAGAAGAAGCTCTCTTCTATTGCCAAGATCGTGTAATATCCAGACACAAGCATAATAGACATAATACATACACATACACATTCAAATATGTGCGCATTTATATATTTACACATAATGATTTCTTTCTCAGAGTGGTAAAATGTTTCCTGTTGTATTTTAAGTAGCCTTTCTGAGACTCTTCAGCATATTCTTGAATTTCCAGGCTAGAGGCAAAATTGAAGTCTTCAAGGAATATAGTCTCAAACACCTCTCAGATCGCTAACCCAGAACTGTAAGTGAAAGTCCAGAGCTTATCTTGTTTCAAGTGCCACTTGGATATATTCTCACAAAATTTATTAACTAGTCCTTGCTTTAACTGAATTCCAGCTGTCATTTTTCTGACCCCTATTAATAGGAAGGCCATGGTTGGCTCAGGTGCAATCCCACCATCAACTCAAGTTTTATGTCTTATAATGATGTGCCAACAAATAATGCATGCTGTCTTGTTGTTGGAGTGATTCTGATTACTATTGGTCTGATAATACAAAACCAAAATTTTAATGAGAAAACTCCACAGAAGTACCTAGTGTATGTGTGCAAGCATGGGAGTATATGACACACACTTAACTGAGTATGAACAGACAGGGACCGTTGCACAGCTTTCTAATAAACATATGTATACACAATATTATGTGACTATTCTCAATTATTACTAACTCAGCCATCTAATAATATATTGAAAATTTAGCCAAAAAACTTGGGAAACATGAGCTCTTAAACTGTATTAACTGTTAAAACTATTCAAGTTTCTTTTCATAAAGCAAAATTAAAAGAGCCGTGTGTTAATGGAGTATTATGCTTCCATCAGAAAGGATGAATACCCAACTTTTGTAGCAACATGGACGGGACTGGAAGAGATGATGCTGAGCGAAATAAGTCAAGCAGAGAGAGTCAAGTATCATATGGTCTCACTTATTTGTGGAGCATAACAAATAACATGGAGGACATGGGGAGATGGAGGGGTGAGGGAGTTGAGGGAAACTGGAAGGGGAGATGAACCATGAGAGACTATGGACTCTCAAAAACAACCAGAGGGTTTTGAAGGGGCGGAGGGGGGTGGGAGGTTGAGGAACCAGGTGGTGGGTAATAGGGAGGGCACGTACTTCATGGAGCACTGGGTGTGATGCCAAAACAATGAACACTGTTATGCTGTAAATAAAAAATAAAAAATAAAAAAGAGCCATGTGTTACTCAAAACTTTTTTTTAAAAGATTTTATTTATTTGACAGAGATTACAAGTAGGCAGAGAGGCAGGCAGAGAGAGAGGAGGAAGCAGGCTCTCCACGGTGCAGAGAGCCCGATGCGGGGCTCGATCCCAGGACCCTGGGATCATGACCTGAGCGGAAGGCAGAGGCCTTAACCCTCAAAACTTTTGACAGATGATCCAGGTTTCTCTGAAAAATCATCTGAGGGTAATTTATTTCTGAAGATTCCATCCACAGAGCAGGAAAGGAAAAGGGTTTTGTCAGGAACATACTTTATGAAATAGAATAGCCATAAAGAACAATGCCTTTGATTAAATTTAGTTGTAAACTGACTTCCTGCAGCTGCTTAAAATGATTTCCTTCTGAAAATTTATTCTGACTTCATGCATGATCTGATAAACACAGTATCTCTGCATACACTATTTGCCCCTGACTCCCCGAAATGATTCAGAGCTATGCATGGGTAACTTTGAGATCTCTGATTTATAGCATTTGATAACAGACTAAAATATATTACAAAACCAATTCAATCAACAATTCAAGATAAATATGCCCTCACAGTTGATTGTGTAGGGTTCTTTAATAATAAGACTCCTCTAACAAATTTTCTTTTAAATGTGCTAATCATTTTTACCTTCCATCATTTTGATTCAAAGACCCAATAATGTTGACATGCTTACAGAGCCTCGTAATTTGATTGCATGAATACTTTTTAATAGAAACTTGTTGAAGCAAGTGACTAAAATTCTTAAGGCTAGGCTTAGAAGAAATCAAGGTAAACCAATGATCTTTGGATTCTCTCAAGCAAGTACACACTTGTTCCCTTTCTATATATGTTCAAGCATACTGAAAGCATATTTTTTTAACTATGCCATGAAATGCATGAACATTAGTTAAAATAAATCCCAATCACTAAGAAAATAAGTCATAGGTCAACTGAAATCAATTGTCATATATATTAGAGGTTATTAAGATCACAATATCTGCTCAGATCCTTGACACCAATTTATTACATAACAATATTATATTTATTGTCTTATTCCATAAAAAGCTAACAGTACTGAGCAAGCTTTTGCAAGATTTTCACTAAGATACAGTAGAATATAAGCATTATATATGAATCTCTTCTACTATTTATCTCACGTCGAGGGTATAAGTGACAACTTTGAAAATTATGTTTGGCTCTGACTGAAAGAACTAACATTCCTCCCAAAGAATCACTTGAAAAAAGTGGCAACAGATTCCAACTAAAAGGATGAATCAGGTCTATCAACCACATTCAATGAACAAACAAGACTGTGGTGTACCCACATAACAGAACACCACTCAGCACTGAAGAAGGGCAAGCTACCTACACACACAATCACAGGGACAATCTCAGAAGCATTTGGTAAGTGAAAAAAGCACATACGTAAGACAACAAGCTGAATGACTCCATTTATAGGACATTCTAGAAGGCTTCAGGAGCCCAGGTATAGGAGTTGGGGACTGATGCCAAAGGAAAGGAAGGAACGTTTCAGGATGATGGACATGCTCTATTCTTGACAACTCATGGATATGCCTGTATACTACTACAAAACCTACTGAATTGAATGCTTAAATGGATGAATTTTATCATACAAAATTATACCTGAACAAAGATAATCAAAACCAAAAAAAGAACCAGAGAAGCTAAATGTTATATTCCTTCATTCCAACACTTACAACTTTTCTGGGAAGTAGTACAATTACCACGTGCAAAATATTAACCATGAGTGAATATTTACAGCTATTGTCCGAAATTAGTTCATACACATATTCAACTATCCTATAACTCATCATATCGTAGCTTTGAAGGGCCACCCTCTACCCTCTCGGCTTATCCCACTCTTGTGTAACCAGCCCAAGTAATACATTTCTTCTTCAAAAAATCTTCACGATTCCTCTGAATACTCCAGAAGATCCTGATCTTTCCCTGAACTGCCACAGGTGGAAAAATCACAGCCCGAGAAAGTGAAATTACTTGCCAAAGTCTCATAGTAATGAAGTTGCAGATTCAGATTTTGGATCCTGAACTAACTGAAAAATTCGTGCATGCCTTCTCACTACATAGTTCCCAACTTGGAATTCCTGCTATCTGTAACAGCTAGAATCCCACATTATTCAGTTATTTAAATCGTAGTCTGAAGTTGGCTTAGCTAGGGCACAGTGAGTTTTAGAGCCACAACAGTCAGTCTGATACCCACTGGATCACTCTGAAAAGCAGTATTGATCTGCTCATAAGAAAGCTGCAAGAATGTATAAAGTTAGGAAGTCTGAAATCCAAACTGTGAAAAAATAAATGGTCTGACTGGAATAAGAAATTGGGAATGAATCCTTACTTTTTCTTCTCTTTTCTTATCTTTTGTTGTTGTTGTTGTTGAAGATTTTATTTATCTCTCAGAGAGAGAGAGAGAGAGAGAGCACAAGCAGGGGGAGTGACAGGCAGAGGAGGCAGAAGGAGAGGCAGGCTCCCCACTGAGCAAGGAGACAGATGTGAGACTCCATCCCAGGATGCTGAGATCATGACCCGAGCTGAGCCACCCAGGCGTCCCTGAATCCTTTTCTATTTGATCACCACAAGTTCCCCTTCATCTCACCTCATTAACACTTGTTTACATGAAAGGTCATCTGTGTGATTTCAGGGAATTTTTACTGGATGCTAATCTTTTTTTTTTTAAATTATGTTAGTCACCATACAGTACATCATTGTTTTTTTTTTCCATCATTAGTTTTTGATGTACTGTTCCATGATTCGTTATTTGTGTATAACACCCAGTGCTCCATGCAATACGTGCCCCCCTTAATGCCCATCATTGGGCTAATCCATCTCCCCACCTCCTCCCCTTAAAACCCTCAGTTTTTTTCCCAGAGTCCATAGTCACTCATGGTTCGTCTCTCCCTCTGATTCCCCCCCCTCATTTTTCCCTTCCTTCTCCCTAATGTCCTCCATATATTCCATAAATAGGTGAAACCATACAATAATTGACTTTCTCTGCTTGACATATTTCACTTAGCATAATCTCCTCTAGTTCCGTCCATGTTAATGCAAAAGTTGGTTATTTATCCTTTCTGATGGCTGAGTAATATTCCATTGTATGTATGGACCACATCTTCTTTGCCTATTCATCTGTTGAGGGCATCTCAGCTCTTTCTACAGTTTGGCTATTGTGGACATTGTTGCTATGAACATTAGGGTGCACTTGGCTGTCTTTTCACTACATCTGCATCTTTAGGGTAAATACCCAGTAGTGCAATTGCTGGGTCATAGGGTAGCTCTATTTTTAATTTTTTTTTTTCAGTTTTTACTTTTTGAGGAACCTCCACACTATTTTCCAAAGGGACTGCACCATCTTGCAACCCACCAACAGTGTAAGAGGGTTTCCCTTTCTCCACAACCTCGCCAACATTTGTTGTTTCTTACCTTGTCAATTTTGGCCATTCTAACTGGTATAAGGTGGTATCTCAGTGTGGTTTTGATTTGAATCTCCCTGATGCCTAATGACATTGAACATGTTTTCATGTGTCTGTTAGCCATTTGTATGTCTTTTTTGGAGAAGTGTCTGTTCATGTCTTCTGCCCATTTTTTCACTTGATGATTTGGTTTTTGGGTGTTGAGTTTGAGAATTTCTTTACAGATTTTGGATATCATCAGCCCTTTATCTGTAGTGTCATTTACACTTTTCTTTTTTTGTTGTTGTTAGATTTTTTATTTATTTATACGACAGACAGAGATCACAAGTAGGCAGAGAGGCAGGCAGAGAGAGAGGAGGCTCCCCACCAAACAGAGAGCCCGATGCTGGGCTTGATCCCAGGACCCTGGGATCATGATCTGAGCTGAAGGTTGAGGCTTTAACCCACTTAGCCACCCAGGTGTCCCTGTAGTGTCATTTAAAAATATCCTGTCCCATTCCGTGGGTTGCCTCTTTGTTTTATTGCCTGTTTCCTTTGCTGTGCAGAAGTTTTTGATCTTGATGAAGTCCCAAAAGTTCATTTTTGCTTTTGTTTCCCTTGCCTTGGAGATGGGTCTTGAAAGAAGTTGCTGTGGCTGATATCAAAGAGGTCACTGTCTATGTTCTCCTCTAGGATGCCAATCTTTTAAATTCAACAGAAAGCAGCTCTTAAACATCTGAGCTAAATTAATGTTTATATGATCATCTGTGGGACTTTCCCATTCAGATCTGTATTCAACTATTCTGAGAAAACTTACCAAAACAACACCCCTTCCATTTTAAGTCCCCATACAGTAATGATACCAAATTCAGTTATTTCTCAGTTGAGTTTCAAAGTCTCCGCATCCTTTAAAATCACAAAAAAACACAAGTAGCACTGATATTCATGTTACACTCAAAATACCAATGAATTCAAAGGCAAGAATCTTCATTTCTGATAAAAGACTCACTGAGATAGTAATGAGGACACAGTGTAAATATAAGACATTCTGAAAGTAAGTAGGATGAGTTCTATATGTGATTTCAGACAAAACGGGCATGATCTTTCTAGCTATAAGGTATTCTGATTTATACATAATAATAAAATAAAATAAACTATCTGAAGTTGCTTCTGAGGCCCAGGCAGTGAGGAGAGAAGGCATGGGAAAAAAGAGGAAACAATTTGGCTAAAATGATAAGTAAAAGACAAACCCTGATAGGAAATGAGTTTAGATTTTATCCAGGAGACAAACAGAACCTTCCCTTCCCTCCTCCCTGCTAGTCAGCACATGTGTGTGCACCCCCCCCCCACACACACACCCTACTCTGTGACCCTAACCTTTTATACTTCAGCAGGATCCTCAGAATTGTTTCTAATACCCCAATTCTGGATTAACTGTCCATCCTCTGTGCTTTCCTCTGTCACAAAACCTATCACATTGGATGAGAATTTTCTCATTAAGTGCTTTATAATCTATCCTATTGCATACTAATTTCTTCTTTACATCTATTACTCTAAGGTCTTTTTTTTGTGGGCAGGAATCAATTATTTATATATTCGCAGTAGCTATTAAAATGTCTAACCATAGAAGGTATTCAATAAGCTTTTGAGTGAATAAAAATGAATGAATGATAAGTTAAAAGCCACATTCTTATTACTGCCACTGGATTATTCTTGGGAGATATTGTCTCATTCCAAAGCTCTTTTTATTTTTTGATCAATTTACCTCAACTTTCTAATAGAGTAAGGTTTACAAATGTCTACGTTATCTTTAAAGGTATTTTGTTTTTAATGATATCAACTCTTTTTTCCCATACTGTCATTTTACTTTCATGTGGTATGGATTTTATAATTCTTGCTGGTTTCTATACATCTCCTATCTCTTCTACTTGATTCCATCACTTCTTCCACCTCCTACCATAATCAGCATGACCTTATAAGGACCTATAGCAATGTTTCTTAATCCATTCTGCAGGTTCACAGAGCTATCAATTCTATATCCCCAAAAAAAGTCCATTTAGTCAAAATGCAATATATTATGATTCCATTTTATAAATACCAGAGATAGGCAGAATTAATCTAACATGTATTGCGTCTGATAGCAGTGTGCTATGAGGGGAGATGATGATGGGAGGGAGCAAGAGGAGGGCTTCTGCAATGCTGGTAATATTCTATTTATTGCTCTCTATACCATTTATTCATTTGTTCCCCTTTGTGACAATTCATTGAGCTAGATCATTATAATTTGTGCACTTTTCTACATGTTTGTTTTTAATATTCCCTATGGTGGAAAAGGTTGGTAATTATTGCCATAGCTGACAACTTTTCTATCCCTGGTTAGAAACTGTTCTCTTAGAATATCTGTGAAAGATGCAGAAAGAGGAATCACTAGGTATGAGAGGAGGGTGGTCCGGGTGCTTAACTCTCCCATAATCCTTACTGTTGACCTGGTACCCACAAATAATAATCTTTCAATATTCTTTGATGTGGACATTTTACTCTTTGCTGATCTACTAAACTGTCAACAGAATTGTCAGTAGAAAAACAAAAGAGGGGCACCTGGGTGGCCCAGTCCATTAAACATCTGTCTTTGGCTCAGGTCATGATCTCAGGGTCCTGGGATCAAGCCCCGCACTGGGGCTGGGTTCCCTGCTCAGTAGGGAGTCTCCCTCTCTCTCTGCCTCCCCACCTACCCCAACTTGTGCTCTCACTTTCTCTCTCTCTCAAATAAAGAAAATCTTTAAAAGAAGAAGAAGAAAAACAAAGGTCCTCCAAAGCCTATCGATGATGGGCAAGAAACAAAATTTGCTCCATAAAATCTCCTAGAAAACCTTATGTGCTTCACTTGTATTTTTTTCCCCCTCTGCATCCTGTGATTATTCTGACTACAAGGCTGTGCTTTACCATCCTGGTTCAGACCAATGGTGGGATTTACCTACTTTCAAGAAGGCAGGAAGCAGATATTATGAGGTTACCGTAGGAGTTTTTAATCACAGACTAGTATCAAAATACAGATATGCAACTTTGTCAGTATCAGGTTAAAGCCACAGAATTAGGGTACTGATACATCTAATTCCCCACCACAGTACCCCACATTTCTTAAAAAAAAAAAAAAATACATCTGGGGTTAAGAAAACAGTAAATTAGGTGTATGGAAATAGAGTTGTGGAATCACAATGCTGTGCACCTGAAACTAATATTGTGTGTCAACTGTATTTCAGGAATTATATATATATATATATATATATATATAGAGAGAGAGAGAGAGAGAGAGAGAGAAATCTATTGGATTTTATATATATACTATCTATCTATCTATATATACATACATACACACACACACATATGGTAACCTACATATTAGGCTGGAATCAGAAATCAGTGGGGATAGTTCAGATGATTTAAAAATAATGTTGGAGAAACTGGGTGACCAAATAGATGAAGTTCAGATTTTTTATCTCAACTGAAAACAAGAAAAGAAGAAGAAGAAGGAAAGAAAAAGAATATGGGAGTACAAAGTATGGAGTCTTCCTAAAACCTCTTCCTCTTTAATCTCAAATTTCTAACCAAAGTGGAGACCCAACTGTCATTGGCGGTGCCCATCCTACATTTCCCCAACTGGGTCTTCAACCTGCCTCAGTCTGACATTCAGACTGAGCATGCCCCCAAATCAGAACCTGTCAATCCTCAGAGCAAAGGTCATCTGTTTATCCAAAGTATGAGGATCAATCAAAGTCACTCAAAACCTTATAGGAAGAGAGAACAGAGTAACTATAATAAAGTACTCATTTATTAACAAGTATTTGTTGAGTATGTATATCCCCACACAATTTTGTAGGCATCAGGGACCTTATAACGACCTGAACAAGGAAAATTAGTCACATTTTCTGTTGTTCCAAAGGGCAGAACCAATAGGTAGACTCAATGTAACCCTTTGCTACTTAGGAAGAAACAACAGATATTTGTTTTCTTTTTTGTTTCTTTCAACTAACATATGTTCAAATCAACATGTATCATTTTGAAAGCACTAAAAAACACTTAGGACTTCTTTATTTTAAAAGACAAAACAAAACAAGAAACACTGGCCTGATAAATAGAGGCCACTTCCAGAGCAGATGTTTATGAAGATGGTATAGAGTACATGGTACAGATGTAAAGTCACTGCTGGTGTCTGCCTCAGCTCTCTCCCTCCATAAAGCCCTCTTCCTCCTCTTGCTCCTCTCTTCCTGTCTGCATCAGTCTTCCTTCCTTCCATTCCAAAATGTCTTCAGTGCGAGACGATTCTCTACACATTCTTCTTTTATTACAAAGTTGTAAGGTATTACATTATAGATACGGAAATTAAATAAAAAGGCAAACATGAACAAGCCAAACAATGGTCCACAAATCATACTTGGCTTTTTAAAATTTGTATTTTTTTTTCCTTTTTCATTGTGTGGCTTCTATGTTAAAAATGCTACTAATAAGGGAGCACAGCTGGGTGGCTGAGTTGTTAAGCATTTGCCTTCGGCTCAGGTCATGATCCCAGCCTCCTGATATAGAGTCGGATGTTGGGCTCCCTGCTCTGCAGGATGCCTGCTTCTCCCTCCCCCTCTCCCCTGCTTGTGTTCCTTCTCCAGCTTTGCCTCTGTCAAATAAATAAATACAATCTTCTTTAAAAAATGCAACTAATAGGGGGCTCCTGGGTGGCTCAGTGGGTTAAAGCCTCTGCCTTCGGCTCAGGTCATGATCCCAGGGTCCTGGGATCGAGCCCCACATTGGGCTCCCTGCTCAGCAGGCAGCGTGCTTCCCTTCCTCTCTCTCTCTCTGCCTGCCTCTCTGCCTACTTGTGATCTCTGTCTGTCAAATAAATAAATAAATAAATTAATTAATTAATTAATAAATAATCTTTTTAAAAAATGCAACTAATAGGAATCATGTTTAATCACCTATATCCAATTAGTGAAACTGGTTAGGGTTTGTATTTAATGAGATTTACTCCAAGGATTTAATTCCCATGTGAGTCAGTTAGTTTACTCATCTCCCTATTAGACAATCTACCAGGACACCATGTTCCTAAGTATCAGAGTATGAATCACTGCAAACATATTAGAATGAGAAAAGCAACAGAAAGTATATTTTCTTATTGAATATCTTCATCTACAGTCAAATGATTCTTAAATAAATCATGTACATCTTTTGGAAGACTTCCATAAGATTACGTGTAGATGTGTTAAGAATATTAGAAATGTTATTTTGAAATCTGGACAAAAATAGGGGCACCTGGGTGGCTCAGTGGGTTAAGGCCTCTGCCTTTGGCTTAGGTCGTGATCCCAGGGTCCTGGGATTGAGCCCCGCATCGGGCTCTTTGCTCGGCGGGGAGCCTGCTTCCCCATCTCTCTGCCTCTCTGCCTGCTTGTGATCTCTCACTTTCAAATAAATAATAAATAAAAAATATTAAAAAAAAAAAGGTATTCCACAAACCTTGTAACCTGTTTTGCTTTTCTAATGTGAATAAAAATGTTGTGTGTTCTCTTTTCTCATTAGGTCTGCCCAATCCAATAAGAACAATCAGTATATAAATCTGTATTTTTTTCACAAGCATTTTGGATGGTTCTTATGGTCACAGCAGAGTTGGAAGCACTGTGTTAATAACTTTTCACAGCTCTCGTTCATATAATTACGTTCATGAGCTGCACCTACCGTTAAAGAAATAGCACTGAATACTAGACTCCTTGCCAGCAAGCCAGCTACAGGCATGAAACGCGATACCCAATTCATAATCTTGGCCTCATGGGCATCATGCTCTTCCCTGAAATAACCAGCCCAGGCACTGTTTAGAGTATTTTTCACACGCTGTCCATGAGGTCTTAGAGAATACGGTCAGAAGAATCCATAAAGTTAAAAAATGAAGAATTATGAAATGTTAAGAATTTAAATTGTTTCCTAGGCTTTCACTATTGCCGTATTCTTTGATAATTCATCCAGTCCCTAGACATTAGGATTCCCAATCTTAAAGGAAACATGTTCTCCTCCTATAAGCAACTGGCTGCTTTCAAACAGCAGCTCCAATATTAGAAGCCTAAGTTAAAAATTCTGATGCCATAAAAACGTATTTTACATCATTTCAAACTACATATATTTAATTCACACCTGTGGTATGTTGAATCATAATATTTTTATTTTATTTTTTGCAGCAAGGAGGTGATTTTTCAAACTGTAAACATTTCAGTACATTTAATAACACATATGATAGAAGTGGAACTAAATTTCACAGCCAGTCTACTTATATCTAGACTATAAATTCTTATGTTTGCCAAGAGGTTGAACTATAAACATGTTGGCAATGAGCTAGATTTAAATTTGCTTTCATCAAATGTATTCTCTTATCTAAAAATAGCTCACCATGCAAAGGTCAGGAAAGCCAGACAGCACAGATACCAAATCATTGAGATTAAGGTATTTATCTCCTAAAATACATGTATGCGCATAACTCAGAAGTAACTAAGTTAAATTATACTTAGCTTTACTCAACACTACTACAAAAATCTCACTCTGCCTCAGCACGTATCACTTGTTTATATGAGGTCAGTTTTTCATTTAAACGGAGTTTTATTTTAATGTTCAAAGTCCTCACAGATATCGATATTTGATAAAGCTACTTAATGAGACTTTTAAAGTAGTAGAGTGAGGGTTTTTGTTTTTTCTTTGCCATAGTTTTTTTTATTCAAATTCAATTAGCCAACACACAGTACATCATTAGCTTCAGATGTACAGTTCAGTAACTCATCAGTTGCGTATAACACCCAGTGCTCATCACTTCACATGCCCTCTTTAATGCCCATCACCCAGTTACCCCAGCCCCCACCACCACCCTCTATCAACCCACAGTTTATTTCTTAGAGTCAAAAGTCGCTCATGGTTTGTCTCCCTCTCTGATTTCTTCCCATTCAGTTTTCCCTCCCTTCCCCCCTATGATCCTCTGCACTATTTTTTATGTTCCATGTATGAGTGAGATTATATGATAATTGTCTTTCTCTGATCGACTAGAATGAGAAGCTTTTAAGTAAGAGTATAACTGGCCCAGTTCTTCTAAGAGATACACTCAAAACTAAGAAATTATACAAAAAGGTTGAGCTGCTCTCTCACTGGTGTGGTTTTCTGCTAATTTTAAAGAACATCAATAGCGATCATTCATCAAGGAGAGAATAAAACCACCTGAAGAGCAGGTTAGTGGTACTGTGGACACAGGCTGAACGAAAGCCTACCTTTCCCTCTCTCCTTCCATGGTATCATACAAGCGGTTGGCACCTCCATCAGCACAGGCTCGCAAAAGAGCTTCAAATAGAAAAAAAAACAGAACATTTCAATATAAGCAGCTTAGAGCAGTGCTTCGTAAATGATAAACAACTGATTAAAAAATGATCAGACACACACATACACACACTCACACTGTCCCCTCTGGATCTTCTCACATTTAGCCAATGATAGCTGCACTGCAACTGATCCTCCACAGCACTCAAGACAGACAGAATCACCTAAGACAAGAGTGTATTTCCTTTTCGTAGCCTTTTCAATTCCTCTTATTAAATAAAAGGGGAAGAGAGTACAGGGTGTCTTCAATCTCTCTTGAAGCTTGTTTTTCCTTCTTTATAAGTGAAGATAGGTCTCATGCTCAGTAAGAGAAAACAGGGCATAGATACCCCTTTATGGCCTTTATTAATTTGTACCAATGTTTCCTATTTATGGCAGGTATAGGTTTCCATATTTTGTTTTTATATAAAAAGTTTCTTTTAAAAATAAAACCATAGGGGCACCTGAGTGGCTCAGTGGGTTAAGCCTTTGCCTTCAGCTCAGGTCATGATCTCAGGGTCCTGGGATCGAGCCCCACATTGGGCTCTCTGCTCGGCAGGGAGCCTGCTTCCCCCTCTCTCTCTGCCTGCCTCTCTGCCTACTTGGGATCTCTGTCAAATAAATAAATAAAATCTTAAAAAAAATAAAATCATAAACATAACATTGTAAGTTTATTTTAAAATATTAAGTGAAAATTTAGAAAATGTGTGAAATCCTGTAAAAAATTTTGGGAGGTGGCACAAAATTAAAATTTGGTAAATAATAAGATATTTGAGTAAGACTGACGGTCTCTCCAACTGGGGCTTTTAGGTCTTGCCTTCACTGTAAGATATGATTTTGCCGATGAAGTGTTCCTTGAAATTCTCTTACTCCATGGGCTACTATTTTGTTGTTGCTGTTACTTTTCTAATTTCCAATTTTCCTAGAAATGTTCAATATCTTAGCATCAGTTCCCTCTTTTCTTCACTTTTTAAAATATCCTTTACCTAAAGGTTTCAGATCAAACTTTATTTTTTATCCTGGACAGTGAATGCGGTTATGTCTGAGATTCTGATTCTTCCACCCAAACAACGGAAGCCTGTCTCTGGTCCCCATGCAGCTGTTAAAACCAGTCACTAGAGCCACAAAGACCAGCAAAGGCCTTGGGACCAGCATCTTTGAAAGAAACACACTACTCTTTTGAGCTACTTCTTTGATTCATGGCACTTATGAAATCCCTTTCCCCTTTCTGCAAATCTATCATTTAAAAGTGTTTATACATTTACCTCCAAATGTCTAAGTGTTTAAAAGCAGCAGGATATGGTAGAAGATATCTAATTAGCCCTTCGGCAGAAATAAAAGTCCTAATGTGTTCTCTACTAATCCATAATATGTGAGACTATTTTCTCTGTTCCATGTTTTATCAGAAATAAAACAGGGCACCTGGGTGGCTCAGTTGGATAAGCAACTGCCTTTGGCTCAGGTCACGATCCCAGAGACCCGGGATGGAGTCCCACATCCGGGTCCCAGCTCAGCAGGGAGACTGCTTCCCCCTTTGACTTTCTCCCCTCTCATGTTCTCTCTCACTTTCCCTCTCTCTCAAATAAATAAATCTTAAAAAGAGAAAAAGAAAAGAAAAGAAATGCAACAGGTCAAGTGGCAAAAATATACTCCTTTTTTGCTTCTGCTTCCTCATCTGTAGATGGGGATAATATGGCTTAGCATTACTAAGCAATTAATGATTTAATAATTGTAGATATTGGTTATCAGAACACCAGAACACAGTAAGCATTCAATCAACATCGGTCCTCTTCCTCCATTTTTGTTAGAGTCATTACGTGATCAAAAAGCTTGTGTTGGGTGCCTGGGTGGCTCAGTTGGTTAAGTGACTGCCTTTGGCTCAGGTCGTGATCCTCGAGTTCTGGGACTGAGTCCCACATCGGGCTCTCTGATCACCATGGAATATGCTTCTCCCGCTGACCTTTCTCCTCTCATGCTCTTTCTCTCTCATTCTCTCTCTATCAAATAAATAAATAAAATGTTTAAGGAGTGCCTGGGTAGCTCAGTGGGTTAAGCCTCTGCCTTCGACTCAGGTCATGAGCTCAGGGTCCTGGGATCAAGCCCCTCATTGGGCTCTCTGCTCAGCAGGGAGTCTGCTTGCCCCTCTCTCTCTGCCTGCTTCTCTGCCTACTTGTGATCTCTGTCTGTGTCAAATAAATAAATAAAACCTTGAAAAAAAAAAAAAAAAGCTTGTGTTCCTGGACAAGGAAAGCCTAAGCTACTAAAACAGTGCATAACAAAAATAAGAGTTTTTACAAGGATATTGGATATTTAAGAGGGTTGGCTCATTTTACCAATTTCCTACAATATACATTTCCTTAGGAGGAATGGCAGTCAAATTCAAATTAAGCCACAAGCATAACATGCAGAAGATCACAGAATATTCTGCACATTTCCTAAATATCAAAACTTAAAGTTCAAAAGCATCAAAAATCTAAAATAGGTCTAACATATAAAATATGGCATAGAACAAGTGAATAGAGAGATTGAAAAGACTGATAAATAGAAACAGATGGTGAACTATGAGTAATCACCCTCCGAGTATATAAAACAATTATCTGTAAACAAAATTAACAAGTATATTAAATCTTTTTATATAAAAATTGGTTCACCCAAGTAATATGAAAACCTAAGAAATAGGTTTTAGTGGCTAAGGATTATCAAATAGAATGAGTTGTCAACTTCACAGTGTGGTCTTATTCTACAAAGATCAGTTGAATTCAACATTTATATCTGTTATGTTCCAGGCTCTAAACGCAATAGCAAAATGAGTAACAACAGATCTAGGACCCCGGGGTCACAAGTGAGCAGAAGAGAGACCAACGCAAGTACACACACACACACACACACACACACACACACACACGATGCGCTGCAGACTCTGACGAGTGCTAATAATAAGGGCAACAAACTTCGACAGGAAGACAAAGAAGGGAGAGATGAATTTTAGTAAACATCTGCTTATCGATAAATCCAGCTCCAGTAAGATTAGTATTACTTTCACAATACCAAAACTGTCTAATGTCTGTTACTTCCTATGCCTAAATTTAGATACTTTTAGAGCAGTTTATGGAAAGAGAAATATTTAGATCATAGGAAGCGAATTTGTCCCCATCTGCTCTTGTTTCAAATGGCAAAGGGAGCAAAAATAACCATGAGGAAATCTATAGACTTTTTTCTTGCTACCTTTCAGTTGAGAGTAGGGGTACAATCCCATTGAAAGGAAAACAAGTTCCCATCTGTCCCTGAAAGTATTTTGCTTTCAATAAAGTTTGACTTAAAAACAAACGATGTATTCTACCATGTTTAAATGTTTAATGATAAAAATGTTTTAGCTAGTTTGAAATACTTTCCACATATGTAAATAAAATTACATTTGAAAAATAAAGTATTTCAAGCATAAATAATGCTGGCATGAATTCACTGACAGCACTTGGAAAAATGAGTTGCAAGTATGACTGTTAATAAAAGTAACAAACTAAAAGAACCAGAAGTAGAAGGTACTCTGACATAAAATATTTGTTATAAGTCAGAACGAATCAGCCTCAGAATCTGTTCACTCCATCATTTAAATTGTTCCAAACTTTAATATAGGTTAATTCATTAGTTATCCCCTAATGTAAAATTTTCATTGGCATACATACAGCAAAAGTTTTGCATATTTGTCAAATATCATAACTTCAATGGTTGAACAATTATTTCCTATGCATCAATCTGATATACAACTAAAGACTAAAATACTTTAAAATCATTAACTTGGTACTACCAGTAAGTATATTAAATGCATCTGAAACTAACAGTTTTTTTTAAACTGGCATTAATGTAAGTTAAAGTTACTGACAGATAATGAAGGGCTCCATTCAACATCGGAGGCTAACTGGCTATTTCATTAATTTTTGTTGAATAAAGGTAGACAGAAATAATTTGACTTTCTCAACAGCAGACTATTAGATTAGTTCCAAGTATTAAAATGAAAGAAAAGTAAAATAAATCAAAGAAGCATTTTTCAGTTTAACTACAAGAAAACCAGATATTGAAGATTTCAATTCTAATCTAGACCACTTATTAGTTCTATGACTTTGAGCTAATCCAAAGCCTGCTGATTCTAATGTAAAATAAAAATTATCATATGTATTTTGCCAAATTCACAGAATTTTTCAGGGACTTGAGGGAGATAACACAGGCAAAACTAGAAGGAAGTAGCATAGGGAAACATCCTCTCACATGCTGTTGATGACAATTCTTTTTTTAGAGACTTTATTTATTTGACAGAGAGAGAGAGAGATGACAAGTAGGCAGAGAGACAAGGCGGGGCCAGGGGGTCGGGGGAAGCAGGCTCTCCACTGAGATGAGAGCCCGATGCGGGGCTCGATCCCAGGACCCTAAGACCATGACTTGAACCAAAAGCAGAGGCTTAACCCACTGAGCCATCCAGGTGCCCCTGCTGATGACAATTTTAAGGGACAGGTTGGCAGATTAATAAAAATTTAAATGTGCACCCCTCTGATCCAGAAATTCTATGTAGGCTATATAAACACTTGTCCAAATTCACAAGGGCTTATGTACAAGGATATTCATTGTGATAATATGTGTAATCATGAAAAACTACTAGAGAACTTAACTGGTTTCCAGTTGAATATCGGTAAAATATATCACAACTATAGTAGAGAACCATAAAAAAAAAGGGTAACTCTTACATGTATTTGTTTTTATTTTTATGATTTTATTTATTTATTCATGAGAGACACAGAGAGAGAGAGAGGCAGAGGGAGAAGCAGGCTCCCCAATGCAGGACTCAATCCCAAACCCCGGGATCATGACATGAGTCAAAGGCAGACATTTAACCGAGTCACCCAGGCGCCCAATTACATGTATTTGTATGTTATCTTTTATGAGATATATTGTTATATGACCCTTAAAATAACTTCTAAATAACCCTTGCTCAAATATTCCTTGCAATAGCGCTCATAGAACATAAAGGATAATACCAAATATAAGAAAACTAAGAACCAGACAAAAGTTACTTTATCAAGAATGTGTAGCAGGGGGGCACCTGGGTGGCTCAGTGGGTTAAGCCTCTGCCTTCGGCTCAGGTCACGATCTCAGGTCCTGGGATCGAGCTCCGCATCAGGCTCTCTGCTCAACAGGGAGCCTGCTTCCTCCTCTCTCTCTGCCTGCCTCTCTGCCTACTTATGCTCTCTCTGTCAAATAAATAAATAAAAAAATCAAAAAAGAAAATCAAAAAAAAAAAAAAAAAGAATGTGTAGCAGGTAATTAGTAATCAGCATTGATAAGATGCACTTGTGCTGCAGAATGGACACCCCACCCCCAACACATACTCCTGAGGAAATTCATAAAACTAGCATAGGATAAGCCTCAAGAATTGACAGATTCCGTGGCCATTTGCATCCCAAACATGGAGTGACCAAAAATTTCAAAGTTCCTCCCGGGAAATGATAAGGCCATCACTATTTTTGTATCAAACAAGTTTTATTATCCGTTTTATACCCTTCCTTAAAGCTAAGTAAATTTAGTGCTGAATAAAGCCTATTATGTCTTGTGAGTTTGTTAATCCAAACCCAAGACCATCTTCGTATTCTACACACCCAACTCTTTAACAGTGATTATTGTGAGGAATGGGCATGGGGTCATGGAGAAGACATTTTTTTTTTCCATTCCTTACATTACATGCTGTGCTGTTAAAAATATTTGTACAAGGAATTTGAATATTGTAAATTATAACTTTAAAACCAATGGTAGGGGTGCCTGGGCGGCTCAGTAGGTTAAAGCCTCTGCCTTTGGCTCAGATCATGATCTCAGGGTCCTGGGATCAAGTCCCGCGTTGTGCTCTCTGCTCAGCAGTGAGGCTGCTTCCTCCTCTCTCTCTGCCTACTTGTGATCTCTGTCAAATAAATAAATAAAATCTTAAAAAAATAATAAAACCAATGGTAATAACTAAAAAGGACAAATACATGTAAAATAATAAGAATAATTCCAGGTCTAACTCCATTATTAAAAGGAATCAAATATTTTGTCAGACTTTGCCAGGATTGAATTGAAGATGCCTACGGTGAATCTAAAGGAAAAATAAGGTGCAGAAGCTCATTTAGAAGAAGTCTTGCAGTATCTGTAGAGCACTAAATAACTCCAATTACCCAGCTTCTGTTTATCACCAACACAGGTCCTTATCCCTAGTACCCCAAAGATTCAATTAGTCTTTGTGTACCCAAAATCAATCTAATCTGTCAATTACTGGTTTGAGTCAGGATTCTTACCCTGCCAGACATAGAAGACCACAGAATCCCCAATTTCTACCCTTAAGGCCGCTCTGGCATCTATATGAGGCAGTCTAGTCATGGGAGGGGAGTAGTTCCTTCTGGTTAAGACTCAGAAACAGTTCACTAACATATACACATTAATAAGGAAAGGATTCCTTATTTCTTAATAAGGAAATTACTGATAAATATGTAAGTCCACACACAACGACACAGATGCCAGTAGAAGGTTATCAGGCACTACAGAGAATGGTGGTGTTTTTATTATGGTAAGAGCAGTTAACATGACATCTACTCTCTTAAAAGCTTAACAAGACAGTATTGTTAACTACAGGTGCAGTGTTGTCCAAGAGATCTCTAGAACTGAGTATCAACGCCTCATTTGCTCCTTCCCTCAGCTCAAGGCAACCACCATTCTATTCTCTGCTTCCAGGTTTGACTATTTTAGCTACCCTCAGACAAGGGGTTCCATGCAGTACTTTTCCTTCTGTGTCTGGATTCTTTCACTCAGCTTCATGTCCTCCAAGTTAATCTTGCAAGATTTTCTTCTTTTTAATTTTTTTTTTATTTGGGGGTGGGGGACCCCCTTCACCTATTTCTCCCATCCCACTTCTGCTCCCTCCAGCAACCACCAATTTGTTCTCTGTATATATAAGGTCCTGTTGTAATTTTTTGGTACTAGATATATGGCTCAGAAATATTTTCTCCCATTCTGAAGGTTGCATTTTCACTCTGTTGCACAAAAGCTTTGCGGTTTGACATAATCCCGATGATCTAATTTCGCTTTTGTTGCCTGTGCTTTTACTGTCATACCCATGAAATCACTGCAAAACCACTGTCATGAAGTTTTCCCCTACGTTTTCTTCGGGAAGTTTTATAGTTTTGGACTTTACATTTAAATCTTCAATCCATTTTCCATCGAAGATAAGTGTTTTTAACCAATTTTCATCATTAGAGACAATACTTAGCAATAATTCACACTTCATACTTAAATCAGACAAGAAGCTCTAAATCAATGAATTCTTCCAGAAATATATCTTGCTTAAAATTGTTTAATTTACCAACATTTATTCTCTGCCTGTGTTAAAAACTCAACCATATAATGAAGCTGAATAAGAAACAGATGCTATTTAAGAATTCATGAAAGGTTTTCTTTAATGAATTATTATCTTTAAGCACATCTGGGTGTCCACTTCGGGTTTTTTTTTTTTAAACACTTCATAAAAAACCAGAATGTCTGTTTAGGATATTTCTGTTATTTAAAAGAGAAATTATAGGTGCTCGCTTTGGCAGCACATATACTAAAAGAGAAATTATAGGATCTTCCTTGGAGAACTTCCATAAGTGGGAATGTAAAACACATTGACTAGTGATGAAAGAATAAAAAAAAAAATCAGATACAATTATCTATATATAAAATAATACATGTATTAATTTTTATATTTATATAATTATAACCATAAGATATTGCTACAGTGGTACTTTTGCAAAAGAAGACGGGGTTGGAGAAAGATTTATTTTTGCACTCTCAGCCATAAGTGACATTAAATCTACAGCCAAATCCAGATTTGTCATATGGCCCAATCTATGCCATTACAGTCTCTTGCTATCCAGTCAAAAATAATGACACAAGAGACTTTCCACAGTCCCTTTTCTACTGTCCTGCAACCAGAGAGACTCAGACCTGAGACCGAGAAGCTTGGGTCTGTGGTCTATATCAACACAGAAAATGAAGTCAACACAGTAAAGGTAAAGCAAGCAGGGCATGAGCACTGTTTGGGGCCCACAGCAACAGCAAGAGCCAGGCACTAGCCTTTACGATTATATAAGCTATAAATTCCCGCCCAATTGGGGTTGGGTTTTCTATCATTTGAAACAGGAAGAGCCCTAACATACAAATGTTAATTTTTACTTCAAAGACACTGAATCTTCCATCAGTTGGCAGAATACTACCTTACTATGTCCCGAATCTATGACAGACCAAGTCCGTAAGAGGAGCTGCATATTTCTGTACATAGTATCTACTAAAAATAGACCATCACCAGCAAAGCTTGGATTATGGTCCAATTGGTTAGTTCGTGGACATGGTTAACAGAGATGGATAGCATGCTTGTCCTATCAAGACATTATTTCATGCGGAAACACTTTCATTCAGAGGAGTTCATGAATTTATACTGAGAGAAACAGTAACAATTTACTTTGCTCATAGGAGTATGGAAATGTGTAATTATTTGCTGTTTAGATAACTCAGTTTTAGATGAAAGGTTTTTGTACAATTATTAAAAAGCTCACATTATTTGCAATAGCCTACAAAGAGTAAGTGGCATACTCTTTAAATTTTAGTCAAGGCACAGAATTTTCCTTATTTCAAATAAAAAGCAAGTGGTATTTATACTGAGCATCTATAAGCACAGTGCTGTGCTAGTCTTAATGATCTGGTTCATGCCATATAATGAAGATTTTTATTATCTATAGGTAAATGTTGCTGTGTAAATTCTATTATCCTTTCGCTCTCCCGCCTTCTGTCTCCTCCCCTCCTAGTTAAGCACCGTGGAGATAAAGTATGACATTTAGTTATCCTTGATGCAATTTATAAAGTCTAAAATCAGGTAGCTCTTTAACACTGAGTGATACCAAATACCTCATTACTAAAAAGTCTTAAAAACAGCCAAACATCAACTGTCTGTTTATCCTAAAGTAGCAGAGCGAACATTTTTTAAAACGACAAGTAAAGCTCATAATGGGTAAAAACTGCAAATAGCTAAGCAGCACAGAAAAAGACGATTTTAGGGGCGCCTGGGTGGCTCAGTGGGTTAAGCCGCTGCCTTCAGCTCAGGTCATGATCTCGGGGTCCTGGGATCGAGTCCCACATCGGGCTCTCTGCTCAGCAGGGAGCCTGCTTCCCTCTCTCTCTCTCTGCCTGCCTCTCTATCTACTTGTGATCTCTCTCTGTCAAATAAATAAATAAAATCTTTAAAAAAAAAAAAAAAAGACGATTTTATATATGAGAAGCTAGCATATGCCTGTTTGTCCATATGGGAGTTGTTAAAAACATGGCTGAGTACATTCTCAAACATCACATGTTTACTAAAGACCAGCCATTCTTTAGGGATAAGGAGGCCAATATGCATGCTCCATCTATACTTTCCAAGAAAACATACCATCGACCCTTGCTGGTGTTTATGACACAGGGTTGTTGGACACTACTCACATTAAGGGCTTTTGTTTTGAGGGGTCATTCAGTGCATTATAGAACGTTTGCTAGCACCCTTGGCCTCTACCCACTAATTGCCAGCAGCAGCCCCAAGTTGTGATGACCGAAGTTATCTGCAGACAATGCCAAATATCCCCCAAGGGCAAAATCACTTCCAGTCAAGAGCCAGTGCTCTCATCAGAGGACCACTTACACCTCAGCACCTGCCCATAATCCCACAATATCCAGCTCTAAGGCAGACTGTTAATGGCTCTTCTGTAAACCTCCAAATTAAAAGCAAGACTATCACCTAGAAAACACATTCTACCTAGCTACCAAAGTCAGGTGAATTAGCAAAGCAACTCGTGTCCTAACTAAATTGCCTTCATTTCTATTCCAGACACAAATCTACCATCATTAGAGGTTAAGATGTAGACTTTTTAAACCTTCAGTCAGACCTCTCAATAATCTCCACATGACTGGGTATCTACGATACTCCAGGTTATCTTCTAGCACGGTCCCACACTCTATTTGTAGCTCATAGTCATTCGTCCCTGTTACTAAATTATTGCCACCATCACAAAAGGTGAAGCCAAGTCCTTCTGACTATCTTCTGGGAACTGCTGGGTAGTTCCCATCAAGTCCCACATCGGATAAGAACCACCACTGCACGGTTATCACCCTAGATAGTAAGCATGAAAAGCGGTAACATCTATTAGCTCAGTTCACTTCAAAATATACAAAGATTGGTAAAGTGGTGATAATAAAGCAAGGAGAGGTGGCAAAACTGTTTGAATGAGCAAAATTAGTAAAATCAGAATGCCTAGAAGAGTTGAAATAGAAGGAAAAGACAATGATGGGGCCTAGTCCAGTCAACAAAAATAAAAGCCTTTAAATAAAAATCACTTTGCTGATGCAAATAGGTAATATACTAGAAGGGAGAGAGGTATGGAACCTATCTGCATCCTTGGCCTATTCCTTTGGTACCAGAATTCCTTCCCCTACCCATTTTTCTTGTGAATCTGTGTTAATAGACCTCAGAACTCATATGCAAGACATAATTCAAATGAGCGACTCATTGTTGTACATATCAAAAGTGAAATGGATCAAAATCAGATGTTTGTTACATAAGAAACTGATAACATTTATCTTATTTGGTAGATAAAGAAAAAAAAAACCCTACAGATAACGTCTATACTTTCGCTAGTACCTCTGATATCTTTATAAAATATTTTAACACAATTTATTGAGAGTTTCTAGCAAACAAATCCATTCTCTTAAACTCATCATTAAATCTAAGGGGTAATAATAGGTTAACTTCAGTAATGGGCCTAACTACAAAAATAATTAGAAACTGAGAAATAATTATATATTATTACTACCGAATAATGTAGGAATTTCACATTATAATCTTAGAGCTTGACTATGCTTGTTTTCTAACTGAGCACAATTATAACCTAATTCTCCTTCCTGCTTAGGGGATTATAAAAAAAAGTAGCAGTGGGGGCGCTATTTGAAGGCGATGAGTAGAAAGAAGAAGAATTAGGGATAGTGCTTCTAGAAAAAGGGGGAATAGGGCGCGTGGGTGGCTCTAAGTGTCGGCCTTCGTTCGGCTCATGTCATGATCCCAGAGTCCTGGGATCAAGCCCCGCATTGAGCTCCTTGCTCAGCAGGACCTTGCTTCTCCCTCTCCCTCTGCCTCTGCCTGCTGTTCCCTCTGCTTGTGCTCTCTCTCTGTCAAATGAATAAATATAATCGTAAAAAAAAAAAAAAAAAAGGAAAAAGATGGAAAGAACAGGAATCTGTGTGTTCAGGTTAAAAGCAAGAGGTGACTACCAGAACCCTTTAGACCCACAATCACACCATGTGGGATGAAGTAGAATTCAAGGGTGCAGTGTGTCAGGGGGTGGATAAGCGTTTTATTAACCGCCCCACTTCCTAGTTTGTAAGCTACCTCAGAGCGTGCTTAAGAGATAAAATTAATCTTAATCTTTAAAGCATAATTTATCAAAATATGAGAAGGCTTATTTTTAAAGTAATTAAACAAAGGCCAGTTGCTTTGGCCCTTGGTCAGATAAGGGAAAAGGTGTTAAGAGATAAAGTTGAGAGGCAGTCAAAGACCACATTAAACTCTATTCTATACCATGACCTGCTTAAGTATAAAGGGAAGTCATTAAGGGCTTCCAGTTTGAAACTGTTGTAATCCAACTTACATACCAAAGACAGTTCTATGTAGGGAACAGATTAGATGGAGACAGGAGAGGAAGCCCCCGAATTACGAAGGAAGCTGGTGGCTTCTACCAAGAGGGCAGCAGGTAAAGCGGGGAGAAACAAATGTACCTCAAGATATATTGGGGAGGTGGAAGTGACTTGTTGGCCGATAAACTGGATATGGAGCGCAGCGGAAAAGGAGTTGCAGATTCCTGACAAAACATTCCCCAACCCCTTCAGTATCCTGCCAAGTCTAAGGAGCTCTTTCCTTCTTACTTCCGCTTCTGTACTCCTCACAACCTCCTGGCCACCCTCAAGCCTGACACGGTAGCTCACACGGCAGGCTTGCTGCACCGAATGGAAAGATGCCACAGCCAAAACGTCTTTGAATGGATCAGGCTATTCCCGATTTAAAAAGTACTTTCTGTCTTAACTCAAGAGGGTACAAAAGGTCTTGTGGGACACTGAGTTTATTAGGTATTTTCCTATAGGGATTTGGATTAAAATTCTAGCCTGAGAGACAGAACGGAGTTCAGTTATAAAATGCACTTTTGTGTACTTTTCCATCTGTGCACCCTGTTTCGGCAAAGGATTGAAATAATTCATATGAAGTGTACCAAGAAAAATATTCCTACCATTGTTAATCCTAAATCATTACTTTCAAAAAAATATAGTACAGACCTGAAGGAATCTTCTGAGAGTGTAGAATGTATCTTATGAATCGAGAACAATTTAAAATACAGCAAAGAATAAGAGAATACCTCTGTGACCTCCACCTAGAATTGCCGATTGTTTTCATTCAGCACTTTGTGTCACCTAAAGAACTATGGGAGTTTCTATTACTAGAAACCTCTCTAATGCCTGAACCTACTCCCACACCCCTTACCATTGCTCTGGATATAATGGCTGACCCTCGACAGTCTTCTAGAAACCCTCACAGTACGCGTTTGCGGCCATGAGCCACATTGTGATGTGTCACATACGTGGTGCGTGTTATTTTTAATTTTTAAAAAATTGTGTTCCAAAACTTGTTTTTATATTCAGAGTTTATGAATATATAGTTCACCAGTGTGTCAAAAATATTTATCTGATTTATTTATAGATACTTAGGTGGTTTACATGTTTTAACTATTTAAAGAAATGCTGCAGTTATTATTTAGATGCCTCCTTGTACACATATGAAACATTTTCTCAACTGTATATACATAAATGGATAATTATTGGGTCATAGAATATGCACATTATTCATTTGACTACACAATACTGAATTGTTATTCACACTGACTTTATCAATTTACACCAAGTGAAATTTTATTTTTTAAGTAGCGAACTGAAGCAGATGCATTAGCCTCTATTTGTAGTAAATACGTGCACATAGGAATTGATTAAGAATTTTATTATGACTACGGTGTTCTGTAGAAGCAGCCTCATCTACCAGCAAAAGTGAAAGGTGCTGATCGTCAAACACTCTGGATCAGGGTCTATCAGCTGGAAAGCAGACCAAGAGCAGACTGGCCACTTTCTTAATTCCCCTGCCGAGTTGTCCTCTGCAATAAATCCTCAGCAACTTACCGCTATGAAGCCTGCCCATTGGCCTAATTTATGTCTGGATACAGGGTCCTTCTAGCTGTGTGTGCCTTAATTCTCCTGACAGGAGGTACTGATATTATAGGGATCGACATCAATCTACATAACCCTCCCGACAGATTCTAGTCTTCTTCATTCATTTGTAGGCAGGTACCGAATGGGCATCAACTACAGGAGTCCAGCCAGCAATAACCAGACTAGCAATAACTAGACCTACACAATATAGTAGCCACTGGCCATTGTGCGCTTGAGCATCTGAAACACAGCTAGTCTCAACTGAGATGTGCTGCTCCGAGTGTAAAATTAACACTAGATTTTGAAGACTTGGTACAAATGATTACAGAACATGTCAATAATGTTATATTGGTTCTATGTTGAAATGATATTCTGAATATATTGTGCTAAATACAACAGTATTATAATTAATTTCTCCTGTTTCTTTTTACTTTAACGTGACTACAAGAAAATTTAAATTTTTACTTGTGGCTCACACTATATGGACCAGTACTGGTCAAGAGGCTAGGAGAGGGCAGTCTGGCTGGCTCAGTCAGAAGACTATCCAACTCTGATCTTAGGAGTTCGAGCCCCACGTGGGCTGAAGAGACTACTTAAATAAATAAATAAAAACTTGAAAGACAAGAAGGTATGAGAGACAAGTATAGTAACACAGTGAGGTGGACCAAGTTCAAATCTCTACGGGCGTGTGTAGAAAGGACAAAGCCCATTCAGCTTTAGGCACAAAGACAAACCACAGGAACTGAGAGCACAAATACTAAAAAATAATGTCTTCTTATTTGAAAAATATGAGTTAGCTAGGTGGGAAAAGAGGAAGGGAAAGAAATCATTCCAGGGAGAAGCCCGGAGTCAAGAGAGAACAAAAACTAGCTTCATTGGCAAAAACAAGGCTTGGTCACATTACCCCCTTGTAACCCTGGGCAAAATCAGCATTTTTCATTTAAAATAATAATCATATTCTTGTATTATTTCTTCTGAAGGAGGAAACGTCAGACAACCGAAACAAAACTTTTTACAGAAAATAATTTCTAACCAATTACCTACCTCACAGTACCAATTTCATACTTCTATACTATCAGAATCACAAACATCTGAAGGGTAAGCATTTGTGTAAGTAAAATGACAAGGGAACACATTACCCAGGACAACCCCCCCCCCCATATATGAACCTATTATATCACAAAGGAAGAAGCTCAAGAGTATTTTATAACCTCAGGGCTTTCACACAAGTCTTGACTCCAAACTACATGAGAACTGTTCAGTAGATCTTCATATTACAGCAATAAAAAAAAATACATAATATTTTCACTAGCTTTTCTCTGTTCTAGGGCCTACAGGTGCCTTTATCATTTTATTATTGTTTTAATTATGAGGCAAAAGGGATGCAAAATTAGAATTTTGATCCAACTCCATGAACAACACAGTAAGTTACACAAAGCAAAGAAAGCCTTTTATTTATTCTAGTTCTATCTCAAACACCAAACAGTACTGAAAACACTTTTATTTATTCATTCATTTATTCATTTATTTATTTTAAAGATTTTATTTATTTGACACAGAGAGAGAGAGATCACAGTTAGACAGAGAGTCAGGCAGAGAGAGAAGGGGAAGCAGGCTCCTCACTGAGCAGAGAACCCAATGCAGGGCTCCATCCCTGGACCCTGAGACCATGACCTGGGCCGAAGGCAGAGGCTTTAACCCACTGAGGCACCCAGGCACCCCTAAAAACATTTTCATTAATGAGTGAAAAATAAAAACACAAGTCAATGGAAATGTAGAAAAAGCAAAAATAAAAATACTGAGACTTGTTGCTGGGTGAGAGGCTTTTTAACAGGACTTTAAAAAGAATTAATTTCAACAGCTGGAAACTGCATTTGGCTCATGTTAAAGAAACATTGCTATTGCTGTTTGCAAACATGATGAATGGAGAGCAGCTTGCAAGCATGATGGATAAAAATAAATATTTCATTATGCAAAATGTGTTTCATTGTTGGGTTTGTAAATCTGAAACAATTACAAGTACTGCACCGCAGCCGAGCTGCTGTTTTCACTGACTGGCAGGACTTTCTTTCTTTCTCTCTGATTTTTACTTTTTCTTTTTAGCTGCAGTGTTTGAAAATAACTTTTGGTATCTAAACTAAAATAACTACCTCTTTTCCCCACCCAAGTATAGAAGGGAGAATTTTTTTTCCCCTCTGTATCTTTATTTCCTGGAACATAAAAAGCAAACACTATGTAGAATTCACAGGCAGGAAACCAGTGCCCGAAGATCGGGTCGCCCACAAGTAGAAGTTACTCCCATTCTTTTGATAAGAGGTATTCAACTTGCTTTAATAATTGATAGGATATACAACGTCATAAATGCACAAAGAAGTACAATATAGCCCAGAGACATGAACTGAGATGGAAATATTGATCTATACAATATAGCTAATAAATGCAACACCAGCATGTGCCCTCAAAACAAGCCTCATAGTACAGTGATGCCCCTCTTGCTCTCAGTTAACCCGTCTGAGAAACCCACCCAGACAGTAAAATCCTGTGCTCAGGAAAAATAATTAACCAGAAGAAAAATCACCGAGCAATGAAAAGGGGAATGGGAAGAGCCAAGAAGCCAAATCTTAATTATTACTCTAAAGAGGGCTTCTGTTAGCTAAAACAAATTTACTGATTTTTTTTTTTTTAAAGATTTATTTATTTGACAGATAGAGATTACAAGTAGGCAGAGAGGCAGGCAGAGAGAGAGAGAGGAGGAAGCAGGCTCCCAGCCAAGCAGAGAGCCCGATGCGGGGCTTGATCCCAGGACCCTGGGATCATGACCTGAGCTGAAGGCAGAGGCTTTAACCCGCTGAGCCACCCAGGCGCCCCAAATTTACTGAAAGATTTAAAGGAAAAAAAAATTTTTTTAAAGATGAGTGCTTCAAGGGCCTGTGAGTGGCTAAGTCGGTTAAGCGTCTGCCTTTGGCTCAGGTCATGATTTCAGTGTCCTGGGAGAAGCCTTACATTGGGCTCCCAGCTCAGTGGGGAGCCTGCTTCTCCCCCTCCCTCTACCATTTACCCTGTTTGTGCTCTCTCTCTCAAATAAATAAATCTTAAAAGAAAAAAGAAGAAAAGAAAAAAGAAAGAAAGATGAGTGTTTCAAGACAGCAGAGTGGACAAGTCTCTGTTCTCTATCTATCCCAAAATAACAGAATGAAAAAGAAATGAAGATTCCATCTTCGATAAAATTAAGCAAAATCTGTTGCCCCATCACAGGGTGTGACAAAGTGCCACCAGAGGCAGTGAACTCAAGCAAGGGTTGGGAAGATACTGAGAAGAGGTCTTTGGCTAAAGGTTCAGATACAGAAATCAATGTAGGAAATACTGTCACTGAGATGAGGTGGAGAAAGTAGAGAAAACTGAACTGTGAGCAGCCTTCTGGCTGCCCCTGGGGCTTGTAGCAGTGAGTCAAGGTCAAACAGTGTCATGAAGCCCTTCACTGTGCCTGAGGAGGGATTCCGCTACCCTTGCCCTCCCAGCCCCCACACAAACCAGCTTCAGATCAATTTATTTAAAGATCAATAAAAAAGAACTGGGCCGAGAAGTTAAAGGAGAGAGGGGGGAAGAGGGAAAGAAATGGGGTAGGAAGAAGTAAGCAGGAAAACAGAAGAGGGAAAGCCACCAGAAAAATACTGCCACCAAGCAATGAAAATCATGACCAGAAATACCACCACGACTCAAACAAAAAGCAAAAACATTCCGAAAAGACTTAGAAAAGCTCTAGGAGAGATATGGCAAAGTCACAGAACAAGATGAATTATGAGCCTAAAGAGTTCATCAAGGAAATTAAACCTAAACAATACGTCGTTGGAGGCAGAGTGAGCATCACTAAGACACATGTTAAACAAAACTCAAAATTAGTGAAAATAAATGGAAATTAACAACAAATTAGAAAAGATTAAAAGAAAATGAGAAATGGGGGATTAAAAAAAAATTGCACATGTATAACTACTTTCCTAAAAAGAAAACAGAACAAATCAAAGACCAATTTTCCAGGACCAGAGGGAGACTTAAGCCCATGGATTGAGAGGGCACACGCATGCCAAGAAAAACCAATACATAATGATAGTGAGTCAAGTCTAATTAAAATTGCTGGTACTTATAGATAAAAGTCCAACTGTATTCTTCATTCAGGGGAAAGAAATCTCACTAGCCTCAGACTTCACAGAAACATTCAATATACTTGAGGAATTGAAATGATCCCAATAAAGTCCTTAGGAAATGAAAGCGTTTCCAGTCAGACGCTAAAGGAAACAAATACCCATCTTGAAACATTTTAAATCTACGAAATTTCATTCCCACTGAGTTTCTTACTATATATATATATATAAACAAGACGACTGGCTGCCTCTCACATCAAAGCCTTTACCATCAAGTCTTTACTGATACCTTTCTTTGCCTGAAGCACCCCTCCCACTGGCTCTCTCAGCCACTTGCCTGTCTGCCTCTCTGCCTCTGTCAGCCTCCCGGTCCCTCTCTGTTTCCCTGTCTCTCAAGCGCCCTGTCAGATTCCCTGGGCATCCTCCCTTGGCCCTCCTCCTCTCCCTCCCTCCCTGTCTCCTTCCTCCTCCCAACCTCCTTGTTTCTCTGCCTCCCTGCCAGCCTGTCTCCTTCCCTGATTGCCTGCCTCCTCATACACCAAGGTCTCTCTTTTCTATGAAGAATTAACTCAAGCATCAGGTCTTTAAAATCTTTTCTGATGTCACTTATTTGGACTTGTTTCCCTCTCCATTTCTCATTAATTACCAATGGTGTGCTGTAAATAATGCATCTAAAATAAAGTAACACCAAAAGATTGAAAATGGGCAAAGGCATACTTTATAAGTGAAACTGAAAATAAAGCAAGGATCATGTATCAATACCAGTATTTTCTTACTGCCTTTCCTCAAGCCAAGAAGATAAAAATATAACATGAAAAAATAACCAGTAAGGTATAATTAAGTGAAGTATATCAAACACTGTAATCTAAGTATAGATCTTTTCCATTGTCCATACAAAATTTACCAAAACTATATATCTAGGCCACACAAAAAAGGTCACACAAATTCCAAACAGGAAAAACAGGACAAATAACACTCTATGATCACAGTGTAATTAAAAACAGGAATCTACTGTCAAATAGAAAAAAAACACCCAGAAACCTAAGAGCATTTTGGAAATTTTTCAGTCTCTATGTCAAAAGGGAGGAGTAGAGTGGGAGGGTGGGTACCCACTTAGAGCAAAATGAACTGTATCTGGGGAAAAAAGGAGGGGAGGGATCTATACTAACCTCATCACGAACATAAAAAGGAACTATTTAAAATATATGGTATTGAATAGATGAGGATAGTGTTCATTTCTGGTTAAGAACCACTAAATTACACCTGCTATCCTATTCAGCAGCTAAGGTTGAATGTTCAAAAACCTAACTTGGCTCAGGTAACATGGCTAAGACACGGCAGAAGGGGGACTCCACCACCATGCCATCCCATACCATGCCCCGTGTCCTTCCTTCCCCTAGAAGTTACACATTCTTCACATAGTCACCCGAAGTTACAAAGCTCAAATATATCTTAATTCAACTAGGCCTAAGACATCAATAACAGAAATACCACTGTTCTAAATATCACGAGGAAAGAAAAAAATAAAACCATACCAATTAAACAATGACACAACGCTTTACTTCCCACTCTGAAGCTATTTTACTTTATTTTAAATGGTTTTTAAAACTAGATTTTAATAAACATCACTCAAGTGTTTTAATCAAAAGACTAAAACAAACTGGATGTGACTTTATAAAAACATGAAACTGTAGTCATTGACTCCTCCAAAAGTTAATATTTGCTTCACAAACAGAAGCAAACCTAAGTTACTCGACCGTAAGCAGCTTCAGTCTTGAGAAAACTCAATTATTTAAGAACTTACATATATTTATTCCGTAAGTATATATTAAATAATCTACTACTATACTACTACTACACTGAGAAACTTCATCGATCAAGAATATTTCCCGTGACTTAATACAGGATAATGCACAGATAGAAAAATAATTTCATTACTAATTCCATAATATCTCCTCCATCTATTTTACAACATGATGTCAGAATTCAGGCTACTCAGATACTGTAAATATACTGTACTGGCAGGCAAGGGCAAAGTCTATTCAGGTAAAGCAAATTTAATATCTGTCAGGGATCACAAACCTGCCAAAGTTAAATTTTTTTTTTAATATTTTATTTATTTGACAGAGAGAAATCACAAGTAGGCAGAGAGGCAGGCAGAGAGAGAGGAGGAAGCAGGCTCCCCGCAGAGCAGAAAGCCCAATGCGGGGCTCGATCCCAGGACCTTGGGATCATGACCTGAGCCGAGGGCAGAGGCTTTAACCCACTGAGCCACCCAGGCACCCCAAACCTGCCAAAGTTAATCTTTAGTAAGTTCATGGTCAGAATGATGCTCAACAAACTCACCTGGGACCCACCTGGGGAGCAAGATAGAAATGAGCACTCCTAGGGCACCCCCACCCCTGAAGGCCGTGGGTAGAATTTATCACTAAAGGCTTTTTTTTTTTTTTTTGCATAAAAGTCTTTTTAATTCATTACAAAATAAAACAGAGATTTTGTTTCTCCTGTGCCTAGAATGGTTATAATTTGGAAACAAAGGAGGCCTGAGGATATATAGGTATATTCAGACTCCCTTTGATGACTAAATAACTGGAGAAAGCTACCCAGAAAAGACATCTTGAAATGAGGAGAAAAAGAACAATTACATACCCTCAGTGAACAAACTGTATTCAACCAGGATGCATTAGTTTTTAAGTAATTTTTCTCTTTCCCTATTGTAACTGCAAATTGTAGATTTCACACATGAAAATTCTGTTCTAATCATGAAAGCAAAATATTTATTTAAGATCATATTTTAAAACTCTAAGTTCCTCTTTTTTTTAAGGCGTTGAGTCTGGATTTGTCTGACACAACTCTGTGTGATGATGGCAATGTTCGACCTCAGTTACCGCTGATAACATGTGGCCACTGAGCACTAGAAATGTGGCTGGTGATACCAAGAAACTGAATTTTTGAATTTATTTAACTGTAATTAATTTAAATTTAAACGGCCACATATGGCTAGTAGCTACCATATCAGAAACAACACAGTCCAAAAGATGAAGAGGTTATACATCTAAAAGTTTATTTTTGATCCTTCGAGATGTGGGTAGAAATGGCTGTGAGATCCAGTCAAGCTCTTTGATTATGGTTGCACAGGTTAACTCACAAATGGGACAGCACAACCAGCAAACATTGCAGAGCAGACAAAATCACCACCACTACCAACAACTTAAAATCTTTAATAATATAACCTTTTTAATTTTCAAGGATTACTTCTTATAACAACCTCTTAAAAGTTTTTATTTTTTTCCTCCTACTATTTTCCTCCTTTAAATAAAAGAAGTAGTGTGGCACCTTGACGGCACAGTGGGTTAAGCATCTGACTCTTGGTTTTGGCTCAGTTCCTGGTCTCAGTTTTGGGAGATCAAGCCCTGCGTAGAGCCCCGTGACAGGCCCCGAAATTAGCGCAGGGTCTGCTTCAGACTCTCTCTACCTCTCCCCCTGCATGCTCATACGCATACGCAGACTCTCTTTCTCTCTCCCCTAAAATAAATAAATCTTTAAAAACAAACAAACAAACAAACACACAGTAGTAGCATATGTCTAACACAGCAGTCCCTGACCGCCCTGACCATGAAGATTACATTCTTTCCCCCTCCAAATTCAGGCCTGCCCCTCCAGTTTTTCTTTTTAAACTTTCAGCTCATTTTTTCCTTTCCTTTTTCATAATCCAGTAACTATCCTCTCAGGCTTTCTTTCCAGACTCGAAAGTGCTCACCACTCACTGTACTCTTCTTGCATTTCTTTTATATTCTCACTTCACATTCGCTTTTCTCTGGCCCTGTCTTTTCATTTCCTCTCCTTCCCCTTCTTATAAATAGACGCATGTTCCTGCAGAAGAAACATAAAGCTTTTCACTCATTTAATGAGACTAGTATTTTTAAAAGTCTTTTTAAAGTGGTTTAATTAACTTCAGAGCCTTCTCCTTTCCTGCTTCCTGAAGAAGAATTCGGTACTGAATTGGATAGTGAGGAGGCCCATGAACCACTCCCAACACGCACAAGCGCGGGCCTGCTCCTCCACAGACGAGGCATCGTCACGATGGAGACAAAGGGGATACAAGGGTGCAAACCACTGACCCCTCTTGGCTCACCTTTATCAGAAGCTAAAGACACATTGGCTGGTACAATGATTCAAAGCAAATGCAACAGCAAGGGAAATCATCCTCAAAAAAAGACAAGGGAATGTGTATTATAATAAAACTACATGGTTAGTCAAAATAGCCCACGTATGTATCATATTCAAGAGTTTTAATCGACAGAGGCATGTGGCATACATACCACATGGCCAATACTGTTTTGAAAACTCCCCGTGCCCCAGCAGTTAAGTACCCACTTTAGAAACATAAATCCCTAAGAATTTGAAATAATACGAGAAAAAGAAAAAGAGTCCATTTTCATGGCACTGAGTGGTCACACTCATGTAAATTCTGAAAGGGAAAGATCAGTACAGGCCTAACTAAAGTCATCAAGGAGGACACGACAGAAGAGGAAGAAACTTTTGCACTCTTAGTCAAAGGTAGGCAATCGATCAAAGAAGACAGAGGACAGATTTACAAACCGAGCAGAGTGTACATCAAAGCAGAGAGGCAGGAATAAGTATGGCCCAGCACAAAGGAAGGGTATTCAGGAGAGCAGCCGAAAAGGTTTATGTTGGTAAATAAAAAAAAATTGAGGTTATGACAAGGTCAGCTTATGGAAGAGAGTGAATAACAGAAAAAGGAATTTAAATGCAGTAGAATAAACACTACAGATACCGCAAAGGGATATGGTAAAAGCTAGGAAGAGCAGTCCAAGAGATGAATGGCAACAGAAAAGAAAATGCAATCAGAGAAAATAGCTTAAGGGACTTATAATAATGAGTGAAGGAAGATGGCAGCAGTGGATATATGGAGTTAAAGGTGAATTAAAGAGACAGTTAAAGAATGAAGAAAAACAATAGGGTTTGAAGACATATCAGAAAGGGGGGAAGGAAAACAAGGAATCATCAAAGATGATTCAATGTTTCTATCTAGGAAAGCACAAGGAAAGACTGGCAGCATGTTTGATCACAGCATCGAGAACATAAAAATTCCATCTGTTTTCACATCTTTCCTGGGCATCTGCCTTAAATCATGAATGCCAAATGAGGCCCTCCAGCACTTTTCAATAGAAGCAGCTTAGGTATATTATACTAATATTAAGTGCAACTACATAAAACACTTAGGGATACATTTTATAAAAGTTTCCTTATTTGTGAATAACAATGACATGATATCTGCTATTTGCATCACAATAATCCAGTGGAGAAGAGTACATATGAACCAAAAATGGCCATGAGTTAGTAATTGTTGAAGACGGAGGATGCGTACATGGGGAGTCATTAATTTGCTAAATTACTTAACAAAAAGCTGACCACTTTTATCTGTTCACACGAATCTAATCACTCAAGGTCCCTTCTAAAGGTAATGATTGTAGAATCTGATGATGTAATTCATAAATAATTCTGACTAAAATGCACATCTAACACACCATAGCCATTGTTAAATATAACTGCAAAAAAATAGGTAACAAACCAAAAAACTCTACCTCATTCTTTTTTTTTTTTTTTAAAGATTTTTTTATTTATTTATTTGACAGACTGAGATCACAAGCAGGCAAAGAGGCAGGCAGAGAGAGAGAGAAAGGGAGAAGCAGGCTCCTTGCTGAGCAGAGAGCCCAATATGGGGCTCGATCCCAGGACCCTGGGATCATGACCTGAGCTGAAGGCAGAGGCTTTAACCCACTGAGCCACCCAGGCGCCCCAAAACTCTACCTCATTCTACACTGCCCTTCCATACACCTCTGTGCGGTAGTTGAAGTAAAGAATTAATAAACAGACAAAGCTATTCACTTCTAGCTTTTAAAAAATGTTAATAGATTAATAAGGACAAGATAAATAAATGGTAAGCATCGGCATTATCCTTAAGTACTACACACACTGCACAGCACCTGGTGTCAGTGCGCGTAGGAAAGTTCCCACCTTGGATCACTAGATCTCTAAATATTAATTGATGTATTCTATCTTCTGTCATTGCATCCTAATAAAACGTGGCACATAACCGAGTGCATGAACATCAAGTATGAATTATGAAACTGAAATTCAGATTCAGCAAATTGTTCTTAATAAAGTAAAAGTAGCTAACTAAGACCTTGAGGTAATTTAAAATGCAACAGACCCTCAATGCATTTGCTTCCCTAGAATGGTTTTGGGATGCCGAACAGGTTTAACCTTTCAGGATGTTCAATTTGTTGGATCCCAAGCATGTATGCCCTCCTAAAAATTTAAACATTATAGGATCCAAGGATTCTAAGTCCTGAAAAATGTTTTATTATATTAAAAAGAAAAATGTAACTAAACAAAAATCCAGTCTCACTTTCTTCCTTAGAAAGTTCTGTTAAGGACCTTAAAAAGGTTTTATATACTAAGTGTTTGAAGGAGGATATTTTCCATCAAGAAAAAATTAAGGACTAGATCGCACTGTGCTTTATAGTCATTAGCTTTCCAATGATAAAAGGAAATGAATCACCAGAGTTGTTAGAAGGTTTTGCTTTATTTTAAGCAGATACATATACATTAGAGGTTCAATTCTAGCTCAGCTACTTGTTTGTGACCTTGAACAAGTCTAACTTCCTCTATGACCATGGGCAAATCATTCAATCTCTTTGTGTCTCAATTTCCACATCCATTAAATGGGCCTCATAAGAAGAGCTCCTTCCCAGTATAAGAATTAAATGAATCAATCTATGAAACCATCTCAGGAAGATTTCTCATACTTTGTAAGCACCGTAAAAATGTTAGCTCTCATGGCCACTGCTATCACTCCTACCACCACCAGCCTCAAACACTTGAATTGCTACTGCCTTCATATAGAAAAATGCACATTAGGGTTCCTCTCAGGTTTTTTTTCTGTGGTAAATAACTGAGTTTGGAATTTCGGACACACAATCCTTCTCAGCCTTAGTGAATAAAAACCGTCAAGCAGTAAAGTTAAAAATGGTTTCTGAAAAGTCTAACAGCTCGGATTTATGTTTCTGTCCAAGAAAAAGGATATGTATACTTATAATTATTAGGAAAATTCTTTAAAATCTTATTTTGGTTTTTGTATGCATCTAACTTTCAAAGAATACTTTTTCTCTCACTTTAATGAGAAATTGCATACCCTCGTCACTTACTCCCCTCCAGCCACAAACAGCCTTCTTCCTGTTTCTCCAACACACCAACCCCAACCCACGCTCAGGGCCACTGCGTCTGTTGCTCCCTCAGCCAGGAATGCGTTGCTACCTGGGCTTTAGGTGGCTAGTTTCTTCTGAAGTATAGATTGTAACTCAGAACCTTTTCAAAAAACCACTCCCCAGGGCACCTGGGTGGCTCAGTGGTTAAGCCTCTGCCTTCAGCTCGGGGTCGTGGTCTCAGGGTCCTGGGATCAGCCCCACATCAGGCTTTCTGCTCGGCGGGGAGCCTGCTTCCCCCTCTCTGCCTGCCTGTCTGCCTACTTGTGATCTCTCTCTCTCGGTCAAATAAATTAAAAAAATAAAAGTTAAAACAAACAAACAAAAAAACCACCACTCCCTGACCACCTCACCTTTTGCTTTAATTCAATTTAATGGCCACTGGCTATTTTCATTTTCTTATTTACTCCTTTATGATCTGTCTTCCTCGTATCCCCTCCCAATAAATGACAGTCCTCTCATGTCAAAAGAAATCATGTCTTATTTGCCATTTCAGCCCCCAGAATGGTTGGTGTGTAGCACACATCCAACTACATTATTTGTTAGAGGAGTAATTCTGAATTAAGTTCACTGTTAAGTTTTAATGCACACTCATTAAATAATTGCCTAGGGACTAAATCATTAGCACTGTTTGTTCACTACTGAAAATATCTGTGAGATTCAGTATTTAATAGAAAGCCAATTTTTGTCCTTGAAGAGATTAGGACCATCGACTTTCAGTATCTCTAAGCCACATTTTGAGCCAAAGGCTGCTAATAAACTTACTAAAAAAAAAGCTCTTATGAATTAGTTTAGCACATAATGAAAAATTGTGGGGAGGCGTATCAGTGCAAAGGGGAAAAACACGTAAGCAGAAACCAGGCAGCAGTGCTTCTGCTAAAGGGCTGCTTCTTTTAGAGTATAATACACACTTCCTTCATTCTGCAGAAAAAAAGCAACAGGACTGTTTAATTATGATACACTTGTAAGCAAAGAATTAATTTTCAAAGAATATGTCTTATTATAGTAAATACAGTCTTACACAAAATTAGAAAGAAATACTCCCAGGTGTTAACAGGGTATTTTTGGATGATACAATTACAGATAATATTATTATATATCATTTTCCTTTGGTACCCTTTTTGTTCCTTTTTTGTTTCCTCCAATCTATCAAAAAAAAACTTTAAATAAAGGGAAAAAAAAGTTCACTCATTTCTCCTTCCCTCACAACCCCTAAGCTATTCTCTGTATCATTTAGTTTTCTGTATGATGTATGTATGAAATGTATGATGTGTGAACATATCCATGATACCTGATGACTTGTTTGGATTCCACTTGTAAGTGACCTCATACAGGATTTGTCTTTTACTGACATATCTCACTTAGCATAGTGTTCCCGAGGTATGTCATATTATCTTAAGTGGCAAGATTTCCATTTTTCATGGCTGAGTAACAGTCTCGCATGTATATATACCACAATTTCTTTCACCACTCATCCACTGATTGTTCTCATACCTCAGCTATTGTAAATAATGTTGGGGGTGCATATCTTTTTGAATAGGTGCTTTCATTTTCTTCTGATAAATACCCAGACGTAGAATTCTTGGGTCATACGGTAGTTCTATTCTTATGAGGAACCTCCAGTGGTGGCTGTACTAGTTTGCACTGCCAAAAGTGCATGAGGGTTCCCTTTTCTCCACACCCTCTCCAACACCTATTATTTCTAGTCTTTTGATAAGAATCATTCTAACAAGTGTGAGATGATATCTGCTTGTTGTTTTGATTTGCATTTCCTTGATGAGTAGACATTGAGCATATTTTCATGTGTCTGTTGGCCATCTGGATGTCTTTTGAAAAATGTCTATTCAGATTTTCTGCCCATTTTTACCTGGATTGGTTATGTTTTTGTTTTGTTACTGATACTGAGTGCCACAAGTTCTTTAGATGTTTTGAGTAACAACCCCATAAGATATATGATATGCAATTGTCTCCCATTCTGTAAGTTACCTTTTCATTTTGCTGGTGGTTTCATTTGCTGTGCACAAGCTTTTTAGTGTGATGTAGTTTTACTTGTTGTTTTCATCTTTGTTGCTTTAACTGTCAGATTAAAAAAAAAAACAAAAAACACCAAAACCTATGTCAAGGAGCTTACTGCCTAGGTTTGCTTCTAGGGGTTTCATGGTTTCAAGTCCTATGTTTATGTCTTTAATATATTTTGAGTTCATTTTTGTGCATGGTGTAAGGTAGTGATCAGTTTTATTTTTGGCATGTGTCTGTCCAATCTTCCCAACACCATTTACTGAAGAGACTGTCCTTTCTCTGTTGCACATTCCTGGTTCCTTTGTCATAAAATAATTGACCATGGATGTGTGGTTCACTTCTGGGCTCTCTTTCTGTTCCACTAATGTGTGTCTGTTTTTATGTTGATACCATATTGTTTTAACTCCTATTGCCTTACAATATAGTTTGAAACGAGGGAGTGTCATGCCTCCAGCTTTGTTCTTTCTCAAGACTGCTTTGGCTAGCAGGATATTTTATGGTTTCACACAAATTCTAGAATTTTTTTTATTCTATTTCTGTGAAAAATACCTTTAGAATTTTGATAGGGATTGCTCTGAATCTGTAGATTGGTTTGGGTAATATAGATATTTTAACAACATTTGCTCTTCCAATCCATGAGCATGGAATGTTTTTCCATTTCTTGGTGTCATCTGTAATTTCCTTCATCAGTGTCTTATAGTTTTCAATGTACAGGTCTTTAAGCTTGCTCCTCAGTTAAGTATCTTCTTAGGTACTTTATTCTTTTTGGTGTAACTATAAATGGGATTGTTTTCTTAAATTCTCTTGTCGATAGTTCACTATCAGTGTATAGAAATACCACATATTTTTGTGTACTGATTTTGTATCCTGGAACTTTAATGAATTTGGGCTTAAATGACATGTTAGACCTGATGGGCTTAACAGATATTTACAGAACATTCCATCCAAAAGCAACAGAATACACGTTATTTTCAAGTACACACGGAACATTTTCAAAGACAGATCACATTAGACTACAAAATAACTCTTAATAAATTTAAGAGGCTTGAAATCATACCAAGCATCTTTTTAAACCATAATGGTATAAAACTAGAAATTAATCACAAAAGAAAACCCAGAAAATTCACAATTACATGGAAATTAAACAACAAGCTACTGAAATGGATAAAAGGTGGATGGAGATGGATAAAAGAAATCAAAAGAGAAATAAAAATAATACCTTGAGACAAGTAAAAATGGAAATGGAACATAACTAAATTTATGGAACACAGCAAAAGCAGTTCTAAGAGAAGTCCATGGAGATAAATGCCTATACCTCAAGAAACAAGAAAAGTCAAATGAACAACCTAATTTATACCTCAGAAGACTAGAAAAAGAATAAACAAAGCCCGAAATTAGTAACAAGAAGAATAGAACAGAAAAAAATGAAATGGGAACTAAAAAACGACAATAGAAAAAAGTCAATGAAAGCTGATTCTTTTTGACAATGTGTAGACAGGCTCACCAAGGGTGGGAGGAAGTGGGGAGAGGCCTCAATATCAGAAATTTGGGAGGGGGAAAAAAAAAAGAAATTTAAGAGGATATTACAACTGACATTAAAGAAATACACAGGATCATTAACAGACTACTATGAACAATTACATGCCAACAAATTGGACAACCTGGAAGAAACAGATAGATTCCTAGAAATCTATATTCTACTAAGACTAAATGACAATGACACAGAAAATGTGAACAGGCCATTTTTAGAAAAAAGTTTGTTCAGAGGATTCTCTTTAATTACTGATTCAAACAAAAGTCCAGGACTAGATGCCTTCACTGGTGGATTTTACCAAATATTTAAAGAAAAATTAATACCAACTCTTCCTAAACTCTTCCAAAAAAACAGAAGAGGAGGAAATATTATCGAGTTGATTTTACAAGACCACCAATATCCTGATACCAAAACCAGACCAGGATATCACAAGCACAGAAAATTACAGGCCAATATCTCTGACAAACACAGATGCAAAAATTCAACAAAATATTAGCACACCAAATTCATCAATACATTAAAAGATCATACACCATGGTCAAGTATGATTTATTCCAGGGATACAAGGATGGTTCAACATTGAAAGTCAGTGTGATACACCACCTTAACAAAATGAGTAAGAAAACATGATCATCTTAATACAGAAAAGGCTTGTGACAAAATACAACATCCATTTATGATAAAAGTCCCAGAAAGCAGTTAGAGAGGAAACATATATCAACATAATAAAGACCATATATGCCAAACCAATGGCTAATAACATACTCAAGGGTGAAAAGCTAAAAGCCTGTCCTCTAAGATGAGGAATAAGACAAAGATGTTCACTCTCACTACTTTTATTCAACATGGTATTGGCAGTCCTAGCCAGAGCAATTAGGCAAGAAAAAGAAATAAAATGCATCCAAATTAGAAAAAAGTAACACTGTCACTATTCACAGAAGACAGTATATATACAAAACCCTAAAGTCTCCAACAGAAAATGTTGAAATAAATGAAATCAGTAAAACTGCAGGATACTAAATCAATACACAAAAATCTGGTGCCCTCTTTGGTTCCTTTTGCTGTTTTTAATTCTGTCTAAATCTTAAATTACATTTGCCATTTCGATAAAAAAGTTGGAGTTGATAAAACAGGCAACCTTTTGTCTTTCTTTTACATTTTCCATTTGTTTTGTTCTTAAGAAACAACAAATGGAATACTGAATCAAGTTAAAGAAAGAATCTAATATAGTCCTTAAACAGAATAAGGAGAATAAGACTTGGCAAACAACATCACTAAACCATAGACAGACTACATTCATGAATCTCCAAAAAAGTTAAAAGGGTAGAAACTGTACAATGGTTTTAAAATAACAATCCTAATAATGACTATAATTTATCAAGTACTTACAGTCTTCCAGGATTAAATATTCTCACTTAATCCTCATAGTAAGAAAGTAAACTGGAGTATATTTTTTCTATTTATAAAATAAAAAATACAGGGCCTCCACTATAGACAACTGGGAAACACACACACACACACACACACACACACACACACTCACTCCATAGATTTGCAGTAAGGATAATATACCATTCTCTCAATGTTTAAAAAATTTCATTAAAAAACTGTTGGGGGTACCTGGGTGGCTTAGTGGTTAAACATCTGCATTCGGCTCAGGTCATCATCACAGGGTCCTGGAATCGAGCCCTACATAGGGCTCCCTGCTCAGCTGGAACCCTCCTTCTCCCTCTCCTGCTTCCCCTGCTTGTGCTCCCTCTCTGTCTCTGTCAAATAAATAAAATCTTAAACAAAAACAAAAACAAAAACTTCTCACTACCATTTAACTCCTTTTTAAAAATTTTTACTTATTTATTTGACAGAGAAAGAGATCACAACTAGGCAAAGAGGTAGGCAGAGAGAGAGGGGGGAAGCAGGCTCCCTGCTGAGCAGAGAGCCCGATGCAGGGCTCGATCCCAGGACCGTGGGATCATGACCTGAGCTGAAGGCAGAGGTTTAACCCCCTCAGCCACCTAGGCACCCCATAACTACTTTTTAAACTTTTAAATGCCTTTTAAAATTTGTATGGAACCAGAAGACACCCCAAATTGCTAAGGAAATGCTGAAAAAGAAAAAGAAAACTGGGGGCATCACAACTGCCTGTGATATCAAGCTTTAGCACAAAGCTATGATTACGAAGACAGCATGGTATTGGAAAAAAAAAAAACAGACAAACAGACCAGTGAACACAGTAGAGAGCCCATTTATGGACCCTCAACTCTATGGTCAAATAGTCTTTGACAAAGCAGGAAAAAAATATACAGTGGAAAAAAGACAGTCTCTTCAATAAATGGTGCTGGGAAAATTAGACAGCTATGTGTAGAAGAATGAACCTCAACCATTCTCTTATACCACACATAAATAAACTCGAAGTGAATAAAAGACCTCAACGTGAGGCAGGAATCCATCAGAATCCTAGAGGAGAACATAGGCAGTAACCTCTTCGACACTGACCACAGCAACTTGTTTCAAGACATGTCTCCAGAGGCAAAAGAAACAAAAGTGAAAATGAACTTTCAGGACTTCATCAAGATCAAAAGTTTCTGCACAGCAAAGGAAACAGGCAACAAAACAAAGAGGCAACCCACAGAATGGGAGAGGATATTCACAAATGACACTACAGACAAAGAGCTGATACCTAGGATCTATAAAGAACTCCTCAAACCCAACACTCAAAAAAACAGATAATCACGTCAAAAAGTGGGCAGAAGACACAAACAGACATTTCTCCAATGAAGACATACGAATGGCTATCAGACACGTGAAAAAAGGTTCACCACCACTAGCCATCAGGGAGATTCAAATCAAAACCACATTGAAATACCAACTTACACCAGTTAGAATGGCCAAAATTAACAAAACAGTAAACAACAAGTGTTGGAGGGGATGTGGAAAAAGGGGAACCTTCTTACACTCTTGGTGGGAATGCAAGTTGGTGCAGCCACTTTGGAAAACAGTGTGGAGATTCCTTATGAAATTAAAACTAGAGCTTCCCTATGACCCTGCAATTGCACTACTGAGTATTTACCCCAAAGATACAGATGTAGTGAAAAGAAGGTCCATCTCTACCTCAATGTTCATAGCAGCAATGGCCGCAGTCGCCAAACTATGCAAAGAGCCAAGATGCCCTTCATCGGACAAATGGATAAGAAAGATGTGGTCCATATATACTATGGCGTATTATGCCTCCATTAGAGAGGATGAATACCCAACATACGTATTAACATGGATGGGACTGGAGATTATGCTGAGTGGAAAAAATTAAGCAGAGAGAGTCAATTATCATATGGTTTCACTTAGTTGTGAAGCATAAGGAATAACAATTGGGAGATGGAGAGGAGAAGTGAGTTGGGGGAAATCAGAGGGGGAGACAAACCATGAGAGACTGTGGACTCTGAGAAACAAACTGAGGGTTTTGGAGGGTAGAGGGGTGGGGGGTTGGGTGAGCCTGGTGGTGGGTATTAAGGAGGGCACTTATTGCATGGAGCACTGGGTATGGTGCATAAACAATGAATTTTGGAACACTGAAAAAAAAATAAAATTTAAAAATAAATAAATAACCATATATTTCTTTCAGCCCTAAACTCCAATTTTATACCAAGCTACACACCAATGCTGTGTCTGGAAATGCCACTTATGTTACAGTAATAATGACTAAATCTTCTTATGATATTTAAAAGGAAAATAATGAAGTTTTATGATCCCAGCATAAAACTGTGTTCAAATGATTAAAAATCATATATAGAGAACATTCGCTGTTAACCTGCTTCAAGAATGCCAGGAGGATTATTTGCTCCAGCTCTTTGAAAAATACCGGTGGAATTTTGATCGGAATGGCATTAAAAGTATAGATTGCTCTAGGCAGTATAGACATTTTAACAATGTTTATTCTTCCAATCGAAGAGCATGGAACGGTCTTCCATCTTTTTGTGTCTTCTTCAATTTCTTTCATGAGTGTTCTGTAGTTCCTCGAGTACAGGTCCTTTACCTCTTTGGTTAGGTTTATTCCCAGGTATCTTATGGTTCTTGGTGCTATAGTAAATGGAATCGATTCTCTAATTTCCCTTTCTGTATTTTCACCGTTAGTGTATAAGAAATCCACTGATTTCTGTACATTGACTTTGTATCCTGCCACGTTACTGAATTGCTGTATGAGTTCTAGTAGTTTGGGGGTGGAGTCTTTGGGGTTTTCCATATAAAGAATCATGTCATCTGCGAAGAGAGAGAGTTTGACTTCTTCATTGCCAATTTGGATACCTTTTATTTCTCTTTGTTGTCTGATTGCCGTTGCTAGGACTTCTAATACTATGTTGAACAAGAGTGGTGAGAGTGGGCATCCTTGTCGTGTTCCTGATCTCAACGGGAAGGCTGCAAGCTTTTTCCCATTGAGGATGATACTTGCTGTGGGTCTTTTAGATAGATTTTATGAAGTTCAGGAATGTTCCCTCTATCCCTATACTTTGAAGATACAGATGTAATGAAAAGAAGGACCATCTGTACCCCAATGTTTATTGCAGCAATGGCCACGGTCGCCAAACTGTGGAACGAACCAAGATGCCCTTCAATGGATGAATGGATAAGGAAGATGTGGTACATATACACAATGGAGTATTATGCCTCCATCAGAAAGGATGAATACCCAACTTTTGTAGCAACATGGATGGGACTGGAAGAGATTATGCTGAGCGAAATAAGTCAAGCAGAGAGAGTCAAGTATCATATGGTCTCACTTATTTGTGGAGCATAACAAAGAACATGGAGGACATAGGGACATGGAGAGGAGAAGGGAGTTGAGGGAAACTGGAAGGGGAGATGAACCATGAGAGACTATGGACTCTGAAAAACAACCAGAGGGTTTTGAAGGGGCTGGGGGGTGGGAGGTTGAGGAACCAGGTGGTGGGTAATAGGGAGGGCACGTACTGCATGGAGCACTGGGTGTGGTACAAAAACAATGAACACTGTTATGCTGAAAATAAACAAATAAAATAAAATAAAAGAATGCCAGGAGGGCCTCCGTCAAAAGAATAATGGACAGATCCAGAAGCCAGTTTTCCAAAATACCATGAACAGTCCTTTAGTCTTAAAGCAACCTCACCTGCAACAATAAATCTTGTTTTGGCTAAAGAACAAGCCACATTATCATGTCATTCCAAGTGACAAATATTGTGTCTGTATTCCAGCTCTTAAAGGACAAATATCACAACCTTAATTCTATCTTAAAAAAAAAAATCATTTAAGGAGCACCTGGATGGCTCAGTTGTTAAGTGTCGGCCTTTGGCTCAGGTCATGATCCTAGGGTCCTGGGATCAAGCCCTCCGTTGGGCTCCCTGCTCTGTGGGAAGCCTCCTTCTCCCTCTCTCACTCCCCCTGCTTGTGTTTCCTCTCTCACTGTCTGTCAAATAAATAAATAAATAAATCTTTTTAAAAAATCATTTAAATGTTTTTATCAAAGAATACTGGTTCAAACCTCATATAACTAAAAATACAAAATAAGTTAAATTTACAAAACAATTCATTTTAAGCATCTTTTTGTTTTTTCACTATTCTCTTACACAGCCAACACAAGGAAACTGGTTAACAAATACCAAAACAATGAAAGCATAATGGAATTCTATTTACTTTGGATTGATTCTATCTCTAAAGTTATATATTAAAACGTTCAAGTCTCTAAAAATCCACTTCCTCTCCAAATAGTCATGTTGACTATAGTTATATTTGCTCATGAAGAAAAAATAAAGCAACTTTGGATCTATTCAATCCGAAGGGGTTAAAATACATCATTCAATCACTTTAAACTTCCTTAGAATCAAAGGTAGTTAATGACTTACTACCATGAGAAGAAAAAAGCCTAAGAAACGCAAAGAAGAGATAAGCAAGAATCCCCTTTATTTTATAGCTTAACAGACCAGAGCAGAGACATGGAGACAGCAGGGGGCAGCCTGCTAGCCAGGGCTACTGAGGCCACCTCAGCCAGAGGGCTCCACTTCCATCTGCTGCCTGGCCTGGGAACTCTCGGAAGATTTCTCATATAGGATTTCACTTGAATAAAAGGATTTGGCAGGTAAAACAAAATTTAAAAGCTGTGAAAGATTATTCACTATATACATTTGTAATCCTATGTATTTGTATTATAATCCTCTGTGCTTACATTTGAAATGAAGCTTGACAGAGCTCCAAACAAGAAACACACCACACAGAATAAGCCAGGGCCTGCCAGGGCCTGAATTAGGCCAGAGATATTTCTATTTTAACTCAAGCACTTCATTAAAAAACATTAAACACAGTCTCTGTAGAACATCAGTTGGTGTCGCTCACTCTTGTCGAAGTGTTATAGTGCAATGGAAGGATAAAATAAACAAACTTCCCAATCCTATTCATCAAGCTTGGATAATAAAGTGCCATTATTAGATCATCATGATTCTGAACCAAATGTGGAATATCCATAAAACACAACATGGAAAGAGTAAAACTGCACATTTTTTCCTAAACTTGTTAAGGATGACCATTAAACTTCCCTTTCCTCTGATAATTGTGCTTTAGGCAGTAACCAAAAAAAGCATGAAAATAAATTGACTATTCTGTCTCTTCCTTCTCCTCATGCTTTATTTATTTATGGTGGTTGTAACTCTGCAACCAATAAAGAATGGTAGTGAATACTGTGCGAAGGCAGTAAAGTCAACATGAACCAATAAAGGCAGGTCTTATCAGACAATAACGAAGTTATTAGCAAACCAGAGGTTACTGAGAAAGTAACACATAAATCCACGGCAAGACCCCAGATATGAATCTGTGTGTGCTGACTCCTGAATTTACCTAATATATGTTTTTTTTTTTAATATTTATTTTTATTTGTTTATTTACAGCATAACAGTGTTCATTGTCTTGGCATCACACCCAGTGCTCCATGCAGTACGTGCCCTCCCTATTACCCACCACCTGGTTCCTCAACCTCCCACCCCCCCTAATATATGTTTTTAAACAGAAGATTGAATAAGCAAATCAAAATGTGTAAGTTCGTTTTAAATGCCATTAACTAGCTGTCCAAATCATTATGTGAATATAATTGTCTTTTTAGAAGGGATACCGAGCAATTTTAGAGGCAAGTCTGATGAAGCTGACTTTTTTAAAACTAAGCAAATAATCAGAACCAGTTTCATCTAAAAAATAGCTGACAGAAAAATTAAGCTTCAATTATTGTTTCTGTATATAATATGCTCTAAGTATATTTCAAAATCAGCAGGGTCCTGGGATCGAGTCCCACCTCAGGCTTTCTGCACTGAAGGGAGCCTGCTTCCCTCTCACTCTCTCTGCCTGCCTCTCTGCCTACTTGTGATCTCTCTCTGTCAAAATTAATAAATAAAATCTTTTTAAAAAAAAAAAAGAAAAGAAAAATAGGAAAGGCTCTGCATGGTAAAAATTAAACAACAAAAAATAACTGAGTTTTTTAGTACGGTCTAGTTTTTAATGTTCACGTAAATTCTGTTTGAACAGTATATAAATATTACTATTAAAATTCACATCTAATGGGACTATTTATTCTCCCGAGCAATCTTCTGTGGTAGCTTGAAGCCCGGTGTAACAAATGTCCCATGTGTAAACTGGGGTGCTCCACACTTCAGATTTCTGGGTTGCTAAAACTGTAATTTTCCTTATTCCAAAAATTCCTCTCAGTTAAACAAGTTGGTAAAAATCAAATGTAAATAAGAGGACCAACCAGTAAGCTATCCTTAAAAATCTTAATTACTTAAGATGTCTAACAGTTTTATGTTTACCTTCCCTTTTTACTAGCTACACATCAAAAATCACATCTACAGGATCGTGTATCTGAAAGTTCTTTTATTGATAAAGAGATTATTACTTTACCAACCACAAGAGTAACATTCTTGCAAATCATAAGAGTATAAGAATCTTTAGTTATAGAACTCAAAAGCTAATGAGAAAAATAGGATTGGTTACAATTAAATTCATAAGACAAAAAGCACAACTGCCTTTATGCTTGAGATGTGATATTTATGTTTTACTGTAAAGATGGAACATTAAACAAAAATAAAGAAATTATGGTTGGGGTGCCTGGGTGGCTCAGTGGGTTAAGCCTCTGCCTTCGGCTCAGGTCATGATCTCAGGGTCCTGGGATAGCACCCCTCCTGGGGCTCTCTGCTCATCGGGGAGCCTGCTTCCTTGTCTCTCTCTGCCTGCCTGTCTGCCTACTTGTGATCTCTGTCTCAGTCAAATAAATAAATAAAATCTTAAAAAAAAAAATTATGGTTTACAAATCTTCAATGGTCAGAGGGTACCTGAGTGACTTAGTGTGTTATGTATTTGACTTTGGCTCAGGTCATGCTCTCGGAATCTTGGGATCCACCACCCCTCCCCATCCCCGTTAGACTCCTAGGTAGAGTCTAATTTCTCTCCCATTGAAAATAGCCTGGACCTAGTGGCTCACTTCTATTGAATAATACAATAGTAATGTAAGTGATTTCTGAAATTAGATAATAAAAGATAGTACAGCATCTTCCTCACTCATGTTCATGGACTGATTGCTCTGTGAGAAGGTAACGTCCATGTTGTAAAGACACTTAAGCATCTCCATGGGGCATGGGGAATTCTCCTGTCAGCCACAGGAGGGAGCCATTCTCAAAGTGGGTTTTCCAACCCAAGTCAAGCCTTTACTTATTTTTTTTTTAAATATTTTTAAAAGATTTTATTTGTCAAATAGAGAGAGAAAATGTACAAGCAGGGGGAGCGGCAGGCAGAGGAAGAAGCATGTTCCCCACTGATCAGGGAGCCTAATGTGGGGCTCGATCCCAGGACTCAAGGATCATGACCTGAGCCAAAGGCAAACACTTAACGACTAAGCCACCCAGGCATCCCCCAGTCAAGCTTTTAGATGACTGTCCTCCTGGCTGATATCTTGAGGGTGACCCTCATAAGAGATCCTAAGCCAGAGCAACCTGCTTCCACTGCTCTTGAATTCTGGACCCAGAGAAACCATGAGATATAAATGTTTGTGCATATAACAAGTAGTTCAATAAGCAGGTCTTCCAGAGTGGAATATAAAATAACACTCTTACAATCAATGGAGTCTTAGAGTCAATAAAATGGAGACATTTCCATTTACAATCTATTGCTTATAAGCTGATTGGTTTGCTCCATTGCACTTAAAACAGAAATCCGCACTCCTCACTTTCTTCTCTGCTGCCTTTCTGTCTGGAACACAACCTCCTCTGCTTCCTACAAGAAGCCTTCTGTAACCTCCCGCAAATTACATACCTCACCTCATACAGTGTGTCATTATATCCAGAACCTGTCTGTATCACACTCGGTATCACTATTTCTTTATTGAAGTAATGCAGTAATGTATATTAATCATTTTTGAATGTTATTTTTTCCTAGTCAATAAATTCAAGATGTAGAGTTGCAATATCAAAGGGCTTATCAATCTCAAAAAAGTTTTTTCTAAGACTAAAGGTAAGCTTTTTGTAGTTGTCAAATGGTAATTTAAAAAAAAAATTTTATTTATTTGACAGATAGAGATCACAAGTAGGCAAAGAGGCAGGCAGAGAGAGAGAGAAGAGGAAGCAGGCTCCCCGCTGAGCCGAGGGGCTCGATCCCAGGACCCTGAGACCATGACCTGAGCCAAAGGCAGAGGCTTTAACCCACTGAGCCACCCAGGCGCCCCTGTCAAATGGAAATTTTCACAACAGCATTATAGTTCTGTCAATAACTTCCAGCCCAAAGTGATGTCTATGGTCATTTCTTTTGGCACATGTATCAGTACCCTCCCTCTTTCAGATTGTTCTCAACTTTTTGTTGTTGTTGTTGTTCTCAGCTTTTTAAAATCGTATTTTTAAATACATTTATGCAATTTATATAAATGTCTCAAAACTCACACACTTAAATTTGTTCGTATCATAATGCTTGTATTTATGCTATTTTTACACTTTTCATTTTTTGTTCTGTCTCTCCTTTTGTCTTTGCTCATAAATATTACCTTATGCCCTTCCTTTAACCCCTGTCCAAGAAACATACCAAGGCTATGCTTCTCCATGTTATCAACAGATATGAATTTTCACATATACACACTAAATTATGTATATATAGCCTTTTCTTTTACAAAAATAGAATTATGTAATTGGAAAATTTTACATCTTGCCTTACCCCTCTCTCAATTATACCTCACTGAAATTCCATGGCAACTAACATAGCTAATCCTTTTTTTTTTTCCCCAAAGTGGGATAATATTCTATGTCACAGAAATGCCATAATATATGATACTATTCATCTATGGATAGGCATTTACTTTGTGTTGTAGCTTTCTGCCTCTAGTAGGTGCTGCATTAAGTGTCTATATATGTGTACACACACACACATATTTTTCACATATATATTTCCCATATACATAGTTCAAGTTTCTATGGGAGAGAGTCATAGAACTGCAGAATTAAAGAAAGATGTACTTTTTATGTTAAAGGATTACCAAGTTACTTTCCAAAGAAAACCTAATAGTTCCCTTTCTGTTAATAATATCAGATTATCCCATGTCCTCTGCTTCCAATAGCAATAGCTATTAGTCTCATTCTTGCCACTCTACTAAATGTAACATGGCATCTTGCTACGTTAACATATACTCCTCAGCTACAGTGAATATGAGTACTTTTTCATATATTTCGGGTTTACTGGAATTCGTACTCTTCTAAAATGCTTATTTTTAGTTTGGCAAATTTTTTTTTGACAAATTGGCTTTTATTTATCTTTTCTTTTTTTTTCTTCTCCCAATGATTTTTATTTATTTATCTGACAGACAGAGATCACAAGTAGGCAGAGAGGCAGGCAGAGAGAGAGGAGGAAGCAGGCTCTCCACGGAGCAGAGAGCCCGACGCGGGGCTCGATCCCAGGGCCCCGGGATCATGACCCGAGCCGAAGGCAGTGGCTCTAACCCACTGAGCCACCCAGGCGCCCCTATTTATCTTTTCTTATATATGTAAGAGTTCTATTTATATATAGATAAAACCTTTTATCTATCATCTCTTTATACTTATTATTCGAAATGTTTTTCTTTTAAAACTGTTTATGATATGTCCAACTATAGAAATTTACTAGGTTTTTTACATAATCAAAATGCCTATCTTTTGAATCTGGGTTTCCAATCCCTAGTTAAATGGACTTTCCCTCTATATTCACATATATCCTAAGTGATTGTCTTCAAAGATTTTTATTCTTTACATTTTTATCTTTTTTACATTTGGAAATATTACCACATGTGGTATAAGGGTTCAATATTATTACAGTCTTTATGGATAAGAAATATTTTATACATAATTAATCAGCAGTGTTGGAAAGTAGGTTAAGTGTAAATTTCCTTATTAAATCATTTATGGAATAAGGTCTAAAAAAGGCAAATATATATGCTATACATACCCATCAAACTTATAAATTATTGACTAATTCACTTTAGCAAACATATGGCCTCAACTTAAAAATTTGCCTAAATCAAGTGAAATGTTCTCATAAATTTGAAGTCCTAAGACCCAATGCAAGACCAATGTTAGTGCAATAATAAATCAACACAAATTAAACAATTCAAAACACAATCATAGAACATCTATAAGGAAAAAGTAATTTTTAAATTAAATTCAAAGCACTTTAAGCATCTAATACCCACCTGTGGCACACAGCATTCCCTATACAAGTCTAGGTTACCGTTACCATTAGAGAGAGACAATCCAGTATTTTGGCTCAGAATGGCTATTAGAAATAGAGTATCCAAAAGTCTTAATGACTTGAGATTTTTTCTAACGCTCAAATGTGGCAGATAAGCTCAAGGTATTATGTTGCTTCTAATATTTCTATATTACTATATTTTTCATTATATTCCTACTTCTACTCATAAAATAAAATTCTGCATTACTCAGTCCACTGCAAAACATTCTAAGTAACTTGCCCATTTTTTTGGTTCTAGGTCTTTCTGCTCTTCCAGATGGTTCCCTAAACTGGGTGGTGCCAGCCAAATCCCAATGTAAAATGGCCTGTAACAACAGTAGGCAGGAGAGGGGCATTACACTGGGCAGCATTCATCAGGATTCCTCGGCTTGATAGCTAACAGCTGCTCCTTCCACACCAGCACAATAAAGAATTCTACAACCTAGCTGGGTTGTTTTTTTTTCTTTTTGAAACATCACTTTTGATCTCCAAGCAATTTATTATCAGAGATGACATTTTTGCCTGCAGCTGTTTTTCAATGAACTCCTGATGTGCGTGAATCCACACACATCTCCAGCTCAATCCCCAGCGTCCCCTTCTGAATTCCAAGAGCTTGCATAGTCACCACCACAACAATGTACTACATGGATCAGGCGGTTAGTTCTTGTGCCGGGTCTCATCTCAAAACAGGTTACAAACTCTCCAGGGCAGGGCCTTCCTTCTATGCCTCTCAGACCCCCCTCAAGCATCTTACACAGCACCGGTAAATCTCAGATGCTAAGTAAATCCTCCCTGATTGATTTACAATGCACACTACCAGACTTTAAATCCCTCCAAGGCAAGGGTCTCATCTTCTCTGTAATCCCAGCAATCTGCCAGATTCCCAGTTGATGGCTCATTCATTTATTAGTTTAATAAGCATTTTGAACCATTACTAATTCTCAACACTGGACAAGAGGCTTAAGGACTTTATGATGACAGACCCTAAGAATATTTCCTTTCCAGAAAATGTTTGGTTTGCTTGTTTTAAATCAGGAAGATAAATTTCCTCTGAAAGCAGTTTCCTTCGTTAGGAATTTGCTAATAATGCATGCCTTGTCACACTTTTCCACATAAAGCTTACCTACTGAAAATGTTTCAAATGAGAATGTTCTAATTAAAACAAACAAAAGTCAGTCTTTAATCTGGAAATGAAAACAAATACTAAGAATACTAAAGTACGGGAGGAGTCAAGATGGTGGAGAAGTAGCAGGCTGAGATGACATCAGGTCGCAGGAATTCAACTAGATGTTATCAAACCATTCTGAACACCTACAAACACAACAGGAGACCGAAGAGAAGAGCAGCAATTCTAGAAACAGAAAATTGACCACCTTTTGAAAGGCAGGACGTGTGGAAAAGTGAATCCCCGCGGGGGTAGGGGCCGGCTCCCAGCAAGCAGTGGAGCACAAAATCTGAACTTTTAGAAGTCTGCTCCACTGAGGGACATTGTTCCAGAGGCTAAGAGGGGGTGGAGCCCTCGCAGGAACAGTGTGGTCTAAGGTCCAGTGGATTGGGGGTGTCTGAGTGTAGCAGAGCTCATAGGTATCAGAGCAGGGAAGCCGGCTACAGAGATAGGGCCGAGGAGTGAGCTCTCAGCTCGGGGTTACCTTAAACTGTCATAGTCAGGAACAGTCAGACCACTTTTCTTTGAGCAGGGACCGCAAAAGTGGCAGATCCAGGGAGACCCACTGTCATCCGCCGGAAGAGCAGAGTAGCAGGAATCTGCTGGGTTTGGAGACTCCAAACGGGGCTCTGTGCCAGAGACAGAAACGCACAGTCACAGGCCGGGTGAGCCTGAGTGCAGCCGGAGACCAGGGAGACGGGAGTGATTGAGTGCTTCTCTCTGATGGTGCACTGAGGAGAAAGGTCACGAGCTCTCGGCTGCTCCGGACCAGGATTAGAAGGCCACCATTTTCATTCCCATCCTCCAGAGCTCTAAGGAAAGCGTGCAGGCAACAAAAGCTCCAAGAGCGAACCCGAGTAGGTAACTTAGCCCGACGTCTGGCAAGGGCAGTGCAATTCCACCTCCAGCAAAGACATTTGAGAATCACTACAACAGGCCCCTCCCCCAGAAGATCAGAAAGGACATCCAGCCAAGACCAAGTTCACTGATCAAGGAGAAGAGCACAATTCCAGAGGGGAAAGCAAAACATGGAATTTATGGCTTTCTCTCCATGACTCTTTAGTCTTGCAAAGTTACTTAAATTTTTTTTAACTTTATTTTCTCCTTATCCTAATTTTTTAAACTTTCCTCTTTTCTCATTTAACGTTTTTTAACTGATTTATCATAACAATACCTTTCTTAAAAAAAAAATCTTTTAACCATTATTATAGTCATATTTTATCCTTCATTGTATCTAACTTTATTTTTTGTATACATATAGGGTTTTTTCTTAAAAAATTTTTTGGAATACAATCTATTCTAATAGGCCAAAATATCCCATAAATCTAGCACAGGCCTTGTTCTAGTCTCAAGCCTGAACAAATTTTCTCCACTTTCTTTTTCTTTCTCTTTCCAACCAAATTATCAATTCCTTTTTTAGAATTTTTTTAAAATTTTCATCTTTACAGTCATATTCCATTGCTTCACCGTGTTTACCCTTATTTTTGTATATATATATGGTTTTCGTTCTTTAAAATTTTAGGAGATAGTTTCATCTAAGAGACCAAAATAGACCCAAAATAAAGTGGGTGGCTCTGTTCTATTCATCAGTCTAATATATATATATATTTATATATATATATATAGTTGTTGGTTTTTTTACTTTTTTTTTTTTTTAACTTTTTATTCCCTTCTACTCCTCCCGATTTGGGGTCTCTTCTAATTTGGTTAGCGTGCATTCTTCTGGGGTCTTTGCCACCCTTTTAGTACTTTATTCTCTTGTTCATATATTCTTATCTGGATAAAATGACAAGGCGGAAAAACTCACAACAAAAAAAAGAACAAGAGGCAGTACCAAAGGTTAGGGACCTAATCAATATGAACGTTGGTAATATGTCAGACTGAGAGTTCACAATGACAATTCTCAAGGTTCTAGCTGGGCTCAAAAAAGGCACAGAAGATATTACAGAAATCTGTCTGGAGAAATAAAAGCCCCTTCTGGAGAAATAAAAGAATGAAAATCTAACCAAGCTGAAATTTAAAAAGCTACTAATGAAGTGCAATAAAAAAATGGAGGCTCTTGCTGCTAGGATAAATGAGGCAGAAGAGAGAATTAGTGAAACAGAAGACCAAATTATGGAGAATAAAGAAGCTGAGAAAAAGAGAACAAACTACTACTGGACCATGAGGGGAGAATTCAAGAGATAAGTGATACCATAAGATGAAACAATATTGGAATACTTGGGATTCCAGAAGAATTAGAAAGGGAGAGGGGGGCAGAAGGCATAATTGGAGCAAATTATTGTAGAAAATTTCCCTAATATGGCGAAGGGAACAAGCATCAAAATCCAGAAGGCACAGAGAAACCCCTCAAAATCAATAAAAATAGGTCCACATCCTGTTGGCTAATAGTAAAACTTACAAGTCTTAGTGACAAAGAGAATGTCCTGAAAGCAACCCAGGACAAGGAGTTTGTAACATACAATGGTAAAAATACCAGATTGGCAGCAGACTTAACCAAAGAGACATGGCAGGCCATAAAGAACTGGCATGATATATTCAGAGCATTAAGTGAGAAAATGTAGCCAAGAATACTATATCCAACTAGGCTATCATTGAAAATAGAAGGAGAGATAAAAAGCTTCCAGGACAAACAAAAACTAAAAGAATTTGTAAACACCAAACCAGCTCTACAGGAAATATTGAAAGGGGTCTCTGGAGCAAAGAAAGAGCCTAAAAGTAGTAGACCAGAAAGGAACAGACACAATATACAGTAATAGTCACCTTACAGGCAATACAATGGCACTAATTCATATCTTTCAATAGTTACCCTGAATGTAAAGGGGCTGAATGCCCCAATCAAAAGACACAGGGTAACAGAATGGTTAAAAAAACAAAACCAATCAACATGCTCTCTACAAGAAACTCATTTTAGACCTGAAGACACCTCCAGATTTAAAGTGAGTGGGTGGAAAATAATTTACCATGCTAATGGACATCAAAAGAAAGCTGGGATGACAATCCTTATTTCCGATCAATTATATTTTAAGCCAAAGACTACAATAAGAGATGAGGAAGGATACTATATCATATTCAAAGAGTCTTTGCAACAAGAAGATCTAACAATTTTAAATATCTATGCCCCTAACATGGGAGCAGCCAACTATAAAAACCAATCAATAATAAAATCAAAGAAACACATCAACAATAATACAATTAATAGTAGGGGACTTTAACGCTCCCATCACTGACCTGGACAGATCATCCAAAGAAAAGATCAAGGTAATAAAGGCCTTAGATAACACACTGGACCAGATGGACATCACAGATATATTCAAAACATTTCATCCCAAAGCAACAGAATACACATTCTTCTCTAGTGCACATGGAACATTCTCTAGAATAGATCACATCCTGAGTCACAAATTAGGTCTCAACCAGTACCAAAAGATTGGGGTCATTTCTGGCATATTTCTAGACCACAATGCTCTGAAGCTAGAACTCAATGACAAGAGGAAAGTTGGAAAGAACTCAAATACATGGAGGCTAAAGAGCATCCTACTAAAGAATGAATGGGTCAACAAGGAAATGAGAGAAGAATTGAAAACATTCATGGAGGGGCGCCTGGGTGGCTCAGTGGATTAAGCCGCTGCCTTCGGCTCAGGTCATGATCTCAGAGTCCTGGGATCGAGCCCCGCATCGGGCTCTCTGCTCCACGGGGAGCCTGCTTCCTCCTCTCTCTCTCTGCCTGCCTCTCTGCCTACTTGTGATCTCTCTGTCAAATAAATAAATTAAATCTTTAAAAAAAAAAAAGAAAACATTCATGGAAACAAATGATAAGGAGAACACAACTGTTCAGAATCTGTGGGACACAGCAAAAGCAGTCCTGAGAGGAAAATATATAGCTATATAAGACTTTCTCAAGAACAAAGAAAGGTCTCAAATACACAACATAAGCCTACACCTAAGGCAGCTGGAGAAAGAACAGCAAAGAAAGCCTAAACTCAGCAGAAGAGAAATCATAAAGATCAGAGCAGAAATCAATGAAATAGAAACTTAAAAAACAGGAGAACAAATCAATGAAACTAGGAGCTGGTTCTTTGAAAGAATTATTAATACTGATAAACCCATGGCCAGACTTATCAAAAAGAAATAAGAAACAACCCAGATTAATAAAATCATGAATGAAAGAGGAGAGATCACAACCAACACCAAAGAAATACAAACAATTATAAGAACATATTATGAACAACTATACAGCAGCAAATTTGACAATCTGGAAGAAATGGATGCATTTCTAGAGACGTTTAGACTACCAAAACTGAGCCACGAAGAAATAGAAAACCTGAACAGACCCATAACCAGTAAGGAGATTGAAGCAGTCATCAAAAATCTCCCAACAAACAAGAGGCCAGGGCCAGACGGCTTCCTAGGGGAATTCTACCAAACATTTAAAAAAGAATTAATTCCTATTCTCCTGAAACTATTCCAAAAAATAGAAATGGAAGAAAAACTTCCAAACTCTTTTTATGAGGCCAGTATTACCTTGATCCCACAACCAGACAAAGACCCACCAAAAAGGAGAATTACAGACCAATATCCTTGATGAACACAGATGCGAAAATTTTCACCAAAATACTAGCCAATAGGATCCAACAGTACATTAAAGGATTATTCACCATGACCAAGTGGATTTATTCCAGGGATGCAATGTTGGTTCAACATCTGCAAATCAATCAATGTGATACAATACATTAATAAAAGAAAGAACAAGAACCATATGATACTCTCAGTAGATGCTGAAAAAGCATTTGACAAAGTACGGCATCCTTTCTTGATCAAAACGATTCAAAATGTAAGGACAGAGGGTACATACCTAAATATTATCAAAGAATCTATGAAAAACCCACAGCAAATATATTTCGCAATGGAGAAAAACTGAGAGCTTTTTCACTAAGGTCAGGAACACGGCAGAGATGTTCATTATCATCACTGCTATTCAACATAGTACTAGAAGTCCTAACCTCAGCAATCAGACAACAAAAAGAAATTAAAGGCATCCAAATCAGCAGAGAAGAAGTCAAACTGTTACTCTTTGTAGATGATAGGATATTTTATGTGGAAAACCCAAAGACTCCACTCCAAATCTGCTAGAACTTGTATAGGAATTCAGTAAAATGTCAGGATATAAAATCAAGGCACAGAAATCAGTTGCATTTCTACAGACCAACAACAGGTCAGAAGAAAGAGAAATTAAGGAGTCGATCCCATTTACAACTGCACCCAAAACTATAAGATACCTAGGAATAATCCTAACCCAAGGAGGCAAAGAATCTGTACTCAGAAAACTATAAAGTACTCATGAAAGAAATTGAGGAAGACACAAAGAAATGGAAAAATGTTCCATGCTCATGGATTAGAAGAACAAATATTGTGAAAATGTCTATGCTACCTAAAGCAATCTATACGTTTATGCATTCCCTATCAAAATACCATCCATTTTTTTCAAAGAAATGGAACAGATAATCCTAAAATTTATATGGAACCAGAAAAGACCTCGAATAGCCAGAAGAATGTTGCAAAAGAAACCCAAGGTTGGTGGCATCACAATTCCAGACTTCAACCTCTATTACAAAGCTGTCATCATCAAGACAGTATGTTATTGCCACAAAAACAGAAACATAGATCAATAGAAGAGAATAGAGAGCCCAGAAATAGACCCTCAACTCTATGGTCAACTAATCTTTGACAAAGCAGGAAAAAATGTCCAATGGGAAAAAGACATTCTCTTCAACAAATGATGTTGGGAAAATTGGACAGCCACATGCAGAAAAATGAAACCGGACCATTTCCTTACACCACACATGAAAATAGACTCAAAATGGATGAAGGACCTCAATGTGAGAAAGGAATCCATCAAAATCCTTGAGGAGAACACAGGCAGCAACCTCTTTGACCTCAGCTGCAGCAACTTCTTCCTAGGAACATCGCCAAAGGCAAGGGAAGCAAGGGCAAAAATGAACTATTGGGATTTCATCAAGATCAAAAGCTTTTGCACAGCAAAGGAAACAGTTAACAAAACCAAAAGACAACTGACAGAATGGGAGAAGATACTTGGAAATGACATATCAGATAAAGGGCTAGTGTTCAAAATCTATAAAGAACTTAGCAAACTCAACACCCAAAGAACAAATAATCCAATCAAGAAATGGGCAGAAGACATGAACAGATATTTCTGCAAAGAAGACATCCAGATGGCCAACAGACACATGAAAAAGTGCTCCACATCACTCGGCATCAGGGAAATACAAATCAAAACCACAATGAGATACCACCTCACACCAGTCAGAATGGCTAAAATTAACAAGTCAGGAAATGACAGATGCTGGTGAGGATGCAGAGAAAGGTGAACCCTCCTACGCTGTTGGTGGGAATGCAAGCTGGTGCAACCACTCTGGAAAACAGCATGGAGATTGCTCAAAAAATTGAAAATAGAGCTACCCTATGACCTAGCAATCACACTACTGGGTATTTACCCTAAAGTTTCAAATGTATGGTCTGAAGGGGCACGTGCACCAGAATGTTCTAGCAGCAATGTCCACAATAGCCAAACTATGGAAAGAACCTAGATGTCCATCAACAGATAAATGGATAAAGAAGATGTGGTATATATACACAATGGAATACTATACAGCCATCAAAAGAAATGAAATCTTGTCATTTGCGACAATGTGGGTGGAACTAGAGGGTATTATGTTGAGCAAAATCACCATTCATCTGTTAATGACCATTAGGATTGTTTCCATCTTTTGGCTAGTCTGAATAATTGTTCTATGAACAATCATATACAGGTTTTGTGTGGACGTGTGTTTTCAGTGGTCTTGGGGATACACTTCAGAGTGGAACTTCTGGGTCAAATGGTAACTCTACGTTTAACGGTTTAATGAACTAACAGTATCTTCTGAACTAACTGCACTGTGTTACAGAGACCAGACTTGCTTCCAGGTGGCACAAATAACCTATCTGAGCTGTCAAAATCATATCTGGATTAGTTGTTTAAATGTAAAAAGCAATGACTCTATGTCAAATTTGCCATCACCTGCAATATTAACTTAATACTTTCACTGTACATTAGGTAATCAGAAATACAATGATATACATAACGAAGAACTCACCTGCTTTCTACTTTTTAAATTCTTTAAAATACTATATACTCTACAAGGATAATTTTCCTTGGCATACCATATATAGACCTCTCATGTTACCAAGGACTCCGAAAGGCAGCATCATGTTATGTGGGAAAAGAAACCAAAAAACAAAACTTGGAAATCTAGAAAAAGAATAGAAACTTGAGTTTACATGCCTCCCAAAAAAAAGAAAAAAAAGTGCAGGACAATGTCAGATAAAATAGATAAGGAAAATGAGTCTGATGTCTCCTAAGTAGGTAATGTAGACTCTGAGATCCCAATAATCAAATTGGCATAGAGCAGCAGAGGCAGGCTGACATACTGACCGGAAGGCAAGCAGACAGGCAGTCAGGGGGAAAGCAGACAGACGGACAAATAATAGAGATTCTATCATCTCTAATGGTCCACGACATGAAAGGTGCTACATGACCATTTTTAAGAGGTAAAAGGCAAAGACCGTACCCTCAGAAAGTTACAAGTCTCCTTGTGGAGACAGCACACGTAGAGGTGAAGAGAGTAAAGAAAGGTTAAATACAGAAGCCTACAAACCTAAGGAACAGGAACTTGATCCTGTGGGCAACAGTGACACCTGCAAAGCTTCGGCACACAGAATAAATGAATCTAAAGATGGTATACAGCAGGGAGACCAACTGAAAATCACCACAGGTAGGCAGATCATTCCCGGACCAACCGCAGCTAAGCAGGACAGGACCAGTACCTACCGGAGATTAGCTGGGGGCAAGAAAGAGCAATGGCGGAGAATAAGGCAACACTGTAGTAAGAAAGTCGGCATCACTTCACATACATCTCCCAGGTTGACAAGAAGGAGGGCGGTGGTTAAGGAAGGCTTCTAAGAGTGAGCTTTGCTTAGTGAAAACCATGGAAGTTCTGATTTTAAGACATAGATGAGGTGGTTCCAAATGTGCTAAGAGACAAACACAGAAATTTCCAATGGAAAGCATATTTCAGGCCAAAAATAATAAGGGCTAGCATCAGCTGAGCTATTTGAAAACAAATCTAATCCAACAGTGAACGTTAACAGCTAAAACAATCCTATTACATGTACTTTCCCTTGGAAAAACGTCCATACCGTTTAATTAAAATGATCTATTGCTGTTCCCCAAGCACAGTTGTAAAGCAAAACCGGGGAGGAGAGGATACATTTAAAAAGCACTGCTTTATGTGTCAGCTGGAAATGGCGAAGGAGTTGGAAGCAGAGAAATACTGAAGGGGAAAAAAAATACAGCCTCCATTTCTGACATTAACTTGCCCACTTAAAACCTTGATTCTTTCTTATGGTCACTGTCCGTGCTATGCTAATGAATTTAAATCTCAGGAAAAGTCCCTGGACTTTATTTGCTTCTATATAAAGCTTATCTCCAAAAGCTCAAAGGAACATTTGTTCACTCATCCTGTAGAATCTGTTCAGAAAAGATGCCATTTCCCTGAGAAAATAAAGTAAAGAGAAACAAAGGAATTTTTGAAATTGGAAAATGTTCCCCAACTCATCCAGACACAGGACTTTTTTAAATTTGCATTCCTCCCTTTATAATATTACTTATCTAAAGACCTATTTACTAAATAATCCTGGGTAAAAATAGGTCTTCCAACTCTTTAATTTCCTTCAGTAATACTGACATGATAGTTTTTATTTATTGAAGAAAGTTTCCAATACCTACTTAAAAAATTAAAAGCACCATCATCATCTATTATATCAAAGGCACCAAAGATCTCAATCATTCCAAATAACAAGCATAGAAAACAAAAATGGGCAAGAATCATGCATATTTAAAGAAGCCAAATAGAAAAACAACCAATTTCATTAATTAATTTAAAAAATTGCACCTTTTTACTGATGTTATATAAGATGAAAACAAGTAGTAAACATGGTTTAGTTTGTTTTGGAGCAGTGTTTCCTCATTTTTACTTAAGATACCTAAGCTGAAAATGCAGTTTGGAAAGGTCAAATGAAATAAAGATGTTGACAGCAACCAATTAATCAAGCAAATATAATAACCTCCTAGTCTGATGGACCAAACATCAATCAAACACAGGTTAAGGCTGTCTTGACACATCAAAGAAAGAAAAAGAATACAAGTAATAGCAAAAAGTCACTGATAAACGTTCTCTTATATACATTTTTTTAAAAATATTTTATTTATTCAACAGAGAGAAATTACAACTAGGCAGAGAGGCAGGCAGAGAGAGAGGAGGAAGCAGGCTCCCTGCAGAGCAGAGAGCCCGATGCGGGGCTCGATCCCAGGACCCTGGGATCATGATCTGAGCCGAAGGCAGAGGCTTTAACCCACTGAGCCACCCAGGCGCCCCCTCTTATATACATTTTTAAGTTCTTTTTAATTTTAACATCTTTTATTCCATAGTTGTAAATAACTTCTTTTATTTAGTTCTGTAATGTTTCTTCACTTATTGTGCTGACATATTTATTGGTTTGCCTTAGGTTACAGAACTATTTGGTATCATTCATTAAACTAAAAGAACAGATGTAATTAACTAATCATTTTTACCTTAAAGATACTACTTAAGTTTACTAAAGTGACACTATCCATGTATCACAAGGAATACATTGTCTTTTACTTTTGATTCAAAACAACATAAAACAGGTGAAATTATAGTTAGTTCACTGTTAAAAATTTAAAAAGAAAAACAGACACAGTCAACAACTGTATGGTGATACAAAATTGTTTAGGAGAAACCCAAAAGGCAATGGGAGAAACCCAATAGGCACTAGTAAATGTTATATTAATTCTAAAGTTGAAATGCTAATGAAGTTATCTATACCACACTGATACAGAAATATTAAATAATACATAAATACTTCAGATTGCTCCAGTGTTTAACAAGTATTAAAAATCTTCATATAAAATAATTAGTGACTGTTCCTGCCATAGCAAGAACCATATAGTAAATATAACTGAAACTCACTTTAATGGCAAAAGATCTCCAAGTCCCAAGACCAACAACATTCAAGATATGGAGTCTCATTAGTGGAGGGAGAAAAGAAATAGGAGAATGGACAGAATCTTTACCAAGCTGTTTTCATACTGATTAGGAGTTTGACATTTAGGATTCACAACTTCTCATAGGTTAGCAGAAAAAAAATTCTAGTTTGCTGAGATTCACACACAGTTCATCAAAATTTGCCATAACTAGGGTTGATTTTTGTTTTTGTTTTGGACAAGGAATACAGGTGTTATAAGGCTCAATCTTCCTTCCAGAAACGTATATGTCAGTTGAGGCTAATAAAGAATAAAATATACACATTCAGCTTACTGTAGAAGGCCTCAGGATTACACTTAGCTATAATAGTTCATAGCTGTGTGTTTATGGAGAGTTAACAGATGTCACAGACATGATAGAAAAACCATTTTCTGCAAGTAGAACCTCCAAACCATTTTACACCACATTTAACTAAACATATGTAATGTCTTTAACATTGTTAAGTATGAAAAGAGCACATTCTATTTCCAAAAAAAAAAAAAAAAAAAGTTTTCTGTTTTTCTCCCATGGAGAAAGGAGTGCGTGTTTGTTTGCTTATTTAAGATTTTACTTATTTTGAGAGAGAGAGAGAGAGAGAGAGCACAAGTCAGGGAAGAGGCAGAGGAGGAAGAAGCAAACTCCCCACCGAGCAGGGAGCCAGTTGCAGGGCTGGATCCCAGGACCCTGAGATCATGACCGGAGCCGAAGGCAGAGGCTTAACAAACTGAGCCACCCGGGCACCTCCATGAGTGTGGTTTCTTTAAAACCCAAAAAGCAGATATATCTTGATTTGTTACACTCTGAGAACATAAACAATTCACCCCCTCTGCAAGAAAATATTAGGAAGTTATTGAAGATGCTTACAATTCTGTTACGGTTGGGAAAAAATGCTGGTTTTAGACTAACTTGTAACTTCACATATTATATTTTTGCTTCATTATCTAAGACAAGATATAAAAGGGCACACATAGTATGCAAGTTATTATGAAGGCCTCTGCTAAAAAATGTCCCTTAAAAACTCACAACAATGTTCCATGTGTAACATCATGACAACCGACAATATTCCTACATCATTTCCAACAATGAGAGGTGATATTTTATTCACCACTCAGTGAGAGTTTTGGGACATAGTACTCAGAGGCCTAGTGAATGTCATGATTAAAAGCGTATTTTCTGGGGTGCCTGGATGGCTCAGTGGTTAGTAATGGCCCAGGCTAGTAATGTTAAGTATATCTGAAACATAATGTTACCAATCTATTTCTTAACATAGCCAAAAGCTGCTGACAGTTGAAAAAACTCAGTGTACCTTATTCATCCTCTATTGTTTCTGTTTTGTACTTCCAAGAACATCCTAAAGACATAATCACATTATTGAGCAAGCAAAATACTCCTGTGTTCTTAAGGGGGATGATGGAGTACAGGAGGAGTAAGTGCATTTTTTGACACTTTTACTTAATGGCAGAATCATAGATGCAAAAACAAATATTCTGGATGATTCTATTATTTTTCCATTAATATCCACTACCTTGAAATACATTTTACACATTGACCACTTACATATAGAAAAAATTTCAACAGCAGGGTGAAGGAATTTAAAATGAAATACTTTATATTGTTCAATTCTTACAGTCATTCATTTATTACTTACTGGGAGGAAATAACCATCACCAGTATTTTTCCCATTTTCAATATTAAGTTGCACAGAAAGAAGACAGAGGCAGGTAACTTTTAAAAGATAAAAGTTTGGGGCACCTGGGTGGCTCAGTGGGTTAAAGCCTCTGCCTTCGGCTCAGGTCATGATCCCAGGGTCCTGGGATTGAGCCCCGTGTTGGGCTGTCTGCTCAGCAGGGAGCCTGCTTCCTCCTCTCTCTCTGCCTGCCTGTCTGCTTACTTGTGATCTGTCAAATAAATAAATAAAAATCTTAAAAAAATTATTAAAAGATAAAAGTTTGGCAAATATATCAGCTGATTTCACTAACCCACTTCACTCACTATCCCTGGACAGTCTGCTGAATCATTTTTCCAGTATGGCTACATCAGTGAATCAACTCACTTCATAAAAACCACCCCAGTGTTATGTATATATTATTAACATGGCAGGAATTGAGGGTGAAGAAAGGTGAAGTCATTTTCTAATGTACATATTAAAAAGGAAATAACATTATCTTAAACATTTTTATCATAGAACTGTATGTCTGGGAGCACCTGGCTGGCTGAGTGGGTAGAATACAAAACTCCTGATCTTGGGGTTAAGAGTTTGGGCCCCGTATTGGTTGTAGAGATTACTTAAAAATAAAATCTTAAAAAGAATTACATGTCTGTTAACCAGTCAGAAACACAAAACTGTAAAAACAAACAAAATAAAGCGCACACGGGAATAACCTTTCTTTACACACTTATTTCTTTGTTTAAAAATTACTGTCCCCATCGGGCGCCTGTGTGGCGAAGTCATTAGGCATCTGCCTTTGGCTCAGGTCATGGTCCCGAGGTCCTGGGATTGAACCCTGCATCAGGCTCCCCACTCAGCGGGAGGTCTGCTTCTCCCTCTCTCACTCCCCCTGCTTGTGTTCCCTCTCTTGCTATGTCTTTGTCAAATAAATAAATAAAATCTTAAAAAAACAAAAAACAAACAAAAACTACTGTCGCCCTCACCTAAAACATCCTTCCATCCTTCCATCACTCGATGATCTTACCTAGTAAGTAACAGTATCACCATGAGTCCTGTGGTGAGATTCGTAATTCCTTATTTACTCCTCAATGAACAAATCTATTGCAAAAGCCTGGCCGCCACACTGCGAACAGGCCACATCATTTAAGAACTACAGCCTATGAAGGAGGAGGGGAAAAATCCATAAAAGGCTGGCCTTGAGATAAAATGACCAACAAAATATCCAGACTGAGGTTTATAATGGTGCCGAAGTAATGCAAAGAAACTTTCTAATTGATGTTTTATAAGAAAAGCAAATACATATATACAGGGTAATAAACTAATGCCCAAAATAATTATTGATAATTGAGTTATTTAAATTTGTGTTTTGTTCTGTTTGATCCACACTCTTTCCTGTGTTTAAGGTATACAACATTTATTTCCCAAATGTATTTCTATCAAATTAATATCTAATATACATGGTATTTCAACTGTTTTTCTGAAGTTACTGAAATGTCTTCTGTAAACAAGGAGAACCGCTATCAGTCTGAGGCTATTCAGCGTTGAATGTCAATGTGAACTGGTAATGGATTGAAGCTACAAGGTACTACAGTAAGATCAAGACTGCCTATAAGAACACCTGGCACCAGGCTTACAAATAAAAAGGACCTTTGAGATCAATGCTATTGTATAGAGAACAGAGTTGGACAATCCTCCACTTGCCAAGAAGGCTTGTATACAATTGCATTAAATTGCCAGGGCTTCCAGAGCAAAATACCATAGACTGGATAACATAACAGAAATTTATTTCTCACAGTTCTGGAGACTAGAGGTCTAAAGTCAAGGTGGGAACAGAAATGGTTTCTCCTGAGGCCTCTCCCACAGCTTGCAGATGGGCACCTTTTCTCACTCTGTCCTCACATGGCCTTTCCCCAGAGCACCAACCCTCGTGTCTCGTTGTCTTCTTGTAAGGACACCATTCCTACAGCACTAGGACCTCACCTAAGACCTCATTTAATCTTGATTACCCCTTTAATGACACTATCTCCAAATATTATCACACCGGGGCTTCAACATATGATTGTGGAGAAAACAAATGAGTCCCTAACAATCAGTCCCGAACACCTTACAGCAACTATTTGGAATATATGTTGGGGATGGGTACATCAGACACTAGATTCCACACACTTTAAGAAAAGGGCCTGTGTCTCTCTCATTGGTATCCCAGTCCCTATACATTGCTTGACACAGACCATGCTCAAAAAAAAAAATAGATTAAAGAACAAAGTAATGGAGGAGTATTTTTTGCCTTTCGGTAAACATATTAGAAAACGTTATGCTGTGAAAGTTGATGTGAAAATGACCTTTCTTTAGCGTATCAAGTGCAGCAGTTTATGTAAAGCACCATGGAATTAGGAAGTACAGCACAAGATTTATAAATGTATTTCAAATATTTTCTTAAAGATTTATTTATTTTAGAGAGAGAGATCACAAGTGTGGGGAGGGAGAGAGGGAGATCATCTCAAGCAGACTCTCTGCTGAGCATAGAGTCCGGCCAAAATCATCAGGTCAGACATTTTTAACTGACTAAGCCATCCAGGGCACTCCAAGTGTATTTCAAATATTAGGTATTGAAATTGTGGTACAAATTCCCTATACTCTCTATGATATTATAGTTACTAAAATAAAACAAAGATATAAGAGGGAATCCTGGGAATGAAAATAACACAGAAGTCTTAAGTATCTGATAACATTTATAATAACCAGAATGATAAAAGATCTCATTTAATAGAAATGGACCATCATCTTGGGGATGGGAATGGTAAAATAGATGTCTGGTCTTGTATCAAACAAAACTTATTTTGTTTTGTGCCACTAATACACTGAAATGTCTTATTAAATAATCTTATTGTAGTCTCCCAAGTGTTTCTGTATGACTGGGACAGATCTCTTCTGCCAGCCTTATTTACAGGGACCACAGCTTGTACATAACTGCTTTACTTAATGGACCAGAACGAAGTATGCGAATTGCTCATTGGATCTTTGGCTCAGTGCTCACTTAAATGTGCTCAAAGCGTAAGTTCTGCGAAACACTAAGCACAGAAAATGACACAAATGGTGGCAATTTGGTGCTTCAATAAACTGTGATAAGCTTAACTATTACAGGATTCTTAAGTCTAATGACTACGCTACTTATTACTAGAACAGATGCGTCCCAAATCATCCTAACTAAAATCCAAGTACCCTAAAACCCAGCATTTTCCCAGATAACGTTTCTGTTAGGTCTTGGCCTCAATGTACTCAAATGACAAAAATGTACATGCTATTCTGCCTATCCAGGTAGTCGTAACCAGCTTATTCCTAAAAGCTAAATTCATGGTAACTATCTAGATTGCAAAGAAGCCTCACGAGAAGGTATCATGGTTTCATTTCCATCGAGATTCTGCCATTAGATGAATCAAACAATTCACACTGTTCAGTTCTACTAAACATGTTCAAAAGTAGAACTTTTGAACACTGTTCCTCTTCTAGTCGCTTAAATAAGTGTTTTTCCCTATGGTTTTCTCCTCTGGTTCTCCACTCAGGTTGACTACACATACCACGAATGTGGACCAGATTTTCTCTCAAACATCTGTCTGCTAGAGAGGTGGTAAATAGCCCATTGCTTACACCCTCTTCTTTCTCTGCCTCCCAGTGGCAGCTTCTTTCCAAAGACTCCAAGCAAGTTTTACTTGTAAAACTAAAAGCTCAGAGAGGCTCAGCTTTCCCCAAAGACTAAAACTACAGAAAAGTTCCAGTTTGGTTTTTTTTTTTAAGATTTTCTTTATTTGACAGAGAGCACGAGAGAGCAGAAGCAGGCAGAGCAGCGGAGGGAGAGGGAGAAGCAGGCTCCCCACTGAGCAGGGAGTCCATGCAGGCCTCGTCCCCGGACCCTGGGATCATGACCTGAGCCAAAGGCAGTTGCTTAACCAACTGAGTCACCCAGGTGCCCTCCAGTTATTTTTTAATCTATCATTGTACACAAACACTAACTGTGGAAATGTTTAACTCATCTATAGTCGATTAAATAAACTTCCAGATATAGCTGACTTTGAAACACCCTATTACAAGAGAGAAGCCACTAAACAAAGTGGGACAAAGGCTTAATACACAAAGAAACACTAGTACTTATCTAATACCTAACAGTATACAGGGTTTAAAACAGGACTCAGGTAAAAATAAGTACTTCCTGATTCTGAAGGGCACAACACACAATACAATGTGGGAGAAAATGTGAACTTCCCCATGTTTCTCTGGTTGCTTCTCCAGCCTGTTCTTCAAGAAGTCTTTCACACTAAGTGGATTAGCTATATACTGAACTGAAACAGAGAAATCACCCCAGAGAAACCTTCATTTCTCATTACAAATTGCGAGGAAGAGCTGTTGAACATGACGAGGTCTGCATTTCAGGGAAGGCCATCTAACTCCTGAGTACTTTGATCTACAGAACACAAAGAAAAGAAATTCAAGACATTGCATTCAGCCCTGGAGAGCGATCCAGAGGGGATGTCTTCTAGGCTTTAAGTGGAAGTCCACCATCTAGTTAGTGTAGAACTAGAATCCATTGGGACCTTTTTCTTTTTACTTTGTTTCACTAAGCATACCCCACCACAAAGGCTGCCTCTCAGCCTCTCAGATGGCAAGGATAACCATCAATAAGCTTCTCATGCTCCTCTCATTACCACAGAGCAGGATCACTCTGGTGAGGCTTATCAGGCAAAAACGGTGTGTGTGTGTCTATTAGATTAAACATGGAGCACACATCAATAGCTCCATAAATACTTATGGTTTACGGGGCATAAACCATAAGCAGCCATGCTCATCTGGAAGTCATCTTCTGGTCACATTACAAACTGACATACTAGGGGCACCTGGCTGGTTTAGTCAGTTAAGCGATCACCTCTTGGTTTTGGCTCAGGTTGTGATCTCAGGGTCATGGAATAGAGGCCAGCACGGGGCTCCACGGTGAGCACAGAGTCTGCTTAAAGACTCTCTCTACTCTGACCCGCCCCTCCCCTCTGTGCGTGCATACTCCCTTTCTTGCTCTCTCAACTAGATAAATCTTTGAAAAAAGAAAAAACTGACCTATTAGGACACAGAGCTAAATGGCATAAACAATAAAGAAAAACAGACACTTAAAATGCCTATTTTACCTGCCATGAAGCATACAGAGTCACATAGCCTGGAGCTCATCATTTCAGGGGCATTTTCCTATTTATTAGTAACATTTCATCCATTACCCTGCTATTTAAAAATACTTATGAAAACCATTTCATAGGAAGTAGTTAAAAAGGAAAGAAAAGCAAGAAACAATAAAGAGAATCGTAAGCAGTTATAAGGACTGATTTTTTCATTACAAATTTGATGCTTTAAATTTGTACAATGCACACATAGTTCTATAATTAAGGATGGAAATCTAGAGAAAAACAATCATTTATAATTCACAACAATAAAGTTAATATACAGTTCTCACAACAAAATTATTTTAAAGGAGCTTTATGAGTATTATAATAAGACTATATGATGAATCTATTTAGACATTAATGTCAAAAGATAGGAGTACTGCTGAACTGCCTAATTTTCTATCCTTGTATATAATAGAAGATGTATCCTACCATAATAACTTAATGAACAAAGACAATATTGTACAATGATACATTTGTTAGCACCTCAACCATCAAAGGCATAAAATCATAGAGGCAAAAAAGGGAATACATTTGCACATAAGCTATGTGGAAAGAACAAGAGATTAATGAAAATATGAGTTCTAAGTCATTATATGAGGAAATACCAAATAAGCATCTGGGAGCCAGAGAGCAGAGGGAAAAAAATGAACGATAGTCTTCGAGTTTAACAGAAGGAGAAAAGGGACCCAACCAAGGCTGAGGACCGAAGATGAATCAGAAGAGCGAATGAGAGATCCCACATGCATGCACCTGCTAATGGGCTCACCTCAGGGCAAGAGTATTTCCGGGATCTAGAAAGCACCAAAGACCAACACTGGACTCCAGCAACTGCCAACATAACCTACAATCACTACCCTCAGGCTGGTCTCACAGGAGATAAGAGGAAACACCACAAGCAAAGCATTTTGTATCAATTTTCAAGGAGCTTATCCTCAAGGATGAATAAGGTGACATTTCTAAGTCACAGAAAATCAATACAAATACTAAGATGATCTCTCCATGGAGGCGAGCTAAGGGAGCCTTCCTTCGCAAGAGACAGCACCGGGGCTGGACTTTCAAGGATGAGAGAAAGTTTGCAAAATGAATAAATAAAAATCTATGTTATACAGAAAGAAAGAAAATAACAAATGTCATTTTTTATCATATCAATCACTAAACACGTAAGAAAAAGAAAAACTGTGAAAGGAGGCCTGAGAGAGAAAAAAAATGTAGTGTATGTAGAACCACACCCTTTTTTTTAAAAGATTTTATTTATTTGACAGAGATCACAAGTAGGCAGAGAGGCAGGCAGAAAGAGAGAGGAAGAGAAGCAGGCTCCCCGCTGAGCAGAGAGCCTGATGTGGGGCTCGATCTCAGGACCCTGAGATCATGACCTGAGCCGAAGGCAGAGGCTTTAGCCCACTGAGCCACCCAGGCGCCCCGAACCACACCCTTTTTTTAAAAAGATGGACCAGAAGCCCTTCCAGAGTCAGCTGTCAGAATAGAATTAAGGTGATTTCAAACTTGTAAGGTAATTATCAGAAAATATGTTTCCCTGGAAATCCCTCTAACAGGGATAAAGTATACAAATAGATTTAATAAGATTAAAACAGTGATGGATACCAAGTTATATTAAAGCAAACCAGTCTGTTCAACCAATCTACCTAAAAATGGCATGCATTCAATTTCTCTTATTTTAAGGAGAATAATCACACTGGATACCAGAAATGAGGTAGAGGTCCCACCAAATAGAAAAAAGGGGCCAGAAAAAAAAAAACAAAAGAAAAGGAATCTTACATAAATTTGCTATTTTGGCTGAGCTTAACCTCAAATAAATAGGTATAAAGAAGCTTATTAAGTCCTAGAGTACCAATTTATAAAGGAAAGATACAACAAAACTACTACCAAAGCAAGCTGCCTCACAGCAGATTCCTACATCATTTAAAACTTAAATCTGATGGCAATACTACTTACTAGCGTAAGATCAGTTAATTAGTAGAGCAAGTCAGGATTCTATTAAAAACTGATTTATGCAAGGTGTTTTTATTTAAAAAAGAAACCAAAAGGCATACAGACACGACCAAAGTATAGTCAATCAAATATATGATAATTTCGGCTACTTAAGAAACAAGGATGAGCAAGTTCAATCTAAGGACTTGTGCCTCCGAGAGCCTCTGCCTGCCTTCTTGAGGAAGCACCTGTGTCTGTGCTCCCTTATCTCAACTGCAGCCACAACTAAGAACCGGCCATTAGATCCCCAGCTTTGGACCCAATGGCTGACCTAGAATGGCCTCAGCAAGCATCAGCTACAAATGAAACAGAAGGGAAAACACTGATATCATAAAATCAAAGACCTTGTTTCTATTTTGATTCAGGTATGCTCTAGGGGTGTCCTTTTAACCTCAAAGACCCGCCCAATTTTATAACTAAAGCCTCATCAGCAATGAACCCAAGTATAGTGCCCATACCCTGGCATGATCTGAAGGTTTGTTACCAGAGAACTGAGAAAGAAAGAAAGAAAGAAGGAAAGACAGACCAAGTGAAGAAAACTAACTCCTCTTAGAGAAAGAGTGTCACTGTGTACATAAGTACCTGGCATCACTGTAATCTGATTATCTATTCATAATCTAATTCACCTGGTCACCATGTTCTATAGCTCAAATGGAAAGGACAGAGAAAAGCTGTGAACTCACATTAAAAATGAAGATACACTTTAATAAGGCAAACTCCTAGGAATCTGATATACGGTCCATCTACAACCTCATCCCAGGTAAGTGAATATCAGATTTCTTTTTAATGTAACTCAGATCTCGCTTACTACTTTTGGAGACCCTGGCAAGTATGGTGCCCCCAAGTGGAGAATAACTGATCTACAAAAGAAATAAGCAGAGTCCTTCAAACACAGACTTCCCTATTTTTCTTCACTTATCAGGTATCTCAGGATGAGAAACACATTTATTGGAAGAGAAAGTCTGACTCAAAAAAAAGAAAAAGTTAAGAAATCTAAGGGCAATATCCATTCACAAATGCCAATAACCTCTGCTAGTTACAGAAAAGTTAGATACTAACCACAGTTCCATCTGCCTTTTCATCTATCCACCTATCTCTGTACTTATATCTCCAGGTTAAATCAAGTATACAAACTGCTGGGACAGGTAGGGATTAAAATGACCAAGACCTATAACCAAGAAAAACACTGAAACTTCATGAAGTATTAAAGAGAAAATACATTTAAAAACATCTCTACCTTTAATCTCCCTTGAATCCCTTCTTCAGTCATATTAAATAAATTACATATGTCATAAAAACGTTGCAGGGCAAAATAAATAAACCTACAAAACAGTCTTTCCCCTTAAAGGAACCTCAGGAAATCCCTACTTGCCAGAAGTCCTTAGCATAGATGAAAGTTAAACTATTGATTTTATATAAAAGACGGACACTGAGCAGCAGCCTCTAAATTTTGTCTTTGTTTTGATACAATAGCCCGGATTTCACCCCTTGATTTCTGTTCTTCACAAATCTTCAGACTTGCTACAGAAAGTTACAGAAAAAGTCAAGCATACAAGACAGAGTAGCGGGCAAGCCTGCTCCCAGGCCATAAGTGCTGAAATCCCAAACTGCCACACTGCCTTCCATCCCAGGCCCTCAAGGCTGCCCTATATTTTTTCTAGGCCTCTCTCCTCTGTTAACATCAGCAACTCAAGCTCCAAGTCTCCCTGTTTTTCTCTTTTTTACTTTTATTTGTGGTATTTGTTTTTGTTTTCTCTTTTCAGATTTTTTTTTTGAAAGTTTTGTTTTTTTAATAGCTAAAATGTATTTTTTCTTTTTTTTTTATTTTCAGCGTAACAGTGTTCATTGTTTTTGCACCACACCCAGTGCTCCATGCAGTACGTGCCCTCCCTATTACTCACCACCTGGTTCCTCAACCTCCCACCCCCCAGCCCCTTCAAAACCCTCTGGTTGTTTTTCAGAGTCCATAGTCTCTCATGGTTCATCTCCCCTTCCAGTTTCCCTCAACTCCCTCTCCTCTCCATCTCCCCATGTCCTCCATGTTATTTGTTATGCTCCACAAATAAGTGAGACCATATGATACTTGGCTCTCTCTGCTTGACTTATTTCACTCAGCAGAATCTCTTCCAGTCCCGTCCATGTTGCTACAAAAGTTGGGTATTCATCCTTTCTGATGGAGGCACAATACTCCATCGTGTATATGGACCACATCTTCCTTATTCATTCATCCAATGAAGGGCATCTTGGTTCTTTCCACAGTTTGGCGACCATAGCCATTGCTGCAATAAACATTGGGGTACAGATGGCTCTTCTTTTCACTACATCTGTATCTTTGGGGTAAATACCCAGCAGTGCAATTGTGGGTCATAGGGAAGCTCTATTCTTAATTTCTTCAGGAATCTCCACACTGTTCTCCAAAGTGGCTGCACTAACTTGCATTCCCACCAACAGTGTAAGAGGGTTCCCCTTTCTCCACATCCTCTCCAACACACATTGTTTCCTGTCTTGCTAATTTTGGCCATTCTAACTGGTATCAGGTAGTATCTCAATGTAGTTTTAATTTGAATCTCCCTGATGGCTAGTGATGATGAACATTTTTTCATGTGTCTGATAGCCATTTGTATGTCTTCACTGGAGAAGTGTCTGTTCATATCTTCTGCCCATTTTTTGATCTGATTATCTGTTTTGTGTGTGTTGAGTTTGAGGAGTTCTTTATAGATCCTGGATATCAACCTTTTGTCTGTACTGTCATTTGCAAATATCTTCTCCCATTCCGTGGGTTGTCTCTTTGTTTTGTTGACTGTTTCCTTTGCTGTGCAGAAGGTTTTGATCTTGATGAAGTCCCAAAAGTTCATTTTCGCTTTTGTTTCCTTTGCCTTTGGAGACATATCTTGAAAGAAGTTGCTGTGGCTGATATCGAAGAGGTTACTGCCTATGTTCTCTAGGATTCTGATGGATTCCTGTCTCACGTTGAGGTCTTTTATCCATTTCGAGTTTATCTTTGTGTATGGTGTGAGAGAATGGTCGAGTTTCATTCTTCTACATATCGCTGTCCCAGCGATATTCCCAGCACCATTTATTGAAGAGACTGTCTTTTTTCCATTGTATATTTTTTCCTGTTTTGTCGAAGATTATTTGACCATAGAGTTGAGGGTCCATATCTGGGCTCTCCACTCTGTTCCACTGGTCAATGTGTTCTCTTTTCAGATTTTTATTTAAATTCTAGTTAGTTAACATACAGTACCATATTAATTTCAGGAGTAGAATTCAGTGATTCATACAACACCCAGGGCTCATCATAACAAGAGCCCTCCTTAGTACCCAGTTTCTTTAACAGATTTATTTTAGAGGGACAGTGTACATGAATACACATGAAGAGAGGGCCAAAGGGAGACCGAGAGAGAATCTCAAGCAGACTCCCACTGAATGAGGAGCCCCACGCCGAGCTCAATCTCACAACCCTGAGATCATGGGCCGAGTCAAAACCAACAGTTGGGTACTCAACCGAGTGAGCCACTCATGCACCCAATACCTTTTTTTTTCTTCTTTTTTAAGTTTTATATGGAAGAAGAGCAACACAAAACAGGACACTACAAACAAAAAAATCATGGCTTCTGTTGTGAGAATCACAAAAACCCTATTCTACCTTTCCTCAGTACTTGTGAACAGATCCACTTTTTGTAACGGTTAATTGCTCCAGAGAGCTGAGAGTCATCCTGGACATATATAGGAAAGTATATTTCAATAATCTAAAGAAAAGTTATTTTGGAAATACAGTGGTTAGAAAATGAGCATTATCTAACCACTGTAGTCCATGTCACATTAGATATCTTTAGTTCTCTCCATGTATACAGACTGACCCAGCGTTCATTTCTCATGCAAATCAACTAAATAGTTGGTGTATGTCAGGCATGAAACTTTTTCTAATCCAATTCACTGCAGGAAACTAATGTCATCAGAAGCATCAGTCAGCTCAAAAATCTAGACCATTTCACATCACGAACAAAATAGGATCCTTCACCCTCCAAAATGAGACTTCCTAGATGTAGTTTTCCTTACCCAAGGTTTCCAGTAGTTCCTATTAATGATTATTTTGTCTATTTTAAGGAAGTGTAATAAAACACAACTGTTCACAGTTTCCTAAAAATATTAAGAAAACCTGGTAAGTTCAGATCAAAAGAATGTGCTTGATCAGTTTACTTTGGTATTTATTAGCAATATGAACCAAATTAAATTCATTCTTTCACTGGTTGTAATTACTAAGCAATTATGTGCCAGGCACAGCACTAGGCACTGACGTGACAACATAAAGACCCTTCTGATGGCACCTGAATAACCACCTAATTATAAGCAAGTGAGAGGTTCTAGGAAAGTGAAGTTACTGGTTAAATAGCCTTCCAACTTTTAGTGCAATAATAATGTGACATTTTCAGCTGGCTAACATAAAGATAGCTAAATTGAGAATAAAGCATTTTCATGGTAATCACGTAAGACAAGAAAAATTCATTATAAAAATCACTCATAATGATCTATTCCCTCTAGTATCACAACTACTCCTGTCCACATATGTGAGCTTATTGACATGACAGGTGTGGATTCTAGGACACACAGCCTTGATGCTGAGGAAACAAAAGAATTCTGCAATAAGAAAATCATCACATCATACACATCAATACATCAAAAATCATATTCTTCTGCCAATCTAGTTTGGCTCAAAATTTACATTGCTAACCTTAGCAGAAGTATCCCTTTGAAAAAAGCTCAAGATTTCATGGAAAAGCAGAGGTTCAAAACGGTCAATGATATTTAAGACTATCTCACCTAGAGCTAATGCTATTAAAAAAATCCAAGAATAATGTAAAAAATAGTTAACAAAGTCTGTTTCTTATAGGAAAACTCAGAGAAGTATTAATTCTGCAAAACTCCTGCACATCTATATTTTTCAGCATCCCTTGAGATCCTAATATACTATTAGTCTTTTTTCTTTTCTTTTTTTTTTTTTTCCTCCGAATGTGGTCACCCAGCAGATATCTTATTGCTGAATGCTGGGATGAGTTAGGCTTGAGGATGCTTTTTACCACTGCTGGTGCCAAAACTATTTACACTTAGCAAACATTTGGTGAGCATTCAGGATTAACATCCATATAATATATGAAATATGGCATGGGGTGCATCCTGTGGAAACTCCGCATAGAAACTACTAACAGAATAGATCCATTCTTAGTAATTATATCACTTAGTTATAAGTTCCACTTTTTGGTATTGTAGTTAGATTCTGGAATATTTAATAGTCATATTTGTCCTAAACAGATTAAGAAAGTAGAGATCTAAGCGCTAATTAAGATTACCTTTGCTCCAAAGATGACGAACACATTTGTCCAGAGGTTGATTCAGAACCACAAGGCAGTATTTCAACTTCCCTATGGAAACAAAAGAAGTAAAATAAGTAGATGAACAGAGTCCTCTGTTCCCCTCATTTCAGTCTGGAATCACACTCTACTAATCCAGATCTTCAATCTCCACAGAGCTAAATTTCAACTACAGCTAATTTCTCATACTTTAATTTTAAAAGACACCATAGTTTAACCAGATTGGCTTTATCCAATATGTCTATCCAACATTACCATATTGCTGCAGAATTGATTATAAAAACAATTTATCGGGGTGCCTGGGTGACTCAGTCATTAAGCATCTGCCTTCAGCTCAGGTCATGATCCCAGGGTCCTGGGATCGAGTGCTGCGTGGGGCTCTCTGATAAGTGGGAAGCCTGCTTCTCCCCCTCCTACTGCCCTTGCTTGGGTTCCCCTCTCGCTGTCTGTCAAATGAATAAATAAAAATCTTTTAAAAAATAATAAAGTGGTTTGTAATAAAAAATTATCATAAAAACAATTGGGTAAGCTTCGTTTTGTAGGGGATGAGGAGCAAAAATGGTCTTAAAATGAATTCTCATCGTTATGAGACATCCATCCCTTTGACACAACTAGTCTTCTATCTTGCTAGTCCAACATCATCCTGACATTATTAACCAAGTAGTGGGGCATGGAGGGCACATGTTTTCACACTCATTTATTCATTTTCTCTCTCCTACCCGGTTTCTCTCTCCCCCTTACCCCATACAAAACTTTGTGTATGTACAGAATCCCACTAGCTCTTTTCATGACTCTTTTACTCCAAGTTTTTAGATGACACTCGAGAGAAGAAGGCACTCAAAAGCCAGAAAAGTTACTTCTCCAACAGTCATTCCAAGCCCTTTACAATGTACTAAAAATAGTGCAATGTAAAATGCAATCAGGCTGTTGAAAACCTGTCATTCAGCTCAGTGCAAGCATTCCATTTCATTTATGGAAGAGAAATGTTTGTTTGGTGATAAGAAAAATGAATTTTTTAAGCAATCTCAGTGTTAGAAATGGAACAAGATAAGGAAATGAAAAGGGGATGCCATCATCCACAACATGCATTCGTAAAGGCTGATTATAAAGCAGTCACTGAGAGTACAAAGAGGAATAAGATTACAGAGTATCTGTGAGGTAAAACATTTATAATAAAGAGGATTTATTCTACAATACAACATAAGCATATGAGGAGGACCAGGTAATACACAGATGAGTATGGCAGGAATTCAAAGCCCAGAAAGTCAATAAGGTCTGGTGTCACCCTAGAAATCGTTGTGAAATGCAGATCCCTGAACTTGATCTTAACAGGAAAAATTTTTAAAAAAAGAAGAAAAAGAAGAAGTTGGAAAGAACAGAGGAAGGGGCATTCCAGACAAGGAAAACACCACAGAGGAAACTGCTATCCATTACTATTAGGATAACCACCACGCAGTTTCATAAGTAATGCCCTACTGACAGGAACCCAAGGCAAGGACTAGCATCCCAGATTTCAGACGTACTGCTTAAATAGAGGAGTTTGAGGCTCCCAGGAAGTATTTAAAAGGGATGGAGAAATGAGTACTAAAAGCAATTTGTGTCTATTTCATAATCATGCATTCGGAAATAATTGCCAAGGTCACAGAGCAGCCTAGTACCTGAGATACTGCAAAGTGCAGAGACAAAAGAACAAAGGAGGAAAGCAACATCGTACTGTTTGGCTCACCAGTCACCACTACAGAGCTGAAGGACATCAACAAAGGAAGTGCAGAAGGAAAAGCCAGAAAGGTAAAAGAACAAAGGCCGTATTTCCCAGAATGTGCCCTCAACAAAGCAGCATGCTCTTAGAGATGTCACAGAGACTAAACAACCAGAAAAGGCCAGTGAGGAGGGGGAAATCTCAAAGCAAAATCTGAAAAGTCACAGAGGGAGCCTCAACTCAGGGAAGAGAACATGGTGTTAGCAAACCAGGAGGAGAGGTGCCTCGTCTTAAAAAAGAAAAAGTCATGGACATTTTCACAATATTTATTCTTTCAATCCAGGAGCATGGAACATTTTTCCATTTCTTTGTGTCTTCCTCAATTTCTTTCATGAGTACTTTATAATTTTCTGAGTACAGATTCTTTACCTCTTGGGTTAGGTTTATTCCTAGGTATCTTATAGTTTTGGGTGCAATTGTAAATGGGATTGACTCCTTAATTTCTCTTTCTTCTGTCTTGTTGTTGGTGTACAGAAATGCAACTGATTTCTGTGCATTGATTTTATATCCTGACACTTTACTGAATTCCTGTACAAGTTCTAGTAGTTTTGGAGTGGAGTCTTTTGGGTTTTTCCACATATAGTATCATATCATCTGCGAAGAGTGATAGTTTGACTTCTTCTTTGCCGATTTGGATGCCTTTAATTTCCTTTTGTTGTCTGATTGCTGAGGCTAGGACTTCTAGTGCTATGTTTAATAGTAGTGGTGATAATGGACATCCCTGCCGTGTTCTTGACCTTAATGGAAAAGCTTTCAGTTTTTCTCCATTGAGAACGATATTTGCGGTGGGTTTTTCATAGATGGCTTTGATAATATTGAGGTATGTGCCCTCTATCCCTACACTTTGAAGAGTTTGGATCAGGAAGGGATGCTGTACTTTGTCAAATGCTTTTTCAGCATCTATTGAGAGTATCATATGGTTCTTGTTCTTTCTTTTATTAATGTGTTGTATCACATGGATTGATTTGCGGATGTTGAACTAACCTTGCAGCCCTGGAATAAATCCCACTTGGTCGTGGTGAATAATCCTTTTAATGTACTGTTGAATCCTATTGGCTAGTATTTTGGCGAGAATTTTCGCATCTGTGTTCATCAAGGATATCGGTCTGTAGTTCTCTTTTTTGGTGGGATCCTTGTCTGGTTTTGGGATCAAGGTGATGCTTGCCTCATAAAATGAGTGTGGAAGTTTTCCTTCCATTTCTATTTTTTGGAACAGTTTCAGGAGCATAGGAATTAGTTCTTCTTTAAATGTTTGGTAGAGGGTGTTGTGCAAAAACAATGAATACTGTTACGCTGAAAAAATAAATAAATAAATAAAAATTTAAAAAATAAAACAAATGTTTGGTAGAATTCCCCTGGGAAGCCGTCTGGCCCTGGGCTTTTGTTTGTTTGGAGATTTTTGATGACTGTTTCAATCTCCTTACTGGTTATGGGCCTGTTCAGGTTTTCTATTTCTTCCTGGTTCAGTTGTGGTAGTTATATGTCTCTAGGAATGCATCCATTTCTTCCAGATTGTCAAATTTGTTGGCGTAGAGTTGCTCATAATATGTTCTTATAATTGTCTGTATTTCTTTGGTGTTAGTTGTGATCTCTCCTCTCTCATTCATGATTTTATTGATTTGGGTCCTTTCTCTTTTCGTTTTGATAAGTCTGGCCAGTGGTTTATCAATCTTATAGATTCTTTCAAAGAACCAGCTCCTAGTTTCGCTGATTTGTTCTACTGTTCTTTTGGTTTCTATTTCATTGATTTCTGCTCTGATCTTTATGATTTCTCTTCTCCTGCTGGGTTTAGGGTTTCTTTCTTGTTCTTTCTCTAGCTCCTTTAGGTGTAGGGTTAGGTTGTGTACTTGAGACCTTTCTTGTTTCTTGAGAAAGGCTTGTACCGCTATATATTTTCCTCTAAGGACTGCCTTTGTTGCATCCCACAGATTTTGAACTGTTGTGTTTTCATTATAATTTGTTTCCATGAATTTTTTCAATTCTTCTTTAATTTCCTGGTTGACCCATTCATTCTTTAGAAGGATGCTGTTTAGTCTCCATGTATTTGGGTTCGGGTTCTTTCCAAATTTCCTCTTGTGATTGAGTTCTAGCTTCAGAGCATTGTGGTCTGAAAATATGCAGGGAATGATCCTAATCTTTTGATACTGGTTGAGACCTGATTTGTGACCCAGGATGTGATCTATTCTAGAGAATGTTCCATGTGCACTTGAGAAGAATGTTCGATGTGCACTTTGGGATGAAATGTTCTGAATATATCTACTCAGTAAAGTGTCAGGATATAAAATCAATGCACAGAAATCAGTTGCATTTCTGTACACCAACAACAAGACAGAAGAAAGAGAAATTAAGGAGTCAATCCCATTTACAATTACACCCAAAACTATAAGATACCTAGGAATAAACCTAACCAAAGAGGCAAAGAATCTATATGCAAAAAACTATAAAGTACTCATGAAAGAAATTGAGGAAGACACAAAGAAATGGAAAAATGTTCCATGCTCCTGGATTGGAAGAATAAATACTGTGAAAATGTCTATGCTACCTAAAGCAATCTACACATTTAATGCAATCCCTATCAAAATAACATCCATTTTTTTCAAAGAAATGGAACAAATAATCCTAAAATTTATATGGAACCAGAAAAGACCTCGAATAGCCAGAAGAATGTTGCAAAAGAAAGCCAAAGTTGGTGGCATCACCATTCCGGACTTCAAGCTCTATTACAAAGCTGTCATCATCAAGATAGCATGGTACTGGCACAAAAACAGACACATAGATCAATGGAACAGAATAGAGAGCCCAGAAATAGACCCTCAACTCTATGGTCAACTCATCTTCGACAAAGCAGGAAAGAATGTCCAATGGAAAAAAGACAGCCTCTTCAATTAATGGTGCTGGGAAAATTGGACAGCCACATGCAGAAAAATTAAATTGGACCACTTCCTTACACCACACACAAAAATAGACTCAAAATGGATGAAGGACCTCAATGTGAGAAAGGAATCCATCAAAATCCTTGAGGAGAACACAGGCAGCAACCTCTTCGACCTCAGCCACAGCAACATCTTCCTAGGAACATCAGCAAAGGTAAGGGAAGCAAGGGCAAAAATGAACTACTGGGATTTCATCAAGATCAAAAGCTTTTACACAGCAAAGGAAACAGTTAACAAAACAAAAAGACAACTGACAGAACGGGAGAAGATATTTGCAAATGACATATCAGATAAAGGGCTAGTATCCAAAATCTATAAGGAACTTAGCAAACTCAACACCCAAAGAACAAACAATCCAATCAAGAAATGGGCAGAGGACATGAACAGACATTTCTGCAAAGAAGACATCCAGATGGCCAACAGACACATGAAAAAGTGCTCCACGTCACTCGGCATCAGGGAAATACAAATCAAAACCACAATGAGATACCACCTCACACCAGTCAGAATGGCTAAAATTAACAAGTCAGGAAATGACAGATGCTGGCGAGGAGGCGGAGAAAGGGGAACCCTCCTACACTGTTGGTGGGAATGCAAGCTGATGCAACCACTCTAGAAAACAGCATGGAGGTTCCTCAAAATGTTGAAAATAGAACTACCCTATGACCCAGCAATTGCACTACTGGGTATTTACCCTAAAGATACAAACGCAGTGATCCGAAGGGGCACGTGCACCCGAATGTTTATAGAAGCAATGTCTACAATAGCCAAACTATGGAAAGAACCTAGATGTCCATCAACAGATGAATGGATAAAGAAGATGTGGTATATATACACAATGGAATACTATGCAGCCATCAAAAGAAATGAAATCTTGCCATTTGCAACAACGTGGATGGAACTAGAACGTATCATACTTAGTGAAATAAGTCAATCGGAGAAAGACAACTATCATATGATCTCCCTGATATGAGGATATGGAGATGCAACATGGGGGGTTAGGGGGATAGGAGAAGAATAAATGAAACAAGATGGGATTGGGAAGGAGACAAACCATAAGTGACTCTTAATTGCACAAAGCAAACTGAGGGTTGCTGGGAGGAGTTGGGGTTGGGAGAAGGGGAGGGGGGTTATGGACATTGGGGAGGGTATGTGCTATGGTGAGCACTGTGAAGTGTGTAAACGTGGCGATTCACAGACCTGTACTCCTGGGGATAAAAATACATTATATGTTTATAAAAAATAAGAAATTAAAAAATAAATAAAAATAAAAAAATAAGGCAAAAAAAAAGAAAAAAAGAAAAAGTCAGCTATGAGAAACGAAGAGGAAATGGCAGCAAAGTCGAGAGAAGATTCTTTAAATATAGAAACAATCTTCTACTCTGAAGAGAAGAGAAAGAGAGGCTGGGACTCATGCATTCGTTTAGCAGTCATTTATAGAGCATAAAACACTCCTGCTTGGGCACCACTGAGCTTGCAGCCCTCCTCAGACTTACATCCCAGGGATGAAAACCAATACCTACAAGGATCGAGATACATGAAGACATGGAGAGACACAGAGAATTAAGGCAGAGGCGGAGTATGGTTGATTTATTTGTAAAAGCAAAACCAAAGTGAGAGTACGAAATTAGAGTACAATGTGAACCATTTTAAGATAATCACTGTAAGAAGTGGATTACAGAAGGTAACAGTCCATAATTTTAAAACTACAAATTCATTTGGAGTTCAGTAGCAATTAGAGGACATCAGGTCTACCTCTGATTCAGGACTTTCCCACTATTTCTGGAAAGGGCAAGCAGGAGTAGGAATAAACAAGACAGTGATGATAGGAGGCTTGAGAATTGGCAAAATGACTTAAGAGATAAAGGGAATCCAGGATGCTCCTTTAGACAGCATTACTGTGAATGAATGACTGTGGCAGAGACCAGTAACTGCCACAGGATACCTTCTCTTCTTTAACAACAGAATCCTGGGGAGATGGGGAGGTCATTTGGCTTCATTTTTGGTTTTTACTTTGTTTTGCTTTCTGTTTTTTGTTTTACTAGGCACATTACTCTCCAGGTGAAAAACCATACACTTCAGACTCCTTTGTAGCAAAATGTAGTTTTAAGATTAAGTCTGGCCAAGGAGACGTATATCAGACCTTTAAAAGTTACTTTTAGGGCGTCTCCTTAAAATGGAAGGGGCTCCATCCTTTCCTTATCTTGCTCCCTCCTGCCATCTGGATCAAGGATTGAGGAATTGCACAATAAAATTTTAGCAGCCACCCAGGACCATCGAAACAAGAGCAACAGCCGGAAGGAGTCGGAGTACCCCATGACTCCAGGAACCAAACCTTCCATTCCACATACACTTCATTGCCTGCTTACAGACTTCTTTCATGTGAAGAAAACTAAACTTCCATTTTACATCACTATTATTTGGGGTTTCCCTATCCTATAGAAAAAAACTAAATTTAATTACTGCAATGATCAGGCTGTGCTGAGCCAATCAAGATGGGAATTAGAAGAGAATTTTAAAGAGGAACAGGCATGCATCAAAATGTAAGAAGGGAAACTTTTGCCCATTCATTCAACATGGATGGAAGATCAACATAAGAAATTCATAGCTGGGGGGGTGCTTGGGTGGCTCAGTCAGTTAAGGGTCCCACTCTTGATTTTGGCTCAGGTCATGATCTCAGGATGGTGATATTCAACTCTCCCCCCCAACCCACTGTGGGACTCCTCACTGGGGAGAAGGGTGTCTGCTTGAGATTCTGTCCTTCTCCCCCTCCGCCCCCAACTTGCCTCTCTAATATATCTTTTTTTTTTTTAAGTCACAACCTGACACATAATAAGGACTCAATAGGATGTTAATGGCAAGAAGTTAGTAATCTGGATAAGCCAAATGTCCTTTAACATTTGACAAGGTTTATACCGCTAAAAAAGGTATTCAACAATATGATCTGTATATTTATATGAATGAATGAATGAAACTACCTTCTGTCACAGATTCTTTGATATGTAAACTCAGCATTTTTGTGGCTCAAAGAGCAGTGTGATGAAAGGGAAAGATTTTATTATCCACATTACTGCTCCTCTAAACCAACAATTTCACTAAGGTGTTATCTTGTGAAGACATTTTTGAAGAGAATGATGCAGTATGAAAACATGTAATACAGTTTTGATTTGCATTTCTCTGATTATTGACATTCAGCATCTTCTCATGTACCTGTTGGTCATGCATATGTATTCTTTTGAAAAGGTCTACTCAGGGGCACCTGGCTGGCTCAGTTGATAGAATATGTGACTCTGGTGTCAGGAGTGTAAGTTTTAGCTCCCTGTTGGGTATAGAGGTTACTTTAAAAATAAACTCTTAAAAAAAAAAAAAAAGAAAGAAAGAAAGAAAAAGGTCTTTTGCCCATTTCTTCACTGTATCTTATTATTATTTTTTTTTTTTGGCTATTGAATTGTACAAATTCTTTGTATATTTTGATTAGTCTCTTATCAAACACATGATTTGCAATTGCTTTCTCCCATTCAGTAGGTTGTCTTTTCATTTTGGTGATGTAATCCTTTGCTGCACTGAAACTTTATAGACTGATCTCCCAACTCATGCTTCTCTGGTAACAGATTCAAAAATCATCACAAAGACTTACATCAAGGAGCTTACTGGTTAAGTTTTCTTCTAGGAGTTTCATGGTTTCAGGTCTTATGTTCAAGTCTCTAATCTATTTTGAGTTTATTTTTTGTGTATGGTGTATAAGTGGTCCAGTTTTATTGTTTTGCTTATGGATATCCAATTTTCCCAACACCATTAATTAAAGAGACTGTCTTTTCCCCATCTGTATATTCATGGCTCCTTTGTCATCAATTAATGACCAGGTATGTATGGATTTATTTCTGAGTTCCCAAGTGTGTTCTGTTGACTTGTGTGTCTGTTTTTATGCCAATACAATACTGTTTTAATTACCATAGGTCTATAATATATTTTGAAATCAGAGACTGTGATGTATCCAGCTTTGTTCTTTATCAAGATTGTTTTGGTGATGTGGGGTCTTTTGTGCTTCTGCAAAATTTAGGATTGTCTATTCTATTTCTGTGAAAAACACCTTCCCCCTTTGGAATTTTGATAAGGATTTAATTAAATCTGTATATTCCTTTGAATACTATGGACATTTTAACAATATTAACTCTTCTAGTCCATAAGCATTTCATTTATTCATTCATTATTCATTTCATTTATTCATATTCAGCAAAGGATTCATTTATTTGTCTTTTTAAATTTCTTTCATCAATGTCTTATAGTTCTCAATATATAGATCTTTTACTTTCTTGGTTAAATTTATTCCTAGGTACTTTATTCTTTTTAATGAAATTGTGAATGAGATTATTCTCTGAATTTCTGATAGTTCATTAGTGTACTTACATGAAACAATTTTTGTGTACTGATTTTTTTTTATTTGATAGACAGAAATCACAACTAGGCAGAGAGTCTTTATAGTTTTCTATATGTAATATCATGTCATTTGCAAATTTTGACAATTTTATTTCTTCCTTTCCAACTTGGAGGCCTTTGTGTCTTTTTCAAGAAGCTTAACTGCTGTGTCTAGAACTTTCAGTATTATGCTGAATGTTAAGTGTCAATAATGGGCACCCCTGTCTCGTTCCTGACCTTAGAGGAAAAGGTTTCAGCTTTTCACAGTTGAGGGTGGTGTTACTTGATATATACTGCCTTTATTACATTGAAGTATGTTTCCTTCATACCCACTTTGAGTTTTTATATAAATGGATGTTAAATTTTGTCAAATCATTTTTCTTCATCTTTTTGAGATGTTCTTGGGATTTTTATAATTCATTTTGTTAATATGGTGTGTCATATTGACTGACCTATGGATGAACCACCCTTGTATTTCTGGAATAAATCCCACTTGATCACAGGAATGATCCTTTAATATATGGTGCTAATATATTATATATTATATATGCTAATATATATGCTAATATTTTATTTTATTTTTTAAAGATTTATTTATTTATTTATTTGACAGAGATCACAAGTAGATAGAGAGGCAGGCAGAGAGAGAGAGAGGGAAGCAGGCTCCCTGCCGAGCAGAGAGCCCGATGCGGGACTCGATCCCAGGACCCTGAGATCATGACCTGAGCCGAAGGCAGCGGCTTTAAACCACTGAGCCACCCAGGCGCCCCTATATGCTAATATTTTATTGAGGATTTTTATATCTATGTTTGTTTATCAGGGATATTTAGCTTGTAATTTTCCTTTCTTATGGCATCCCTGTCTGTTTTTGGCATTAGGGTAATGCTGGCCTTGTAAAATGACTTGGGAAGAATTCCCTCCTCTTCTATTTTCTCTAAGATTTTTAGAAGGATTGATATTAACTTTCTTTGACTGTTTTAGTAGAACTTAACCTGTGAAGCCATTCTGGTCCTGGACTTTTGTTTGCTGGGAGGTTTTTGATTACTGAGTCAATCTTCTTACTAGTAATTGACTGGTTTACATTTTGTATGTCATCATTACCCAATTTGGTAGGTTTTATGTTTCTAGGAATTTACCTATTCTTTTAGGTTGTTCAATTTGTTGACATATATTAGTCTCTTATCCTTTGTATATACTGTGTGTTTCTGTGGTACCAGCTGTAACATCTTCTCTTTCATTTCTGATTTTATTTGAATCGTTTTTTTTCCGTCAAATAAATAAATAAAATCTGAATCGTTTTTTTCCCTTGGTGAGTCTTTCTAAAGGTTTATCGATTGTGTTTATCTTTTCAAAGAATGAGCTCTTTCGTTCATCTTGTCTATTGTCTTTTTAGTCTCTATTTCATTTATTTCTGTTCTAGGCTTTAATTCCTTCCTTCTGCTAAGCTTGGGTTTCATTTTTTCTTCTAGTTTTTTTGAGGTGTAATTAGGTTGTTTGAGACTTCATTTCTTGAGGTAGGCATTCATCATTATGAACTTCCCTCTGTGAACTGCTTTTCCTGCATAGATTTTGGTATGTTACATTTCCATTTTCACATGTCTCAAGGTGTTTCTCTTTTGATTTCTTTGACTCACTGGTTGTTCAGCAGCATGTAAATCTCTATACATTTGTGAATTTTTCAGTTTTCTTCATGTAATTAATTTCTCGTTTGATACCACTGTGGTCAGAAAAGCAACTTGATATAATTTCAAGCATTTTAAATTTATTAAGGCTGGTTTTATAACCTAACACACAAATTATCTTGGAAAATGTTCCATATATATTTGAGGAAAATGTGTATTCTGTTGCTTTTGCATAAAACATTCTACACATATATGTTAAGCACAGCTAACATGTCCTTCAAAGCCAGTGTTTCCTTACTGATCTTCTGCTGGATGATCTATCCATTGATATAAGTGGGATACTAAATTCCCCAGCTTTTATTGTATCGCTGTCTATTTTTAACTTTGGTTCTGTTAATATACATACAGAGGTAGAACCTATGCACATCTCTAAATCAATGATTTCAAAAATGCAGTCTTACAGCTCAGGTGTAAAAGTTTGTTTTGTTTTGTTTTCATTGAAAAAGAAACCAAGACTTAATGATATTTAACATGTAGAAGCGCACACCAGCGCCTCACCTGTCCCTGCAGTAAAGGATCATGAATTATCTATTATAAATGAAATTCCCTAACGAAAAAGTGTTAGCTCCACACAAAGGCATAAGCAGTGCACTTACTTCTCTCTCAATATATTATGAATGATGCACTTTACCTGTGCCCAATAAAGTAAAATGACATATTTTTACATGAACTTATCTTCACAAATCGCTGAGTAGCTTAAAAATATTCTTTAACACATACTGAAGATAATATGAATTCCACAAAGGCATAACTGTACTTGAAAATGACAGAACTAATCATTCCTACTTCCTAAAACTAGCTCTTAAGCTTCAAATACAATCTTACCAGTTTAGGGAGGCCCTGGTTGGGGAAGGGAGGGAGGCAGGCAAAGGGGAAACAGGGAAAGAATGACAGGAAAAGGAAGGAAGGAGAGAAAGAAAAGAGGATGATACTAAGATATAAACTCTGGATTTACATCAATTATCATAAATGAATTAATCTACCTTTAAGAGGTAGAGAAGTCGTTACCAAACTGATGTGTACCAGCATCACAGATTTTTTTTAAAAAGTTAATCTCCTTCCCTAGAAATTCTGATTCAACATGCTGGCAGTTGGGCCTGTACAACATCATTTTTTCAGAATCACCATAACAGAGTCTAACAAAAAACCAAAGTTGAGAACCATTTGTATGGTGCCTTGAAATATTAACTAATGGTAGTAGAAAGCCATCATTAATAGCACAATTTTTTTTTTTTTTAAGTAGGCGCCATGCCAGCAAAATATGGGATTTAACTCATGACACTGAGATCAAGACCTGCGCTGAGATCAAGAGCTGGACACTAAAATGACAGCCTCCCAGGTGCCCCAATAACAGCATTATTTTTAAAAATTTTTATTTCGTATTCATCATACCTTGAATTGCTGTTTTCTGAAATTTTTTATTTCAGATATTGTTTATATCACAATAATTATCTGCAACTTATTCAAATACAAATTGGTTTTTCTTTAACCACTATGGTATGAGATCAAAAAAAAAATTGAAGACCAGAACCCTAAATAAAAATACACGGAAATAAGGGACGCCTGGGTGGCTCAGTGGGTTAGGCCGCTGCCTTCGGCTCCGGTCATGATCTCAGGGTCTTGGGATCGAGTCCCGCGTCGGGCTCTCTGCTCAGCAGGGAGCCTGCTTCCCTCTCTCTCTCTCTGCCTGCCTCTCTGTCTACTTGTGATCTCTCTGTCAAATAAATAAATAAAATCTCTAAAAAAAAAAAAAATACAGTGAAATAAAACACAATGTACAATGGATAAAATTAGCAAAATGCATTAGCAAGTTAGCAACTGTTTAATGATCGATCTTGGTTTTTAAAAATTTACTGGAATCAGATAAAATTGATTATTAGACAAAACACATGCCAGTCATTATATGTAACAGCTATGTTGTCACAGGACTAAGGACCACTACTACAAATCTCATCCTTAAAAGTATTTCAGTTAAACAACAGAAACTCTAGGGGTGCCTGGGTGGCTCAGTTATTGGGTGTCTGCCTTCAGCTCAGGTCATGATCCCAGGGTCCTGGCATCAAGCCCCGCATCGGGCTCCCTGCTCTGCAGGAAGGCTGTTTTTCCCTCTCCCACTCCCTCTGCTTGTATTCGCTCTCTCACTTTGTCTCTACCAAATAGTTAATTAAAATCTAAAAAAGATATATATATATATATATTTTTTAACAATAAAGACTCTAGGTACTGAATTTCATTTTCACATTGTACAAACTTCTATGTTTAAGAGCAAGATTTTTTTTTTCCAAGTGTCCACAGGGAAATCAAAACTGTCAAGCCAATTTGTTGAGGAAATAAATTGCTTGTGGAAAAAGCAGAACTATTAAAAAGCTCTGAGCAAATATTTCTTATCAGTCTATTAAATTCATTGAATTAGCAATAGACTAAGCACTGGTAAGTCATGTATAAGAAGCTGCTTCCGAGAAAGTAAAGAGTAGACATAAACAGATACTTCCTGAGAAATCCCTTGCTCTACCCACCAAGAGTGACCAGTCAATATACTCCAGTTGCACTAGCATAATAATAAATTCTGCCTCCTTCCATAAGCAAAGGGCCCTGGTTGAAGGGGTAAGTTAGATGGTCTTTCTGCCATCTACCTTCACTTCTACCCCATCTCTTTGTTTCAGTCTTCAGCAAAACTCACTTCAATGAGGTCTTCATCCCACCACATCCTGGAAATAGTTACTGTCTCAAGTCATCAGTGACCTTCCGTTCTAAAATTCAACAGCTAAATACAGTTATCCCATTGTGTATATACATACAATAATTCTTTATCCATTCATCCATCAATAGACACTAAGTTACTCCTTGGGTATTATAAATAATGCTGCACAATCGTGGAGGTGTTTATGTTTTTCTGAATTAGTATTTTTGTTTTTGAGTAAATACCAGGAAATGGAATTACTGGGTCATATGGCAGTTCTATTCTTAATTTTGTGTGGACCCTCCATACAACTTTCAATAGTGGCTGCACCAATTTATATTGCCACCAACAGTACACAAGGATTTCCTTTTCTCTGTATGACTTGCAGTTATTCTCTCCCACTCAGTATGTTGTCTGTTCATTTTGGTGATGCTATCCTTTGGTGATGCTATTAATTCTAACAGAATGATGTCCCAACTAATGCTTTGGTATCAGATTCAAAAAAAAATCATCACCAAGACCAATGTTAAGGAGCTTACTGCCTAGGTTTTCTTCAGGAGTTTTATGGTGTCAGGTCTTACATGTAAGTCTAATCTGTTCTGAGTTTATTTATTTTTTTTTTTAAAGATTTTATTTATTTATTTGACAGAGAGAGACCACAAGTAGACAGAGAGGCAGGCAGAGAGAGAGGGGAAAGCAGGCTCCCTGCCGAGCAGAGAGCCCGATGCGGGACTCGATCCCAGGACCCTGAGATCATGACCTGAGCCGTAGGCAGCGGCTTAACCCACTGAGCCATCCAGGTGCCCTGAGTTTATTTTTTTGTATACGGTGTAAGATAGTGCCCCTTTTCATTCTTTTGCAGGTGGCTGTACAATTTTCCCAACACTATTTATTGAAGAGACTATCCGTCTCCCATTTTATATTTATGGCTTGTCATGAATTAATTGACTACATAAGCATAGGTTATTTCTGGGTTCTTTATTCTTCCCATTGACCCTTGTGTCTGGTTTTATGTTAATACCATATTGTTTTGATTACTAAAGCTTTCTAATATAATTTGAAATCAGGGAATGTGATGCCTTGAGCTTTTTCTTTCTTAAGATTACTTTCACTATTCAGGGTCTTCCATGGTTCCATATAAGTTTTGGTTTGTTCTTTCTATTTCTGTGAAAAATGCTACTGGAATTTTGATAGGGATGATTGCATTAAATTTGTATGTTCTCCTGGGTAGTACAGGAATTTTAACAATATTAATTCTTTAACCCATAAACATGGAGTATCTTTCCATTCATTTGTGTCTTCTCCACTTTCTTTCATCACAGTACTATAGTTTTTAGCACATGTCTCTTACCTCCTCAGTTAAATTTATTCCTGGGCATTTTATTCCTCTTGATGCAATTGTAAATGGAACTATTTTAATTTCTCTGATAGTTCATTATTAGGGGGAAAACAGATTTTTGTGGTTGATTTTGTATCTTACAAATTTATCAAATTTATTAATTCTAACAGTTCTTTGATGGAATGTTTAGGCTTTTATATACATAATGTGTCATTTGGAAATTTTGACAGTTTTACAGTGGCCTTTCCAATTTGGATGCCTTTTATATATTTTTCTTGCCTAATTGCTCTGGCTAGCACTCCAATACCAAGAATAAATGGTATCTTGATAATTACAAATTAATAAAAAATCTGAAACAACTGGAAATGCTCTGCAGAAATGCAACTAAATAAAGAAATTAGAAATATTTTTTCATGTGATTAGATTAAGGCTCTTCAAGTTAAATGGAGGTTTATATTTAATACCTATTTAGGGAATTAAAAATCCATGAATTACACCAAGAATCCTATAAACCTTGTTCTATATCTAGTTATTATCTTTCAACCTTCAGGTTAAAAGTATATTTAGATCTGAAATGTTTAAATCAGTTTCTGTGAAGAGCATTGCCTCCCACAATGCAACCAAAAAGGTTCTGTCCAAGTTTGATGATCCTCATTTTGTAAACTATGTCCCTAAAAACAAAATGCTCCTGATAAATTCTCCCTGGAATCCACTATGCCAGAAAAGCATTTTATACCTGATAAGTTTCTATTGTATAATTAGGGGGAACAGGAGAGGGAAATTAAGTCTAAAAATCTTGAAGTTTCTAGACATAAAAGAAAAGGCCATACCAAGAAATATTTTTTTCACTCTTGTAAAGGTTAGTCATATACTTGTTCCCAAAAAACATTCTCACTGTAACCCAAATGAAGGAAGGAGAGTTCTTCCTGTTGGAATATTGATGGCTTTCAAGTTGCTGACAAAATTCAAAGCTGCTCCATCAACTGTCCTTTGCCCTGCTGACCTGGGCCACAATAAACTGTGTTTCCCATCAATCAATAAATCAATCACTGCCTAGCACTCTGTAGATGTAGTGTCATAACCTTAAGGGTTCATCATGAAATACTAAAAAATTATAGTCCCTCACATTGGTTTTGACACGTTGACAGCTAGTCCAGGACAGTACTCACACCTGAAAAGTCAATTCATAACGTTCTCTGAAGGCAGAATCCATTTAAGTTTGGCACATGCTTCCAAAACAGAAGGTCTACCTTTTATCCCTAGGTACTCCTGCAAACTCAACTATTTTTAATTACCTCAAAAAGCACAGAATCCCTTTAACCCGCCATCAATGAAGGCCAACAAGGTTCAACATGCCAATAAATACTCCCTTTCTTAGTATCTTTTCTAGATTTTCTATTTGGGCCTGATTAGGTACCATGAGAACTGCTTGGGGGATAGGGGGCTTCATATGTAGCAATATTATAAATAATGACAATATAGAGAAATTTTAATATTCCTTTCACAGGATTTCTGACACAAAATACCGATATTTATAATCAAAATAAGTCCAAATTAAGCTAAATTCGTATGTATTCAAACCACAGTCTGATATTCTCTGAGGCCGTTAGCTGCAGAGAGAACAAATGACATTTATTTGAAGTTTCAGAGTTTACTAGACACGTAATCAATGTCCTTCTCAAATCGACAGTGATTACATAGCACACAATCGAGCCACCAGAGCACTTCTGAATAAGTCTTTTTGTTCACTCTTTATTAAAAAAATAAATGGAAGAAATAGATTTTAATTTCAGAGAACCATGTACCATGAAGTAATTCTGATTACACACACACACAGTCCATATCAGGAGGCAAAACCGCACTGGAAGAAATCTTACCAAACTCAAGGTAAATAAACACTTTTAGCTCATAAGCACTGTGGGCTTTTACAGAATTCAAGAGAACTTCTATCAGTAGGCAGAGCTTTGACAACAAATGACCTGTACCGGGACAAGGATAAACATCATCACATGTTAACAACTTCAGTGGCCTTTATTCAGGGTCCAGGTAAACACACCAGGTTTCTCAACTTCCGGCTTTGTCTTTTGATAGAAATGATCTATACACAAAACAGTCTATAAACAAGGCTATCAGAAGGTTTGCTTTTGTTTTTAATAAAAAAAGAATAGAAACAGTGCATTAGCATAGGTTTATGCTATGTCCACACAGTGGGACAGCTCTGTATCCTTTAGTACCAAACAATCTCCAACATAAAAGCAGAAAAAGCAAGGTGCTATGAATGAATGAATGAATGAATATGTGCTACAACTATTTATGTGAGCGTTTTATCAAGAAAATAAATATATTTTGGGGCACCTGGGTGGCTCAGTCATTAAGCATCTGCCTTCAGCTCAGGTCATGATCCCAGAGTCCTGGGATCGAGCCCTGCATCAGGCTCCCTGCTCAGCAGGAAGCCTGCTTTTCTCCCACTCCCACTCCCCCCGCTTGTGTTCCCTCTCTCGCTGTGTCTCTCTCTGTCAAATAAATAAGTAAAATCCTTAAAAAAAAAAACATACAGTTTTGTAAACCCCAAGTGTATCTATCAAAAAGAAAAGGTGTTACAAAACAAAAATAGAAGGGAGCATTAATTTTATCTGTTAATCTTTTGTATCTTATGATTCTAGCACCCTGTGCTTACAGGATTGAAAAAAAAAATGAAATAAAATTTTAACCAATGGAACAAAAAGAACATGCCAGGCAATATCCCCTCCTTTCCCAAAGATGTTGGCCAACAATCACTGACCACCACACTGGAATATAACGAAGAATTACTAAAAGAGTACATGATTTGAATTTTAGAGTAAAATGAAAAGCAGATTATTTGTGGACCACTATCTAGCAATCCTTCCTCTCAAAATTACCAAGTAATTTACACTACTAAACTGAGAGTTTTTAAGTGCTTGTTAAGAAGCTGGGGAAGGTGACTTAACAACCAGATTCTGAGGACAGCAAATAAAGATGCAACTTACTCTACTTTATAAAACAGAACATAGATAGGGTGTTTTCCCCCTCAGCACTGAAATATGTCATAGAAAACTCGGGAAATATTTGTTCTTCAAAGCTTAGGGTAAGATTTTTACATATCAGTGTTACATTTAAGAATGCACCCAAGTCCTAATTCTGTTAGTATTTTCCTACTGTTCTCACAAAGAACTGTTCAAAAGTTAGCAGTTAAAGGAAACCTCACTGAAAATGGAGTGAGGAGCCCTGCAGGGGGCGCTCTCATGCACGTGTGCTAGCCTCCCCCCACCCGCCCAGCCTGCCATTCCAGCAGACAGAAGGTTAAGAGTTATTTTACAAGGGAGGGCACTTTTCTCATAGGAATTTTATTTCCCGCCTTTAAGAAAGGTAAGGGAAGATCCCTTTCTGCCCCAGCAACAAGGCACTAACCACTTCCTGCAGCCAATGAGAAACCACAACTTCGAGTTCTTGTTCTTCTCCAGTGAAATTCCATTCACAATAACTCTACCCAATTTCTTCCTTAAACCCGTAAAAGCTGAACTTGCCTTTCCCTCTTCAGACTTGCCCACGGTTGACCACAGTTTACTTGTTCCCAGTTGCAATTTCTCTGCCACTCCCTGATAAATTCATTCTGCTGGTAAAGTAACTGGCGATTTTATTTTTGAGGCTGACATTTGCCAGAAATGAACATAGAAAAAGGTATAATAAGGTAAAAACCAATTACCCTAGGAGAATGAGAACCAAAGGGGGAGAGAGAAATCATTAACTCTTCCTGTATTTGTCTTTATATCATATAAATGCTGAAATCAACTCTGCACTCCATTTTAAAAGCTCTTCAAGAAGGAGGTTGGGAGGGGGGATTTGTGAGCAAAAATGGCAGAATAAATCAGATTAAAAACTGAAAACAGGCTGGGATAGACCTCACCATGATAGTTCTGTTCTGTGAGAAAAGAAGTTGAGGAAGGCAGGTGGGGTGGGGGTTAGTAACACCAGTCATTATCATGCGAGTTAGAAAAAAGCAATACATATATATATGTGTGTGTGTATATATATATATATATAAAACTATATATGTATAACCCATATATATATATGGTATAATGGTACCTGACTATATATGGTATATACATCTATATATATGATATATATACTTAAATATAGTTATGAAATTATAAAACCAATATAAAACTGAAGAAATTTATCTGAATATCAACTGAAGAAAAATTTTCTAGGCAAGTGTGCAAAGCAAGAAAGCATAACCGAGGGGTGTCTGGGTGGCATAGTCGAGTAAGTGTCCAACAGTCCAGCTCTTGGTTTTGGCTCAGGTGGGATCTCAGGGTCATGAGATCGAGCCCGTGTCAGGCTCTGTGCTCAGTGTGGAGTTTGCTTAGGACTCTCTCTTTCTCTCTCAAATAAATAAAGGAGAAAGGAAGAAAGGAAGGAAGGAAGGAAGGAAGAGAAGGAAAGGAAAGGAAAGAAAAGAAAAGAAAAGAAAAGGAAAGAAGAGAAAAGAAAGAAATTAACCAAAAATACTGCTATCATTACTAGGCTCCGGTTTTGAAGGCAAGGCTCTGTGCTCATTTCCAGATCTCCTACATGAAGCAAAATACCTGGCACACAGAGGTGTTCAGGAACACTGACCAAATACATGAGTGACTGAAGAGCAGATCCTGTTTTGTCAGCAGCTGCATCAGGCCCTAGGTTTTCCAGTTACCATCTCATCTCCTACTGGTTCCAGTCTACTGGCCTGGTCTAGACTGGTTCCCTATTCTGTGGACACACCAGGCACCTCCACAGATCTCACGCCTTTGTTCATGGATTTCCTTTTGCCTTAAATGCTCTTCAGAATAATGCAGTGATTAAGAACATTGACTCTGGGATCCCACAGACCTACTTCAAATCCCAGGTTTGTCATTTATTCTATGTGTGACTTTGAGATATTTGAGAAATTTAACATGTCTCAGTCCACAAAGTGTAGGCTGTAATAATAGGAGATTCAGTGAAAAAACACATATGAAGAGCGTTGTATGGTGTCTGAAAAAAATAAATCAATACTCAAACACAGTTGTCTGCTCTAAAAAAGACCTAACTTACTTTTCAAAACCTAGAGCAAATATTTTACTCCTTTTCCCTACCTCGTACTCTCTTTTCCCCCAGTAATTATTCTCATCTTTAAACCATACTGTTTAATTCTTTTCACTATTAATAGTTACACAATAACAGGTTATACACTTTTGGCATATAGAAAAAAAAATTTACTTATCCCTTTTATTTTCAAAATTAAGCATAGATCCTGGCACAAAGAAATCTTGAAATTAACTGTTTTGTAATATGAACTTAAAAAAAAAAAATCATTGTGTTGTTTCCTGTATCCCTAAAGAGTCACCCCCAGAACTCAACACATGTACACATGTTCACAAACTTACTCAATTTTAGAGTGTTCTAACTTTCCATTACTCTCTAAGACTTTCTAGGTCTTATAAAATTGCTTCTAGTAACATCAAAACCTATATGAACAGAAATACAAATCTCAGAATTGTTTTTTAATGTAAAGAAATACCATTAAGAGGCTCAATATAGGTGTCTCTCACTTAATGAGCCTTATGTTCCAGTTCTAAATCAGCTATAAACTGAATTCTATTTCTTTCTTTGGCATTCACTATAAAATAAGACATTAGCGCTCAAATCTCCAAAGATTTACAGGCCAGTTCATACTCCAGGGGCCAATGCCAAGAAGCTTCCATGCAAACCACACCCACCACTACTGCTCCACCCACACACATATATCTGGAAATGATGTGGGCCAAAAGGAGGAAATGAACCTTTCCCCCTTTCCCCTGCCAGAACATAAAACAATGGTTTTAATATCCCAGGCACACGTCCAAGAAACCAGTTACAACTTTTCCTTTCTAGGCCTTTAAAAAAAAGCCTATCGGAATCTAAGGGAATACCAGTGACTTTAGAAGTTGATAAGTATTAGCAAACTTACATCACGAACTACTAGCCCAAACAGCTAAAGGAGGAGGAAGCCCTGATTTCGAGCACTTGCCAGTTTCCATACTGCAAACGGCCATGGCCATTTACAACCTAACAAGTGCCTTGCAAATTTCCTGAGTACTTAGTAAGCAGCTGGAGACCCTCTCTCGTAATCACTGCTCTTCAGAAAGAACGATGCTTTGAATCCCTAGATTTCTGGTAACCTTAAAAGACAAAGTATGTCGAGTCAGCTTTATATAAATTCGACGAACGGCAGTCATCAACTGGTTTGTACTATTTTATCTCAGTCTCAGCATGAATAAAACCTTTAAAAAAGAAAAAAATAAAATTCCCTATTTCTTGACGGTAAATAAAATTTAATAATCATCTTAATTTTAAAATTCTAGTAGAAAAAAAATTTAATGTCCTACATTTAACCTGGAAGGAATTTTAATACCTCATGAGTTTAATAATTCTGCTATCATACAGAGAGACACAGAATGAAACGTTTCAGTAAATAGAAAGTAATTTTGTACCAAAGTGGGGGAGGGAACAACCATAATCAAACTGGTTTTTGTTTCGTTTTACTTGCCAGAAAAAGCTCTACTGACTGCATTCAGTTGTGACACCTAATTCCAGTGACTCATTTTTGTAGTATATCTGGAATCTTTCACTGTTTTATCTAATCAATGATTTAATTCAACTTCTCCTATATAAGAAAAATAGCCACAAGTGCCACTGTAGTTTTATTTACTCACCAATTATTCCTAAACACTTTCTACATGCCTACAACTGTTCAAGGTATAAGGGATACAGCAGTGAAAATCCTGCCTCATGGACTTTACGCTCCTTCCAAGAAGACAGGAAAATATACAAAATAAGTAAAATACATAGAATGTTAGACAATACTGAATACTAAAGAGACAAGTAAGTCCACAAGGATAGCTCACTACAGAAGATCTAGACTCTGAGGAGGGGAAATGAAAGTAGGAAGTGAGACGGGGTCCAAGGCTCCCTGTGGGAAAGGAACGCCCAGTGCAGAGACTCTCAGGCCACTAGCCCTGATTGCTCAGGGAAATGTCGGCAAAGTGAACTTGGCTAGAGCTAAGTAAGAGGAGGAGGAGTGTGATTTGGGGTTTGAAACATAGATTCCTGACCTCATTATTTACACACTTTTTTTTTTTTTTCATTAAAAGCAATTAAACGGTTAAGCATCTGCCTCTGGCTCAGGTCAGGACCCCAAGGTCCCGCTCAGCAGGGAGTCTCTTCTCACTCCCCCTCCCCCAGCCTGTGTGCACCAGCTCATGCTCTCACTCTGTCTCACTCACTCTCTCAAATAAACAAAATCTTAAAAAATATAAATAAATAAAGCAGTTTAATGGAAGTGCAGAGGGAGAGACTCTCAAGCAGATTCTGTGCTGAACATGGAGCCCAAGGCAGAGCTCAATTTTACAACCCTGAGCCCAAATCAGGAGTTAGACGCTTAGCTGACGGAGCCACCCAGGCACCCCTCAAGTGAGGTTCGAAAGTCAACTAATACCCCAAAATGCATCCAAGGTTCTTTTTCTTCATTCCAAATCGCTATATAGGGTGGCTTGTGCTATTTCCCATAAAATGTCCTATTATAAAAAGTTGGTCAAATGTGACAAAACACTTATCCACAATTTTAATGAGAAATATGATTTATCAATTATCCACTTATAATTCTCTTATTTTAGCTGTAGGTTATTATGTTTAGCATCACAAAAGCAGATTATATAATCTGGTGGGTTCTCAGATCCTTCATCTAGTCCTCTGAAACACTGACATGACTGGAGCCATTCTCAAAGGGAGCCGGAGGGCCCCTGGAGAGAAACCACCTTACCCGCCTTTATTTACACTGGGCCGAAACCTGTGGACTGGGCAAAATGACAACTGTTTGAGAAGGCAGCAAAACAGACACATGATCACAATACTGCCAGGGACTTTCTGAAGATAAAAATCAGCAGTCACTCCACACATAACCCCAAGCAGCTGAGCTGGTTACACCCCACGGAAAACTTCTGTTCTCTTATTTCATGTAATTGCTCCCCCTTCCTTCTCCTCATAAAAACCCCTTGCTTTCACTCTAAAGCAGGAACACCCTGATTCTGTGCTCTCCGAATTGCAATTCTCCGAGCCCAAATAAACCCCCATTTGCCCCTCACTGCTCTTTCTCATTTTCGGGCTGACACCCCCATCTCGCAGCTCTGTGGCATTTGTTCATCTCACTGCTCACTTGCACAGCTACCGAAAGGCAAATGAAGGAAAGGAGAGCAAATGGAAACCAATCTCTCATTTTGTCCCTTGACGAAGGTCTTAAATCTTTCCTTAGAAGGTATAGATGGCATTACCATATTTCACTGATTTCAAAATAAACATTTTTGCACATTTTAACATCTCTAAAATGTGTTTTAGGAGGCAACAAAATGTACTGTAGAATCAGCGATATCTTAGCACTGTGTCAGAGTGTAACTGGCATTTTTTTCCTTCTTTAGTTGTCAATAAAATGATTTATCTCAAAGACATCATCAATGCAATCAAAACCAGCATTTAAGCAAGTCTTGCTATTTCTTTATACCAATACCATGAATATTTGTGAATGTAATAAGGCTTCTAAATAAATCAAATTAAAGTTTGTGGAATTAAGATGTCAGAATAAAACATTATAGGTATTAACCAGCAATGATCATAATATTCTCTGCTTTTCTAACTGAAACTAATCTTTATATTTAAAAGTTATTATTTCCCTGTGATGCCATAAGGGACCAATGATACTAAGTAAGACATTAGTGTTTTGCAGTGAATGAAGAAATTAAGTCTCAAAATAAGCAGTCGAAAGAACAACAGATTAAATCAAAGCAACTTGCCAAGTACAAAGAGATCCCACATTTAAGGGGAATCATAACCCCTCTCTGCCCTGAGATGGGGGTGTTAGTCACAAAACTTGTTCCAGCATTCATGAAGGGTAAGCAGTAGTGCCCCGGGTGGAAGAGGTACAGCACTCCTTGCAGAAAAAGGACCCTTGCAAAAAGGGTCACACACACACACACACACACACACACACACACACACACACACACCCCATACTATCAACAGGAGAAAGCAGAGGTTAAGAAGGTCACACACACACACACACACACACACACCCCATACTATCAACAGGAGAAAGCAGAGGTTAAGAAGGACACACACACACACACACACACACACACACACACACCCATACTATCAACAGGAGAAAGCAGAGGTTAAGAAGGACACACACACACACACACACACACACACACACACACACACACACACCCATACTATCAACAGGAGAAAGCAGAGGTTAAGAAGGTCATTAGACCAGGGTAGCTCTAATGACTTGGTACTCTACATAAGGAAATGAAAAACCTAAGCCAGACTCAACTGTAAATGCACTGGCACCTGAGTAAATGAAATTTAAGAACAACTAATCATAAACACCGAACCAAGCTTTCCCATATGAGGCAACCACTTAAGCTGTGGTGGTGCAAATAATTTCCTTGCCTTGCTTCCCTCTAAAAGCTCTGCCCCTAGCCCCTGGCAGCTGAATACTGCTAAGTCCTTCAGTCTGTGGCTGCCTGATTCAAGGAGATATTTGCTTCAATACACTTTTGAAATATTTTAATGTGCCTTAGTTTATCTTTTAACAAAGATAATGGCCATAGAAAAACCCAGAGAGAGAGGTACTAGGCACATAGTAAAATATATTTTAGGCCATTTTAAGTAATGATCACCACCTTCCCCTTACCACTGATTTCAGCTGAAGATTCTGAAGACTCAAAAAATTGGTAGTTTTAAAAATCTCCATTCTGATGTGGCTATTATTGGCCTTACTGCTTAGAGCAATGTCAAGGTGTTCCAGATAGCTGTAAGCCAATGAATGTCTTCTTTAGACTTGACACACTAAAATTAAAATGAAATAGCTCTTAACATTATTTGTGCTAATCAACTCATGTTCCTCACCATTATGATTCAGCAGGCTGGGCTTCTGAAATTACAGAGTGCTCAAAAAGCTAAAAAGAGTGTGAATAAGATTATGAGTGAAATCTAAAGAAGACAGGTTAAATCTGCTCCCAAGTATATAAAAGCCCGAGAATTTATCCCATCAGCATGTGAATAATAGGTGCCAGCACAGCAAACTGTCATCTGGAAGTCTTGGCAGTTCCTTCCTTTGAGCACGGATATGGCAGGAGCCATAAGGTAGGGCTGTGTGAGGAGATAATTAGAGCTCTCACTTCCCAAAGTATTGTCAGCCTCAAAAGAATAATAAGGTGCTATTATTTTATTATACAGCAAGTTATACTGTTACACAGACTGTTATACAAGAAGGTAACATTTACTGAATGCTTACTATGTATCAAGTAGTAGAGATTCTCCCCAATGAGGAAGAAGCTCTAGAAGGACATGACCCTCTTACTGTTCCGTGCTGGATCCATAGTGCATGGCCCAGAGGAGAGACCTCATTCGTATTCACTGAATACGGAATGAAAAGGAAAAGGCAAGTTGGAAATCAAAGTACTGCATATGTACCACTTAATCCCTGTAAATTCTATTACTTTTCCTATTTTGTCAAAGGAAAAATTAAGAGCTGAAAAAGAAAGTAACTTGCCAAGTGGCAGAATAAGGCCTGCCCTTCACACGGAAGCCTCAGTGGTTAACCTCTAAGCTGCCCCTTCCATACCTATATTGATTTCCTACTTATGACAAGACTTCATACAAATCCCAAGCGGTCTGAGGCCTGGAGTGTGATTTAGAAAAACAAAAACAAAAACAAAAACAAAAAAACTCAGGAAAAGCTAAGTGGGAGATACTCAGTAACCCACCAACAACCACTGAATTTCCAACAGAGTAAGAGGCTGCCTAAGAACTTTCAAAGAAGCCACAATAGATGAGAAAAATTAAGGGAATCCCAAGGAGAAAGGACAATTTTGGTGGAGATTTCAACATTTAAAAGTCCTGTTGTTTGGGGGGGCCTGGGTGGCTCAGTGGGTTAAAGCATCTGCCTTCAGCTCAGATCGTGATCCCAGGGTCCTGGGATCGAGCCCTGCATCGGGCTCTCTGCTCAGCCGGGAGCCTGCTTCCTCCTCTCTCTCTCTGCCTGTCTCTCTGCCTACTTGTGTTCTCTGTCAAATAAATAAATAAAATCTTTTTTTTTTTTTAAAGGTTCATTTTTAAATACTTGACAGACAGAAACCACAAGCAGGCAGAGAGGCAGGCAGAGAGAGAGAGGAGGAAGCAGGCTCCCTGCTGAGCAGAGAGCCTGATGCAGGGCTTGATCCCAGGGCCCTGGGATCATGACCTGAGCCGAAGGCAGAGGCTTTAACCCACTGAGCCACCCAGGCGCCCCAATAAATAAAATCTTAAAAAAAAAAAAAAAAAAAAAGTCCTGTTGTTGGAATGTCTGCAATTTTCCTGAATACCAATGTAAGTAAAGTTTCTTTTTTATACTACTATTCTTCCTTCTATCAGTTTTTTACAAATGTTTCCCAGGAGTGCCTGGCTGGCTCATTTGGGAGAGAATGCAATGCTTGATCTCGAGGTCATGTCTTTGAGCCCCACACTGGGAACAGAGATTACCTATTTAAAAAAAGTTTTTTAATTTGTTCCCCAAATTGTATATAATGAATGTATTGATTTTTTAAAGTAATATCTGTTTGTCAAATCTAAGCCAGAGCTTACCAGAATGTTTCCAAGAATGATTTTTCATACAACTAGGTCATGACTGTCACTTCGCTGACACTGAATGAAAGGTACCATTCCAATTTCAGGAAGGTTAAAATGTGACAGAAAAAATATACCTCTTTAGAATCCATCAAAAAGCAGAAACAGCTAGAGACCATGCAAGTGTGAAAGTTTCTTAACAAAAGAATCTTATGCTTCCTCGAAAGGGCCTTCACACAAAATTAAACAAAAAGTAGCAGTTCAGGAAGTATCAACGAAAATACATAGGACAATTAGTGCTTTCCTTTGAAATTCTGTATATGCAGAGAACTTTTTATTTTTTATTTTTTTAAATTTATTTAATTGACGGAGAGAGAGAGATGACAGTGAGGGAGAGAATACAAGCAGTGGGAGAGGGAGAAGCAGGCTTCCTGCTGGACAGGGAGCCTGAGCAGGATCCCAGGACCCTGGGATCATGACCTGAGCAGAAGACAACTGCTTAACAACTGAGCCACCCAGGCGCCCCAACAGAGAACTTCTTTCAAAAAAATAATCTAGGGCCACCACTGGGTGGCTCAGTCTGTTAAGGATCCGACTCAATTTTGGCTCTGGTCGTGATTTCGGCTCAGGTCATGATCTCAGTCAGGGCGGTGAGACTGAGCCCCGGTGGGCTCTGCACTCAGCATGAGTCTGTTTGGGATTTTCCCCACCCCTCACCCCTCCCCTGCCTCTAAATAAATAAATAAATAAATAAAATTTTAAGATAAATAATGTGAAATAATATCTAAGGTAAAACTTCCAACAGAAAGGTACTAAAACATTGCCTTAAAAGAAAAGGAGAGATAAACTGGAAAAATGGATCATTTCCAAACCCCTGGGTTTGTTAACATTTCATGAGAGACTGCATATTTAAAGTTAAAAAAAAACTGGAAAGAATGCATGGGAGGTAAGGATTATATCACATGAAGATAGGACTTAGTACATGGAGGCTTCTGCAGATGCTGAAAGGTTTGCAAGAACAACAAAAATAATTTTTACTTTCAAGGAGTACTAAGCAGATACTCATTGTAGGTAACTAAAATTGTCATGGTTATTGTTGATTTTTCATATTATAGTTCACTTACATACTGTGTTATATACTGTATCACACACGGCCAAATTATTCTTAATACACATTGGATCTAAAACCAGCAGTGAACAAAATACAGCTAATATAAAGCTTTAAGTCGAACTTGGTGTTCTACAAATGCAAATTACATATAAATGGTATCAGATTAAACTGAAGGAGAGTTTATAAGAACTCTAAGTCGTCAAACAAGAAAGTAAGAAGAGTCTCAGATGCAAATGGTACACTGCCTTACGGCAGAGATTCTCTCACTGCCCAAACTCTACTCAGACTAACTCAATGCTATTTCTGGCTTCCCCAGACTTTTGGACTTCCATGCACTTTCCACACTGCCCAATTTTAGCAAGAATCCTGCTGAGTCACTTTAAACAGAACTGCCCTCCCCCCCAACCAAGACCAGCCCCACCATACCCTCAATATCTGATCACCCTCCAGATCAGATCATATCCATTATCTCCCAGCATCCCCTGGGTGATCATCTTGGCCTGCCTTCAGCAAGAATCCTGTTAGATCATTTAAACCAGAATCTTCCTACCCTGGATGTTTCCTCTCAGAAATTCTCCATCCATTGATCCCTGTTCTGCTCCTTACCTACAAATTCCCACCCACTCCTGCTGTATTTGGAGCTGCATCAGTCTCCCACACTAAGACGCCATTAAAGTGGTCCCTGCACCAACAGCCTCGGCCCCTCCCTTGAATAAAGACTTATTGTGCTTTAATGAAGGTCACTGAGTAATTTTTCCCTTTAAGAGTTAGAGTATTTTTCTTCAACACCTATTAGACATGAGGAAGAAAGTAAAAATAAAATATCCTAGAGGCACCTGGGTGGCTCAGTTGGTTAAGTGTCTGCCTGTGGCTTGGGACATGATCCCAGGATTCAGGAATTGAGCCCCACATCAGGCTCCCTGCTCTTGGGGGTGGGGGATATGCTTCTCCCTCTCTCTCTGTTGCTCCTCCTGCTTGTGCTCTCTCACTCTGTCAAATAATAAAATCTTTAAAAAATAAAATGTAAGAAGTAAAAAATCCTAAAATAGTGGTAGGGTTATACATGGCAAGACTTCCTCACTTTTCTATACAACTTTTTATAGAGTGAAAAACAAAAAATAGAAAACCAAGAATCAAGCAGAAGACAACCACAGAAGTTTGTGGTCAGATTTTTTTTTTTTTTACCCTGAAAAAAAAAAAAAAAAAACAAAAAACAGGGAACACCTACAAAAGACTTTGATAAAACTATATGTAAAGAAAGTTCAAATATGTCAGAATAAATCTGGGGCAGTATATATGGGAAGGAAGTCAGACAGATTAGGCTAAACGGCAAACAGATTAAATGGAACAAAAAGAAAAGCTATATGCAGGCCTATCCCCAAGTTAAATATATTATTTCAGGGCGCCTGGGTGGCTCAGTGGGTTAAGCCTCTGCTTTCAGCTCAGGTCATGATCTCAGGGTCCTGGGATCGAGCCCCACATGGGGCTCTCTGCTCACCAGGGAGCCTACTTCCTCCTGTCTTTCTACCTGCCTCTCTGCCTACTTGTGATCTCTCTCTCTCTCTGTCAAATAAATAAATAAAATCTTTAAAAAAAAAAAAAAAGAAAGAAAGAAAATATATTATTTCACAGCACAGTGGGGCAGGCCAGGGAGAGAAGGAAAACAGGAATTGATAAACATCTCTATTAGGACCCAGGAAGCAACATAAAAGAAATTACAGACCTAATCTTTTCGAGATTTATTTATTGGGGGGCAGAGGAAAGGGACAGGAGGAGAAGGGGTAGAGGAAAGGGGAAAAAGTCTCAAGCAGACTCCACAGTGAGCTTGGAGCTGGACGTGGGCTTGACTTCATGACCTCATGGCCAAAACCAAGAGTCAGGACATTTAACTGCACCACCCAGGCACCCCAGTCATAGATCTAATCTTTGCTACCAAAGAGCAAAGTCTCCTGAGCACAAATATACTCTGACCCCAAACAATATAATGGATTTACCTGTTATAACCCTTCTACAAATTCTCATTAATTCTTGGTAGAGAAAGGTGAAGTAGACCAAGAAGTAATATTGGACTTGAGTTCCATTTCACCATCGTTACCTAGACATAGGCTCCATAAGTTCTGGAAGATAATTCTACCTGCAGCACGCAATAGAAAACTCAATATATACCTGTAGCCTTTTTTAAAAGTCAGTTTCTGGGCCTCAATTTTCTCATATCTATTTATATAACCATATTTTCTTGTAGTTGGCATTTTTATGAGCTTGACATAGTTACTACAGATAGAAACATTGTATCTGCTCTCAAATATACCAGAATTTAGCAGAAGACACATGATTAACATAAGGTTAAGTGAGAAATAAAGTAAAGAAAAAGTGTAAGAATAAACCTAGGATTAGCATTTGTGCATTCAGGGCCAAGGTTATTTTGAAAATTTTCATCAAAAGTATTAATCTGAAGAATTAAATAACTTGTATCCATTTCTCAAACTAATTAAATTTAAGATATAATTAAAAATTATATCTGCATGGAATTATAAAACTGATTTCAAATTTAAAACTGTATTGTCTGAAACAATTAGATTAAAAATGGGAAAATCCCATGTATTTGAATCACATCCTGGGCCCTAAAACCCCACTGTTAGCAATAAAAACTCATGTGTCCCCTAAAAGGTATGAATTTCTAATCACAAGGCCTGAATTTCTGACAATTTCCGTCAGGGAAGAACCCGTATGGATATATAAGCCCATACAACCATAAAGGAAACCCACACCTGCCTAAACCAATCAAGATCTTTCATTGCTAAATGAAAAAGTTCAGAGATACCTAAGGATAAATAAGAATATTAAAGAAGAAGAGCAGGGAATTAGAGAACTACCACCTTGAGGAGATTGCAGGGATCAAAAGAGCTTCCTTAAGGATGATCTTCAGAGATCTGAGGATATTATGAGGATGAGTGTAACAATGGAAGAAAGGAAGGAAAGTCTTGCAGGAGGGAGGAGTGCGGAGGGACAAACAGAAATTATAATTATAATGAAAATCAACACAAGCAGTGAATAGAATAGTCACTGAAAAAAAAAAGTCTTTACTATAGATATAAAAAATATGTTAAGGAAACCTCCTAAAATAAAAGGAAATATTACAGCGAATACTTACAAGAGAAAAGAGTGTATAAGGAAATCCATTAATAATAAATATAATAAAGAGATAATAAATATAATAAATAAATAATAAATAAATAAATAAAAAGAGATAATAAATATAATAAAGAGAAAAGGTTTTCCTCTTGAGGAAAATATTACCAAAAAAATGAAATTTAATTCCTTAGGTAAAAAGAAGACACAGTTTTTTTCTTAGCATCTGGTAACGTGTTTCTAATACCTTCTTTGAAAGCAAATATTTACTCAATTATGTAAGTTACTCTATTCCAAATTTTTCAGTCGACTGAAAAACCAAGTGAGACTTGGTTCGCTTTTATATTTCATTCATCCTTTTGTTCAAAATTCATTTAAGTAGTTGGCATTTAATACTGAACACCTATAGTATTTGTTATTTTTGGTGAAGATACTAGAACAAATAAGATTTAGTTTTGTTCTCTGAAGACAAATTTATAACGTGAACCCATGAAATATTGTAAACTAGAGGGTCTAGTGCTAGTTTCTTCCACTGGCTGGTATAAAAAATTGTTTTCTTTTGCTAAATATTTATCACTTGCTATGTCTTATGGGGCAAACTTGTAAAAACCTGGAATAACAAGTTTTGATAGCAAAATATTTAAGGATTCTGTAAATATAAACACTCGAGATTTTTCTAAGAACAATGTAAGGTTTGAAGTACAGTAAATTTCTTAGCACTTTTACACTGAATCTTATGGCAAGTTCCCACTGTATAACCGTATGTGTGTTTTCCTTTCCTTTGTAGGAACAAATGACAAAAGATCATTAAGAACAGTTTAGAGAAACAAACTAGAATTATTTGCAATTGATCAAAATTGTAGGGATATTTTCCTGATTTTTTTAACTGAATAATTAATGCACTGGGAATCAATGTCAAAAGTTATGATCTACTAGAGTGAGAAAGAAGTCTTTCCAGTCTACTCCCAACCAGTTACCCCTCTCAAGAGTGAACAATTTTACTAATTTCTCAGAACTCCATTTTGAATATTAAATGTGGCTAGTAGGTTTTCTCTTAATATTCCTATAACTAAAGAACGCCATGCACTAATAACATTGAGATGACTATCTCAAGGGCACATATGTACAACCATTCATTGTTTATAGGTAACATGTGGTGTTTGAATGGAGATCACCTCGTGCAACATTCTTGGCCTGGCCCAGAATCACTAGCACACTGCAGAATTCCTTCTGTAAGATTCCAGGAAGATGGTCACACTTTGTCTTAAATAAAACATGAACGTCTACCAAATGTGCTGGTTCAATTAGTAGAAGGGAGAAAAACATCTCTCTTACTCAAAGAAAAACTACCTAGCTGTAACTTTTACTCAGTTTTTACTTGATTGTGTGCTCCAAATAAGGTCATTGAGTCACTGATTTCTCAAGAACACTGTGGATTATGTCTCCCCCCGCCCAAAAATTGCTCATACACGAAATATGCATACAAATTTGGGAAGAAACTTAATCTTTAAAATAAAATGTATTTACTACCTCTTCCTCTTCTCCTTGTGAACCATTCAGGTAAGCCTGAACATGGCAGGCATGCACATATGCAAGAATATGTTGGTGGGGGGGAGTTGCGGGGTCAGAGGTGAAGAGGGCAAGCCACCATGAGATGTCAGAACTCAAAGTGGAGTGGGCGGGAGATAATGCCATTCCCATTAAGCTGGTGTGGGAACTATAATAATGAACACTTAGCACAAAGTCTACCAAAGTTGGGAACCTTACCTCTTTTGTTCATTGCTATGGCCTCAGGGTATAAAAGGTGACTGCCATGTAATCAATGTTCAGTCATGTTTGAGAACAGAATAATTATCAACAGAAAACTTTACCAAATAACTAAAATTACGATAAGAAACATGAAAAGGAGTGGGAAAAATCTAGAAGACAGAGTGAGTAAAAAAGGAAAATCTGAAGCCAGGGGTTCCTGAAAGCGAAAGGGAAGGAAATCTGAGTATGTCTCAATCAGAGCAAGCACACAAAACAGGCTGATCCTTTCTCACATCACTTTGATGTAAAAGTACTGAAGTATAAACATTTAAACAACATTGCTGAATCAAAACTGGAAAATTTGAAAAGACAGAAAAGATGTGATTGCATTCCAATAAAACAAACAGAATGCCAAACTATAAGCACAGTAGAAAGCAACACCGTGTCAAGGTAGTATTTACCGTTAGGAGACAATTCTCCACAAGTTGCTTACATCTTTGTCCACCTTCAAGTGAAGCACTGATTGCCTTTGTTTTAGACGATCTTTTTAAGGGTATTTGTATAGTCAAGACACTTGGGAGATAGAATGTCTCCCTCTGGAGCACAGCAGGGGACCTTATAGAAGGCTCCCCTGCATACTGTAGTTGTTGCTTCCAGATCTGAATGTGTACTAGGAATTACATGTGAAAGGCTTGCACTTCCCTATCCTTAAGTGCTAGAGATTTATCCAGATGAGGAAAAATCTCATGTAAATAACTATCAAACATGCAAATAGCTCCTGCTCCCTATTCCCTGTAGTGGACCAGCTGAAACAAAATAGTGTCCCAGGCTGAGGCGCCTAGTGGCTCAACTGGTTAAGTGCCCGACTCTTGATTTCAGCTCGAGCCACGATCTCAGGGTCGTGGGAATGAGCCCCATGTTGGGCTCCATGGTCAGAATGGAGACTGCTTGAAATTCTCTCTCTGCCCCTCCTACCCTCCCCCCACGCTCTCTCATGTGTGTTTTCTCTCTCTCTCTCAAAATAAATAAAATCTTTAAAACTAGAGTCCCAGGAGGGAAAGCAAAATCATATTCGTAGTTAAGGACTTACAGGAAGCAGGAGCAGTAAGGGAAATAATATCACAACACAATTAACTGCCACACGTGGCCAATGCAAAGGCTAACAGGAGCTGGAGGCTTAGAGTGGAATAATCACTGACTAAACTCAGCTGTTGCTCCAGACTATTCCAATACTGTGACTGTAACTGATGCCACTTGGTCACTGTCTTGGGCATTACCAATGATTTCTTCCCCACAGTCACCTAAAGCCCAAGAGCAATCTGCAGTCAGGTACAAGGCCTCTAAATACACCTCTAGGGAAATCTAAACTCCTCACCCTATTTGCTACCAGTAGATGGGCTGGGATTTAGTGTCCTCTGACACCCAAAGTTTCCACTATAAAGGAGATCCTGTTGGTTACAAGTGAAGCCTCATTCTCAACAGCCCTGACTGTGGTGTTATCACACCTCTGCCTGCAAGGATGGCTAAAAACTCTCACAAGATACAAGAGCTTTCCCTAGTTACATTTCTTGAGATTAAGTGGACCAATCCATGTTCAATCCCGCTGGCAGTCAAGGAAATCCACTGGCTCTTCAGTTCCCCCTACCACCACCAAAAGGGGGCCCAAAACTTACCAGATTCTGCGCACTACGTGCCACACTTGAGCATTCTACTTGGTACTTTGAGTCTCCTAATCTACCAATCAGCAGCCATCGACAGTGGCCTGAACAAAGAGGCTCTATGGGAAGTCATCTGACAATCTGTGACATGCTCTCAACACTTGGGGATCCACAGCCCAGATAACCTCTGAGTGACACGTCTCTGTGACTAATGATTTTACCAACTGGACAATTAAGCAAGGCAGGGAGTAGCCTCCAACCAGAGACCTACCCTGGGGTTTTCGATTCCTCATCTCTATGCCAAATTTACCAACTGCATCCTTAAAAAAACAAACAAACAACAACAACAACAACAACAGCGATGAGCATGCTGCTGAGCTCTCACTGAAACTAACTGACCCACAGAAGCCCTGTGACTCTTGATGATGGCTCAACTTGAACCCAATTAGTATCAAGTTGGGGAGGGCCCATAAGTGTCCTGTGACAAACAGAAATCATATACTCAAGAATGAGTTAGACTGCTTCCCACTTGACATCTCAGACTTCCATGAAAAGGCGGCAGCTCTCCCTCTGGGGAAACTATTCCCAACCCTGCCACTTGAAGTCAAGTCACTGGCTCATGTAGCTCTTGGCTAAGCAGAGACTCAGCATCCGCCAGACAGGTCAAGCTCAGCACCAACTGTGCAGAAGCAAAGTGGACAAGGTGTCTCTGCTCTACAGGACAAATTTGAGGTTACTCTTACAGCTCTGGGCAATATGGCCTTCATGAACTGCATTTTTACTGACTCTTGAGGTACTACCACTGGGTCGAGCTCAGGTTGGCCTCCTCCTACTGCTTGAAGTTTTATTGACAGCGCTCTTGGTTAAATTATGTATGAGAAAAATTGAACAGATACGGTCTGAGTGTTGATCTGATTAATAAGATTGTTTGACAGAGTGGGGTAATTCATGTGAAAGTTCATCAGAAGCCAAGACAGCACAGGGAGTAGATACTGTTGAGAGCACATCTCCACAGGCCTCTCATGTTTCTACCTGTCTTACAAGGGAGATGTCTCAACTGTTTTTATTCCAGACTAGACAATCGTTTCAATGATAGTTTGGAAGAGAGATGGTATCACCTCTGGAACAAAGTGCAGGCATACTTGCTCTCCATAAAATAAAGGTAGTACCTCTTTCCAGGGCACTTACTTCTCATTATAAAAAACTTGAGATTCCTAAGTTCTCAGTTCCGGTCTGTGATACAATCCACAGCCCAAACAGGTGTCCTCTGACCCTCTTCAGATCATCTTGTGGGAAGCGAGACCCAAGAAACTGACATAAAAATCACTAATCATCTGACTACTGCTACTTCTGTGAGTAATAAAGTCTCATGTCTTTTACTAGTGTCCACAAAACTGGGGCTAGCTGACCTGTTAGCTTCAAGTGGGGTAAAATCTGAGGTAATTCACAATTCTTGCTATTTACAGCATCAAAAAAAGTAAATTATCATAGTTTAAGGCACAAGAATTAGCTGTATATGCCCATTTATGAAGCCCCTAAAAAGTTAAATGTTATTAAATTTAACAAAAAATGCATATCCGCCTCTGCTCAGCCCTTCCCCCACCAAAAGTATCATCAATACTGGAAAGTGCTGAATTTCATTACCTATATCATGCCATTTGAACTTCATATATTTCCAATTCTTTACTTTTATCTATGAAATGATCAAGACTGAAATCATACAGGTCTGAGGAATACTAGAAAACTGAATATAAAAAAAAGTTATTTCAAAATTTTTCAGGAATTAATAAAAACACTGATTGGTATCTAAAATATAGACCCTTGGGAATTTGTAGTTGTTTTAATATGAAGTTTTCTCAGAATTGATAACTCTAGTTTATGCTGTAAATAATCTATCAGCAGAGGATAAATACTATGGAAGTCACGCTTTTGAAATGTTTAAGAATACCATAGTTTATAGAAATAGTAAACATGTCAAAAGAATACATATTCGGGCTTATGGGTAGAAAACATATGTCTACATCAACCAAACTGCTGAAAATGATCACTGACTTTCTTTCCTTCCTAAGACAATATTAACTATCCTATAAAGCACAAGACACTTTTGTTCGCATCATAAACTACCAAGTCAAAACACGTGCATATGAACGTAACCAAAGAACAGGACTCGGTAAATGACAGTTTTCTTCATCATAAATTTCTAACAGTTCATTATAAACAAAATCCAGGAACGAGATTCAAAATTACACTATTTTAAAGACAGGTCTTCATTCCTGATAGATGACTTCTGTATACAGCTAAGGTAGGGGGCTACTGGAGAGTAATAACTTTTATACTGTAAGAAAAAATGGTGTTCACGTTCTTTCAGCTTTTTCAACACAAAGGCAACAAAAACAATACTGAAGTAAATCCCAGGCACAGTATCATTTCATCTGTAAATATTTCAGTGGGCATCTCTAAAAGAGGAGTTTTTCTCCCCCTGCAAGACATATCCACAATACCATTGTCACATCCGAAAAATGATTGCTTAGTATCAATCACACTGTATTCAAATTTTCTCTTGCATCCCCTCCTCAAAAAAAAAAAAACCAAAAAAACAAAAAACATTTTTTTATTTGGTTCATTCATTTGACAATTTAAATAAGGTTCACACATAAATCTGTTTTAATCCAGGTTTCCCTTCCACCTCTTTTTGTTTTCCTTGCAATTCACTTGCTAAAGAAAGTAAAATCCCATATTCTGGATTTTGCTGGTTTTATCTAATGGTATCACATAGAATACTCTTCTACTGTTTAAATTTCTTGTAATCTGGTAGCTTGTGTCAGTTAATTTTTTACCTCCTCCCCACATCCCTAGCTCCAAATCTGCTTGTCTTGCCTGCTCTGTAACAGTGGAGCTGGACATGGTTATTTCTTCCTTTGCCCACTGACCCAATGTCAGGCTTTGTCAATAAAAGTTACATACCCCATGTCTGTTCTTTTTGTGCTTATCTTGACATTTCTAATTGGTAGGCTTAACTTATAATATAAAGTTAACATTTATCTACCTCCAAAACAAATTCTAGGATCTAAGAATACCTGAACTATCCAATCCCATTTATTTTTTTAAATTTAAATTCAATTAACATATAGTATATTATTAGTTTCAAGGTAGAGTTCAGTGATTCAGGAGTCTTATATAATAGCCAGTGTTCATTACATCACATGCCTTCCTTAAAGTTCATCACCCAGTTATTCTTTAAAATTGACTACTCTTGGTTGCTATTTTGGTTAACCTTTTTAAAGCCAGAAATTCTATATCTATACAGTACCAGCAGGTACCACTTCCCTTGAGATAGCCTCCTCTAAAGGTGATGGCATTAGTAGTAGGTGGGACCTTTGAGAGGTCATTAGGTCATGAGGTTAGAGTCCTCATAAATAAGATTAGTGCCTTATAGAAGAGATCCCACAGAGATCTTTCAGCCCTTCCACCAAGTCAGGACACAAAGAGAAGGTGCCTGCTATGAACTGGAAAGGGAGCCCTCACCAGAAGGTGACCAAGTTGGCACCTTCATCTTGGATTTCTCAGTCTCTAGAACTGTGAGAAATAAAGTTCTATGGTCAAAAGCTACCCAGTCCGCAGCCAGCTGGACTAAGATTTCTTTGCTTTTGGTATTGCCACAGTCTACATCCATTATTTCGTTAGGGGTTGAAATTCTTTTTTTTTTTTTAAGATTTTATTTATTTATTTGACAGAGAGCGATCACAAGCAGATAGAGAGGCAGGCAGAGAGAGAGAGAGAGAGAGAGAAGCAGGCTCCCTGCTGAGCAGAGAGCCCGATGCGGGACTCCATCCCAGGACCCCAAGATCATGACCTGAGCCGAAGGCAGCGGCTTAACCCACTGAGCCACCCAGGCGCCCCAGGGGTTGAAATTCTAATTCTATTGCTGCTATTTAATTCTATCATTGCGGGGCACCTGGGTGGCTCAATGGGTTAAAGCCTCTGCCTTCGGCTTAAGTCATGATCCCAGCGTCCTGGGACCGAGCCCCGCATCAGGCTCTCTGTTCAACGGAGAGCCTGCTTCCCTTCCTCTCTCCCTGCCTGCCTCTCTGCCTACTTGTGATCTCTGCCAAATAAATAAAATCTTTTAAAAAAAAATTAAAAATTAAAAAATTTAATTCTGTCATTTCTTATTGGGGGTGGGTGAGATTCTAATTCTGTCCTCACTCTTACTTATTACCTGGACTACTACTTCCTCAATTATTGGATTACCTTGATAGTCAATTTGTTTAAGAATGGCAGAACAAACGTTTGACTTTTCCTTTATCTACCAGAAAATTAGAAAAACAACAAAATGCCTAGACAAGAAAGAACAAAGAAAGTCACATTTGACACCAAAAGCATGATGCTTGACAAGAAAAACTTGACAAGATGCTTGTCAAAATTAAGAATTTTTGCTCCACAAAGGACCCTGCTGAGAGGATGAAAAGACAAGCTGCAGACTGGAGTAAATATCTGAAAACCACATATCTCACTAAGTATCTAAAATATAGAAAGAACTCTCAAAATTCAACAATTACCCGCCCTCCCGCAAAAGACAATCCAACTAGAAACTGGGCAAAAAAACATGAATAGACAAACCAAATGTTTGGGAAGCTACAGAGAAAATGGATCATTCACACGCTGCTAGTGAGAACAAATAATTAGTTTCAATTTCTTAAACTACACCGGCAACTAACAAAATCCAGCAATTGCACTCCTGGGCAATTGTTATCCCAAAGAAATGAAGAGCTGTTCACATCAAAACCAGTACATGAGTGTTCACAGCAGTTTTATTTGAAATAGCCAAAAACTGGAAACAACCCAGTGGAGTAAATGGCTAAAAAAGTTTCATTTCTACCATAGTACTGCTCTGCAGTAAAAGGGAATTAACTCTTGATAAACTCAAAAACTCAAGATCAAGGGAATTATATTGAGTAAAAAAAAAAAAAAAAGAAATTTCAGAAAGTTACATATGGTATAGTTCCACTTAAAATTCTTAAGATAAAACTGGAGCAAGAGAGAACAGATGAGTGGATGCCAGGCGTCACGGCTAGAAAAGGGGGAGAGAGAGAAGTAGGTGAGGTTAAAGGAGGTGGCATGAGAGAGCCTGTGGTGATGGAACAGTCTTGTGTCTTGAATTTGGTGGCAGTTACAGAAACATACACGAGAGAAAACTCTGTGGACTTAAGCACATGCTCACCCACACACACATGCACACACAAATATGTGTAAGACTGATGACATGCAGGGCGCCCATGTGGCTTAGTCTTTAAGTGTCTGCCTTTGGCTTGGGTGATGATCCCAGGGTCCTGGGATCAAGCCTGGCATCGGACTCCCTATTCAGCGGGAAGCCTGCTTCTCCCTCTCCTGCTGCCTCTGCTTTTGTTCCCTCTCTCGTTGTCTCTCTCTGTCAAACAAATAAATAAAACCTTAGAAAAAAAAAAAAAAGACTGGTGAAATGAGCATAAGCTTTGTGGAAAGTACTAATGTCTATTTCCTAGTCTTGATATTGGTTTTTACATCTATTATATTTACATAAGATGCCACCATTATAGGGTAAACTGGATGAGGTGTACATAGGACCTCCATACATAAAGATTTTCTTTGCAACTTCCTGTAAATCTATACTTATTTCAAAGTAAAACAAAACAAAAAAAACCACATTCACACAAAACTGTCATTCTAAAAAAAAAATTGGAGGAATAAGTATAAATTATCAGTAATCATAGTTAAGAAACAAAGTCATATTTCTAGCTTCTTGTTTAAAGATAGACTGTATATAAAACCGAAAACCAGCTGTATGCTATTTATAAGAGCTAAAATGTAAGGACCCATAAATCTAAAAGTATGAAAATAGAAAAAAAAAATACCATAGTAGGAAAGTATTAACCAAAAAGTAACTAATGCAGTTATATTAACAGACCTTATCTCAACTACCTTCTTAAAGTTACTAATTTCAGATACATTTTGTCAACTTGGTACTACTCCTCCAAAACAGATTACTAGGGAAATATATGCCCAATACTGATGACAGATCCGTAATCCTTAAAATGCCTAAAAGGGTTTGGGATCAAGAGTAGGTAACTCAAACACTACTGATTGACAGAATGGGAAGTGGTAGAATTTCCTACAATGCCATTATCAGGTCAGCTTGCTAAAATACTCATCACTAGGGGATGCCTGGGTGGCTCAGTCGGTTGGGCGTATGTCTTTGGGCTCAGGATAACCTGAGTCATGATCACAGGGTTCCGGGAAAGAGCCCCTGGACTGGGCTCCCCCTTAGTGGGGAGCCTTCTTCCTCTGCCTCTGTCCCTCCACCTGCTTGTGCTGAGAAATAAATAAAACATTTAAAAAATAAAACAGTCATCACTAGGCCTCCAACAGAGCTCAAAGTATACAAGCCAAAAGTTTGATAGCAGCACATCCTTTACCTCAGAATATACAAATGAGAAGTAAATATTTCTCATTTTGAAAAATAGTTCACTTACAAGACAATATATTTGACACACAAACACAAAACATCAAACCCTTAAACTGAGGGGTGCCTGGGTGGCTCAGTGGGTTAAAGCTTCTGCCTTCGGCTCAGGTCATGATCCCAGGATCCTCAGGTCATGATCTCAGGGTCCTGGGATCAAGCCCCGCATTGGGTTCTCTGTTCAGTAGGCAGTCTGCTTCCCCCTCTCTCTGTCTCTGCCTGCCTCTCTGCCTACTTGTGTTCTCTGTCTGTCAAATAAATAAATAAGATCTTAAAAAAAAAAAAGTCTAGCTTTAAAAATAAAAACTCTTATGGTTCGCCTCCCCTCCCCAATAAGAGACTATGTACTCTGAAAAACAACCTGAGGGTTTTGAAGGGTCAGGGGTGGGAGGTTGGGGCAACCTGAGGGTTTTGAAGGGTCAGGGGTGGGAGGTTGGGGGAACAGGTGGTGGGTAATGGGGAGGGCACGTTTTGCATGGAGCACTGGGTGTTGTGCAAAAAGAATGAATACTGTTACACTGAAAAAATAAATAAAATGGAAAAAAAAAGTTGAATTCAAAAAAAAAAATAAAAACTCAATATTCCTAGTGATCACTGAATCAGATAATCAGTATTTTTATTTTTACTGATTTTATTATTATTCATTTCCATTAGGTATTAAATGTTATCCAAAAAATCCTTATTATGACACCCTGTCATACTAAATGATATAATATTCTGGATATCATTTTAAGGGTAATTTTACTGATCATACTCACTTTGTAAGTATATATTATCTTGAGTCATGCACTCATCCATTTTCTTACAGCCATAATAAAATTCATTTACAATTAAGTGCAAAATAAAATTCAATACTTGAAATTTTGTATTATTAAAAATGGAATTATAGGGCGCCTGCGTGGCTCAGTTGGTTAAGCAACTGCTTTTGGCTCAGGTCATGATCCTGGAGTCCCAGGATCGAGTCCCACATTGGGCTCCCTGCTCACCAGGGAGTCTGCTTCTCCCTCTGACCTCTCCCCTCTCATGCTCTCTCTCTCTCTCTCCTAAATAAATAAAAGTCTTTTTTTAAAAATGGAATTATAATCCATGTAAAGGCAATTATAAAAAGGATGACCAAATATTATTTTAGGAAGAAGAGCATCCAAAAAATTATACACAACCAATAAGGCATGTATAAAAATACTGGTTTAAGAAAAGATCAAATACTGAAGCCTGCTTGGTGGTAAATGGAAGTTTCTGAATTGGTCATGTCTCCTCCCCACCTACAACATAAAACTCCTAAATTGATTAAATGTTCTGTAACTTGAAAATGTAACTATGTGGCAACTGCTGTGTAATCAGTTGGTTAAAACGCTCAGCACAGTGATCCTTTAACAAGTTACATGCAGACGTGAGCCTCCTGCAATCCTACCTGTCTGCTGACCAATCACGGCATCAGTTAATGATGACCCGAGTATGAAGCTGCATCTGCGTACTCTGCCTGTATGGCTGGAAAACGGGGAGAACCGACTAAATCCGGCTCGCATAAATCCTAAAATGTTATCCCATCTCCACCCCATACCTCAAGGACAGAAAGCTTTGTCTCCCCGGTAGCACCTGAGACAGGGCTCTGCACTCAGCAGATGATCAACACTTCTTAACGAAAGAGGTTAAGAACCAGGTCCAATAGCCAGTGCTTTCCTGCTTTCATAAAATATTTCCATGAGCTCCCATGTCGGTCATGGCCCCATGGCTCACTGAGAATCCATTACAATGAACAATTTTACAAAAATGTTTCCTTTTAACAAGCACTTTTATTCTCAGTAAAACAACACATTCTGTGCACAAGACAGTTTTACCCCTCTGGCGAAACACAAAAATGTTCTATATACTCTGATTATCTATAAATTCTTTGAGGTTTTTTAAAAGATAGAAAATCATCAGTTTAGGTGAGGTTTCCACTAGAAGACAAATATTGAGAGATAGTCTTTCCCCACCCCATCCCAAAAGCAAGTAACAGTCCATGAGGTGTTTTAATCATTATGTAAAGAATCATATTCATGCTTTGGTTCTCCTTTATTCAACCAGTTCTTGGTGTTTAGCTAATTTTATTGCAGACCCACCAAGAAACATCCCAGAAGTATTTGTATCACCAGAACCTCTCCCACACCACGAGGAAGAGATCTTCACTGGAGCGCACCAGTCAACTCAGTCAGGAGAAAGGTGCCAGTTACTAGTAGAGCAGATTGGATCTGGACCCACCTTACTAAATGGGAAAAAGTAAACTTGAATTTGAGTTTTGCATTTGTACATACTGCAGATAAGCTGGAGCAATCAAGAGAAAGAAATCTGACCCAAAAGATGCTATCTGCTTTCACAAAGAAAATTTTTACAAAGCTCCTTCAGCTACAACGTGGAGGCAGAAAAGTGTGAATAATCGTTATTTATAACTGGCATTACCTGACCCCTAACTGTTCCAAGCGCTGCAGGTAAGTACTCTCTCCCTTTCCAGTTGTTAAGATGAGAAAACTACACAGGACAGTTCAGATGGCCAGAATCCCAGAACTAACAGTGGGGAGTCTGGCCCCAGACTTTCCCACTCCTAAGCACTGCCCTATATTAAATCCTGCACATTCTTGGACTGAATGCTTGGCATTCAGTGACTGACTGAAAGACACTTTTCCAATTTTTACAACATAGAGCTACAGAGCTTGGGGGCATTTTAAATACCTTTGAATTATACATGGAGATTGGTTATTCCCATTAGTCACCAAATAACTCCATCTCAAGCCAAATGAAAAAATATTCAGTCATGATGTGCTTCTCAGGGACAGGGAGATGGCCCAAACTGAATGACTGGACACAGGTCCACACGAGGTCCACATGTCCCCATGCTCATCTAGACTAGTTATTTCACTCCTCTCCCCTCTGGCCCCCTTCTCACTCTTACCTTATAACCTTTAGCCATTCTTCAGTGATAAAAGTGAGTCAGAAAACTTCCACAAAGTCACACAAATAGATCTGCCACCTACATTACTGCTCTCCTTCCTACAGAAGTCACTGTTCAAGCTCCTCTACCCAACTCCTCCCATGTCCGGGATCCATTCCCTCTGGGTTCATCATGCGATTCCATCATTTCTGTGCTTCTTCCCTCTTTTCTCCTATATAACCACTCCTATTAGCTCACACAATGCTATTAATTCTCCATGCTTACACACACACACACACACACACACACACACACACACACACACACCCCCCCTAATGTTACCTCTCCATTTCTCTGGTCAACATCAATGCAAAATCCTTCAAAAATTTGAGAACGTTAATTTTTCCCCAATCCCTTGATATCCTATTCTCTTTAAATCAACTACACTATCAGGTTTTTAATTCTGCCCAATGCAAATGCTCACATTACAGCCAGCAATGACTCCACACTGCTCAATCTAGAGACCTATGGAGGTTTCCCACAGTCCTTGCTATGGGCAGAGCAAGAGGATTTGGGGGCTGAGGACAGAGGGTGCACCCAATATGTGAAAACTGAACAGGCTTAACACTTTCCTGGTTCTGGTTATTATACCTCAATCAAGTTTTCATTTATTTTTTTATGGTTAGTAGGTACAAATTCAAAATTTAATTAATATTTAAAATGCAAGAGGTTCATTTGGCTTATTTTAGGAAGACTGGCAAACTTTCTCTAGTTTTGAGCAAACATTAGGTTGAACAGGTCAATAATGGATTCCTAGAGTAATAGATACACTTTAAAACCTGAGCAATTTGTTCTTGCTGATAAATTAGACAGATGCCCTGAATTAAATTTCATGCTATTTTCACAAACAGCCCATTTCCTGCTGCCAGTACTAAGCTACTGGAACTACATAACATTAGCTTCATCACCTTTTATCTTTCAAAAAAGATCCAAATACTTGCTTGTAGTTAGCTTTTAGACATAGCCACAAATATTCCTCCCTCTTCAAATAGGACTGGCTAGAGCATTAATTCCGCAACATTTACTCTAAAATCACTAAACAACGTGGAGCTGAAGAAAAATGCTCTTCTCCCTTCATTACAAGTTTTAATGTATTCTTCATTTTCCACATATTTGTAGCTCATAATCTATTTCTAAAGGGGAAGAAAACCATGTAGTTGTACCAGTCTTTTTGATTGAAAAAAAAGAAAAAGGAAAATCAGTTTACTTTTTTAATTTCCAACCTCTACTAAACATGAGGCAAATTTAACATAATTTGATGGGACATAAATTCTCAATTCTAATGAAAATCTGTGGGAAAAAAAAAAAGACTTTAAAAGTTATTTCCAAGAATAAAATTATTCTATTTTAACTAACATAAGATATTTCTGAAATAATCCAAAAACATACATGTTTATACACACTAAATGTCAGTAATCCCAACTCATCATGAAATTCAAGGACTACGTAACTACACAGATTCTTTTTCCTCAACAAGGGGATCAAGTCCATGCTCTGTATTTGTTGGTTAGTAAACAACTAATTAAATACAAAAATTTTCATAGCAAATTATACTCATTCCTCTCTACCTACCCTGGAGGAGCGGTGGAAACATACTTACTTCTCCCCAACCCGTATTATCATAAAGTTTCACATTATAAAGAATTTGCCAAAAAAAAAAAAAAATTTTGAATCCTCGAGTTACTGAAAAATTCCAGCCCTATAAGCAACTTCTATTAAGTCTTTTCCTTTAATGATTGATCTCTGTACAATTTCAGAGGCAAAGGGTGTTTTTCTGGTCCTCTATTTCAAAGATGTCACTTTTTACAGTTACTGTTCTCCAGGAGGTCTATTCAAATTCAGTAATAAATGTGTGTAATTATATCAAATAAAAAACCCACAACTTCTTCACCAAAAAATCCTTTATTCAACACATTAGCTACTTCTTACTGCTTAGTCAGAGCAGTAGCCCTGAGTGACCTAGGATCAATTCAGCCCATCAGAGATGAATCCCTTCAGTTAACAGCCGCTCTCCACCACAAACTTTGTCATATACTTCCCATTCTCATTGCCCTTTCATCACAGGAAAAGATCTAATTTTCCTCATCACCCAAGCCAAGCTTTTCAGCATTTTCAGCATTTTCTTCTTTGGAAGAAATTCCACTCTGCTGTTCTTATGGAGAGGAGAAAACTACGAGAGAAAAATCACAAAACCTTTAACTGCAGAGGAACTCAGCTTATTCTGCCATCCCTTAGAAACTTGACATGGAAACTTTCAATAGAAACACAATAAACTTTAAAACCTTGGCATGTGCAAACTACCAGATCAGCTGCCTAGGTTTCAAGCTTGCATACACCTGAAATTACATGTGTAGGACAGTAATAGCTACAGCCCACAAAAATTATTTCCATCATTCCACCACTAGTTTGACAGTGTTGCCATTTAAAAAAGAGAATTACTTTTCAACTTTCAGTGGAAATTTAGCCTGCTATCACTATGTGGGATTCTGACATTAAGGAAAGGAAGAGTTCTCCTGAAAATTAGTTCTTATTTTAAAAGCTTAAGTTAAGATATTGAACAAAGATAAAAGAAATTAAAGTAATTTTCAAAGAAAAAGCTGTCAATATATTTCAAGCTACAAGAACATTCAGCTTTCAGTGTCAAATTATAATTAGTTTTCACAATTGAAAGTTACAATTGCTCATGCGCAGGAACAATGTAAAAGAAACGAAATTATAATGTAGCCTATGAGTTATTTGGCAAATGAAGATTTAATACACAAAATGAGGCCCAGTGAAGAAAAAAATAAGTTGGAACATAGGACCCAGGCAGTAAGTACTCATCAACAGGATTTAGGGTCCGGATATGGAAAAGCCACCACTTCTAGTGTTGCATGTCACCGCAGCAGGGAACCCTTCAAACCTCCCACGACAGCCCTGTCCAGAGTCCCCATCTCACATTTCCTGACTGAAGTTCAGAAGCCAGAAACACCTCACTACTACAATTATGACAAGCTTGCTACATTAATGCATTAAGTGGGCTTTTAAAGACTAGTCTGAGGCCTTGACCTACATTACAACTTCTCCAGGAAAAAATACATTCTGAGTTTAAAACTATAAAGTAAATTTAGGTGTCTAAATGAATTTAAAGTTATTGTTACTTAAAGCTAATCAGGAAAACAATATTCTTTCACAGAGTAAAATCCGACACTCCAGTAGATCAATCCTTCACCATTAATTTATTTTTATAAAACCAAGTCAAATATTCTTAGCTATACATTAAACACAAACACTGACTAAAATTCACAGTAAGTAAAAATAAATAAATAAATAAATAAATAAATAAAATTCACAGCAAGTATACCCAGTGACTTGCAAAATGCTCACAGCCCATAGCCCTTGCTTGCCCTTATGCTATTTCATGGCAGAATAAAGCAGCTAAAAACCAATTACCATGCAATCCTATTTGATAACTTTACAGTAATTAGTTTTGGATGGGGTTTCTGTGTTTCCAAAGACTGTCTAGTTTTATCAAAAACAGAGGGAACATATTGGGATACATAATTTATTGGCAGAATTCTACATAGAAATCCTGTCTATTCATAAAAGACTGATGAGGCAGGACTAAAACAGAGCAGATGGTTGTTTAGACAAAAGGACAATTTATATTACTACTGATTTTCAGATCTTGTTATATACCTACATTTTATATGTATGTGCTATATGTATTTACATATACAGGTTTGTTATGCTGCTCTTATACATACAAATTCTCAAAATCACATGTATAGTAAGGTATATACATGCATGACACATGCCCTTTCTGTCCACTTCAACAATCTGTTTTGAGCTCTCCTTTACGTCCCTATTATTTCTCAAGCTCTTTAAAATTCAAGAACAGATTGGAAAGAGGCTTGAAAGGGAAAAAAAAGAAAAAAAAATGTAAAGCTAAGAAGGAAAAGTGAAAAGGCCAGGAAGCCATAATCAATCATATTTTTGTTTTAATAATATTACTTGCTGTAACTTTTAAGATACAAGTGGCAGTTGTACTTCTAATTTTAAGTCATGTCATTAAAAACAATGAAATCATTTTTAAAGCTTTTCTGAACTCCCACTTTGTACTCCACATCTTAACTGAACTCCTTAACAGAGGTAACTCTAACTCTACGCAGCAATTATACCTTATAGGACCCAATGAATTTTGTTACCTGGCAATCCTCCCAAGATATACATTAAAACTTGATTGTTTCTGGTAGGCTTAGTACCAACACATAGTAATGAATATACTTACAATTTTATTATACTTGGACATCATTTGTTTTCTCTAATAGAGTATTTATTTAACATAAAAGGTAATAGAGTCTGGATTTTTTTTTTTTTTCAATAAACTGGCTTTTTTTTATGGCATTACCCAGATGCTACCTATTGGAGCTGTTTAAGTTGACTAGAATGATACTGTGTACAGAGACATTTTTCTTTAACTACTATTGTTTTAAAAACTCAAATATATAATCATTATCTCTCTTCTTATAAGACTTTTCAGTTCAAGTACATTTCTATTTACAATACTATTCAAATTAGATGTCCCATTAAAGATAAGAAATCTGTTGGGCTCCAATATTCCTTTTTTTCTTTTAATTTGCCTATCTGTATGTAACCAAGAGACAATTATTCCCAATTTTTCTAAATTTGCCTCTTCTAGAAAACAACAATAATTTTACCACTCAAAGACACTTAATGCATTATACTACTGACATTCTGCAAGCATACTATAGCATTCTAGTAAAACTATCTTTGCAGTAAAAAAAAGTAGGTTACCTTATTTTAAAACAATCTGTGAATGGGATCAGGCTGAAAACGTATCATGTGCCATTTTTATACATTCTATAATATAAATTTTTGCATGTATATCAAAGGGGGATTTTTTTAAATTCTCACTTATGTTTAATAGTTTTAATATATCAGTAAAATATACAAATAAAGAAACTGAAATATTGTATTACTGTATTACTTCACCACTGACAAACTGATCAAGTTGAATCAAAACTATGTAGAATACCTCTTACCAACTGCATCAGAAGTCAGAAAAACCAGAAACACACACACACTTCCCTCAAAAAACAGCCCTAATTCCTTCATCTTTTCCCTATTTTCCTATTTTTCTTCATTTTCTCCTACATTTGACAAACTAACAACTATTTGTTAAACAGCACATTAAAAGTCAAACAGCATTTTGGAAAACAGTATTTGACCAGATACTGGAAGGCTCAAGACGACAAGAATGATGTATAAATTTTGTGCTCCAGTTAGCGACAATGTTTCTCACAGGGTAATGGCTTAGCAATTCTGAAGCACATTATACATACACTAGGGTTAAACAAAAAGTAAACATACTGTGGATAATGAGAAGCAGGTTTCTCACTGTCATAGAAACTGCAAATAAGGAACACAGGGAATGAGCCCTGTGATACTGGGCTTAATTTGAGGTTATCACGTTAACTTGTAAAATTTTAGCATGCACACAAATAGACACATGGAAGTGAACAGAGCTGTATGCAGGCATGCGTTAGTGTACATACTTCCCTGGCTCTTTCCACAGACAGGGTCTTTAAGAAGTTGATAGACCTGTAGCAGTAAGCACAGGCAGTTCCAAGATCTTGGCTTCCAAATACCATTCTCTAATAAGAGGAGTCAGGGCTCCTTGAAGTGGTTGATTCCAGGGAATCAACAAGATAAGTCTATGGTACCAGAAATTAAATATACTCAGAAAGGATGGAGACAGATCAAAAGGACTCAAGAATGAATCTGAGCTCTCTGTAGTCAAAGCTGTAAAATTTAAGCAAATAAATTTAACAAAATAAATGATACTGTTGGATTCTAATGCATTAAATAAAACAGACAAGTTCATACTGATATAAATAAATGTAGAAAGGAAGAGAGAAACAGAAAATTGCCATTGGAACACTACAGTGTTAATGGCTGCAGACAAAAACTCACCAACACATACAAAAATAGTGAGCCAAAATCTCAACAATATTTCCATCAAAGTATTTACCTGAAGATATTTATTAATTGAAAAGGGAAAGCTACAATTTTAGTAGAAAAACTTGGGAAAAGGTGGCTTTAATTAAGTGTGAAGAAGGTTCACAGCATCAGTAATTACGATAGACTGACATCATATGCCCCTGATAGAAGGCCCTGAGAAGGGCTTATCATTTTTGGCATGTCTGCCAAAAAATGCATTGCCTAAACCTAGTTATGAGAAAAGATCAGACAAGCACAAATCAAAGGATATTCAACAAAATAACTAACTATTGCTCTTATCCAGGTTATGAAAGACTTGGAAAGATGGAGACATGACAACTAAATGCAACGTGGGATCCAGGATTAGATTCTGTAACAGAAAGTGAGTATTAGTAGAAAAACTGGTAAACACCAAGTGAAGTTTGTAGTTTAGTAAATGGAATTGTATTGTGCCAATGTTAGTTTTTACTTTTGTGGTCAACAAATTATGGTAGCAACAGTGGAAGCTGAGTGAAAGGCACATGGGAACTCAAGGCTTGCAACTTATGGGGTAAATCTGTTACCTCAAAATATGGTTGTAATTTAAAAGGAAGAGGAGACTTAATAGCAAAATTAATTGCATATAAAACAAAATGAAATAAAATGCAGCCACTATAAAACTTATTGTATGAGAGGACATATAATGCATAGGTACCCAGTAGCCCACTCTGTTACACTGACAGTCCCCAATGAAACACAACCGTGATAGTCTGAGCTAGTCAAGTGATTGCTTCAGCCAAAGGAACATTAACAAGCACAACACAAGCAGGATGTTGATGCCTGCTTCTATGTAGGTGCTTACTCTCCTGGCAGGTTCTTTCCTGGAGCTCTTGGTAAGTAGACCCTGGGCCCACATTAGAGAGACTATGTGGAAACAGACACTCCGCCAGGCCTATTCCAGCCATTTCACTAAATGCATTCCATTATATGCACATACATGTAACTGAAAAAGTGATCTCAGACACTCTGGTCCAAGAGGTGACAATTTAAGTGAAAGAATAACCCCCTCGTATGCCCAGGTTGCAGAACTGTCAGGAAAAAAGTGAATCATTATTGTCTTAAGACACTAAGTTGATGGTTAATAATGCAATGGTAGATAAAATAGTGAGTTATCCACAAAAGGTTTAAGTGTGTGTAAGATACTCTCCTTAAGATAAGGAAGACCTAGAAACATGGCAGACTAAACTAATACCAAGCCTCTTACTATAAACACCTCAAAATGCTGGATGAAAAAGAATAAGTAAATAAAATCTCTAAAAACACAGCTGGCCTTACACGAGAAGAAAATTCCCAAATGTGTGTGTTGGTAGGGCGGGGGGTGAGAGTTGGTGGATAACATGAGGAAACTGAAGGCCAGAGTAGCAAATTCATGAGCAGATGTTGTTAGCCAAGGGTCAAGACAAGGAGTAGAGCAAGTCTAGCTAGAGGCTGGGCCTTACTAGTTTGGGTTTTGCCACTAGTCAAGGATGGGAAAAGAAACCATGGTACATGAAAAGCAGGGATTTGGAGCCTACCTACTTCTCTGATACATGCAGAACACTTAGCGCAGGAGACATAATGATGAGTAATTTACATCACTGTCCTCCAAGAACTCAGACAGTGTACACATCAGTTACCGTACCACTCATTAAGTGATACAGCCTTGTGATCTTTGACCTACTTCCTTTTTTTTTTTTTTTAAAGATTTTATTTATCGATTTGACAGACAGAGATCACAAGTAGGCAGAGAGGCAGGCAGAGAGAGAGAGGAAGGGAAGCAGGCTCCCCGCTGAGCAGAGTGTCCGATGCGGGGCTCAATCCCAGGACCCTGGGATCATGACCCGAGCCGAAGGCAGAGGCTTTAACTCACTGAGCAACCCAGGCGCCCCAACCTTTATGTGAGGACCCTTGCCCCTCCTCAACTTTAGAATGAGACAACCCTTTGAAACAAAAAGATATCAGAGAAAACTGTCAACAAATACCAAGGTCTCATTCCTGGACTGGAATTCAGTAGGATTCTAATAGTTAAGATGCTTTGGAATGGGCAGAAACAAAGACAAAGATAAATTCCCAGTTTAAAAAAAAAACAAAAAACAAAAAAAAAAACTAGACTCTTTGAGTATTACAAAAAAACCCTTTTTTGTAATTAAGGAAAAGCAGCTATTGAGCCCCTTCATCTGAAATAAAAGATGACAAGTATACCCTAGAAATTTTCATGAGAACTAGAGCACTTAGATCCCAACTATAAGCAAAATGACAATGATTCCAAATCCTGAGTACAGGACCAGAGTTCCTAGATGTCATCCTACGGTCAACTTTGTCAACTGTCCTCCCAATATCCATCCCCCACCCAACCTTTCTTCTATCAACACAACCTTAACTTGTGCGGTGGTAGTATGTCCCTGCAGTTCCAGGTGACACACTGTGACTGGTCTAAACCAGTCATGATGACCTGATTCCATGTAGTTGGTCTCTAGGACTGGCCATGTGACCTAGTTCTGGCCAAAAGGACATAAAACAAAAATGTCAATTGCATGAATCTTTTGGAAAAGCTTCTTTTTCTTTCTTTCTTTCTTTTTTTTAATATAAAATGATGAGCAAGGCTGGCTGTCCCCTTTTAAAATCCCTCCATCCTTTTCTTTCTACTTGGAATGCATCTTTAATACCTAGAGTTCCAGGGGGAACTTGGGTGGCTCAGTGGGTTAAAGCCCCTGCCTTCAGCTCAGGTCATGATCCCAGGGTCCTGGGTTGGAGCCCCACATAGGGCTCTCTGCTCAGCAGGGAGCCTGATTCCCCCTCTCTCTGTCTCTGCCCTCCTTCTCTGCCTACTTGTGATCTCTGTCTGTCAAGTAAAAAATAAAAAATCTTAAAAAAAAATAAATAAATACCTAGAGTTCCAAAAACCATTTTGCCTCCAAGAGACTAACAAGCATGAAGTCAACAGCCAGCAGGTAAGAGCACAGAGAACAGTTGAGTCCTTATCAAGAGGATTCAGCAGCTGCATCAGCTTTCAACCACCTATATACAAGATCTCTTGTTATTTAAGAAAAATAAAGCCCTAATCACTGCATGTACTATGGGATTAGCATTTCTATGACTTATACCCAAATATGCATTCCTAACTGATATGCTATTTTTCCAACTAAGAACAGTGGTGGTCTCACAGATGGGGATGAGAGCAAGTTTAAAGTGGTCCTAGAGAGAAAAGAGAGGCTGGAAAAGCCTTCAAAAGACAGATATTAAACGCTATGAGACATTCCACACGCACACATACAGAATCACTATCAAATAGGGCCTATGTAGCAAGCTCTGCAGACAGGCAGCCTCAAGTCTAAACCATGATTCTGCCAGTAACTGAGTATGTGATCTCGGGCAAGATATCCAAGGTACCTCTGTACTTCAGGATTCTCAACTCTAAAATGAGAGTACCATTTTAAGAAAGGTTTTAAGAACAAACAAGGTAATATGTATGAAACTCTTGGAACAGTTCCTCGCATACAGTAAGCTCTCAGCCAATATGTGTGGTCACCACCATCTTTACACTGACAATGCAAACACAAACAGATAAAAAAGAGTACAGTTTATGCAGCTCACACACAGCTCAAATAGTGCAGCACAAGTGAGCAGAACAATACCCCCTGAACTCAACCATCTTTAAAGAGCTCCTCTCAACTGAGTAGTTCTTCTGTGTCGGTTCATAGCCGCACCGGCAGTTCTAGCTTAGATTCCATAAAAATGATTCCATTTTGTAACAAGGAGATTGTCTAAACACAGGCCATTCACACTTCACAAAGCAGCTGAAGGGCAAAAGTGTAATGTTAGATTTTACCTCAGGTATTGTTCTTACCTGGTGAGTGGAAACAGTAATTCATCTCCTAACAGTAATAGAAAGGGTGAATTTATAATCGATTTCAAGTATACAATACTTCAATCTGCATAATCCTTTCACAATATCGGATATCAGAGTCCAATGCACATTTCAGCTGAATTGTTTCTATGATGACATTAGTATGAGCTGGCATGCATATGGGCTCCCCTTACAGGAGACTTTTTCATCAGCAGGAATTACTGAAGGCGAATCCTAACAGAGGCAGTGAAGCAGGTAACACTAATTCAGGTGAGTCATTAATAAGCAAAGTATTATTTTCAAAAACTAATTGTTCCTAGGATAATAGTAATCTGAGTCAATTAAGGGAAAGCAGAAATTCAAAATGTAAACTATAGTTCTGAACAAAAAGTCATCACAGTTTCCATCAGGATTCTACCCCCAAGCTAGTCTGATTATAAAATTTACTTAAAAGCCTCAGGCATTAGACACCTGTAAACTCCCATCATCATTTCACTCTTCCCCAGTCATGTTCTATTCCTGATGTCCCTCTATCCATGGTCCTAGCCTTTCCACTCATCCGCATCACAGAAACACCAGCTTTTACTTTCCATTCCTTGGACACCTCAGTCCCACATGCATCTCATCCTATTTCCACATTTCAGTTATAATTTTTAAAAATTTTAAATTTGGGGGGAAAGGACACTTTCAGAATTGACTACAACACTCTAAGAAACAAAAAGCCATCTTCTATAGTCAAGAGGTAAAACCTAACACACAGAGATCAAGCATACAGAGCTTAAAATGTGTAAAATCATGGATTTCTGGGACAACAGCAGAATAGGAGAATCCTAAGGTTATCTTGTCCCAAAACAGCCACAGCTGTGCATCCAACCCAGAAAAGAACTCGAAGACCGGCAGAACAGACTTTCCACTCAACTGTAGAGAGGAAGGAACATGGCAAACCAAAAGTAGGGGTAGAGTCATGGTCAGGAACCAAACTCCTGGCCAGACTCACTACAAAAGGAAGGACCACCACAAGCTCAGAGGAGAGGAGCAGACCCCACAGCAAGTACTCAAGACATGGGGGACCTGCACTGGGAGGACAAGTCCCCATAACGTTTGGCTTTGAAAACCATCAGGGCTGAACTTTCAGAGTTTTTAATAACTGGTGGGACTGAACTCTAGGTATTTCAGAAATGAGCAGGCTCAGCTATTGGAGAGCTGGAGGGCAAGAGGAAACTAAACTCCCACCTCTAAAGAGACAGTATAACAATCCCAGCAAGACAGAGTATAGAAGTAGCAGTTTGAAAAGTACCTATAGTGGACTTACGACTAATCCCAGAATTTATGCTGGAGGGGCAGGGACTTTAAGAGACTTCTCCAAGAACAAAAAAGGTAGACCCCATTTCTCTCACACCACTGCCCCCCAGCCTAGGTAGAGAGACACCTGCGGGAAACCACACTCTCCACCTCCCTTGCTTACAAAGTGCATCCCCGCCCCATGTTTGCCTACTTATCTGTCCCCCATCCAGCGGGCTGCAGTCAGCAGGAGTCCATCCCAAAGTGGCTCTGCCCTGTTTCCTCCCTCAAACAGCTCCAGCAAGAAAGGAGCACCACTTCAGAATGACTCTTGTCCTGGGGAGAGGGAAAAATAACCACACACACCAGTAATTCCCAGTCTTGGCAACTGAATCTTGTAAGTGGCATACAGAGAGTGCCCTTCCAGTCAGTTGGTCTCCAGCCCCAACAGGCATCTGGGCTGACTACCAGCCTCTGCCCACCAACAAAAGCCTCTGAGGAGACAATCTAGGGAGAGAACCCTCTAGTTCAGTGCAATCGCAGCCCCAGTAAATAGACTAAAGGCAGACATCTGGTCTGACTGTTGACACCAACACACCCACTAAGGTCCCAGACTGGTCATAACTGCACAGGGACCAAACCTGGCCCACGACAGGCAAAGTGGGTCACTGTGGCTAAATGAAGTCAAATGAGGCTCAGCCACAGTAGCAGGGTGCATGCAACACACAGAGGACACAATCTTGAAGCACCAGGCTCTGGTGAACAAGGGACATTGGGCTACAGGGCACCGCAGGAACTCTTCTTCATCAGACCAGTACTTTAAGATCAGGCAATGTAATGGACATTCCTAATACACGCAAACGACACAATGAGACAGAACTAAATGAAAAGGATAAGCAATAGGCGTGATAAAAAAAATTCAAAGTAATGGTCATAAAGATACTTACTAAGAGGATCTCAGACCTTCAACACAAATACAAAAACCAAACAAAACAAAAACCCAGAGAGGAACACAATAATTGAAATTAAAAATAAACTACAAAGAATCAATAGTGGATTACAGAAAGCAGAAAAGAACGCATCAGTGAACTGAAGAGTAATGGAAAGCAACCAAGCTAAAAAGAAAAAAAAAAAAAAAGAAAAGGAAAACATGGTAACAGGTTGAGTGAGCTCACCAACATCATCAAGCACATCAACATCCTCAGTATAGCGATTTCAGAAGGAAAAGAGAGAAAAGGGGAAGAAAACTTATTTGAAAGAATAACAGCTGAAGACTTTCCAAATCTGGGGGGGGCGGGGGGGGGGAATCCAGATCCAAGAGGCACACACAGAGAGCATCCAACAAAATTAGCTCAAGAAGGTCCACATTAAGACACATAATAATTCAAATGGCAAAAAGTAATGACAAAGACAGAATTTTAAAAGCAGCAGTAGAAAACATTTACATATAAGGGAAAGGCTGTCTGTGATTTTTTAGCACAAACTTCACAGGCCAGAAGAGAGTAGCAAGATGTAATTGAAATGCTGAAAGGAAAAAACATGTAAGCAAGACACTATCCAGTAAGACCATCACTCAGAACAGGAGATAAAGAGTTTCCCAGAGTTCATTTTATCACCACTAAACCAGCCTCACAAAAAGTTGAAGGGACTTCATTGAGTAGAAAGAAAAGGCCATAGTTAGGATTAAGAAACTTATGGAAGGGGGGGTGCCTGGGTGGCTCAGCAGGGTCCTGGGATCCAGCCCCACATTGGGCTCTCTGCAGGAAGCCTGCTTTCCCTCTCCCACCCCGCCTGCTCCTATTCTTGCTCTCGGCTCCCTCTCTCTCGCTGTCAAATAAATAAAAAAGTTTCCAAATCTGGGGGGAGTGGGGGGGAGATAAAAAAATTATGGAAAGAAAAAATTTCAAAGGTTATACAAACATAATAAAAGTAACAGACTAATCACTTACAAAAGAAATATGGAGGGTAAAGCACAAAAGCAGGAAAGTCAACTACACCTGTAAGGACTAGTCAGGAATTTACAAAGTAACTGGATGTAAAATGTGACATCATATACATAAAATGTGGTGGGGGGTTAAACTTTAGTGCGTTTAGATGGGTTCAAATAGAAGCAATCATCAACTTAATACAGACTGTTATGTAAGATCTTACATATGAGGCTAGTGGTAATCACAAATGCAAAAACTATAATAAATAGTTAAAAATAAAGAGAAAGGAATGCAAACAAAGCCATCAAACCTTAAGGGAAGAGAGCAGGAGAAGAGAGAAAACAGGAAAACCGGTAACAGAATGGCAATAAGTAGGTCCCATCAGTAGGTGCTCTGAGTGTAAATGAACTAAATGCTCCAGTCAAAAGTCACAGGGTGACTGAATGGATTAAAAAGAAAGACCCTTTGATCTATTGCCTAAAAGAGACTCACTTCAGACTTAAAAACACCTGCTGATTAAAAGTGAAGGGAAGGGAAAACATTTACCATGCAAATGAAAGGGGAAAAAAAGCTGGGGTAGCAATATGGATATCAGACAAAATAGACTATAAAACAAAGACTAACAAGAGACAAAGAAGGGCACTATATAATGATAAAGGGGAAAATCCAACAGGAGAACTTAACAATTTTAAGTATTTATGCACACAAGAGGGGAGCACCTAAATACATAAAATAACTATTAACAGACATAAAGGGAGAAATTGACAGTAATAAAACAACAGTAAGGGACTTTAACACCTCATATCAATAGATCATCCAAACAGAAAAGTCAACAAGAAAACAGTGACTCTGAATAACACACTGGACCAGACAGACCTAACATATATGCAGAACATTCCATCCCAAACCAGTGGAAATACATAGTCAAGTGTGCATGGAACATTCTCCAGAACAGATCATGTATTTGGCCACAAAGCAAGTCTCAACAAATTTTAAGAAGACTGAAGTCATTCCACACATCTTTCTTGACCACAATGCTATGAAACTAGAAATTAACCACAAGAAAAAAATCTGGCAAAAGCACAAATACATGGAGGCTGAATAACATGTGACTAAATAATGCACCAACCAAGAAATCAGAGAGAAAGTTAAAAAATTACAAGGAGAAAAATGAAAAGGAAAACACAATGGTCCAAAATCTTAGGGATGCAGCTGATGCGGGAAGAGAAGGCAAGCTGAGGACAAAGCAGAAGCTGACACCCCACAAACCCTCCCCACGTGGGATATATGTGACATTCCTCATGCACTCCTGGTGGCCCCAAAGCTAAGGAAAGGAGAACCAAGTAGTTAAACTTATAGAGATCACAATCCTGCAAGGCAGGAGTCTCCCTCAGTTTACAAATGTCTTAACAATCTACAAGAAGAAAGCATTTCTATCAATAACCTAGCTTCCAGAAGAAAATGCAGATCCAGTTAAATATCCTCATAATCTGCAGCCCATTGACAGACACATGAAATGGGCAGAATGCAATGCTCCTCCAGGAAGTTCCCACCCATCTTAATGTTAATGTCTGCCTATGGCAAGGTCACAGGTATTCTGTGAGTCTTTAGCATATGAAAGTTCTTTCTGACATCTCCCTTTTTCCTTACCTCCCCCAACCCCATAGTATATAATCACCCATCCCTCACACCCAGACTCCCACCCCCCCCCAACCTCCCATCCCCCAAGCCCCTGGGCAGCAGCTCCTTCTGCCCACCGGTCCTGTACCATACTTTTAATAGCCACCATTTTGTACCAAAGATGCCTCAAGAATTCTTTCTTGGTTGTTGGGGCTCTGGACTCCACCCTACTGAAGCTCACCTATACTCCAAAATCTCATTACAGCAAAAGCTGTTCCAAGAGGGAAAATTAAAGCAACACAGGCCTACCTCAAAAAACAAGAAAAATAACCTAACCTCACACTGAAAGCACACAGACTGCCAGCAAGGGGAAATGCACCTCTCTCTGCCTCTCTGTCTGTCTGTCTGTCTGTCTCTCTCTCTCTCTCACACACACACACACACACACACACAGGAATATTACTCGGCTATAAAAAGAACGAAATCTTGCCATTTGCAACAGCGTGGATGGACCTAGAGGGTATAAGGCTAAGTGAAGCCAGTTGGAGAAAGGCAAATACTGAATGATTTCACTCACATGTGGAATTTAAGGAATAAAACAGAGACAAACAAAAAACAGACTTAACTATAGGAACTTATAGTTACCAGAGGGGAGAAGGGTGGGTGAATGGGTGAAATAGATAAAGGGGATTAAGAATACATCTTTCTTGATAGCACTGAGAAATGTAGAGAATTGGTGAATCACATTGCACACCTGAAATATAGTATATGTGAATTACACTTGAATAAATAAAATGTGTAAAATTAATGTAACTGTAAAGTTACTAACTACTACATCCATTTAGAAAACAAATACGCACAAATACAAATCCAGCCTGGGAGGTTCATTCCCCTTTATTTCCCTATCTTTGCAAGGAGCTAACAATGAACCAACTGGCTAAAAGTAGCTGCCATGCAACAGAGGCTCCCCTTGCTAACAACTGGAAGTTCTGTTACACAATAACCTAGAGGTTCCAGAAAATAGGTGGAAAATTATGGGGTGAAATTCCTCTTCTGAAGCCATTTCCATGGCACATCCCACACAAGCTGTGCCCAGCCTAAGACACTTCTCCGTGGAGAAGAGCCTGGGTAATCCTCTGTGGTCTGCTACTTCTCTGCTTGTACGCGCTTTTCCCAAGAAACACTAGTTAACAACTGCCTTGTCTAGTTGTTGTGTTCCCCTGTCCACTTTGCCCATTCTCCTGCAAGTCTCTATGCTAGGTCTTTCCACATGCATTTCACTCATGACTCACATTCTGTGATAGATCGCTTAAAGCTAAACAGTTCAAAAAAATTCTTATCTACTTAATTCACCTTTTAAATTAACAAAATAAGAATTAAACTGGTGCTGAAGTGTAATTTTCAAAACTTTAAAACCCTTACTTTCATGAAAATATAAAACGAACAAATGCAAAAGCTATTATTCAACTCATTAATTAATGAGGGTATCAATAAAAATTTGAATAAAGGCAAACAGAATTACCAAAATGAATTTACTAATGGATGCAAAAATTGTGAATCTACTATGAAAAGGTTTTGCAAAATGGACACCAGAGTGCAACCAAGTTGCCTGGACACAACTCTTTTTTTTTTTAAAGATTTTATTTATTTGACAGACACAGCAAAAGAGGGAACACAAGCGGGGGGGAGGGGGGAGTGGGAGAGGGAAAGGCATGGTTAAGAATCATTTGCATAACTATTTCTCAACTTCTTCCCCTGTAGAGTTGCCCAATAACCTAATCAAAACAAAATGAGTAAGAGGCTTATACCCCAGTATAGTTACAGAGGATCCACTAGACAAGCCCAGCACTTCACTGAAAAATCACCCAGTAATCTCTTTTGCTCATTTACAAGTCTTGGGCAATCTCTCCGTTTTAGATTATGGTTGGTTCTAACAGAAGCAAAGCAAAAATCACAACAGGTGGGAGGAAGGATGCTGGGGCAGCTACAGCCATGAGTATTTCCATCAAGAATGGGAGAGCTTGCATTGCCAGCAAAGTACACTAAAAGGGACAGTAGAATACATTGCTAGTGGCAATACAACTTGGTATAACATTGCAGAAATGTTACTAGCCACCTAGTAACATATACTAGAAACTGTTGAGGCTCAGATATTTGATTCCATAATTCCACTCCCAGAAATTTTCATTCAACATATAATCAGATGTGGACTAAGATATAAACCTATCACAGCAGTAACTACAGAAATTTTGACATGTAAAATAACTTACGTAGATTTCCCAGCTTAAAATAGGTTTCCCAAAAGCCCTCACTGAGTCTCTACATCCTTTCTATCTAATCCATTAATACCCAGGATTTCCCTTATGATGTCTCTTACAGTGCACTCTAATTTCTGATTTGTTTATCCCTCTGCCCTCTTAGGCTATAACCTCTACAAAGGCTTGTGCCACAGAAGTCAGTTGCATGAATTTAGCACGATGTCACATGTACAGTAGGCACTCAAATGCTGGCTCACTGAATAAAATGTTACACAATCTCAGAATACATATAGGAGTATGTTTCCTCTATAGAGAGGGGTAATAAGTATTGAACAATAAGTACTGAACATCAAAACAAAAATATGAGAAAAGCCTCAAGTTACCACCCCAATGCTACTGAATATCAGGATCCCATGCAGGTATTTTGAAAAGCTCACAGACTGCCAATAAAGGGACACGCACCTCAGCTACCGCTAGTGCACAGGCAGGCACCACAACACGTGAGCCATTCTTTGCCACGGTGTGTGTCCTGGACACATTACGGATCTAAGGAAACTGATAAAGCTCAAAAGAAAACTTCTGTTAGGCAACTACTTGAAGGAACTTTTGAATAAGGATAAACATCCTTAATTGTGATGGAAATTTTTTTTTTTTACATTATTTTAAAACAATCTGATGTTTCTTAGGCCAGGCTTCTCAAACCTTAGAGCATGAGACTCACGTAGGGGTTTTGTTAAAACACGGGTTCTTATTCTTCAGTCAGTCTAAAGTGAACCCGAGACTGCACTTCTTACAAGCTCTCCGTTAAAACCAAGGATGCTGATCTGGGGACTTCAATCCAAGTAGCAAGTTCTTAGAAATTACTAGATGCAAAGAAAGGTATACAGGGCTCCATTTTCCTGTTTTGTTATTGTTTTTAGGAATCCTAAAACACCTATCTCCTCTGATGATTTTTCAAACCATTCCAGGTTTAGGATTCTCAATATCCTGCAGATCTACAATTTAAGATAATGGGAAACAGAAATAAAGGATCACTATAGAGCCAATGAAAATTTGAAGTATATACAAGGAATACTGTGAATAACATTATGCCCCAAAATGTGATAATCTAGATAAAATAGACCAATTCCTTGAAAAGACACATCTGCCAAAACTCACAAGAAAAGAAATGGGTAGGGCGCCTGGGTGGCTCAGTTAGTTAAGTAACTGCCTTCCGCTCGGGTCATGATCCCAGAGTCCTGGGACTGAGTCCCACGTTGGGCTCCCAGCTCCATGGGGAGTCTGCTTCTCTCTCTGATCTTCTACCCTCTCGTGCTCTCTCTCACTGTCTCTCAAATAAATAAAATCTTAAAAAAAAAAAGAAAAGAAAAAAAGTAAAAGAAAAAAGAAAAAGAAAAAGAAATGGGTAATCTGAATAGGCCTACATCTATTAAAGAAATGAAGTCCATAGTTAGCAACCTTCCAAAACAGAAGGCACAAGACCCAGATGGGTTCACTGGTGAACTCTGTCAAACATGTGAAAAGAACAGGATGCCAACTCTACATAATCTCTTTCAGGGGATCAAAGCAGAGGGAAAGCTTCCTAAATCAATATGAGGCCAGCATTGCCCCAATGTCAAAATTGGACAAAAACATCTTAAGAAAACTATAGACCGATCTCGCTCATGAACAGATGCAAAAAAATCCTTAACAAAATACAATCAAAATGAATCCAAGAAAAGTATAAAAAGAATTATATAACAAAGTTAGATTTCAGGTATGCAGGGCTGAGTCAACATTCAAAAAAATGCAATGGAATCCATTATATCAACTAAGTAAAAAAGAAAAATAGTTTTATAGGACTATGTGCAGAAAAAACATTTGAAAAAAATCCAACACCCATTCACCATAAAAACTCTCCGTAAACTAGAAACAGAAGGGAACTTTCTCAACTTGATTAAGACTACTTATAAAGTACTTACAGCAAGCATGGTAAGAAACTTGAAGTGATATTGGCAAAAGATTAGACAAATAAGTCAGTGGAAAATAATAAGACAGCCCAGAAATAGACTCTCAAATACAGTCAACCAATCTTCTGACACAGGAGCATAAGCAATACAATGGATCAAAGATGCCTCTTCAACAGATGGTGCTGGAACAACGGGATATTCAGAGGCAACAAGTAATTTAGATGCAGATCTTCCTTACATCCTTCCCCAAAATCAACTCAAAATAGACGAAAACCGCAAAATAAGATTCCTACAAGGCAACATAGGAGTAAACCTTCACGTCCTTAAGTACGGTGAGGTCTTCTCAGACACAAAAACAAAGGTAAAATCCATGGAAGAAATTGATTCACTGGTCTTCATTAACATTAAAAATTTTCTGCTCTGCAAAAGAGTGTCACGAGAATGAGAAGACAAGCACAGACTGGGAGAAAATATCTGCCAAAGACATTTCTCATAAAGGGTTGTTTTTCAAATATACGAGAAGCACTTAAAGCTCAAAAATAAGAAAACAACCCAATTATAAAATCAGTCAGTGACTTTAACACCTCACCTAGGCTGCTTCCCCCTCACTCTCTGCCTGCCTCTCTGCCTACTTGTGATCTCGCTGTCAAATAAATAAAAAATCTAAAATAAAGTAAAATAAATTCTTAAAAAAACACCTCACCTAGGATGATACACAGACGGCAAATAAGCATATGAAAAGATGTTCTACTTCACAATTCATCAGAAAAATGCAATTTAAAATAACACTATCACAAATATTATAACACACTTATCATAATGGCCAAAATCTTGAACACTGATGCCGTCAAACGCTGGTGAGGATGTGGAGTCATAGAAATCTCACACTGCTGGTGGGAACGCTCAACAGTACAGCCACTTTGGAAGAGTTGGGTGGTTTTGTACAAAACTAAACATACTCTTAACATATGACCCAGCAATCAAGCTCCGATGCATTATCCAAAGTTAAAAACGTATGTCTACACAAAAACCTTCATACAGATGTTTACAGCAGTTTTTTCATAAATGTCAAACTGCAGAAGCAACCAAGGAGTTCTTCAGTAGGTAAGAGCATAAACGAACCACAGTAAGTTCAGACAATGGAATACTATTCCGTGCTAAAAAAAGGAATGCACTATCAAGCCATGAGAGGACACAGAGAAACCTTAAATCCATAATGAGTTAAAGAAGTCCAGGGGCGCCTGGGTGGCTCAGTGGGTTAAAACCTCTGCCTTCGGCTCAGGTCATGGTCCCGGGGTCCTGGGATGGAGCCCCACATCGGGCTCTCTGCTTGGCAGGGAGCCTGCTTCCTCCTCTCTCTCTATGCCTGCCTCTCTCCCTACTTGTGATCTGTCAAATAAATAAATAAAATCTTAAAAAAAAAAAAAGGAAGCCCATCCAAAAAAGCCATATACTATATTATTCTAAGTTATGACATTCTGGAAAAGGCACAACTATGATGAAAATAAAAAGCCAAGTGGTTGCTGGAGATGGGAGGATTTAGGTAAATAGGCAGAGCACAGAGGACTTTTAGGGCAGTAAAAATACTCTGTATGATACTATAATGATGGATAGATTTTATACATTTGTCTAAATCCACAGAATATGTAATATAAACTATGAACTTGAGAGTGATTATGTAGTATCAATGTGGTTTTGCCAGTTTTCTTTTTTTAAGATTTATTTATTTGACAGAGAGAGAGATCAAGTAGGCAGAGAGGCAGGCAGATAGAGAGGGAAGCAGGCTCCCTGCTGAGCAGAGAGCGCAATGAGGGGCTCGATCCCAGGACCCTGAGGTCATGACCTGGGCCGAAGGCAGAGGCTTAACTCACTGAGCCACCCAGGCACCCCAAGTTTTGTCAGTTGTTAACCAATGTCCCACTGTGATTGGTGGGTGGTGATAATGGAGGAGGCTGTGCATGTTCAGGGAGCACACGGGAAACCTACATAACCCTCCTCTCAATTTTGTTGTAAACCTAAAACTACTGTAAAGAAGTCTTAAAAAAAAAAAAAAGAAAGAAAGAAAGAAAAAGAAAAGAAAATAGGCACCCAATACGCATTCTTGACAAGAACACCCGATTTTCCAGGAAGAGATTACTGATACCTCTACTGGGCTAGTGGATCTGAAAGGTATGAAACTACAGAAAGTTGCTGGTAGGTCTTCCAGCACCCAGAAGAGCTCCTAGCACAGGGACTCAAATAATCACTGCACAAATGACTATGGTGTTTAGTCTAGGAGAAGAGAAAAACAAGAGAAAGCCCGATTAAGGTTTTTCAGTATTTGAAGGCAGCTACGTAGAAATCAACTAAAAATCTTCCATACCATCATTGTAGGAAAATAAGAAAAGTCTATTTCAGCCTATTTTAAATACACCTTTTTATCAGTTGTCCAACAATGCTATATGCTCTTTCAATAGAGCTACCTGAATGCGTTCAAGCAAAGAAGCCAAATGGCTATCTCAGAGGGACACTAAAGAAAACACAACGGCCCTGCAAACACTAGGTTTCCTAAAGTTGCTCCCCACCCCTACACATGGGATTCACTACTCACAACATCTTCACTGGATTAGGAATAATTTCAACAACAGTTTTCCTACTTTGAAAATAAAAAATAAAGTTGTCTCAAAACAGCAGCCTCATGACCTCAAAGTAAATCAAAGGTTCAAATTCTCTGGAAGTCATAAAAACAAAAGAAACTATTCCATTGTGATAAATGAATACCTTCAAAGACAATGGTATGATAAAAATACAGGACTACTCAGAATTAAATCCATTTGTTTGAGCATCTGTCTGCTACCTCAAAGAGTAACTCTTTCTGATGGATTTAACCAAGAAAAAAAGCCTGGGTGGCTCAGTGGATTGAGCCGCTGCCTTCAGCTCAGGTCATGATCTCGGGGTCCTGGGATCGAGCCTTGCATCGGGCTCTCTGCTCCGCAGGGAGCCTGCTTCCTCCTCTCTCTGCCTGCCTCTCTGCCTACTTGTGATCTCTCTCTGTCAAATAAATAAATAAATAAATAAAATTCATTTGATGGTACGTTACTGCACAAACACCTCATTTTCCTAGAAAACCTTAAAAGACATCTGGTGTTAATATATCAAAACCCAGAATTTTTTTTTTTTTTTGGTGTGATCAACCATAATATTTTAGCATTGTGAATATTAAAACTGCCCTCATAACATTACTTGGGGTTTTCAATGGGTTCATCTAGAAGAATACCATAAATTCTGATAATGCTACAATGTATCAATTTACAAGATTTTTCTTAAAGAATTAAGATTATTTTTATACCTACTTGGGAAGCTTTAGCTTCTAGAAGCATGTAGCTATTAAAATGCTAATATGGAAAGATGAGATGGGGATGCTACAGAGACTTAATACCAGTAAAACACAGGAAATTGATTCTCTATATGATGTGGAAAAGCTGGCTTATAAAGTTAATGAGATATTACTTAAGGCAAAAGAAACAATTTGCCCATTAACAATGAGAATAAACCAAACATTTTTGTCATCAACTATAATGACACTAATTAAAGGAATGATAAAAACTAAAGTAGATATGAAAATCAACTAAAGTACAGGAAAAAAACTACACGAACCACATGAAATGAAGTATAGTTATAGCAAGTCCAAGCAAGTTAGAAATAAATGTAAGAATAAACAGAATTCCAACAATTAAATAGGTAATACACTAAGGAAAGTGTGGCTAGTCAAAAGAAGTAAATTTCCCATTGAACATTTAAGAAACCTGACAACTACCTGGGATGGATTTCTAATACAGCAGGAGAGTAAAGTAAGAGGATTAACCCCTGAAACTTGAAAATCCACTACTTTGTCTCCCAGATATCTTAGCTAGTCCCAGATAACAAAAATATCACAATCCTTAAGCAGTAGCTTTAGCCAGAGATTTCTTGGCCATTCACAAATTTAAAAAAAAAAAGAAAGAAAGAAAGAAACTGCAAGTTTTCCAAGTTTCAAAGTAGGTCTAGTGCTTTAATTTAAATACAAAAATGCCATGCTGATTTTTAGGAAAAATATGTAGTCAGAAAACCCAGGTTTTAGTCTCAGTTCTATCTCCACTTTCCATTTCCAAAGGCTTTTCCTTTGGAAAGGAGTATTTTATTCTCTGTATATGAAGTATATTCCAAAATTATGGGTCTATCCGTTGCTCCTTGCTTATATGAATAAAAGAACAAATTTTTAATATATAGGTATCAAAATTCTCATTAAATACCGATCAAGTATTTCTGAAGAAAATTTAACAGCTGAATTCAGGTGTGCTGCAAGTGTAAACTACACACTGGTGTTTGAAAATTTAGTTAAAAAAAAAAAAGTCAACTCTTGGGGCTCCTGGGTGGTTCAGTCAGTTAAGCATCTGCCTTCAGCTCAGTCTGTGACACCAGGGTCCTGAGATTGAGCCCCTGTGGCTCTGGGAAAAAAAATCCCTGCTCAGCAGGGAGTCTGCTTGCCCCTCCCTTTTTGCTCCTCCCCCTGGCTCAGGCTCACTCATGCTCTCTCTCAAATAAAAACCTTAAAAAAAGTCAACTATTGCATTAGTAATTGCTTATTCCGATTACACACTAAAATAACATTTTAGATATTAAGTTAAATATATAAAATCAAGTTCATTTGTTTTCTTTTTAACGAGGTTACTAGGATAGTTTGTACATATAAAATTACATTTCTATTGTATTGAATGGCCTGCTGCAGGCTGAACTCTTCACAGTGAGGACTGTAAATTATTTTCCACAGCATCTACTGAAGTGTGGCACATAACAGATACTCAAAAACCATTAAATGAACTTTATATAGAAGCACAAAGCAGCAACTAAGTAAGACCAAAACTGACTTTTTGATTCATATACCAGCTATATTCTGTTTGAGTGACATTAATAACCTCTTATTTAGTAGTCATAACAATTCTGAACTATGGACCAAGACAATAAAAAAAAAAAAATTTCAGCTGAAAAAGTAAACTGACATACCTAGTTTGTATGGGGCTGCATTATGTCCTCCCAAAATTCCTGTTGAAGTCCTATACCTATACCTCAGAATGTCACTATATTTGGAGATAGGGTCTTTAAAAGGATAAAGTAAAATAAATCATATGGGTGGACCTAATCCAATAGGACTGGTATCTTCATAAGAATAAGAGATTAGAGACTGTCTTTTTTCCACTGTATATTTTTTCCTGCTTTGTCAAAGATTATTTGGCCATAGAGTTGTGGGTGATACCTGGACTCTCTACTCTGTTCCACTGGTCTTTGTCTTTTTTTGTGCCAGTACTGTGCTGTCTTGGTGATCACAGCCTTGTAGTAAAGCTTGAAATGAAGCTTGACCATTCTCTTAAACCATACACAAAGATAAACTTGAAATGGATAAAAGACCTCAACATGAGGCAGGAATCTATCAGAATCCTAGAGGAGAACATAGGCAGTAACCTCTTCCACATCGGCCACGGCAACTTCTTTCAAGACATGTCTCCAAAAGCAAAGGAAACAAAAGCGAATATGAACTTTTGGGACTTCATCAAGATCAAAGGCTTCTGCACACCAAAGGAAACAGTCAACAAAACAAAGAGACAACCCACAAAATAGGAGAAGATATTCGCAAATGACACTACAAAGGGTTGATATCCAAGATCTATAAAGAACTTCTAACTCAACACTCAAAAAACAGATAATCATGTGAAAAAATGGGCAGAAGACGTGAACAGACACTTCTCCAAAAAAGACATGCAAATGGCTAACAGACACATGAAAAAATGTTCATCATCATCAGCCATCAGGGAGATTCAAATCGAAACCATACTTGAGATACCACCTGACACCAGTTAGAATGGCCAAAATTAACAAGACAGTAAACAACAAGTGTTGGAGGAGAGATGGAGAAAGGGGAACCCTCTTACACTGCTGATGGGAATGCAAATTGGTGCAGCCACTTTGGGAAACAGTGTGGAGATTCCTTAAAAATTAAAAATAGAGCTTCCCTATGACCCTGCAATTGGACTACTGCGTATTTACCCCAATGACACAGATGTAGTGAAAAGGGCCATCGGTACCCTAATGTTCATAGCAGCAATGGCCACAGTCGCCAAACTGTGAAAAGAGCCAAGATGCCCTTCAAAAGATGAATGCATAAAGATGTGCTCCATATACACAATGGAATATTACTCAGCCATCAGAAGGGATGAATACCCAACTTTTCTATCAACATGGATGGGGCTGGAGGAGATTACACTGAGTGAATTAAGTCAAGCAGAGAAAGTGAATTATCATGTGATTTCACTTTACTCGTGGAGCATAAGGAATAACACAGAGGACATTGGGAGACAGAGAGAACTGAGTTGGGGGCAATCAGAGGGGGAGACAAACCATGAGACTGTGGACTCTGAGAAACAAACTGAGGGTTTTCGAGGGGGAAGAGGGTGGGGGGTTGGGGAGACTGGTGGTGGGTATTAAGGAGGGCACGTATTGCATAGAGCACACTGGGTGTGATGCATAAACAATGAATCTTGGAACACTGGAAAAATAAAGTAAAAAAAAAAAAAAAGAATAGGAGATTAGAACACAAGTAACACACAAATGAACCGGCAATCCATGAGGACACAGAGAGAAGACAAACATCTATCTGCAAGTCAAGAAGAGAGGCTTCAGAAGAAACCAAAGCTGCCAACACCTTGATCTTGGACTTCCAGCTTGAGAATTAGGAGAAAATAAATTTCTATCACTTAAGCCACCCAGTCTACGGTACCCTGTGGCAGCCCTAGTACACTAATACATTGACCTAAACACTTAAAACTTTTCCAGTTTCTTAGTGGAGTTTTGGCCTTTACACAAGTTACAAATTCAGTTCCTCACTCACACTAGCCATATTCCAAGTGCTCAATAGCCATGTGCAGCTAATAGCCAGGCTACTGTACAGTACAGACCTAGAGAGAACACCAAACCAAAAATTTCCAAAAAAGAATGCTTAAGTAGTTGAGAGATGTAACCAAAAAAATGTGTTCTTACTATATAGTGAGGCATGTTTCATCTTTAATTTTAAAACAAAATGCAAATGCAGAGGATTTAAATCCACCCTTGAGTTACTCTTACTATCATTTGCTGAGTAGATTAAGGAAGGGAGTTCATAGTTTATAGCTATGTTTGGTACATCTGAATGTCATCACCAAGATTTCTTGAGGTGTGTCCATTGCTGCACAATACAGAGAATTACTGACATAGGTGACCAGGATACATTTATCAGTACAAAAGAGTCAGAATTCTAGGTATGATTTCCCAGAAATTCTTAAGTTATTCACTAATAAGTTGGAGAACGCTAATAGTCAGCTGTAGATTTTATCATGCCTCTTGTCAACTTAATTAAGCATTTTCGATAGAAATTAAATTCCAGAAACACAAGATATGGCATGAATACTATACTGAACAGGATATTCCTGGATTCATTACCATTTAACCATGAGGCATCAAAAAAGTATGTCTACTATTAATAACTTCATACATCTATAAATAATTAAGTTTAAGCAGCATGGAAAAAAATACAGAATTCAGGAAACAAATAGCTCTGCTAGACTGGCCTAATAGGACTGAACACATCTACTAAAATAAGTAGTGCTCTCCTTCAAGAATTAGAAAAAAGAACGTAGGGGGGACTCCTGGGTCGCTCAGTCAGTTAAGTGGCTGACTTGATCTCAGCTCAGGTCATGATCTCAGGGTCACGGGATGGAATCCTGAGCTGGGCTCACCACTAGGCATAGAGCCTGCTTAAGATACACTCGCTTCCTCTGTGCTCCCCACCCCCACTCTTCCATCCTAAAAAAAAAAAAAAGAAAGAACATAGAGAGTCCAAAATGCAATCCTCAGTATAATAAAGTTCATCTACTCGAAAGTATTTTACATTGCATAGAATTTTACAGTTTTTAAAAAAATGATTTAACTTACTTATTTGTCAGAGAAAGAGAGAGAGAGAGAGAGAGAGAGCATGCCCTTGCACGCACAAGCAGGGGGAGCATCAGACAGAGGGAGGGATAAGCAGGCTCCCCACTGAGCAAGGAGCCCCACACAGGACTGGATCCCATGAGCCTGGGATCATGACCTGGGCTGAAAGCAGATGCCCATCCAAATGAGCCACCCAGGTGCTCCACGACTTTACTTCTTTAACTGGCTTTTTATAGGTTATCTCAAATTTGCCCAAGGACTTCATGTTTGGATATATTCTTAGTTTACATAAAGAAACTAAGGCTCTAAGAAATTAAGTGACACACCCGATGTCACATAATCTGTAAAGGACTAAAAGTCAAACCTTAGTTCTCTAGTTCCAAAACTTTGTATAGGCTTCACCCTGTTAAAGCATTAAAACTATGCCTAGTGTAGTGTTATGTAAATGTTAGTTATAACAAAAAATTTTAATACAATTACAGTGACTTGATCAAGTGTGTACTAACAATACTTAAAATGGTAATTAAATTCAGAATAAATCTCAACCATGGTAATTCAGTTTAGAAGAAATAACTCCCAAGAGCACTATGTTCACAGGAATCTTTTTAAAATTTAAATGTATATAATAATTTTGCAAAGAAATACCAAGTGATAGATAAAGGGCTTTCTAGCATAAAATTTATTTATGATAATCAAATTAGGTGAGGAAAATAAAATGGAACTTTTAAAACTAGAGTTTTTTAATATATCGTTTAAGTGAATGTTTCATATCTAACTGCTATATTCTTTATTCCATCAGATCCACTTAAGAGTGATATAAATGTGATTTAGAAGGTCAATATTAAATGTTAAGGAGGATTTAAAAAGTGAGGAACTGAGCTAGATTTTAAAATACTGAAGAACGAACAGGTGGGAAACAAGCAACAGGAAAAGTTATTTTTGAAACAATGGGAAAATTTAAATATGGACTGGTACTACAAAATTTTAGGTAGAAAAAGTGGAGTTTCATTTGAAGGAAACAACTCACAGTATGTTCTCATTTAGGTTTAAAAATACTTCATTGTGTAATGATACACAACAAATATCTGGAGGGATATAGATATAAACACACCACTTATCCATGTACATGGCAGTAACAGTGGTAATTTCGGAGACATTAGAATACAGCATTGTTATTTCATTTTTGTTTACCTTCTAAAGTTTTATAACGCATATGTACTACATTGTAAAAATATGAAAGTTTTAAAATATCAATATTTTTATTAAGCCAAAAGAAAAACCTCTCCATCTGCTGTGTCTTACCTTTGTGAAATAAGTAGATGTGAAATGATTCTGAAGACGGTTTGACTCTTCACTTTTATTTTAGCTCTCAGGTGTTTAAAATAAATCAACTTTATTTTCAAACATACAGAGTTCTGAATATAAGCTTCATGATAAAAAAATGAAAGGATCACAGACAAGAACAAAGCCCAAAACAGTCCCTATTTATAAAACTATTTTGAAAAGTTACCTATATTTAGAGAGTTTAAAATAGCAATTGTATGCCCATACCAGTTAAATATTGTTCATCATGAATTAAAACAAAAATCTTAAGATAAAAAGGAAATGAGAAAAATAAAAATGTATTCTTGCTATTCATCGGTGTTAAAATGTGAGTCTTAAATCTTCCCAACAATTGTCCTTGGAAAGTCTCATTCTCTGTATATCACTGATGAGAAAAAAAAGCTTAGGAAATACATCCAGAATATATAAGAAACTCCTGCTTGGCAATCATTTTCCAATACTGTATATACATATATCAAATCATTAAGCTGTACCTCTGAAACTAATACAATGTTATGTCAGTTATACCTCAATTTTTAGAATGAAAAACTACAAATTGATTTTTTAAAAGATTTTCTTTAAGTAATTTCTACATCCAGCATGGGGTTAAACCTACAACCCCGAGATCAAGGGTCACTTGCTCCACCAGCCAGGTGCCCCTAAAAATTTATTTGTAAAAAAGGAAAGTGGAGCAACTGGCTGGCTCAATCAGTAGAGCACCGACTCTCAGGGTCATGAGTTCAAGTCCCATATTAGGTATGGAAAGCACTTAAAAATAAAAATAAAAGAATAAAAAACCCTTCCCCATAGAAAAATGGCAAGAGTAAAACATTTCACAAATGATCTACAAAAGGCCAATGAACACTCGAAAAACAAGTATCCTGCCATAAAGGAAATGTAAATTAACATCACAGAAATACCTCTAGACATCCACCAAATGGCTAAAACTTAAAACTAATTCTAAGGTTTAGAAAAGAACATTCTAGGGGATGAATTTAGCATGAGCTAAGGCAAGAGTATTAAAGCTGGAACAAATGTTCATATAAGTAAACATGGGTAGTTCGTGTGGCTTGGTCACAGACAAGGAAAGATAAAATGTATTCTGGAAAAGTAGTTAGGAATCAGAACTCTGGGTATCTTCAAGTCCAAAAGGACTTTAACCCATATATGATTAGCAACCCCATGACACGGATGACAGCTTTGTACAGAATGTTCCAAGGCCCGGGGCGGGGGGAGGGGGAACAGACACTTTCAGAAGAATTTCTTATCTCCTATCCTGCATTAAATTTCTCTATTCTCCACAATCTGATGTTACCTTCACTCCCCAACCAAAATCTCCATCTACACTCTCCAGCCTACTCAGGCCTCCTTTCTCTTTACTCACCACCAGGTGAACTCACACCCGGTCAGAGGCAGCACAGGGCTTTCACTCGGCACATCACCTTCGTTACTCGTCCACTCCCCTGAGCCTGCTCTCCATTTAAGTCCAGTGCTTTTTCAGAGGCACAACTGAGGCCTACACATTCCGTGATTTCCTGCCTACTCCAAACTGCCCTCATCTCCTTCTCCTGAGTCCTTCCCTTCCCTTTCCTATACTAGGTAATTCAACATTGAACTAGAATCCGTATTATTTTGTTCTCAACTCTCTAACCAGACTATGAACTCGTGGCTAAAGGGATCAACACACCTTTCACTTCTGTACCCCTGTAGCACCTACTACCAAAGAAAATACACAGCCAGCTGTCAGTTCCTCTTGATAACAGAAACATGCCCTGTCATCCAACAGTTCCATTTCTAGGAATTTATGCTACTGATATATACAGATACACACAAAAACATATGATCAAAGATATGCATTACAGAAAGTAACAATAAAATTACCAATAACCTAAACGTCTATTAAGAAAGACTAGTTCATTTAAGTCCGTACCGCCTATCAAAAACAAAACTTGGGGTGTTGTATGAGAGCAGAGAAGTTCGATACCTCCCTTGACAAGGATGGATGGGGCCCTCCGGCCTGACAACAGCCGTATGTAAAGTCACTGCCACCTACTTTGTAGCATCTCACCATCACTTTGTTTTTTGAACCACTATATTGCACACCTGAAACTAATGATGTTAGCTACACTGGAATTAAAGTTAAAAAAAACTTGGGATACCTATACATATGGATCATAACAACATCAGTGAAAAAAAGTTGCAGGAAGAGGGTAAACAGGTCTTATTTATATATACACACATAATTGACAACAAATTTTAGAATGATAATCTCTGGTAAATCAGATGGACTTAAAAAAAATTTCACTCACTGCCCCAACAGAGTGAATTACAAAAGATTTTATAATATGAATCCATTTTCTTTAAAACAAGGATCATAATATGTTGAGGTACATGTACCAAAATGAATATTTAGAACATATGCCAACTGTTAATGGTTATTCCTAGAAGAGGGATTACAGGAAACTCTCATCTATATTACTGTTTCTTTTAATAAGCACTTACTTTAGTTACCCTCCCCCACACACACAAAGAAAAGAGTAAAAAAAAAAAAATCTTTGAGCTAGCGATCCCAGAGAAAGAAGTCTTTTGGTCCACCTGGCAATTAGTTAAAACCAGCTTAACTGTTGGACAGCCCACTATATTAAATCTGAGTAAGCATTACAGGTAAATCACATCTGCAAATCAGATTCACAGAAATTACTGACTGAAAAGCTACTTCTAGCCAAGTATTAAATATCTGTCTGATGAAGGGAATACTGCTAATGCAAAGTGACGCTTAAATATTTGCTGAATCCCTGCAAAAGGCAGGCTTTTCACTGGTGTCTCCTAATACACGGTTCTTTTTTTTTTTTTTAAAGATTTTATTCATTTATTTGAAAGACAGAAATTACAAATAGGCAGAGAGAGAGAGGAGGAAGCAGGCTCCCTGCTGAGCAGAGAGCCCGAAGCGGGGCTCGATCCCAGGACTCTGGGATCATGACCTGAGCCGAAGGCAGAGGCTTTAACCCACTGAGCCACCCAGGCGCCCCTACACGGTTCTTTTTTTAAGTATCTCTTAGGCATCTGAAGTCTACCGCAAACTTGCCTCAGGCCTTTGTTTCAAGGCCAACACCTGAGAGGAGGCAGAAATCCCTAAATACTTTCACCTTTAGTGGAGGAAGAAACTCTGAGAACCACTAAATCACAGAGAATCCCAAGGGAGCACTGGATTCTGTCTCCATGGATCTGTGCTTCATAAAGGATATTATAGTTCTTACAGTTACTCTACATGCCCTGCTACACAGAGGGGCTTACCAATGTCTGACTTAACCTGTCCCAACCTTCTCCACTAAACCTTTGATAAAAACAGAGCAAGGAACTGCCCGTTTTTCTCTACTGCTCCAAATATTTTCCCATCTCAGCACTGACCCGGAGATCCAACTGCCATTTTGTTTTCCCCTTGGACTTACTGTTGAACAGCTTATCGCTACTGATGCTAAGTGCTTTATATGTATTACAACCCATTTATACTAACAATCCTGTTAAGTATTCATATTTTATCAGTAAAAAACCTGAAATACAAGGTTTGAAAATTCGTGCTAAAAAGAAAAGCACAGGCTCAAAAATGGAGTCACTTATGCTAGGCCAAACTAACTGCAGTTTCAACCTCACCCAGAAATGGTCTTCCGTTAGGAATTATCTGGTTGGCACCAATGAGGTTATCTGTTACATGGGCCTTTGTCCATTTCCCAGAGGAAGGTGACCTCATCCCAAACAATCCTTCTATTGATTTCCTTTTTCCACCTTTAAAAAAACAAAAACAAAAACACCTCTCCCTTTCCGTAGCCCTTTGGAGCTCCCCTCTACTTGCTAGCTTTTTTTTTTTTTTTTTTAAAGATTTTATTTATTTATCTGACAGAGAGAGAGAGAGATCACAAGTAGGCAGAGAGGCAGGCAGAGAGAGAGGAGGAAGCAGGCTCCCCGCGGAGCAGAGAGCCTGATGCGGGGCTCGATCCCAGGACCCTGAGATCATGACCTGAGCTGAAGGCAGAGGCTTAACCCACTGAGCCACCCAGGTGCCCCTCTACTTGCTAGCTTTAAAACTCTTTAATAAAACTCACTCAGCTGAATGTTAACACTAGTAAACAGTGGCAAAACTAGGGTTTAAACCCAGAGATTGATTCCTCAATCTAAGCTTTACTGAACCGCACTATCTCTGGGATATATTCTCTTCAACCTAGAAAACACCAGAAATCTTCAGTCAGAAGTTGCCACAAAATGAACAAATCTTTTAGAATTTCTAAGGGGAAAAAAAAAGTTTTATTCAAGCCCAAGTCTTGGACAGCTGCCCTGGATACACAATCTTTGCAAAGACAGTGCTCCAGCAAAGGAATATTTGATGTAGGGTTATACACCTTTTTTATGTAAAAAGTTAGAAATAGACAAAGAACATTTCAGAAAGTTGCAGACCTTATCTTAAATTTCTAGAATAGGCTGTAGGACTTTAATCTTACTGGAAACAGGGAAGTTTCTTTTTCTTATCTTTGTGTTCAGAAGGCCCCTCTTTGGTGTATGTGTTTGTTTTTTGTTTGTTTAACAAAGCAGATGTACAGTATGTGCTCTGGGCACAAAGAGAGCCTCTGAGAGTCTGCCTGACCTTAGTAAATGTTAAAGTATAGCTAGCTTCCTGGGGGGTCCACAAGCAGGGCCCCAAAATATTAAAAGCTGAAAATTTCCTTTATCACAGTAAAGTGCTGAGGTTTTTACAAAACTGAACATCAATATGCCACATGGATCAAATATTTACTCACAGAAATGCAAGTCTGGCTACCACTGGGTTACCATGAACTTGCTTCACAGTAGAAAAGCCATAGAAAAGCCACTGCTTTTCTCAACTTCTGAAAAGCTATTTACAATAATAATTAAACACTTGTGCTCGCTTCGGCAGCACATATACTACAATAATAATTAAACACTCAACCTCTCAACCAAGTCAAACAGTTTTGTGTTCAGATTCTCGTTCTGTTACTTCTTTCCTTTCCTTGCAAATAAGACATAAAGGTATATGTGGAAAAACTTAGCATACTGAATGACTGAAGAGTAAAAGTCAAGGTCCCCTACTTCTACTCTTTGTTTTACCACCAATATTCCCAGGATATGAAACAACTGGACAAGTCCAAATCAAAACAATACTCTAACCAGACCCAATCATTCACGTGTCTATAGGAAACCATTTATATATATGATATATATATCATATATATATGATATATGATAATGAAACATTAAACTATGCGTTCCGTTTAAATTTATGCACGGATAAAACAGGACTTCCACACAACCAAGAAAAACTGGTAAAGGAATCTATTTCTTATTAAGAAATTATCACATAAGTCAATTACAACACATGAGAATGCTATCACCCTAACTCATACCTCCCATCTATAACTCTGTGATTGACGATCATTTGGTAAAACGGTAAAAATCCACAAGTGAGTGTTAGAGCTTTGAAACATCCTGTACTGGATAAGCTGTGGGGCTTTCCGTGGATTAAAAAATGCAAGACGGGCAATAATGCCTGATCTTAACCCCCTTGGCGGATAAGACCTGCGATGTCAGAGACTAGGTAAGAGCTGCTCTCGAGGCCTAAGGGCTAACGTCGCACGTGGCGCTCCCTCTTCTCCAGGTGGCGCGCATCCGGTAAAACTGTGGCAAGGACCGACATCTATCCCTGTTACTTCAGGGGAGGAAACTGAGGCAGAAGAGAGGCTGAGGAGTATGCCTAAGGGCTCAGAACTCGGGAGTCTGAGACTGACTGGGAACCCTTCTGGGTCTAGAGTTCGGCCCTTTTAACCTTTCAGGGCTCGGAGACAGAGGCAGGTGACAGCGAAACGTGGAAAAAGTACAGTACCGGTGGGAAGAAGGGGTTCCAGCGGGGTAAAGGCATGCTCCATATCGGACTACAGGCCTCTGCATTTAAAACAACAGAAACGCCACGTTAGGATGCCTCCTAGCGAATTCAACAGTCCGCGAACTCCCCCAGAACGCCGGCCGCGTCCATCCCGCGCTCCCGCGGCGGTTTCCCGGCGGAGCTCCAGGGAGCCCCGGCGCTGGAGGCCCCGCCGCCCGGCTCCGCGGGGAGGAGCCAAGAGGGAGGCCGGCCTGCGGGGCGGGCAGACGCCGCGCGTGCCTCCGGGAGCCGCTCCCCCCTCCCTGTCCCCGCGCACCGCCACCATCCGGGGACTGCAGAGCGAGGCGCGGCTGCCCACCCCAGCCTTTCCTCGCGCTGCCCTTCCCAGCCCGCGGCCCGCGCGCCCACATGGAGGGCGGCGCGCTGAGCTGCGGCCGCACTTACACAATGGCGGGTGGAGCCCGGGGCGAGCCGAGAGGGGGCTGCGGGAGCGAGGGCGATCGACCGCTCGGAGCTCAGCTGAGGAGCCTCGACGGCGCGCGGCAGGCGCTCGCAGGCTTAAGTAACGGGCGCGCGAGGCGGCCCCGCCCCCTTCCGGAGCCGTGGGCCGGTGCGGGCCGCGCGTTTCCGCCGGGCCGCGCGCCCCCGACGTCGCCGACGCCAGGCCGGCAGCCAGCTTCCTTCTTCCCGCAGCTTTCTTCTTCTACGCCAGCTCTGCGCTCCCGCTGGCGCTGGCGTCTCTGCCTAGCGCTCTGCGCTGCCGTCAGTAAAGAGGCCGCACTTTTCTCAAAACCAAGCATCACCCTTCCTCAGCCTGGCCTCACGGCCGGGCAACCTTCCCTGTTTTCCGGAGCCCGTCCTCCCGGTCCCCTTTCTCTCTCTGATCCCTGCTTGCCGCCTGCATCCTGAGCGCACCCGCGTCTGTCCTCCTCCCTTCCCGGTGAGCCTAACCAGAGGAAGGTGTCGAAACTCATAAAGGGAACCCTCGTTCGAGTGGAGCCCTCAGGCCGTGCCATTGCCTGCCAGTTATAAGAAGAATTGCCAGTTACAGGAAGAATCGTCAGTTGCAGACCCCAATAGGAGAATCTTGCAACGGGAAGGACGTAACAATAACAGGCCCCCCCTGGAAAAAGATGTATGTCGCATCTGCTAGCAAGCCCAGCACGCTGGACCAAGGAGCTCCCTCATCATCTTGAACTCTTCCTTTTCTCCAGGAACTTTCAGTCCAAAGCAACCCTCCCCCCACCCCTCCTCCCTGAAATAACGGGCCTCTCCTCTGTGGGGCGCACCTGTGGTTTTGCCATAGCTTGCAGGACCTGAATTGCAGTTCTTTGCTATTCTGGAATAAACGCATTTTGCTGACTAAAGTTACTGTTTCATCTTTCAGGTCAATAAAATTTTGTGTTTGTTTGGGGTTTTTTTTTTTTAGATTTTATTTATTTATTTGAGAGAGATCACAAGTAGGCAGAGAGGCAGGCGGGGGTGGGGGGAGGGGGGGAAGCAGGCTCCCCGCTGAGCAGAGAGCCCCATGCGGGGCTGGATCCCAGGACCCAGACGGAGATCATGACCTGAGCCAAAGGCAAAGGCTTAATCCACTGAGCCACCCAGGCGCCCCTGTTTGTTCGTTTTTAAAGATTCATATATTTGAGAGAGAGCACAGCCTGTGAGCAGGGTGAGGGGCAGAGGGAGAGAGAAAAATCCCCAAGCAGAACTCTCTGATAAGCTTGAGCCGGACTGGGGACTCATCCCAGGACCCTGAGATCGTGACCTGAGCTGAAATCAAGAATTGGACTCTTAACCTGCTGAGCCACCCTGGCGCCTGAAGGTCAATAAATTTTTAGTTCGAAAAAACTTTAATCCACCTCCTTGCAGTTCCATTTGCTCCTTAACACTCCTAGGATGGAGAGCTCACTCTTTTTGCCATGGAGGCTTTTCCAAAACTGAGCAATCCTTTTTTTTTTTTTTTTTTAAGATTTTATTTATTTATTTGACAGAGAGAGATCACAAGTAGGCAGAGAAGCAGTCAGAGAGAGAGAGAGAGAGAGGGAAGCAGGCTCCCTGCCTAGCAGAGAGCCCGATGCGGGGCTCGATCCCAAGACCCTGAGATCATGACCTGCGTAGAAGGCAGCGGCTTAATCCACTGAGCCACCCACGCGCCCCCCAAAACTGAGCAATCCTAATCATTGGAAAAATTCTTACTTCATGCAAAAATCCCCTCACTGCACCTGTCACTGTTCCCAACTCCCAGCACCACCACATGTTGGAGGGATCCCTGGTCCTCATAATCATCTTAAATGTATTGAAGAGAGTAGAAAGCAAGATGGAGTCACTCATATCCAACAGTGACCTATGTAAAGCCATGATTTATGCAGCCAAACATGTTATAGCTAAGAGTAGATATCTCCGAAAAGAACACAAGCTGAGGATACCCAGAACTGATAACCAGGAAAACCAAAAGAGGTCTGCAAAGGAACAAAGTCCGATAAATGCCTTTAAAGAGTGAGGATCTTTGCAAGAAATGACCAGACTTTTTAGATAATGATCTTTTCACAGCTGACCACATCAAAAAGTTAATTGCCACCAAAGGTTCTGCCCTGTTGATCTCTGAACATTCTCCACGGCTTCAACATAATAAGCAGCACATGCCAACAACTTTCCCTGACTGGACTGAGGCTTTATCTCAACTGCACACTCCCAGACTGACTTTGACTTTGGTTTGTTAACTTCCTACCCCTTGTATTTTGCTCGGCGGGTGACTCTGTCTTACACTTTGCTTCGTGTGATGTGTGAGAAGCCAAGTTAAACACATCGCAAAATGCCATTGAGTTTGAAATCTTGAAGTTGCTTTACAACTATGTTAATCTTGCTTTATGATGGAATAAAGCTGACATTGTGGAAAGACACAACTCATGTGTGCACCTCCATAGTGTGCTCGTGACAACTACCCAGACTTTACCTTTTCTAGGCTAAGCTCAATTTTCTCAAGGTTCTAACGTGATGTGACTTTTAGACTTTACCATCCTGGTTCCTATTCTCTGTATTTAATGTTGCTCGTAAGTTGTGGTTCCAAGAACCAGTAAGAACTGCACATTTCTCAGCACACAGCAACTCCTGCAGACCTCTGCAAGACTAAGACACCTGACCAACTTCTCATATGACTTCTAGTTGCACAAGCCCCTCCCTAGTTTGAGCCCAGTGCTGCTCCTCCCACCCCCACAAAATGCCTGCCTGAGAATGCTTGTCAACAAAAAATCTGGTCAGAGACAAGGAAAAATTGTATTATCGTGCAGTTTGCAAATAGAGAAATGCAGTCTTGACTTACAAGCTAAGATTATGCTCTGAAGAGGGAGGATTCGGCTTAGGTTAAATAGGCAAAACACGCAAATTCTGTGCCTTTTATAGAACCTGGTTAGACTCAAGTCCCAAACTACTAGTTTCAGGAACAGAATACAGCTCGATATTTCTGGTGGTGGTCTCAGGATGTGGCAGCTGTTGGAGAGCATGACACCAAGGGTTACAGGAGTCTTTTTGCAAATTTTGCTGAATTTTCTTCAAGTTTGTCATCTTAGGCTGTGTGAGTGCTTTTGTTCCTCACGGTCATTCGGCTTGTTTAAAATGTTAGTTTTCCCCCCTGGCATCAGGGAACTCCTCATGTCTGTCAGTTATTGCTTTCTAATTTGAGGAAACATAATTGCTTCCAACATTATGGCTGCCAGATTTACTGTTTGTTCTGGCCAAAATCTGATGATAGCCTCTTACCTCTCAAAGGGCTTAAAATTGTGACATATTATCTCTAGCAACTCAGAAGTGCCTCTTTCTCTCCTCTCTGTTCCCACTCGCCTCTCTCTCCAGGACTTGAGAGCCATTTCTTTGGAATATAATCATCAGGAGGGATTGGGCCTCTGTTTCCCCGTCTCTGTTGGGGGACAGAGTCCTGGCTTCTAGCTAGCAAACAATGTATGTCCTAATCACACTGACACTGACCAACCTTTTATAATTTTTCACTTCTCTGACTCTACTAGGTCCTCCTCTTCTTCCTCCCTTATTCTCCCTTTAAAACACTCAAATCACTTCTGCGCAAATCAGAATGGAGCTCAGCTTTCTCTCCTACTATCGGTAGTTACTAAATAAAATCTGTTTTAACTGCTTAAATAATATCTGACTGTTTATCTCACAATGTTCCAGGTGTAATCCAGTCATAGTAGAGTACAACATTGTCTATATTCCTTCACTTTTTTAGCTACCAGATCAAATAGAACTTTCAGGTGTTTTTCAATTACCTCTCTTAAGCCAAATGTACACCTATCTCATACACAATTTTAAACCAAACTGCTAATTAATATTATGAGTTTGCAATCATAGTTGAGGCCCACAGGCCATTTCAACTATGTCACCTACTAGCTATGGGACATTGAAGCTTTAGTTTCCTCAGGTATAAGACAGAAACAACGCTGCCTAGTTTGGAAGCGTTCTGTAAGGATCAACGGATTTGGTACAGATAAACACCTGGGCTGGTGCTAGTACATACAGAATGACAGCAAATGTTTGTCCTGCTCCATGAACATGGTACTCCACATATATCTTAAAGACTTCACTGTTGATAGCTGTAGTCTACATCTTTGCAAAGTTTTCATGGGTAATCTAGACCAAGTGTCTCCCAAAATTGTTTAAAAGAAAGCTGAAATACCTAATACAATAAATTTCAAAAGTCTACTTGTTTAAAGATGCCACCAGTGAAACTAAGAAGACAACAAACCGGAGATGGAGTGAGAATATTTGCATATATAATAAACAAGGGGTTGCTCTATCCAGATGACATGAAGAACTACAAATCCATCAGTAAGTCAAGCAAAACAGTGAAATAATGACAAAGGATATAAACAGACAAATTACAGAAAATATTCACATGGCAAACAAACATGTGAAAAACACAACCATTTACAGAAAATGAACAAACCTTCCAGATTTTCTAAAAGAAAGGAGTTTTATTTGAGCCTAAGTCAGGACAGCTGCCCTGTATACACAATCTTAGCAAGAGAGTACTCTAGCAAAGGAACATTTACTATAGGGTCATACACACTTTTACCATAAAAAGTTATAAATGATTAGACAAAGGACATTTCAGAAAATTGTAGACCTTAAGTTTCTTGTGTATGCAGAGGTGTAGGACCTTGACATCATGGAACCAGTGAAGTTTCTTCCTTCTTCTTAACTTCTGTGTTTAGAATGCTCCTTTTAGGTGTGAACAGTATGTACAATGTATGCCTGAGGCGCAAATAATACCCATGCTTTGGCATTCTGCAGAGTTATTTTGACTTTAGTAAATGTTAAAATATAGCTTCCTTGGGAACCTAGGGGCAAGGCCTACAAACATTGAAGGTTGAAATTTCCTTTATCACGACAAATTTCAACAGTGAGATAAGTTTATTTGTCAGATTATAAAACTTTTAAATAATAAAGCAAATTTACATTTATTGAGCAATTATTTTGTTGCAGTCACTGTGTTAAGGTCTTTTATATCATTACCTTTTATTTCATTACCTTAAAATGGAGGCCCCAACATAACAAAGACCAAATTTTAATAGTTCACTTATTCCAACCTAGGCGGTTTGAGGGCAATTTGGATCAGATTCTATCATGCTTGTCATTTTCACTCATCCATCAATAAAAATGCTTATTATTTTAGGACCTACATGAAGTATCATCTCTGAAAAGTCTTCCCTGAGATTTGCTCAAACCCTCACAATTAATCTAATTTTGCTTATAATATCATTACATTCTTGTATGCTTCTTTTATAGCCCTTTCCATAGTCTGATATAATAGGATTCATTTTAAATGTATGCCACCTTGTGGCACAATAAGGCTGCCTGAAGTCAGCCTTCACTTTATACATTTCAAGCATTAGGAAGGAAGAAGAGCAAGGAAGATACTATCTGCCATATAAAGAGACCTGAGAGACCAAAATGCACCAGATAATTAAGGAGAACATTTTCAGGCTATTGCAATAAGGAGCACACCCTAGATCCTACGATCCACATGTCATCGCATTTGCCTTGGATTTTATTGGGAGGCATAGATAAATTGAAAGTGGGATGATTTAGAGCTGGGACCATTTTGAACACAGGGGAAAATCTCAGTCAGCTGAACAGGAAACATCTCTGTATTTAGCTCTTTTCAGGCAAACATTTTTTTTAAAGATTTTATTTATTTGGCAGAGAGAGATCACAAGTAGGCAGAGAGGCAGGCAGAGAGAGATAGAGAGAGAGAGAGAGAAGCAGGCTCCCCACTGAGCAGAGAGCCCAATGCGGGACTCGATCCCAGGACCCTGATATCATGATCAGGCAAACATTTTTAATATTAGCTAATCATTCATGAGACAAAGAATGAGGTACTGGATACACCTGGAACATAGTCAATTTCATCTAAGGGGCACCTGGGTGGCTCAGTGGTTAAAGCCTCTGCCTTTGGCTCAGGTCATGATCCCAGGGTCCTGGGATCAAGCCCCACATCAGGCTCTCTGCTCAGCGGGAACCTGCTTCCTCCTCTCTCTCTCTCTCTGCCTGCCTCTTTGCCTACTTGTGATCTTTGTCAAATAAATAAAATCTTTAAAAAAAAAGAGTTGGAGGAACACCACTCTTTATCTCTTAATAAATAGATAAATAAAGAGGTCTCTTTATCAGTTAAACACAAGGGAATCATCTGAGAGTCTTATGGGAATCTTATCTAAGCATATGGGGAGGGTATTTCATTGAAGTAACCCTTTTCCTGGAATACAAAAAGGTGGAGAGGAGGTGTTCAGCAAACAAGAAGGCAGGGGAATTTCTTAGCCATCACTTTCTCAGTGGAGCTCAGGCTCAGGTGAAACTCTAACATCATTAGAGGCTTCCTGTAAATCTCACACAATACTGTAGTCAAACCTAATTGACTAGCACTTAATCACATGCCCCTCTGGTTTAATGGAGGCTGGAAAATGCAGTCTTTTAGATGGGATGCAGTAGAGCTCACAAAAATGGGTACTATTGCTAAATAGAAAAAGATCCAATGTTATGAGCAGGCTAGCCAACCCCGGGTTGCCATATCCAGACTCCGTAACAACCACTGTCTCTTTTCCTCTTTCATCTGCCTGCCTCTGTCCTCTGGTGCCCACAGAATAGCCAAAGTTCTTCTAAACTGTAAAATAGATCGTGTTCCCGCTTGCTGAAACTCATCAGATGATTTAAGGAGAAAATCAAAACTGAAAAGGCCATGAATAATCTGGCCTTTGCCTATCCGCAATTTTATCTTATAGCATTCCTTCTCCTTACATATGAAGATCCAACCAAACTTGCTTCTGTCATGCTTTTTAAACAGAACAAGTCCTTTCTATTCCATTTTCTTTCTAGAATGTTCATCTCCCTGTCCCACCAAGTTCTTCACATCACTGGCTCATTTCGAGCTCAACTGTCACCTCTTCAAAGAGTCTTTAATTTTCCTGGCAAAAATTACCTCCCTCAGTCACTCTCTGTCTTAGCACACTGTTTTTCTTTGGAACACTTGTTCATTTATTTATTGACCCTGCTTTCCATGACAAGGCAGGAACTTGGCCTAATCTGTTCACTGCTATATTCTCAGGGCCATAGTATACGGTGCATAGTAAGCTCTTTTTCTCTGCCTCTCTCTCCCCCTGCCCTATATAATTGCATATATATATACACACACACAATATATATATATATATTTTATATATGTATAATTATATATATTATATATGTATGCATATTTGTACAGGATTTATTAACCACAAAAAGATTAGCATATCACTAAAAATATCCATTATGCCATAAGATAAATATGAGCTAGACATATTATTTATTTAACCTGCAGATAATACTTTCTTTTTTATTTTATTTTATTTTATTTATTTTCAGTGTTAACCTATGGATAATACTTAATGAATGAGAGGCTTTAGGAACACCTGGACACTCCATGAACTCCCAGACATTGACACCTTATATGTTAGAAGCCACTTACATAATAGAAAACGTTCTTGCTTTAGCAGTCAATAACCTGGCTTTCAGTACCAAAAGGGAACAAACTCTTGTTTCAAACACTGTTATATTTGTGAAAGAACAATAAGCTTCTATTTTGGTTAAGCCATTCTTATCTAATCCCCCCACCCTGCCAAGCTTTGGTTAGACACAATCCAACCTTAGTCTGAACTGACACATCAGCTAAGAAACGATGCCTGGAGTAGAGAAGCACAAAAGTGAAAGGATTTGGGGTATATTCTGGGGTCAGAATCAGCTCTTCCGGTCATGCATCAAATATGGGGCATGAGAGATTTGACTCCTACATTTTTTGCTTTTACAGTGAGGTATATAGTAATTTTATTTACTGAGATGGGAGAGGACAAGTGAAAGGGGAGGGAAATGAATTCAAAAGGAATATATAAATGTAGGGAATATATGTGTAAATGTGGGCAGGATCGAAACTCACCTGTTTCCTCTTAGGGTCATCAGCTAGGCCTGAGAATTAAATTAATGTAACGGATTAACTGGCAAAACCATACAAATGTATTTAATATAGGTTTTATGTAACATGGGCACCCTCATTAAGTAAATGAAGACCCAAAAAAGTAGTAAAACCCAAATGCCTTCAAAGTGGATTTAACAAATAAAGGCAATTGTGGAAAAGTAAGTAAAATGTTAAATGTATGGGGAGGCTAACAGAAAATGAGCTATTTTAACAAGGTCTATTTGTACAGAATTCTCTCTGCCTTGACTCTGGGTCTCTGCTGGTAAGAATGTTTCTCTTCTCCTGGTACAGAGAGGGTAGCTTTCACATGGGAGCTTGAGCTCCTACTTTCAGGAAGAGGTCAGAATGCTCTTCTTGAACCTGCTGTTTCTCAAGCTCCTTTAATTCAAAATATTCCTTATGTCACAATGGTATATTTGGGGGTGTTATACAGCCTGCCACTCTTCAGGATTTAAAAGCCTTATTAGCTTATCTACCATAGTCTTGACTATGTGCTTTTCAATCAATAAATTATGGAATTTGGAAGGCCTGCCAAATGTTAGATGTTAAAAAATCATCCTGTTTTCTGTAAAAGATTTTTTATAAATAATAAGACATACATGTTTTTTAATTGAGAAGACTTGTTATCACTAAAAAAAAAAATCTCCAAATATATCTAATAAATTTAATGCTCTTTTTCTGAGCATTTGGGATTTTCTGAGCAGCTGGGATGATTTTTAAGGAATTTTACAAACTGATCTGTAAGTATACCAGGAGAAGAATAACTCTTTTTTTTTCCCTAGAGAGAGTGTGCATAGAGGTGGAGGGGGAGGGGCAGAGAGAACAGGAAAGAATCTTAAGCAGGCTCCACGCCTAGTGCAGAGCCCATAGAAGGGCTTGATCTCTCTACCCTGTGATCCTGACCTGAGCTGAAATCAAGAGTTGGAAGCTTAATCAACTCAGTCACCCAGGCACCCCAATCACTTTTTTTTTAAAAGAAGTTCAATAAAATGAGATTTTCCTAGTAGGTAAAGAAAAATATATGTCATGACAGTAATTTTAAAAAGGTAGCATGAGGTGGGGCACCTGGGAGGCTTAGTTAAGCCCCCAACTCCTGCTCTCAGCTCAGGTCTTGATCTCAGGGTCATGAGTTTAAGCCCCACGTTGGGCTCCAGGCTAGGTGTGTAGCCTACTTAAAAAAATAAAATAAAATAAGTCAATCGGAGAAAGACACCTATCATATGATCTCCCTGATATAAGGAAGCGGATATGCAACATGGGGGTTAGGGGGGTAGGAGAATAAATGAAACAAGATGGGATCGTGAGGGAGACAAACCATAAGTGACTCTTAATCTCGCAAAACAAACTGAGGGTTGCTGGGGAGATGGGGGTTGGGAGAGGGTGGCTGGGTTATGGACATTGGGGAGGGTACGTGCTATGGTGAGTGCTGTGAAGTGTGTAAACCTGCGATTCACAGACCTGTACCCCTGGGGATAAAAATACATTATATGTTTATAAAAAAATAAAAAACAAATAAAAAATTTTAATTAAAAAATTAAAAAATAGAAAATAAAAATGTAGCATGAGCATAGAAACAGGTACTTTTGATAGAACTAAATAGAGTTCAGAAGCACACTTACATGTGTGGGAATTTAGTTTATGATAAAGGTGCTATTTTACATTACACAAAAATATAGCGATATAGTTAATAACTATCTTTAAAAAGTGTATCTTGATTTAATTATCTATACATGGAAATGAATAAAAATAAATTTCTAATTCATACCACATAAAGATAAATTTCTAATGTATTAAAACCTAAATATAAAGGTCAAATCCTTTTTGAGTAAAGATTTTAAAAAGTAATATTTAGATGAGGAAGGTCTTCCTCAGTAACTCAACTCAGAAATCAACTCAGATTTGACTAAGAAATTTTAAACTTTTATAAAGAGAAAAACAACCTAAAGAGACAAGCCGCACCTGGGGAAGAAATCTAGGCAGCATGAATATCAAGCAAAAACTTACTAACCAGAACATAAAAAGAGCCTCTGCCAATCAAAAAGACAAAGCAGTTCAGAGAAAAGCAGTTCAGGGAAGGAAAAAAAAATGCCAATAAATACATCAAAGACACCCAACTCTCTAATAATTGCAGAAATAGATACGAAAACAACAAACCTTATAAAATTAAAGAATGGAGAAGATGAATAATATCTAGTGTTTAAGAGGACTTGGGGAAATGGGCGTTTTCATACACATCTATGAACTCTAAGTGGGTAATTCCCTTTCTGATAGTGAATTTTGTCATTTCTATCATTATTTTAAATGCACATTCCTTGTGATCCAGCTCTTCTACTTCTAAGACTCTGCCTGAAAATAAGACTTGCACACTTTCTAATGATGTGTGCACATAGGTGTCAACTCTTGCATGGTTTAAAATGGCAAAAAGTTTAAAATGTCCAAAATAGAGGAATGATTGATAAATTAATTTAAAGAATACAATATAATCTGATGCAATGATTAAATGAAATGAAGCTCTATATACTCTAGAAAATGACAAACTGATTTTACAACACATACAAAATTACAAAGAAAACAGAAGAGCCAAAAGAATCTTTACAAAGAAGAAGAAAGTAGGAGGAAAATATCTCTAAAAAAGTCAAGATACAGGATAATATGTGGAACAATTTTTAAACTCTAATGTTCTTAAGAGTCACCTGATGAGCTTATTTTATTTTATTTTTTAAAGATTTTACTTATTCATTTGACAGACAGAGAGATCACAAGTAGGCAGAGAGGCAGGCAGAGAGAGCAAGGGGAAGCAGGCTCCTTGCTGAGCAGAGAGCCTGATGCGGGGCTCGATCCCAGGACCCTGAGATCATGACCCGAAACGAAGGCAGAGGCTTAACCCACTGAGCCACCCAGGTGTCCTGAGCTTGTCTAAAAATGAAGATTTTTGAGGCCACATTCCCAGAAATCCTGACAATCCAGGTGATTTGGATGGATTGACAACCATCCTTCAGAAACACCAACCCAAATTCATGCTCTATTTTTTCGGTGGTTAAATATATATGCATGCTCCAGGGAAGAGACACAGCTTACTTAAGCAGCATTTATGTTATATTTTGTTATATACTCATAGGTATTTCTATGTACGGTGCTTACTTTTCAATGACTACCACCAGGTATGCTCTGTTTAAAACCACAGACCCCACACCTTACCCATCTCTATCTTCTGGTAAATATGAGACTCATTTAGGACATCACTCTCATTCATCATTTTTGGTCACTTTTAGTATTTAGTACGAACATAAGTATATTTTAATTAATGTATTTTCTTAAAGATTTTATTTATTTATTTGAGAGAGAGGCAGTGAGAGAGCATGAGTGAGGAGAAGGTCAGAGGGAGAAGCAGACTCCCTGTGGAAATGGGAGCCCGATGCGGGACTCGATCCTGGGACTCCGGGATCATGACCTGAGCTGAAAGCAGTCATCCAACCAACTGAGCCACTCAGGCGTCCCATAATTAATGTATTTTAATTATATTAGAGCATATAGTATGATAGTATATTTTTGTATGTTTTAATTAAGTATTGAAGTCTATTTTAATACTAAAATTCACTGTAAGTCTAAAAACTAGATATTAAAATAGGTTCAGTTATTAAAATTCTGGACTATTCACTGTAAAACTTAGATCTCATATTTGATTAAAGACTTTCTTCCTCTTCCATCTCCCAAATGAGACTTGTGGGGTTAGCGATATTGAGTGTGGGAGAAAAGCATTCTGCTCTACCACAACTTTCTCTTTCCCACCTTCTTTGGGATTAACACTCAACTTTGGAGCCTGAAGAGGGAAAAAGTAGACAGACTATCAAGATGATATTGCTGTCTCTTTCTCATTGGTTATCATGTGCTTTTGACTGCTTGCAGACATCAGCATGAACTGAAAGTGATACCATCACACTTCACTGATAATGAAATCATGAATGTATTGATCAAGGAATCAATTCAAAACAGCTTCTATGGGCATAGCCTGGTACCACACACTGCACAGACCCCCCCACCCCCTTCAAGCCTGTAGTCCCTAACTTCACCTACTTAAAATCTGGGCCTATCTGTAAGCAGAAGATCCATTTTTCTGTACTTCTCAGGAAGCAGGCACCAAAGGGCTTGGTCATGATGTCCTCAACTCCAGGCCATACCATATTGCCACATGGTTTGGTTTGAGTTTCTCAGGAACAGAACCTAAAATGGGGATTTGGGGTATAAGCACAGCTGACCCTTTGGCAACATGAGTTTGAACTGCATGCGTCACTTACATGTGGTTTTGTTTTTATACATATCAGTACGGTCTTGCACATGCATTTTCTCTTCCTTAGGGTTTTCTTTTCTCTAGCTTATTTTATTGTAAGAATATAGTATTTAATATACGTAACATACAAAATGTGTTAATCAACCATTTATGTTATCTGTAAGGCTTCCAGTCAACAGTAGGCTAAGATTTTAGGGAGTCAGAAGTTATGTCTGGATTTTCAAACTATACAGGAGGTTGGCATCCCTAACCCACACACTGTTTTGGGGTCAACTGTTGTTTATTTGGAGGTACAGAAGCACTTGTCAAGAGTGGAGTTAATAAAGAAGGGCTTCAGAAGGGTGCACAAGCCAGGTATATCTATGGGACACGGGAGCTACATCCCATGTTAAATGCTGGGAAACACGTACTTCAGGATTGTGCCACTTATGAGATATTTATACATCAACTATTATACATCAATTGTTTGTTAGTATATAGAATTTAATATATTTTTTACATTGGTCTTGTATCCTGTGATCTTGTTAAATTTACTCTAAGTCATTTAACTTGTTTATAGATTTTTTTTAAAGATTTTATTTTTATTTATTTGACAGACAGAGATCACAATAGGCAGAGAAGCAGGTGGGGGGCGGGGAGGAGAAGACTTGCCACTGAGCAGAGAGCCCGATGTAGGGGTCGATCCCAGGACCCTGGGATCATGACCTGAGCCGAAGGCAGAAGCTTTAACCCACTGAGCCACCCAGGCGCCCCATGTTTGTAGATTTCTTAGAATTTACAGGTCACATTGTGTGAAAATCTGATTATTTTATATGCAATGCAGTTTTGTTTCTTCCTTTCTAATCTGTATGTCTTTTATGTAGTTATTTATCTTTATTCTTGGCCTTATTGTACTGGATAGGACCTCCAATATAATTTCAAAAGCAAGACACATCCTTGCCTTGTTTCAAATCTTAGGCATAGGTCATTCAGGCTTTTATCATTAATATGTGGCTATGTGTAGGTTTTTCATAGGGTGCTTTCTTCAGGTGAGGAATTTCCTTCTATTCCTTAGTATGCTGAGATTTTCACCCTAAATGAGCTAATTTTGTGAAATGTCTCCCCCCCCCCACAGGTTAAGGTTATATGACTTAAGATTATATGATTACATGATTTAAGATTACAATTATATGGTTTTCCTGCTTAATTCAGTTAATATGACAATCATACAGCTTGTTATTAAAATGTTTTAACATTTTAAACTCCATTAATCGGTTCTGATGTATTATCCTTTTTATATTTTACGATTTGATTTGCTTGTATTTTGTTAAAGATTTTGCATCTACGATCATGAGGAATTATTAATATTATTCTTTTCCTATAAAATCTTTGGTTTTGGGTGAGGGCCCTCAGCTGTGCTGCCTTGTGGGAAGGATGAGGTGGGTAAAGTCAAGCTGTTCCTCTCACCCATCTAAATTCATGTGTCCAAACTCATGTTTTTTTGCTCTAATGGTGTGCTGGACCGTGATCTCTGGAAACCTGTATTTCCACAAGTGCTCTCTCAGATTGGGTGATTGTCTAAGACAGTGTTTTCCAGGGGCTTCCAGATCATAGCTGAGTGAGGCTGGAGCTGGTTCATGAACGGATGCAGAGTCCACACCTGCTACTGCAGTCTGTCTGCCTGTTACCCTGCATGGGTAGGCAAAATTCCTCCTGGATCCCATGATGTATGGTGCTGGAATCCCACAGCTCCCTCAGGGGCACTTTTGTCTGGATGGATGGTGGATTTTTGTCCAGGAAAGGGGACAAATATGAGGGACATCTTACGCCACCATGATGCTGGCATCACTGTGAATTTTTCATTTCAGTATTGTATTTTTCAGTGCTAGAAGTTATGTTTTATTATTTAAAAAACATCTTTCATTTTCCTATAAAGCCTTGAGCATAATTAGAACAGCTTTTTAAGAGTCTTTATCTGCTAATTCTACCATCTCTGCCATAGGGGATCTTTTTGTAGTCTTTTCCTAGTATGAGTCAGCTAATTCTGCTTCTTTGCATGTCTAGCAAGTTTTGGTTAGGTGCTGGACACTATGATTTTGTGGAGTTGAGTGCATTCTGTTTTTTCCTTTAACGATCTTGAACTATATTTTGGCAGACAGTTAAGTTACTTGAGGATCTGCTTCATCCTCTTGATGTTTGTCTTCAGGCTTTGTTAGAATGGGTGTATAGTTCTGTAGCCTTTCTTCTAGGACATTGAGTCCCAGTACTAAGGCATGATTCTTCTGAAGTCTCTAATGAATGTCCTGTGTATTTAACAGATTTGTCCCTCTCTGGCTGTTAGGAATTCCAATATCTTCCAGCCCTGTGTGCAGTCTGGGAATTTTTTAATGTATAGTTTTCTAGATGTTGTTTTTGGCTGGTCTTTGTAGAGTCCTTACTTAATACATGTCTAGAACTGAATTCAGCCAAAGATTTGAAGTGATCTCTATGCAAATCTCTGGAGCTCTTTTCTGCATGGTTCCTTGGTACTTGGCCCAGAAAATCTCAACCACCTTAGCCTCCCCAAATTTTATGTCTGTCTTTTCATCTCAGTAAGGCATTTGGTTTTACTTGTTTTGGTTTGTTTTGTATCTAGCCTGTAATGTGGCGATTACTTCCAGATAGAAAACTGAAATGATGATAGATTCATCTTGTTTGTTTCTTTTCTCTCAGGCATCACATTTCTGCTCTGTTTCATATATTTTATACAGTTTTCTTGTTGTTTATGCAGAAAAGCAGATCTTTGTGCCACATTCTTCTATATGGGAGGAACTTCTTTTCATAAAGTTGAAAGTTAAACCTTAAATCCCAGAAATATCTTTGAAAGTTCTGTGCTTATGATGAAGACTTTTTGGCTGTTGATCCACAGGATAGAATGGGTGATTGATTTCATTATCTTTCCTCATTCAAGCCATTATCCGTAGAACCATTCTTTTGGACATCTCACTTAGAAATTCAATTATTTCTGAGTCAGATCTTTTTTGGTTAGATGTCTCTAGAAAATAAATCTTTTATTTTCTATTTGTGGTCTAACAATTCTATTTGGATGGTCTAATAATTCTCTTTTAAATTTTATTTCTTCTGCTACTTAACAATATTCTGAAGATATTTTCCCTTAATTTTTTGATATTTTCAAAATCTTTTTTTAAATTTTCAAATCTAACTGATACTTTATTCATACCATTTTATACTGTTATGACATCCACTCTTTCTTTCACTTTTTCAGTTATTTTAAGCGTCTTTCATAGTCCTTTTCAGATTGTTAAGTCATCTGTGATTTTTAAGTTTTAATTTTCCTATTGCTTCTACTGACTCTTTCACATTGTTATTTGCTTCTTTTATGGTTTAAAAGTTTTGATTATATGTAAAAAGCAGTTGTGTTTGCTTATGAAAACATCCTTTGGAGTTCAACTTTTCTGAATTAGATTTTACTTTAAATTTTCAGTTCACATTTTTTTGCACTGCTCTGTGGCAGAAATTTCAGACTAGTTTATTCATGGCTGGTTTTTAATTTCCTTACTGTTTAATACACTGAATAAAGTACAAGGAAGCTACCTTATGGTTTTCCTGACTTGAGTTCATGAGTGGATGGTGCAGGCCCACCACATGAGTCCCAAATGTGCTTTAGTGTTCTGGTCCCTGACTGTAAGGTTCATAGCAGGGTCTGAATCCTTATTAGCAGCACCTGAATCATCATGCATAGGTGTGTGTGTGCGTGTGTGTGTGTGTGTATACACATCTATACACAATATACACATACATACACAAAACAAATACATTTATGTCTACATATTCACACACTTGTATATTTAAATTATCTAACATGTCAGTATATATATGGTGGGAGGATGAGTCTTCTATATCAGTTTAGCTGATGTATAACTAAAATGTGCCTGAAATTACTGTAAAATGTGGGGATTTTTACATGCTTGCATGTGTGCTGCTGTGTGAGCAGAGAAGATAAAGAAGGGGCAGTTTTCTTTTGAATAATAGAGGAAAGTTAGCACACCTAGTGATGAATTTACAAGCCTCCTATACTTCAGAAATACTCTTCCCTTTTAGTCCAACTCTGCAACTTTTCCTTTATACACTCTCCTCCAGCGACACACCAAATCCCTTCCTTCCTGTTTTCTAAAATTGTCTCTAACTCATCCACTGCTCCTTCTTATTTCAGGCCTCCATCCTATTTCACTGGACTTGGGTGATATCCCCCCCAAAACATCTGCATCCACTCAGATGACATCGTTATGTCTCTTAAACACAGTCTAAATGATGTCATTCCTCTGCCTAAAATGACTGACTGTTTCCAACTACTATAAAGGCCAAAATCTATAATGTGTCCTGGAAGACCCAGAATGTTCTACTCCTGTCTCATTCTCCAGCCTCACCTACCACATTTCTTTAGCAGGCTGACCTTTCAGGTCCTTTTCAGTTTCTTGAGTTCCTCCCAGTTCAGGGCCTTTACCTGTACTACTTGCTCACTCTGTAATGTTGTTCTGGAAAATTATAATTAAATACTTATTCTTGCAGTTGCTTGTTACATGTCTGTTTTCTCCTCATAGACTGTACATTCCATGGGGACAGGAACCAATCTTGTTCCAGCTCTCAACAAGTTACAAGTTGCTCAAAAAATATTTGTTGAAGGAAGAAAGGAAGGCAGAACAGAAAGAAGAAAACAAAATATCAAGAGCCTTAATATGAATCAACTTTTGTTAAAGTGCAATTGATCCAAGTATAAAAAAGAGTAGGGGCGCCTGGGTGGCTCAGTCGTTAAGCGTCTGCCTTCCACTCAGGTCATGATCCCAGGGTCCTGGGATCAAGTCCCAGTTGGGCTCCTTGCTCAGCAGGGAGCATGCTTCTCCCACTGCTTGTGCTCTCTCTCTCTCTCTCTGACAAATCAATCAATAAGATCTTAAAAAATTAACAAGAGTAAATAACCGACCATATATTACATTCCAGTTTCAATAAAAGAGGAAAAATGAATACCGTTCCTCAGTAAAGAAAGGAGACATTTAGAAAAAGGAGATTGGCAGAAGTCAGTTTATGGACTTTACGACACTTCATGTTTTAACTCATTTACTTACCATGGAGTGAATGAAAAAGGTCCAACATGCGATTCTAAGATAATTCCCTCCTGCTGCTACAAATTTAGCCAGCTCTCTTTAGCATGATTTGTCATATTTTTGGAGCATTGTTCTAGTAATGGCGACTTAAAACAGAACCTTTTTGTGGTAACTTATAATGAAAAATTACCACTTTCCAAAGGTTATCTTTGTGGTTTTTCTCTTTCCAAAGTAGAGCTTTTACTTGATATTCTGCTTTTCAATTAGTAACAGTACACATTCTGGCAGCCTTGCAGAAATTACTGATACTTACAGTAGAGGGCAGTAGAGGAGCACATCTCAGGATGAAAATCAGGGGCGGGACCCAAAGTCCCTTTGTTAGGGCTCCCCTTGGAATAATGCGAGGCTAGGTCACTTAGAGGAAGACTTAATCAATTTGAGAAGCTACAAGTTGAGGAGAGATAGTAAGTATAAAGTCACTAAATGTCTCAAAATTTGTTACACCCACAGAATTTTAAATGTGTTGCTTTTAAAAGGATACGTTTTAAATTTTATTCTCGTGAACAGAAATACAAGCACTACTCCTGGCAACAGCAGACCCTAGCTTTTCTTATTTTTTCCTTAATAATTCACTCATGCTTTTACTGAAAACACCAAAGTGATGCATTTAAACAGACTGGGTTTGTGTTTATTACATAGGCAAAGGGAGTTTCGGTATGGACTACAAACATTTCTAATCTTTTCACAGATCACACCTGCGGGATTTATTTTTATATTATGTGGTCTAATGTTTTCCTCATTTGGTTGAGTGAACCAGGAAGGTTACTGAATTTAGAGACACAAAGTCTGCAGTACCGTATACCTTGCATTATGAGCCAGGGAAAGTGAATCGTGGAGGCATGTGCCGGACGATTCCAAAGATACGTCTACTGAATGAACAGTTCAGTGCGATCTTCAGCGAGGACGAGGCCATCAAGTTAGAATACGTAGGCTCAATGGGATTTATATAAAGCCCTAAAGTCTGTAAAGCTTGACAGAAGGGAGCTATCATTTTTTTAAAGGTTTGCTGTCACAGGAGGAGGTAGAAGTTGAAAGACAGCAAGTCGGATTGCCTGGCTTATACACTTGGGTGCCTTCTGGGTCAGTCTCACAGGGAGTTACCGTTAAAAGCCACTCATATCCGTGTACTTAATTAGAGGGAAGTTTATTGGAGCATGGTGCTGTCCATAATACTTGGAAGCCTTTGATAGCTCCAAGTACCAAGGCAAACCACAAAATAATTATATATCAGATTATTGATCATAATATAATTCCACACTCCTCAGAATCTAAGATACATTTTTTTTTTCTCACAAAGCTATACTTTTGACCATGGGAGTATGTATAGTTAATGGTAGATTATAACTGTAGTAGGCAGGAGAACAGTTTTCACTGCCTGTGAATTCACAGATCGGATATAGCTTTTTTTTTTTTTTTAAGTGTATTGAGAATTATTGGGCACACAGAAAATCATAGAAACAAATGTGTGACATATGATTAAATATGTCTAAATAAGGTTTAAAAAAGACCTTTCAGTAAGTATCAAGTAACAATCCCAAGGGAGAAGAAAGTATGGTGCTATAGTTTAGTATTTTGTTTTCCTTAGTGACACGGCGTACATCACAATCAACAGTGTCTCACATTTGATACAATGTGACATTTTTATATCCATTTTATGAATGGGGAATCTGAGGCCAAGAAAGTCTAAGAAGAACTTCCTAGGGTACACACAGAATATAGTTCCCCATATGTCACGAGTCACCAAAACGACTACCTCATTTCTTCATTCTTACCTTCTCTGGCAATGAAAACTTTGTTCGCAGCTCTTCAGACGCTTATGAGTATCAGTAGAAAAAGAAAGTTATGCCTTCATAAAAAAGAACCCGGAATTCCTATTTAGAACACAAGAAGCAGGGGCGCCTGGGTGGCTCAGTGGGTTAAAGCCTCTGCCTTCAGCTCAGGTCATGATCTCAGGGTCCTGGGATCTAGCCCCGCATCGGGCTCTCTGCTCAGCAGGGAGCCTGCTTCCCCCCCTCTCTCTCTGCCTGCCTCTCTGCCTGCCTCTCTGCCTGCCTCTCTGCCTTCTTGTGCGTGCGCTCTCTCTCTCTCTCAAATAAAAAAAAAAAAAAAAAGAAGAACACAAGAAGCAATTAGTACTGTGATAGGGTCGTGTCACCAAAAATAAATTCTTAAAAACCCGAAGGATTAAAAAAGGTAATTTGATTAGTCATTAGATTAACACATTGTTATAACAAATCTATGCAGATATAGGAAGTTCAGGGTGACATTGTTTAAAACTCCCAGCAGAGTTTACATGTTAAGCCTGTCCAAAGCTTGACTGTGTGAACAACACCCTTAAGTGTCTTATAATTAAAAAAAAAAAAAAAGCAAAGGTATAGAAGAGACAAACACAATGTTTTATTACAAACATTATGTCCTCTTGCATCAACAGTTCCATGTTTCTTGGCGCTCAGGTAGAGTCTCAGATGAAACTTGGAAGTCAGTACACTTAGAAGGCCAGTTGGCCCAGTGAAACAAGCACTAGGCATGTTTTATAAGACCCCTCGACAGTTTTAATGTCCAACTAAGCATCAGGCTCTGCATCCAGTTCAAATTCACACTTAGCCTTTACCTCTGGCAACGAAGTTCCAGAAGCAATCTTCATTTATCACATCCCCCAGGAAGAGGATTTCTCAGGTGCCCTGGGCGTACACTATTATGTAAGCTGAGATTTTGTTTGATTTTGCACAGTGCAAACAAAGGCGGAATTCAACTTTAATACCGGCATTCGAAAGAGAAAGGCATTTTACTATGTGACCTTGAGCATAAATTCCTGCCAGAGAGGTAGAGGCTACCCCACATCAGGGTTTAGTGTTAAAGGCACTATTTCCTGCAAAGCGGTTCGCAAATAACGTGTGACTGTGCTTTCATATACAGTGGGCATAGCCCTGTGTGTTCTACCTCCTGGTGGCTCACCTGGAACACTTGGAGAGGGAAATCATTTCTAGGAGTGCTGTAAAGCCCCCAAACATTCTACTCTCTCCATTTCACCGATTAGATATTCATTCATGCTAAACACATCTCTTTGGAATAAAAATGGTATTTGCTTTAATCAGAGAGGAAAATCATCCCCAGTGGAAAGGAGTTTCAATTTTTTTAAAAAATTTTATTTATTTACTTGACAGAAAGAGATCACAAGTAGGCAGAGAGGCAGGCAGAGAGAGAGAGAGAGGGAAGCAGGCCCCCTGCTGAGCAGAGAGCCCGATACGGGACTCAATCCCAGGACCCTGAGATCATGACCTGAGCCGAAGGCAGCGGCTTAACCCACTGAGCCACCTAGGCGCCCCAGGAGTTTCAATTTAAAGGGAAAAATAAAGAAAACAGAGGAAAGACCACAAAAGTGAGAGGAAAAGTATTTATAAATATACCTTTGATCTCTCGGTTGCCAATAATATCCTTTTCTTCATATAAGGGCTGCCTTCCCTTACTCCCTGATATGCCTTAGGAAATTCTGGTACATATATTGGGCTATTTAATTAAGGATTCAAGAAACCCAAGTTTGAAATGCACTTTTTTTGTTGTCATTGCTATCTACAATTTAATTTACTCCTTGAATTTGGCCTGATTTACGTTTCTTCAAGAGGTAGAATGAAGAGAACTTACTGAGAATTGCTTTTGATTAAACAGAAGGAAGAATTTTTAAATCTTGGACTCTCCCATAAGGAAGCATTTGGTTCTCTGTGACTCAACATTTTTCAGCAGAGGCTGAGAAGCTCGTTGTCAGAGATGGGATAGAAGAGTTAGATGTTAAGATGACTGAACTTCTAAGACTCGGTATTTTCCCATTATTTTACAAAACGAACAAAAATGATGAATCTTCTGAATAGCATTTCATTCAGCAGTAAAATGCATTTAAAACAGGTGATATTCCATTTGTAAAGAACCAAACCTTTAGATGTGCTGATCATACAAAATCAACTGTTTAATAGTGTTTTGGCTCAGTTAGAAACATGAAAGCTCTTTGTGACTTAAATTTTAATGTATACACTTCATGGGTTTTCAAATTATCCTGTTTAGAATAACTTTCTGGGCAAGGATTATAGAGGTCAGCCCTAGAGAGAGATGTGCTTCGCTAACCTGGAAGGATGAAGGAGCATCAGTGCTCCGAGGATATAGAAACCTATTCCTTGCTTAAGTTTTCATTTTCCGACAGGCTATAAATAGCTTCGCTTAAGCAAAAGGGAGCATCCTAACTCATCTGTAGCAGATGAAGTCTTTTTAGCACCTTGCATCTGCTTTATTGGTCTGGTTATTTCGATTCCGTTGTAGGCTGACATATGACAGAGTTCCCATTTAAATCTTAGAAGCAAAGAGCTTCAAAAGCAACCTTATTAAGGTTAATAGAATGAACTCACATGTCTGTGGTTGGGGAGAAGGTAATGAGACACTCACTAAATTGTTCACTAAATAGTCTGTCATCTGTGAGTCTGCCGTCGGGAGTTTCACCAATGGATCATTCTGTTGTCTGTAATGAGCACGATTTTAAAAATATGAAGGTACTCAAATATATATCATTCTATTGCTTGTTGACTAGCATTCTGAAGGTCTCTTGAATAAACATATTATTGAGTATGTTTCTTAAACACATGACATAGACGGATGGGGTTATAGAAGTTATGTTTAAGCTCAGATGTCAATCACTAAACTTTTCTAAAAACTATACAAAAATCTGGAATTAATTTGGGATGTTTCCACTCTTTCAAAAAGGAAATAGATTGGCAAGTTTTAATTTGTTCTATTTGCCATATTAGATTAAGTTAAAGCCCAAGGCTGAAAAGACATCTTGAAATGTGGAATTAGTCACTGCCCTCTGGAAAGAAGAAATGAAACATTTAACCATATCATTATTTTAAACACAGTACAAACAAATAAACACCTACAGGACCAAGGTGAAGTTCCTGATTAGTGAGGCAAAGTGGAAACAGAGCACAAAAGTTAAGATTGTCATTCAATGTCATGAAATGTGTAGAAATAAGAAAGGAAGTAAATATAATGATGACCAACTCTGAAAAGTCAAAGAATGTATCTAGAAAAAAGTGTGATAAGAAGGTGTGAAAGACAACCCATTATAAAAGTTACTTAAAGAGAAACATTATTTTTTTCAATACCAAGAATCAAATACTAACAGAGATATGAATAGAGCAATTGTTTCATTGTTATCTTCATTGTTAGGTTTTGAGCTACAAGAAAATCTTTCCTGTGTTAGAAATGAACTTGTAATCTAGTAGAATACCCCACTGACCTCAAGACAAAAAAGTACTGCTTAAGCTTGTATAATTGTAACATTTTATGAGCACAGTTATTTGACCATGAAGTTTCATGTGGGGAGGATGGTTTACTCTCAGATAGTATGTAATATTATTAGAAGAGCAATACTGAGTTTGGTGATTCTCAGTGGAAGTTAGTATGCTGTTTTTGCTCCTCTGCATTTATAAAAACATTCCAGAAAATATTTCCTCCATATACTTCTATCCCAGCCTTACCTCTTTTGCCTTGTTAAGGTCTCTACTGTTAGCAGAGAGCCAGGTTTTTGTTTTTTTTGTTTTTTTTTTTTTTTGAGTAGTTGCCTCTAATCTTGCCATCAACAAATATTTACTGGGATATCTACAATGTAGAAAGTCCTGGATGTTTGGTGCTATTAGTGAAATAATAATAATAAAAAAAAAGTCGAGTGTGCAATTGTACTTCTAGTGGGAAACTTAACTTTTATGCACATGAACTCATGATTAATAATAAAAATATTCCATCTAGGGCGCCTGGGTGGCTCAGTGGGTTAAAGCCTCTGCCTTCAGCTCAGGTCATGATCTCAGGGTCCTGGGATCGTGCTCCGCATCAGGCTCTCTGCTCCGCGGGGAGCCTGCTTCCTCCTCTCTCTGCCTGCCTCTCTGCCTAGTTGTGATTTCTCTCTGTCAAATAAATAAAATATTAAAAAAAAAAAAAAGTCCATCTTAGGTGCTTAGGTACAGAGTCATAGCAAACATCCTTGGGAAGATACAAAGGAAATTTGGCAACTGGTTGCCGGTAAGGAAGGAACCTAGGAATGTGAAATAGGTAGGAGATTTACACTTTTCACTGTATCCCTTTTTGTATGGTTTTAATTATTTACTTATTCTCATATCACTTTTTAAATTGATATTGAAATTTAAAATTTTTTTTCTGATGGTAGTATAAAGCTGATTGTGAAGACCACTGAATTCCAAACTGAGGAGTTACAATTTTTCTCTGCAAGCTCTGGGGACACAAGGATGATACTGATGCGTTGAATATTAGAAAAAATAATTGTGCTGCAATTCCGGAAATACTGGAGCAATGAAAAATTAAATGAAAATGGATAATGTATCAGGCATTTTATGGCATAATTTCATTTACTTTTCAGATGACTGATACGGTGCTCTTAAAATTTTTTGGAAACAGCTTTATTGAGATATAATTCACACACCATACAAATCACCCCTTTACGGTGGACAGTTTCAATGGTTTCCCATACAGTCACAGATATGTACAACTATCATTATGGTCAATTTTAGACCATTGCATTGCCACAGGGTGCCTGGCTGGTTTGGTCAGTAGAGCATGCAACTCTTGCTCTTGAGTCGTGGGTTCAAACCTCACACTGGGGATAGAGATTACTGAAAAAAATAAAATTAAAAAAAAACAACAACACATTGCATCACCTCAAAAAGAAACCATATCTCCTTTTATTACCACCTTTCTTTCTCCCACAACCCCTACCCCAGGCAACCACTGAACCGGAAACAACTGTCTTACAAATCCCCCTTTTCTGAAACTCCATATGAATGGATTCGTGTAGTGTGCAGACTTCTACAACTGGCTTATTTTACTTCTCATAATGTTTTCAAGGTTCATTGGTGTTGCAGCATGTATCAATCTATTTTTCTCTTTTATGGCCAAATAATACTCTGTTGTACACATATACTACATTTTGTTTTGTGTATTTGTCAGTTGATGGATATTTGTGTCAGTCCCACTTTTTAGCTTTATGAATAATGCTGTTATAGTAATTCATGCCCAAGTTTTTATGGAGATGTATTTTAATTTCTCTTGGATATATACCTAGCAGTAGAAATGTTGGGCCATATGGTAATTCTAAGTTAAATTGTTCGAGGAACTGTCAAATTGTTTTCTAAAGCAGCTATACCATTTTATATTCCCATCCGGAAGTGTTGGAAGGTTTTGATTTCTCTACATGTTTACCATCACCTGTTAGTGTTTGTCTTTTTGATTGTAAATCATACTTGTGGGTATGATACAGTATCTCATTGTAGTTTTAATTTGAGGTTCCTTGATGACCAAAGATTTTCAGCATCTTTTCATGTGTTTCTTGGTCATTTGTATATCTTCCTTGGGGAAATGTCGATTCAAGTCCTTTGCCCATTTTGAAAACTGGATTGTTGTCTCTTTTTGTTGAGTTGTAAGTTCTTTACATATTATGGATATGAGTCCCTATAGTACATGAAATGCAAATGTTTTCTCCTATTCTGTAGGCTATCACTCTCTTCATTCTGTCCTTTAAAACATAAAGTTTTTAGTTTGAAGACCCCCCAAATTATCTATTTGCCACATCTGAGGTCATGAAGATATACCATTCTGTTTTATTCTTTTTCTTTTTTTTTAGATTTTATTTATTTATTTGACAGAGAGAGACACAACGAGAGAGGGAACACAAGCAGGGGGAGTGGGAGAGGGAGAAGCAGGCTGAGCAGGGAGCCTGATGTGGGGCTCAATACGGGGCTGGATGCAGGGCTCCATCCCAGGACCCTGGGATCATGACCTGAGCGAAGGCAGATGCTTAACGACTGAGCCACCCACACTCCCTACCTTCTGTTTTATTCTTAAGAGTTTTATACTTTAGGCACCTACATTTAGGTCTTGGATCCATTTTGAGTTAATTTTTGTTTCTGGTATGAGATAAGCATCCAATTTCTTCTTTTTTCCCTTTGCATGTGATTACCACTCATACCAACATAATTTTGTTGAAAAGACTGAATATTTCTTCATTAAGTGGTCTAAGTACTCGTTGAAAATCAGTTGACCACAGACACATGACTTTATTTCGGGACTTTTAATTCTATTTCCTTGGTCTGTGTGTCTATCCTTGAGTCAGCGCCACACCGTCTTGATTACTGTTGCTTTGTTGTAAGTTTTGAAATTAGGAAGTCTGAGTTCTATTTTATTCTTCTTTTTAACGACTGTTTTGGCTTTTCTGTGTCTTTTGTATTTCCACAGGTATTATAGAATCAGTTTGTCAATTTCTATGAAAAAATCAGCTGGGACTCTGACAGGGATTGCATTGAATCTGTAGATCAGTTTAGGGAGTATTGATATTTTTATGTATTTGTATCTTCATTTCAATCATGCTTTATAGTTTTCAGAGTATAAGTTCAGCACTTCTTTTGTTAAATTTATTACCGAGCATTTTATTCTTTTTGATGTTATTGTAAATGGAATTGCTTTCTTAATTTAATTTTTGGATTGTTCATTGCAACTATATAGTAACACAATTGATTTCTGCATATTGATCTTATATCCCGTAACCTTGCTGAATTTACTTATTATTCTAATAATTTATAGCATACTCATGGCATAAAAGAACAAAGCTAAGAAGTATTTAACTGCTTAAAGATGCTTGAATGGGAAGAAGGAGTCATGGCCACCACAGTTTTGCAAAATCTGTCTTTCTGGTTTGTGTCTTTCTCTCGTCTGTCCAGAGGAGGTGTCTAAATTGTTAGTTCCCTAATATATAACCAAACACTTAAGGGTTAACTCAGCTCACAGCAGTTACCTGACTCTTTTGTATCTAGACTAAGGACACTTGGCTGCGACATCAAAATATGACAGAAAAAAGGAAGGAAAAAGAAATCCTAAAAATAAACCCCTATTTCAAACATTACTATGTCCTTTGCTTCTCTGTTAGAAATGGAGAAAACCCTGAAGCAAGTTATGCTTTCCATCCAGGACTTATTTCCAGAGAGAAAAATGCTGGCTAATTTTAGTTAGCTTACTAGTTGTTACTTGTTTCGTAATATTGGATTGGCCATTATTCCTTAGTAGGAAGATTGAGAATGAAAAATTAGATCATCTCTAATGTTACTTGTGCATGAGTTTCTCAACATCATTTCTAGTCTCCCAGTTTCTTCACGTGCAAATATCTGCCAGTAGGATTTATAGGTAATCTGACTCTATTCCAGGTATTTACTTTTAGTTTTAAATTGTCTTTTCTTCCATTTGATTCTCTTCTCATTTTTTTCTTCATATTGCCATATTGTGGTTTGCCAAAATGACTTTTGATTCAGTGTCTTATTTTTGTATTTGGTTATAATTTCTTGGTGAAAGTGTTTATCTGTCCTTCTTTCTTCCCTAACTAAGACTTAGAAATCAACTCTAATCCTTTAAAAATATTCTTTATCAAATTTCCAGATATATAATTCTACTTGTTGTAGTTAGAATCATTTTTTTTCTGGACAGACAGGTCTGACTGTAAAAAGACCACTTTTCTTCTGGATTCTTAACTAACTGGTGATATTCAAAAGAATTAAGTACTGAACAGAATCCCAAACTACCACACCTATGCTCAGTTTTTTTAAATGAGAGAAGGTCTGGGGCGCCTGGGTGGCTCAGTGGTTAAGCGTCTGCCTTCAGCTCAGATCATGATCCCAGGGTCCTGGCTCCCTGCTGGGGGGGAATCCTGCATCTCCCTCTCCCATCCCCCTGCTTGTATTCTCTCTCTCTCTGTCAAATAAATAAATAGAATCTTAAAAAAAAGGGGGGGGGGAGAAGATCTGAGCATGGGCTGAGCCATCAGAAACTAGAAAGCAAGTATTCAAAACAGAATTCTGAAAAAAAAAACAAAGAAAAACAAACTGTCTTTTTAAAATGGGCAAAATTAACCTAGGTAAAGCCCTTTACAGGAGAAATGGCAGCTGTCATCATGTCCTCCCTCCTCCCTCCTCCAATATCCAGGAAATGGAAACTAGAGAGTGATGCATGCCTGCTATCATGGTGCTTTTTTGTTTGTTTCACTGTTGAACTTTAATGCAAAACAAAACAAAACAAAACAAAAAACCTCATCTAGAGTTTTCCACAATGCATGGCAATGCAATGAGCAACACTGTTATTTGGGTTTCTTTATTCAGTAAACAGATAAAGAAAACAACTATTTAATCAAGGTAAATCTCCAGAAAGGTGAAGTATTAGAAAAGTATGAAGACCTTCATCATGACTGGTATTCCCTCAGTCTTCTAACTCAAAGCTTTTGGAAGAAAAGTGAGTTTTCTGTGTTTTTTAGAAAAGTAAATAGGCAGGTGGGCCAGATCCTATTCCTTTTTATTTTTCTGTTCCTTGACTTAAGCAGAATTGGAGACTTCCTGATCTTCCTGGCTGCTTCGTCAGCGCAGTCAGCAGCAGACTTAATGGCCTCGGGGTGGGAGGGGTGGGGGGATGCGGGGCTGGGGGGTACAAGCACGTGGCAACCCCCTCCATGCATCAGCTAATTCCATGCTCCAGCTATAGCCTTGGAAACAGGAGAAATCCCAAACAGATGCTTCTTCTAAAGGTAAGGGAGAAAGTAAAAACTGAACCTGCTAAAAAAGAGATAAAAATAAAAAGTACATCTGTGTATTTGAAGCCAGCATTAGGAAAGTAATGCTGAAAACTCCATTAGCAAGTTTAAAGACTTCAGGGAAGGCTCCTGATCCTTTTATTTTTCGGTGACTTTATGCAAATGTATCCTCTAGTTGTTTTTCTTTTTTAGCTTTATTGTTCCTCCTGTCCGATAACTGCCACAAACTAAAGCCATGTATGTATCTATGTATAGTCAAGTAGTGTGAATAAGATGAGCTGACACCCTATTCAACTTTCAGTTAAGCGTTCAGCCCAACTTTAGGACCTCCTCGTATGGGTCAGGCTGGGGAAAATCTGGGAGGAGTCTGTTCTAGAAAAAGTGCAGACATCAGAGTTGGCATCTTTGGATAGGAACCACGGCTTCCCATCTGCTCTTCCTGCGTCCTTAGAAAGTTTTTTTTGTTTTTTGTGTTTTTTTTTTAACAGATAAAAAGAAACTGCCATAAATATTCGCTGCCAGATAAGCCCTGAGAAGGCCTTTGATATGAGAGCTTCCCCTCTGGCCCCGAGAAGGAAGAGTTGTGCGAGCACCAGAAGCATCCACTGAGAATGAAGGACCAGGCTGTATGGTCTCCTAATTCCTGCTTCCAGAAAGAGAGAAATCTGTGTGGGGAACTGAAGAGTACTATTACTCAGTGTATTAATTCCTTCAGGGTGCCATTACAACTTACCACAGACTGGGTGGCTTAAATAACAGAAATTTATTTTCTCACTGTTCCGCAGGCTGGAGGTCCCAGATCATGGTGCTGGCAGGGGCAGCTTCTGGTGAGGTCTCCCTTCTTGGTCCCCAGACAGCTGTCTTCTCACTGTGACCTCACGTGGCCTTTTTTTTTTTTTGGTCTGTGTGCCTGACTTCTGGGTATCTCTTTTTCTGCTTCTTCTTCCCTTCTTCTTCTTCTTCTTCTTTTTTTTTTTTAAAGATTTTATTTATTTAGTTGACAGACGGAGATCACAAGTAGGCAGAGAAACAAACAGAGAGAGAGGAGGAAGCAGGCTCCCCACTGAGCAGAGAGCCCAATGCAGGACCCTGGGACCCCGGGACCACGACCCGGAGCTGAAGGCAAGAGGCCTTAACCCACTGAGCCACCCAGGTGCCCCTCTTTTTCTTCTTTAAAGGATCTCAATCCTCTTGGATGAGAGAGCCCAACACATAGGACCGCATTTAACTTTAATTTTCTCCTTAAAGACACCATCCCGAAATACAGAGCACATGTGGGGTTAGGGCTCCAATGTGAATGTTATGGGAACACAGTTCAGTCTACAAGGTTCAGGAAAGCCCTTTGTTCTATTCTAAGAGGTGCATGATGAACTGTAACTTGGCAGTCACTGCTTACCCATAGCTTTCCCCCACCAATCTCCCCCATGCACGCAGACATCCCTGCAGATCACAGACACACAGATAGCCTTGGCTTAGTATGTAGTCTCTACTTCTCAGTTTTTATTTTATTTTTTTTAAGATTTTATTTACTTATTTGACACACAGAGAGATCGAGAGAGAGAGCATAAGCAAAGGGAGCGGCAGGCAGAAGGACAGGGACAAGCAGGCTCCCCGCTGAGCAGGAAGCCCGATGTGGGTCCTGATCCCAGCACCCTAGGATCATGACCTGAGCCGAAGGCAGACGCTTCACCCACTCAGCCGCCACACGCCCCTCTACTTCTCAGTTTTATATAAGATTTTCAGACATTCATAAGGCATGGCTAGTGACTGACAATTTTATGTTTCTAGGACAGTATTTTCCTTTCCTGTATCAATGAGGTTGGATTATGATAATCATAATAATGATAATAATATTGTTGATATTACAACAATATTTATTGTGTACCAAGGACCGCGCTTATTTCATTTCCTTAACTTTTCCCGTCTACAGACCAGGAGATAAGCTTTGAGAGGTAGTGACTTGCCTAAGGCCTCAGACCTAGTAAATTCCACACTGTCTGGCTCCAAATCCAGAGCTCTGACCCTCCATCCAGTGGAAATTTAGCACACTGACAAGATTCTGAGAGTCGTGACAAATCTCCTCTACTTTTATCTCGTCACTGGATTTTCAGTCTATTTAATCTCAGAGCTAGATTTTCAGCCTGTCCCAGAGTAGGGGCTCATGTCTCTACATCATTAAAATATTTTATGGACATATTTATTTCCAGTTGCTTACTGCTGCTCATTTGTAAGCCTTCCCCTCCCTGTCTGCCATCCCATTGCCCCTGAAGGACTAGGAAGGTGAATAAAATACAGTTCCCGGGAGAAACTCAACACGTAATCGAGAGATAGATGAAGCCAATTATTCAAAACATCAGGATGAACAGGGTACTTTATAGAGTCCGTTCAAACACTTGTGGGAGCATAGAAAAAAAAACCCAAACAAACAGAAATGCCCAGAGAGACCACAAAATAGCTTATTATAGAGTGGCTTTGAGGCATAAGTGGAAGGTAAATAAAAGTTTGCCAGGCAGGGCAGAAGGGCTTTCAGGATGGGGCACAGCATGTTTTTATGTTGTGGTATTTATCTTGAGCTCTGGTTTTTGTTCTGTGACATTTTGAAAAGGAATAATGCCTCTCAGCCCCAGCCCTGCTCTATCCTTGCTGCCCCCTCCCCTCCCGGCCAGTCCTGGTGCTTCCTGTCCTGCAGAGATGCCCTCCAGGTGAAAGAAGGTGTCAGGTGCGTGGTAACTCCACAGCCTGGCCGACTCGCAATTACATAAATTGGGAATGCAGTGCTAACCGTCCACGGAGCGTTTCCACTTTATCTGAAACACATACAAACTGATAAACATCCGAAATTGAAGCATTAGAGTTATATTATGGAATCAACAATGGGATTTGAAGTCAAATCAGAAGGTCTCCTGCCGTGGCCACTCAGGGGGAGTGGGGAAGGGGAACAAAATATTTGCCCACCCAGCATGAAAGGCCTCTCTTCAGGTTCCTCCTTACTCCTCACATCCCATCAGTCTCAGCTTGCCTCAGCTTTATCAGGACCCGGCTTCTATTCCAAATGAGGAATTTTAGTTCAAACACCAAATTCTGCATCACTTGTAGCAGAGCAAATAACCCCACTTTCCAGGTCATGGATGTCCTATTTCCTGACAGCCCAGCACAAGCCCCTTAACCGCTCTTAACCTGGGTCAATAGATCTCTCTCTCTCCATCTATTTTCGTCAGTCCTTTCTCTAGTCTTGAAGTACAAGGTATCAATCTTCTGATAATGACATCTTTCTACCCGTGCTCTGGTCCTCTCCCTGCTCCTGCTCTCACAGAACTTTCCTGCCATTCTCTGCAATTTGCTGGCTTCCCGCTGAGAAAGCAGAGCCAGGAAGCAAGCAGCAAGGGGATCAGCTAACTGGGTCTCGCATTCTCCTCATTCCCTCCTGTAAACACGTGTCTATGGCCATTTGGAGGCCGCGTCCTCTGCAAGGGTCCCGGACATGCGAGGAGATAAGGCAACTTAAGGGGAGCCAAAGGGCTGAGGTAAAGGTCTGGGCAAAGCAAAAAGTAGAAAATGAGAACTGGTGGGGGGGGGGCGCCTGGGTGGCTCGGTGGGTTAAGCCTCTGCCTTCAGCTCAGGTCATGATCTCAGGGTCCTGGGATCAAGCCCCGCATCGGGCTCTCTGCTCAGCAGGGAGCCTGCTTCCTCCTCTCTCTCTGCCTGCCTCTCTGCCTACTTGTGATCTCTGTCAAATAAATAAATAAAATCTTTAAAGAAAAAAAAGAAAGAAAATGAGAACTGGGGATAGTTCCATGGGAATTAATATGGAAAACTGACAGAAGGAAAAAGAGCTAATGAAAAAAAAATCAATTTAAAAGGCAAATACCACAGGTCAATGTAATGCCTGCTGAGAAACAAACTTGTGGTTTTAGTTCAGTGATGATCTAAGTAGAAAATATATAGGTTAACAGTCGGACAGGCATCCTAAGAGGCAAAGAAAGACACGGGGATAAGACCAGCTGACTGCAGAGCTGCAGGGGAGAGCAGCAAAGCAGCGCAGAGCTGACGTCCTGCGAGGATGGAGCCAGGAGCCTCAAGCTGGGCTTCCTACCCCCGGCTGATCAACACAGTCATCTGAGGAGCTTTCAAAAACCGTGTTAAGGTGTCATTTCCCTGGACCTCTGGAATCTGAATCTCTAGGTGGGAGGCCCAGAAATACAGATGAGTGTGTATATTATATAAATTTGCTTGTCTCCTGCATCATGGAGATGCTTTATGAGTGACTCAGACGGCTGGTAATCTGGGGACTCATACTCTCACGCAATCTTTTTCTTTTTTTTTTTAAAGAGTTTATTTATTTATTTATTTGACAGACAGAGATCACAAGTAGGCAGTGAGGCAGGTGGTGGTGGGGGGTGGGATGCAGGCTCCTTGCTGAGCCGAGAGCCCTATGTGGGGCTCGATCCCAGGACCCCGAGATCATGACCTGAGCTGAAGGCAGAGGCTTAACCCACCGAGCCACCCAGGAGCCCCTCACGCAACCTTTTCAATAAACCAAGTAGTAGGTAGGTTAAGGAGGACAGGCTTGCTTCTTTGGTAATGAGAGACCCAGCTAGGAGATTGCCGTTCAGGGGATTCTGGACATGTGACTCGAACTTTCTGCCTACCGCCTACCGTGTGGGGTCGTGAAGGGAATAATGCAAGCAAGAAGGCTCCCGGAAGCTCTCAGCCACAACGAGCTCAGTCACTCTATTCACTGGTCCGCCGTGCTGTCTTCGGGCTCTGTCTAGAGACTAGTTACAGCCGATCAGTTTTTTGTTTTTGTTTTTGTTTTTTAACAGAATGTTCCATTAGGTTGACCATCCTTTACAGACAAATCCTGGGACATGTAGTACTTATGAGAAGCTGTATGGTTTATTTTCATGGGGAGCTGTTTGTGGAGACGCACCTTCGTATTAAGGGGAAGCACGCTGTAAGAGGGGAGAGTCTGTGCCCGGAACTCAGCCTCCTGAGTGCGATTCCCGGCTCCACTCCTTGCTGCTGGGTGACCTTAGGCACAGTCCTTAAACTCCATTTGCCTCAGACTGCTTAGATGTACAATGAGGGTTATGCTACTATCTACTTCATGAATTGGTATGAGGATTAAATGAGAAAATGCATGTAAAGAGCATAGAATAGTGCCCCGGGACACGTTACGTGCTCAATAAGGAAATGCGTATTTCTTGAAGAATTCACTAATACATTTCTTAATGCACGGTGGCAATTGAAGGGCCAGGGTGATTACATGGCCTAAGATCGCATATTTGGTAAGTGGCAGATTTAAGCACATTAAGCCCGAGCTCTAACCTCCGCCATGGGATGTGAATGTCATAAGTCAGAGGTGGTCAAATCGTGGTGGCCTGATTGCCCTAAAGAAGCAAAGACGACGCCTGGACAGAACTGAAAAGGATGACTCACAAAACGTAATGGAACGGCTTCTACCTTCTGGAACAACTCAGAAATCCACAGAAATGAAAATGCAAGACAATGCCATAGTTAAAATAGAAACTACTGAGAGTTTCTGGTTCTTGAAAGAATATATGCTGTGACCCAGAACTTGGAAACCCTTTCAAATATGGAAAGGACAAACAGTGGAAGAATGGATAAAGAATCCATCTGAAATTCCAGGGGAACAAATGATTTTATAAGACTGGAAAAAGAGGGGTGGCTTGGTGGCTTTGGGTTAATTGTCCTACTCTTGATTTTGGCTCAGGTCATCATCTCAGGGTCATGAGACGGAGTCCCTCCAGGGCTCTGTGCTCAGTTGGGAGTCTATTTAAGTTTCCCTCCCTGTCCCTCTGCCTCCCCTCATCTCGCCCCCCACCACCCGTTAGACAAGGGTGTGCACTCTCTCTCTTAAAAAAAAAAAAATGGAAAAAGAATCATAGTATACTATTTTGCTTTGTAGTAAACTATAATACATATTTGTAGTAATATAACCATGGTTTACTGATTTCACCTAAAGAGCGATACCACTGTGCTAGGGCAGATGGGGAGAGGGAGATGGACTTGGTGTATATGAACTACGTCCTCACTCACAGCACAAAAGCATATAATGGAAAAAATAAGATATTAATATAAGCATATTACATAGAGTAGGAAGATAATGACAAGAAGAAAGATATTAAGAGTCAAAAACGTTTGTCTCTTGGGAAAGAATTTAGAGGATTAGCATGTCGGGGCAAAGGGTTTGGTTTTCATTAAAAACCTCTGAGTTGTATTTTATTTTTTCCCTAAATCACATTACTGTATTTTTAAAATATTCATCAAAATATAGTACCCATTAAAAATAGTGTTTCTGGTTTTCCAAGGTTCCAGAACAACTGGCTTGCTTCACTGATGAGAAGATTCAGGTTTGCCCCACCCTTTTTGTAAGATTATACCGGATTATTTATTATTTTACAATATGGCGTTGGTTTAATCTAGAGAAATGGGAAAGAATTATGTGGTTGGGAGAGAGCAAGTATGGGTTCAAAGGAGCAGATGGATGGAGAAACCTTAGGAGGAGAGCATGGGGGAGTGAGGGTTGGCAGATCCCATATTCCCCAGAACTCCAAACATCAAGAAAATGTGCTAGTAATGGCTAACAACGGTAGCCTTTCCTGTGTACCAGGAACTGTTCCAAGCTCTTTACTCTATATAAAATCTTGAATCTAACAACTCTGTGAAGTCTTGTATAGTGAGTATCTCTGTTTCACAAAGGGCAAAACCAAGCTGGAGCGAGATGAGGTAATTTTCTCAAGATTACATGGCTAGCAAGAGGCAGAGTCAAAATCGGAACCCACAGCCTCTGGCTCGAAGGCTGAGCTCTTAGGCTCTATACCAGGGCACCTCCGAGCGCACACATACATCTCCGTTTTGGGGAATAGACGGACAATGCAGGAAGACTCACCGGAGAGAGTGTGGGTGCTGGGCGGATAGGCTGTGGAAGCTTCTTGCTTCTACATATTGGTCTTAGCTGGCTGGAATGCCACATGCTTACCTCAGTTTCTAAAATGGTGTGGGAAAGCTACAAGGGGAGTGAACAGAAAATTCATTTTAAGGTAGTGAGAAAGAACCGCTCCCTGACCAAACTTTGGGCAGACCCCTCTGCGTAAGCCCGACCTTGGCTTCCATCTCTACCCCATGGAATCCATTTTTGGTGAGAATCCACCCCCCACACTTGTTTCTTCACTGGACTCCCACTTGTTCATGCTGTCTTTGGAACTGAGCCCCGTTCTATACTGAGGTCTCTTCTCCCCTATAGCAACAGTTCCTGAAGAAAATCTGTTTTTACTGCTGTTACCAGCGCCCAGCTCTGGTTTCCTCTCATAGTGATCAAACCCCTGGCGTCTGTGGGTGGCCATGTTATTGGGCGATTGTTGCAGAAATTTCTACATAATATATCAGAGATGGCTTCACTCATTTGATCAGATGGCTCTTACCCCCCACCCCACACCTCTGTAGCCTCAACCCCGTACTGCGCTCCCCTCCATTCCTCCCTCCATTCCCCCAAGGCTTCTCATGGTAGCACAGCCCATAGCTGGAAATGGGAGTTCCCAATGAGCAGCACAGAAGGCTTCTTAAAGCAATGACAACTGAACGGGTTGAAGTGGATAAAGCAGGAGTAGGATGTGTGGAGATATACATATATATATATATGAAAGGAGACTATGCTCATATGGTTAAGTTGCCACTTGACTATTTTAAACATTTAAAACATTCTGTTCTCAATACAAAGATTTGATAACCCAATTTGGAGCAAGCCTAATGTAAACATATATGATGTGAATGGGAAATACCCAAGTTGCTACTTGGGGAAATTTCCCTTTTATAATTAAAATAGATCAATTCTATATAGGTCTCACTAGGGAAATCTACTTTCTAAAATATTTTCTCTCCTATTCCTACTTCCTATTAATATGTCTTTTGATCCTGCTTTTTGGGAGTTTTTTCCTCTTTTTTTTTTTTTTTTTTTTTAAGATTTTATTTATTTGACAGAGAGAGATCATAAGTAGGCAGAGAGGCAGGCAGAGAGAGTGAGAGGGAAGCAGGCTCCCTGCTGAGCAGAGAGCCCGATGCGGGACTCGATCCCAGGACCCTGAGATCATGACCTGAGCCGAAGGCAGCGGCTTAAACCACTGAGCCACCCAGGTGCCCGGGAGATTTTTCCTCTTTTCAACTCCCAACCTTTCATTGATTTAAAAAAATATTTTCCTACTCTATCATTTCAAATTTGATTGATTTTTTTAAATGTTCTTCATTTTTTTTTCTGGTAATCTGATTTTGTTTAATGAAAGCAATTATCTTCTATCTCTTGGAAATCATTCAATAAAATATTACTTAGGTTTTCTAGTTCCTTATCTCTCAATTTCAAATTATTTTTATGTTAATTTTTGTCACTCTTCTTTATGCTAAAGCTCCCCTTAATATGTCTGGTGATCGTTTGCCCATGCATATATAAAACAGAATTATTGCAAAGCCAGTCTGAGGGCAGGAGGCACTTTTGCCCCGGGGGGACTGGTCTGCTCCAAGTGAACTGACTGGGGAGACCACGCATCTGGTTAAGGGATACGGGTGTGTCAGTACTTGCGGGTTCTTTCTTTGGTCCTGGTTACTTTCCTCAGAAAGGAATCCCTTCATTGCCTGCTTAGGCTCTCTTGGGAGTAAGGGCAGTGAGGAAGGGGGTCTCCCCTGACCTCTAGGCTCACTTTTATTTAACCCCATCATTTAAGCATGCTGTCAGCTATGCCTGGTGTCCCAAGTCCGGGGACTTGCTGATTTAATGACCCCAGAAGGGCGAATTGTCTGGCTATGTGGACTGGCAAGCAGATAGCAGGGTCTGATTGCCCCTTATGCAGACCCTCAACTGATCCTTCTGCTTCCATTTTCCACACCCTCAATGCAGGTGTGCTGGGAGCCCTCAATTTTTGGTTTTGGTTTTTCCATGTCCTGGCTTGTTGGCATTTCAATATTAGCTATGTCTCTACTCTGCTAATTCAGTATCTGCTTAGCTCCTTATTTTCTTTGTCACAAAATCCCATTGTTACCTGCTATTTACTGTTGCCTCCTTTCATTTTTCTTTTTTGGGGGAGGGCTACATTTTTTAAAAAAAATAATCTTTTGCAGTTATTTTGCTGGAGTTTTCATGACAGCAGAGACAAACACATCTTGTGTTTGGCATGTTTATTTAGAAAGGCCATTATTCACTCTTTTATCTTTGGGCATTAGCCTAACGGTGGTATTGAGTGAAATTAGAAATCTCATTAGTGTTTTTTAAAATTATTAATGTCATTACCAAAGAATAGGGCATCTTGAAAGCATTTTTTTCCCCAAGCAAGTTTCTAGATGACTCATGCTAAAATTGGAGATCTATAAATTTATTTATCAGAGTCATTAAGTATTGAAAGCTAAATCTAATGCCACAGAGCACCGGAAAGAACATTAGATTAGAAGTTGTAAGTTCTCAATTCAAGATTTATCTTTGCCATCTTGGGCAAAATACTTTCTCCCTAGGTCTCAGTAAAATGTAGGCAATTAGATTATATGGCTTCTAAGATTCCTTCTAGACTAAACATTCTGTGATTTTATTAGGTAATTTCAAATCCCTGGTTGAATTCACCAGTCCTCCAAATGCTCTTACCCAAAGTAACAAATGTTACCCAAAGTGAAATGCACATCACGGGTGGTCAAGGAAATAATGTTTAATGGGATAAGAATTAACATTTTAATACGTATTGCTATTTTTTATTTATATGATCACAAATTTGTTTTAATTTTTGTATCTGAGAAAACTGTAACTGGTTCAACAAAGCTGAGGTTTTCTTTGTAAATAAATTTACTCAAACTTAAAACTATGTGTTGATTTGAACAGAAATCATGAATAACAGAACATGGTATGTAGACATGATAAAAGTTTAAAAGATTAATTTAAAACAAATGCCATTTCTGAAACATGGCCCTCTTGCGACATGTGCTTTCATGACTGTACACACATCTACTCTCTATTTAGCAAAATCTTTGCATGTCCAGCTCAAAGATTGCTTGTTTAATGAACCATTCAAGGGAGAAGAGTTTCATATTCTCAAACAGTATAGTTCATGTAACTGGTCTTTTCACATGGACTAGGGGCTTCATCTTATTCCTCTTTGTATCTCAAGGACATTGATGTGCTTAGCTTTATAATAGGTGCCCAATCAATATTTCTTGAAAGAAGGAACCAAATCAAATCAGGATATTGCTAACTATGATGGGCAAACGTTTCCTGTAATTGATTTCTTTTCACCATGTTTCACTAACTCCATGCCAATGGACACTGTCTTTACTTTATTAGTTCTAGAATACATCCCACAAGAACCCAGGGTAGGAAGAACAGGCTTGATATGAAAGATCAAAAATAAACTATTGGAAACTTTGAGACTAGCCATGGATCCCATAAATTTTAGGAAGGAAACACTTCAAACATCATTGAATTCTGAGTTTCTGAAACACTGGAACACCGGGATCCATGCTCTTCAATAGGATGACATCTTCCATTTCAGCAGTTTACATTTTGTAGACTTTACACTATAAAATCTAAAGTCTACAGTAGTTTGAACTTACAAAGCATTTCTATGCACTGCATTTAATTTTATCCTCACAATAATGCTTTCATGTTGAAATAACAGAAAGGGAAAGTGAAGTTAGAAAAGTGAGTTTTATGATTTTCAAAATGTCACCCAGATGGTAGTTGGCTAGACCAGGGGTCGGCACACTATGATGGGGGGAGGAGGAGGTGAGGGGGGAGGGCAAGTCCAGGCACTGTTTGTTTTGATAAAGTTTTACTGTAACACAGACTTACCCTTATGAAGGAGTAAGTGTATTTTCCACCCAAAGAAGAAATTGAGACCATGAAAAGGTCATTACTTGACAATGTCACTCAGCTAGAAAGTGGTGGAATCAGGAGGATTCACATGTAGGCATCTGACTCCAGAACCTTGGCAGTCACAACTTTCCTAGTACTGGTTTGATATCCAAATCCTGGCTCTAGCTATGACCTTGGGGAATCTACTTCCACTCTCTTGGAAATTAATACTTGTCCAATGGTTAAAACAGAGTTTGGCACATTATACGCCCTCAACAACATTATTTTTATTAGCATTCACAGCTTTCCAATAGTAAAAATCACTTCAGAGCTATGGGCCAGATGTTCTACATGGCATTTAAGTTTTGTAGTAACCAATTATTAATCTCATTTTAGAGGACAAAATAATAGAGGTTCTCAAGGGTTAAGTAACCTGCTCTGATACTGATCTCTGGTCTGTTTGGTTTTGAAGCCTATCTTCTTTACACAACTCCTTCTAATCTCAACATTTCCCTTACTTGGGTGTTTGAAAAACCAATGAAAGGGGGGCACCTGGGTGGCTCAGTGGATTAAGCCGCTGCCTTCGGCTCGTGTCATGATCTCAGGGTCTTGGGATCGAGCCCCGCATCGGGCTCTCTGCTCCGCAGGGAGCCTGCTTCCTCCTCTCTCTCTGCCTGCCTCTCTGCCTACTTGTGATCTCTCTGTCAAATAAATAAATAAAATCTTTAAAAAAAAAAAAAACCAATGAAAGGCCCATCTTTTTCTCCTTTCTCTCAACCAACCAACCAATTAAACAATCGTCAACAAAAGACAGGTGAATTCACTCTACTCAAATGCATCACGGGCTTGCCCGTTTTGTTCCCTTGCAGTAACCCATTTTTTGAATAGGAAATAGTCTGTTTTTGCAGTCCCCTTTATTTGAAATCTTATTTGGGCATTAAGGAGGGCACGTAATGTGATTAGCACTGGGTGTTATACACCAAGTGATAAAGTATTGAACACTACATCTGAAACTAATGATGTACTATATGTTGGCTAATTGAATTTAAATAAAAAAAAATCTTATTTGTCCTTTGAAGCCAGATTCAAATAGAGCTACATCATTAAAGATTTCTCTTGGATCATCAAAGACCAAAGTAGTTTGTTATCTTCAGAATCCAATAGTATTTTTGTTCGTATGATGCTTATGGAGTTTATATGATATATACTGACTTATGGTATTGTTTTCATACATCCTGTATAGTCCCCTCAAATACCTGTAACTTTAAACCCTTTTGCAGAGCAAGGTGGGATAAACAGAAATATGAAATAAAAAATGCATTCCTCCAATGGAATATACTAGAAAGTTTCTTTAAAAAATGTCTCAAATTATTATCTTGAATGTATAAAGACATTCCCAATGCCTTGTCTTGCATCATTAAATGGTAGACGCTCAATAAATATTTACTGACTCAAGATCTCAAGTTTTTTTAAATAAGGCTAATTTCATAGTTCCATTAGCTCAGTACAATTAATTTAAAAGCATCAAGATAAAGCCAAATAACATAGACAGAATAGATAATTTATTCTAACACCTTATCTCTATGTTCCTCATTTGAAAGTATCTACCTCCAGTTCATTTTACATTCTGTGTTAGTAGTTTAAACATATTTTAGGTAATTTTAAAAATTAAAAATGACTTTTGGTAGATGTTAGCCCTTCTTTGCAATACTCATGATATGAGTGATCTATCATTTGAAGTAAGTCCTTTTAAAAAGCCACAACGTGGTAATCTATTTATTTGTGTTCCTACCTTATCAGCAATCTTATACATCTTAACTCAGTTTTGCAGCCTCTGCTTTACTTTTAATTTGATTTGCCTAGTATCATTCTTAATTGGAAATGGAGAAGCCTACAACATTAAGATAGCACCTACTTAATTAACATCACAGGGGTAGGAGGGGCAGTTTGAAAGATAGAGTCAGGCTGAATTAGTGAAAAAGTACATTATGGAAAAATTTCTAAACAAAGAAATACATGTTTTCAAGCACATTGGTGACTAACTCCTAACAGAGTGTTTATCAAGTAGAAGTTTCAATGCCAATATCTTAATTAAAATTTTGCAATCACATGAGAATAATTTAATCTAAAAGTTATTCACAAGTTAAATTAATCTCAGAAAACTTAAATTTGTTTAAAGTTTGCTATATAAATTGTGTCTCTTTGATAGACAAATCTAATTTAACTCATGGTAAATTATAGATTCTGGGTTTAGAGTTAATTGTAACATATTCTATATGGAATGTATTCTGTACAGTCTGTATTAAATGAATCTAATCAACACAGTGAAGTCACATCATCTAATCAAATTAGCTTGAATTATGGTTATAGAGGCTTAAACTTAAAACAGATTTTGATAACCCCTGGAGGCAAGCAAGCAGAGAATTGTTCCCTATCCTCCAGATTTTATAGTCATCTTAAAAGTAGAAAGATTTGAGAGTCCATAGTCTCTTATGGTTCGCCTCCCCTCCCCAATGTCCATAGCCCGCTCCCCCTCTCCCAATCCCACCTCCCCCCAGCAACCCCCAGTTTGTTTTGTGAGATTAAGAGTCATTTATGGTTTGTCTCCCTCCCAATCCCAGAAAAACAACCTGAGGGTTTTGAAGGATCAGGGGTGGGAGGTTGGGGGAACAGGTGGTGGGTAATGGGGAGGGCACGTTTTGCATGGAGCACTGGGTGTTGTGCAAAAAGAATGAATACTGTTACGCTGAAAAAATAAATAAAATGGAAAAAAAAAAAAAGTAGAAAGATTTGAATGACCGGATAATCTGCATATCAATTTCACTTGGTCCTTCCTATAGGAAATTCAGTAGGTTCTCAGGTCTTACTGTGCACAAGAACATCACATAGGATTATATTTTTAAGAAATGAATACTGTACTTTATGGGCAATATAAGTGATTTTCAAGGTCAATTTTAACTAAATGTAATTCTCACCTTTTTTTGTCTTTAGAACTTCATCTTCCATATGTATTCTTATTGTCAGCCTTACCCAATACATTTCATGGTTGAGTTTCAACTTAACTTTGGTTCCATCAAAAGCATATTAGGTCATACTGATGTGATCTTAGATCTCCTTGCATTAACATGCCACACTTCTGAAGTCTTCCACACTTTTACACACGACAATTGAAATGTCATTGTCCAACTAATGAACTTTCTTTTGAGACTCAGCTTAATCCTTACCCATTCTTCTGGGCCTTTACCAATTATTTGTATATAGTTCTAGGATTGTATTACCAAGCCGAGTTTTGATTGTATGTTTCTTTTTTTCCTGTCTCCTACAATATACTATGGTTTGGCAATGATTTAAATGTAACAAACAGTGCTTATTGATAAATTATAGAATTAATGAGGTTAAATAGTTGTAATAATGAATGACTCTTTGGTGCCATACATAATCCTTTATATTTTATTTGTCTAAACTGATCCTAAAGAGAATTGGTAAAATGTAGTATTCATAGGTCCAAATAAATCTCCGATTGTTCAAACATACAATTTTAAAAGGTGAACTATCTGAAAAAGTTAAATGAAGGATGATTAACATGTTTTAGATCGTTCATGCTTAAAAACTGAAACTTCAATACATGGACAGCTGCAGAAGTACCTAAGTTAGAAGCCATACTGCTCCTCCCTTCACTGGGGTAACCACATGTCCCAGGATCCTCAGGATATGTTTATGTCTGTTAGGAACTCCTTTCTTCTCAAAAGTGTCTTGGTTTGGATAATACATCATATGGTCACTCTACATAGAGTCATCAACAACAGATATAAGACTAATGGAAAAAAAGAAAAATCCTATAGAAAAAATCAACTTAAGAAAACTAACACATCTCTGGAAGCAATATATGTGGATATCTACATATTATCTATATTAACATATTTTGGCATAAGAGGAATTCACAAGTGATTAGGTAAATTCAATCTAAGTCCCTAGGTTTAGGGGATCTAGGAATACCTTGACATTATTTTATTGTTACTGAACTGTAATTGCTTCTGTTAAGAGATGACATTATTCCTTGGGATTAAGATTTGACCCTTATCTTTATTTCACTTCATGAAATTTATAATACTTCTGTGTAATAGCACTTTACAGTGTACAGAGCATGTTTATATACATTTTACACTTCTATTAGTGGAAGCATTACATTTAAGGGCTGTGAGTTTAGTATTCATTGTGTTGGAAAAGACATATTTGCTTTGCAAAGATATCTGATGTTTCCCTGGCTTCTAAAGTGGACATTTGTCATTACTTCAACAAAGTAGAAAGTTTAATATGGCTAAATCTGTCAACTTTAGTGATTGTTTTAGCTATTATGGGCTCGATGCAGGGTAAAGTTTTAGAACTATTCTAACATTATGTTGTCTGATATGCCCCAGCAGAACAACATATCTCTCATCACTGAATCAGTCCTGAAACTGAAAAGTCCTGAATTTGCTTCTATTCCTATCAGACTATGTTATATAGACTGACTGAAGAAAAGTTTCTCTGTGGTATGAGGTAGTGAATTCTGGGTTAAAGAAAAGTACACATGCTGAAATTACTGTAGATGAAAAGGCAGCGGTATTATCATTGCCTAAACTTAGGACACTACAAAGATAAGTGCTGGGAAAACCAAAACATGCAATTTAAAAAAAATTAGCATTTAATTTTAATTTGTTAAGTACAGCATAATCATATTGCTATTATTTTGAACATATTTAAATGTTCTCACAATAAAATTATCATTTCTCTTAATTATATGATTATAAGATTTTAAAAATTTAGCTACATTTAAAAGTATGTTTTTATCATACTATTTTTAATATGTAATTAAACATACATATTTACTATATATATACTTATTATATATGTAATTATGTAAATTATACTTAATATGTAATTATATCTAAACCCTAGGAAGTTTCCTTTCTGATTTAACTGTTTTTTAAATGATGACAATATTGTGTAAGTTCAGAAAAATTTCCTTGACTGGATCACGTCAGCTTATTGTTAACAGCTTACTAAAGAGAAAGCAAAGTCTTTTACTTTGCAATTTTCAGAAAGGCTTAAAATGATAACAGCACATTCATTTATAGTACTCTTAAGTGATGGATGATTAAGTTTGGAAGCATCTATTAAAGTTCATTTTGTTAGGGGAGAGATTAAAGCAAAAATCCTAGACTCTAGATGGTAGATCCAGTCACTGAAGCAAAGGACACAAAAAATGTCATGAAAGAGGACACCTGATTATTTCAAATTTTTCCTCTCCTGGCTTTGGCCATCTGAATATGGGTTGGTGTGGAATCAAATTAGGGAAACGACCCAAGTGTCCATCAACTGATGAACAGATAAAGGCAAAGTGAAATACATATAGACAGTGGAATATTACTCAGCTGTAAAAAGGAATGGAATCTTGCCATTTGCAACAACACAGAGGGTATAACGCTAAGTGAAATAGAGAAAGACAAATACCATATGATCTCACTCATACGTGGAATTTAAGAAACAAAATAAATAAAGGAAAAAAGAGACAAATAAAAAAACAGACTCTTAACTATAGAGAACAAATTGATGGTTACCAGAGGGGAGGTGGTTGGGAGGGCGGGAGAAATAGGTGACGAGGATTAATAATACACTCATTGTGATGAGTAATATACAAAATTGTTGAATCACCATATTGTACACCTGGAGCTAATATACGGTGTATGTTAACTGTATTGGTATTAAAATTAAACAAATACAAGTGCACATGCGTACACACACACACACACACACACACACACACACACACACAGAATCCTGCTGAAAAACCCAAAGAGATTGAAAAGAGAGGTAGGAGTATGGTGTGTGTGGGGGGTCTGACTGTCATTCTCAGGTGAGCAGGAGGGGGGTGGCGTGGGGAAACAGCACATCTCCTGTGAATGTCATAACTTCCCTGAGTGATCCTGCTCTGCTCACTTCTCCAGACTCGTCTCTTGCCCCTCTGACTTCTGAAATATTGTAAGTTCCCTGAACACATGACACCTTTTCACGTCTCTGTCATTTTCCCCATCTTCTCTGGAATGGCCTCTCTTTCCAATCATACTATCTGTTAGATGTTGTTTCCCCTTTTCTATTGATATTGGAGCTCTCTGCTTCCTGTGCTAATATAAACTGGTTGCTCCCCAGGCCTGTGGATACCTATGACCCAAGACCTTCCTTTAACGGCTGTTACTGGGAAGTTCTGTCCTCTCTGTCTTTGTTTTCTCCCTCATTCTGCTGGGGTACACCTCCAGGCATCTTTCAAAGAATGGACAGTAATCTTTAAGGTCCTTGCATATCCAAATTTACTTTAATCCTGCCACCATACGGATTCATAATCTAGCCAAATATACAATAAATTCTTGTTCAGTATTTTCCCCTCAGAATTTCAAAGATACGGTTCTAGTGCTGCATTGCATTTAAAGTCATCTTTGTCTCTTTGTAACAGGTATACATTGCTTTACAATACTTGAAATAAAAAAAGATAGATTTCTTCATTTTTCTTTCAGTGGCTATATTTTTCACATCTAGAATCTGTCTGATTCATTTTTAAAACCGTAGCCTTCACTCAAATTTTATAACCCTAACCCTAAATCACATATTTGGTTATTCCCATGGGCCATGTTGCCTCAAATCATCACTGCAAGGGTTCTGCAGGTGTTACCTGGAGACGTCTTTTTTCCATTCAGACGTTGTTTTGAAAGCTCAGCGCTAATGAACCACTCTTAAATGAAATATTGGCACTTGCACTTTCTTATATTTGGAGCTGGGGTGAAAAGAAGTGGTCTCCGTGAATTGCTTACTTTGTCATTTTGATTAGAATCTCTATTTTTGTAAATCAAATAAATAAAATAATTAGAACTCTGTTCCCCAAGAGTGGTGACAAATTGCAGCTGACTTCCTTGGTGTCCTGCATACACCCCCTGGGCCCCCCTGGGCAGGCACTCATAGACGGTTTCAACTTTCCATGCCTCTCTGTCAGAGCATCCTCTGGCCCCGTGAACAAGCCTGTGGGCTAGTTGAATGTGCGGAGGAAGTGAATGCTGAGGACTGACCCTCAATTAAAGAGGAAGAAGAGTTGGCAGATAAACATCCAGATCCCTTGCTGTCTGTTGTGTTGGACGCGGTCTCTCAGAAGGTGCTGGTAAGATTGGGGCCCCCTGTCCATAGCAGTAACTTGATCTTTATTGGCACTTTTCATCTTTTTTTTTCCAGTCTTACTTCCCACTTCTTTACTTTACTTCCTGAAATCACTTGTACAATAAACCACTTTTACCAAAATCTGATTTGGGGTGTACCTAAAGACTCAAGACCAACCAAGTCGGTTATTTTTGAGGACACTCAGTCTCTTCTTAGAGTTGTGTGGGAGCTGCAGAAACTTCTAGATATCCTCAGACAGGGTTCTTAGTCCATGTTCATCGCTCTGCTGAGCTCTGGATGCCACCGTTTGGAGCTGGTCCTCCCCTGGACATGGTTTCATCTTGAATATGACTTTCTTGTTCTGCTTCCTGTTTAGGGGCTATGACAACTTTGTCACTGGCATCAGAAGGTCTACCAGCAGCCTTACTTTTTCCATGTTCAGCTCCTGGGTGAGAGGCCTTGCCAGGGGCTCCTAGAGCTTCAGCACCCAGAGCCCACCAGTGCCTCCCAGAATGAAGATCACCCCCTGCAGAGGGGTCCAGACCTGCTTGAGTCCAGCACCCATCTCTGGACAAGGGTCTGTAGAATCCTTTGGGCCAGTGAGCATCACTTCTGTGGCATGTTACTGGGGTTTGTAACTGTCCAGACCATTAGATTGGGGACAGACAGTGAGAGAAAGGAAGAGAGGTTTTCTTTTGTTTTGTTCTGTTTTTTAAAGATTTTATTTATTTGACAGAGAAAGACACAGCAAGAGAAGGAACACAAGCAGGGGGAGTGGGAGAGGGAGAAGCAGGCTTCTTGTGGAGCAAGGAGCCCGATGTGGAGCTCGATCCCCTGGGATCATGACCTGAGCCGAAGGCAGACGCTCAATGACTGAGCCACCCAGGCATCCCAAGAAGAATTTATACTAGAATAAAGAAGGAATGAAGAAAGGGGAGACAATGGATGCCTGCTAGATTTCACCTCTTAGATTCCTGCAATATTGTGATTTATAAGAAATATATGTTGGGTCATCTGGACCCAAACATATTCCTCATATATATTTGGTTTTCATCTACATTTCCTGGCTCACAGCTCCCCAAACCCTCATGATTCCCTGAGTGATAAGAGCAATGGGATCATCTTTTGTTCTTTATTTGGTCTCTTGTCCTTGTTTCCTGAACCATAAAGGTGAGGTCCGTAAGTGACTTTGGAAAACACCTATGGATGGCTGGGGAGGAGAGACGGGCTGGAAGTCAACTCAGTCACCAATCGCCAATGATTTAATCAGTCATGTCTTTGTAATGAAGCCTCCATGCAAACCCCCCAAATCAGGGTCGGGAGAGCTTCTGGGTTGGTGGATGCACGAAGCTGCTGGGAGAGTGTCCTGCCTAGAGAGGGAAGCTCTGCACCTCTTCCCCATACCTCTGCCTGGCTGTTTCTGAGTTATATACTTTTACGATAAACAGGTAATCTAAGGAAAATGTTTCTCTGAGTTATGTGAGCCACAGTGGCAAAGTAACGAACCCCAGAAAGGGGTGTTGAAACACCTAATCTATAGCCAGTCAGTCAGAAGCACAGCGGACAACCGGATCCTGTGATTGGTGTCTGAAGTCAGGCGGGGGTGAGGGGTAGTTTTGTAGGACTGAGCCTTTAACCTGTGCGGTCAGGTATTACCTCTGGGTGGATACTGTCAGAATTGAGTTGAATCGTAGGACATCCAGCTGGTAGCTGAGAATAGCATGGTGGTATGGGAAACCCCCATCCCGCCCCACACACCCTGGAATTGGGTGTGGAACCCGTTAATTCCCAGCATAGGTAACACACACCCTTATATTCTCAATTTTAGACAGTTCCATTAACATAAGGTAACTATCTGTTGTACATCCACTAAGAAATGCATGTTCTCTCTCCTAAAACGGACAGATACCAAAGGCTCATTCAGTTTGAGCTCCTGGATTTCTGGGCAATGCTATGGGCTTCATGGCTATGGGCATGTAGGTGTTCTAATCAGGTAGCACCTAGAATGATAGCTACCTGAACACGCCCAGAAAACAGGGTACAAAGGGAAAAAGGATACCTGACTACGGAAGATATTTCCTTGTGGAAATAAGAGAAGGGGAAACAACATGCCCAGTCACCGCCCCCAGTGTATGTGGCCTGTCTCCCAGCCAGGGCAGTGGGTTTCCAGTTAGGCAGCTCATTCTCAAGCTCTGCCCCTCAGGAGTCTCCCATAGCATCATCTTCGGTGGCTACATCCGACAAGAGCTGACGGGAATATTTCCCAGGGGTACCTGACAACAGTTCTAAAGGATCCTAAGTGTTTGCCCAAGTATTTGCGGAGTGAATGTTAAATACAGAAATATCAAAGCATGGCAGAGCCTGGGAGATTTATCTGCCCGAATTACTGAGCTTGCTAAGTTATCACTCCCACTCCGGAGTCACAGAATTACCCCCGGGGAAGAAGTACAACACGGCATTTTAGGATTATTTTTTTATTTAATAGAGCCTTTCAAAACCAAACTGAGCTAAAAGTACTGTACTTGTTCTATTGATTGTCAAATATTCTTCTGTTTTTTCAATATATTGAGTGAGTTCACAGAATGCTCACCAAGCTGCTGGGGCTTGCCAATTAAAACCCACATTGAAACGTTATAAAAAAGAACAGTTTATCGTAATCACAGATACTGTACATAACATAGCAATTTGCTTCTTGAAGGCTAATTACAAAAGTTGTTTGAAATAATCAGGCCCTTATTCAGCAGCTCAGGGATGAGAACAGCTGTATAAATACTCACTACCCCAGCTATGGCAAGAGAAGAGGATGGAAAAAAATAGGTTAGTTAGAAGTTCAAACAAAGACTGAGAAAACAAAACAGAAATGAATTCCCTTAGCCCTTTTCAGCGACTGTAATGAACATTCAAGGACAGAATGTTCCAGGTTTTCAGCATAATATTGGAAGACACTTTTGACAGGACAATGGATTCTAATAGAATTATAAAGCTCTGAGTATCTATTTAATTAATTGTGTCTCAACTGCCTGGAACTCTTCCCTCTGCCCGGTGAACTCCTGTAGCATGCTGAATCATGTTAATTGTCTCCAGAGAAAGGGTGTGAAATATGTCCCAGCAAAACAGATGGCAGTTGAAGTCCAACAATTCACTCGATGGAAAACACTGGCATCTGTAATAGAATGTTGGTAAACCTGTCCTACGATTCCTCACAGCCATTTATAACCGTAAGATGGGCTGTTCCTCCCAGAAGTGACACTCTGTTCCAGGGACTTGACCGTACACGGTCTAGAGAAGCCTGTGTCTTGTCTAAGTGAGCAGCTGTACTCACAGAATATAATGTAGTCACTTTATTTTACCAAGAGATACGGGCCAGTACGGCTGTCCCCAAAAGGAATAATGATAATTTCACAAGTTAGTGGAGCCCTGACGGTCCAGATCAAGTGACTTCTAGGATTAAAGGCAGCAGCAGCACGACTGTTTCAATAGGACAAGCTTCTCAACCCACCAGACACTGAGTCATAGATTTCAAATAAACAACAAGGATGCCTTGACTTATGGCCTCTTTGGACCAACGATAAAGCCAGTTCCTACTCTTAAAAATAAGTGTTCCTATTGTTCCAGGAAATTTATTTTTTCCAGAAGAGAAAGTTATTTGGGCAAGAGAAAAATAAGGTTATTTGTGGAGTTAAAAGAGCCCAGTGGAGTTATAAATACATATGCACGCTGCATAGATAATCTCCATTGGGCTTCACTTCTTTAAACTTGCTCGACGGTCTGTCTACACTCATAATAAATCTGGCCAAGCCTAATTAAATTGGGGTTCAGGTTCACTAGTATTTTATCTTTTACTGAACTTTTAACAGCCGCTTCGTTATCCACTAGAGTGGGTGGAATACACATATAAATAGAAGAGAATAATGAGATATTTATTATCTTCTTCCTCGTGGAATATTTTTACATGGTTATCACTTTTTTTATATAAAATTAGAGCTGTATTTCATGTGTAGTATAATATTGAGCAAATAGGATATCATGACTATTTGCTGATGGATTAAAAGTTATATAAAATATTTTGAAGGATATTTTATTTGAATAAGTATTTTAAACAGAGCATGGAAGTTTGGTCTACAATCTCTTTTAAAACAAATCTAAAGGATTAGACAGACTCACCACAGCACAAGAATTAAGTATATATCTTTTTAAAGAAGACAAAGCTTAAACATATCAAATGATTAAGAAAATTACAAATCTTAAATTTACTAATTCCATGCCAAGCATATATGTAACGTGTTTCATATACTTGATTCCTCTTGACTTCTCTAACACCTGGTAACATCGACAATTTCACATGGCTATATGTTTATCTAGAAATGATCACATTTGCTTAGAAGAATTTGTGGAAGTGACTCTCCCCCCATTAGAGGGAGCATCTTTCTCAGGGATCCGTAGCTTTTTTCTTCCAATCTCCATATAACATGGTGTCAGAAATATAAAGACAGCACTATTAAATTTATTGAGTGTTTGGTTAATTACTGAATAGGTATTAATGAATAAATTTCCTGTTTTCTGTGTTTTGGTTTCTATGAAAAGGTATTTCCATTCCTTCAATAAAGACAGCAATTATTAGGTGTCTTCTATGTGCCAAGTACTGGTCGGTATCACTAATAAACCACAGAACAAGAAAGATGAGCTCCTTGCTTCATCTTTGAGGCAAATGCAAATATCAATAAATAATGAGTAGTGTAATAAGCACCATAAATGTGGAAATATGGAGTGCAATGGACATTTACTATGGGAAATCATAAACCTACTCTGGGGGTCTTGAAAAGGCTTTCCTGAGGGAATGAGATGTTAGCTGGGAGTTGAGTGAGGATGAGTTAGCCAGGGGAAATACGGGAAGAAGATAGAAGGGAGGAAAGAATTTGGAAGAGGGATCAGAAAGTGTGAAGGACTCAACTACAACTCTCTTTTCATTGATTTTTTTTTTCTCTTTTAAAAAAGATTTTATTTACGTATTTATTTGAGAGAGAGAGAGAGCATGCGCATGAGCAGGGAGAGGATCCGAGGGAGAAGGAGAGAGAGAATCTCAAGCAGACACCATGCTGAGTGTGAGCCCGATGCAGGGCTTGATCTCATGACCCTGAGATCATGACCCGAGTTGACATTAAGAATTGGACTTAACTGACTAAGCCACCCAGGTACCCCAGATTCTTTCTTATCCCATTCAAGCCTTCTAATTACGGGTATTTCCAAAAATGTTGGTCCTTCAGAAAAATAATTCATATGGAGCACTTCAGGTATCACCAGCAACCTGATGACTATCCAGCAGGCAATCTCAGTTTTGATGCATTGTGCTTGGAGCTACAGGGGATACAAAAGACAGGCAAATAAATAGACCTTGTGGAACGCACAACCACCTGGCTGGGGGAAAAACTCAGGGAGAAGGTAAAAATATTAGACAGATAAAAGATGGAGAGACAGAGACAGAAAGATGGAGAGAAAATGGAAACCGTGTCAATGAGAGATAAAAGTGATGTCCAACCTGCTTTGTAGGATATCATAAATTATGTGCACAGTGATTTCCCCAGTGACTAGCACAATGTGTTACTCTCAGTAGTCATTTAGTATACTCCTGGGTAGTGCTACCATATTTGCATAGAAGGAAATATTTCACCTAGACTCCGGTGACATGATTCCATTCTTGACAGAACTGGGCTTGACATTTAAATGCTCTGGTCCTTTGTGTCCTCTGATGTAAAAAGCTTGAGGGCAGCGTTCAAATATTGCCTTGGAATAATTTCCAAGTATCTTTCCAAAAAGAATTCAGTTGTTCTTTGTGAAATAATGTTTTAAAGTCAAGTGAGGAATAGGTCTTGTTAAGAAATGTTAAAATTTATTTTAGTACCTTTTACTTTTCCTTATAGGACTATGGTGAATTGAATCTCTTCCCCTCCTTTTGCTACTAAAATGATGTGTGGGTCTTTGTATCAGTTGAGGCTTTTGATTGGAAGCCACAAACCCAACTTGACTTAGCTTAAGCAAAAAAAGCATAAAACGAAAATAAAAATATCAGAAACAAACAAACTCAACCCCCAGAATGTTGGCTTTTAGAAACAAAGGAGGAGCAGAAACCAAATTTCAGAAAGAGCAGAAGCAGCTTTCCCAAGGGATCTCAGGAACCTCTACAACAGACTTGAGAGCAAGTCAGCTTCCATTTCCCTCCTTCTCCCTACCTGTTGGCCCCACTCAGGACGGGGTGGAGGGTAACTTATCCTTACTGTTAGCTTCCCAACAATTAACTTTCAGTCTTTAGCTTCCAAGTGGAGACTTATTTTGATTTCCTGGATGTCAAATAGTCCAATCCCATAGTGAGAAAAAAAAATTTTTTTTCTCAGTTCACATGGGACTGCCATAGCCTTTTTGCTAATGTTCTACTTTATTCAGCAAAAGCACTGCTTTGTTTTCTTTTGTTGGGAATAGTAGAGTGGAAAAGTGTTAGACCCAAAGAAAGAGCACTTAGTTTAGTATCTGCATCATATACTATTCTGTTGGGATTTGGGGTCAAATTTCTAGGTTGTTCTGAGACTCAATTTTAACAGCTTTGAAATGAAACAAAGTTATTTATGCCTTAGAGTTCTGACAACTCAAGAGAGAGCTCTTTGGGAGCAGGAAGTAGCTAGGTAGATTTAGAGGATAGTAGTATGGGTGCAGCACATGGGATAAACAGAGAAACACCTCTTGGACCCCCACCCCCCTCATCAGAAGGTCCTTTTCAAGGCTCTTTTCAGAAGCTTAGAAAACAACCATCAAAACTAACGTTCGCATTTTTTTAAAACACATAACCGAAATAGGCTACTAGGTCAGAGATAAAAATCTCCCAAAAAAAGAAAACAAAGCACTATTTTTGAGGAATAAAGGAGAACATTTAGAACAAACGCTATGGCAGTCCCATGTGAATTGAGAAAAAAAATTTTTCTCACTATGGGATTGGACTATTGTCTTATTCCATTCAGGTTGCCATAATCAAATGTCATAGGGAAATGTGAGGTCCAAGATCAGTGTGCAGGCAGGCTAGTGTGGCTTCTGGTGAGGGCTCTCTTTCTGGTTTGCAGATGGCCACCTTTTTGATGGTGACCTCACATGGCAAAGAGAGAGTGAGATTTCTGGTGTCTCCTATTAGTTTTGGGCCCTAGCTCTACTCAGATGATTTCACGTAACCTGAATAACTTCCTTACTCCAAATACAGGGTTAGGCTTCAACATATGAGACTTTGAGGGGCACAGTTCAGTTCTTAGCAACTATGCAGTGTGAAAATGGTTAATGAGAGTTAACCATTTAGTTTTAACCTACTTAAAACTAGATGTTCTTACTTTAAGGAGTATGTAATAAAATTTAAAAAGTGGGAGACCTATAGATCTCATTGGTAAGAATATTAAATGAAGCTCAGACTAGAGGATCCCGCCCTTGCTTTCCAGTAGTATCGGAGGCCACTCTCACCCTGGCTGCTTAAAAATGATGGGTATCGGGGCGCCTGGGTGGCTCAGTGGGTTAAGCCGCTGCCTTCAGCTCAGGTCATGATCTCGGGGTCCTGGGATCGAGTCCCACATCGGGCTCTCTGCTCCGCGGAGAGCCTGCTTCCCTTCCTCTCTCTCTGCCTGCCTCTCTTGTGATTTCTCTCTGTCAAATAAATAAATCTTTAAAAAAAAAAAAATGATGGGTATCATTATCCACTGGGCTAATCCTCCTCGGGATCTTTCAAGCCTGCTCGGTTCACTCTTGGGCATGGCATCGGGCGAAGGGAAGAATGATTCACAAGAGGAGGTTTCTTTTGGTAGTCAGAGGCAAAGGCTTCCCGGAGGGAAAATGTTTGGAAATTCAAAAAGAAAGATTAAGGAGCTACCTGGGAAAGGTGACACAATCCTGAAGATGGGAGGAGGTGGGCATTTGGAACCTGAAGATTAGGATTTACATTGTACCTGCCTTTAGTATGGAGCTGCGAGGAGAAGTCCAATTACCTAGAGCTTTAACCTTTTCCTTCCTCTTGTAATTCACTCTTGAAATTGTCTGAACTCTTTAGCAGAGCAATCACATATACTCAAGGCTGATACTCCATCAGCATACTATGTAATGGTTATACTAATTGTTAAAATATTTAAGTTCTTCCTGCTTATTATACTTCCCTGAGGTCCTCTAAATGTTCCTTTGCCTATCAAGCCAGCCAGACTCATCTGGAACATTGACCTCCTCAAGCAAGTAAATGGTTAACTGCTGGCATATCAGGGAACCTCCAGGACCCTACATAGCAATAAATACTCTCATCTTTTCTTATAGATTCATCTTCTGCAGAGCCAGTTGCTAAATACCTTGACTATCACTATATTGTCCATATACATACCAATGACCTAATCTTGGAGATTCTGATGCAACAGAAAGGAAAGAGAAGGACAGCTTGAGGGAAGAGACCCCCATCTCTTTGCAAGGTCTGCTGGTGACGGACAATACCTTATCGAATAGATGGCTGCTATTAGGTCATGGTCACATCTCTTACCATGGACCAGTGCCCATGAAAGTGGGAGTAGAAAGAAAAATCTACAAAGCTAAACAACACTCCAGAGAGGACCAATGCAAGCAAGAAAGAGAACTTTCTGCTTACTTCTTAGAGGGTGCAATGATGTGTACTCCTGGTTTATGTTAGATGATACTGGATGGAGACATAGGCACCCAATTATCTATGTGGACAGTTTGCTCTCATGGGTCAATAAGGAGTTGAATGGTGGGGTGGATAGATTTATGGTTCTGCTTTCCAAAAGCTCTATTTTCAGTGTCTAAATTGTCAACACAGCAGACAAAGGAATCCTTGCTCAGGTTCAAGGAGCCTCCATCCACGGGAAACAATATGGGCAAGTTGCCCGAGTTCTCACTTGACATCAGAGTGATTAGAACCAGTATCTCCAATGTTAATTTAAATAGTTAATGAAGACTTGGTGGATATAAATACATTGCCCAGAACACTGTGGTGACCAGAAGCTATTACACCACTTTAAATCACTAAAAATTCCTCACCGTTTTAATTATTATATTTTCCTATTTTCTCCTTAAGTATACATATTTAAAAATCAATAATGGTATACCTGGAAGGAAACTAGAGTTCATTTATTCCAACTTTCTTATTTTGGAGATGGGAAAACCTAAGTCAAAGTGCTTTAAAAGCCACATTTTCCAAAACCTGACCTAGTGTTGTTTCTACATTGGCACCTATGCAAAGGGCAACATATTGACGTTCCTATGTTTAGGTTAAAAAGCTGTTTAGGTTAAAAAGTAATAGACTCTATGAACAGTCCCATTACAGTTTACAGAAAGTCAGGGGCACCCTTCACATTGGTACATGAAGAAGGGTGACTTATACTGGTTTATCAAAAGCATCTGTTGAGGGGCACTGGGTGGCTCAGTGGATTAAACCTCTGCCTTTCAGCTCAGGTCATGATCTCAGGATTCTGGGCTCAAGCCCTGCATAGGACTCTCTGCTCAGCAGGGAGCCTGCTTCCCCCTGCTGTTTGCATGCTGCTCTGCCTACTTGTGATCTCTGTCTAATAAAATAAAATCTTAAAAAAAAAAAAAGGTATCTGTTGAATACCTTTTATGCATTGGGCCCTGTGGTAGGCACCAAGCTTACGCACCTTGATAAGTCATATGTAGAGTATAAACCATGTGAAGAAAGTGGCAGGGCAAAGATGTCATCTCAGAAGGGGCTGGAACCCACATTCCTGTGTTTAGTAGCCCAGATTAACTGGGTCTGGTAGAACATGAAGCTCTTACTCTCAGAATTACAGTTATGGTCCTCGGGTACCAACCCAGCCAGAGGATTCTCTTCTCTCCATGTCTCTTTATCTATTTGCATGATTTCCCAAGGATCGGAGAATACACTGGAGAAGAAAACAGATGGCCCCTGACTTCGTGAAGTTTACAAAAAGTGTTACAGAGAAAAAGTGTTGCAGGGGAAAGAGGCATTTAGCCAGGGATTAAACAAACAATTATTTAATTACTGTTGTAATTATGCTACAAAGTACAGGCACAAATAAAGTTTTTACTCTCCTCCAAGTAAAAGTAGGTCCAGAAGTTGAGTAAGTCCTAAACTAACTTCCAAAAGGAGAGTAATAATAGGGTTCATTTAATGATGTCAGACACGTCATATAAATTATCTTGAATCCTCACGGCAATTCTGAGGAGTAAGTATTTCCCCATCTGACAGGTGAGAAAGACATTCAAAGAGTCTAACTAACTTCTTAATGGTTTACAGGTAATAATGCCGGTGCTGGGGCTTGAACACAGGCCTCTCTAACAGCTGAGCATAGGCTTTCCAGCATCACAGCTTTCCTGTGGGCAGGACGCACGCAGTTGACAGGGAACCTGAGAACTTGCTCTCTCATAATGGAAGGTTGCTCTTTGCTTTGATTTTCAAGATGAGGTTATCCTAAAGCTCAGTACTTATGTACTAGTTAATTGACTTTTAAGTTAGAAAAATGCACCCTTCTTTTCCACGTCAAATGCCCACACCCCTTGACAGGCTGAGTACAGCCCTGGTGGGAGTCATTATGGAAGAAAAAAGAACGAAAGAAAGAAAAACCTGGCAATTCTTTTTGTCCGTTTACTAATTATAAAGCACTTTTTATGTCTCATCAAAAGCCAGAATTTCACGTATTGTATTTTTAAAATAACAGTTCTTCTACTGAACTGAACTGCTTTCCTCCTTTCAAGCACACTTGTCTCCGTAGCAGGAATCCAGTTTCCTAGCACTGTGTTCGAGTCTCAGTTGGCCCCGGTGTCCCTGATTGCAACTGAAAGTTGGACCCACTTATTGTTGCATAAGGCACCCAATACTCCACCATAGAGGAAAAAAGGTGTAATTTTGCAATTAATAATATAATTGAACACTTCCTAAACTAGGATCATCAACCAACACAGAGAAGCTAATCTTCGCAAAGTAGATAACTTCAGAGCTGAAAGGCTGAATATTATTATTATTCTTAAAAAATTTATTTATTTATTTGTTAGAGAGAGAGAGAAGCAGGGGGAGTGGCAGGCTGAAGGAGAAGCAGGTTCCCCACTGAGCAAGAAGCCCCAAGATCCCAGGACCTTGGGATCATGACCTGAGCTGAAGGCAGACACTTAACCGACTGGGCCACCCAGGCATTCTAAAAGGCTGAATATTATCAACAGGGAATTATAGCAGTGAATTTTCTATTTTTTTTATTGTGGTAAAATATACATAAAATAACATCTACTGTTTTAACCATTTTAAGTGTATAATCAGTGGCATTAAGTAATTCACAATCTTATGCAATCACCATCACCATCCATTTCCAGAATTTTCCCATAACCCCAAACTGAACTCTGTACCTATTAATAAACAACTCCCCATTCCTCAGTCCTAAACCCACGGCAACCACCATTCTACTTTCTATGTCTATGAATTTCTCTGCTCTAGATACTTTATATATGTGGAATCATACAATATTTGTCCTTTCATGTTTGGCCCAAAAAGAATGTGAAATAATGCATTACTATTTTTTTCGTGTTTGAATGATAATACTCTGACTGTGTTGGATTAAATAAAATATATTATTAAAATTAATTTTACCTGCTTCTGTTTAATTTCACTTCTTTAACGCGGTTCATAGAGAAGTTAAAACTACATATATGGGGGCGCCTGGGTGGCTCAGTGGTTTAAGCCGCTGCCTTCAGCTCTGGTCCTGATTCCAGGGTCCTGGGATTGAGTCCCGCATCGGGCTCTCTGCTCCTCGGGGAGCCTGCTTCCTCTCTCTCTGCCTGCCTCTCTGCTTACTTGTTATCTCTCTCTGTCAAATAAATAAATAAAAAATCTTTAAAAAAAAAAACTACATATATGACTCATGCTGTGTTTTTACTAGACAGCACTGATACAGAATCTACTTTTAGAAAAACTATCTTCAGTTCTTCTTTACTAATTTAGCCATTCTGACATAACATATTCAGTTAATAGGAGACAGGAAGACTTATCCAAAGGAATTACTTTCTCATTGTGAAACATCAGGCAGGCCAGGATGGGCAACATTCTGGATGTCGAGAAGCCCTTAAAGTTCTACAATTTTGGAGGTTACCTCCTCTCTACCTAATCATGAGGCTGTCGTGATAATGTTCCTTGTCTTATAAATGGACAGTAATTAATAAGAATGTAGAAGCCTTCCTCTTTCACATTTCCCTCCTGTGTTTGCATTGGCCTCTTCACTGGGAAATTTCTGTTCACAGGGGAGTCACTTTAAATATTAGGAAATGTTTTTAAGGTCCTGTTAAGCATTTGTTGAAAAGGTCTCGAGGTAAAAAAGTCCCCGGCATGCACACGGACTCTACTGTTTTGGTTGATTAGCCTCTTGGAAAAAATACCAGTTCTTAAAAGAGCGAAAAGAAACACCTGGTCCATCTATTCAAATCAACACCATTGTAAGAGTCAGGCATCCTGCTGTCTCTCCTCAGCCCACGCAGGGCTCTTTCTGCCTCTAGAACAGAAGTTCCAAGGGTAAACAAGGTCAGGCCTTGAAGCTACAGCAGTAAGAGAAATTGTAAGTCATAATTACTTAGGTAGGCGGAATATTACATATACTTTTTTCTACCTCAGCTATTTTAATACAGAATCTTATTACACTAAGGTGTTATGGTTTTTACCTCACCAGATACTGTATCGGAATATGTCCCTGTTTTAATCAGCCCCAAAGAACCCTTTCTGTTACCAGTGACCACGTCTGTTTTGTTTTGTTTTACCTGAAAGATAAGCCATTAAAAAAAGTCTACGTACATAATGTTAGGCCCTTCTTATTTAAATATCAAGTTTCCTTCACAGACAGAAGCAGATTTCAGAATCACTGTCCAGAACATAAGACGCTCCAGGGCTAACATTGGAAACTTCCTGCTCTTGATGGTTTGAAGTGAGATTTCCCTCGTGGACGAATGGAGGGAATATAGATCTACATCGCCCATTCTATTTAAAGAAAATTCTATTTTGAAAAAGTCAATGCAAGGTGGGGAGAAGGAGTGGGATTAATGGCAAGAGAAGGCAAGTACAATGCAGGGAGGAGGAGGTGAGTGGCAGGGAGGAAGGAGGGGTCACGGGGAAGGGGGTGGGAAGGGATGGAAGGTAAAATGGGAAATGGAAAGAGGGGAGAGATCAAGAAACAGCTAGAATGTGGAGGAAAAGAAAGGAAAGAGAAAGAGGAACTGAACAGGTGAAGGAGAGACAGAAACAGAGAGAGAGAAAGGGGAAAGGCAAGGAACGGGGGGGGGGGGGGTGACAGGCCAGGAGAGCCAGGCTTCCTATGGTTTTATGTCTGTTTTCGAAAGCACTGGTTTTATTTGAGAAAAGGACTCACAAAGGCAAAATAATAAAATATCATATAGCATCTATGTCTTTCTTTCTCCCCCCCCCCCTTTTTTAAAAGATTTTATTTATTTATTTGTCAGAGAGAGAGAGAGAGGCAGGCTGAGGAAGAAGCAGATTCTCTGCTGAGCAGAGAACCCGATGTAGGACTTGATCCCAGGACCCCAGGATCATGACCTGAAGCTGAAGGCAGATACTTAACCCACTGAGCCACCTACGCATCCCAACATTTGTTATTTCTTTTCTTTCTTTCTTCTTCTTCTTCTTTTTTTTTTTTTTAAAGATTTTATTTATTTATTTGACAGAGAGATCACAAGTAGGCAGAGAGGCAGGCAGAGAGAGAGGAGGAAGCAGACTCCCTGCTGAGCAGAGAGCCGATGTGGGGCTCGATCCCGGAACCCCCGGATCATGACCCGAGCCGAAGGCAGAGGCTTTAACCCACTGAGCCACCCAGGCGCCCCTCTTCTTCTTTTTTTAAAAAGATCTTATTTATTTATTTGACAGAGAGAGACAGTGAGAGAGGGAACACAAGCAGGGGGAGTGGGAGAGGGAGAAACAGGCTTCCCGCCAAGCAGGGAGCCCAATGTGGGGCTCCACCCCAGGACCCCAGGATCATGACCTCAACCGAAGGCAGATGCTTAACGACTGAGCCACCCAGGCGCCCTGAGCATTTATTATTTCAATGTTGTTGCCAAAATAACATAGAGGCTTTTCTCATTATCAAGTGATTGATACTTAGTCCTTTTGTAGATACATGCAGTGCTTAGGAACTGCCTCCCATCACACACGCGTAAATAATGTCACATTTTTCTTTTTCCGCTTTAGTTGCAAAAAGCCCAGAATGCTCCCATCCTGTCCTCCAGTGTGAACAAACACACACACAATGGGCGGGATGTCCCTTAGTAGTTTTGGTGGTGATCTTTTGTCCTCTGTGGAATTTTTCAAGAATTCCCAGACACTTAAAGAGCTCTGTTATCTTTTTAACTTCTCGGTAGGGAGGAGCTTTTGGCTGCCGCCACTGCTAAGACGCTTTCAGAGCTACCACGAACGGGGAGTGGTTGGTCACCTCCGTCACCTCCTGACTGCTGCTGGGGACCACCGCCAAGCTCTGCACCCAGCAGGTCAGCAGGTTCTGTCCACACAGTGAAGCAGAGGGTGGGGGCAGCCACAGCCTCCCTAAGCAGCCCCCACAGTTAGGGGCATCCCCAGCGTCATTTGGGGAGCCCTTCTGGCTCCAAAGTGCTCATCACAGCAGGCTCCGGGCACCCCCTGCTACGTTGCTACAGCCCTCCTTCAGACTTCAGCGACCCAAGTGAGGACTGGCTGACTTTACCTCTCAAATTCCCTTCCTCCCATAAAATAAAACAGGACACTGCATTTCATCATACCCATTTCTCCCTTACCAATGCTGCCAATCAGCTGGGGTTTGATTTCTGAAGAAGCAAGGTTTCAGACCCTCGTAACCCAAAGAGCCTGCTTACCTTTCTCCCTCGTCAAGAGCAATTAGCATGTGGAAACGAAATGTCTTGTACCTCTGCTGGCAGGCAGGAAGGAAGCTCTCCTCTATTCCAGATGAATCTACAGCAGTGGAAAATACAAAACAATGTAATTATTCAATAGGTTACCCTTCTATAGTATTTTTTTTTTTGCCATATGTACAACAGTTTCATATAAATTCTATTGTTTAATGTTTAAAACCCTGCAGAGGTATTCCATTTTTTTTTTCGGTGAAAACACTGAGGTTCAGAGAGGTCCCCACAGGCCATTGCAGATCACACCCACAGTAGATAAGGGAGTCTGGACTCAGGCTCAGATCTGACCTCACAACCCACCTCAGCTGTACAGCATCAGGCATTAAGATGTAGGAAAGCCAGGAGAAATCCAGATAAAGTCCAGTTGTTTGGAATCCCAGTCCTCCAAAGAACAGTGTTAAAACAACAGGGAATAATAGATATGTAGATTAGAGGTCTAGTTCAGCCTTTTTTTTTTTTTTTTTTAAATATAAAGATTTTACTTATTTATTTGACACAGAGAGAGCACAAGCAGTGGGGAGCAGCAGGCAGGGGCAGAGGGGGAAGAAGACTCCTTACCAAACAAGGAGCCCAAAGTGGGGCTCCATTCCAGGATCCTTGGATCATGACCTGACACAAAGGCAGATGCTTAACCAACTGAGCCACCCAGGCACCCCTAGTTCAGCTTTGATAGAAACTTAGAAAAGATCAAGGCCATTTCTCCTTATACCAATTAGAAATCTCTGAGAAACTGTCCTGTTTTGAAAATAAACTTCAATCCATTTGTAGATAAAACAGCAGATAAAACTTCAAACGCTCAAAAAAAAGAGCCATTATGTGAAATAAACATTTAATAGTAAAACAAATACTGAAATAACAAACACCCGAAAGAACAAGTAGAATTTGAAACAAAGGAAAAGAAATAAAAATAAACAAACATAAAGAAAATAGATTTTGTGTGATCAGGTCCATGGAAATATATTTGTATTTTTAAGGTAGCTTAGTAGTGAGACTAATATACATGTCTACCATTTTTTTTTTTAAGATTTTATTTATTCATTTGACAGACAGAGATCACAAGTAGGCAGAGAGGCAGGCAGAGAGAGAGAGAGGGGGAAGCAGGCTCCCCGCCGAGCAGAGAGCCCGATGTGGTGCTCGATCCCAGGACCCTGGGATCATGACCTGAGCTGAAGGCAGAGGCTTTAACCCACTGAGCCACCCAGGCGCCCCTACATGTCTATCATTAACTTGAGTTTTTGGGGTACCTATGGGGCTCAGTCACTGAAGGGTCTGCCTTTGGCTCAGGTCATGATCCCAGGATCCTAGGATCAAGCCCCGTGTTGGGGTCCTTGTTTCTCCCTCTCCTGCTCCCCCTGCTTGTGTGCACTCTCTCTCTGACAAATAAATAAATAAAATCTTAAGGAAAAAAAAAAAGAACAGGAGCTTTCATATTAGTAACATTATTTTTGTTTACTGTATGGAAAAAATACCTTCTGTTTTTCTGTGAGCTGAGAAAAATTGAAATCAAGTGACACTCTTAACACACCGCCATAAATTCAACGTCTCACTGTCACAAATGTTCCCTGCAAATAAAGTTGCTCTGCAAACCCAATTCCCCACATCCCCTGCACAAATTAAGTACCTGTCCCTGTGGGACTTAGCACAGGTGTGGTATTAATTTGTGTGATTATTTGATTGACAACTTCTTCCTCACTATACAGTAAGTCCCAAGGTGGCAAGGATTTTATTTGGTTTATATTCACAACTGGAGCTCGAACACCTTCCATAGTCAGGGTTTGGCTATAGGAGATGCTCTGTAAATGTATTCATGTTGCATAAATTGCCTAGTAATCCTGAAAAGTACGTAGCATGAGATTTTAGAGAACTGATGTTCTTAAATCCACAGGCGACTTTGGGTGAAGGGGTAGGACATAAAGGTAGGGGCGGGTGGAGGTAAAGAGGCAAAACTACCTTTTTGCAACTGAAATAAGTTCATAAGGTTCATAGTGATAAATAATGATGTGTGGATATGTGGATTGTGTAAGTATTCCTTACTCTTAAGCCTTATGTCTCTGACAAACACAAAATGCAGTTTTGAGTTGCTTTGCTTTTTTTTTCCTTGGCTTTGAGCTTTTTCTGTGATTGGTCAGATCTGCTTTATCCCCAAAGGTGGAGTTGAGAGACAGTGACATAAGTCTTTACATCCATCTGAATATAGTTCTGGCCAGAAGAACATGAAGTCAAAAAACACGCACTAGAATGGTTAGAATAAAAAAGCCAGATTATAAGAAGTGTTGGTCAGGATGTGGAGAAATTAAAAAACCCTCACACACTCCTTGTAGAAATGTAAAATGGTACAGCCACTTTGAAAAGTCTGGTACCCACCACCTGGTTGGTAATAGGGAGGGCACGTATTGCATGGAGCACTGGGTGCAAAAACAATGAATACTGTTATGCTGAAAAGAAATTTAAAAAAATAATTAAAAAAAAGTCTGGTACCTCCTAAAATAATTAATCAGAATTACCATATGACCTTGCAATTCCATTCTAAGATATATAGCCAAGAAAAATAAAGACATATGCCCTCATAAAAACTTGTATATAAATGAGACAGTCCAATGTCAAGAATGTGGGCTCGAAGTCAACTGCCTGGTAGTCGGCTCCTGCTGTCGCCAAAGCTCTCTGAGCCTCAGGTTCCTCATCTGTAAATTTATAAAACAGAGTAACAGCACCTGCCTTATAGAGTTTCTGGGAACGTCCTAGATAACATATATTAAGGACTTGGCCAATAGTATGTATAAAATAGTATCATTTATAACTCCCCATCCTCGTCTAAACTGAAGAAAAGGAGACTATTTGCCCATCCAGAGCCTACAGTTCAGTAAAAAAGTCCACCATCCAAGAAAAACATTTGTTTCGAAGAGAAGTTCATTCTATCCCCAGCCCTGTCATGGCAAAGCAAACATATTCTGTGTCAAAACAACGATCAATATTTGAATGTTGTTCTTCACAGAAGGTAAATCTGAACCAGATTTTTCACTTGGCATGAGGATATTTGTCCCTGTGTGCTGTGCTTCTACTGGCATACATGTGTTCTCTCCTGCATTACTCACAACGGCAACAAACCAGAAATACCCCACGTGTGCAAGAATAGGGGAAAGGTTACGGTAATTATCCTCTTGCATCATGATCAGGCAGTCATTTTGTAGGAATGTTTGTACTGCTTTGTAGCAGAATAGAAAAAGGAACAAGACAGTGTTAAGAGAAAAAAGAGAACAATAATACACATAAATTCACATATAACCAATACTCTACAGTCTTCTAAAAAGTATATATTGCTAGATTAAAAAAAAGTTTGGGGGGTAAGGAGAGGGTGGTGGGGTTATTGTCATTGGGGAGGGTATGTGCTATGGTGAGTGCTATGAAGTGTGTAAACCTGGCGATTCACAGACCTGTACCCCTGGGGTTAATAATACATTATATGTTAATTAAAAAATAATTTAAAAAAGTACAGCTGACAGGGGCGCCTGGGTGGCTCAGTGGGTTAAGCCGCTGCCTTCGGCTCAGGTCATGATCTCGGGGTCCTGGGATCGAGTCCCGCATCGGGCTCTCTGCTCAGCAGGGAGACTGCTTCCCTCTCTCTCTCTCTGCCTGCCTCTCTATCTACTTGTGATCTCTGTCAAATAAATAAATAAAATCTTTAAAAAAAAAAAAGTACAGCTGACAATGTTCATACATTTTAATGTAATTTCTTCAGCTCAAGAAGATCTTCCATGTTTGCAAGAGAATCCGTTAAAATTAAAATACATTTGAGAAGTTCTTTATAGATCCTGGATATCAACCTTTTGTCTGTACTGTCATTTGCAAATATCTTCTCCCATTCCGTGGGTTGCCTTTTTGTTTTGTTGACTGTTTCCTTTGCTGTGCAGAAGGTTTTGATCTTGATGATCCCAAAAGTTCATTTTTGCTTTTGTTTCCTTGGCCTTTGGAGACATATCTTGAAAGAAGTTGCTGTGGCTAATATCGAAGAGGTTACTGCCTATGTTCTCCTCTAGGATTCTGATAGATTCCTGTCTCACGTTGAGGTCTTTTATCCATTTCGAGTTTATCTTTGTGTACGGTGTAAGAGAATGGTCGAGTTTCATTCTTCTACATATCGCTGTCCAGTTTTCCCAGCACCATTTATTGAAGAGACTGTCTTTTTTTCCATTGAATATTTTTTTCTGTTTTGTCGAAGATTATTTGACCATAGAGTTGAGGGTACATATCTGGGCTCTCCACTCTGTTCCACTGGTCTATGTGTCTGTTTTTATGCCAGTACCACGCTGTCTTGGTGATCACAGCTTTGTAGTAAAGCTTGAAATCGGGTAACGTGATGCCGCCAGTTTTGTTTTTGTTTTTCAACATCTCCTTAGCAATTCGGGGTCTCTTCTGATTCCATACAAATTTTAGGATTATTTGCTCCAGTTCTTTGAAAAATACTCGTGGAATTTTGATCGGAATGGCATTAAAAGTATAGATTGCTCTAGGCAGTATAGACATTTTAACAATGTTTATTCTTCCAATCCAAGAGCATGGAACAGTCTTCCATCTTTTTGTGTCTTCTTCAATTTCTTTCATGAGTGTTCTGTAGTTCCTCGAGTACAGGTCCTTTACCTCTTTGGTTAGGTTTATTCCCAGGTATCTTATGGTTCTTGGTGCTATAGTAAATGGAATCGATTCTCTAATTTCCCTTTCTGTATTTTCATTGTTAGTGTATAAGAAAGCCACTGATTTCCGTACATTGATTTTGTATCCTGCCACGTTACTGAATTGCTGTATGAGTTCTAGTAGTTTGGGGGTGGAGTCTTTGGGGTTTTCCATATAAAGAATCATGTCATCTGCGAAGAGAGAGAGTTTGACTTCTTCCTTGCCAATTTGGATACCTTTTATTTCTCTTTGTTGTCTGATTGCCGTTGCTAGAACTTCTAATACTATGTTGAACAAGAGTGGTGAGAGTGGGCATCCTTGTTGTGTTCCTGATCTCAACGGGAAGGCTGCAAGCTTTTTCCCATTGTGGATGATATTTGCTGTGGGTCTTTCATAGATAGATTTTATGAAGTTCAGGAATGGTCCCTCTATCCCTATACTTTGAAGTGTTTTCATCAGGAACGGATGCTGGATTTTGTCAAATGCTTTTTCTGCATCAATTGAGAGGACCATGTGGTTCTTCTCTCTTCTCTTATTGATTTGTTCTATCACATTGATTGAACCATGAGAGACTATGGACTCTGAAAAACAACCAGAGGGTTTTGAAGGGGCGGGGGGGTGGGAGGTTGAGGAACCAGGTGGTGGGTAATAGGGAGGGCACGTACTGCATGGAGCACTGGGTGTGATGCCAAAACAATGAACACTGTTATGCTGTAAATAAACAAATAAACAAATTTAAAAAAAATTAAAATACATTTGAAAGGAAAAGAAAAAACAAGTTTGGGAAGGAGCCTCATATCAATTACTTATGGTATTACGATGTTGGGGAGACTATGGCTGCTTTTTCTTTTCTTTTTTTAAAAAGGTTTTATTTATCTATTTGAGAGAGAGTGAGAGCAGAGGGGAGGAGCAGAGGGAAAGGTAGTAACAGGCTCCCTGCTGGGCAGGGAGTCCAATGTGGGTCTTGATCCCAGGACCCCGAGATCACAAACTGAGCGGAAGGCAGATGCTTAACTGAGCCACCCAGGTGCCTCTATGGCTGCTTCTTAAATATTTTATGTTCTTTTAAAGTTGGTCTAATAACATATAGAAACTATAACAGGTTAAAAATACCTACTTCTGTTTGTCCTCTATTTTATGGACTCTATTAAGGGAGATAAAACAAAAGTTAATTACAAAGGAAGGTGGGCAGTATTGACGGAACTCCTAGCTCGTAGGAAAGGAGCTTTCTTAACATAATAGGTTATACTTGGTAACGTACTGAAAGGACATTTTAAGGTTGATGAATGATGTCTGAAGTCTGCTAATTAGCTGTGTCCCCATGAACAAGCCATTTAACCTCTAAAGATCTCGATTCCCTCATTTGTAAAATAAGAGATTAAAAAAAGAAGAGATGCATTTTTGACATACAGAGATGTGGAAGTTGGTGGCTTGCGTAGAAAGCTGTCATCTTAAATTCTCCGGGGAAATGTGTGTCTTATAAAACTATGTGATCTGCATTGCATACTGGAGAAACGAAACTCATTCTGTGACCAGAGACACATCCAGAGATGCGGGGACCCTGCGTGCTACTTTTTTCCCATCTTTTTTAAGGACTGCTGCTTCTTGTCCTCTATGCTGGGAACACTATTAAGAGAGATTTTGAAAAGTTCCGTGTAAAGGCAGGTGAACAGCAGAACCGCTAAAAGATACTGTGAAGAAATAATTCTGTGAACATAATATTGCATGTATTTTTTTTTTTTTTTTTTTGGAGACAGTGAGTGAGTGAGTGAGTGGGGTAAGAGGCAGAGGGAGAGGAAGAGAGAGTCTTAAGCAGGCTCCACGCCCAGGATGGAGCCCGACATGGGACTTGATCTCACAATGACCCTGAGATGATGACCTGAGCTGAAGCCAAGAGTTTGACGCTTAACTGACTGAGGCACCCAGGTGCCCCTGCATATATATATATATATATATATATATATATATAAAACATATATATGTTATTATTTATATAGACATTATATATATTATTGTATTATATATATAATTAAATATATATATTTAATTATAAAAAGAACTTACTAAATACATTTACCCAAATATGATGCCGTATGGGGTAGAATTAGGCAGATTCCCTCTCCTCTGGTAAGCTACAATTTAAGCAATTCAATGCGTCACTGGGCACATGGATTTCAAATGCAGAAAGACCAATAATCAAATATCAAATAGGCTCATAGGTACAAAATTAACATGTGGCCACTTAAGGAGAAAGTATGAAGGATTCTGGGAGGGTTGGCAGGGAGAAGGGACCCTGTACATAATAATATGGGCAGCCATGGTTTATGTGGGGGATATTGAAAGGCTATTCTTTTGAAATCCCCTGTTAATACTTTCTGATAAAATAATAAAGAGTTCTGTTAAAATTTTATATGTATATCTCTAGAAAAATTATTAAAATGTTTTTGGCTACTAACATACATAACTCCAAATAATCTACCAACCTGGCCAGTCTGCTGTCAGAACACAGAAACCTGCTTACGTTCTCTGGTTAGAGGATGGGGGACTCACCAAAGTTACAGATACTGAGGAAGGACGAGAGATGTAGTTCACTCTCAGGGCAAAAACAGGAGAATATTCCACACGAGACACACAGACTTTAGCCTCAGCAGAACTTCTTTGCGAATCATCGGGGATCTCTTGACATCTCCTGGAAGCTAGACGTGAAGGTGGCCACGTAAGACTGGCATCTCTGCTAGGATGAGATGCCAAGTACTTTCTGTCGCAGACGAGAAGGAAAATGTAGTGGCTCTATTATGACTGACTCTGAGCCCAAACAAAACAACTGGGAAGTGAGACCGAGTTATGTGATAATCTGTGTCTCAGAGTTAATTAAGAGGACAAAAGGGGACTGGGTGTTTAATTTACAACTTTGTGCTGCTGTTCGTCCACAAGCAGCAATCCTCCTACGGACACGACTATATATGAATTCCAAAGTTTCCAAACTGAGTTTGTAGGGATTAGCTTGTGGGGCTGGATGCTGGTAGAAAGGGGTGGTTGGCATCAGTCAAGCAAAACTGTATGCATGCGAGGCCCCAGATTGGGACGCACAAAGGCGAAACCCTTATTCTGCTCCCTGCTGAGGGTGCTCCCCTGGGGCTCCAGGGGGCCCATGAGTTCTTCCTTCCCTTCCAGTGCACACCCAAGTTCTCTCACCCTCCCCGCCCCCCTTCCCAAGCTATGTTCTCTTATTCTGTACTTCTTCTCTAACAGGACTATTAGCACTTATCTTTTTGGGTTTGTATGCCTCTGCTAGCCTTCCCGCTCTTCCTCCTCCTCGTTTTCTTCTTCTTTTTTAAAAGATTATTTATTTGAGAGAGCAAAATGAGTGATGAGGGAGAGAGAGTTCCAAGCAGACTCTATGCTGAGCTTGTGGCCCGATGTGGGGCTTGATCCCACATCACGAGATTGCAACCTGAGCCAAAATCAAGAGTTGGACACTTAAACCAACTGCGCCATCCAGGATCCCCTCCTTCTCTTCTTTAGAGGGGTTTCTTAGGATGCTTATGCTTATCCTTCCGGGCTTATTTCATCTCTATTTTCCTGCCTAAAATGGCTTTACCAGTTCCTGTGGTCGCTCATTCCATTCTGAACAGTGGTGCTAGGGGGCAGTAAAGAAGCTCGTGTCTCTTCGAACTTGAATCCCCTAACCAACCAGGTTTCCTATAGCAGATATTTTATAACATGTCACAACAGATCCTAACAGAGAGCTGCAAAATTTTTGGCAATGCATGGGCTAACTGCATACTTGGGTTATGGTCCAGGCACAGAAAATGTGACTTTATAAAACAAAAGCAAGACTTGGTATTTTAAGAGAAACCCTGTGGATCTTGGCAATAGATTCTAGTAACGCTCCTCATGCTGAGAAAAAGGCCATTCTTCACAGTTAATACATAATTGTAGTTGAATAGTGATAAAAAAATCACCATTTTGATTGAATTTTTAATGTCATTTTGTCATTATTTAAAAACACCATCAGCAGGAAGGGAGACAGGCAAGACATAATGCTGGGGAAAGAATAATTACTGTTTAAATTAAATTTAAAGTAAACTATGAAAGAAAACATAGAGGGTGATTTAAATAAATGAAGGCTGTTATCTTAGGAAGTCACTGGTTTCACAGAATCTTTCAAAATTTAAAATGAAAATCTTTGCTTTCTTCCCCGTCTATTTACAACAATCTCACAATAATCTGGATGTTTTCTGCTTTGTCAAAACATGCCACCATAGAGGAACCTGAGTACATAGGATGTGGGAACCACGGACATGAAGGCAGGAAGGGGACCCAGATTCATTGCCAGTTTGTCTTGCAGGTGTCGCCAGTGTGATTGTATGAAGAACCCATTTTTGCCAACTCCTGCCATGATTTGCCAAGAAAATCATTAACGTGTTTATCTCCCCAAGCAGAGGGTTGGGTTCCCCATAGTCTGTAACCATGTCATACTCATCTTTATAACTTGCACATTCCCTTCATCTCATTCCAAATATTCCCCCAGCCCAGCACCTAGTACAGTGCCCGGCATATTCTATGTAAACAATGTTTGGTGTCACTGAAGTGGTATGAAATAAGATATTTTTTGGACGCTTTCCTAGAATGCAGCCTTCTTTGCTCCTTTCCTAACAATATCCCACATCTTCCAGCCGAATGAGTCAGATGAGAGGAAACTGATTGTCAATTCCTAAGTTAAAACCCAACTGGCTAAGCCAATCAATAGATCCCATCCCCTTGGTCACAATGGTTGGTGAAGACATTTGTCTCAAGTTGGCCATAAAAAGTCCAATGAGATTCAAAGGCAGGACTTTTGTTTGAACTCTCCATGTCACAGACTTTCTTGAAAGTTACACCTTGAACTGTGTATGTAGCTCAGTGAGATGTGGAAGCTACTTCAGGATCTCAAGATCACAGCTTGAGATCTTTCTTCTACATTAAGAAGGCAGAACACAGAAACTGAGAGTAAGGAAATGGGTCCAGTTCATGTTTTTTTAAGTGACTGAGGCTTACCTGAAGCCTTGTTATCCCCACAAAGAAGCTCTGCTTAGGTCCTCCCTGTTCCCTAGATCCTGGAATTGGATTCTTCCCTCAGTGTCCTGTGTTGATCCACATGTCCTCCATTCCCAGAAGGATCCTCTCCTCGCGAGGTGGATAATAACATGCCCCCTCATCTGGTTGGGACCTTTCTAGTAAGTGGGTCCCAAGCTGTTTGCTTTCCCTGGCTACAGGCTGAAAAGATCTTTGGCTATGAATATTGAGCTTTCATCATTTCTCAGTTATTGACATACCATAAGTCCATCGACAGAAACATATGAAATTGATCTCCCGAACACTGCAGAACTTAAAAAAAAAAAAAGGAAGAAAAAATACCCTAAGTTTATGTTACATTAGCACATTTCAGTAATTTAACTATTTAGTTTTAGAGACAATTCTAGGACGGCTCCATGCCACTCTCCAGAATGACACCTGTTTGAGTAATGCTGTTTATAGAATAAGTGATGATGTCAGGTAAGACTTTTATAGCTATTATAGCCCTGCTCTGTCCTTACTTGTCAGCTGACTTCCAATGATAGCAAGACTGAAGAGAAAATCCAATGACTCTTCAGAGATTTACAGGAACAAGTCTAGTGAGATACATTAAGTATTTATTTAACTAAATATGTTGATATCTTAAGAAATAATCAACTCCTTTCCCAACTCTCCCTCAATTAGGATGGGAACACTATTTGAACAAACGTCTTACTATACACTAGGAAGCACGTTGCACCAGCTCGTACTGTTGTGTGGATTCTGGGTGGTGGCTCAAGCCCGCCAGGAGTTCAGTGGGAGCTGGGAAACCTAACAAAAAAGATTGCTCAGGAGCGGCAAACAGTCAAGAATCTTCGGCAATAACTTAGGTAACTGAAATCCCACTCTTCAAAGGAGTGTCTGAATGAAAAGAATTGGATTTAGCTGCGACATGAGTGGTGCCTTGACCAGTCCCTTTGATACAAACTTGTGAACATTCTCTTTAACCAGCTCAACAGTTTCTGTGCCCTTGTTCTCTGGACTCCATACCATGTGCCCTCTGTCTGGGCGAGCTTTCCTTCTTGTGGTTTACAGGTGCCTGGCATGCTCCTAAACTTCTCTCTTCTTCCTATTTGCTCTCTCACTCTGACTTTATTTTCACCAGTTCTGGTCTGTATTTCCTTGCGCATGTTGAGAACCAACATTCCAAGTGGTAGAACATTATTCAAGACTGACATATTCACCCCCTGAGGTCTTGCCGTGGAGGGGACCCTACGGGATGGGAGCCAGCCTGCACTGTGGGGTCAGAAACCTTTAATCCGACATCTGGAGAATGAGAAGGCCAGACCCTGGACAAAGGACAGGAGGAGACTGTGTTGAAGGTGGAAAGCACACAAGCAGGGAAGCCCCAAAATGATGTTTGATCTGAGGAATTAAAGGAGACTCAGTATTCCTAGGACATAGTATGAGAAGGCCTGGGCACAAGAAAGCTCTCTGGCGGGGTAAACAACGACCAGGTGATCCAGCGTCTCATTAGGAACAAGATTTGGACTTTTTCTAAGAACAATGGAAACACTTTGAAAAGTTTCAAAGAGAAAATGTCAAGAGTAAATTCCTATCTAAGAAATATCATTGTGTTCCTAGTACTGAGAATGGACAAGAGCAGAACAATGAAGAGGCTGATGCACTATTACAGGGGAAAAGGCTGAGAAAATAAGTTGAGTTTGACATGATGACTAGGAAGTGCTTCTGGAACTTTTAAAGGTACATTTCTGGCCAGTTGCTAGACGGATGGTTTCTAGGCTGAAGATGGCAGGTTCGGGAGTCCCAGCATCGAAGTTATGAGTGGGACGAAAGCGCTCTAACAGGGTATTCAGAAGAGGAAGTGACGAGGTCCCTCTAGAGAACTCTGAAGGATACCAGCATTTGAGGGATGGACAGAGGAAGAGAAGCCAACACATGACAAGACACACTCCATCTACCTGCTCTCTCCTGCCCCACATCAGCTTCCTTCACCTCAGCTGGATGCTCCCTCCACGGTGAAGCCTTGACTCCGTCCGTGGAGGTAGCCCTTCCTCCAGATCTGCTATTGTGATACTTACTACATTTCTTTGTTTGCCTTTCTTTCCTTTTAGATGGCACATGCCTCCATTATAGTGATCCTCTCCTGATTTTTCTTGTATCTTCACTGGGCTGAGAATACCCAGCAGAGGGTTCTCTATGTTTATTGAAAGAGAGAATGAGACCTAATGCATCTATTATTATTTAAAAGACTATATTTATACTATTTCCCAGGATAAATGTGTAGCAAGATATTGGAAGTCAGAAACCCATCTCTCTTAACTCTACTTTCCCAAAGATCTAACACAAGCGATGCATACTATGAATGCTAAGAAAGTGTTTATTGATTGTTCAACATTGATCAGAGATCCTGGGATCTCATTTAACATTCAGGAAGTGGACAGAAGGGGGAGGCATGCTAGATCCGTACTTGCCCAAGGGTAGGATACAGGGCAGCCAAAGGAAATGAGGTGGTGTTTGGTTCAATGTCCCCAAAAGGAAAATCACTAATAGGTTGGCTCCTTGTGACCCTGAAATATGGTTCACTGACAAATGAAATCTTTTAATTTCAATAAACCCAAGGATGATTCTTTTAGATTAGGGTAAAAAAAAAAAAAAGTTTTTTGTTTTTCTTTTATAAACCAATGAAACTAAACCCATTGAAACTAAAAATTAATTTTGGGTTGCAAATAAGTGAAAATGACAGTTTAGTTGATTTTTAAGAGGGGAATACAAATACATATATACCATGTGGTTCGTCAAAATAACATGCTATGGATAGTTATGTCCCTGACAGAGAAGGAAGAGAGGAAAGAAAAGGGTAGGAGAGACTGCATGGCTCTGTGGGTGGAACGTGTGACCTTGACCTCAGGGTTGTGAGTTGGAGTGTCATCTCAGGGTAGAGATTACTTAAAGAATAAAATCTTTAAAAAAAAAAAAAAACAAGAAAGAAAAACGTAAAGATAAGGAGGAAAGAGGAAACGAGGAGAAAAAAATGTAAAGGAGGAAGAAAACGAGGAGGCACAAGGAGAAGGAGAACGAGACCTCAGAAGATTTGAATAATAACTACAAACACAAGTTGTAAGTTTCTTCCTTTGAGAGAATTTTCACCTTCCTCATTTGTTTCTCAAGATAGAGCATACGTGCTTGTTCCCATTTTACAGAGGAGAAAATTCAGAGTCTGGGGCAACCTGGAGTGAGAGCCCGTGCCTCCTTATTCTAGTTCCCTCTCTCTTGTGCGTCATGGATGTAAATGACACCTCTTCTGCAGTTCACTTGGTTGGAGTGTCTCTGAGTCATTTCCGCTCTTCGAAATTCTGATTACAGTACCTCTGGTAGCATAGAGCCACATTTTCTTCCAGACGGAAATGGCTTGTCTGTTTTTATTTCCAAACTTCAGAGTTTATTTTTGAAATAAATGTTTACTTCCCCATGGGCTTCTGAATCTTTCGCAGGTGTGTGAAGGAATGATTCCGGCGTTAGAAAATTGCTTTGGAACATTAGAGATACCTCTCAATTTACTAGCTATCACCTGTAGTCCCTTTGGCGTAGAAAACTGTCAGATTACTTTATTTTATTCTTTCAGCGATCAAAGTTTTTTCATTACAGAAAATTTAAAGTTTAAATTTATAATTAGTGTCTATTTGCTTTGACATGAAGGGTTTCTTTCCCCTTTTATTAAAAAAAAAAAACAAAAAAAAACAAAAAAAAAAAAACGAAAACAAAACTAAGCCAGAGGTTATTTTCAAGCTATTTAATAAGAATCTGGAATGTCCAACACCAATCAGAATCAGTGCTTACCCTGCCTGTAGACAGGAGGCTAAAAATATCAGCTCCGTTCTAATCCCTACCGGGAACAAAACCAACAAGAGAACTTCAAATCCTGTACATTTTGCATTAAGAAAACCCTTTAGGAATAAACGATATTAACCACACTATTAACTACTCTTACTACTTCATTTGTCTTGCTCTGGCAAGCGGACCTGAGAGGATGGAGAGAGAGAGGTAGAGGAATGGTGAGAAGCCAGGAGGGGAAAGGGAAAGGGAACACTGGGGTTATGTCGCTTTCTTGCCTCTGTTTTAGCGTTTCCAGAGGCCAGAATGTCTGCTGACTTTAAATTCTGTCAGAACTGCTGAGCCCTTACGAAAAATGCCCCCCCTTTTAAATTTTGACTACAACATATGTATAGAAAAGTATAAATCATATCTGAACAGCCTGAGTTTTATGAAATAAACACACCTGTGTAACCACTACTCAATCGACACAAAGAGTATTACTCAGAAGTCCCCGTTTTACTTCCCTCCCACATGCTGTCCCCATTTTTTTTTTTTTTTTTTTTTTTTTTGGCCAGAGGGAAGCATTATCCTGACTTCTAACATCATAGATCAGTTTTGCTTATTTTCAAATTTTATTTCAAAGGACTCATAGAGCATGAATTCTTTTATGTCATCTTCATTTGCTTAAAGCTATGTATATGAGAATCATCTGTGTTGCTGTATATAGCAAATGTTCATTTTTTTAAGTTTTTTTTGTTTTGTTTTGCTTTTTGTTTTTTAATTTGAGAGAGACAGAGCACATGAACAAGGGAAGGAGCAGAAGGGGAATGAGAGGGAGTGGGAGAGAACCTCAAGCTGACTCTTCCCTGAATGTGGAGCCAGACACGGCACTTGATCTCATGACCCTGAGATCATGACCTGAGCTGAAACCAAGAGTTGGTTGCTTAACCAACTGAGCCAACCAGGCACCCCAAGTTTCATTCACTTTTAAAGGTTTGTTTGTTTGTTTTTAAAGATTTTGTTTATTTATTTGACAGGCAGAGATCACAAGTAGGCAGAGAGGCAGGCAGAGAAAGAGGAGTAAGCAGGCTCCCCGCTGAGCAGGGAGCCCCATGTGGGGCTCGATCCCAGGACCCTGAGATCATGACCTGAGCCAAAGGCAGGGGCCTTAACCCACTGAGCCACCCAGGCACCCCTCATTTTTAATTGCTATGTTGAATTCTATGGTATAAATAAACTGTGATAGGTAATTATTCATTCTACCATTGATAGATATTTGAGTGGTTTCTGGATTGGGGCTCTTGAGAATAATGCTGCAATGAACATTCTTGAATGTGTCTTCCGTAAACATGCACACAGGTTTCTGTTGGATATATAAGAGTGGGGAAATAAAACATTCCCAGATTTTTCAGTGTTCAGAGTAAAAATCCTAGCTATGGGAAAAATATGCTATAAATTTAAAGACATTCTGCTTTCACTTCTCTCTGTCAAATAAATAAATAAAATCTTAAAAAAAAAAGAAAGAAATCCACAAGATAAATTACAGAAATAGAATTAGGGGTAGAAATACCTTACCACCTTACTTTTTACTATGAATAAAGGAAGCATATAGGCAGCTCTACTCATTTAATGTACAAACCAAATTTCCCAGCTGGTTGTGATGTAGGCAGACCATGTCATAACCACTCACAAATGAGAATTTTAGTCCTACTTTCCTTGGATAAATCTAGTTAAGACATGGACAGATAAGCAGAAGTAAAAGTAGGGAGTGAGAGATTAATGTTTGTCCTTCCAAGCTCTTAATACTTGCTTTGGTTTGTGTCATTCTCCTAGCTTTTTTGCTCAATATCCCCTCACGAGTTCCTTTCTTCATGATGAAAAAAAGAAGTACTTAGGCCTCTTAAGTTTAAGGGTTATATTGTTTAGACTATGAGGAAAAAAAAAAAAAAACGAGATAGATAGCAAAGAACCTGGAGATAGTACAAAGTTTCCTAAAAAGTCTAACAAAGTTTATATATTCATTTTCCCTCGTGGGTATTTTTTTCTCGTGCTAAGATGTTAATTAAAATTCCCATCAGAATTCCTGCCTCTGTGTTCATGCCTGAGGTTGCAGAATGCTTATTTGTTGGGCCCATCCCTAGCATCCATTTTACTTTTTATCCTTTTCTAAACAACTCTGAATTTCCCAACTGCACAGTTTGGGCAGGGCTGACCCCTAGCCTGAAGCTCTCAAATACAGGTGGTGATCCCTGACTGCCTTAAGTCATTCAGCTCGTCTTAACACTTGGCAACAGCGATTGGTTTAGAGATGAAACTGGGATGCAATTAAGGCTAATGAGAGGTATTTGTTAGCATCTTTTGGGAAAGAAACTTCCTTTTCATTCCAGGAGAGCAACCAAAAAAAGAAAAAAAAAGGAAGAAAAAAAAGAAAAGGACACATTCTCTTTCACTGGTTGGTCTTAAAGTAGGCAATTTAAGCACAGAGCTCTCCATTATCATTTGGCAACCATCGTACTGCCACAAGGGGCTCTTGTTAGGATGAATCCGACTTTGTATACAGGAGGACATTGGATTTTTGTGACATTGTTGAATCGGGGAATTATGGCATCAGAAGTTACCTGGACTGTCTGTGCACTTTTGAGTTCCACAGAATAATACATTCTGTTTATTACTTAATATAGTTGGAATTGAATTTTCTGCTTGCAATCAGAAGCAGTCTCAGTAATATTGATGGATCCAATCAAACATTCTCACAGCAGAAGGTGCCCTGCCCATAGCTTCCTGGTCCACAGTATGGGCCCCTGTAGCTTTGTAGACACCCTTCTCAGGAATCTGCAATCCTTTGCCTAGGGGCTTTCTTTAGTTCAGGATCATGCTTAATGACTTAGTCACATAAAAACAGGCCAAGTTAATTTAATTTAACAATATACTATTTAACCCAATGTAACTAAATACTATAATCTAAACATGTAATCAATATAACAATTATTAGTGATATATTTTGCATTCTTTTTTATACTAAATTTTTCAAATCCAGAGTATATCTTATATTTATAGCATGTCTCAGTTTGGACTAGTCACTTTTTAGGGCTCAATAGTTACATGTGGCTCTAGAGTCTGAAAATAATTTCCTTTGTGACATTTTTTTAAAAATGGAGAGCAAATCCACGGTTAGTATTTTGATTATTATTGAAAAATAAGGCTCTCGCTTTCTCTTAAATCTCTGTGTCAGAGCAAGAGTTTGGATTTTTACTGATGGTTGCAATTACAGTGAACATTTATTATGTGATATTGTCATTTTCACGTTGGACACTAAATAAGTTTTATGGGACTATTCTTTTCACCAGCTTTATTTTAAATAATTGATATATGAACATTCTTATGATTCAATATCTATTTACTGCTTTCCAAGAAAACTTGTAACAGTACAGGAGTCTATCAGTTTTAACACACCGTTGAAAGTTAGATTTAAAATTAGAATTTCTTTTGCTAATGTAGTAAGTAAGGTAGAAGTGATGAGATCCCAAGTTTGCTGAGATCCGTATGTCTTTTATTATGGTCTAGGATAAGATCGTTTCATGGTTTGTTAACCGCTTTTATAATCTATTTTTTTCAGTCAGTGAAGAAGGCATTCAGTGCTTTTTTTTTTTATCATTTGGAATTGTATCTACACAACTGACAAGAATCTTGTTTGTGTTTGAATATATACTTCCTATGTTTTTAAAAACATGTATTAGAGAAAGAGGAAATTTATTTACATACATTTCATTAAATCGTTAGGTATATAAAACCATCCATGGAATTAGGCAGATTTTTCAGAGTTGTGTTTATACTATGGAAACCAAAAAACAAATCCATAGTATCTGGGTTTCCAAATGGCAATTTGGATCAAGACAGGGTTTATTAAATTGGCTTTAAATTCAAGAAAGCAGAAAAAAAATCCATTTGGTGGCTACATCTATACAAATGAAATTATATAAAAACAAGTGAAAATCAGATCATTTCCTTGAAATCCAATATGGTGCAGAAAAATGATCGAGAATGCCCTACTTGCTATGATCTCACTCCAATAATGTTAGACATAATTAATGGCATAAATAAAAAAAGATGGGGGAATAAAAAAAAAACCGTTTTCATATAGGGGAGTAAATCAGAATTTCCTCAATTCTCGTCCACATCTCTTCTGAAAGGAATTCACAAGAACGTTATAGCATTACAATTTGGCTTCATAGTACTATAGTCAAATTAACCCAAAAAATCCCAGCTCTGTCCTTTCTCTTCTCTCTGTACCATGTTTCTTTTGTGTTGTCTGTGAAACAGGCTGACCCAATAAGAAAGTTAGAAAAGTGGGAGGGAATTGCTCATAGACTTACAAACCCCACCCCCCAAACCCCACTTTTCTTTTTTTTTAAGATTTTATTTATGTATTTGTCAGAGAGAGCACACAAGCAGGCAGAGGAAGAAGCAGGCTCCACACTGAGCAGGGAACCTGATGTGGGACTCCATTCCAGGACACTGCGATCATGACCTGAGCTGAAGGCAGACACTTAACTGAGCCACCCAGGTGTCCCCCAAAACTCACTTCTAGTAACAACATAATCACTTTTAAGATATAGTAAATACAAACATGTCTAAATTCACATATTATTATTTGATAAATCAAATTTTGACTTACGGTGTCTTTTTTTTTTTTTAATTTTCACGAACTCACATGCATTAAACATAACATTTTGGAATGCTGGTAGAGTTTCTGGCTAGCCTAATTCTAGAAGTCAAGTCCCAGAATGGCATTGTTTGGCCTTTCTCCCGGAGAACAACAGTACTGAAGACTGAAACTTGAGCATTATGTGGGAATTTTGATGAGGTCCCATTTTCTTAATAGTCTATTGTTTTGAAGAACGGAAAGGAAAATATGTTTGATTTGCTTAGGCAGAACATTTGATAAGCATACTTTGGAAAATGATCTCTACGTTTCATGGTTGGTGGCTTGTCCGGCAAACTGATCAATGGTATGCTTACAATTTCTTTTTTTTTTTTAGTCAGAACTCTTTAATCAACCCACAGCTATGTACTTGCTCCCTTCTGAAAAGATTTCCCTGTTTTCACTGGTTCTTGTCATCACTGTCACCATGAAGTTTCAGCATCTTGTCTTCACCTTCCTCTAAATTATCGATGGTGGCAGCTGCCGTACTACTTTCTTCAGGAAGATGCTTTATAGTTGCCCATTAACTCCATTTTCAGCACTGCTGATAATGACAGATGCTTCCTTTTCTTTTCAATGTCACCCAAATTCTAACTCTCTTGGCATTTTCATTGTTCAGTTAAACCAAAATTTATAACAAAAATCAATAATCATTACCAGTGCACGTGGCTGGGACATGGACACGTAGCTGACTACCCGTGCCACTTCTAGTCTGGTTTGGCTACCCAATGAGTTTTGGCACAAAATTGGGGGAAAAAATTTGAGTTTCGGTGGTTTTCAGAATTGTGGACAGAGGATTGTGTATCTGCATACAGAGACTGTTGCCTCTGATCATTTTATTCTTATTCTGAAGAGAAATCCAAAACGAAATCATCTTTCTTCAGAGGAAATAAGGAAAACAGGACTGGAAAAACCATTGAGCCATCCATCATATGTAAATTTTTGGTCACTTTAGTTTCATTCAATGTACATCTCACTGGGCCCTCAGTCTATATCATAGGCAAATACGTAAGTCCGGCCCTTGGGTCGCTCGGGCCCTAGTGTGGGAGGAGAAGGAAAAAAGACCTAAGAGTTATAGGGCTATGAAGAGAGGAGAACAGACTTCCAGTCCTGACCATGAAGCAGGCATGAAGATCATGAACAACTATAGCACAGCAAAAGATAGTCAAAGCAACTGTTTTCTGCAAATTGACAACAGAAGTGCAGGTGTGACTTTGGAGAGAAAGCAAGCCCACAAAGTCAGCTTTCTCTCTGGGGCTCCTCCCAAACTGGGACTTAAGGAAATGACACCCCAGCAGAGCACAGTGGCCTTGCTAGTCTGCTGAATGGTTTGATGGCTGGGGCTGGGCTCTGTGGGCAGGTATGGGAGATGAGCTGACTCCTTCTGTCTTTGGTAATTGGGCTACAATAGGAGCTGATACAGCTTTCCTCCCAGTTAGATCTTGTGTCTTCAGGCCTCCTGTAATGCTTAGGATGTGTCCTTCACATGAGCTCGCAGTAAATATTATAAATTCTTTGGGATGTTTCACAGGTTCCTGTGGCTAGACCCTAAACAAATCAGAAATTGTCATATTTAAGGACTGCCCAGTGAAATTTCTTGGGATCATTGATTTTATCCTGAGTAAATCTCTCTGCATTTCTGGTGGGAAAAAAAGGTGGGCTCAGTTTAAAATTACTGAGAGCATAATGATTTGAGGAATGAAAAAATTTCACGACATCAAAACGAATTTTTGAAGGTTTCTGTTGAAATATGCAATTTTGATAAAAGCTTTAAAAAGCTCAGTAAATTAAACTCAAAGCTACCCAATACTGAAATAATGAAAAATAATTTTTATCTCCATTATTACTCTTTGGCACAGCAGTCTTTCTCAGCATCTTATTCATCCATGTACTATTTTATAGAAATTCACAAGACCATTTCCCAGATAGCAAATTATACCTCTCAGAAATCAATTACATTTCAGGACAACACTAACACTACACATCTTTTTATTAGGAAATAAAACCACAGGATATGGATAGCAATAAAACTGGAATTATTTTACTGGCAAAGTCCATAAAAGTATCCAATAATTTCAAAATCAAAGAGAAAAACAAATCTAAGATCTGCTACTGAACAATATTAGCTGTATTATTTCCCCCAAGTTCACATTAATGTCCTCTGTTCACTTCTGATATATTGCATACATTTTAAAAAAAACCAAACATGTATTGCTTACTCCCCAGTTATGGAATGCTGGAAAACTTTTTTGCATTATGCTACAGTTGGTATTTTAATTCTACTCCTTCTTAATTGATTAACGAGGGAGGAGTGGAGGAAACAATGTTAGAGAAAATTTCATTAGGTGTAAATTGCAAGACATTTGTTTGAATGAACATAATATCTCAGCTCTATTCTGATGGGTCTTGGGGGAATGCTTTAAGTATTACTGTAAGTACCAGACCAAGCACTGAACAATTTAATGGTGCCGTTAGAGCATGGCCTTGTGTCTGGTTTTTGCTTCAAAATGTTCTTAGGGAAAACTTCACTGCCTGAGAACAGGGAACAAAAGAATTCTTCCAAGCTTATATGCTACCAACAAATAATTCAGATGGGAGTTATTTAAGGTAAACTAACAAAAAGTTTCTTTTTGAAGCTTAAGCCATTCTAATTTACCTCTTTGATAAAAAAAGAAAACCTAGAGCTCTCAAAGCCCTGTCTGAGAAGCAAGACAAGATTCCCCCAAATGACTTGTGACAGTATTTGCAATGACCCTAGATTTTCTCAATTATTTTTCACCACCACTAATTTCTGACAACTGTCATACAAATGATGACTTTCTTTAAGTTTCAGATATTAAAAAAAATAGAGGATTAAGAATAATACACAATTACTTCCCCCCTGAAATTGACAAATGTTATTATTTTATCACAAATTTCTCTTAGTATTTTTTCCTTAGGTAAAACATAAGGGATTTAGCTAAGCCACTCATAATTCTGAACTCGGGAGTAAATTCTATGACGCTTGCTCTACCATTCCTTAAAAACAAACAAGCAAAATACATACATTAACATACACTCTATATTGTGTTTTATGTGTATGTCTGTGTGTGTATATATGTGCATATATATGTATCTTATTCTGTATTTGCCTTCTATAATCTGCCATTATGCTGCTCTCAAACCATATTAATATATATAAACATAGTTCACTCTTTTTAATTGTTACAAAGTATTTTATCACAAGGATACTGCTATTTGTTCTTCTCATGTTTACCTACAATTACATTAATCTCCCCCTTGTTATTAAAAATACACCACAAAAGACATCCTTGAATGTGTTTCCTTGTGCAAATATGTAAGATTTTTGGGGGTGGAGGTGGGGGCAAGGATTCTGTGGGAAGAGGTTATATGTCCAGAAATGAAATGGCAGGGTTCAAAGTTATGAGGTTGCCAATGTTATTATAGTCTGCTTATTTATCCTCTGAAGGGGTCCTACTTGATTTCACTCCCTCCTGCAGTGTATGAGAATTTCTTTTCCTCATATCTTCACTAGCACTTTACACAAGGAGACTTATTTATGTTTGACTTGAGGGAAGAAGAATGGAATCTCATGTTCCAGTCAGTGGTTCCTTGATTATTGTTGAGGTTGAGCAACTTTTTGTATTTACTTTCCATTAGTATTTCCTCTTCTACCCATTGTCTTTTTCTAACGTTTCCTACTTTAACCATTTTACTATCTTTTACATATTCTGGATAATACTTTTTCCGGTATTTCCTTGATTTTTATTACTGTTTATAGCTCCTTAAGCCTCAGAAATTTCGAATTGTGATAGAGTCAAACTCATCAAAATTTTGCTTTATGTTTTTGACGGGTGTGTCTTCATATCTTCTCTACCCCAAGGTTCACATCCCCTCTTGGTTTCATTTCTAAAACAGTTGTCTTGGTTTTGTATACACCTTTATTTTTTCCATGTTTAATTTTAGGAGAAATTTTTATTGAAATGAAATTGAATTTATGGCTTAATTAGAAGAGAATAAATGTATTTAGTATGTTCTCCTGGCAAACATGGTATATATCTTCATATGTTCATAATTGTTTTCTTTCTTTTAGTAAAGTTATATAATTCTTCCACAAAGGCCTTATTCACAGAATCTCTGCTTCGCTCAGAGCCCCATCCTCATCTCCAGTAGCTGTTTACAGCTAGGCCTCAGGGACATTTGCTCTGTGTGTGCACAGCACAGGATTGGGTCAAGAACAAAATGGAACCTTCTAGTTATGTCCAGGACTTCTGCTCTCCTGTTCCCCTGTCCACAAATTCCAGATCCCTCAAAACCCAACTTCCAATTGGTTTTCATAGTCCAACAAGGCCATTGCATTCTGTTTGGTTTCATGTGTTCTGTCACAGTTTGGAAAATAGGGCTTATTTCTTTCTTTCAAGGACTACTCCATTCATATCTGTTGTCCAATTCTTGGAAACACTTGCTTTATCCAGTGTTTGTTCAGTGTTACAATTTCATAAAGTGACAGGGCAAAACCCATACTTATTTTCACTTCCTATCCCTTAATATCCATAATTCTCTTATTTCCTTTTTTCTCACTTTATTTTATTATTATTTCCTAAAGAATACTAAGTAATAGGAGGCTTTACTGTCTTGTTTCCAGCAGTAATAACGTTTTCTAAAGTTTCATCATTAAGTGTGAAATTTGTTTTAGGTTTTTGCCAGATTCACCTTATTATGTAAAGTAACTCTCCTTACATTCATAGTTTATTAAACATTTTAAAAACAATAAATGATTACTGATTTCTTCAAATAATTTTTCTCTGTTTAGATGACTATTCATTTTTTCCTTTCATCTTTAATATGTTAGAAACATTACAGTTTTTAATGTCAAAACATCATTGTATTCCTGGGAAAAATTCTACCTCATCATGACATACTTTTTTATGTACCTTTGGATTTAATTTACTGATATTTTGTAAGGGAATTTTACTATGAAAATATAAATAAAATAGGTTATAGTTTTCTTCCCCAGTAATGGTTTTCTTTGGTTGGAGTATCATGTTAATAATTGATTCATAAGATGCATTGGATAGCTTTCCTTTGTTTTTTACTCCCTGAAGTTTTTAAATGACAGAAATTGGATACAGCACTTGGCCACCAACTGAGCTAGGCAGAAACATATTTAGTAGTTCTGTGGCCTGTGAATTTCTATTACCTTGCATTTCTGCAATGTCTTTTTTATACTTTCTCTAAAATAATAATTTGGTTCCTTAAAAATTTCAGATTCAAAATCATTTAACTTTAGTACTTTGAAAATGTTTCTCCCCTATAGTCTGATATCTATTTTCATTGATATGGTATCTACTTGTCTGATTTTACTTCTTTGATAGAAAAATTGTTCTCTTGTCTCCAGTGGCTTTAAATAGTTTTGATTCCATCTCTGATGATCTGACTTTCCCTACATGTTTCTGGGTGTAGATTTAAAAATTTTACTTAGTTCTGTTTGGACCAAGGGCTTATCTCTTTTTTTTTTTTTTTTTTTTTTTAAAGATTTTATTTATTTATTTGACAGAGAGATCGCAAGTAGGCAGAGAGGCAGACAGAGAGAGAGAGAGAGAGAGAGGAGGAAGCAGGCTCCCCGCCGAGCAGAGAGCCCCACGCGGGACTCGATCCCAGGACCCTGAGATCATGACCTGAGCCGAAGGCAGCGGCTTAACCCACTGAGCCACCCAGGTGCCCCACCAAGGGCTTATCTCTTGACTAATTTCCAGCCATCCAGTCTTGACTAACTGCCAGCCATTGTTGTATTATATATCTTCTCTCAGTCATGTTCTCTCCTCTTTTTCTGGAACTTCCCTTATACAGATGCTGGAGTTTCTCATTCTCATTGTTCTCTAAGCCTTTCAAGTTTATTTCTTTGTGCTATATTCAGGGAGACGTACTTTGTCTTTCCAATGTACTAATTCTCTTTTCAACTGTATCTATTCTACTCTTAACTAGTATACTATGTATTTTACTTTTATTTCAGTGACTTTATGTTTCAAACCCAGGATTCCTACCTTGGCTCTTTTACATTTTCTCCTTTCCTTGTTTTATAACTGCTTATTTCTGCTGAAAGGTACTCTTCTGCATGGTGTCTGTTTGCACTCTTTAATAATCCTGTTGTAAAGTTTTTCTTTTCCAGTTTGTTTTATTCTATTTGAGTACCTTCTTATGAGTTATTCCATTTGTATTTTTTTTTTTTTTGCCTTGCCTAATTAGGCTTTGTATTTCTTCACATGTTTTGTAATCCTTATCCATACTCATCACCTGAAAGTATCATCTTTAGAGGTTCACAGGTAAGGACAGCCATGAAGTTGCACTAAGGGATTGACTCATGTAGTTTCCCCCCTTTAAGTCAATTTTACATTACTGTTTTGGGAGGATGTATTCTATGTGGAGAGCTTGAATTCAGAACATATAGGCATATGTAGCACAAACTTGGCAGTTCAATCTTTCTTTCATGTTACTTGTTTTTTTGTTTTTCCTTTTCCCCAGGACCTGAGGCTACTGGCTCATTCATGACCATAACCCCAGGGTAGTGAAGAGATATTCAGGTTTATATTCAGAGAAGGGCAATATGTTCCTGGATATCGGCTTTCTAAGTGAAAACATGCATAAAATCTGAACCTGTGAGAGCTATATCCAGGTCTCTCTTTGCTGTTTTCCTCACCTCTTTGGTGTCTCCCTCAGATAACCCCGAATATGATTTATTCCTAACTGCCTGACCCTGTAACCTGACCCAGTAGGTTTTCAAATGGTTCTTGCCTTAATTAAGTTGCTTTGTTTTAAAGATTGCTTTATCATTTATTTTATCTGATGACAAGGAAATATATAATCATTAAAAATTTGAGATGCAGGGGCGCCTGGGTGGCTCAGCGGGTTAAAGCCTCTGCCTTCAGCTCAGGTCATGATCCCAGGGTCCTGGGATTGAGCCCCGCATCGGGCTCTCTGCTTGGCTGGGAGCCTGCTTCCTCCTCTCTCTCTCTCTGCCTGCCTCTCTGCCTACTTGTAATCTCTATCTGTCAAATAAATAATCTTTAAAAAAAAAAAATTTGAGATGCAGAGAAAAATAAACAAAGAAAGAAAAATGAACATGCCTTCGAATCCCATTTCCCTAAGATAACATTTTCGGGTGTGTATTTCAGTCTAGTAATCTATTCAACAATAGCTATTGTGTGCCTCCTATTTGCCAACATTGGTCTAGAAGCGGGCTATATCAAACTGCCCAAATATTCCAATTTTTAATGTATATGTACCTTTTTTTTGCTTTTTAACAAATTCTTTTTCTTTCTTCAAAGGGAACAAGCTGCAAGGCATCCAACTGGAAGAGTTTGATGTAATTTATAGGTACTGATGAGGCACACACTGTTCCCATTGGTGATATTCTCTTAAGCATAATGACATTTGGCTTATAAATGTCATCTGCATCATATTTTAATAGCCAATCACAGAACTACATGCTTTTGTTTTGTCATTTCTTTATAAAACTACAGGGTGCAATCAATATTTTTCTGCAACTAATTGTACTTTTAGTTTTCCATTTATACTCTTTTAAAAATTGCTGCTTTAATAATCCCATATGGAACATCATTCCATTGTTGAGCTTATTATGCCATTTCTTTATCACTAATAAGCTCAACTGAAGCCCACTGGTTTTGTGTAATTTATAGAATCATTACACATAATTATTCTCTTTCCTGTAGTACATGTGGCACTTAAATGTGTTATATTATTAGTTTGACTAAACATCATAGAGTAAATCTTATTAGTGCCTTATATGTTATTTCTAGGGAGAATAAATTAATGTAAGGAGTTCATGGCATAACTAAGTTTGTTTTGTTCTACTTAAATTATGGTTTTAAATATTCAAGAATACAGAGGACAAAGATTCTTTAGGAATAATCAATCTCATTAAAATCACTCAGATAGATTCTAAACATATAGACGGCCTCTATGGAAGCATCTTTTCTATAGAGAGAAAATATTCACGAAGAAGATGGGTGATAATTAAAACATCAAGAACTTGGTTTCCAAGAATTTTTTTGTGAGTATCTTCTTTAGAAGATACATGCAAGTGACACTTGGATATGTTTTAAAAACTAAATAAAATAAGTGGAGTTAATGTTTCTCCCCACAGTTATGACTGTCAGAATATTGGTATATATCTTTCCAGACTATCTTCTAGGCATTGAATGTGTGTATGTACAAAATATTTTTGAACTTTTTCTTTATTGGTACATATTTACTCACCAATTTAAACAATGATCAGGAGTTAGTTTTTTTTTTTTTTTTTCTGTTTTACTTTGGAAAGAAAAAGATAGTAGGAAGAAATCAGAAGAAAGCTAGTTCCCTATGACCAAACATCCAGACTTCATTGCCCTGAGATTAGGGAAAGTAGATACTATTCTAGCATAGGTGGTTAGCTTTCTTGTAGGTAAGAGTGGCCACATGATAGACTTCTGGCCAGGGAGGGATACAGTCAAGCGGATGTTTGCAGGTGTCCAACTTCACCTTGTCTTCAAAGGCATGTGAGGACTATAGTGCAGATGCAAGTAGATGGACCCGCCAAAGGCCAGGAAGATCATGGAGCTACCATAGCTGCTATCACAGAGCCACTGGACCAAGAAGAGTGACCACCTCGCATTGTCTATTTCTTTTAAATAGACCCCTAGTTGATACCAATAGATCCCTCCAGCTCAAAGCATTCCTGGCTGCAAAGGAGTGAGCTCCTGGAGGTGGAGTTTCCAGAGTCAATGAACTATGAGAGTCTGCAGCCCTAGGGGGAGAGACATCGCTCACTGACCCAGGGAGACCACAACGCTACTGTGGTGGATCAGCACCTCCAGCCCCCTGGGGCGCATCCTGTTGACTGACAGTCTGCTGGGGTAGCAGAAGAGGGAAGTAATAACAACAGTCAGGCAGGCTCCATGGTCACAGACGTGGTCATCTCTGTCTTTTCAGAGAGAAATGCTGAGGCTAACTCCTGATTTCTGGGGCTCTAGTACCTCAGATAATGCCTCAGGTATCTTCTGGTACAGTGAGGTGCAAAATATACTGTTCCATATATACATATATATGTATATATATATGTATATTATATACATATGTATATATGTATATACATATATATGGAAATTATATATATATTATATATATATTATATATATATATAATTTTTTTAAAATTTTTTTAAAATTCAGGATCAGTCCGAACTGGGAGATATAGTTTTCTCTGAGACTTCAAGATAAAGTAGTTTTTGAAATCAGGAGTCGGATTTATCCCTTTGCTTTTTTTATTTAAAAAATAGTTTTTGAGAACTGACCATATATAAATTTAGCTCCTTACTCTGATTAAAAAAAAAAAAATTGAGCTAATGACTTCTCCCAAACTCAATTTTCTTACATATACCATGATGACAATGATGTCTGCTCTTCCTTCTTCATGAAGTTGTGCTCATCAAACAGTGTAATATGTATTGGAGGCTTTGGAAATGCAAAGTAGTGATGCAGTGGTTTGCACATGGTTGTGAAATGAGAGGGATTTTTCCAGCACTACCTGCCTCAAGGGGTGATAGCCAATGCGATAAGGTATGCACATGTGGTTTGATAACTGCAGAGGACTGTGTGAATGTGAAATATTGTATTGCTCAGAGGGCTGGTCATTTAAGAGATGTTTGTGGTAGAGTATCTTGCTACCACAATGCAGTCCTTGAGCATGGAAAAATACTTTCTTTCATATCTGTGTGAGAAGGGTGAGGGGCATTATGTAGCATTTACTATGTGTCTAGTTCCATGGTAAGTGAGTTTATTTACATTATGTGACCTCTTTAAAAAAAAAATTGCTTATTTAAGAGAGACTGCGAGCTCATGAGTGGGGGGAGGGGCAGAGGGCGAAACTCTTCCAGCAGATTCCCTGCTGAGCACAGAGTTGGAAGAGGGGTTCAAACACTGGAAGCCAGGACCATGACCTGAGCCGAAACCAAGAGCTGAGCGCTTAACCCACTGAGCCACCCAGGCACTCCTGCATTATGTGATTTCATACCAACTTCTCCATGAAATAAGAATTATCTCCATTTTATAAGGATGCCACATTATGTTGTTTGCTCAAGAGAGAAAGAAATGCTTGCTTCCTCTAAAGCCACTGATCTTTCCATTGTACTTAAGTAGCGGCTGCTTTGTGCTGGAGGTGATGGAAGAGACATGTTGCATGTTGCTGAAGCTGGTAAGTGTGGGATTCATGCCCACCCTGACTGGCTGTCTTCTGGATCTGACCGCATCTGGATCTGATTGGATCAATCACTTCTTCTCCATGTATTCCTCTTCACTAAAAACTGAGGTTTTGAAATCAGAACTTTTTTACTAAGGAAATTTTCAACTCCCAAATCAGGATGAGGACAATACCCTGGAGGAATGGAGTACCATCAGGGAAAGAAATTGGATGCCAGAATGATCGCATGCATAAGAGCCGTCCTCCCCACTGCCTCAGGTCCCCTGGAATGGTATATGAAAGAGAAATAAACTTCTCTCTTAGTTAGGCCATTGTATTCTGGGGCCTCCTTATTACAGAAGCTTAACCTTTTCCTTAAATAATAGAGCTGTCCCAAATCACAGAACAGTAACTTAGGCTAGGAAGTAAGTTTATTCATTTTAATGGAGACACAGCAGTTCCTGGCAGACCAGAATTCTCACGTTAAAGATCAGCACATAACCAAGGAGAAACTCACTCACTTCGTATATCACGGAAATGAGATTTCGGTTCTCTTGATTATAAACATGACAGCACATATAATTAAAGAATTAAAGAATATTGAAGCTTGAAAGGATTTGAGAGATAGAGGGAGAAAATGGAAGCCCAGATAATTTAAGTAATCTCTCCAGAGTCACATTATTAATTAGACGAAGATCAGAGGCTAGCTCTGACTAGTGCTGTTTCTACTCCCTGTCCTGGGTTTTTTTATTGTTGTTGTTTTCAGGGAATTTTTAAATTAATCTCCATTGTGATAATCACAGGATGTTACATTTGCTATTATTTTAGTGAAAGATATCTTTATTTATGATGCAAACCACTTCATCTCCAAAGGTACTATATTTTGAAAAATTTATCAAGATATGACATCAGAGTTTTTGCTGATTGATAGTGATATATTTAGCTATGCCAATTTAATTCAAGATGTGCTAGAGGAGGCAGAGTCTAGGAACCCCAAAGGCAAATCTGCAAGTTAATTCCTAAAGAGTATCACCTGTTTTGCAGAGAAGTGATAATATTATTTAGTACCATGTGTCACTTCTAAATATAGATAATGATATACGGAAGTTCAATATTTTGAGCAGTGGCAATTTCACTGGAAAAATGGTGTAGTCATCTTATCTCTCCATCAGAGCAGGAGTGGCTCATGATGCCTGAAAGTATGTTGGTCTACAAAAGTCATCACCAAAATATAAGTATGCTTTCAAAACTGAAATGGAAATAGTTACGTGAAGTGTTAACATTTTTATCTTTATTTTTTCTAATTTAGTTATGGGGCCCTTAGTACTCCTAAAAATTTATTTATTTTTTTAAAGATTCTTTTATTTTTAAGTAATCACTACACCTAACATGGGGCTGGAACTTACAACCCTGAGATCAAGAATTGCATGCTCTAATGACGGAGCCAGCCAGGCAGCCCCCCAAAATTTATTTTTAAAAACAAAACTCCAAAGTGCGAAATAGCTTTATCAAATTGGAAAAAAAGAACATTTTATACTGAGAATACACGAAAACATTTTATACTGCTGTGAACAAAAAACTTGAAAGCCTTTTTTTCTCTCTAGGTTACTCCATCCTATTACCAGATCACATACTAGTATACCAGCATATATGCTAAAACTGACCAGTGTGATTTGTGATATTAATCTTGCCATCATATATCATTCAGGTCTGCTTTCTGCTTTTAGGGCTGAGCTAGATGACAGACAACTGATTCCAAACTCCATATTTAAACATTCATTAGCATATTTCAAAAGGAAATTCTCCCAGAATATACAGAACATAGAAGAATTCCAGGTTTTGGGAAAACCACTGCTTTTCTGCAGGGGATTTTCACTGTATAAAACAGAGCATGAGTTCACCTATAAACAGTCCAGGTCTATAAATTTCAGGTGTTTATGGGAGGATGCAACCCAATTAGATTTGAGTCTCTAAGTTTAAATTATGTCTATATCTTGAGATCTGAGAGCTCTCAAACTGAGTAGTCCATTTTTCCAGCCCATCTCCTCCTCATCTAAGTGAGCCAGATATTCTTGATTTACTGTGTGGGGCTAGACTTGGGAATTGGTAGTTTTGAAAACTTCCCAATGTTTCTACCATGAAGTCAATATTGAGAACCACTTAATTAGACAACAGCAAATGTCAGCAGGTAACTTTTTTCAGGTCAGACACTTTTTAAGGGGAAGCTGCCATATTAAAAGCCATTCCTTTTTGGGAGTCGATATTTTGTTTTGCATGTTTTACATTGTTATTCCACTCTATTTACTGAGCTCTTATTATATGTCAAGACTTTATTTACATTATCTTATTAAATCCTCACAAAATATCACTTTATAAATGTGGAAACTGGGGCTTAGGGAAATTAACTAACTTGGTCAGAGTAACATAGTAAGCGGAAGTGATAATAGTCAAACACGTGTGTTTTCTGGTCCGAATCCCTATATTATTGATGACCATGTTTATTTCTGCCACGATTAGTATTAAAAGTAGACCTAAAAGAATAGAATGGAAGTAGATGTTTGTTCGTTTGCTTTCTAATCTGTGCTGCAGAATGATGCTGGAGCATCTCTAGGCTGTGCCCAGGTAGCTCAGCTGTATTTTACTTAAAGGCATATGGAAACAAGGCAAATTCCTGAGGTCTGTATTTTAAACTGAATATAGAAAGAGCTACTTTGGCTTAACGTACTTATAATTTTGTCCTGATCGTTGATCTCTTAACACCTGTTTTCAAGAACTTTCTGTGTTACACCACAGGAACTGGCTCTGGAAACGCCAGGGTAGCTTATTAAAGGAACATCTTTGAGACATGAAAAGTCAGACCTTGAGGAAACTGCGAGGTTATCCCAGGTCAAGTCCTTCACCTTGCAGGGAAAGATAATGAAGCTCAGTGTGGGGAAGGCAGTTACTCAGGTTACAAAGCTCTAGAGCGGCCAAGCTGAGAAGTGAACTCTGTCCTCTGTTTCAGGCTTCTTCCCACTACAACCCCAGCTGTCTTGGTTTGACAGAAGAGAGGAAGAGCCCTGAGCAGGATGTGACAGCTAGAGACAGAAGTCCCGAGTCCTTGGAAGGTTGCACCGAAGGCAGAGTTGCTGCTGGGTTGGAGCTGAGTCAAAAAGTGGGATAGATTCTGAGCAGTAAATTTATTCCATTGGCTGGGGGAGAGGGACAATTCTCCAAACAAGGCCCTTAGGAGGATTCTCTTTTTGCTAGTGTGGTATTTTCCCAGGACTTGTGAAAGTACAAAATTACATCATTGGATCCTATCTTTTAGGGCATAGTTTCTAATATTTTTTTCTAAAGCATCCTGGATTTTGAGGGTTTCTTTTCCTTCTTTTTTTTTTTTTCTTTTAAATCAATGTGCTTGTTAAACAGACAAAAACTTTTGGCCATTCAATGATTTTTCTAATAGCATTCTTACTATGCAGATTGGTTTTCAAGATTCCTTGAAGTTTGGCACACGCCTCCTTTTTCCACTGCATCTTCTCATATTTCCCTACATGAAACCTATGATCAGCCAAACAGGCTGCCCTTTGACTTTTGATCGTATCTTATATTTTCTTATTTCATTAACTGTCTCAGAAGGTTCCTATTCCTCTGACCCATGCTCTACACCCATTAAAATCTTATTCATCATTTAAGGCTTAGATCAGAAAACATTTCCTGCTCTCCCTAGCCAACAGTATTTGCTCTGAAATCTAAATTTTTAATTGAATTTTCCAGCACTTTTACATATAATTGGATGGGCTTGTCTGCCCTACCCTGTGTCAAGATAACCGTGGTATCTGGTGTTGCTCTGAAGTTTGTGAGAACCTAATGTTCTCCCTGGTTGTGACCCTAAGAAGGGCTGGTTTCCTATTACTACAGATATGTTAAATGCATATTTTACCATCATGGATGAATTTTCAGAATTTCCTGGAGATAACTATAATTAAATTACTTAATCACTTTTTATACAGCAAGGGTAAAATTCATTAAAATTTTCTTCTGTTCTATTTTTATTTTAATGAAAGTATGTTGAAAACAATTTTCTGCATAAATTTTACAACAAAATTAAATCCATCCATTAGTCCAATACTAGAGATTAAAATTTCCACTACTGCCATTTTCTTTTGTGTTTACTATTTCCCGTGTACAAAAGGTACCCAATTTTCTTGAGCCAAATTTTGAGATCTATTTTTGTGAGAAATGTTTGATATTTCCAACACTTTGTAGTCATTAATAAATATTAAGTGCATAACTTTAGTCATCCGTTTTATTCTATAGTGATTATTGCTACTAGAAAGATTCATTATGAATCAGATGTAAGATTAATACCTACTATTTAATTCTTGACAGAAAGAACAAAGAATTAATAGGTCAAACGTATAGAATATGAGGCATATGGTGATAAAATTTGGGGGTCAAACTATCCTGCTTTATATAAGACTGAAACTCTAAAACCCCTAGAAGAAAACAAAGGGGAAAAACTCTCTGACATGGGTCTTGGCATGGAGTTTTTGGATTTGACACCAAAAGTAAACACAAAAGCAACAATCAACAAGTGAGACTATATCAAACTAAAAAGCTTCTGTACGGTAAGTGAAACTGTCAACCAAATGGAAAGGCAACATGCTAAATGGGAGAAAGTATTTGCAAATCATATATCTGACAAGGAACTGATATCCAAAATACATAAAGAATGCATGTAACTCAAAAGAAAAAAAATCAAAACCAAACAATTTGGTTAAAAATGAGCAGAGTAACTGCATAGACATTTTCCTGAAAAAGACATACAGATGGTCGACAGGTACATGAAAAGATGCTCAACATCCCTCATCATCAGGGAAATACAAATCAAAACCACAGTTAGATATCATCTCACATTTGTTAGAATGACTTTTATCAAAAGACAAGAAATAATAAGTATTGTTGAAGCTGTGGATAAAAGGGGACACTCGTGCACTGTTGGTGGAAATGTAAATTGTTGTAGGCACTATGGAAAATTATACAGAGACTACTTCAAAAATTAAAAGTAGATCTGCCCTATGATACAACAACTGCAGTTCTGGGTATTTATCCAAAGGAAGTGAAATCACCATCTTGAAAAGCTATATACACCCCATGCTCATTGCAGCATTATTCACAAGAGCCAAGACATGGAAACAAGCTAAGTGTCCACTGACAGATGAATGGATAATGGAGATGTGGTGATAAGGGAATATTATTCAGCTATAAAAAGGAAGAAAATCCTGCCATTTGCAACAGCATGGATGGAACTTGAGGGCATTAAGCCAAGTGAAATAAGTCAGACAGAGAAAGACAAATACTCTATGATCTCACTTGTATGTGGAACCACAAAAGAGAAAAAGAAAAAAAACAAAAAAACCCCAGAAACCCCCAAAATCAGAGATACAGAAAACAGACTGGTAGTTACCAGAGGAGGAAGATGGGGAGGTGGGTGGGGCAAAGGGTGAATGAAGGTGGTCACAACATCCAAACTTCTAGTTGTAAGACAAGTTAAGTCCTGCGGATGTAATGGAAGGGATGGTGGCTAAGTTAACAGTAGTCTGGTGTCCAACTGGAAGTTGCTAAGACAGCAGACCCTCAACGTACCCATCACAAGAAAACACATGTTTGTAACAATGTATGGTGATGGATGGTAACTGAATTTATTATGCCAATCCATGTGCAACATAGACATATACCAAACTATCATGTTGTACATCTAAAACTGACATATTGTATGTCCATTACACCTCAACTCTACAAATATTCTGCTTGGGTGAATAAAAGGACCAGTAATTTAATGAATATTATATAGTACCTCCGAACGAAAGAAGAGAGTCTCTATCCTAGAGTAATGCTCCTTCACTGACTGAATGCATCCTGATTCATGTGGTAGACCATCGGCTTCAGGCTTTGCTTGTTTCTTTCTCGGTCTGGACAATGCTGAACAGACACTCCCAGCACTGGCCTCCTTGCTTTTTCTTAAAACTCCCCTGCCTGTCTCCTTAGTTCTAAGCCTTACGCCTATTTTATGAAGTTTATTTTACATTATTTCATTCATTTGGTTTATTTTCCCCTTTCTACCCTATTCTTCACTCACCCTTGCCTGTCTACCCCAAAGAGGCACACGCATTCATTCTACTCTTTCTTGTTACATGCTCTAAGACATGTATGTATCTTTGCATATTTGTACTCTAATCTGGGGATGTATTTGTTTTTTTAAATTGCAACTGTGCATTTAGCTCAAAGTTGCTTGTTTTTTATTGATAGAGAATATCGGTATCGTGTAGTGGTTAATGTATAGTATGATGACTGTAGTTAGCATGGATTTTCGAGGTAGGTGCCTGGGGTCTGAATATATATATATATATTTTACTATTTGATCTTGCACAAATCATTTAATATTTAATCTCTATGTACTTGAATTTCCTCACATTAGAGTCTAGGGACAAGGACAGTACCCACCTCATTGCTTTGTGCAAGGAGCAAGTGAGTTCCTAAATATACAGGGCCTAGAACAGTGCCTGACACATAATAAATGTTACATAAATATTAGCTATTACACGATTCCTTTTTTTTTTTTTTTTTTTTTTGGTATTTTCTCTCGACTCTGTTTTTAAGATCAAAGCACGTGCTGTTACACACATATAACTCCCTGTTCTGACTGCTGCTCAGTGTTCCATGCATGGTATGCCCCTACTATGTGTATCCAATAATCTGATAATGAATGCCTAGATTGCTTTCAAATTAGTGCTCTTACAACCCGAGCTGTACTGAACATTTCCTCTTATAAGACCACATAGGAATTTTTCTCATAAGAAGGGATCATAAGATGCACCCACACTTTATCTCAGTATTGCCAAGATGTGTGTAGAATGATTTTATCCATTTACACTCTCGTAACTGTGTATCACAGCTACTACTTGTGAGGTTAGTTCTCCCTGCCTTCCACCCTGAGTTCTAGTGCAGTACCTCCAAGCCTATGAAGTCACACAGGTCGGCCCCCAGTTACTTCTGAGTTGTTGGAAGTATCGTACATTTACTCATGACACACGTTCGTTCTGCCATTTTGTGACACAGTCATTTGCCTCATTCCTGTGCCAGCCTATTCAGTGTGGTTCCAGGACACACCACCGCCTGAGAGGGCCTTATAGCCTCTTACAGAGGCTCCCATCTCTGGTTCTGCCTTCCTCCACCGGCCAAATGCCAACACCACACCCCCCTCCTGGCTGTCTCTGCCACACCAGGAACCCATCACCCCCTCTCCTGATAGCCTACATGCTAGAGGTTCTAGAGCTAACTTACGTTTGCTGGATCCCTCAATGCCCCAAAGCCCAGCAGTTCCCATACCAAAGCTACAAGGATGCCTGGCTCCTCTTCCAGGTTTCCCTCTGCAGAGACAGTGGTGTGTGTGTGTGTGTGTGTGTGTGTGTGTGTGAGATGTGTCGTATGGAAAAGAGTCCCCTTAGCTTCTGCATTACCTGTAGGCTTCTACACAGCCGTGAAGACTCAGCTGCCTCTCTATCATATTCTGTGAGCCACTGGTGACATGCCAGATGATTTAATGATTTATTTATTGATTTTGAGAGAGAGAGAACAAACAGGAGGGGCAGAGGGAGAGGGGAGAGAATCTCAAGCAGACACCGGGTTGAATGTGGAGCCTGACGCAGGGCTTGATCTCACAACCCTGACATCACGACCCGAGCTGAAACCAGAGACCGGATGCTCAACCAGCTGCATCAGTCACGGGCCCAAAGATGATTTTAAGTAGCAAAGAGATGACAGCAAGTTAAAAAAGTGAGTCCTTTCAAGATCAATGTTATAAAAATGATTGAACAATCGTTCAGGAGGTGTAAGAGTTAATAAGAATTATGCAAATGATATGCAAAGTAACTGAAGCTTGAGAAATGCCACCTTTGAATAAGTTCTTTTCCAGACTCTCCTCAGTCCCTGATGTAAGTTTTCTTCTGGGGGACCCTGCTCCACAGCCCACTAAACATGCCTGGAGAAGTCGGAAGCTCTTTGGTGGGATATAATTCAGGCTTCTGGGCCCCCATCCCTGACACTGCCTGACACGACCCCTTGGGGTCCTTCCCAGTGGATTCCATCCCGAGGACAGACAGTCGTCTTATTCTTTCTCCTTGTATCATTCCCTCCTCTATCTTTGAGATTCTTGGAGTATAATTCATTTCAATGCAATTCAATCCAATTTTAGGGAGAGGATGGCAGAAGTCATTAAGGAAAATAATTTTTTAACCTTCATTTTGAAATAATTTTAGACTTACATAAAAGTGGCAAAAATAGTACAAAGGGCTTCTACCTTTCACCCAATTCTGTCCAAATTTAAGACAACATACCCGCCATATAATTATCAACACCAAGAAATTCATGCTGGCACGATACTATGATACGAACTACAGATTTTATTTGGATCTCACCAGCTTTTCCCCTAAAGTCCTCTCTTTGTTCTAAGATCCAATGCACAAGCTGCATTCACTTGTCATGTTTCCTTAGTCCCCCGAAATCTGTGACAGTTACTCAGACATGACCATATGTGGACATTTTTGAAGATGCCTGTTGTTTTGTAAACGTTCCTCAACTTGCCTTCCTCCCCTGTTTTCTCCAGAGTAGCCTGAGGTCATGCATATTTTGGCAAGAAAGTGACAGAAACCGTGTCCCCCTCCCAGCACACCTTCTCAGGGAGCGCATGATGACTCTGCCTTATCATCCCAAGTGAGGGTGGTGTCTGCTGGGTTCTCCACTCTGAGGTAACTACTTGCTTTTTTAATTAAAAAATATCTTGGGGAGATAGTTTGAAAAATTATAGCTTCTCAAAATTTCACCCACTAATTTTAGCAACCATGGCTGGATCTTGCCTGCCCAACTATTGTGGTGTTGTAATGGTCTACTTTCCTCATTTCTTCCACATATATTTAAAATAATTCTGCTGTAGGGGGCGCCTGGGTGGCTCAGTCGGTTGGGCGGCAGCCCTCCGCTCGGGTTGTGATCCTGGGGTGCTGGGATTGGGTCCTGCGTCGGGCTCCCTGATCGGCGGGGAGGCTGCTTCTCCCTCTCCCTCTGTCTGCCGCCCTGCCTACTTGTGCTCTCTCTCTGTCAGATAAATAAATAAATCTTAAAAAAAAATAATAATCCTGCTGTAAATAAGAGCTGTTTCTTCTCCCACATTTACTCATTCATACTTATTTTATTCTATGTGCTATAACCTCATCCACCCATCCATCCATCCCAGAATGTTCCAGTTTGGGCTTTTCGCAGCCTCTCGGGGGGCTCCTGGGTTGTCTCATCATGACTCCTATTCTTTTTGGAGCAATCTTTAGTTTACAGCCCATCAGGAGTCTCCAGGCTCATCTTGTGCTTTCCCTGCCCCAGACCTGGAATGAACCACTTCTCTAAATGTTTCTTTTTACTGAAGAACAGTGTATCTGAACCAAGATGTGGTGCTAAGAAGTGTTTATTTCTACTGGGTGTTATTGCTTCTGGTGCTCCCAGCAGACAGCATTAGGCAATCATGAATCAATACCAACTATGCACACGAGAAGATCTTGTCTCGTCCGATGTCATGTAAAGGCCATGCGTTCATGCCAATACCGCCAACCCTGATCCAACAGTGCACAATTCATTCTAGTCTTTTCCTTTCTCTCTTCGCAACTTCTTCATGGCTTTATTATCTCTAAACGATTTACTTATTTGCTCAACATTAGAATATACTTAAGTATATTCTAGATTGCCAGGCATGCCCCGTGAGAAACGAGTTTACTGACGAGGGCACAGTGCTCCTGTAGAGTTCCTTTGGTCTTGAGCCTAAAAATATCTGGTTAAAATTACTGCTTTAAAAATTCACATGAATTAGTTCTTTTCTTCCCTAATCCCTTCATGTGGTTAGGAAGGGGATTTTGAAACAGCAACTGCAGTACCTGAAGATTTGTGAAAGTATAAATTCTTACCGGTATAAAGCACTGAAATGTAGAGCAAACCCTCCTGGTCTGCCTCCCAAACCTGGCCTATGCTCGGCCTCATGGTTTTTACTTTTCCCTCCTAGGACATTTAAGAAATGTTTTCATTCTTTCTAGCTACACTGAGATTCCTTCTGGATCGAGGTTCAAATTTCCACTGGACCTCGAGCTGGCAGTAGTCAACTGGTCATTTTTATTTTCCCTAGAGCTGCATATTCTGCTATCTCTAGCTTCTATGACTCTTTGAAGATTTATTTATTTTTTATTTTAGAGAGAAAGAGAGCATGAGCAGGAGGGGGAGAGGAAGAGGGAATCTCAAGCCGACCCCATGCAGAACATGGAGCCTGTATGACTTTCTGAATATTTATCTGGTTTACGTGAGGGTCTCAGGTAAGAACATAGCTATTAGACTGGAACTCTTATCTTGGGGAAGAAGCGAACAATAAAAGTTTTTGGAGATTCAAAGGATTCTGCCTCCACTGGCTTCTTGGATAAGGCTCTGGATTGCCTAGGGTGACAAGAGTCCAGTATTGACTTAGAAAAAGTTTATGTAGATGAAAATAAAACCACTCCTCTGGGCCTCAGATCCTTCTAGTAAGGAAGAATGACAGGCAAGGGGATGCCTGTCATTTCCTCAGATAAATCAGCTGCCGCACTGAACCATGGGAACAATAAAAATCTGTGGAAAGACCGAATTCTGATGTCTTCTCAAATATATTTTGCTGTTCTTACTTCCTTGACTTTAATCCCTCTGATGCCCCCTGAGCATTTCTGCCCAACTCAGCTTCTCCAGGCTTGTCTGCGACCCCACTCCAGCCTGTTGTCTCTGCTCACCTGCTCTGACACCTGATCATGACCCCAATCCCTGTCTGTTCCTCACAGAACTAATCTGGTGGTACCCAACGCTGAGCGTGTCCCTCACTGAACCCAAACAAGACCTTCCAGCGGGGGCACTGCTCTGTATCTCGTTTGTGTTGTGTTTTACTGTGCTCTTGCTTGCTTTAGTTCACAGTTGGACTTTTCATTTGAAGAATGAAAAATTTTTTTTCACAGAAGTATTTTTTCTGTGGAAAAAATATTTTTTCCACCTAAGTTTTGATTTCTCTGGTGAAGAAAAGTAACATCTCTTGCTTGCTCATTACCACCGAAGTTTTCCCTCTAGATCTCCCTCAGAATACACCCCTGATAAATCCCAGCCCTGACTATGAGAAAAAGGTGACCCAGTACCATCGTGTGGAATGGTTAGACTGTAAACTCTACTCAACAGCCTTTGCTGAGAGATTTTTATACTGTTTTACTGATTCACACGATCTACATCTCTGACTTTTTAAGCATGTATTTGTCCCTAAGGGGAGGGTTGAAGATTTTGGTCTTAATGAATCACAAACTACAACTCCTGTTGGTGTAAACTAAAGTATTTCTCTCAACGAAGCCTGTGTGCCTCCATTTCTGCAAATCTCTAGAAACTTCCTCAAGTCAACCTTCAAATTTATTCACTCTGTACAAAAAAAGATTATTTACACTTTTTCGGTTACTCTGACCTACTCATTAGAACTGCTAGTAATTAAAAATTTAGTGAGAAACTGTACAAAGAAAAATACCTTTAATTTCTCTCCATCCTCTTTTCAGACATGGACTGGGGACAAGGAGTGAGCACAAGGAAAGAAACTGTGTGAGTAGATAGAGTTCAGCCTTTTGCAAAAGGATTTTGCTACCACTCATCAAGCTTTATTAGGCTTCTAATCAATTTCTAATTAAAGAAAACATGAATCCTCGTATGACAAGGGGAAAAGGTGATTCCTAAGTAAGGTACTGAATGTCTTATCACTGGAGTGCCCAAACTGTCAAAACAAATCAAAACACTCCCTGGTAATTTTAATCTAGCTTTTTTTTACAGGTCTTATATTTTTTTCTTAGGCATGAGAAATCTCAAAAGTTCTTCCTGAGTTTTTACTCTATTGCTTCAGACCATTTTGGAAAAAGAAGCATGCCTCAGATCATTGTGTGAAAAGATGACTAATGTTAATTTCATTTCGGATTCTATAAATACAATTGTATATTGTTCATTTGAGATAGATTTATTGCTTTCAGATTTTTGCTCTTGTATAGCATAATAATTGATCCCATATTTCTCAGATAAATCAGTAAGGAATATATCACTTTGATACAGTGTAACTCCATAAGAAAAGAAAGTATTTCTTTGTCAAATACTAAACATAAATTAGTTTAATCAAATACAGTTGGAAGGCAGGTGAGGCGGGAGAAGGAGAATGATGGATGATGACATAATAATGAGACAAGTTCATGTCAATGACCAATTAATGGAAATGCCAGCTCATCCGATGACAGTTGTCTCCAGTTTACATAATTAAGTCTGTTTCTCAAACTAGATCCTCATAAATAAACTCTGGGTTTGCTTTATGTTTTCGCCCATCATATAAATTATCTTTATGGTTAATCCATTCATAGAACTACCAAGCTGGAGGCAATCTTAAAAGTAACTCCGCCTGGGGCACCTGGGTGGCTCAGTGGGTTAAAGCCTCCGCCTTCAGCTCAGGTCATGATCCCAGGGTCCTGGGATCGAGCCCCACATCCGGCTCTCTGCTCAGCAGGAAGCCTGCTTCCTTCTCTCTCTGTGCCTGCCTCTCTGCCTACTTGTGATCTATCTGTCAAAAAATAAGTAAATAAACAAATCTTTAAAAAAAAAAAAAAAAAAAAAAAGTAACTCCGCCAACTCCTCATTTCATATAAAAAGAAACTGAGGAAAACAATAGATGTTGTCACAGTATCTTTGGTTACTTTTCAACCTTTTTTAATCGTCTTCGCCTATTTCAAATCAAACCATATTCATTCACATAACATTGTTGACACCCCTCCCTGTTTTTAGGCAAATGGTTATAACATATGAATTAGGTGGAGACTAGGAAGAAATACTTGCCAGGAAACCACTATACTTTTCCATGGAGATTTTGCGAATGCGGTAACAGAGCCCTGGAGGCAGAATGAAAATGACCCATTCCCATTATCAGGAGGCTCTTCTCTCCTTCAATGAGACTGTGAAAACTAGCAGGTGGTCAGCTGATTCCCATTCCAGTCTTTTCTTTCTTTCTTTCTTTCTTTCTTTTTTTTTAAAATCTACAGCATGTTGCCTTCTCTGCAACACAGAATTGAAATTGTGCTTTCCACTTATTATTCAAAAAAAGCAGCACAGGAAGTGTTGTGATACAGGCCGACATGGTTCCAAGTGAGGCCATGATTGAAGGGTGCCTTGTCTTTCAAAAGGTTATATGAAGAGGGATTTAGCAGGTGGGGAGAAGAGTTAAAAGGAGGGCTGAGTGTCAGTGAGGGGCGTTGCCATCCCATGGAAAGAGGCTTGGGCTAGAAGTCCAGTCTGAGATCTATTTCAAGATTTGTTACTAGTTATGCGATGCTGGGTTAGCTAGTTAGACTTTCCGGGACCAGTTTTCTTAATCTGATCAATGAGAAACTGGATGAGATTAGTAGTTAATTGTCTAACTCAAAAGCCTTCAAGGGCCATGAACTGAAACTCTGGATATGAAATGGCTGGATGGAGGACAAGGGGCAGGTATAGGGACCGATTCCCACAGACCTTAGATATATTCAAATTAAAAGTAACTGAAAACATTTCTACCAAGTCTTGGTGAGGATTTGGAGGAAGTGGAACTCACACATTGCTGCTGAGTATATAAACCGATTATTTTGGAAAACTGGCAGATGTAGAAATATCTATAAAGTATTTATAGTCTGTGACCTAGTGATTTAATTGCTGGATAAACACACGCAAATGGGTGCATACGTCTGCCAAAGACACGTACAAGACTATTCACAGCAGCTGTGTTCATACACACAAAAGATGGCTTACTGTATGATTCCGTCTACGCTAGGTTTAAAATTAAGCAAACAAAACTCATCTGCGGGAATAAATATCAGAATGGTGGCTATTTTGGATGGTTGTGGTTACTGAAGAGGGCTATAAGGAAACTGGGAACGTTCAGTATCTTGACTGGGATGCGATTTACACACCTATATACAGATACAAAAATTTACTTTAGATTTGGGCACTTTCCTGGAACCAAGTCATACCTTGATTTCAAAAAGAAAAATGGGGTGCACCTGGGTGGCTCAGTGGGTTAAGCCTCTACATTTGGCTCAGGTCATGATCTCAGGGTCCTGGGATCGAGCCCCACATCGGGCTCTCTGCTCGGCAGGGAGCCTGCTTCCTCCCCTCTCCGCCTGCTGCTCTACCTACTTGTAATCTCTCTCACTCTCTGTTAAATAAATAAATCTTAAAAAAAAAAGAAAGAAAAATGGAAACAAACAGTAACACGAAACGAAGGGAAGAAAAGAAGAAAAGGCAGAGTAGACATTTTTGTGGGGAGAAAATAAAACTACCTGTCCACGGACTTCTACCTAGAAACGGCCACGCTGCTGTCCCTGGGTTGCCTGATCTCTACAAACCACTTCTGCTATCATTGTCAGTGATTGTTTGAATGAGAAAAAAATAAGGTAAAAATCTGGGAATAGCAAAGTAAAGTTAACACCAACTTTTACGGCCTGATATTATGATTGCCAGTGGACCCACTAACAAGAAGATGATACTAACTATAAAAATCCTAAATCGCTGTGTCAAGTCCTCGCTTCCCTTCCCCAAAAGCTATGGCTACCTGGTGCACCATAACACTCGCTATAAATTAGAAATCTCATTTTACTTCTCCCATCTGCAGAGACCAGTGCTTAAAAAGGGTGGGCCTGAAACGGACTTTACGATTCAAATTCGGTTGCACAAAATCTTATCACTCTGAGCAAAAATAAAAAGCTTCCCTCTATTATACTGTGATCAGAACAAAACCCTGAGTTTCCAGATGAGCTCCGGTGGCCGCTGCGACCAGAGTGATTCAGGTTAAACTCTGACTCAACCATCGAAGACATTTGGGAAAAGGGTGAAATGGGTAGCCTTCTGAAACTGGGTGGGAGGGACCGATTGCCATCACACAATCAGTAGAGTAGGACTGTCTTCCCCCACAGTCATCGTGACAAATTCAGTCATACTCTTTAAGCAGTTAGAGGATCTAGTCATTACACCGAGGCATGATTCTTTTTTTTTTTTTTTTTACATAACCATGGTCTCTAAATTAAGAAAAAAAAACTTTTTGTAGAAATAAAGGAAAAGACATTTCCTGAGCTCATAACCCGTATCCAGGATTTTAATTTCTACCCCTCCTTTAGTTCTAAAACCCCGTTCTCATTTTAGAGATAACGAAAGTATCTCCGAGCCACAGTAAACATGAACACAGCATGAGTGGGAACACACAGGAGTCACCCTGGCTGGGACTAACGGCTGTTCTCCTTCCACAGATGCCTTTTCAGGATGGGACCCTATACTTTGCGGTGTTGTTAGAGTCACCCTCTACTTTAGGTAAGTGATGAAGTACCGGCGTAAATACTAGATCACAAATTCAGTTTTACAAGAAATGTGTCTTTCATTTGCCATGAATCAAACTTATTCTATCTTTGCCCTCATTCTTCTATTGGGTAGAACTTTGACCTCAGTTAACTGAAGATGTCCTCAATTCGGGGCATCCCCCTTCCTGAGGTTGCCCACAAATCTCGGGAGACTGATGAGTGTGAAAACCGTTTCCTACCGGTTCTGGCTGGCTCTGTCCCATCTTCTCACACCGCATAGGTTGTCATGGGGCTATGTCATACAATGGTCAGGACATTCTCAGTTGTGGCTCAATGTCTGATAATTCCTTGATATTCTCTAGGACTCGGAAAATGTGTTCTTTTTTCTACTCTATACCGGGTCAGGTCGGGGGAAGCCCTGGGGTCTGTTTCTGGCCCTGCTGCTATTTTTCTCTAACAACCCTTAACACTACAGGAACACATATATGTGCCTGGGGTTGTTGAGAATGGGGCGGGGAGGGGGGAGACTTTGGATCTTCTCTCTTTCAAGCCCTCTTCTCTTGAATGTTTAAACTCATCTGGGTGTTCTATCACTTTCCCCTCTTCGTCCTCAGTACAGAAGCTTTGTGGTCTAAGGCAAGGAGGTAGGTGGGGTGCATGGGCGGCCCAGTCAGTTAGCATCTGCCTTTGAGTGAGGTCATGGTCCTCGAGTCCCCAGGATCCAGCCCCAGGTTGGTCTCCCTGCTCATCCCTCTCCCTGCACAATGGGGAGTCTGCTTCTTCCTCTCCCTCTGCACTTGTGCGTGCACACACACTCTCTCACTCTTGCTCACTCTCTCAAATAAATAAATAAAATCACCTTAAAAAAAAAGGAAAGGTTTAGGGAAGGGAAATAGCCTCTCTGTTAAATGACACATTCTTTCAAATCATTTTCCTATTCTATGGAAGCTCGGGGTGGCTCTCTTAAACTGGTTTGACCATAACAACTTAGCCTGGAGGCAATAAATGCCCACTTTGGGTTTGGAAAAAGTGGGCTTGAATATACTGTGAAATGTAAGATATATTATCCTTGTATATTCAGCATATAAACAACACTCAGTAAATATTTGAGTTAAATGAAATACTATAAAAGAGGTCATATTCGACAAATTTTGGTGGTAGAAGAATCTGAAACTTAGGAGAATGTGTGGAAATATACAATATAAAACTTCTCTGCATAAATTTCATTTGTCTCAGTACAAAGGAATGGATTCAGGGCACTAGCAGCCCCTTTCTTCAAAGATCCATTGTCTTCTTGGGTTTTAGTCCTCTCCTATTAAAATTTGATACAATTTACTTTAGCAATAAAACTAATTTGCATAAATGTGTTAACTCCCAAGTCATTTGAACTTCAGCAATTCTTCCCCTAGTGTTGAAATGAAAGGTTTGTGTCTTTAATGAAAGCTTTTCACGCATTGGAGAGGTAGTCTGAGAGATGTTTTTAGGGCTGGAATGGCCTTCTTGTTTCAAAAATCATGCTGTACCTGAGACTGCTTTAAAATTAAATATACTTCATGGGGCGCCTGGGTGGCTCACTGGGTTAAAGCCTCTGCCTTCAGCTTGGGTCATGATCCCAGGGTCCTGGGATCGAGCCCCGCATCGGATTCTCTGCTCTGCAAGGAGCCTGCTTCCTCCTCTCTCTCTGTCTGCCTCTCTGCCTATTTGTGATCTCTGTCTGTCAAAAAAAATTAAATTAAATTAAATATACTTCAGTAATTTTATAATTCTAGTTTATACGTGTGGTGTTGTTGGAGGAGGAGGATGGAGGAAACGGGAGAGCAAAAAACCTAGAGTTATCCCACTTGCTTCTTTCCTTTCACATCAGTTAACTGTAATTTCTATCATTCGTTCATTTATCCAGATACTTATTGCTAGATATCATTGCCAGTGTTCAGGGACAAGATCGGTAAGCGTTGGGCTAGTCCTGGAAGACTTCACCGGCTAGTGAGACAGACAGGTGTGTGAACACAAACTTCAGTAAAACCTAAGTCGCAGGACAGAGATCTGAGCAGAGTGCTACACCATCCCATTAGACGTAGAGCCACATGTAGGGAAATTATGAAATGCTTTCTAGATGCATCTCCATAGAGTCTTGAAGAACGAATGAGTTTCTGGGCAAGGGAAGGAGGGAAAGAGAGGGGCACTGCAAGAAGAGGAAACTGTGTGCAAAGACAAGGGTTATGAAGATAAATGATGTGTGTTTAGGGAAAGTGTAATTAATTTGATGTGGCTGGACTGTGGGAAGTATGGCAGGGTGTAAGACCAAAAATGTAGACTGGTGCGAATTAAGGAAGGGCTCAACAGTCCGCATCAACAGCATCAACTTCATTCTGCCGGCAGTAAGAAAGGCATCAACATTTTTTAAGCAGAAGAGTGATGTGAGCAGGTACACATTTTAGAAAAAATTGTACTCCATGCTGTAAGGATGGTGGACAGGGAGAAGGTGGTGAAGGCAGCAAGACCAGTCAGCACAGGAGCCAGAGATGAGGTTTAAAAGAGGAACAGAGGGCATGGGAAGAAAGATTTGGGGAGAGAGTAAAGAACTGGAATCGACTAGAATCCACCGGAATCGTTTCTTAATTTGGGTTCTCTGAGCAGACCTGAGACATGGATCTGGGTGGGCGAAGCACAGATGTGCTGGCAGGGGAATGGGAAGTGACAGGTGGTGGATGCCATCAGTATATGTGACCACAGCCACATCTCCCAGGGACACCCTGCAAAGCCAAGCGAAGTACATTCCTCAGAAGGAGCACATGGTGAGGGAGGGACTGGCATTCTGTATTTATCCCTCTTTGCTTTCAAGTGGGATGAGGGAGAAGCAAAAATCACATCATATTTGTTTGAAGAGATAATGGGATGCGTGGAAATGTCAAAGCAAGTCTAAACGCTGTTAGAGCTATTGCTGAGGACAAGCGCGAAAGCAGTTGCTTGAGAAAGATACAAGACAAAAAAATATTAATTTTTTTTGGGAGAACGTCGACAAAAGGGAACTATCAGTTGAGAGGGAGATATTGAAGATGAGATAGAGGCTTGTGATAACTAAGGGAAAACAATTTCCAGAAATGTCGGAAGGACACGGGATCAAAACCATGGCTTTGGCTACTGACAGTGGGTCCGAGAGAAGAGGATGGACATTCCTCGCTCCGAAGTGAAACGGAGAGAAGTCAAGGTGGGGAGGTATCAATACATTCTGAGTGCATGGAGGTCTGTTGTAGGAGCTCGTGTCCAGTGGTTTTTCTGCGCAGTAAAGAAAAGCGTATGGATGAAACTAAGTGAGACACTTGTCTTCATCATAGACAAGATTGATGAGAGCTGAAAATTTGTCTGTTTATCACTGTATCTCCAGCATCCAGCAGTGTGGGTGGAAAATAGGAGACTCTCAAAAATTGGTCATTCAGTTGCCTGAATAAATTAAAAGTAGAGCCTTCTACACAGTAGGAAGTGTCGGAAATATGTGGGTTCAAATCCCACCCTGCCGCATCACACTGAATAAATTACTGAAGTGTGCATTCTTAGGGCTCTTGTGAAAATTATATGAATGGATGAATATATAATATTTGACACACAGAAAAATAAAAATCATTATCCATTAATATCATAATGCTCAAATAGTAAATACACCTTGATATTAGAATGTGAACTTTTCTCTTTATTTTCTCCCATTGCAAAGGAAGGCATATATTAAAGTTTGGCTTTTTAGTAGATTACTCCTAAATATTATAATTTTATACAGTGAAGCAAGAGCTAATTATTGGAACAATACCATCCTCACATAAAATATGCACACACGTTTTCTTATCCTATTAGAATTATAGTATCCAAAATTTGAAAGGGAGGTTACTCTTACGTTGTTGGATTTTAGAGCTTCCTGAAATGTTACCCAGAGCCAGGAGGGCTATCTAATATCACAGAAAACAGAGTTAATATACAGCAGGTTTCTGAGAAGTTACAGGAAAGGATAGAAATCAATAGAGTGAGGTTTAATCAAGATAAATGGAAAGTAATTCACTAGGGAAAGATGGAATATGAAGAAAAGGAAATAAAAAAGAAGTGAAAGCCAGAAAATTATAGGGTTGGAGCCACAAATGTGGGGCAGAAAGCACTAAGGTCATAGTCCTCAATGAATTTGATGCGGATGAACAACAACATGCTGCAAACAAGGTTGCATGTCCTGAGAGAAATTAACTGACCTGTTGTACCTAAGACCTGGGGAGCAACAGTCCTTTTTTCCCCCATGACGACGAGTCCAAATATAAAACACAATATTCAGTTTTTCGATGGCTCTTAGTTTGTGTTCCTTGAAATGGCTCTAGGATAGTTTTACAAATAAAACACAAATAACCCACCTAATCGGACAATGATAAGGCTTGTCGCATTACACTGGGTCATGGCTTTCCCTCAAACAAGCTGCATCTCTTCATCCTTCTGGAGCTTTCCTGTTTTTTCTTGCCGCTGCCTGTACCTACCTTATTCCATTCTCTGGTTATAGAAATTTGACGCACTCATTCATCGAGGCTAGCCTCAAATGTCGTCTCACATTGCTGAAGGCTTTTTGTGATTTCTGCTAGTATTTCCAATATGCCTTCTGTGTGATGTTCCCGCCCCGAGAAGCAGGACTAGGTTGGGGAAAGTACTAGAATAGGAGGGAAAGTGGAGGGGGCAGTGGGTTTACCCCGGACAAGACTGAGTCTAGAAATTCAGAGTTCAGAACCATCTACATTTAAGGAAGCCCTGAGTAGAGACATACTCATGAAGTCTAGAGCACGCTCTGTGACAAATGATTTGCACACTATGGAGACAGGTGGGGAATGAATGACCGCCACAGACCTCCTTGAAATTATGTCACTGAATCTCTTTGCCACTTAGCCAGGTACTGCCTATCAGCCCGAGGGCTTGAAAAAGGGGGCCAGAATGTAGAACTCGATAGCTGATTCCATTTGCTTTGTGGTTCTTTCTTGGAACATGTATTTAATACTTCACTGAAGACCCCAGAAGACGGCGTGTACTCTTGTTAGGAGACGTAAGAATCCCAGGAATGTCGCTTCTTCTCGGACGCCACATGGCATGGCAGGTGTCGGCACTGAGTGGCCCTGTAACAGGAAAGGGCTCAGGGGAAGGTTGAGGTGCGCTAGCATTTGGGTCTTGTGATCCAGCGGACCCCCTGATACTATGGGTGTTAATGGTGGGAAAAACTCAATGTGAATTTCAGGGCAAGCCCAGCGAGAAAACTGTAACCCAGACCCTGGAATTGGAAGCAAGTCCCTGCCAACCGCAGTGAAGAGTTATGTCACTTTAGAGATAGTTCCTGGCCTGTTACTGGGCCTTGGGAGAGACTGAATGCTTGGTCACGTGACACCAAGTGGCTCTGTATCTAGAACGTTCATTTTGAGCCACGACGGGATTAGTAGAGTCGCTGGCCGGCCCAGCGAGTGGTGATTACAAGATGGGAAAGGTACACCCCGAACAGAGTCCGGAAAGGGCCAGAGGACAGGAGTAAGCTGGAAAAGGTCTCCCAGACACCCGCCCCAGGAACACCCAGCCCTTTCCCGGCCCTCTCCCAAGGGCACAGGGCAGGTCTGGTGTAACTGGAGGCAGAAGGAGGAATGAGCCCAAGTTTGGTTTGTGAAGGGGTCAGTGTGGTACGGGTGTGAGAGGTGGAAACGGACGGCAGCTGCGTGACAGCCTCATTCGAAGGTGGCTTTGAAGGCAGCACTGAGGGGACAGTCCTCCCCCCAACACAGCTGTGAGCAGCGCACTCCGTTTTGACATGAGAATATTTGTACATTGAGGAGTAGCTAAAGTTCCTTTGTATATTTGTAGCACCTGGGCAAGTCGAGGTGTCAAGAATAATTAAATTCTCTCTACATAACAAGCTCCGCACATGTCCTGGAACTGTATTGGACTTAAATAGCACAAATGCACCTCGGTTGTTCACGTTAAAGCAAAGCAAAGTTTAATATGAAATGCAGAGATGCAGCTTGGAATCTAACGAGCAACAGGAACTGGTGGGCAGGGATGAAATGCCGCTGGGACTCTGTAGTCTCCGCTCTTGTCTTTGCTTTCCATCTCCCCTCCTCCTCCTCCCCTTCCTCCTCCTCCCTCTCCCGCCTACTCTTCTGTTCCTCCTCCAGCTCCTCCCCATCCTGTTTTCCCTCCTCTTCCTCTTCCCTTCCTGGCTAGCCTCCCTGCAGCAGTTCGCTGGGGAAGCTGGGATGGTCTAAAACAGCTTTCATTAGCTCTCCTAGAACACCTCCTCCATGGTGAAACTAACCTGACTGATCTGACATTGTCCCAAGTCCACGTTACCTGGGGAAGAAGTTTACTGGCCCAGCTAATTTCCACCCACGGTCCAGTCGGCTGGGGCCCATGGGCTGGCGTCATACAGTATCAGAGTCATTGTTACCATGCAGACAAGGGGAGCCAAATGGTCCTGGGAGCAGTGTATGCTGTTGGCGCCGGGCTGGGGCTGGGGTGGAGGTTGGGGGCAGGCAAGGCTGTCTAGGCGGTCCATTTTATTAGAAGCGTATTTGCTTTCAACTGGTGTGGACACGTCTACCAAAACACTTGGCTCTTTACAAATATAAAGAAATTGGAAGATTGAAAAGTTCTGTTCTCAATAAACACGGCTGCTAAGGCCCTTGCTTCTAGAATGCCCACCACCCCCCACGACCTGCAGAAATCGCAGCTCTCCATCCTGCCTCTGCCCATTCCCTCCACTTTCTGCCTTTGTGTTTGTTGGAATTTGGAGTCTCTAACATGATATATGGAATGAATTATCAGTGGGTCAAAATATGTCTTAGGCAACCTCAGATCTTTGCAGGATTTGGAACCATTTTCTCGTTGCTTCTAGGCCTAGACAAAGGCAATAACAGAAGAATATTTCTATTTTCAGGTGGGTCGGGGCTTGGCAGAGATGGCTCCCAGGTGTCCTGTCCAGTTCTGTTGGCCTTGTCTTTGAGGGAGATTTATGACAGATTTAGTTAACTTTTACTACTTATTTACAAGAGTGTGAGTGTTCACCTTTCAATTTTCTTAACGTTGTCAAAGTGGAAATGAGGCTGGTTTCGGTCCCTAACATGAGCAGTTTGAAATGTGGGCACAGGAGCTTCTGGGTGGCTCAGTCGGTTAAGTCTCTTATCTGCCTTTGTCTCAGGTCAGGATGCCAGGGTCCTGGGATCCAGCCCCACATTGGGCTCCCTGCTCAATAGGGAATCTGCTCTCGCTCCTTCTGTGTGCTCTCTCTCACTCTCTCTCAAATAAATAAATAATGAAATAATCTTTAAAAAAAAATTGGGTATGGGTTACAGGGGACGGTGGACTAGCAGGGGCTTGAACTGTGTGGGTCTATGTGGATTTTTTTTCCACTAATACCATAAGTACTCTAAATGTACTTCTCTTCCTTAAGATTTTCTTTTTTTTTTTTTTTTAAAGATTTTATTTATTTATTTGACAGAGAGAGAGAGATCACAAGTAGGCAGAGAGGCAGGCAGAGAGAGAGGAGGAAGCAGGCTCCCTGCGGAGTAGAGAGCCCGATGCGGGGCTCGATCCCAGGACCCCGAGATCATGACCTGAGCCGAAGGCAGCGGCTTAATCCACTGAGCCACCCAGGCGCCCCTCTTCCTTAAGATTTTCTTAATCACATTTCTTTTTCTCTAGCTTGCTTGATGGTAAGAATATAGCATATAATATGTATGAAATACAAAATACATGTTAACCAGCTGTTTACGCTATTGCTAAGACTTCCAGTGCATGATAGGTTTTTTCTAAAAAAGATTTTTATTTATTTATTTGACAGAGAGAGAGATCACAAGTAGGCAGAGAGGCAGGCAGAGAGGGGTAAGCAGGCTCTCCGCTGAGCAGAGAGCCCGACGCGGGGCTCGATCCCAGGACCCTGAGATCATGACCTGAGCTGAATGCAGAGGCTTAACCCACTGAGCCCCCCAGGCGCCCCCATGATAGGTGTATAGTAGTTAAATTTTTAGGGAGTGAAAAGTTATATGTGGGCTTTTAACTGCCTCTGGGGGTGGGGTGGGTCGGGATCCTTAACCCTCACTTTGTTCAAGGGTCAACTGTACTATAATTTCTGGATCAAAATATTTTTTTTTTTGGAAGATAGATATTTAGTATTTTTACTGAAGAGTCAGCATATACCTCAGATCATACATAAAAAGACAATGGAACAACGATCACAGTGGAAACTTTGGTTACACCTTTAGACTATGGAGTTTCTTTCTCTCTAATTTATATTTGTGAGAAATGCTTAGGTAATTGGAAAAGACTGCTTATTTTTCTATTAACCTGATTTGGTTTCTCCTTCCATTTAATTTCTGAATAGTAGGGCACTTTTAAACATTATAATTAAAAACAAAATGGGCTAACTAATTCAAAAATTTACGTATCATTAAAAATAACCAGAATATCCATCTGTTGTGGTTAAATACATAATTTGTTTTAAAATATGAATATGAAAAGAATAGTAATTCAGAAAACCAGCATGGGAAGTAACTAAAAACATAATTCCAAATAGGCTTTCCCACCTATTATTTTTTGAAACCCTAGCAGGATATAAAAGGAAGTTAGTAATTAATACAGCATTGGAAAGAGTGGGTAGAGATTTAGTTAAGTAAATCAAGGAAAGGATTTTGAAATATGAATGAAACAGCGTCAACAGCATTTTGTAGGAGAATATTAATAAAGTCTTACTAAGTGAGTTCAGAAACATTTTGTGCATTTCAAGTGCTGTTGATTCTTCTAGGTAATGATGCTCCATGATAAGAACAGTCAATATTTGGATGACACAAGATTAAACAATAGATTGTTTGAATTGGCCTTGCTCATTTGACTTGCAAGATAATGTCCCCTGAATTGAGAAGCATATATTAATATTCACTTTGAGTTTTGAAGTGCTAAATTAGGCTACAAACCCAGACTAAAATGTAGTAATGCAAATCTGGAAGCATGAAAACCATTTGCAGGGTCAGGAGACAAACAGTAAAACCCGTGATAGCCAGCAAGTTTTCATTTCAACCGTTCTAGGAGAGCAACACTTGATAATGGGAATGAGCAATCCGTAATAGAGAAAATGGGTAAATGCTATGGAGAAAAGGAGAAATCAGATAAGGCTCTGACAGAGAGAGGATATGGTCAAAATCTCTTATGAAATAAAAATGAAGACTGTGAAGCATAGGAACAGAACAGACGTATCTGGGACCACCACCCAACATCGGCAAAAACATCCCACCAGTGCGACTAAAGTTCCAAATATTCCTCCCAATTAAGTCTCCTTTGTCCTCCAACCCAGACTGAATTTTGTGATTATCGTTTTCTTGCTTCTCCTTATAATTTTACCAGATACACAAGTATCTGTAAGCAATGCATTGTTTGGTGCTATTGTTTCTGAATTTTAAAAATGATTTCAGAATATACGTGACTTTTAAAATTGCCTCTTTCACTCGACATTTTATTTTAATTTTTTAAAAAATTTTTATTTATTTATTTGACAGAGAGAGAGAGAGAGAGAGAGAGAGAGAAGCAGGCTCCCCGCTAAGCAGGGAGCCCAATGCGGGGCTCGATCCCAGGATCCTGAGACCATGACCTGAGCCGAAGGCAGAGGATTAACCCACTGAGCCACCCAGGCACCCCTCACCCAACATTAAAAAGATTCATGCATGTTGATGTATGAATTTACAATCCATTCATTTGCACGGTGGGGTAGGATTCTACATTATGAATAGGTCATAATTTATTTATTCTTTCTTCTGTTGATGGGAATTATTTTGTTTTGTTTTTACAATTAAAAAAATACCATAAACAATGCTGTCAACATGCTTATGTATATCGGTGCACAGATTAGATAGAGTTTCTAGAGCAGCAACACCTAATCAGACTTTCTGCAATGATGGGAACTGTTCTGCCTACAGTATCCGGTATCACAGCCAATCCCCACACGGGGCTTTCAAGTTCTTGGCTTCATACGGCTGAGGTGACTGAGAAACTGAATCTTTTATTTAATTTAAAATTTTTACAAAATGATTTTATGCCTTTAATTTCCAAGAAAGATCAATCCATGGAGTATTGAAATAAATTTATTTTGATGTAAAGATTAGTGGGAAAACAGGACAGTCCATGCCATTAAGAGTTTCCTCAAATATTATTACTGGTGTTTTGTTTCTCTGATTATATCTCTTCTTTGAAAAAACCCTGCAGTTTTTAGAACAGGTTTAGATTTACAGAAAAATTATAAAGGTAGCACAGAGAGTTCCCATATGTCCCTCATTCCATGTATCCTATTTTAAATACCTTACATCAGTACTGTGAATTTCTAACAATTACTGAACCAATATTAATACATTTTTAAATTAACATATATGTATTATTTGCCCCGGGGTACAGGTCTGTGAGTCATCAGTCTTACACACTTCATAGCATTCACCATAGCACACACCCTCCCCAATGTCCATAACTATTCTCTACTCCCCGACCCCCCAGCAACTCTCAGTTTGTTTCCTGATGCATTATCATTAACTGAAGTCCATACCTTATTAATACTCACCTATATTACAATTTCCTTGTGATAGTTTTATTTAAAGTCCTTTTTCTGTGCCAGGATACCAACCAGGAAGCCACATTAAATTCAGTCATCTTGTTTCCTTAGGCACTCTGTGACTGTGGCAGTTTCGGGGACTCTCCTTGTTTCTGATGACCTTGGCAATTTTAAGGAGTCCTGGTCACGTATTTTGTATAGTGTCCCCCTACTGGAATTTTCTGGTGTTTTCCTCATAATGAAACTGGAGTCGTGGGTTTTGGGGAAGAAGATGACAGAAGGAAAGTGCCGTTTTCATCATGTCCTATCAAGGGTACACACTATGAATACCATGAACACGACTTAGCACTCACTGCTGTGGTTGACCTTGATTACTGGGCTGAGGTGGCGTTTGCCAGGTTTCTCCTCTGTAACATTTACCCTTTACCCCCCTTCCCTGCGCTACCTTTCCATGCTGTACTTTTTGGAATAGAGTTGCTATGTGTAGCCCACACATGAGGACTGGGAATCCTTTGGAATTCTTCTATAAGGGAGATTTGTCTTTTCTCTTCCACATACTCTTGTATTCAATAGTATACACAGTATGAACTCATACAGATACTTCTTCTCTACTTTGGGAATAATTGAATTTAGTGTATTGCTCAGGTGATTCCGGCTTTGGCCATCAGGAGCTTTTTCAGTTGCTTCTGGTGTATCTTGGACACACCCCCGTCAGAAAGAGAGTGTGTGTGTGTTCCAGGCTCATCTTGTGTATTTCCTGCCCCGATTCTAGAATCATTTTCAAGGAGTACTGGCTCCCTTTGTTGGAAAATAGTACTGGAGACCACGATCTGGACCCCAGGCCTTCTCATTATTACTGGGCATTTTATTCTATTTATTCAACATCCAAAATGCTATAGCCATGGTGGCTGGTGGCTTCTGTCTTGGACAGTTCAACTCTAGTCTCTAGCCTTACGAACAGACTTTCAAGTCCCAGGGTATGTGAATGTTCAACTTTACAAGATAACTCTTAATTGTTTTCTGAAGTGTATCTGCCAATTTACACTCCCAACAGTTACGTCTGAAATTACGTATCTCCATTTCCTAATACTTTGTATTCCCCGATTATCAAATTTATGCCAGTATGATGATATCTTTGTTTTCGTGCCTAATTTTTTTCCTTCCCCCCAAAAGCAATTGAGGAAGAAAAGTCCTTCTGGCCTTTTTTCTTTAAACACTTTTGTACAGATTTGTATATTAGCAACAGAAACAGAGATAGATTTTTAACTGCATGTTCACACGCTTGCTTTATTTTGATAAGGAATTAAAGCAATTTACAAAATGGCATGAAATAGAGAAGTATTTACTCTGGTCTAATCTGCCTCCACAGGGAGCACCCTTTTCTTTACAGAAGTAATTGTCTACCACAATAATAGCCTTATGTCAGTGGTATTTTGAAGCAATAAAGAAAAAATCAGAGTGCTGCCCTACATTCAGTATGGCTGTGTAGAAATCGTCAGCACAACAAGAAAGCAAGATGATCTATACACTGAATTAATTGGCTAGAAACAGAAATTGGGAAGCATTCTTGTCTTAAGGAAATGGAAGATTCTGTATATATTTCCACATCTTTTTCCCCATTCTCCAACATCTGGAAAGGGTGGAAGACATTGTTTCCCAGAGCCTGCTAGATTGGGTTCAGTGATAACAGCATTTGAAACGCACATGACAGGACGATGTCAGCTGTCATCAGCTTAGAAACATATGCTTTGGGGTGCCTGGGTGGCTCAGTCATGTAAGCATCTGCCTTTGGCTCAGGTCATGGTCCCAGGGTCCTGGGGTAGAGCCCCATGTCAGGATCTCTGCTCAGCGAGGAGCCTTCTTCTCTCTCTCCCTCTGCCTCTCCCCTGACTTGTGCTCTCTCTCCCTCTCTCTCTCGCTCACATAAATAAATAAAATCTTTAAAAAAAAATGCCCTGACAAGATAAAACAACATAAAAAATAAATTGTTGAGGAAATAGAGACAGAGTGAAAATTGGAGGGAAAAAAAATAAATAAAACGAGGCTGAGTGTATTAACTACACGAAATCTGGAAGCCAGATTATGCATATATACGAAAAGTAACCAAGCCAAAGAGGGAATATAATAGATGACATATTTCACAGTGTTTGTGAGATTAAGAAGAAAGAACAAAAAAACAAAAAATGAAACAAACAAACAAAAAATGAAACAAAAAAAAATCACCAACTGCTCAGGAAAAGCACAACTTTCCTGGCGTCACAAGTAATAGAAAATAGAAGCCAAAAAAGAGGAACAACAATTTTAAAAAGGTGTTCACTAACAACTCTCGTATTGTCTGGTAAAAATCATTTATTTCTAAGTCCATGCCAAATTTTATTCTTCAGTCCCCGCCCCCCCCCCCCCCCGCCCCCAAGACTGAATGCCAAACATGCAGTTGTATAACCCGACATCTGGGCTGAACCGTTGTGGTTGTGAGCACTGCCTTCCTTTCAAGGCCAACAAAGACTTTCCCCCAAACTGTAAATTTTTACACAAAATAGATTTTCATTCATATTGAAACTAGTCTTATTATGCATAGTGGGGGGAAATGTATACTTAGTTGGGCTATGCAGATTGCTTAATTTATTGGACAGGAGAATGTTACTTGCAGATTATAAATGTTTGTTACTGCTCAAATGTTTATATCAGAGTCTATTTTTGAAGTAGAAATCCACTTTCATCTTTTCAAAATTCATTATGCAATTATATCCAGTGGGATCAAGATCCCAAGCAGACGACCTGTGGCTCCTGAATCAGCTTTCCTATCGCTGATGTGTATCACTGATACAAGTATGGGGAAAAAAACTATGATGTTTGACCCCAAGTTTGTCCTAGATACTTTTTATCAAGTGAGGACATTCCTTTCATTTCCTAGTTTGTTGAAGATTTTTTTTTTTTTTAAAGATTATATCTATTTATCTGGATCACAAGTAGGCAGAGAGGCAGGCAGAGAGAGAGGAGGAAGCAGGCTCCCCACGGATCAGAGAGCCCGATGCGGGGCTTGATCCCAGGACCTAGGATCATGACCTGAGCTGAAGGCAGAGGCTTTAACCCACTGAGCCACCCAGGTGCCCCTGTTGAAGATTTTTGAGGAATAGATTTTAGATCTTGGAAAGTGCTTTTCTGCCTCTATTGAGATGACTGTATGATCTTCTTTTTTGGTTTGCTAATATGGTAAATTACACTGATTTTTTTAATAGCTTTACTTATGTATCATATAATTCAATTTAATGGTTTTTCCTTTCATAGAGTTGTGCAACCATTACCAATTTTAGATAATTTTTACCACTCCAAAAAGAAATCCTATACCTAATAGCAGTCACTCTCCATTCCCTCCCAATTTCCTCTCCTCTCTCTCCCCAGCCCCAGGCAACTACTGATTAGTTTTCTGTGTTGATGTCTGTCTATTCTGGGTCTTTCATATACATGGAATTTCATAATATATGATTTTTGTAATTGGATAATTTCACTTAGCAAAATATTTTTAAGTTTTATCCACGTGGTAGCATACAGTTCATTTCTATTTCTTACGGACAAATAGTCCACTGTATGGATATACCATGTTTCATTTATTGTATGTCTGCTGATACGTTGATTGATCTTTGAACATAAACCAACTTTGCCTTCCTGGGATAAAAGTGCTGGGTCAGGATATATTTCCCTTCTTACATATTGCTTGATTCAGTTTTTCCATCTATGCCATGAGGGATAATAGTCTCCAGTTTTCCTTTCTTGTCATGTTTATGTGCAGTTTTGGTATCATGATAATGCTCACCTCATAAAACAAGTCGGGAAATGTTCCCTCATCTGCACTTTTAAAGAAGAATATACATAGTTTTGATCAGAATGGCTAAAATTAACAAGTCAGGAAATGACAGGTGTTGTCAAGGATGCGGAGAAAGGGGAACCCTCCTACACTGTTGGTGGGAATGCAAGCTGGTGCAGCCACTCTGAAAAACAGTATGGACGTTCCTCAGATAGTTGAAATTAGAGCTACCCTACAACCCAGCAACTGCACTACTGGGTATTTACTGCAAAGATACAAATACAGTGATCCAAAGGGGCACGTGCACCTGAATGTTTATAGCAGCAATGTCCACAATAGCCAAACTATGGAAAAACTATGAAAAGAACTCAGATGTCCACTGGCAGATGTATGGATAAAGGATATGTCACACACACACAGACACACACACACACACACACACACACACACACACACACACGAATACTATGCAGCCATCAAAAATGAAATCTTGCCATTTGCAAAGACGTGGATGGAACTAGAGGGTATTGTGCTAAGCAAAATAAGTCAATCAAAGAAAGACATTTATCATATGATCTTGCTGATATGTGGAATTTGAGAAACAAGGCAGAAGATCATGGGGAAGAGAGGAAAAAATGAAATGGATGAAATCAGAGAGGGAGACAAACCATAAGAGACTCTTAATCTCAGCAAACTGAGGGTTGCGGGAGTGGGGGTAGGGTGGGAGGGATGGGGTGACTGGGTGATGAAAATTGGGGAGGGTATGTGTTGTGGTGAACGCTGTGAAGTGTGTAAGACTGATGAATCAGACCTGTACCCCTGAAACAAATGATACATTATATGTTAATAAAAAATAAAATTAATTAAAAAAAGAGAAGAGTATATGTAGGCTTGGTCTTACATCTTCTTTAAATGTCTGGTACTATTTATTAGTGACACCATCTGAATCTGGAGTTTTACTTATGGGAAGGACTTTAACTCTAATTTCTTCAATAGATAAGAGTATCTTGAAAGGTCTGTGGGAAAATGGTTAGGATTCTTAGATGACTTCCCCTGAATCCTGACATTTTTGTTCTGGTCAAGCATGAGCACCTTTATCTTTTTTTCTTTTTGTTCTGTTTTGTTTTTGAATTTCTACACTTACTATATTAATTTAAGGATAGGGTTTCCAGGTTCACCATAGACCCTGACAACTTGACTTCTCTTGTGGCATGTCTGCAGGGAAAAGTACAAGGACCAAAGGATTTGAGTGCTGGGTTCCCTCTGTAGTCACTTTTCGCACTGTAAATCAATAAATTGATGTTCTTATTTTATATGTTACTTTTGTAAGTTTGGTTAATGTGACTGCCCCCATCTTTGTGCCGACAAATCAACACCATCAACCTGCAGGAACGTGGGCCGTAGCAAATTATTTAGGAGTCTGAAGCCTTATAAACCACTTGGGAGTCAGGAGGGGAGCTTTCCTTAGCTTATTCAACTCCTCTCCCTCTAAGTTATTGTGATGGTTGATACAATCCCTTACCTATTTGAAATTCTAAACGTATAATATGAAATATGATTTGGAGGGGAAATGATTTAGCCCTGCTCAACTGATATGAAGGAAGAGGACAATATATGTAAAAGTTTTGAAAATAAGTATTCAGCAGATAAAAATTCAAATTCTTCTTGGATCTCTGCTCTGCTCAAGGCACTACTACATGAAAAGATATTGCGCTGAAGAGGGAAATCAATACCAGCCTGTGAAAAGCCCAAGTGAAAACATCCTGAATGAAGTCTGGCATTCCACAGCAAGTTCACAGTCACGGACCTCTAATTGTCCAGTGAAAGGAATACTGATGCTTGACCTTCTTTAGATCCTAGACCATTAGAAGAGTTTTGTAACTTGGTAAACAAGAAAGAAAGGATCAAAATGAGAAATTGAAGACCCTCTAGAAAGCTACTGAAAGTTAGAAGACAAAAAATGTTCAGAATAAAACTCCAAATATATCAAAATATTAAGTTCTAATACATTTTCTAAAGAGTAAACACAAGAATATATCACTTTTACCATATCGAGACTTATAATTGTCATTGGAAGTGTGTATGATCCACAAAGCACACATACACATTAAAAGATTTTTATCTTGGAGCATCCCTTTGACTTGCAAAGGGAATTTATAATGCCACTTATGTCAAAGTCCTTGAAATGGATGTTTAATATTTCCTCATTATTTATATTTAGATGTCTTTCAAAGTTTTATCATAATTATTTTTTATTTTATCTCAATTATGTCCAATTCCCCTTTTCATCTCTTCTTTCTGCTATCTGCAGAGTCTAGTAGTATAAAAAACAAACTACATTTCATTACCGTAATGCATACTTAAAGAAAGGGAAAACTAGCTTCTTTAAAATTAGAAAGTTGGACCCTACCATGTATTGGTGAGGATTTACGAACCTCAGAAATCTCTTATGTAGGTGTGAGTAGGAGTATAAATTGGCAAATGGTTTGAAGAATAATTTGGCAGTATTAGCAACTATGCCCTCTGACCAGCAATTATGTAATTCAGGTCCATGAGCTGAAGGAGATGTAGAGATAGACAGATGTAGAGATGTACTGATACCTGAACATTATTACTATGTTGTTTGCAATTCATCCAAAAACAACATAAATACTCATGGTTATGAGACTAAGTTATCATATATTCTTGTAAGTGAATAATACCAAAAGCAGCCTAAATAAACCAGAACTACATGTATCAGTATGTATAAATCTCAAAAACAAAAGCTAAAGCAAATAAAGCAAGCTGTGTAAGGCCATATAAAGAATGATACAATTTATGTGTAGTTTGGATATTTGTAAACAATACCATATAGTTTAAGGATACATATTTTATAGTCAAAGCTTCATTCAAGGAATGAATAATGCCAAAGCAGGGTAGCGATCAGAGGTACAACGTTTACATCTCTAATGTTTTGCTTGTTCATTTTTTATTCCTGTTCTGTGTCTGAAAATATTTCAAAATAGGAAAAAAAATGTCTTTTAGGCTATTATTCCTATAGTGCGTGATGCCCCAAGTAGAAGTATTTGCTTCACTGGGAGTTCCACCTCTGGCCCTGAAACATGGAAGCCCTACTTCGTTATGATATTTACTTCAGGGGTCATTTTTATCTGTGATGAAATGCCCAAAACTTGAAAGTGGAACTCTGAAATATCACTACTAAAAATATTTCATCATATTCCAATGGTCTCTATCACCTTTAATACAAGGAGGGCAAAGAGGGGATGTCTTGTCAGTGTGCCTCTCCTTACTCGTATTGCTTGAATAGCACAGCTGTCTGACACACATAGGTACCAAAGCAAACACGACGTTGTTTGTAAGTGACATGATGCAAGTGAATTTAAGAATTGGTTAAACAGGAGAAGTGTGTCTCTCAAACCAATTCTCCAAAGTGATTTGCTATTATTAAGGCTAAATACCATATACTGGGCACCTCCATATACATCATATAAGTCTTGGAAGTCTTGGAATCCCTAGAGACACATATTAACTATCCCCATTTTATGCTGGTAAAGTGAAGGCTTGGATAAGTTTAAGAAAAGCTCAGTTCCCCAGATCACAGGATGCAGAATTGCAGTTTAATTCAGATCGTCTGGATACAGATGACATTTAGTTCACTAGAATATTCTGTCTGCATTACATACACTCTCCACTCGATCTCTTAAAATTTTTTTTAAATAAGAAAAGTAATCTGTGTTGCTACAAGAGTTGGGTATTCGTCCTTTCTGATGGAGGCATAATACTCCATCGTGTATATGGACCACATCTTCCTTATCCATTCATCCGTTGAAGGGCATCTTGGTTCTTTCCACAGTTTGGCGACCGTAGCCATTGCTTCAATAAACATTGGGGTACAGATGGCCCTTCTTTTCACTCCATCTGTATCTTTGGGGTAAATACCCAGCAGTGCAATTGCAGGGTCATAGGGAAGCTCTATTCTTAATTTCTTGAGGAATCTCCACACTGTTCTCCAAAGTGGCTGCACCAACTTGCATTCCCACCAACAGTGTAAGAGGGTTCCCCTTTCTCCACATCCTCTCCAACACACGTTGTTTCCTGTCTTGCTAATTTTGGCCATTCTAACTGGTGTCAGGTGGTATCTCAAGTTGGTTTTAATTTGAATCTCCCTGAGGGCTAGTGATGATGAGCATTTTTTTCATGTGTCTGATAGCCATTTGTATGTCTTCGTTGGAGAAGTGTCTGTTCATATCTTCTGCCCATTTTTTGATATGATTATCTGTTTTGTGTGTGTTGAGTTTGAGGAGTTCTTTATAGATCCTGGATATCAACCTTTTGTCTGTACTGTCATTTGCAAATATCTTCTCCCATTCCGTGGGTTGCCTTTTTGTTTTGTTGACTGTTTCCTTCGCTGTGCAGAAGCTTTTGATCTTGATGAAGTCCCAAAAGTTCATTTTTGCTTTTGTTTCCTTGGCCTTTGGAGACATATCTTGAAAGAAGTTGCTGTGGCTAATATCGAAGAGGTTACTGCCTATGTTCTCCTCTAGGATTCTGATGGATTCCTGTCTCATGTTGAGGTCTTTTATCCATTTCAAAGACAGGACTGGAAGAGATTATGCTGAGCGAAATAAGTCAAGCAGAGAGAGTCAAGTATCATATGGTTTCACTTATTTGTGGAGCATAACAAAGAACACGGAGGACATGGGGAGATGGAGAGGAGAGGGAGTTGAGGGAAACTGGAAGGGGAGATGAACCATGAGAGACTATGGACTCTGAAAAACAACCTGAGGGTTTTGAAGGGGCGGGGGGTGGGAGGTTGGGGAACCAGGTGGAGAGTAATAGAGAGGGCACGTATTACATGCAGCACTGGGTGTGGTACAAAAACAATGAGTACTGTTACGCTGAAAATAAATTAATTAAAAAAAAAGTAATCCGGATCTACATGCCTGTTGCTATTAAACACAAACAGTAACACACACAGGTGTGCAAGCAAGGTGCCTTTCACAACCTCCTTATCTCAGCCTTCCCACCTCCCTTCACAAATTGGATCATTCTACAGATACTATTCTGGGACCTCTTCTTAATGGAAGAAAACATACTTTGTGGTTGTTTCCTATTTATTCATATAAAGCTAACTCCATATTCTGTATCGTAACTTATTTAAACACTTCCTTATTTTTGGACCTAAGCTGTTCCCATTTTCTTCTTATTAACAATGCTGTAATGAACATTTTTGTTTATGCTACTTTGACTTACTTATGCAGACATCTATGCAGAACATTTTCCTGAAAGGGAGGGTCGTGTTCTTTTATCTCAAGAACTCCAGATCCTATTCTCCCCATCTCACACATCCCAAATTTAATTCTTTAATTTTCCTCTTCTTTTTCTTCTTTCTCTGCCTCCCTCTTTTCGTCCCTCCTTTCCTCCTTTCCCTTGTGAAGGTTTCTCCCTGATGCTCTGCTCTGAAGTATGCTTTCTTGCTAAATTCGGCCTCAGGGTCTCCAACTCTTTAAAAATTGCCCTGGGATGGATAACTACTTCAAAACTTCTGTCTTAAAATTTCATGTTAAGCAATGGTTCCAGGGCAAACCAGTGTTGTGTGCTAATTCTTTATACTTCAATATTACATAAGCAAGATCCAATGATTTATTTCCCCGAGGGGAATTATGAAGAATTCATAAATGAGGATTTCTGTCTTGAACATACAATATCCATGGGTAGATGTGAGTTTCTTTGAATGTAGAGAACTTCAGAAATGTTTTGGAGAAGAAAGCCTACAGTGGAAATAGTGAGAACAAAGTGGATTTCTGAGTCTGAATTTCAGTTCTGCTACCCATTGGTGGCGTGGCTCTGTGCAAGTGATCATTTTTTTCACTGCCTTAATGTTCTCAACTTAATGTAAGAGTAATAGCAACAATAATATCAATAATAATATAACATGTTTTCAAATCTGGCTTAAGGCAGCATTTTCCAAAGTGATTTCACTTAAAACTTAAAGTTTCATGATCAAGTCAACTTGAGCAACTCTGGGGAAAAAAGTTTTTGCATTGTTTTGTTTTCACTGTAGATTTCCTCAGATGATTTAATGTGTGGAGGTGTTTGGGGAATTGGGAAGTCAAGATACCGTGTGAAACAGTTCTTAAATTACCTAATCCCCAAATCCTATTTTTTGTAAAGAACATTTTGGAGGACTTGAGTTGCGAGAACCATATTCTGGGCAAATGCTTGTTTTAAAAATAATGCATACAAAAGTTCTGGGATATTTTAGATATTCAATAATGGTTTTTATTATTACTCTAAATCAACTTTTAAATATAAAACAAAGGACTGTATAGGAGAGCTAAGGGGCTCCAGAGAAGCAGGGATGCAATGAATAGTAATTAATAAAGTAGCCTTTTCCCAGATGGCAGATGGTCTTAAGAAAAACCTTACCCAATAAATGAACTTTAAAATGTAGTGGAGATTTAGAGAGTTTAGAAAGTGAATGTTAGAGGAATTTGTCTTCCACACATATTGAGTTCCTCCTGTCTTTTCCATCATGGTCCCCTGTGTGAGCCTATTTGCTTGAGAGTAAAGAGCCCTACATAGTCTGTAAGCACAAAGAACAAAATAGTAGAACGATGGCCCCAATGACAAGGAACCGAGCAGACATTACACATCCCATGTGTGGATGGGATGTTGAACAAAGAAATTGTAGGTGCTATTTATTTTGAGAGTTTGATATATTTAGGTTTTTTTTTTTCACACATTGACAAATTCTGAGGAAATAATGATCTCTGCTGATAATTTATTAATTCAGGGCATTTGCTTTAAATACAGTAGGAGTCTATGGATTATTTCTGGTATCTTCTAATTGTCTGGTGCCCCTGATATTATTCTATTGATTGCACTTTCCCATTGTGTGTCCCAAAGGCAGAGAAGGGCAAACAGCAATCATGAAATATGAATGAGATGCCTCATTAACCTTTGGGCTTTTGAGTGCTTGGAAGCATCTAATCTATGTCATCGGCAAGAAGAGTCTGGAAGCACTGCAGGGGGTTGCAGGGAGAGAGGAAGGGCAGTTTACTTTGTGGTTGGTAAACTCTATGCCAAGCGCTGGCGTGGAGCCTGCTCTGACACAACAGGATCCTGCATTTCACCAGAGACGCTGAGATTTTCGTACACGTAAATGTAACATAGAAAGCTTGCCGAAATTCGGGATACCAGGCTCATCTCCAAAGACTCAGGGCAGATTTCAGGCATCTGCTTTTTTTTTTTAAAAAACAGTTAGACATCACAAGTAGGCAGAGAGGCAGGCAGAGAGAGAGAGGAGGAAGCAGGCTCCCTGCCAAGCAGAGAGCCCGATGCGGGGCTCGATCCCAGAACTCTGGGATCATGACCTGAGCGAAAGGCAGAGGCTTTAACCCACTGAGCCACCCAGGCGCCCCTCAGGCATCTGCTTTTTAATGAGCACACAGGCGACTGTGATGCAGGAAGATTTGGGGACCACACTTTGAGAAACATCACATTAGACCCATTCAGCAAAGGGGGAGTGAGCTGATAAAATTTAGATGTCTTCTGGTTTTTACCAGAATATGTAGGTATAGAAGAAATTTCCAAGCGAAGTATGTGATACTTGCCTTATGGCTATTTCTTCCATACCATCAGAAGCTACTTTGTCAACAACGGGGTTGTCATTTAGCCCATTTAGGTTTTTTTCCCTCAAAATGTACAGTGCCCTTACAACTCTACAGTTATAATGATATGTTGTAAGTAGACATTGTCTGTTTACATTACAATATATTACAGGCAGAGGGCTCAAGACTTGGAAAATTTTCAAGTGTTAACAAGAATACCATGTGACTCTGAAAGTTGACTATATATGATCGTTCATATCTATATCTATAGATATATAGATATAGATAAAGTAAATAGCACCATTATGATTCCATGTGGTAATAAGTAGATCACAAGAACAGCACGAGAAGATAGGGAGGCCAATTTTATAAGGAACCGGTGGAAAGACTGAAAGAACAAGAAAGGGAAAACTGTTTCCAATCCCCTGTCCTGAAGCAGCTCTACCTTTCCTTCTGGGTTGCCTCAGAACACACGCATGGCGTCTTCAACTGATGTGGCCCAGGGTGGAGATGGTTAGACTCAGCCCCTCCTTCCTACCTTCTCTTTGTCTTCAGTAATCCCACCAATCCCACAGCCGATTTCTTTTATAGTCACAAGCTTGGTTAATGCCTTGTTAACAGTTACCTTCTTATACCACCAATATGAACTGTTACTGTTGTTAACTGTCTTCTACCTGGCCCCCTCCCAGGCCTCCCACAAGCCTTGGGACAATCTGTAATCACCTTCATCTTTCTCTCTTCAGTTGAGAAGGTCAAAGAACAATTTAGCACTGCTGTTAAGCATAAAAATTAAGACAGAGAGGTATATTATAACAAGAAAAAGAAAAGTCATACATTTAGAAGTATTAGATGTAATAATAATAAGCAAAACAGTGTCACTGGGACATAAAAGGCCTTGAGAATGCTCAGAACATTTTCAGAATTCCTAAAATATTTTCCATCTACCAGCTCATTCTCCACTAATTAAAATTACTTTGCCTCAAGGAGCTGCTTCCAAGATAAACTATGTTTGGTTAGATAAGCTATGTTCAATTTTATTCTTTTTCAGTTTTATTCAATTTCCAGTGTTGTATTGTTATATTCCTTGGCTTCTCTCTCTCTCTCTCTCTCTCTCACACACACACACACACACACACACACTTTGGTTTCTTTCAATACATCAGATTCAGAATAGACCAGGTTTTCTTGGGACAGTTGAGAGATTTTGCTTCATTTGGAAACATTGACTCTGCAGGAAAAACCTTTCCAGTTCTCAAAACTGTCTTACAATGAATTTATGAATACAACCTAGGGGAAAATCCAAAAGATTCGGAGAAGACCCGAGGACTCATCTAACTGAGCTCCTTCCTTCCATGGACAATGAGGACCAGACAGGTGAAGGTCACAGCAGTAATTAGTTACAGAGCCGACAGCAGAACCCACGGCATCTTTACACCAGGTTTCACATTTGTACACCGGGTTTGTCTATCGAGGAATTGTGTGGATTAATTATTTACTGCATACATCAAACACTGACTGCGCGGCTGGTGCGCGTATGGGTCTGTGCTGAACATCTGAAATACTAGGATGGGCCAAACAAACTAGTTTCTGCTCTCATGTTTTTCACAACGAGATTTACAATTTTTTTTTTTCAGATAGAGAGTAATCTATTCCAAAAGACTACATGTCACATGCCTCCGTCTACACGGTGTTCTGTGAAAGGCAAAACCACAGGTAGGGACAGAGATCAGTGGTCATCACGGGTCGAGAGAGGACACAGTTGACAACAGATGGGCCACGTGAGCCATCTGAGGCATGAGAACGCATCTGCTTCGTGAGTGTGTGGTCAGTGCATGATGTCATGCCTTCGCCAAAATCCATAGGACTGTACGTCATGAAGAGTATCTTTCACTGTACAGAGAGTAAAACGCAACAAGCAAACCACTTTCTGGTAGCCTCTGCAGTACTTACAGTAAAACGGAAGTGGCCTTCCCCGCCCTGTGGCTGTGCCTCATCTCTTCTGCCTCCGCTCCACCGTCACTCAGTGCTCTCACGGGTCCGGCCCCGCGTCCCTCTCTCCCATTTCATGCTATTGCGCTCGGCGTCCAACTCCTGGGAGACCTTTCCCCCCAGGTCTTAACTGGGTTGGTTCCTTCTTCTCCTTCACATCGCAACTTTGCTGTCAACCCTCAGACAGCCTTAACGCGGAACCTGAAACAAATGCTCTCATTTACTCTTCCTCTGCTACGCCGCCTAATTACTTTTCAACAACGATTAGAATTTGAAATGTCCCTGTTCGCTTCGTCATTTTTAAATTTTAAATTTCTTGTTGTTAACGGTCCCCGTTTCTAAAATACAAGCTCCATGAAGGCAGGGGAGTGTCCCATTCACAGAAAAATCTCTGGAATATAAGAAGCGTTGATACGTATTTGTTAAATGAGTGGCTGAATGCCAAAACTGTAGTTTTAAATCTTCTGAGCTCCTTCCTCCACATTTCTTCCAGGCAACATTGACCCATATAAAAAGAAAGAAAAAGAAATGCTTGTATGTAACCATGATATTTCAAGAATAAGGTAGATTATTAATTCATTGATAAAATTTTAAAAGAGGTATTAAGCCAGATCAAAAATCTCTACAATAGGGGCGCCTGGGTGGCTCAGTGGGTTAAGCCGCTGCCTTCGGCTCAGGTCATGATCTCAGGGTCCTGGGATCGAGTCCCGCATCGGGCTCTCTGCTCAGCGGCGAGCCTGCTTCCCTCTCTCTCTCTCTGCCTGCCTCTCTGTCTACTTGTGATCTCTCTCTGTCAAATAAATAAATAAAATCTTTAAAAAAAAATCCCTACAATAGCCTTAAACCACAGGTTTGGGTTATAATTTTGTCTGAACCTGGACTCGTTCATAACTGGACTCTGGAAGTGGTTGCTTGAGAACAAATAAAATACAATTTACCATCTCAAGAATATCTAAGTTACCTGCAGGTTTTGGAGTTTATTTTTTAAAGAATTTTTAAAAAGATTTTATTTATTTATTTGACAGAGAGAGACAGTGAGGGAGGGAACACAAGCAGGAGGAGTGGGAGACAGAGAAGCAGGCTTCCCACTGAGCAGGGAGCCCTAAGCAGGGCTCGATACCAGGACCCTGAGATCATGACCTAAGCCGAAGGCAGATGCTTAATGACTGAGCCACCTAGGCGCCCTCAATTTTGTGAGTTTAAAAATAAGAACGATGAAGGGCACCTGGGTGGCTCAATCAGTTAAGTGTCTAACTCTTGATTTTGGCTCAGGTCATGATTTCAGGGTCTTGAGATCGAGCCATGCACTGGGCTCTAAGCCAGGCATGGAGCCTGCTTGGGATTCTCTTTCTCCCTACTCTTTTCCCGAACCTTCCTTGCATGAGCACAGGCTCTCTCTCTAAAAAACAAAAACAAAACAAAAACAAAAATACTGGGGTGCCTGGGTGGCACAGTGAGTTAAAGCCTCTGCCTTCGGCGCAGGTCATGATCCCAGGATCTTGGGATTGGGCCCCGCAGCGGGGAGTCTGCTTTCCCCTCTCTCTCTGCCTGCCTCTCTGCCTACTTGTGATCTCTTGTCTGTCAAATAAATAAAATCTTAAAAACAAAAAAACAAAAACAAAAACAAAACAAAACCCTAAAAGCCAAAAAACCCAAAACCAAAACAAAAACTATGAGTACTTCTGTAAAGGTATCTGTATGAACACTGTTTCCAGTTTTCTTAGGTAAACACTAGAACTGGACTGCTGGGTCATATTGCAAGTACAGGTTTAGCTTGAAGAAAATGTCAAAGTATTCTCTAAGGAAGCTGTAGCATTTCACATTTCCAGTGTATGAGAATTCTCATGCTCCTCATCCTTGTAAGTACAGGGTATTAACAACAAAAAAATTTTTTTTTTGCTATTCTAAAAAGTGCTTGATGGTATCTCATTGTGGTTCTGTTTTACACTGAGGATATTGAGCATGTCTTTCTATGCTTATTTGCCATCTATAGGTCTTCTTGGGTGCAATATTCAACTGTTTGGCACATTTTTTATTGCATTGTTTGCTTTCTTACTGTTGAGTTTTGATAGCTAAGTCCTGGTGAAGACTTTTTATTGATTTATCTTCAAGTTTATTGACTATTCTCAGCTGTAACATGTCTACAAAGTCATTTTTCACTGCCATTACTGTTTTTTTTTTCTCTCTCTCTCTCCCCCACTTCATCCCTCTTCCTTTTTCTGCCTGTCCGTCCATCCTTCCTTCCTTCATCTCTCTGGTGACATTTGCCATCTGATCTTGAATTCATAAGAATATTTTGGAGCCAGTGACAAGAGGTTTTTTTTTTTAAATTTTTTAAAAGACTTTATTCATTTATTTGACAGACGGAGATCACAAGTAGGCAGAGAAGCAGGCTCCCCGCGGAGCAGAGAGCCCGACGCGGGGCTCAATCCCAGGACTCCGGGATCGTGACCTGAGCTGAAGGCAGAGGCTTTAACCCACTGAGCCATCCAGGTGCCCCCATGAGTTATTTTTAATTCCCTGTCAGGTAGTCCCAATATCAGTGTCATACCTGAGTATGGGTGTGTTAATTGCTTTGTCATTTGGCAATACGTTGTTCCTTGTTGCCTTTTTATATACCTCATGATTTTTGTTGAAAAATGGGTATTTTGTGTAGGATCGTGGAGACTGCAATAGAGAGGTTTTATGTCTGGTAGTGAGTATGCCTTTCCTTCCACACCTGGTGGGTTTAAAGCTACGAAGTTGAAGTTTGCTTAGCTTTTGTGTAATATATGGATGGGAGTGATGATCTTTTCTGGTCTTTACACTCTGAGAAAAAAACCCAGTAGCCCCCTTATTAGAACATTTTAAGCATGGAAATTACATGATTTGGTTGATTTACATTTTTAAAATTATACTGACTTCTGGGTGGTGAATGGATTGGAGGAGGGCAAAAGTGGAAACAGGAACACTAATTACTTTAAGAGACTGCTGCAGTAGTTAAGGTGAGGAATCATCATGGTTTGGGTTCTGCAACATATTGTTTACAAAGTATCAGTCTATTTATCAAACTGACTTACAGAATTGCATAGGGTTCTTAAATACAAGCCAGTTGAGGGATGTCTGCCAAAAAACCCCTCCACGATTCCATTTTTAGAATAGTTTGACCTGTAGCCCTTATGGACAGCAACAGTGACCTAGGAGTGAGCTGACCATTAAAAAACGCCCAACTGGTAAGAATAAAACTATGCTACCTGCCCCAGATCAGATTGTATCAATCCCCCCTCTGCCTCCCTCCAGGGCTGCACATGCAAGTTCAGATGTATCCAAACACTTGGTCCAGAATTTGGGCCCGTCTACCTGTCTGCACTCACCTGTCACTCTTCCTTTTGTTCACTACGTCCCAGCCACACTAGCTTTCTTTCTAGGCTTGCGACACCACAGGCTGACTATCGCTTTGGAGTCCTTGCGGCCTCCAGCCCACTCACCCAGGCCGTTTGTACCTCTGACAAAAGAGACTGAGGTTTATAATCTATCCCGAAGAAAGTGGATACCAAATTTCCATGAAACATCTCATTAGCTGATAAAGCGATAATCTGGAAGCCGCTCTACGTGGCTCTCTAGGCAACATTCTCTACCGAGCCATCCAGCCAGAGAAGACCACGAGCGTCGTGTTGATGAAAGTAAATAATCGGCAAATACTGATAAGCTCCATCAGGGACAGTGGCTCGCAGACCACTCTGGATCTTGTCCAACTGTGTTACTGAGCTGGGCTGTTTGGAAATACAAACTGCGCAATATGAGGGGCTGTTTCGGTGGCTTAATCAAGACGTAGACTGGTCTCAGGCAGCTGAGCTGGGAAAACCTGAAAATACGGGTCATAACTGTCCCTGTTGTCTATGATGATCTCAGTTTTCACGATCTCCTTCATCATTCTTCCTCACTTTGGTGTCAGAATCTGTTCTTATTCCTGACCCTCTGGATAAAATAAAGCTTTCCTAGAAGATGCATTACGACAATAAAATTAAACATTTTTGTATTTGGTCAGAGCCACGGCTGCATCTTCTTGTGACTGTTTCATCTGCCTCCCTACCCGCCCCCCCTACTTCTCACACGGGAGCACACTGTTTAGTATGAATGGTTCATGGTTGGAGTCAGTATGGGTTACTAAGTACCACAAGTTGAGCTGACAGACAAAATCCTAGTCACTCTATTCAATCCGAATTTCAAACAAACAACAAATACTTCTGTAGTAAAATCATGTTCCAAATATTTATTTTTATTTATTTTTAAGAAGGACTTATTTTTTTATTTGACAGAGAGATCACAAGTAGGCAGAGCGGCAGGCAGAGAGAGAGGGAGAAGCAGGCTCCCCGCTGAGCAGAGAGCCCAATGCAGGGCTCGATCCCAGGACTCTGGGATCATGACCTGAGCTGAAGGCAGCTGCTTAACCAACGGAGCCACCTTGGAGCCCTTTTTTTGGTTTTTGTTTTTAAAAGATTTATTTATTTATTTAAGAGAGAGTGAGAGAGAGTGCAAGCACAAGTGGGGGGAAGAGGGAGAGGGAGAGAAGCCCAAGTAGACTCTCCGCTGAGCACAGAGCCCTACCCAGGGCCTGATTCAGGGACCCTGAGATCATGACCCGAGCCAAAACTGAGAGGTAGATGCTTAAATGACTCTGCCACCCAGGCGCCCCTATTCCAGATATTTAAATGTGCATACTTACAGTAAAAAAGCAAAGCATTTAATTCTCTTTGAAGTGAAATATTTTCAGGACAGTTATAAACATCAGCCAAAATAAAATTTTTTTCCCCACAAACAAAACATATTCATTGTTTAGCTGACACTCACATTTAACCGGGAGCCCTGTTTTGTTAGTTTGCTGAATCTGGCAACATTAGCCACAGACACTGTCTAGCCTGGCTTCAAGAAACTTACCAAGAAAGAATACTTTCAATTTAGCTTTCTGTTATTCCATTTGAAAAATTATTGCCTATGTTACATTGTGTAACCAAGAATCTAAATTGATTATGTCAGTTAAAAAAATCAACTTATGATTCTGCTATGACAGTCAATCAAATGTTTAGATTTCTCAGGTTCCCATTTAGATCTATCCGTGGCCATACATAATTTAAATACAGACACAATCGTACTGCAGAACTTGTCATATCCTATTTTTTTCAATCAACATTGCATCATAAACATGTTCCACTTCGCTAGGTAGTTTTCATGTTTTTAAACCCAATCATTGTTTTTATGATATTTGTATTTAATGAAAAATCTATTGCTAGATATTCTGGTACTTTATACAAATAATAGTATACAATAATGTTACATACTAAATACCAGTTTTGAATATTTTAATGCATGTGGTTTTGTTTTTACTTTTGGATAATAAATTCAGAATACCAACAAATAAATATTTAATCAAAGGTTATAACTATTTTAATAAGTCTTTCTAGATCATCTCCTGAAGTATTACACTTTCACTTCTGCCTGCATTATATGAGTTTCAGTTCACATCTAAATTTTATTATCAGACTCACTGATATTATATATATATTGATAACTATAGCTTTAAGATGTTTCTGAATCAACTTTTGGGATTCAAATGCTTTTTTTTTCTTAAAGATTTTATTTATTTATTTGACAGACAGAGATCATAAGTAGGCAGAGAGGCAGGCAGAGAGAGAGGAGGAAGCAGGCTCCCTGCTGAGCAGAGAGCACGATGTGGGGCTCGATCCCAGGACCCTGGGATCATGACCTGCGCCGAAGGCAGGAGCTTTAACCAACTGAGCCATGCAGGCGCCCCTCAAATGCTTTTATTTACATTTTGATTGAGTAGATATTAAGTACCTGATGTATTATAAAGAAATTTTCTTAAGAAGTTGTGTTTTTATTTTGATTTTTAAAGTGTTAAACACTTTTATGTTATTTCAATAATCTACTCTCAAAGTTACAAGAGTTATATTTTTAAAGACTAAATAAGCCTTAAATGTATCTTTAAGGATTTAGGATTTTAATTTTCATGTTTAACTGTTCAACTGTTTTGGACTTTATTTTAATATGAATTCCTATCTCAATACCATTTTTCAAATACAAACATATTTCTGTAGTGTTTAGAAAAATAATATTTTAAAAGTAAGAAGAGTTTTTTTTTTTAGAAGAGTTTTTTTTTTTTTGACATAAAGGTGATGTGGTTTGAATAAGTGATAGTAATTTGGAAATGGCAGTTTATTGTACATGTTGACAGATTAATTAGGAGGAGGTGGATAAAAACAAAAAAAATCTAAGAGAAACTTATTTGTAGTACTATTACCAAAAAAAAATCCATGTATAAAAATTACAGCTGTGGTCCTCAGAAACCTTTTCAGAAACAACCCCTTCTACATTGAGATTTAAAAACAGTTTCATTGGGATGTCTGCGTGGCTTAACCCATTAATTGCTTTTGGCTCGGGTCATGATCCCAGAGTCCTGGGATCGAGTGCCGCATCAGGCTCCCTGCTGGAGGCTGCTTCTTCTTCCCTCTGCCTGCTGCTCTCCCTGCTTGTGCTCTCTCTTTCTCTATGACAAATAAATAAAATCTTAAAAAAAAATAAGCGAGTTTCATCATATTTAAATGTGCTTCCTTAAATGTCAGCAAGAATTAGTTTGCCTAAATTAAAGTCACTGCTGAAAAAGTTAATAATTTTTAGAGCATTTAAGGGTAAAAAGAAAGGAAAGAATTGCCATGGAATCTAGAGAAAGTACAGTTGTTGAGCATGAATCTTTCTTAAGCATTATCGTACATACATAGTTTCCTTCTTTCCTTCCTCCCTCCCTTCCTTTTGCCCTTCCTATTTAATATTTGTTGATAGCCAACTACATGCCCATGTAAATGATGGATTCAGCCTTCACCCTCAGAGATCTCATAGCCTAGTTAGGGAAAGGCAAGTAAATGGAAAATTATAATACGGTAAAGTAAAAATGAACACCGGGCAATGAATAGAGAACAGGATGAGCTACAGAGGCTTCTGGAGATTACGCCTAACGTAACTTTGAGATCATGTAGAAACTAAGCAGGAAAGGACAGCAAATCAGATCCCTGTTATTCCATCTTTCCCCCAAACCAAGAATCACTTTTATGATCAGAAAATTGAATTAAAATCACCTTTCTTATTTTTCCTGTGTTTTTACTCACTGCTTAGCTCTATTGTTTTCATATATTCTTTGTCTTCCAGTGAAAAGACAGGACTGAGTAATCTGCGAGTAGGGGACAGAGACCCTTCTCACCAAAAACAAATGTGTTCATGTTCTAATTTATATCTCTTTTTTTGTTGTTTGGTTCATTTTGTTGTTGAGTCAGTGGGTCCCTGAGCTCTAACTATTTTATGTGGATCAAGATACAGTTTCTCTATTGGTAAAACGCTAGGTGATATTGGGTAGTGGGGGGCGGATTCTACAGCTGATGGCCCGCTGAGCTTCCTTTCACCTCACCTACTTTGTAGGCTCTGGCATGATTACAGAAGCCCCTGAGGAAAATACCTTCAACACAGAAAAACAGAACATCTGAGCAGCTAGAGTTAAGGGACTCTGCTCTTCTATCCATTACTGAGACAAAAAGAGAATGCAATCCTTGCTGAAGAAAGAGAACTGAGAGAGGCTAGAAAAAAGTCTTGAGGGAGGAAAAATCTTTAAACTAAAAATAATTCGATTTTAAATCCCATGTTGAACAAGTGAACAGACGGGGAAAAGGCAGGAGCCTTGAAGAGGGAGGTTATGTGAATGAATACTTTATGAGCCTCACTGATCAAAAAGGTAACTCCTCATTTCAACCTACTGGCAGAATGGAGAATACTGCAATTCAAAAAGAAATCTTTTCAAGATATTTGGACTTGAGTAAAATATAAAACAGTTTTCCCATTACCATTCTCTGTTAGGGCAAATCGATTCACTTGAACATAGCCTCTGATTCCTTGAAGTTTTGATGTCCATTTATTGGACAAGTGGTCCTCATCTTCGAAGCCAAAAGAAACAAATAGATATCGATCTTCTTTCGTTAGAAATTCTTAAGTTGCAGAAGAGGCATACATGATTCTACCTTTTTCTTGTTTTTGAAACAATGATGCATTTTAGAAGTTAATTATTATTTACTTCATTGAGAAAAGTTATCTTTATATTTAGGTCCATAAGAAAATTTGTTAGGTTATATGAAGTCCACTGTAATATCCTGGGGACTTTATAGACATCTCACCTTACTTAGATTTTATTTTAAAATTGCACTGCATTTAAAATAACTGTTAATTTTTTCTAGGGACAATTTATGTAGATGGCCAATGATAATCTTCCCCCAAATCTCAATTAGCATAAGGTATATCTATTTTAATTTTGATATATAAAATGAATTTCTACTAATTTTGATACACAAAATAGTTTTTTTTTTACATTTTTGATTACCTATTATTGCCCGAGTTCATTTTTTAATCAGGCAGTTACTTAATGATTTACTGCAGTTATATTTTCTATTGCAAATTCTCTATTATGAGTGGGCTCTCTAGGTAGCTGTAATTTGGTCATAGGTTTATGCCTTAAAGATAGAAATACTGATGTTCCATTTGCTTAGCTGGTCTAATAATATGGGATTTAGCAGTTCTACTGACTCTTTTTTAAGTAAAAACTTTACTGAGAGATGACTCACATACTATAAAATTCATCCTTTAAAAAGTATATCATTCGGTTTTCTTAAGTACATTGGCAACGTTATGAGTTCAAGAACATTATCACCCCCAAAACAAAATCCATACCCACTGGCAGTCGATTCCTACTTCCCACTTCCTTCAAGCTCTAGCAATTAGTCTCTATCTAGCTCTATGGATTTGCCTACTCTCGAAATTTCATGTAACATGAGGCCCCTTGTCTGGCTTCTTTCACCTAGCACAATGTTTTCAAGGTTCATCCACGTCGTACCATTTGTCAGAAATTCATTCCTCTTTACGGCCAAATAGTGGTCAAATATCTCATTACATGGAATTTACATGGTATTAAGGGGAGGATTTAAAGTTAACTTTAATGTCATTTCTAAGATGAGAAATACTATGTTTATATACCACATGCCTTCTCCTCAGAGCTGAAGGGGAAAATGGTGGCTTGAAGTTTTCAGAGTCAGAAGAGATGTGATACAGAGCACAGTAGGGGGGATATCTTTGGACTGATGGAAAAATTTATCATCCCGTGAGAGGGAAAGAAGAAGATGTGCATGGGAGGGAAACAGAAGGGCAGGAAATGGAGTTGGTTTAGCATAATGGTTTCTATTTCTCTTTGAAACAGGGCATTTGGTGCTTCTCTGAGAATGCAAAAAGGAGAACTGAATAAATGACTTTGAAATTATCATTGCAGAGAAACTTGGAGGTGCCAGTTGGGTTATAATCCATACACTGAGAATTGAACTAATCTGCCCAGTTTTGAGTTTTTACTCAGCAAAGCTCAGCACCCAGGTACTAGGGGCAAAGAAGGAATACGTTGTTTCTATTTTTTTGTCTGTCATTACTAGAAATAGTATTGTGTGAGGACTTGGTTCCAGGGATGTGAGATCATTGGCAAACAAGAACTCCACGGAGTTTCTTGGAATCTAGGTCAAAAGAGAAAGGACGGAAAACATTGGGAAGATGCACTGGGAAAAAAATGGAAGGAATTACTGAGCTGGAGATGTCAATGACTCTAAGAGATCATGAAGTGGAGAAAGGGAATTCAAGCTCTGAAAAGACTAGAAGTTGTGAACATGGGGTTGGCTATAGGATTAAAGGTTTCAGAGCAGTTTTGAGTGAATGTAAGGTCAACTGTGCAACCAAAGGAATGGCAAGGAATGCCTGAGTGAATTAGAGTGTAAAGTGAATTCAGTTCAGTTGAGAAGGTTAAGGATGGTAGGTATTAGGTTGCGTCATCCCATGAACCTTGAATTTTTGCAACGTGGACTGACAGGACAACCCAGCTGTGTGCCATCTTCTACAGGCACAGGTCGCGCCTTCCCTACTCTCACAAAGAACCCTGCACTGGTCATCAGGAAATCCAGTTCCACCACGAGCTATTATGACACTCTGTGGACTCAACTTCAATTCCATAAACATCACATACTTGTATTTTTTTTTAACGATTTATTTATTTGACAGACAGAGATCACATGTAGGCAGAGAGGCAGGCAGAGAGAGGAAGGGAAGCAGGCTTCCTGCTGATCAGGGAGCCCGATGTGGGGCTCGATGCCAGGACCCTGAAACTATGACCCGAGCTGAAGGCAGAGGCTTAACCCACTGAGCCACCCAGGTGCCCCACATACTTGTCTTTTAAATGAGGAAACTGAACCATCTGACCCGTAGTGTCAACAAGTTCGAAATGTTTAAATTCTTTGTGCCTAAACCTTTTTTCAATCTCAGTAATCTTTTCATTGCTGTAATTTTTCTATACTTCAATAATGAGTCTTCCTAGAATCCTTGGTTTGATTTATGCCTCCTAAGCCTCATTATATTTACTTTTTAAGCACTTCATAGCATCATAGTGGGCAATTTACATAGTGGGCAATTTGCTTAGGAGCATTATGTTAAGAAGAGGGAAAAACACCCACATTTGATTGTCTATTTCTTATAAGGCAATTACACACACTAGCTTATTTCAGTATTTAAATGTTCCTATGGAAATTATTATCATCTTTATTTTGTGGGTGAGGAAATTGAGGTGTAGAAGTTAAATGACTTAGCCCACAACATATAAACAGAAAGAGGCATAGTCCTTATTCAAACCCCGGTGTTCTTGAATCCAAGGCTCATTTTTTTTAAAATGACTTTGCGATATTATCTCAATACATGGCCGAAGATATTTTCATGTGGACACTAAAAGTATACTATCTTGCTCCACCTCCCACAAATAGTCCAAGTAAGGTTACGATCAGGACTCAAGTTTCATAAGGCTCTGATAAGACCATCCATTTGCACCTGGATGAATGTTTCATTCAAAAGGGCTAAATAAAAAAGGATTTGTTTAATAAACAATACCAGGCACTTATTATGTGGCGCATTCCAAGCCTTATGTGGTGAAAAATTAATGTTGAGATACATACTAACTCTCAAATGATTTCTATTCTATTTAGGTTAAGTTAGGGATAAGTTCAAGAAGATATTATGGATTATAGCAAACAATTTTGGGATGTCTTTCCTGCTTAAAATGTTGCTCACTTTTCTGAAAAATTTCCTTTATCCACAGGGTTTGGACCCTGACTCTTATGCTCTTACTTTGCTGTTTAGCTACTAGGGTTGATCCTGGGGTCCGCCTGATTCTAGCTGGGCCAGGCATCCTCTTCCAGGATGGCACTGAGCTCTGAATGGTCATGAATCTCTGCATGTGGCTGGACTGTAGAATTAACCAGCAGAACTGTGTAGCAGTCACAATACAGAATGCAGACTGAAGAAAAAAAAAGGTGAGACCGGCCAGTGAGTTAGAAAACAGTAAAACAGAAATGGGAAAAGAAAAAAAGAAAGCCAAGAGCAGAAAGAGACTTCAACATCTTTCTTTTCAGTTCAAGTTCTATTTTTGAGGATGGCTACATTCATGTCCTTTCTATTTTTATAATTACTCTTTACATTTTTCTGGAGCTGCTTTCAGACACCACAACCCAAAAACCTCAAATAATACATACTATGATTAAAAACCTGGCTTGGATACAGAAGGCAGTGAAGGCTGAGAGATGGACAAGTTCCCTTGATGCTAGCTGAGTTCTGAGCAATGGGTAATGGACAGACTGGGAAGTTGGGTAGAGAATCTAAAGGCAACTGGGTGGAAAAGCAAAGACCCAGAGCTTGATGTAATGATTTAGTGACTGCACTCTTTTGTCTGCTAATCCTTAACATCCTCAACCTGAATTATTATGTTCCTGGCTATGGAGACCGGACATTGAAAAAATGGCTTTAAAAGGAAAAAAAAGCTCCAGTCATTCATTACACTGGAAATGCTGGCCGCAACCTGAATGATGGGTTCAGGAAAGGCACAAAGTCCAGGAACTAAATCAAGTGACCACAGTGAGTTGAAAGGTGAGTGCATTTTGTATCTACGGGGGTGGGGTGGGGACAACGCCACGCAGGTGTTTTCCGTTCATGTCCTGTCGAGCACATCGAGCTTTGACCTGTTTTTCCCTTCAGTACCTGTGAAAACCATGCATTTTAAAATGAAATAATTTCCAATTTACCCCACCATTGTCCTTACGGTTGAAGCTTGAAATTCTTCAGTGGAGGCCATTTGCCTTAAAGAGCGAGCAGAGTGACTTTTGTGGAACCGGTCCTCTGCTGTATCCCTGGCCGACTTCCCACCTCTTATTATCTGTTGAGCTGTTGTATCCAGATGAGAAGGAATCATGACAACCCTTCAGCAGTGAACAATAATCTAGATCCTAGAATGTCCAAGACATTGTCCTTTCAGTGATTCCCAGACTGTCCTTGGTCAGTATGTGACTCAGTTACTAAATGGAAGAATGTAATTGATCTTTCTGGAGCCCATAAGATTTGTTTTTTAAGAGCCAGAGTTGAGATAATATAGAAACAGCCAGAGAAGAATGGCAAGATTCTGGTTTCTAGCCTGTTTTACTGTATTTCACAGAGTATTGTTGGGTCCAGACAAGGTTTACTATCACTTCTCACCTGCCCCATATTCAGTCCTGACAGGAGGAGCACCTTGGGATAACTAGGCAGCATTTTTTAGTAGAGTAAATGTAGTCGATTTATGTTATCAAAGGCTGTTGATAACAATTTAATGTCTTATAGATGTTCTACTCTTTTTTTTTAAGGATTTTATTTATTTTTTTGACAGAGATCACAAATAGAGAGGCAGGCAGAGAGAGAGGAGGAAGCAGGCTCCCTCCTGAGCAGAGAGCCTGATGTGGGGCTCGATCCCAGGACCCTGAGATCATGACCCGAGCCGAAGGCAGAGGCTTTAACCCACTGAGCCACCCAGGCGCCCCTAGATGTTCTACTCTTAAGAATCAGAATATCTCATTCTTTCCAGTGATTCATTGAATGGATTAAGCAGCAGAACCCCTTATATAATTGCTTCAAATGCCGCTTTGAGTTCTGGGGGTGAAGGGGGAAATAGCAGAAAAGACACAAGGAACATGAAAGGAGGAGGGGAGAGAAATGAGTAGCATGAGGTAAATAACAGGTAGGCATCAGAGGGGCATCTGCATGGTTAAGGAGACACCTGCACATTCTCATTACTCTGCTCTCATGATTATCTAATAGCAAAGGTGTTTGTTCTTCCGGTAATGAGTTGCACTGCAGATCCTACCAGACACAAGCAATAGAAAAGAGAAGGGACCTCTCTTCTTCCGTTATACAATCTCCTTCCTGTCTATGTCTTTAACCTTGTGTTTAACCCTGGCCTGTAGGAACTCGGTCATACTTTGACTGAGCTGAAGGTAACCAAACTGATAGTACCAACTAACATAAGTTTAATTTAAAATGAATTTGCCATTAAGAGTGCCCATGAGAATGGGCACTGGGTGGCTCAGTTGGTTAAGCCACCGCCTTCAGCTCAGGTCATGATCCCGGAGTCCTGGGATCAAGCCCCGCATCAGGCTCCCAGCTCTGAACTTTTTCCCTCTCAAATCTTAAAAAAAAAAAGTGCCCCTGAGAGTATCTTGGTTTCATTGCCATTTAAAACGAGGCAGTTGCAACATGTAAAATGTTCACCAATATGATAGTAATTCATTTTAATTTGCATTTCTTCAATGTCATGAGTTTTAACATCTTTTCAAATGTTTACAGGCCATTTCTGTTTTTCTTTGTGTTTGCCTTTTCTATTCACCTTTTCATATTCTTTACAAGATTGTCCACTGCAATTTTTTCCTTACTGGTTTTTAAGAGTTTTTTTGTGTGTTAAGAAATGTATTTTTATCTGTTATTTTTGTTATAAATACTTTTTTGTTTCTCTTGGGTTTCTTTGTCTTTTGACTTACTAAGAATATACACCCTAGAATTAATCTAGTAAGAGTCATATAAGAAGAGAGTAAGCTGGCTGAATAAAAAATAACATTACAAAATTCATTAGGTTTTATCTGTACTGGAAATAATTTGTTTGTATTGAAGATGAAAAAAACTGAATAGTAACAAAACTAAAATACTTTGGAATAAACTCAGAAAGACTGCTTAGTATTTCTATACAAAAATCTATACACTATATTAAGAAATATAAAAAGATCTGAACAATGTCAACTCATATCATGTTCTAGGATGTAAAAAATTAATTTTCTCTCCCCAAATACGTGCATTTAACAAAGTGCCACTTCACATGTTTTTATTTTTGAGACAGAATACCAAATCTAAAATTCAAATGGACAAATAAATATTGGAAAATAGCTCCCAAAGTTATAAAATAAACAGTGAAATAATTTTTGGCTTGTCAGGAAGTAAAACTATCTATAGAATCAGGATAATAAAAATATATGATAATAGCCAGGGAAGAGCTAAATAGATCAATTGGAAAAACAACGCCCAGAAATATATCTCGTATAGAAGACATGTAATATGTGACAAATATGTTACTTTGATTCAGTTATTGAAGAGGGTGACTTATTTCATAAGTGGTGCTGGCAAAGACAGCCATCCGTGCAGAGTTACACAAGCACAGATTCCCACCTCACATGATGGAGAGAATGAAATGCAGCATGGATAATAACATGAAAACAAAACAAAGTCCAGAAGAAAACACAGAAAGACACTTAGAAATCGTGGAGTGAAGGATACTGCTTAAAGCAAGAAAGCAACCCTTAAAACTTAAAACCAAGAGGTAAATTTGACCGCAGAATGATTTAAAATTTGTATAAATCCAAAGAAAGCATAAGTTAAAAGCAACAGTGTAGGTAATAAATCTTTTATTAAAATTTTTATTTTATTAAAATTTTATTAAAAATTAAAAATAATTTTTTACAAAAGATTTATTTATTTATTGAAAGGGGAGGAAGGGCAGAGGGAGAGGGAGAGAATCCTTCCGCAGATTCCCTGGCTGAGCACAGAATTCGACCCAGGGCTCCATCTCAGGACCCTGGGATCATGATTTGATAGAAAATCAAGAGTCAGACACTCAAATGACTGAGTCAACCAGGAACCCCGATACGCATAATTTATAAGGAATTCCTACGTACTGATAAGAAAAAGTATATAACTTTGGCAAAGTATATAACTAGGCAACTAAGCTAAGAGGAACTCCAAAGGCCAGTAAATTAGAGAGAAGAAGTTTATCCTCCATTTTAGCAGGAAAATGTAAATTAAAAAAATACAGATTCCACTTTTTGCCCATTAGATTGTCAAAAAATAGAAAGTGATAAAAATTCATGCTGTCCAAAAGGTGGACAACAGGCACTCCTTTGTCACTGGTAGTTGGAGGTTGTCAGGCAATAACAGCCAAAATTAGTAATTTAAAAATCTATGTTCCCTTTGATATACCATTCCCATTTTTGGTAGTCATTTCTTATAGAAATAAAGACACTGATTATAAATGCTAATTAGTAGATGATTCCAATTTTATTCTGTGAAAGGATATAAGAATATTACCCTATAATAAAATTTACTGAATAAAATTTAATGAATTATTTTCATGATGACAAAAGCCCAGAAACTTTCATATTCACTCAAATGGAAATGGCAAAAAAAAAATTGCTCAGCAGGTTTGAAAATCAACTGGAATAAACCAGGGTTTTTTAGTTTTGCTTTTTTTTTTCCTTGTTTGTTTTTTGAAGTAGATGACTACTAATCTAATAGTTTCTAACTATTCAATTCTAACTGATCAATGTCCAGAAAAACACACACATTTTCCCCCAGGTTTATTGAGATACAATTGACATATACCAATTGTTAAGTATTTTGAATGTCATTGGTAATCCTATGGGATGTCACTTAGTTATCACAAAATGAGTCTGATCTATATTTACTGACCTGAAGGGATGCACATAACATGTTTCTGAATGGGAAACATAACAGAGAAATGAGTATCTTATGATCTGATTATGATTAAAACAGAAGATGAAAAGAAAACCAGATATAGTTAGAGACGGTACCTAGGAAAAGACAGGGTGAGGAAAGGAAAAATGCTTTAGCAAATGGAAAAAATGGCACAATGTTAAGAAAAGGAAATTCTACTTATGGTCTTACTTCCTACAAGCATATGGGCAAGAGTAGAAGGTATAAGATGAGTACAAGGAGAAGGAACACTAGCTCGGTTCAAGCTCTGAGCTCTCTTGCACACTGAAAGCTCCAGCTTAACTTGATTTTATCCAACATTCCTCAAACTTATTTCATTTTAGCTTTTTTTTTTTTATCAACAAACATGTAATATCCAATGAAAGAGCATGCTGTGAAATGTTGCTCTGAAAAGTAGTGATTATGGGATGCCACTCCCCTCTATGCCAGATTCCAAGGAGAAATCCCCTCACAGGCATTGGTTAATATTTCTTAGCTTATAACCTTGCATTTACCTTTTGTCCTCACAGTGACTCCTAACCCTAAAACAGGCTATATGACTGCTGTTTCCAGCAATGGCCGTGTAGACCAGGGGTAACGAGCCCAGACTGAGTTACAGAACCTCCTTGGAGTTTCAGTTTCTTCATCTGTACCATGGGAATGATAATCCCTTGGTTTTGTTGTAAGGACTCAATAATGTAATACATATAATTCCCCTAACATGAAGGAAGTGGTCAGTAAGTAACAGCGATTACTACTGAGACCCATGTTTCCTCTGTCTCCCTGGCTGTATTTCCAAAAACTTCTTGGATGAGGATTCAGGGGAAGCCACCATCTGTTACCCCCCCCCCCCCCATGACACACGTTTTATTGGCCAGACATTACATGAAAGGGAGTACAATGCAGAGTGGGGTTGGAAACCTCACTGTGATGGCATCATGAACAGTATTTATTTTATTGATCACTCTGTGGCAGAGATTGCCATTTGCTCCCTAATACCTGTTATCTCCTTCTCCTTAGTAAAAATAATTCCAGTTTTCTTCTGGTTGGCAGTGTACCCAACTAAATGACCACACCGCCCTACTTCTTTTGCAGCAGGCGAGCCTCGTAACTATGTGGAATGGCTGGGACTTCCTTGAGGCCGCCTAAAGAGAACTGGCTGATCTGGGAGAATCATCTATTTGCTTTCCCCTCCTTACCAAGTAACAGAAATGCTTATGCAAACACTGGAACTCCAAAAGTATTACACAATGAAATCTTTGAAATAAAAGCTACCAGCTGGAATGCTGTAACATGTTCATAAATCCTGCACCCTTTATTACAAAGGAGCTGCCCTACCAGTTCTGTTATGCCTGTCTCCGGATGTCTTCTACACAAAGAAAAAATAATCTGTACTATCTAGATGGTTCTTATGCAGCCGTACCCAATGTAACAGATAGATTGCCACTTCCTGATGTCCTGAAGAACACAGGCTTGTCAGGAATGAGGAAGAGGTTTACAAATGGTATTAAAATTTGTTAAATATTTTCTGAGAAGAGTTATATTAAATTAAAAATTACAATATCAACCACAATAATTCATGGCACAAATATGCCAGAGCAGGGTCTAGATCAATTTTGTGATAAAATATTCTAGGAAATGTACAATTCAGATGAAGGCTTTCAAGCCTCCTGCAAAGGTAACACGGAATAGATTAGTGAACAAGCAGCCATCTAGGCTTCAAGGGCTGATGCCTGAATGTTTCCTGAAGCTCCGACTCAGGGCTGAGGAGGGGAAGTGAAAATGACCCAAGAAAGTAAGTGAAAAGGACACAAGTAAGAAAGTGAAGGCTTGTGGGTTGCATCAGCTTAAACCTAGGATCACACTCATTTACTTCCAACAGCGCCCTGGACAGCAACAAGGAGCACTTGGAAATGCGGATTCTAGAAAACAATAAAGGTAACCTTTATTAAGCTAATTTGTTACCATTACCCATCAGAACCTCTGATGGGTTAAGAACATAGATCCCCGGTTCCAAGCCAGATCTATTTAATCAGAATCTCTGAGAATAGAGTGTATGAATTGTAAAGTTTTCCAGAAGACTGTGCTGTACAATCAGGCAGAGACTCACTTAGTTTGTCCCTGATACTTTAACTCTTGTTTAAATCTACAAAAACCACATGAGGCTGATTCAGTTTCTCCATTTGGGACTAATATTTCACTTGCCTGAAAGTCTCAACTTCTATTGAGTTATATTTTAACAATTTTCTTAAAGTCTCTTTGGTAATGTACTGATGCATATGTAGTTGGCTCACCATGGAGAAAAAGGTATGAGTGAAGCCATGCTTCTGTCTCTATTCCTGAGGGCCTGGAATGACTGTCACCCTTCAGTGTGAACCCAAATACAAGAATCCGCTGTTCCCAAATGTGGGTCATTTCATTTGGAAAGTCAAACATGAGATCAAAGGGAAACCCACACTTGGTACACTTTTAAATCAACATTGATCAGGAAGCAATCCTTAGGGCATTATGGACTGAGGGGGAAAATCTATTGAGATTAGAGTCTCTGCAAAGAGAAATTCATATGTGCAGAATTCTCCTGTGTAACACACACAGTAAGCGTGGATAGCAGGAGGGTGTCAAACTATAAACTGATATAAATAAGAAACAAAACACATTCTTGTAAACATATGTTTATGTAGCAAAACAAACTAGAAACCACTACAGTGACAAAGATGTAACACATTTTTAAAAATGAAGCTTCTTTTCATTATATAATTCCTTATCTTCTTTTATTTCTGGACATAGGCATTTCTATTTACCACTATAGTTTTAGAGAAAGTAGCCTCTGGTATTTTAATTGACTACGGGTTTTTTCTTTGGTTATGACTCTTGAATTATTACCTGCCATTCATAAGGTCAGTTTCTTAACTCGTTCTCTTTATTTCATGCACTGTTCTTTGAGTCAGAATTTTCAAAGAAAACTTCACACAAATCAAAATATATTTTCTAATTTCCAACATACAACATGATTTTATAATGTTAGATGGCATTGTTTTAGATAGTTTTCAGAGGGACTGTATGGTATTTGGTTAATAGTAGAAGTCACTGAAAGTTTTACTGCCATGAAAATCAATGGGGAGAGTCTTGTGTTTTTCCAACTTCATTGAGACATGACTGACATATACCATTGTGTAAGTTTAAGATGCATGACATGCCAACTTGACAGATGTACATATTGTAAAAGGACAGCCACTATAAAATTAGTTAACACATTTATCATCTCACAAATTATCTTCTTTTGGTTGTGAGAATATTTAAAATCTACTTTCTTAATAACTTCCAAGTATACAAAACAGTGTTGGTAACTATAGTCAACATTCTTTATATTAGATCCCTAGCACTTAGTCATCTTAGAACTGGAAGTTTATAACCTCTGACCAACACCCCACGTCCCCTGCACCCCAGTGGCAAACACCAGTCTACTCTCTGTTTCTATGAGTTTGTCTTTTTAAGATTCTGCATGTAAAGATCATTATATTTGTCTTTTCTTTGTCTGACTTATTTCATTTAGCATAATGCCCTCAAGATCCATCTACGTTGTTGCGAATGGCAAGGTTTCCTTCCTTTTTTGGGCTGAATAATATGGCTGATAAACATCTATATCTATACAGATATATAAAATCACATTGTCCTCATTTCTTTATCTATTCATTGTTGATGCACATTTCGTTTCCATGTCTTGGCTATTATGAATAATACGGCAATGAACAGGCTACAGATATCTCTGAGTCCAAGATTTCATTTTCTTTGATATACACCCAAAAGCGGGATTGCTGGATCATACAGCAGTTCTATTTTTAACTTTTTGAAGAACTCAGTACTAGTTTTCTCAGTGTTTTTACTCCGATTTGCCTTCCCACCAACACTGCACGAGGGTTCCATTTCTTCCCCAGGGCTTGTTTTCCTTGCCTTTTGGTAACAGCCATTCTAACAGGTGTGAGGTGTTATCTCATTAGGGTTGTAATTAACACCACTCTGATGTTCAGCGATGTTGAGCTCCTTTTCATGTAGCTGTTGGCCATTTATATATCTTCTCTGGAAAAATGTCCATTCAGGTCCTTTGCTATTTTTTAATGATTTGTTTTTCTGCTATTGAGTTGATGAGTTTTTCCATATTGGGGATATTAACCCCTTATCAGATATATGGTTTGCAAATATTTTCTCCATTCTGTAGGTGGCCTTTTTGTTTTGTTTGTATTGCTGTACAGAAGCCTTTTAGTTTGATGTGGTCCCACTTGGTGATTTTTTGTTTTCTGTTGCTTCTGCTTTCGTTTTCATATTAAAAAAAAATCACTGTCAAGACTAAAGTTGAGGAGCTTTACCCTATGTTTTCTTCTAGAGCTTTATAGTGTCTGGTCTTACACTGAAGTATCTGATCTACTGCAAGTTAATTTTTCTGACCGATGTTAAGATAGGGGTTCAATTTCATTCTTTTGCATGTAGATCCCGTATTCCCAACACCATTTACTGAAGGGACTACCCTTTCCCCACTGAGTATTCTTGGCTTCCTAGTCAAATATTAGTTGACTGTATGTGTGTGTGTTTATTTCTGGGCTCGCAATTCTGTTCCACTGGTCTATGTTTTTTCCAATACCTCTTTTCACCTATGTCTGTTTTTATGCTGATACCATACTCTTTTGATTGTAACAGTTTTGTAATATAATTTGAAATCAGTAAGTGTGGTACCTCCAGCTTGGTTCTTTCTCAAGATTGCTTTGGCTACTCAGAGACTTTGTGGTTATATAAAATTTTTAGAAATGTCTATTTCTGTGAAAGATGTCATTGAAATTTTGATAGATTCCATTGACTTGTAAATAGTTTTGGGTAGAATGGACGTTTAAAAATTTTACTTCTGATCTGTAGATGTGGAGTATCTTTTCCTCTTATTTGTGTCTTCTTTGATTTCTTTCATCAGTGTCTTATGTTTTCGGTGTACAGATCTTTACCTCCTTCGTTAAATTTATTCCCACATATTTTACTCCTTATGATGTTATTATAAATGGGATCATTTTTTCTATTTCCTTTTCACATAGTTTATTGTGAGTATATAAAAATGCAACTTATTTTTGCATGTTGATTTTGTATTCTTCAACTTTACTGAATCCATTAGTTTCAACAGTTTTTTTTGTGAAGTCTTTAGGATTTTCTACATATTAGATCACATCACCTGCAAACAGAATTTTCCTTCTTCCTTTCTAATTTGGATGGCTTTTATTTCTTTTTCTTGCCTAATTACTCTGGCTAGGACTTCTAGTGTTATGCTACATGATAATGGTAAGAGTGGGGATCCTTGTCTTGTTCCTGATCTTAGAGGACAAGCTTTCAACTTTTTACTGTTGAGTGTCGTATCAGCTGTGGGTCTGTCATATGTGGACTTTATTAAGACACATTCCCTCTATATCCACTTTGTTGAGAGCTTTTATCACAAATGGATGTTGACTTTTGTCAAATGCTTTTTCTATATGTATTGAGGTGAACATAGAGTTGGATGTTTAAACGACTAAGCCACCCCGGTGCCCCAACCCACTTTTATATTTCTAAAAAGTTAAGCAATCACTTAGTACATAGTTAGAATCTCAATTTATATATGTTTAATAAATGGATGAATGATTTCATTATTCTCACATATCTGATAAACTCCATTGAGCATATTTAACTGAATGCTTAGTGAGTAGAGATAGAGATTGGTCTACTGAGAGATACAGAGAGGGAAAGAAATTATACTCTATGATACACTTACTTGAATATGAAGAGCTTATAAATAACAACAATCTAGTCATGGTACAATTAATTATAAGAATATTTTTCAGTTATACATGCATGTAAATACTCTTGAAAATGGGAAGTACTTGAACAATTTAGCAAATATATGTGATTTGCCTGTGTATGTCTATACGGAAAGTAGAAGTGAGTAGGAGAGTACCAGGTTAATCTCAAGAACAGGATGATTTACCATGGCTTGTAAAAGCAAACACAAGAATATGCATTTTGCATTAGCAGAGTTTATGCTCACCTAAATGATATAACTTTAAGGCCTTGGTAATACTCCCCTCATAGAGATATCCCTCCAAGAGCTCATCACTGACGCCCAACATTCTACTGCTGTCAGATAACCCCTTTAGGTTACTAAAATTACTTTTGAAGTGTGTATACTCTTGAGAAATTATTTTAATAACTGCAAGACATTTCAAATGAGAGACATAAGGAGGACAGCTATGGAGAATACAGGAGAGAAGAAGAAAAGTCATTTTGTGTCTGAGAAAGAGGAATCAATGGCAGTACCATCTGCCACCAGATTCCATATGCCAGATGGAACCACGGGTCTGTGTGTTACCTCAGTAAATGCGACTCTCGGTGCTCACCTCTAGTACCAACTGTGCACCGATTACAAAAGAGAAGCACGTGCTGATCTCCCACCAATCCCGAGCTCCACTTCCAACCTCCCCCAGACTGTACGTGCCTTTCCATAGTCTTCAGGATACCTCTACTGGGATGAGGTACAGAGAGGTCAAGCTCAAACTTTCTTCTACAAACTTGCCATTTCAAATGTCTATCACATATATTACAAAGCTTTTTACATAATTCTTGCCTAATAAATATTTACTGATTGAATGAACATAGAACTTTTGTTTAAATTAAGCTGCTTGTACCAGAGGTTATTACTGTGACATGTGAGCCTGCTAAGCCATCGACTGCCAAATCCAGGGACGATTTTAATGATCATCTAATTCAGCCCCTTCTTTTCATTTGTGAAGAAACTGTGCCCTTGGAGGCAAGAAAATTTCATCAGGTGGCAGAGATGGGACTAGAACTTGGATCGTTCGTCTCTAAATCACAAGGACTTTTAAGTCTTACTTCTACATAGTCATTTGGATCATTCATTGCTAATTAGTTTCTGGTTTACTCTCTCCTTCATATCCCAAAGCATTATTCAGCTTCACAGCTGATTTATATCAATTTATTAATCCCTTTGCTGATTTTAGATTCAATTTACATCATGAAGTCTTTTTTTTTAACATTATTTCTGTTTTCAGAAAAAGCACAACTGAAATTATTCAAAACGTCCCTTAGTTAACATGATACAATTTTTGAATCTCCTCAGATAATATGCTCCATTTAAATGGTGCTGATTTCATGTCCATGCACAGCAGTCCTTGTCATCGGGCAAAATATCCTGGCAGCGGGAATCACTTTTTAAAAAGGTCAAAAATCTTTAGGGTTTAGTGAATCAATACCACCTATTCAGGGAAGAACTAGTCCTTGCCTATTCATGAGAGAAAACGGACACAGTTATAAAAGCAATATAAGAAGTGTCTAGGAGAGTGGTGACACATTTTAATTTCATGTAGAACTGGACACAAACTTGCTGTACTTGAGCACATAAAGAGAGAAAATGTTAGCTTAGGAATTCTGGAGAACAGCAAGCTGGAGGCCAACAGCAATAGGGGACAAGTGTTATAAAAGAAAGTTGATTAAAAACTCACTTCATCATCTGCGATCCCTTCTTCTCTTGAAGCAATCAAAAGTTCCAAGCACATGCTGGTGCCATGCTCTGTGAGCACCAAGCTGGGTCATCGGTGAACTCTGAAAAATATATTGATGAACTACCTAAGTGGAAGTATAAATGACTGAAGACTAATTCCCGTCTAACTCTCTGAATGAATCTAAACAAGTTTAACTGTTAGCGGTTTGTCTCAGGAGATTATGTTTAAATTATTTTTTATTAAAAATAAATCACAAAATTTAATAAATACATGTTGGAAATAAAATGTTTTTACTTTGTAGTCTGTTGTACACATTGACTGTTATTTTAAAAACTCTTAAAAAAACCACCAAAATCCACCTTCCTTTTAATTCTTCCAATGGTTATAAACAACAGTAGTGTTTTCCTCAGAGCTAAATTCATGCTTCCATATCTCATCCTAAACCTTCATCCCACTGGACAGGTAGGAAACAGAACAATACCCAGAGGTCAGTGTCTAAATTGAGGGGTAACTATTCCTTTATTATTTATAATTTGGGGTTCAGGGCCTTCTCAAATCACATGTTTTCTTTCTTTCTTTTTTAATTTAATTTTATTTATTTATTTGATAGAGAGAGAAATCACAAGTAGGCAGAGAAGCAGGCAGAGAGAGGTGGGGGGGAAGCAGGTTCCCGCTGAGCAGAGAGCCCAACGAGGCTCAATCCCAGGACCCTGAGATCATGACCTGAGCGGAAGGCAGAGGCTCAAAGCCCTGAGCCACCCAGGCGCCCCACATAATGTTTTCTCAAGTCAACTCTGCACTGGAATTATACTTTGACTGAAGGACATAGGCTGCCTCCTTTTGGGAAAGAGTGGAACTGCATCTGTGCCACACAATAAATTAGAATTACAAGCTAATATTGAACTCAATGAACTTTATTGTGAATATTTTAATGCTCAGATCCCTCCAACTCAGATTTTAGAATCATAGAACTCATGGGCTGGTAAGACCTCCATGGTTTGCTCCCTTTCTATAATTTTCCAGCTTAGCCGTCAAACTTCTGTTTGGACTTCTGATTCAGTCAGTGATGGGCGCTGGTGATTTCCTAAACAGCACCTTCTCTCTTCAGACAATCTGCATGGTAGAACTTTCTGCTTTTATTTTTAAAAATCACTGACCGATGATGTCTAGCTGGTATTCTGTTTAATTTCTGAGACACATCAGAGGTATTTTTTCCTTCTCTGAGACTGAACTGAGATATAACAAGAAAAACTTGGGGCTTCCTGGGTCTTGGGCTATATAGTCAATGTTATAACATACAAATAATGCTAAACAAAGCTAACGGATCTGACTAAACATAGTTTCTTTCCCCACCAAAATACACAGGCAGTCTGGACACTGGAACATAAATATCTGCTCTAGTCCATCCATGGACATCCCCAAGAGACCAAGGAGCCCTTCAAGCTTCCTGAAGACTCTCAATCTCTCCTCTGGAAACAGTAACCTCTGCTCCTCACTGCCTGCTGGGTGAGCTATTTAGATGCCGACTGGCAGCTCATGGAGCTCTCTCATTCCAGCTGATGCAATCTCCTTGTTTGCATCTTCTTTCCTAGGTACAGCCATTTCTCTGTTCTTGAGCAGAAAGAAGGGAATAACGCATGTGCACGTATTGTCCAATCACCTTACTTTCAGGATTAACCTCCTCTTATGTTTACGGTCTCCTTCATGTTGCCCATTCCATTTGTCCCCTTCTCCATCCTGCGATAGTGGAGAAGAAGTCCACAGCTTTGGCCCAGCAGGAGCGGGGCTGGCAGGCAGGGAACAGGTGATTAGTAAGTAGAGGCAGGATTACAGAGCCACCGGGTTCCGGAGGCTCAGGAGGAACGTTCAAGGGAACAAGAGGGGAACGGGGGTTGTGGGAACTGCAGAGGGAACTGGGGGAGGAGGCTTCTGCAGTGCTGGTCCCCTTAGAGGGGCTCAGGTTCGCATGGAAAGATCATGCCTCGTGGGGGCCGCAAGGTGGATGACGAGGAAGCATGAGTGTCTCTGGCGGAGCGAGGCTGCCATCCTCACACCCACACGGAGACGCCGCCGAGCTGCATCCAGAGACCCTGGGGAGTGTCCCCCCGCACCCTCAGAGGTTGTGCCCGCTCTAAAAGAGAAACGCTCCAAGGGATGACAATAGCAATATCACAGAACAGATATCAAAGGGTGCATTTCAAGGTGAGAGCCACTGCTCTGATGACTGGCACGGAAGATGAGCAGCACGGGGATTCCAGCTGACCTTCTGGTCCTGCAGTGCTACCTTCATGGAGTCAGGACTCCCTGCTGCAAGCCTGACTTCCCAGGGAAGTTAGGGGGTCAGCACGAAGACAGAACTGGACAAAGTGGGAGCAAGACTGTAAGAAATTTGAGAGTTAGAGACTGTAATAAGAGAAAATATGAGATGTTTTCCTTTGTTGTTTGAACACATTTTACGGAAAGAACTGTGCATTTGTTCAGTTTTTGGAACAACATCAACGAACCTTTAATGACAACAGATAGGTCCAAGATAGTTCTGGTTGTAGTAATCCAATTCTAGGGTTAAATTTGACTGCACATTAATCTGTGAATCAACTATAAGTAACAGTGTTACAATGAGAACACAAGTTTTATGTTTAAAAATCATCAATTTGTGAATAGAATATAGTCATTTTTTAGGCTGGGGAATGCCTTTTGTTATCAATTAAATGTCTGGCTGATACGGTGCAAGTTTAAATCAAAGCTACCAGAATACAACAACAATGCAGTAAATACCAAGTTGTTATTCATTAAAATTTGATTTGGGGAAATATCACACCTTGTTTTCCAGTGGCACAGGTTCAAACAGTAACATAATTGTAATGATTGATAGGGGCACCATTAAAACTTCAGAATGACTTTTCTTCATGGAATAAAGGTTCTAAACTTCTCCATAAAATGTTGTTGTTATTCTGAGCAACTGCTGCCACGTTTTTAACAGTCTCTAGCCCAAAACAATAAAAGAAAACAATCTTTCAAGAAGTAATAAAACTATATGACGAGTAATAAAGAAAAAGAAAGCCAAATTCTAAGATACCATATTATTGAATATAGATATTCAAGTTTAAAGCATTAAAAAAAAAACCTGCGCCATTTCAATAGGAAGAAAAGAACTCCATAAGAGGCACAAATTTAGAAATTAGGACACATGATAAACTCCAAATTCAATACAGAGATTATGGTACATGGATTCTCAAACTGTATAAATGAATTGCACCATGCTGATGGGGACACGATGTAGTAAGATAAAACTGATTTGTTCCTACCTAGAACTTGGGAGTTTTACTGCCTCACTTCATTTCTAGACACAACAGAACACAGGGTGCCCACAGCGATGGTGCATTTCAAAGCAATTTCTAATGTCTAAATTTCAGGTATTAAAGTTTTAATTATTAAAAGAAACTGAATTCTTTATTCTTTTTGTTTATTTAAAAATTTAAAAAAAGATTTAATTATTTGAGAGAGAGAGCACATGCACTCATGCACATGAGTTGGGGGAGGGACAAAAGGAAAGGGGGAGAGAGAGAAGCAGACTCCCAACTGAGCATGGAGCCCAACGTGGGGCTCCATCTCGTGACCCTAAGATCATGACCTGAGCTGGAATCAAAAGTTGGATGCCTAACTTCCCGAGCCACTTAGGCACCTCTCGTTATTCTTTATTTTTCTTTTTAAAATTATAAAAAATTATTTTGAAATTATTTTATATTCACAAGAAGTTGGAAAGATAGTACCAAGTGTTGCTGGTACCCTTCACTCAGTTTCCCCCAATGGTTCTATCTCACATAGTTTTACTATAATATCAAAACCAGCACACTGAAATTGGTACACTGTATGTGTATAGTTTTGTATCGTTTTATTACATAGGTAGATTTGTGTAGCCACCAATGCAGTCAAGACATAAAACTATTCCATCACCACAGAGATCTCTCTCTTCCTAGTCTTTACAGTCATTCCTGTCTCCTTTTCCCTGCTGTCCCCAACTCCTGACAATCATGAACTGTTTTTCACTTCTATAATTTTGTCATTTTTGTCATTATATAAATAGAATCATACAGTATATGACCTTTGGACGTAGCTTTTTTTTTTTTTTTTTGCTTGAAATTCATCTAAGTTGTATGTATCAATAGTTTGCTCATTTTTATTGCTGAGTATTAATTATTCTCACAATGGCTTTTGACTGATTTAGATTTTGGTTCCTGGCATGGTCTCTCTTGGTCTAACGAGGTGTGGGAAGATTTATCCAGATATCACTAGCACATCAGAAGAGGACAAGAGCTAGCAGAAATGAAATACTAGGAGAAATGAAGATGTATTTCAAAACCTTCAGGCTTGTGAGGCAAAAATACTTGAAGGCTAAGAAGTCATAGGTAAATATTTAAAACAGTGCCTTGAAACTCAGAATTCAAGAAATGTTAGAAGGAGTATTCTATATGATATTTGTATAAAGAACAGGTTAGATTAAGCTGTTTTTGGTAACGAAGATGAGTTTGAGAAGGATGTGAAGTTTCCCTTAGAAATTACTTATCAAAAAACCCAGTCAGTGTCAGTTGTATTCCTTCCTGGGGCACATGTTAAATATCTGTACTTTAAATTCATAAATAATATGAGTAGAAACATTAATGGATAAACCTTGAATCTCAAAACGTAGTTTGTAGCAGAGACATTAGGAACGACACCGCGAGCTACCACCCGGTGGCAGTATAGCCTAACTGCCTACGTCAAGTGGGTGGGCCCTGGGAGTCAGAGTAGAAGAGGGTGGTAGCTTCCACAGACCAGCTAACCCTGAGGTTCAGAGGTGGTACAGACTTCACACCAGCTAGTTGTGGTCACTAGGCTGTTCCTACTTGTGATTCAACAAAGCATGTTGGACACAATGCACTTTCATGCAGAGACAATTTTGAAACCTCTTCTGGCCCCTCTTCCTTTTCCAAATTCCAAACTTAACGCAGTAATGTAATTAATTAGAGTAGAACTAACAACAGGGGCTTTTTACACAGCATTTCTTAGCATATGCATAGGGCACCCAAAGTATACAGCATGCCAAAGTATAACCCAGCAAAAGAACTTCTAAAGAGTGTGAAAACAATACAGCTTTCCTTTCCTCAGCAGAATACTACAGGTTTCTTCAGTGGGTAAAATACAGTGTTTCTGCAATGCAGAACACCCATTACAAGTGAAAATGCAGATTCTATACTGAATATAGTTCGAGTAAGTGAATGTGGGCATGCATGACACTGAGAACGTCTAGTCCTGTTCTCTTACACGATTCCTAGACTTTAACAGCCAGGCTTTTATCCTTAGAACAGGAGCATGGAAGAATCTTCTCTGGAGATCTGATCCATCAAGAGGAAAGTTCTAAAGGTACCGACATCACTGATTCACCAATGAAACGTTTCAGTCTGCTCACCCCCAATAAAGACTGTTTGTTTGTTTTAGAGAGACAAAGAGAGTGCATGGGCAAGCAGGGAGAGGAGCAGAGGGAGAAGGGAAAGCAGACTCCAAGCTGAGCAGGGAACCCGACACAGGGCTGGATCTTAGTCATGACCTGAGGAGAGTCACTTAGCGGACTGAGCCACCCAGATGCCCCTGCTCACCCCACAGCAAAATTCGTGCTTGTGAGTCTTAGCCCATATACTGAATGAGTCCATTCTTCCTTTTCTACTCTTTAAGAACAGACAACTGAGACTTGCCGCAGATAGCTCTTCCATGACAGAGAGACAGATTAAATAAGTGAAAGGGAAAAAGGAAACTTGGAAGTGGAGAGGAAATGGTTAAAAATACACACAGGAGACGATTTAAGAAATATCATCATAAATATCCTCAAAGAGCTAAAGAAGCTATTATAACCATGAAACATGAACAAATGCAGTTAAAAAATGGTGACACAGGAAACAAAGACTTTCTCAAAATTAAAAAAAATATGACAGCAGGAAAAATAACTCAAGAGAAGGGATTGGAAAATAAAATTACATTAATTTCCCAGAAAATAGAATTGAGAAATGGAAAATAGGAGAAATAAATAAATTAGAGAACCAAAACAGCAGATACATTATATAAATAATAGAAGTTTCCCAAAGAGACAGAACAGAAAATGAAGGGAAAGAAGTATCAGGCAATGATTTAAAGAATTTTCCCTGAACTGAAACACATGAGTTATTAAATAAATAGGCCCAATGAATGCCTAGAAAAATGGGCAAAATTTCACCCTCGCCGAAACAAATTATTAAAACATACCAGAACACTTGGGGAAAAAATATCCAACTAGACACCAGAAGCTAGAACGCAACATTCCAAAGAGAAATGATTTCCAATCTATAATTCTATACCCAGGCCAATTATCAATCAAGTATGAAAAGAGGTAAGTATTCTTAGATGTGTAAGTTCTCAAAAATTTACTAATAGTACATCCTATATTGGAGGATAATGGGAAAATAATCCTTTATCAGGGGTACCTGGGTGGCTCAGTGGGTTAAGCCTCTGCCTTTGGCTCAGGTCATGATCTCAGCATCCTGGGATCAAGCCCCGCATCAGGATCTCTGCTCAGCAGGAACCCTGCTTCCCCTTTTCTCTTTCTGCCTGCCTCTCTGCCTACTTGTGATCTCTCTGTCAAATAAATAAATAAAATCTTTAAAAAAAAATCATGGAGCACTGGGTGTGGTGCATAAACAATGAATTCTGTTATGCTGAAAAGAAATAAAAATAAAGAAATAAAATCTAAACAAAACAAAACAAAATCCTTTATCAAAATAAAAAAGTAACCCAGGAATGAGGAAGGCATAGGATAAAAAAGAATGAAAAACTCATAGAGAGGAAAGAAAAAGGGAATCTCTAGGAGGGGATGAAAGCTTAGCAAGCAACCAGTCCAAATGGAAACACCTCAGATGACTCCAGAAGGCATGCGTTTTAGATGGATTATACAATAAAATGATGAGTCTGCAATTTTGGTAGACCACCTTTATTTACTGAGGGGAGATACAGGACTGGATGAAATTTTCAGGTTAAACTGATAATTACCTAGAAAATTAGACAATTGTGTATTAACTCCAGGAAAAACAAAAAGGTGTACAGTGAACTTGAGCAATCATAGTTTACTGTGCAGCTCAGCTGGGAATAGTGTTTACATAGTTCTATCAATGCAAATGTTGAACATTGATTTGTGTTATTATAAAACTATACTGGGAGGATATGGATATGAGAAACAGGAAGTACAGAAGGGTGGGGGAGGAAATAAAGCTTTATCCTCATCCATTGTAATGAGTATTCTTTTGGAAAAACTGAAACTGAATAGTCAAGAATTAGTAAGCATGTTATTTAATAATATCCAAGTAATTTCCTTAAATGTTGGCTTGGAAAGAATTGAATGTGGCTACCTAAGGAGAAGAGGAAATGGGTCAGAGTGGAATTGGTCAGGGAAATTTTTATTTTATATAACAACAGTACAGAAATATTTAAGTTAAAACATAGGCATATAATTTTGATACAAATAAAAACTTATGTTTAAATAAAATAGAGAATTGGGCCGAGTTGAGGTATGCCCATGCCCAAAGTACGCATGTAGTTCCAGTTTTAATGACCCACAGTCCTGAGAAAGGCCCTGAGAAGAGTGCTGTTTATCAAGGAAAACAGTGGCATGCATTTGGGATGGATTACATAATAAAATGAAGACTAAAATTTTGACAGAAGTACATACTGAGTTGCCCGTTTAAAACTTAGAACAGACTATTGGGTGCCTGGGTGGCTCAGTGGGTTAAAGCCTCTGCCTTTGGCTCAGGTCATGATCCCGGGGTCCTGGGATCAAGCCCCGCATCAGGCTCTCTGCTCGGTGGGGAGCCTGCTTCCCCCTCTCTCTGTCTCTCTGCCTGCTTGTGATCTCTCTCTCTCTCTGTCAAATAAATAAATTAAAAAAAAATAAAAAAAATAAACTTAGGACAGACTATCCTTTGCATCTTGGATAAAAAGAAATGACCAGCCAACAATCAAAGCCCATGGTTCAGAGAACTCACTGATCAGTTCTTGGGTTAGAAAATCTTCCCCCAATTTTTTTTTTTAACCAATTAGGTTTTTAAATGAAATTTTTTAAAATTAGAAAGCACTGCAAGAACTCAGAGAACTTGCTTTTATATAATTGAAATAATATGCATTTGTCTCAGTTGAGGAGAAACTATGCATGTATCAAAATTTTCTTTCTTCGTAATGTGACAATTTCTTGGTAAATCATAAGATGCAATTTCCTTTAAAGTTAATTGTTTAGGAAATAAGATACTTTTCAGTGATTTTTGATACTGTCTTAAATTAGTAACTGTGAGTATAAGTAGAAGTTCTTTCAGATCATTAGGAAACATTTTAATAAATTTTATTTTTAGAGGAAAATAAAGCCAGTGAGTTGGTTAGAAGCATTAGACCAAGGGGTAGATTGAATCCCTGTTTAGGTCACTTTGTGTATTCTTCTATGCCTAGCCAGTTACTTCAAGGGAAATGAAGTGGGAGAATACAAATGATCAGCATAAATGTATCAGTATTCTTTATGGATTAAGGATGTTCTGTTAGTATGTATGTTCCTATAGAAATGAGAATAACACTCAGGTCATTGTTATGGTCTTAATGAGTGGTTCTGTTAATTCAGCAAAATTCTGCGCTTATGTATAAACTACCATTTTATAGTACCGGACCACTGAAATTTCTGCAAAGCTGTTTTTTTTTTTCTGTGTTCTATTAAAGTTTAAATGTGTTTACATATTGAGTCAATGTTTTAGCACATTGAGGGCTTTTAAAATTTTATTTATTTATTTATTTATTTATTTATTTATTTTTAGAGTTGAGGAAGGACGGAAGGAGAGGGAGAGAGAGAATCTTAAGCAGGCTACACACCAGCAGAGAGCCCAACAGGGGGCTCAATCTCACAACCATGAGATCACGACTTGAGCTGAAATGAAGAGTTGGGTGCTTAACTGACTGAGCCCCCCATGTGCCCTGATGACTTAAAAAAAGGGATTGATTTATTGCACTATAAACTGTTTAATATAACAAAGGGATTGGGGTGCCTGGATGGCTCAGTGGGTTAGGCCTCTGCCTTCAGCTCAGGTTATGATCTCAGGGTCCTGGGATGGAGCCCCACATCAGGCTCTCTGCCCAGCAGAGAGCCTGCTTCCCCCTCTCTCTCTGCCTGTCTCTTTGCCTGCTTGTGATCTCTCTCTCTGTCAAATAAATAAATCTTTAAACAAAACAAAGGGATTACTGTTAATACTTGATCCTGGTAGTCTTTCCACATGGGAAATTTCCAAGGGGATTTCTTCTGAAGAGGCAACACAGTAATTACAGATTACTGCTCCCTCCCCCACTATAAACTCCTGATCTGTGATATGTTTCTCAAATACTCAGTGAGGTATCAGCAGAGGAAAATCTGTTCTTATAATGGCTTACTGGAAACAATGGTGGAATTAGAATCAAGCTGTCTTGCTGTGTGCTCCTGACCAAAACACATAACCCAGAGAGGGTTTTTAAGAAAATGAAGAGCCACAGATAGAAAAATATATTTTCAAAATAGGCACTTAACAGATCATTTGTGTTAAACATTAAAAACTCATATACCTCAATAATAAGAATATAAAAAACACAATTAAAATGTGCAAAAGATATGAACAGCCACTTCACCAAAAGAATATACTTAAAACAGCCAAGAAGCACATGAAAAGATATTCATTGATACTGGTCCTTATATGGAAACCCAAGTTAACTCCAGGACAAGACAATGACTACATAGGTTCAACAGGAGGGATATAAAGTGCAAAAAATCAAGAATAATTTGATTTTCATCTAGAACTTCACGGATTAGATTTTCTTTCTGGCATTATATTCTCCCCAGAAGAATATTCAGTGCTCCTTTAGGAAGAATGTCTCTATCCATTGTGATACAGAATTTTTCTAGAGAGAACCAAAATATGTGGTCTAAAGCAAAAATGTTTCTTCTCCTCAGGGTTTGATATGTTTTTCATCCTGGGATTGTCCAATAGTATAGTTCCCCACATAACACACCCATCTCTCAGAATCTGGATCAAATTTTCTTTGGAATCTTCACCTTGACCCCTCTACTGAGTGAAGGGGGTCAGTGGACTCTGACACTTGGAGGACTCTTGGACGGTCACCCTGAGAACGGAACTGGCATGACCAAGAAAATTGATTGAGTTTGCAAATGTAACTAGAATTTTTCTCTGGTTCTCTACTATATTATTAATCACAAACAACCACCAGCAGGTCTATAACCATCTGGTTTTTCAAGTTTCAGGCCAGTGGCCATGAATTGAGGGTCCTGCCCTAGCTCTGAATTTACAAAACCTTCAGGCTCATGGTACATGCATATAACGTGTACAGACTGTAAATGTCAAAATGTGCCTCTTTCTGCATAAGGTGAGAGACTGTTATGAAGGAAAGCCTACCTGGGAAGAACTAAATCTTTTAGGGATTAACCAACAGGTTAAGCTGAGTGTTTCAAGTTTGCTTCTGAACGTTCATCATTAAAAGTTTGAGGTCTAGATCTGTATGGAAAAGCCAGAGAAGTAAGCATAAGGACAACTCTAGAAAGAAACCCACACCCTCCTCTATTTTTTTGGTAATTAATAGACTCATTATGCAATTTGCACAGAAGTGGGGCAAGGTTCTCCCCAAATATTATGATAAAGGGATAGAAAAGAACAAGAGGCACAATTGGGAAAATAAATTTCAAAAATTTGTAACAACAATTTATGTTGAGAAAAAAAGTTAAACAGATGAGGCTACGTTACTAACTCCTATGTTCCCATAAACATATGGGAGTTAAGTTTTAATATGAAAGTTAAACATTAAAGCTAAAATTTTAAACTTCAGTTAAAATAGATTCAATTTGAAATAAAGGCTAAGATCAAATCCTAAAAACATTAGTATAGAAGCAGTAAAAAATTTAAGCACAAGGATAAAAAGCAATGGTACAGAAACCTTAAACTGTTATTCTAGACGGAATTGGGGGGAAGGAAGAGTTAAGAGCAAAAATATGAAAGTAAGAAAAAAAACTTCAAGGAGAAAAATGATTGTGAGAATATTTAAGATGAAGTTGAGAATAAATCACTTGGGCATACGGCCACCAGAATTATTCTTCAAGCTGGAATAATTCTACAAGGATTTAGAAAATGACTCTCTTAAAAATTTCAGAATGCAATTATAGAAGGATGGTGTGAGCCACTGGATTGCAAGTGGCAGGTCAAATGTGTCATGGCGCCCCAACCCAGTGCGTGCAGACAGGGCAGAGGGATCCGGGTAGAGGAGCCACACAGAAGACGACGGAGGGAGCTCCCAGGAGTTCTGACTTCATGATCAGTTATCGATTTTATATTCTGCTGCGTCATTAAAAACCAACGGTAATGCAAATACATATTCTATTCCATTCTTTATATATTATACATGCATTCCATCTCTGAGTTCTTACCATGGAAAGAAAAAATAAAGAACATAAAGAACATACCTAGAACATGTTTGGGCTCACTCACACCTCTTTTTCTATTATTATGCCCTTGTGGAGCTCTTCTCGAAGCCCCAGAGGTTTCATTAAGACAGAAGAAGTCAATTCCAGATATTGTGGATTAACAATTTTCAAATAAGTGGAGTTTTTGAATTAGCGGAGTTTGAAGACGAGCTGAGATGTGGAGCGAGAGCAGTGAAGAGAGCTAGCGGTAGAAGGGAAGAGAGAAGGAAGGGGAGAACAGGAAAATCTAAGAGGAGTTGGGCCAAGGCTTTGTAAGCAAGCTCTCGGGGTACATCTGACGGCTACAAGCAGAGAGGTTTGTTGAAGCAGAGAGATCAGAGGCCTCACAGAAGTTGTACCCCTTTGCTTTCTTCTTCTGTGTTTGTTCTCAGAGGCTTCTGGCCCTCAGCAGCCCTTGTTTATAAAGACGGGACGGAGATGCCCTGGGAAGGTGAAGAGGGGGTGTGTGGCCCTGGTTTCTCAATGCAAAGAAACAAACAAATGAACAAACAGGCGGGTTTTCTGGCGGCACTACCAGGGAATTTGGATTTTTCAGCTCATTTACAGAACTTGCCATACAAGAAAATTGACCAAAATCGAAATATTTAGTGTGCATATAGACATTTAAAAAATCAAGCACCAACCCCCCCCAACCCCACTTCCCCCCAGCAACCCCCAGGGGTTATGGACATTGGGGAGGGTATGTGCTATGGTGAGTGCTGTGAAGTGTGTAAACCTGGCGATTCACAGACCTGTACCCCTGGGGATAAAAATACATTATATGTTTATAAAAAATAAGAAATAAAAAAAAAAGAAAGGAAAAGAAAAAAAAATCAAGCATCAAAAGTTAAAATGTTTTTTTCCCTAAAAACAGGGAAAATGCCAAGTAACTACGTCATTAGGACGGCTCTGTGTAACCAGGAGTGAATGGAAGGCAAACGTGCTTCGGGAAAGTTATTTACATCAGGCTGTATAGCACTATTTGCAAAGAACTTAGACTTTCTGAATTGGTCTGACGAAGCTGGGGAATCCGGGCAGTTTGTTCTCTGATCTTTACTCTCTTTAAAGCTCCTTTGTCCCCGCGGGGTACTCCGTCCTCCTCCACACCGTGTGATGGCACCCACTGCCCCCCAAAGCTCAAGTCCTTCACAATCTCCACCCCCCAACATGGGGAATTCTTTTGTACTTTTGTGTAAAGGCATTAAAAATTACTGTCTCAACTGTTTAAGACAACTGTCTTTATACATAAAACATTTGCTTCTGCTAAAGGGCTTTCGCTCTTCTACAAGCAGTTGACAGAGGGAATTTCAGAAGCCTGAGGGAGGAACAGTCACTGATCCTAAAACTACATTTCAAATCTTAGCTTTCCTTGCTAATGACGGAGGCTGGCAACGGGATTTTCATTTTCTGAAAATAAAACAAATATGAAAATATCAGAGGATATTACATATAAGTAAATATATATAAAATATGCATAATGCATATGTGTGTATAAATGTATGTATGTGTACATACATACATACATATGATAAAATGTCCATCTTCTTCTAGATAGTTGTTTTTTTTTAAAGATTTTATTTATTTATTTGACAGAGAGAGAGAGATCACAAGCAGGCTCCCCGCTGAGCAGAGAGCCCGATGCGGGGCTCAATCCCAGGACCCTGAGATCATGACCCAAGCCGAAGGCAGAGGCTTTAACCCACTGAGCCACCCAGGCGCCCCAAGATAGTTTTTTTTTTTTTTTAAGATTTTATTTATTTATTTGACAGGGAGAGGGATCACAAGTAGGCAGAGAGGCAGGCAGAGAGAGAGGAAGCAGGCTCCCTGCTGAGCAGAGATACTGATAGGGGGTTCTATCCCAGGACCCTGGGATCATGACCTGTGCCCCCTAGATAGTTTGTACACAGGCTAAAATTCACTAAGTTGCTTAGTTTTTTTGGGTCCTCGTAGTCAATCGCAGTGGTCTGCAGAGGCAAGGGGCTTCGAGAAAGAACTGTATTTCCACCACTGGGGACCGGATTGTGAGTGCCGTGTTCAATGCTGCATAGCCCCCTCCAGAGCTGCGGAATGCACTCTCAAGTTTGAAATGTCTGCTAAAGGTCACAGCAGCAGAACGGCGCTTTGAGGGAGATACTCTTGAAGCACTTAATACCTAGGAAATAGATTGCAAGTCCTCACTTGAAGTGAGGAGAAGTGCTAGACTCTTTCAGCTGATTCTCTGCCGTGGCCCTTCCAAGGACTTCAGAACTGCCTGCCACCACCAACTGTGCCTCTGAGACAAGGTGCCGGCCCACCCCCCGCTGTGCTGCTTTGGGACATAGGTGGGTTGTAGGGCTGAGTGAGGCTGAACTGCGAACGAGTCACCTGAGCACTCTTTACAGAACAGGACAAACTGTATGGAGTGTCTATGATAATGTATTACAAAAATGAGATTTTTTCTGCAAATAAAAAAATCAAGGAAATGGAATTAGGAGAACTTGATCCTAAGTGCATACCTGTGTTATGTGGGAGTTTGCATGAAATTTCTCTGCCTGGGGCATATTTGCTTCATTATGTTCCCCACCATTACCCACGCACACATTAACTCAGCATTTTATTCTATCAATAAGTCAGTAATCAGTTATTTATCTAAGACTTATTGCAGGGCCAGCGCTGTGCTGGGGACTGTGGAGGCACTGATGTATTTCCTTGCCAAAGAAATTATAAGCCTGTTAGGGGAAGAAGGAGCCATTACTAGACTCATATTAGATCTCATTTTGCATATCAACCTTTGGGGACTTTGAGACATTTCAGCGGCTCTTCAATGTCTATTCCCACAAATGTTCCTTGCTCTAAGGGTGATGGGGAAAGGTACGTGTGAATTTCCCCGGGCCTCTGGTTATCCGTGATTACTGGTGGGAGAGCCGTGACTGGCTTCCTTTCCAAGGCAACAGCTGCCTTCTTTGTCTGCTAGGACCTGGGGCTATTTCCATCACGGTGGAAAGAAACACTAGGGGCTTAATCTCCTTTGCTTGCACACTGGGGGCTCTTGAAAAGTGTTGCAATTTCTGATCATTATTCTGTGTGGCGCCTTCATGAAGATCACATCTGGGGTTTCAACTCTCTATTTCTACATGGTGGCCTGGCCTTCATTGGCTTTTAGATAGAGGTTCTCAAAGTGTGGTTTGTGGACTCCTGGGGGGGGGGGGGGTCTCTGGGATATTTTTTAGGGTGTCTCCTGTTCCCAATTATTTTCATAATAATATAAGATGTGATCTTCCCCTTTCACTCTGTTGATATTTGCACCAGAGATGCCAACATCAGCGACTGGCAATGCAGCTGTTGCCTTAGCATCAGATCAAACAAGCCCCCGCCTGTACTCGTACTCTCCACCGCCAGGCACTCAGAGGGGAGAGAAGTTAAGAATGTCCTGGGTGGCTCAGTGGTTTAAGCCGCTGCCTTCGGCTCAGGTCATGATCTCAGGGTCCTGGGATCGAGTCCCGCATCGGGCTCTCTGCTCGGCAGGGAGCCTGCTTCCCTCTCACTCTCTCTGCCTGCCTCTCTGCCTACTTGTGATCTCTCTCTGTCAAATAAATAAATAAGAAATCTTAAAAAAATATTAAAAAAAAAAGAATGTCCTGATGAAATGAAAGTATTCATTTCTGATCTGGTAAAACAGTGTCTCTCTGTTGTTCACTATGTTTCGAAAATATAGCTATTTTCTGGAAGATGTTATTTGTGACATACTTTCCTGAGTATTTTCAATATTCAATTCCATATTCAATATTCCTGCACACCCGAGCAGGAAGATTGTCTCCAGGAACAGCACTCACGAGATTGAGGTTTCCTAGTCATTTTTCCATACAGTGGAGCATTTTACTAGAAAGAATCACTGATAGACCAACGCTGGTTTTTCAGACTTGGGAACGTGGCAGCCATTTCATTGAAAATGAGTGAAGTAAACCTGTCTCCTGAAGGAAAACTGATGGAATTGGTTGATGATGACAACATTGAAGACTTCACACAACAATCAGAATTCTGGAAAATGCTTATCTGTGCTATGAGCTACAGCTTCTCTACCCTTAAAGACCTTTCTGGGAAGATTGGTAATGATAGTAACAAATACGATTTTTTGCTATTGTGTAACTAAATGGGTCAGTATTTAGACGATGCTCTAAAATCAAGAATGGGTAAAAAGATGTCTTTAAAATGCAAGACAGACAAATGGATTATTAAGTAACTAAGTATGAAAGTTTCACTGATACGGTTTCAGATTCCACACTGCAACTCATGTTTAAAAAGTCACTACTTGTTGAATTTTGGTGTAGTATCAAAGAACAACAATTATCTGAACAGGACATGGAACATGTGCCTTTTCCAATTAAATATCTGTGTGAAGTAAATTTTTTTCTAACTATTTCAACTAAAATAACAGATTGAATAACGATGAAAACGTACATATCAGGGACTTCCACGGTCCCTTCTCCCTATATGGGTCCGGATTGTGTCAGATCCTAATATCTATTTTGGTTATACACTGGAAGAGAGGGGAAAAGACCACATGATAGGTCTACAGACCCACTGACCCACTGTGAAACCTTGTTGGGCCAGGATTTCATTTATCCTCTGGCCTCCGTAAGCTCCTAGTCTGGCAGATGGTTAAAGTCACTTTGGGAGAAGAACTGGGGCAACATTGATTGTATACACTTGTAGACACATTTCAGGGTCCTTTCTTAAGGGAGCATTGCTTCCTCGTCAATTAATGGGCTCTGGGTCTGTGAACTTGATCAGATTTGGGGACGGAATGAAACTTTGCAACTTTCCAGTGTGGTAGCTGACATTAATATTCCGTTAAATAATTCTGAATTGTTTCTTAAATAGCACAAATGATCAGTTCCCTATCTTTTGAATTCCTAGAATATTACCCCTGGTCATAGACTTTTGTGGACCAAGGCACCCTAGTTTCCACTTTACGTCTTGCTGCCTATTACAGAACTGCATGCATCTATGGTGGTCATTTAAGGACTTGCACATAGCCTCTGTCATTCCAGAATCCCAGGATTCCCACGGACACTACAGACCTTAATTCTAGAACAGCCATCATCAAATCATCTACGTGGACAAGCCATCAGTACCTGTGCCTTCTTTATTGTGTTAGCAAAGGGCTTGTTCTCTGCGCCCTCCTGGGAATTATAATCAGCTGGCGGGTTCTCCAATCTTGGGTCACAAATCCGTTCCGACATTCCCACACCTCTGAGGTGTTCCTTGGTACTTGCTAGGGCAATTCTGGCATCTCTACAAAATTCGTTGTAGGCCAATGTTATGTCCTACCTTCATGGAGCAAACTCAAACACATTTAGGCTGGCACTAAGTGTTCTTGTCAATACATTAACCTCTGAATCATGAGAGAGTCTTCCTATGTCAATACACTACTGCCTAGTCAGATTTCAGTCCTTCCTGATCGGACACCCTCACAAGCCATGGCCACTCTCTTCCTGTTGGCTACCAATAGCTACTTAGCCAGGGCTCATAACAGAGGGGACGTCATTTCTCTTGGAGTGAGCACTGTATTTCCCTGTTGAGGAGGTGCTATGTTCCAACCACACTTACTAACCTGGAAGAAATGGGTTTCCACCTGGATTGCTCTAAAGAAGGACAAGTGGCACGTGGCAAGACAGCTACTTCACGTAGGGTGTTGTCACGCTGTCCAGGTAAGGGACAATTCCTCTGCTAACAACGGGGGTGGGTAGTTAATTCTGCTAGCCTAAACAAGCTCCAGCAGGTCCTAGGAGTTCAAGAATCTTAATTTCATCTACCCAAAAGCCTCATCTCAGGGACCCATTACTTTCCTACCAGCTGTTGAGCTCACATAGGGAGTGTGCTTTGTAGTTTTCTCACCCTCACGATTATGTCCTGGGCATGATTTTCCATCATGGTTTGTCTCATGAGACCATAGCATAAAGGTTTCTCTTCATGCTGGTTGGAAGTTTTCTGACTTTCACGGAACACTTTGAGCTGGAAGTAGACTAATTCTGATCCTGTCAACTTCCTTTTCAAGGCTTCTGAAGTAGTTTAAAAAAGCGGCTAACTCCACACTCTCATGATTACGTTTGCCCCACACTGTCCATTGCCACGGCCATCCCATTCACCTTCTACCTGCACCTTAACCCAGTTTACCTGCACCTCAACTCAGTCTACCACATCCAAGAAGCTTAGTACTAAGTGTTGGCTACTCGGTGCCAGGGGTGTCAGTCCCTAAGTATGACCATCTGAGCAGTTTCAGAATTCCTTCTTGAGGGTCTGCTTTCCAGAGACAATTTTGATATGCGTTTTCTCGGTCAGGGTTTCTGTCGGATAACAGAAACCAAGACAAGGGCTTGAAGACAAGTAGTTAATTTTGGGAAGGTGTTTTGGGGGAACTGGAGTGGGGGTCTGGGAAGCAAGCCGGAGAAATAGGGACAACGAATGCAGGGTACATGCTGCTGTCCATGGTAGGCGACTGAGGCTAAACCACCCCAGGACTTCTAAGGAGCTGTGTGTAATGAACAAGCTTTCCTACATGATGAAAAGAACACAGAGCCAGTGCTCCATAACCCCACCCTATGAATTTGGACTTGCTATGTTCCATGAGCCTCTCACACAGGCTCCCCCCCAACCCTGCTTCCAGCAGGGTTCCAGACTCTGGGGCAGAGGCAGAGTGTAGTACAGTGGAGACAAAGTGTTGTCCATCATTCATCCTAAGAATGGCAGCAGGACTGCTGGCTGGAGCACACGGCAGAATGAGAAGGTGTGAGATGGTGCACAATGGTGTCCAATCTGTGATCTTAACCTTAATCACTTTCAGTTTTGCTCCACTTCTGTCTCCATTGCCTTAATCTATAACTGCCTTACTCTGAAATAACTAGCTCCCATCTTTTACTCTCTGATTATTGCAAAGCATTTTTGACCAATATTGCACAGTACCGTGCTTCTTGATAATAAAGAGAGAGATAATAAAAAGTCAACACAGACAAGTTGGCTTTTTAAGAAACATCTTCAGACCTCCTTCATGTATTATTTCCAAAGCTATAATTTAGTGGGCTTGACTTTAGTCATTCATAACATTTTAATTTTGGATCTAATAAAGGCTAGGCACTATGCCAGGCACATAGAGTACCAGACAAATGTGATAAAAAGAAAAAACAAAACAACAAAACTTTACAGTGTGGACAATACTATAAAGCATGAATGTAGGCATGCTAATAAATTATTTTAGAAGAGTATGAAAAGTTCTACTATAAAGATATGCACAATAGTGGGGGATTACAAAGAAGGAACCAATACTGGTCAAAAAGGCAGAAAGAAGATTCTAGGCAAGAGTTAAGTTTGAAGTGAATTTTGAAGGATGGGTTGAACCTGGGTAGAAGGGGGAAGTAACAACAACATTTGCAAAAGCACAGAAGCAGAAAGAAGCATGTTGTGTTCATCATGTGGGGGTTGAAGCAGCATTTTGGAAGGTATCTGGTGAGGGTAGAAATATGAGATTTAAACTAAGACTGGCAAGGGATGTAAGAAATCAACTGTAACAGATCTTATATATACCAGGGTGTCCTTTTTTTGCCAGGAAATGACAGATTTAAATTTTAGTTTCATGAAACGAAGATAAATTGGCAAAGAGGGTTGGAGCTAGGAGATGGGTTGGCAGGTTATTATGATAGCCACGTAAGAGAAGAACTATGAACTAGGGCATGGGCAGTAGGGATAGAACTGATGGATGGACTTCTGAGATTTATGTGAATAGAATCAACAGAATTTGTGTAATTGACTTGAACTCTCCTGGGTCCCTCTTGTAAAGACTGTTGTCTTTGTCTTTTTCCATCTTGGTAACTCAATATTGAAGAAGGAAAGTGGGAAGAGTTGAAGTTTCTATTTGGATGCCTATTAGGCAGTACCATTAATTAAAATAAAGTTGGTAAGGGGAAACCTGTATTTGGAGATGATGAAGAAAATGAGTCATTTTTCAGAACTGTTGAAGTACATGTAAGGCAACCCATATGATGATGCCCAATAAGGGACTATACACTGGTTCTAGAAGAGCTCTCTACTTCCATGATTTCAGTTAAAAACCATATGATTAAGACTGCCATGTTTACATGTCTAGGACTAACTGCCCTCTTGAGTTCAAAACAGTGTCTTCAAGCATCTGACTCATCATATCCCCAAACTAAACTTATTTCCCTCCAAATCCTCTCCTTATCCAGTGTTATTTATATCAGAAAACAGTATTATGATTCACTTGTTCATTTATTTTATAAGTTTATTCAGGAAATATTTACCACCCTGGGCCAGCCACTGTTTTAAGACTCTGGAATGCAGTGAGTGGTCAAAAGCAAGTCTGTTCTCATCAGCAAAAAAATAAAACCTGGGGCGCCTGGGTGGCTCAGTGGGTTAAAGCCTCTGCTTTCGGCTCGGGTCATGATCCCAGGGTCCTGGGATCGAACCCCACATCCGGCTCTCTGCTCAACAGGGAGCCTGCTTCCCTCCTCTCTCTCTCTCTGCCTGCCTCTCTGTCTGCTTGTGAGCTCTCTCTGTCAAATAAATAAATAAAATCTTAAAAAAAAAATAAAACCCCCAAAACAAAACAATAAAGAAACAAAGGACAAAAATGCATAATAGGTCAAATGATGAAACAGCTATTAAGAAAAAGAAAGTGGCATTGGATAGAGAGTGAGAGGATTATTCTAGATAAGATGGTCAGGAAAGGTTTCTTACTGAGCTAAGATTTCACAGAGCTCTAGAGAAAGTGAAGGGGTAGCTTGTGGGAGACATGGAATGTCACTGTGCTATGGCCACTATGAAACTCAGCCACAGTTCCAGAGCTCAGACGTCTACGAAGGATCTTCCCAGGCTAAAACTGAGGTGCAGGCAGAGCTGCTTTCCTTCTGGAGGGTGAGAGAGAATTTGTTCCTTGTAGTTTCCACTGTTAGACTGTTGGCCACATTCCTTGGTTTGTCCCTCTTTTTTTTTTTTTTTAAATTTTTAAAGATTTATTTATTGGACAGACAGAGATCACAAGTAGGCAGAGAGAGAGGAGGAAGCAGGCTCCCTTCCGAGCAGAGAGCCTGATCTGAGCTCCATCCCAGGACCCTGGGATCATGACCTGAGCCGAAGGCAGAGGCTTTAACCCATGGAGCCAGCCAGGCACCCTGTTCTACTGTCCCTCTTACAAGGATCCTCATGATTATCCTGGGTCCAACTGAATAATTTATAGTCATCCCCCATCTGAAAATCCTTAATATAATCACATCTGCAAAGAACCTTCGGCAGGTTGGGCATTCACAGGTTTTGGGGAGGAGGATGTGGATGTGCGTGCGTGTGTGTGCGTGCATGTGTGTGTGTGCGGTGCGGCGTTCCACACCCAGTCACCTGCATTCCATGAAACGGGGGAACGCATGTGAAGCTGTGAGGTAACAGCACACCTGGGGCTCATGCTAGGATGCTGCGCGACTTACATCGAATCAGTCATTAAGTCTTTCCACTGAAAATTTCGAACCATTTCTTGATTCTATTTTTCTCCATCTTCCTTGCCAGAACCTCTGATCCAAACAGAGCAATCTTTCATGCAGACTCCTATAACCATCTCTGAAACCACCTCCCGCACCCAGTCTCGAGTCTAATCATCTACTTCCTTCAAAGAAGCCAGGATCTTTTCAAAACGCAACCCTCTGCCTCACAGTCTAATGTGAATTTCCAGTTTCTCCTCAGGTGATCGGCTATCTCGATCCACATTTCTTTGCACATTTTTAGAAAAACCGTACAAGTTAATAAGGAGCACAGAGAAAATTCACTGCGTCAATAACATCAGAACTATCAACGGAGCCACAGATGTCACTGCTGGTCTGCTGAGCTGTGTGGCAGCAAACAGAAGCCTCGGGACACAGACCAACTGCACTAAAGTCACCCCCCCAGAAAAAAACCCCAGGCTAAGTGGAACGCTACTAGGCACAGCTCCGGTTACTGGGAAGGGTCTCAGAAGTGTGTGAACCTGAGTGGCTGCTTCAGGAAGCAACAATTTTCAAGAAGGTAAACAGAAGGGGGGGCAGTTTTTATAAACACGTAGTGGAAGGAGACAGCGATGTTCAAGGAGGAACAGAAGGACACAGAAATAATAGAGAACCACAAGACAAGCCGACTTGCCCCTACCACTAACCACGTTATCTGAGAATGAAGTTGTATTTCACTCTAATTGAAGAGGGTACTTCTGAACAAGGAAATCCTGTCCAGAAGATGAGTTGGAAGAGGAAAAGCAGGTCACATCCATAGAGTTACTGTAAGAAGGAAAGAGAAAATGAAAATCAACCCACTACAGCTGTTGAAAATTCCCCCATAAAACCAATCACATTGAAGAGAGTAGTAATGCCATTCTCTAAACTGAATTAAATAGCCTCAAAGAAGGGTTCCATGATTTTCCCTGTAACTAAATATATCTAAGTAACCAGCCAAACAACTAATTAGGAAGAAACAGCTCTTCCTTTTAGTAGAATGCCAAATAACAAAAACATACTGAATGACGAAGTTAGGAATCTATAGTTTTGCAACCAACATCCTTGTAATTCAGGCAAGAATTTTCAACAGGTGCTGAAACTAGTGGATGGAAATTTTAGGAAGAGCAGGATATGTGCACAGAATCAAAGCATTTCTTGCAAATGGAAACATGGTAATGACATGCTGCAGAAACCTGGGGGCTACTAGTTTAACCCAGAGATGGAAGTGGGCATCCTTCATAATGGTTACACAGCTGTCATATGTATCCTGACGTGTTGCAGTGAGAACACACATCAGCCATTCAACACACCAGCCCCAAATGCATAACCTGACTCTGATCAAGAGACAATGTTAGACAAACGTGAATGGAAGACTGTCCTCTAAAAATGCCAATGGGGGCTCCTGGGTGGCTCACTCCAACTCTTGATTTCAGCTCAGGTCATGATCTCAGGGTCATGAGACTGAGTCCCTTATCTGGCTCTGCGCTCAGCACAGAGTCTGCCTGAGATTTTCTCTCTCCTTGTGCCCCTCCCCCATTCACATGCTCCAAATAAACAAATAAATAAATAAAATCTTTAAAAAAATAAAAATGCCATTGCTCTGGAGGCAAATGATAAAGGAATTATTTCAAATTAAATGAGTAAAGGGGACACAATAAATAAGCACAATGCTTCATGCTGGACCAGATCCTAGATGGGAAAAGGTAACACCGTAGGACATCGCTGGATGTCAAGTGGTCAAGCAGACCGGCCGCTGAGGCCGAAAGGATCGCTCCTACAGCTGTTGAGCTGATCTGCCACATCTGCATGGATCTGGCCGCTCAGGAGACAACAGGCCCGATGGACTCAGGCAGTTGATTACGTCCACGCCATAGACAAGGTCACCAGGGTGTCAGTCCCCCATGTCCCTCATCTCACAAGATGACACCAGCTACAGGGGCTAGGTAACCGGTGGCCTGGGTGGCAGGTCCCTGAGGAGCCCATGGGCCAGCTGGAGCCTGGTAGTTATGCAGACTTACTCAGAGGCCTGCAGCTGTGTTGTAAGGCACGGGAGGAGTAGAAATCCCCTTGTTCAACTAAACCAGAGAGAGGGATGAGAAACAGCTTCACATGGGGTGCCTGGGTGGCTCAGTGGGTTAAGCCTCTGCCTTCAGCTCGGGTCATGATCTCAGGGTCCTGGGATTGAGCCCCACATGGGGCTCTCTGCTCAGCTCTGCTTCCTCCTGTCTCTCTACCTGCCTCTTTGCCTACTTCTGATCTCTCTGTCAAATAAAATAAATAAAATCTAAAAAAAAAAAGAAAAAAAAAAGAAACAGCTTCACAGAAGCTTCTCCCAAAGCTGCACATCTTTCCTCAATCCGGGAGGAATCGAGAACATCTGCCAGGACTCAGGTTGGTCTTGCCTCGATGGACCACACGGGGACATGCAAGGTGGTAAGGGGCCAAGTGGCAGAACTGTTGCCTTATGTTGCGGGGAGGATACTGGTCCCACCTTGAGATGTCGACTTCCTAATCCTGGAACCTGTGGGCATGTTACTCTCCATGGCTCAGAGATTTTTCAGATGTGATTAAGGTTCCAGATGTCGATGAGGTTAGATTATCCTGGATTATCTGGGTGGGCTTAACCTAATCACAAGTCCTTAAAAGTGGAGAATCTTCCTGTGGCGTGTGTATATGTGTGATAGAGAGAGAGAGAGAGAGAGAGGGAATGACAACAGTTCTCAACCCAACCTTGCTGGCCTTGAAGAGGGAGGAAGGGAACCACAAGCCATTAAATGCAGTGCTCTCTAGAATCTGGGAATGACTGTCATGAACAAGGAAAGGAAACAGACATAGGTCCTACAGTATCAAGGAACTGAATTCTGCCAACAACGCAAACGAGTGAGGTAGGAGACTGTCCCAGAGCCTAGTCTGTCAAAGCCTTGATCGTGGTCCATGGAAACTTGTACCAGATTTGTAACCTACAGAACTCTGAAAAATAAACTTGTATTGTTTCAAGCCACTACATTTGTGGTAACTTGTTACAGCAGTGATAGAAAATGAATACAGCCCGCCATGGGTTAAGGGGCTCAGCAGAACGTGGGTTGTGGTATTTTTAACACTTACTATTTGCAGAATTTGATACTGTCCTGTGGTTGTGCAAGGTAATTCTTTCGTTCTTAGGAAATCCTTGGAGACATTTCAGGATATGGGGAGTGATACAATTTACAGTCTAGCAATTCAGGGGAAAAAATAACAAATGTGACAAAATGTTATGAAATCTGAGTCAAGGGTAGCATCCTTACATGATTCCTGCAGCTTTTAAGTTTGAAATTATTTCCAAGTAAAAAGTTTTTTAGAAAAGGACTAAGTGGCTCCCTTCTTCCTTCCTAAGTCTCCACACAAACCTTCACCTGCCCTACGACCTCCGTGGGATGTGGCTCTGGCTTCCCTTTTCAGCTGTATCTACTTTATTCTTCCTCTTTCTGATCATGGCCCAGCAGCACTGTTTTTCCTCAGTCCTCACACAAGCTGATCTCCTTGCCTGGTACACACGTTGCCCTTTTTAGTTGACAGCAGTGACACCAAAGAAAGCTAAAGCAGAAAGAATACAGCAAAACCCTCTCAACCATTCATGTGCTACACAAGACGAAAATTAATTCTAAGCCAAAAGACTAAATAAAATTTCAAGTGCGTCTAAAAATATTTAAATTCTTGGTTTAATAAATAACTCACATAAGGCCAGATGTTTCCCAAATTAAAGATTTGCATTTTTTTTCTGTATACGTACATGATTTTTGGTTTTTCTAAGGTCAAATACCATTATGGCTACTTACAAAGTTCAATTTCCAGTCTCAGCACCCTTTGGAGATCCTCCCTCCACATCCCAACTTGACAATAGTGACTCATTTCCTGTCTAGTCCTTATTCACAAAACAATTACTTACTGATAGCACTCTGCCTGGGACGAACACTTGCTTTCTTCAATGTCCAAAGCATGCATATTGTTAAGGAATACAGTGAGGAGAAAACCAAAATGGGGGAAAGTTATCAGAAAATATTAAAAATTTATTTTACTGAGGTTAAAGTTTGTCTTTGCTGATTTTGCCCTGAAGGCTCACATGAGGTGTTCTGGGCCAGAGACTGAGTCCTTATCAATCACCTCCCCTCACCCTGCTCCCCACCTTCCTTTCTGACCATGCAAAGAGGATCAATGGAAGTTCTTCAAATAGGAGTTGGATGGATACTCTATGCATCAGGAAAAGAGAACAGTGGATTAACAAGAGATCGCCCTTCACTCCTAAAAGGACAGGGGAGGCGGGGAACTTCCGTTCCTTGGAGAAGAGACAAGACAACCCTGGCTTCTCATCCTAACCCTTTTTTATTGCAAATATGTCTGTCTGTCTACCTGAGAGAGAGTGACAGAGATAGCGAGAGAGAGAGAGCACAAGCAGGGAAGAGAGGGAGAAGCAGGCTTCTGCTGAGCAGGAAGCCCGACCTGGGGCTCGATCCCAGGACCTTGAGATCATGACCCGAGCTAAAGGCGGATGCTTAACCAACTGAGCCACCCAGGTGCCCCGTGAATACGTCTTTCAAAGACCAACTAAACCCTGGGCATCTCTGACTATATTGACCTAAACATGCCTCAAGGTCTGGAGCCCATACCTTCTGAACTGTAAATAATTAGGGAGACAGCACCTGAATCTTCTGGACACCTTGGGGGCGTAATTTAAGGACCCACTTCATGCTGGAAGAGGTGTATCCTTCTGATCTCAGAACAACTCAGAACAATTAACTAAACCAACGAATGCAGAGCTAATTCTCATCATATGGGAAGACTCCAGGCTTTCTACACAAGCACTGAGAAATCCAACTTTTATTTCCCCACAGAAGTGATAAAGAAGTTCAAAGGAAGGAGACAGACTTAAGGATTATGATAATGTGCAGGTGAAATGCAAAATCTTCATGAAAAAGTTTCAGCTGAGGGTTGACTAGTGAATATAATTTCAATAAGTACAAATAGGAGATGGTGGTGATTTCTTCTAATTTATGAATAATAAAGGTTCTCATGTATAAATCATGAGGGTTCTGTTAATAATTTATACAGACTGGAAACAATACAATGTTTACAAGTGGTTCATTTTTTTTATTATATACCTGAATAAACTTTGCAAAATACCAATCTTAGCAATAACACATTATCAGCCATGTATATAAAAGAAATAATGAACATTGAATTTGAATTTATTTGATAAAAAACTCTGGTGAAAAAATTTATATTTTTATTCTCCTGTGACATCTTTTGTCAGCACATCAAAGTGAATCCTTGTCTTTATTTTTCCATTTGGGATTAGATTGAAGCAAAGCAGACAGTTTTTTATTTTTCTAAATTAAGTAGCTCGAATGAACTGTCTTCTTGCTAATTAGGTTTTTCTTCCCTCACTTCCCCATTCTTTTGGACAACATAGGGAGTGAGAATGTTTTCTGGATTTACTGGTACAAAACACTTGGGATGATAAGACATACATAATGAGAAAGGACCTACAAGAGAATGACTGGTGCAGAATAAAAATCCATTTTCCCATAGACAAAAGTGTATCATGCAAAATATTTAAGAAATTTATGACTAAGTAATTATCCAATGCAAAAGATAGTTATAATTTTAAACAGGCCCATAGAAAAAAATGCAGTGCTAATTACAGAAATAGAGGTTGAACAAATTTAAAATTAAGCATATCATGAAAAATAAAATATATGTTCTTAAAGGTGACCAAATTTAACATGTATTATGAAAGACATTTTTTTAAAAAGATTTTATTTATTTGACAGAGATCACAAATAGGCAGAGAGTCAGAGAAGAGGAAGCAGGCTCCCCGTTGAGCAGAGAGCCCAATGTGGGGCTCAATCCCAGGCCCCTGAGATCATGACCTGAGCCAAAGGCAGAGGCTTTAACCCACTGAGCCACCCAGGCGCCCCTATGAAAGACATTTTGAACACAGTATCATGAAGTATTCAGTTAGAAATTCAAAGGCAGAAACACCCAGACAAACTTCTACTCATGTTTTTTGCCTTTTCACTCCTTAAATATTATATATATAATGTATTATTTAATTTAGCAAAGTAGTAACAGACTCAAAAACAGTTGCATTTGAGAAAAGACTTCTAAATTTAACCTCTTAAAATTAAATGTTATGTTTAGATATTTAGTTAAAAATCATTTAAGGGACGCCTGGGTGGCTCAGCTAGTTAAGCATCAGCCTTTGGCTCAGGTCATGATTCCAGGGTCCTGGGCTAGAATCCTGAATCCAGCTCCCTGCTCAGTGGGGAATCTGCCTCTCCCTCTCCATTTGACCCTCCCCTTGTTTGTGCGCCCACTCTCTCTCTAATAAATAAATAAATAAATAAATAAATAGAATCTTTAAAAAAATCATTTAAAAACAATAATATTGATTAAATAATCTGATTTGGGGGGGACACCCTATAGTAAAATCCTTTCTTTAGTTCATCAAAATTCAACTATTTTGTCCAAAGCATTACTTAATATTCTTTTAAAAATGGGATTTATAAGGGTGCCTGGGTGGTTCAGTTAGTTGGGCATCCAACTCTTGTTTCCAGCTCAGCTCAAGATTTCAGGGTCGTGAGACTGATCTTCGAGTAGGGCTCTGTGCTCAGTGGGGAGTTGGCTTGAGATTCTCTCCCTTTGTTCCTCCCCTGCTCTCTCTCTCTCAAATAAATAAATCTTAAAAAACCGAATCTAATAAACATATAATGTATTTTTATCCCCAGGGGTACAGGTCTGTGAATCACCAGGTTTACACACTTCACAGCACAAAAAAACCGAATCTATATTGCATTGTGCATACAGTAATAACACTACTGTATTTTTTTTTTAAACAAGGCATCACTTACCTATAAGCCAAAAACCAAACTTGACTATGAACTTACATTTCCTTCTTAGAAGGTGTTTTAAATGCAAAGCTTAAGGCGTAAAGGTTACAAGAAGCACCCAGAATTCATGAAGAAATGAATAGTAAATACAGCAAGTACCACAGGGTTTGAGTGCCTGTTTTCTGCTCACTATAAATCTTTGTTGACCTTACATAAATTACTCATTCCACAATTCATTGATAAAATAGCACTGATAAAATATATCCAATATATTGATAAAATAACAGGCTGTCTTTCAAACCTGATTGGTAATACCATGCAACGGCAACATTTCTTCACTGCTACGCTGGCTTTAGGAAAAAACCCCACCCACCGGGAGAGCTAAACTGCCTAAATCCCAAAGATTGTTTGATTTTAAATTGCGTTTAATGCTGAAGTGAAACATATTCCATGTCCAGGGAAATCATTCTGGTGATGAAACCCTTCGAAGCTTAAAAGAGTGTGTTGAATAGGAAACCTGCCTGCCTTCTAGAATTAGACTGTATGAAGGTAATTGAGCCAAATGACAGCTTTATCCCCAAGTGCAATTACTTCCACTGCATCGAGTATAAGGCATCTGAAGATTTATCTGACGTTCCTGATACCTCAGCAGTGACATTGACATTGGATGACACATTTGGCATCAGGGAAGGATCATTTCTCTTTAGAATCTTCTATATTTGTTAATTAAATGATCATTGCTGGATGCATCCTCTTCATGAATATAAATTACTAGCCCAGCAAAGGACTCATATTTGTCGGGCGTCTTTTATTATGAAGCATTTTCCAGGGTGCAACGAGCTCATTTTACATTGTTACTTGACATATTTAGGGATTGCTTTTACCCAACACTGCTACGTTACCCTTAAGTGACTGGGTTATATTCAGGATGTAGTTCGGTAAATATAATCGCTCTTCTCCTGACTTGTGAAGGTTCATTTTTTTTTTTTTTTCTTGACTAGGCCTATGCCGCCAGCAGAATTTTGTCTACCCAGACTTTCTGGCCATAGGCTGTGATAATTATCCATGTTTCTTTTAACATACCATAGACAACTGCTCCTATATTATATGTTTGCATCGGACTATCAATGATTTCTAGTTCCTGTTCGGCACTATTTTCCAAACTCACCTTGATCTCTGGGTAACAGTATGCTCCAATGGGTAGGTTTCTCACTGGAATAGAAATTTCATGAGGGCATATTTTTGTCTCTCTTATTCCCTGTGTACCTTAATGGCTCAAACAGTGCCTTGGCACTTAGTAAATGCTCGTTAAATTTTTGAATGAATCAGTGGTATAAATAATCAAAAAATGTATCTCTTTATCAAAATAATATACCATAATGAACGAATTCCAAACTCTTAATTAGAAGTAATATGACACCCTATACGGAACACACTTTATAGGGCTATAAATAACTGGGAAAATGTTCTAATAACCTCCCCACCTTAACACACATTTTTGTGGGGGGCATCCAATTTCTTTTCAACATCCCTCTTAAATTGGGAATACTGAAATGTGAGGGTCTCATTTCTGATTTTCTACAGTTTAAGTTCAGTACCCCTTCATTTCAGCCCCCTTTTCAGATAGATTATCAGGGTCATGTTTTATATAGCATATGGCTTATTCATGACATCATTCACCTCATACATAACATTTTGAAATTTTGGTATTTTTTCTTACAGTCATTAATTCCAAACACAGGCAATTTGGTTACTTATTAAAATAATTCTTACAAAAGCATAAAATGGACTACTGACAAATTCTTCTAATGTTTCCCCTTTAAGAATAATGTTTGTCTCTGTAATTCTGAAGATACTTTTCATCTGGTTCAGAAGACTTTCTTCCGTAGCTTTCAGTTTGTTTCCTAGAGTCCAGAGTCTCTCATTGTTATACACAACTAATGAATCGTTGAACACTATATCAAAAATTAATGGTGTACTATATGCTGGCTAACTGAACGTAATTAAAAAGAAGGTTTTCTTCTATGTTTACTGGATAATTAAGGAAAATAATAAATAACTGAATTTCATATAATACATTTTCCACACACCCCCCAATCACATGATCCTTTCTGAATTATATTTTTGGTTTTGTTGGGTTTTAAGTAGGCTCCACACCCAGCATGGAACCCAGTACGAAGATTGAACTCACAACCTCGAGATCAAGAGCTGGATGCTTAACCGACTGAGCTACCCAGCACCCCTTGCCTTTTGTGTTTTAAACAATCCTGGTATTCCTAAACTTTATTTTGGCATTATATATTTTATTTTTATATACTGATGAATTCATTTTTGCTAATATTGTGATATTGTGTTTAGAAATTCTGCACCATGTTCAAGACTGAGATTGGCTTTTAACTTTCCTTTTCTGTATTATCTGTGTCTAATATTTCTGTTTTGGTTATACTAGCCTCACAGATTAGGTGGGTACCGGTCTCCCTTTCACTATTCTTCTAAAGAGTCTCAAAAAAAAGGAGGCAAACCATAAAACAATTCCTGACTCTAGAGAACACACTGAAGGTTGCTGGAGGGGAGGAGGGGCTGAGTGGGTGATGGGCATTAAGGAAGGCACTTGTGGGGAGCACTGAGCGTTATAGGGAAGGGATGAATTTCTAACTTCTACTCCTGAAACTAACATTACACTCTATATTAAGTGGAATTCAAATAAAAACTTGAAAAAAACAAACAAAAATAGTTTAAGGAAGGCTTTGATCTTTTCCTTATAGGTTTGATCAAATTCATCCACAAAACTATCTGGCCTTTGGTATTTTCTTTGAGAAAAGATCATTTTTGAACAAATAAATTCAATAATTGTTAGCTTTAAATTCAGACTATTTTTTTCATATTAGTCTTTATATTCATAGATTTCTAGGAATTTGCCCATTTTGTGTAAGTTTTCAAATGTATGGGCATTAGGTGTTCAAAATTTTCTTGCCTTCATATTTTTGTTTTTATAACATAAGGCCTAATGGATTTTCAATGAACTGTAGGTATCTCAAGTGTACAATAGATGAATTCTGACTATGTGTACATCCTGGAAACTATCACCTAATCAAAACAATGAACATTTCCTCTGCTCTCCAAAGTGCCCCTCATACTGCACGTAATGCTTGTCAACCCCTCCGGCCCCAGCCAAAAAAAAATGCCTATCAGGATTTTGATTGGGATTGCATTGAATCGACAGATCAGTCTGGAGAGAAATGCCATTTTAATGATTTCACTTCTGCAGCCCATGAGCTTTTATAACTATTTCCCTAGTCTATCCCCATTTATATTTCTCAGCAAAGTTTTGTCATTTTCAGTATAAAAGTCTTGGACTACTTTCATCAGATTTCATATTTAGTGTTTCATGGTGTCGATGGCATTACTTTTTGAATTTTATTTTCAATTGTTCGCTACTAGCATATAAGAAAGGAATTGATTTTTGCTGAATTTTCTTATTAGTACTAATAGATGTTTTGAAAATTCTCTGGCATTTTCTCTATATATAATTCTATCATTTGCAAATAGCAATAGGTTTACTTTCCTCCTCCCCTTATTTTTGTACCTTTTATTCATTACTTTATAAGGACGGTTAGAACCTCCCAGTACTATGTGAAATAGAATTTGCACAAGTGGCCGTCTTTTTCTTGTTCCTGACTTTAGAAGGAAAAGAATTAACTCATTCCTTACTGTATAAGCTGTTAGCTATAGGTTCTTTCAGTTTGAGTTTCCTATTATATCCTAATTTCACCTGTGTTTCTGTTTTTCTTTTATCATAAAATGTTGCTGAATTTTGTCCAATGGTTTTTCTGCATCTATAGTAATGTTTATTGATGTTTTTTCTTTATTCTGTTAATGTGGTGAATTTCACTGGTAGCTTTTGAATGCCTAACCAACTTTGTATGCCTTGATCAAATCAATCTGGTCATAATTTATTATCCATTTGATATTGGATTTAAAGATTTTCATCACCTGTATTTATGAGTGCTATCAGTCTCCAACTCTCTTGTTTTGTAACGTCTTTGATAGTTTTTTGGTACTAAGTTTACATTCTTTCCTCCTTTTAAAATGTTTCCACGAGGCGTGCCTGGGTGGCTCAGTGGGTTAAGCCCCTGCCTTCGGCTCAGGTCATGATCTCAGGATCTTGGGATTGAGCCCTGCATTGGGCTCTCTGCTCAGCAGGGAGCCTGCTTCCCTCTCTCTCTCTGCATGCCTCTTTGCCTACTTGTGATCTCTGTTTGTCAAATACATAAATAAAATCTTAAAAAAAAATGTTTCCACGGAAGTCTGTATTAAACTTTCCCTTGAGGGGCGCCTGCATGGCTCAGTCAGTTAAGCGTCTGCCTTGTGCTCAGGTCATGATCTTGGGGTCCTGGGACCAGCTTCATATTGTGCTCTTTGCTCGGCAGGGAGTCTGCTCGTCCCTCTCCCTCTGGCCCTACCCCTTGCTCGTGCTCTCTCTCTTGCTCTCAAATAAAAAAATTTTTTTTTAAAGAAAGTTTAAAACTTTCCCTTTGATATTTGATACAATTAGCCAATAAAATCATCTGGGTCTGAAGTTCTATTTTAGGGAGTTCTGTTTTTGGTCTCTCTTGGTGAATATACTACGTTCACTTGAAATGAATGCCCATGCTGCATTTCTCTTAATTTGTTGAGTGAGTGGTATCACAATCGTTTGCTATGTTTGTAAAATAGCCTAATTCTCTCTTTAATTCATTCATTTTTATCCTCCCTGTGATTTGGGGCTCTTTTATTGGTGTACACATTTATAATTTCCATGATTTCCTCATCAATTACATCTCTTATGATTACTGAATGTTACTCTTTGCATCTGGCAGTATGCTTTGTATTAAAGTCCATTTCATTTAATAATGCAGTTATTCCGGCCTTAAGTTCATGATTTTCACGGTCTATCTTTTACTCTCTATTTGCTCTTAATTTACTTGAATTTTCATACTAAAATTTGTCCTTCATCAGCAGCTTGCGAGTTTTGCTTTTTAAAAACTCCGTCAATCGCTGCCCTTTAATGGCAATTCTTAGACCAAAAACATTAATGGATTTTTATATGGTTAGATTTATCTACCATTATTTATTTTCCATTTGTCTTCTCTGGGTTTGTTTTTCCTTCCCTTGTTCCCATTTTTCTGCCTTTGCTTGGATTTGAATAATTTTGGTATGCTATTTTAACCTATATATTGGATATTTTTGTTAAGTATTTTTTTGTATTCTATTACAATTTAAATAAACATGTATATTTACTCAGCATTAATCCTGTACTGCCTCATTTAAGATGTAAGAACTTTGCAACCACATAGGTTCCTTTATTCTCATTCTCCATTTGACTTTATAGTTTTCATATATATTATTACATCTATAAACATTATCCACCGGTTAATAAGTAGCCATACATACATACAGTGGGAAAAACAGTTAGCTGCTAATGACAAATTCTTTTGGTTTTCTTTCACCAAAAAATGTCTTTACTTGGCCTTCATTTCTAAAATATATATATATATATTTTTTTTTTTTTTAAGATTTTATTTATTTATTTGACAGACAGAGATTTCAAGCAGGCAGAGAGGCAGGTAGAGAGAGAGGAGGAAGCAGGCTCCCCACGGAGCAGAGAGCCCGATGCGGGGCTCGATCCCAGGACCCTGAGATCATGACCTGAGCCTAGCGGCTCAATCCACTGAGCCACCCAGGCGCCCCTAAAAAATATATTTTTGCTGGATACAGAATCCTGGGCTGGGAGTGCTTTTTTCTTGCCTTTTTTTTTTTTTTTTGTTTAGCACTTTAAAAATGTTATCCCATTGTCTTCTGGCCTCTGTGATTTCTATGGCAATCCATAGTAATTCAAATTGTCTCTTCCCCTATCCCCTTTATGTAATGTGTTGTTTTCTTGCTACCTTTAATGCTTTACTTTTTAAAAACATTTTAATTTCAGTAGCTTGACTATGATGTCTCTAGGCATTTTGATTTTACCCTGATTAGGGTTCGCTGGGTTTTTTTCAATCTGTAAATATAAGTTTATCACCAAACTGCAGGAATTTTAATCCATAATTTCTTCACCTTTTTGGGGGGTGATTACCAATCTCTCTCTCCTCTTTTTCTGGGACCCCACCTACATGTGTATCAGATGATTGATATTCTCCTAGAGGTAACTCAGACTTTCTAGACTTTTGTCCTATATTTTCTCTTTCTTCATATATACATGTATTTTTGTTTTATCTTCATGTTTACTGCTTACCGAACATGTTTGTTCTGCTAATGGGAGCATACAGTAAGTTCTCAGTTTCAGATTTTTTTTGTTGTTGTTGTTCTAAAATTTCCATTTAGTTTTTTAATATTTTCTATTTTTCTACTAATATTTTCTTTCATTGATGCATTTGAGTGCTTTTTTTCCCTTTACATCATGGTACATACGTATAATAGCTGCTTCAAAGTTTTTGCCTGATAATTCTAAGATTTGGGTCATCTTAAAATTGGCACATGTAGATTATGTCTTTTCTTGAAAATCAGCTTTATTTTTCCTCATTATTTGCATGGTAAATAATTTTGGATTTTTTATTGGACACTTTTAATGTTTTGTTGTATGGATTCTGGATTTAGTTATAATCTCTAGATACTATTGGTATTTTTGTTTTAGCAGGAAACCATAGTTAAGTTTATACAGTGCATTCTGTCTCTCATTCCATAAGTAGTGTTCAAATCTCAGTTAAGTTTTTACTTTTCTCATTTGGGTCCATCCTATACATTTGCTGTCCAAGAGTTAGGCTGATATTTGCAGAAGTTCATATATAAAATTAGGTAATGTTCTTTTCTGGGTCTATTTCCTTACATAGCTTCTTTTACCTCTCTCTTTTGTTCTTAGAGGGTTTCCTTGATTCTAGTCATGAGAATATGGTGGGGTTTCTATTAGACCGTTAGCTGTTTGGGCAGCGCTCTCCATAGCTATTACCTGCTCTTATGGAAAAGTCACACAAAATTCATCCCCACGCAAGTTGTTTCTCCAAGTTTTGACCATCTTGAACAATCTGTTTTTCTTTACTTTTCAGAATGTTCAGGTAGTTTGTTTTGGATTCTGTCTAAAATTTATAGCTGAAAGCAACAGAAGGAATGGACAAAGAGAGGCTTATACCACCAGGGCAGAAACAAAACTCCTCTGTCGTGTCTCTAACCTCTGTCATGTCTGTGGTTTTGTCTCCCCCCCCCTTTTTTTTTAATTTTAGTTGTCACTTGTTAAACTTTTTTTTTTAAGATTTTATTTATTTATTTGACAGAGAGAGAGAGAGATCACAAGAAGGCAGAAAGAGAAGGGGAAGCAAGCTCCCCGCTGAGCAGAGAGCCTGATGCAGGACTAGAACCCAATGTGGGACTCGATCTCAGGACCCTGAGATCATGACCCGAACAGAAGGCAGAGGCTTAACCCACTAAGCCACCCAGGTGCCCCTGTCTCCCTTTAAGGTAGAGATTTCTCTCTCTTTTTCTTCTTACTGAAACTTATACAGTGTTTGCTATTTTATTAACTGTTTAAAAGAACTACATTTGATTTTATTTTTCAATTGAATCATTGGCTTCTATTTAATTTCTGACCCTGTATTTATTATTTCTTCTATCATCTTTTACTGTTTTTCCCTCAAGGATAAGAATTTCTAAAATGAGAATTTAGCCAATTAGTTTTAAGGCCTGCCTACACTACAATATAACTATTTAAACCTTAAAGTTCTCTTCTTCAAAGAAGTTAACTGATACATAAAAAACTGCACGGGTAATAGTGTGCATAATGATGGATTCGGGCACATGCAACACCTATGGTACCACCACCACAATCTAAGTATTAGACATAGTCTAGTCTAGACAGAGTACAGAGTCTCCTCTTTGGGGGGGAGGTAAAAACATTTTATTTCTGGTAAAAAGCACTTGACCCCCGTGTGTGTGTGTGTGTGTGTGTGTGTGTTTGTGTGTGTGTGTGTGTGTGGTAAAAATGCTTGACAGGAGATCTGCCCTTTTAAATTTTGACCCACACTGTACTGACTACAGATACTGTAGTTATACACATGTATATGTTATACACAGATCTTTAGGGCTTACTCACCTAGAAGAGCTGAAACTAGAAACACTGAACAATAGCTCCCTATTTCTCCCACCCACCAGCCCCAGGAAACTGCTGTTGTATTCTCCAGTTCTATGAACTGCACTACATTGTATCCCTCACGTAAGTGTAATCATGGAGTGTTTGTCCTTTTATATTGTTCTTTTAAACATTTTCACAATATGAAATATAAAGCAAAGTATTTAAAAATACTACTTAGCTGTACTTGTAAATTAAGTTTTTATTAATTTTTTGATTCAATGAGTTATTTAGAAGTGTGTTTCAAAATTTTCAAATGTAAGTTTTATGTACTTCAACTTTTCATTATTATGTCAAGTTTAATTATCTTGGGGCAGAGAAACTCACTTTTCTGAAGCTTATTTTATGACTTTGTATGTGGTCAAATTTTATAAATGTGGGGAATATCCTACTAATAGGGAAGGCTATCCAGACAATGGAATACCTAATTAATCTAGTTATGAATTTAAAATGAAAAAAGAAATTAGCTATTTTACTTCTCAATAAATGTTCTGATTTTAATTTCGAAGTCTAGAGAAAAAATATATATATAATCCATTTTAAACAAATAACAAGAAGGGAGAGAAATTAAAAAAAAATTTGAAAGTGTTTACAAAGGGTAAAAATATGATGATGGATTGTGGGAACACAGAACCTAATCTCTGTTAGGAGGAAGGTGATGTGGTGGTGACAGGCAAGGAGAATGGCTTTGAGATCCAGGAGTAGAAACAGCGAACTGGCAACACAGGAATCATTGATCAAAGAACTCAGTGTTTAAACTGCTCTCTCAGAGGGGTGGATTTACCATGATTGTGACACATCCTGGGAACAGATGGGTTGAAGCAAAACAGACTGGAGGTGAGAAGCTCATGGAACTGAGAGAAGAAACGGTGGGTAGGTCACGTGAGTACATATTTAAGACCAGGAATGGTTATAAGAACTGGGGAGGAGAGAAAGACAGGAAATGAGGAGGTAAAATCATCTTTAAATGACAGGAACAGACTAAAATGCAGTATATGATGGTGACGACTGGATTATGCTTCCCACCCCTCCCCACCCCTGCCAATTCGTATGTTGAAGCCCTAATCCCTAGTGTGACTCTATTTGGATTCGGGGCCTTAAAGGTGGCAATTAAGGTTAAATGAGGTCATAGCCTGGGCCCTAATCCAATGGGGGAGGGGAGGGTCCTTATTAGAAGAAGAAATGAGAACAAGGACACACACACATGGAGGAAAGGCCATGTGAGGACATAGTGAGAAGGCCATCTGCAAGCCAAGTTCTAGTCTACAGAACTGGGAGAAAAATGTCTGTTGTTGAAGCCACCCTAGGAGCTCAAACAGGCAGCATGAGCAGACGAATGCCATGACAGAACCAAGAGGCCTCTCCAGGGATTTAGCTGGGGGACATGAGTGTTAGAAGAGTTTGGACTTTTCAGGAATTAGGAAGAAAAGGGGAACATAAGAAGCAGAGTGAACAACAAGGATTCAGCATCACTTCTTTGTGAGTGATTTGGAATCCAGAGCTGCCTCAACTCCAAAGAACTGCAGCTGAAGCCGTGCCCACAAAGGGAAGTGAGGTTTCCATTCACGGACGATGTGCAATGACCACGAAGAAAAGAACAAGTTCTGGGACTCCTGGGTGGCTCAGTCGGTTAAGTGGCCTGCTCTTGATTTTGGCTCAGGTCATGATCCCAGGGTCCTGGGACTGAGGCCCACATCAGGCTCCACACCTAGTGGGGAGTCTGCTTGTGGATTTCTCTCCATTGCCCTCTGCCCCTCCCCCTGCTTGCTTGCTCTCTCACTAAAATAAATAAATACATCTTAAAAAAAAAAAAAAAAGAACTAGCGCTAAATGGAGTGTGTTAATGACCAATGTGCTCTAAAGTGCACAATGAAAGGAGCCAAGCCTCCTTCTCCGGGGACATCTTTGTCACTTATTTCTGAAAGTCTTGCACCTCTGAACATCTGAGAAGATGTCCTCTTTGAGCCTGCAGTGGGGTTTACTTACACAATTCTCCACATAGCATAGGATCCATGTTTTCTATAATGTTTTACCAAGTAATAGTAATGTCTATTGATCTCTATAGCATTTTCTTTTCCTTTCATTTTAATCTTTGAATTATTTAATATAAATCTATTATTTTGGCTGTTTGTAAACTTTTATCACCAATTAAGATCTAAGAACACTGATTTATGACTTCAGAAAGTATCAAAGGGATAGAATAATCAAAGCAGTGGGGTACTGGCCTAAACACAGATACATGGGCCAATGGAACAGAATAGAGAACCTAGAAATAAACCCACACACGTATGGACAAATGATCTTTGATAAGTACGTCAAGACTACATAACGGACAGTGTCTTCGACAAATGGTGCATGGAAAACTGGATATCCACAGCCAAAGAATGAAATTAGACTCTCATATTACACCATCTCTAAATAGAAGAAAGACTTAAACATGAGACCTGAACACATAGAATTCCTAGAAGGAAACATGGGGGAAACTGGTTTTGGTAACGATGTCACGGATGTGACACTGAAGGCAGAGGCAACAAAAACTAGAGTAGGCAAGTGGGACTCTATCCAATTACAGGGCTTCTGTACAGCAAGGGATACAACTGACAAAGTGAGAAAAGCAACCTATGAAATGGGAGAAAATATTTGCAAGCCATGTGTCTGATAGAGTTAATATCCAAAATACTTAAGGAACTCCTACAACTCAATAGAAAAAATATATACAAACAACACGATTTTTAAAATGCAAAAGGACATAAATAAACAGTTTCCCAAAGAAGTTTCCCATATAAATGGCCAACAGGTATATGAAAATTTCCCTAATTATCAGGGAAATATAAATCAAAACCATAATGGTATACTGCCTCATATCCATTAGGGTGGCCATTAAAAAACAAACAAACAAAAAGCCCCAGAGAATTACAAGTGTTGGCGAGGATGTGGAGAAGTTAAAACCTCTGTGCACTGTTGGTCATTATGTAAATTGGTGTAGCCACTATGGAGAACAGTATGCTTCCATTGAGTATTTATCCAAAGGCACTGATATCAAGATTCTTTTTTTAAGATTTTATTTATTTATTTGACAGACAGATCACAAGTAGGCAGAGAAGCAGGCAGAGAGGGAGAAGGGAGGAAGCAGGCTCCCTGCTGAGCAGAGAGCCAGATGTGGGGCTCGATCCCAGGACCCCGGGACCGTGACCTGAGCCTAAGGCAGAGGCTTTAACCCACTGAGCCACCCAGGTGCCCCTCAAGATCTTTTTAAAAAAAAGATTTATTTGAGAGAGAGAGAAAGAGAGAGAGAGAGCAACATGCGCATGGGGGTGGAGGGGAGCAAAGCAGGAGGGGTTGGGAGAGAGGGAATCTCAAGCAAAGTTCAAGGTGAGTGTGGAGCCCAACACAGGGCATGAGATCAAACCTCAGCTGAAGGGGAGCCTGGGTGGTTCAGTGGGTTAAAGCCTCTGCCTTCGGCTCAGGTCATGATCTCAGGGTCCTGGGATCGAGCCTCGAATCAGGCTCTCTGCTCAGCGGGGAGCCTGCTTCCCCCCACCCCCCGGCCCCACCTTGCCTCTCTGATTACTTGTGATCTCTCTCTCTCTGTGTCAAATAAATAAATAAAATATTAAAAAAAAAAACAAAAAAAAACCTGAGCTGAAGCCAAGAGCAGGTTGCTCAACTGACTGTTCCACGCAGGCGTGCCAATACTGGCATCTTTGAGAACTGTGTGTACTTTCATGTTTACCGTAGCATTATTTACAACAGCCAACAGGTGGAAACAACCTAAATTCTTTGATGTAGGAATGGATAAGGAAATTTAGTTATCATTTATATATATACATGGACATACATACAATGTACATACATACAATGGAATATTAGTTATCGTTTAAAAAGAAAGAAATCCTGTTACATGCTAAACAAACATGGATGATTTGGCTAGGTGAAATAAGCCAGTCACAAAAGGACAGACACTGCGTGATTCTACTTACATGAAGTATCTACAGTCAAAGTAACAGAAACAGAAGGTAGAATAGTGATTGCCAGAAATTAAGGGGAGGAGGAAGTGGTGAGTTGTGATTTAATGGCCACAGAGTTTCACTCGTGCAAGATGGGAAAATTCTAGGGATCCACTGTTAAATAATCTGCATATAAGACAATACTGTACTGTACACTTAAAATCTGTTGGGGGCTAGATTTTATATTACATGCTTTTAACCCCCCCCCCACATGTACCTAAAAATGCTGAAGGAAAATACCATTATTATATTTTGCTATAACTTTCATAGCACCTTCGATATTTTCAGCATGTTAGGTGGAACACGAATATTAAAGTTCTTAGAGTTTATAAAAACACTTTTCATTGCTGCCATATTTTATTAAAGTAGGCACAGATCCAGACAGCTAAAGAGATTTCCTCTAGGTCCTACAGTTAACCCTAAAATTCTAGGATCTTCCTTCACGCTCAGATTTTCAGCTTGCACTGTTCCATGTAATTTCTCCTTTTTTGAATTACTTTAAATGAGGCAATTTAATATCACCAACTGGTAAGAGCAAAGGATTCTGGTACTACCACCTTCTGCATCAAATACCACCTTGAGGAATTGCAAAGAAAAAGCACAAAGAAAAATAGAAACCATGATTATAGGCTTATAGAATAGTCTCAATATGAAAAAAACTACCCAAATTCAGCAAAAATTAAGGATTTTGTGTATATTTGTGTTGCTACAAGTAGGCAGAAGGAATGAGAATGCAAGAAATTAAACTGTATAAATGAATTATGAAGCTACCTTTCTTTGGTTTCCTTAGGACAAGGAAAATATAAAAAGCCTCCAAGCTTAACTATTATACAAATTTTCTGATTTTCAAGTTGTAGATCATTAAAACTTATCCTGATGGAAGATTGTATTAGATAACAGATGACTCTTGTTTTCAGGAAATATGATTAACAGAGTAAAAAAAACTACCTTTTGATATTGATTTCGTTCAGCACTGTCTGGATATAGTGAAGATATCATCTGATATGTCACTCTGATTTTTTTTTTAATGTCTTGGAAGAAAGACTCAATGGTTCCACATCATTCCATCTCATATTTTCACATATGCATCCACAAATTAGGCTAAGGAATGGCAAATATTTCTGGAAAGAAGAAAGCATCTAGGAAACCCTTTCAGATTGATTTATGTGTCATATATAAGCCCAGTAATTCCGGTGAGACTAAGTCTACAGTCCTTTTTGTATTAAAAAAGTCTCCTTTTTAAAGGCTAATTAATATTCCATTGCCTATACAGACTGCCATTTGTGACCACAGGGATGAATTCGGAGGACATGATGCTAAGGAAGGTAAGACAGAAGCAGAAAGAAAATACTGTGTGATCTCACATATACAAGGAATCTATAAAAAACCTGATTCATAGAAGCAGAGAATAGAACAGGGGCTACCAGGGGTGGGGAGGCGGGATAGAGGAGATGGTATTGGTCAAAGGATAGAAACAGCAATTATGTAGGATAAGTTCTAGAGCTCTAATCTGTAGCCTGATAACTATAGTGTATAATACAACATTATATACTGGAAATTCATTAAGAGAGATTTCAGGGGCTCCCACCAAACACATACACACACAGAAAGTGACTATACCAGGAGATGGATATGTTAATTAGCTTGGCTGCAGTAATTATTTTACTATGCATATATATACATAACATTATCATGTTATGTACCTATACATAATCATGTATGTATACATAACATTATCATGTTATGTACCTATACATAATCATGTATGTATACATAACATTTACATGTTAACCATTTTTATAAAAATATAAAGAATGGGGAAAATACCCTTCTTTCATCCATATTGAAGGTGCCCTGACTAGCATGGGCCACGACTATGCCTCACCGACACACGGTGAGTAGAACTGAGAGGAGGAAATGTTATTTTGATACTACTTCTCTGTCCACTTTTGTTCAGGGATCAGGGTGAAACCAAATGTCTGGGACAAGAGCATTTCCAAACTCCATGGTAGCTGCTTGAGATGTCATCATCAGTAACACTCTGGGCAGAGTCTCTGGGTCCATGCAGCGCCACGCCCCCAGTAATCCGGGCTCCCTGCTGGCAGTAGCTTGATTTCAATGAACAAGTGAACACTGACCTGGGGACAGAACAACATTGAACATACGCGCATATGTGGCGTCAGCAAGGGGCATTACTTAGTGGACAAGTAGAACCTACAGATGGAAAGTTGATAGAAATCACAGAATAAAACGGTAAGTAGAGAGTCAAAGTATCAGGATTCACTGAGACATATAAATGTATATTTATATGTATATCTACATATATATATCAATAGCTACATATATTTAAGAGATAATAAAGAAGAAAAATAGTTTTTCTCTTTTCCTCTTGATGACAAGGAAAGTGGCCCAGATGTGTGTATTTATCTCTAATCTGAATGAAAGATGTGAATAGATTTTCAGGGATAAAGCATATTTTATCTCAAACAGCACTGCCTTATCATTCATACATTTCTACTAGCAAAAATAAATCAAACTTCTACTTAAAATTCAGTATATGTGGTTGAAATTATAGAATTGATGATCCTCAGAATTTTCTGCAAATTTTGAAATCTTTCTTTGGATTGGTACATGCTATTTCTGGTGGTTACAGACACCTCTTCTTCCCCTCCTTAAAAAAAAAAAAAAAAAAAAAAAAAAACAACAAAACCAGAAAAAAGATTTGTAGAGACATGTCTGACTGAATTACTCATTCTGAAATCATGTCTACTGGACAGAATTTCTCTATTATGAACACATCTTTTACAAGGTTACATTATGTGGTAGAGCCCAAACTCCCTGAAGCAAGAATTTCTGTGGCATAGAATGCAACTATCTTAGAAGGCCTGATTGTGTAAATTTACTGTTTTTCATTTATTGGTGGATCACGTGTTCTTATTGACAACTTTGGCAATGGTCCAAGGAATGAAAAAAACTGCACTGCTTTTGCTACTTGGAGCTAAACACAAAATAGATATTCAATATACAATTGAATAAGAAATATCCTTAAAATATCCGATTCCATTAACAGGAAGTATGTACAAATGAAACCACATAAATCATGTAAGAATATTTGTAGTTGAAAACCATATGGGCTGAATGAAATACTCCTCTGTGAGTTTAAGAAAATCTTATTTTTATCAACTAATTAGTCAAATTTTTCAGCATTTATTTATCACCTACTGTAGTGAACAAAAACAAGCATAAGATCTTGTTTTACCCAAATGCAGCTTTTAGTTCAGGTGACCTAAGTGACCTTGCGTTATTATTTAACTTTTCATGTATTTTAGTTATTCTATTTAATTGTTCAGGTGAATATGAGAAAGTGTTTGATGCCTCGAAACAAACAAAATTTACATTCTACTTTTTGTGGGTAAATTTAGTTGACCTAATCAAAGGATAAATTCAATAACAATAAAAGACCAGGATATGATTAGCTGCAAAATTCTAGTTGAATTCAGTAAGAGGATCAAGCAATATTCTTGGATAATAGAGTTGACCCCTGAACAATGCAAATGTGAACTACATGGGTCCACTTATACATGAGTTTTGTTTTGTTTTTAATAAATACAGTACAGTACTATCAATGTATTTTCTCTCCCTTACGATTTTCTTAAAATTTCCTCTTTTCTAGCTTACTTTACTGTAAGAATATAGTATATAACACATATAACATACAAAATATGGGTCAACTAAATGTTTGTGTTATTCGTAAGGCTTTCAGTCAATATGTTATTAGTAGACAGGATTCTGGGGAGTTAAAAAGTATACACAGTTTTTTGACTGCATGAGGTAAGGGGGAGAGTTGGTACCCAGAAACCCTATGTTGTTCAAAGGTCAACTGTATGTATATATGTCTTTTAATGGGTTAAAGTAATAATACATTCATTAGAAAAAGAAAGTACTTTGCATAGTACAAACTGCTAAATAAGAATTTGCTATTTATATATGACATACATATATATAAGATGCATATATAACAATATATTATAGTAAGATATATATTGTTACACATAAACAATGAGTTTATATATTGTTATATTTGCTTTACGTATACGTTTGTAACAGCAAATCCATGTTTAGCAGTCTGCGGGACACAAAACGCTTTCTTTGTCAATTACAACACTCTTGCAATCTCAGTACTATTTTTCTAAATTTACAGATGGAGAAAGAGGGGTATGGCCTTGATAATAAACCTGTAGTTCAGCACAAGGTGTGTTTCCTTCTTCAGACACCTGTTGAATAGTTAGGAGCGCTGAGAAACTTTTTGTTAGCCTCCAGGTTATGATTGGTAATTCAGAACCAATAATTCCCCCTTTGGAACAACCACATTTATTTGGGTGATAACATTATCATCAGCTATCCTGAAGCACCATACACATACCTTCATTATTCTAGGAGCAAGAGCTGTTACTAATACACATAATTTCATTTTTGGTTTCCTTAGTAAATCTAATGGTAAAAAAGTTTCCCTAGGAGACAAAGGGGCTAGAAAGATATGTGACTCATATTTTCTTCCCTGGACTCATTAAAATACTAGTGGTTAGACACTAAAACCTTTGCTATTACCTCTTTTTTAAGATGTTTTTTAAACATTTATTTATTTTAGAGAGAGTGAGAATGTGTATGGGCAGGGGGAGGGATAGGGGGAGACTCAAGCAGACTCACCTCTAAGTAGGGAGCCCCACACGGAGCTCGATCCCAGGACCCTGAGATCATGACCTGAGCCAAAATCAAGAGTCAGACATTCAACCCACTGAGCCACTAGGTGCCCCTTACTTCTTGATCTTTTTATCACTGAAATTATCATAATTTATCCTAACATCCCCATCTTTCATCATCTCTTGGTTTGAGGTTAAAAAGTATGATAGAACTTAGATACCATCAATTCCAACCTCCTCATTAAACCTCTTGTCTAAATATTTTAAACAACTCGTAAGTTACTTCAATTATTCAGAGATTGTTTTAAAAAATTACTCAACTTTAATTTGAGCAATTTTGGAAGAGACTAGTCTTCAATTATAATTCATAAGAGTGATTATGGTAGATTGTTTAAGCCAAAAACTATTCTAGCTGTTTAAAAATATAATCATGAGTAGGTGGTATACTCCAAAAGAATAAGGGCTATTGCCTCAGTGTGCATATGGTTTCTGGAAAGTAATCCTTGTTTATTATTCATTCGATAAATATTTATTGGACATCAGTTGGGATGTTGAAACAAGATACAGAGTGATCGCTGTCTGGTCCCACTAAAATGTGAACCTTATGAAGTCAGGGTCTTTTTATCTTACTTATTGCTGTGTTTAGCACCTAGGATAGTGCTTGCCATATAACTGCTGCTTGAGAAGCTTCTGCTGAATGGTAAATGAAGTAAATGAGTAACACCAGCAGTTGAGTAGACAAGTAAAAACAAACATTAACAAAATATAGGAGATTATTTTCAAACTGTAGTAAGTGCTCTCAAGAAAAAAAGATCCTAACTGCTGACAGAGAAGAATGGAGGCTGATGTTCGTGGAGTAGTATGATCAAGGAAAGCTTCTCCAAGAAGATAATGTTCCACCTGGAGCCCAAAGTTTCTAGAAGACGGAGGGTAAGAATGAACCAGCGATGTGAAGAGCAGGGTAGACCATGCCAGACTGAGGAAGCCCTGGGGAGAAAAGCTGGCCTACTGAAGGCACTGAAAGAAGGCTTGTTAGGTAGAATTCAGTAGTGAGGGACAAAGAGGTTCAAAATACAGCTGAAGAGGGGGCAGGTGCAGATGAATCAAGGCCCTCACTTCGAAGGCCACGAGAAGGAATTTGGATTCTATTCTCGTGGTACCGGAATACCAGAGACTATTGCGAATTGCCAACTCGTTATACAGTCTCTATCTTTCCTACCGACAAAACCTCAATTTTGTTAAGAGCAGCCATGTGCACAGTTATTTAAAAAAAAAAAATCAGGATGCCTGGGTGGCTCAATGGGTTAAAGCCTCTGCCTTCGTTCAGCTCAGGTCATGATCCCAGGGTCCTGGGATCGAGCCCCGCATCGGGCTCTCTGCTTGGCAGGGAGCCTGCTTCCTCGTCTCTCTCTGTCTGCCTCTCTGTGATCTGTCAAATAGGTAAATAAAATCTTAAAAAAAATTAAAAAAATCATAAAACAAAACCCACTACAGTTCCCAGCCTCACTTGCATTCAGGAGTACCACACGGTATATTTCTGTTCAAGATACAAGTGGAAGGTGTTTGAATGGAATTGGGAGGAAAATTTTGCTTTCTGGTACAAGATGCAAATATGACTGGTACTGTGTCTTTAGCCCTTCCTCTTGCCTTGAGGACCTGTGATGTTGGAAGCTAAGCTGTCATCTTGCCACTAGGAAGAAGAGGTTGCATCACTGCAAATAAGCCAGTCCTGACATCCTTGAGCGGCTGAACCAAAGTGAGAGCCCCCCACTGCTCTAAATTTAGAAATCTGAAATGTAAGAAAAGTACTTTCACCTTGCTCATAATTTAATGCATTTATGATTGATACAGTGACAGATGGAGTGAACAAAAGTTTCCGGTTCAATGGAATACACTGAGAATACATTAAAGAGACAGAGATTTTAAAAAAAGATTTATTTATTTATTTGAGAGGGGAGTGGGGCAGAGACACAGGGAGAAGAGAATCTTAAGCAGCCTCCGTGTGGAGTGTGGAGCCCAATTCAAGGCTTGACCTCATGACCCTGGGTCATGAGGTCCTGAGACCAGGACCCTGAGATCAGGTCGGGAGCTGACACCAGGAGTTGGATGCTTAACTGACTGTGCCACCCAGGTGCCCCAGAAGAGAAGACATTTTTGATAAAGCAGCATCTTGCAAAACAAGAAACAACAGAAGTAAATAATAGGGTTGTTTTTTTTTTTTTTGAATGTTAAAAAAGAATGAGTTAAAAGGATAATGAAGCGGACATCACTGGGTCTTTGGGTTTCCTGGATACACCTTTCTTGGCTTTAGGTTCATCGACTGCAAAATGAAAAGACTTAGACTCAATGACCTCCAAGTTTCCCTTTATCTCTCTAAGTCCATGAATATAATAAGAGTTCTATACTTTCTCTGAGCCTGGAAGTTATATAAGTGGAGGGACATTGATTCTTGGATGTGAAGAAGAGAGTGTACGTGGCCTCAGTTTTCACCATAAAATCAATGAGAGCTGAATGGCGGAGTCTCTGGGAGCCAGGGAAGGTCAGGCTAAAGTTGTATAAGATGAATTATTCATGGTCTAGGACTGGAGTGTTCTGGTCTTCTTCCAAAAGTGCTCTTCAAAGAAGATCAAAAGTGGAGAGGTGAACAGCATAGGGGATTAGTTGACAAACATGGGTGTGGAGGAAAAAAAAAATCAAAAGTACAGGATGGGGAGGTATGTATACAATGAAAATGAATAAATATTAAAAATACATACCAGTCATGTCTAAGATTTTAAAAAAGCAAATTATTTGATGCTTGAGAACATCAAAAGAAAAGTTGATTATATGCTTTACAATTCTTTTTAATGCAGTAAGATAAATGACAAATGGTAGGTAGCCGAGTATTCGAGATGCATCTTTTAGACACAAGTATACGTAGCGTTTAATAAAAACTCAGCACTGTTGATAAAGAATGTAGAAGAAAAACATTCTGGTTTTGCCTCTCCTTTATTCACTAAACAAAGTGATTTTTAAATAAGGTGTAAATCCCACATTTATAAGAAGTAATAAAATAGCAGGATCATGCAAAATGTACCAACAGTGTATTTAATCCATTTTTTCCTAAGGTCCATTATATAGAAGAAATCCAAGTGATTTCAGCAACTCTTTAAACCTGAGATTATGGTAAAGGGAAGTGTTTTTTTCAGTACTAGAAATAATTAAATGTTCTAGTTTGTAAAATTACCAATTCAAATCAGAAACCCTATCAAAAATCATCAAGCTCAATTTGGAAAATGCAAATTAGGAAACCTTAATATCAGTACCCACCAAAATCACTTAATAGATTATCCCATAAATTCTGTGAAAACAAATGAAAAATGTAGAAGTTAAGATTAGGAAATACCACGTGCTCACTAAGAACAAGTAATGTCAGACTACCTACTTATCTTTCACTGATACAAATTCTACTAGACTGGTAAATTAGCATTAATCCATAAATTTGGCTAAGATTTATTGAGGCATACTCTGTAAGAACAAAGTGCTAATTTAGGGGAATAATATCGCCTGTAACATTGACATTACTCGCCTGTAACTATAATTATGTTCAGAGAGTGCTAAACATTGTTAGAATTGCTGCTGAAAAAAATAATACAGTACTTTGAAGGACGAGAAGATTAACTTGACTAGGTTGCCCACCATGTTCTGAGAAACAGGAGACTTTGGCGGGAAAGCCTTCCCGTAACAGAATTCCTCACTTTTTATTAGTAGCTTTGGGTGGAATTTCTCAGGAGAAGGGCAGGATCTATTGCACAGAAGGCTGAACTGATGAAATGACAATTTGAAACCTCTGACAGGTGATTCCTAAAAACATGCTCTTCATTTCAACAGTACCACATGACTTCAGTCAAATGGGCCAAAGGGGCCAATTCCCCTCTGACTGGAAGAGTCAACCCAAGACAATGTAAGTTGCTAGAATGCTCCACGTCTTGGTTAAATGAAGCCAGAGGTGTGCCAAAAGGACATGGTCCATGTAGTCCTGCACCCTATACCGTCTCAGTGAGGAAGACAGTTTCACAAAAACTGACCATAAACTGGTGGGTCTCCCTGGGAAGGCTCCCTCTTGGAAGGCTACACGGTGGATGGGTCAAGGTTGATTTTCACGTGGAGGAGTCAACTGTCATGATACTGACTCTGTCATCCAGTCTTGCTAAATTGAAAAAAACATGGAGTCCTAGGATCCTCTCTGAAATCACAGATGGATGGGTACAGACCAGCTGTTTAGCCCAAGATAGTATTAGGAGACAGTGAAGATGATCCAGAAAAGGGCAGGAAGCATCAGGGGGGGAAAGGGCGGTGACATGAGGTGAGTCCTGGGTCCTTGCTGAACTGGCAATGTGCTAGTTCCAAAGACCTTCCTCACCTGGTAGGTGGGATGCGCTTTAAACAAAAGCGGATAGAATGTGGCATTATTGATGAATTGCTACATTGTCTGCCCCAGAGTCTTTGTATATGTCTCACATACCCCTGCTGGGCTCAGCACTATGTGTACTCATAAATTCGAACTCCAAACTTTTTGAAGGTATCATGTCATATCTTCAGGAGACAATTTGTTTTTTCTTTTTCTATCTAATGCACAGGAGAAGCTGATAAAATTCCTTGTTTTCTTTCCTGTGATCACACATGTACACACACACACATGAATGCACACACATTCCTATTCCATCCTTTCCCTGAGAGTGTAGCCTTTGGAGAAATCCTTCCTCGTTGTGGGAATGTTAGGTCAAATGCCAAGCTTCTGTAGGGGCAATCAAGCCCTTTCATTAATGAAATGATCAAACATCCCAAGGTCTAGTGACAGCAAAAACTGTCACTGCCTCATTTACTGTCCCCGTGTTCACTGTCCCCCTCTTCTCTAGTTTTTGCAGCTGCCCCTTATCTTCTTGTAATGCATTTATAAGGAGATGCGTAATATTCTTTCTTTTTTAAAGATTTATTTAGAGAGAGAGCACGTGAGCCAGCAGGAAGAGTAGCAGGAGAGAGAGAGAGAGAATTTTAAGCAGACTCCCTACTGAGCGCAGAGCCTGACACAGGGCTTGGCGCCATGACCCATGAGACCGACTGAGCCACCCAGGCACCCTAAGATTTTTATTACTATTTCTAATGTTTTTAGCAGTTTCATATTGGAAGGACTTTTTTTTTTTCCTGAATAACTACTCCAGCATACTGCTGAAAATGGTAATCTCTAATAAATTATTTAAAATTGCATTCTTGAAGTGTAATATACAAATTACATACACGCAGAAAAGTGCACATCATAAGTGTACTACTGAACAAAGAATCAAAAAGTGAACTTAAGGGTGCCTCGGTGGCTCAGTGAGTTAAAGCCTCTACCTTCGGCTCAGGTCATGATCCCATCTTGGGATCAAGCCCTGCATTGGGCTCTCTGCTCAGCGGGGAGCCTGCTTCCCCTTCTCTCTCTCTGCCTGCCGCTCTGCCTACTTGTGATCTCTGTCTGCCAAATTAAAAAACAAAAAACTGAACTTAAACATGTGACATGACATGATACAGGTTAATAAATGGAACATCACCAGCCCTCAGAAACCCACTTCATGCCCTTTACAACCACAAGCTTTTCCCTCTAACTAAAGGTCATAAGAATACTGATTTCTAACACTACAGATTTATTTTGGCATAATTTTAACTGTAATCTACTGTATGAATTGCATTGTGCCTGCATTCGTTTGTTCAATATTAGGTGTATAAGAACTGTTCTGTTACATTTAGCTGTATTAGTTTTCATTGATATGGTTTCTACTGTACGAATATATCACAATAAATTTACCCATTTTACTACTATTGGGCATTTGGGTTATTTTACGTTTTTGCTTATTATCAATAATGTTGGTACAAACACTGTTGTGTCTGCTCTCTGGGTGCATATGTGAGTGTACTCCTACTAGGAATTACCTGAAAAGAACTGTGAAAATATTGGGTCAAAGTGTATTTCAGTGTTAGTAGATAATGGCAAACAGCTTTCTTAAAATTCTCCCTCTGATCAGAGGTAAAGAGTTCCTCTCGCTTCATGTTTGCCAACACTTAGTAATTCAACTAAAAAATTTTTAGCTGTTTTTTGGGGGTACTGGTATCATATTGTATTTATACTTTGCATTTCCCTGATGACTAGAGAAACTTAAAAATTTTAATGACATATTGGACAATTAAATATCTCTTGTGATTTTCTCATTTAAGTAGTTCACCTGTTTATTAAGTTGTTTTCCTTATTTGTTGTTTACTCATTAATTTGTATATACTTGGATAGAGCTTCTGTGGTTATAGGTCTTGCAAATATCTTCTCAGTGTTTTTTTTTTAATATTTTACTTCTCTATTTTTAATTTCTGAGAGAGAGAGTGTGTGTGTGTGTGCAAATGCGGGGGAGAGGAAGTGGGAGAAAGAGAATCTCGAGAAGACTCTACACTGAGCATCAAGCTCGACGTAGGGCTCGATCTCACAACCCTGAGACCATGACCTGAGCCAAAACCAAGAGTGGGACCCTTAACCAACTGTGCCACCTAGGCACTCCTACTAAGTGGTTATTTTTATAACCAATATATAAAATTGACCCAAAATTGGTTTCTATATGTGGACATTTCCTTCTTTGGTAGTTTACTAAGGTTTTACTTTTGCTTTTGGCATGAACAGATACTGAAACTTATCAAATATTTTGTTTGAGATTGTGGGAATGGCCATATCTTTTCTCCTTTATTTTCATAATATTGTAAATTACATGGAGTCTTTTTAGTATCAAAACACCTTGTACTCTTAGAGCAAAACCAACCTCGGTCATAATGTATTATTCCAATATTTTCTGGATTTGATTTGCCAGTACTTTGCTCAACATTTCTGTTTATGTCAGTTTTTATATTCAGACTAGAGTGAATTTTGAAATAAACTGAGAAGTGCCCCTCCTTTTTTTGTCTTGAGAGACTTTGTGTAGGAGTTGAATTACTTTTTCCTAAGCATTAGTGGAATTCACTGATGACACTATTTTGGCCTAGAGCATTCTTGGTGGAAGTTTTATAATCATGGGAGCAATGTCTTGAATAGACATTGGACTGTTCAGATTTTTTATTTTTTATTTTGTGTAAGTGTTCATGACTGTGTTTTCTTGAAATTTTCTCATTTTATATAAATTTCCAAACATATTGCGATATATTTGCTGTTGTGCTTGTTAATTTCTAAATATATGGAGATTCGACAATTGTTGCTGATTTCCAACCTATTTCTCTGTGATCAGAGAACACAATTGATATAATTCTGTTTAATACCCCAGAAGTTGTTGATTATGATTAATGTTCCCTGTGCATCTAGGAAGAATGGTAACTTATAAACAGGTGACTGTATGTAATTTGGTTGCATTTGTGAATCATGTTATTCAAATTTCTTACAGCCATGCTGCAACTGTTTTGTTGAAAAGTCTCACAGTATGACTGTTGATCATGTTTCCTCCTACTTGTCGATTTTTTGTTTCTATTTTCTGACTCTTATTACATAATATGAATTTAAGTCTTTTTCTCTTCCTGTCAATTAAAATTTTTGTCTTTAGGAAGTGTCCTCTTCATGTCCAGCAATGACTTTTGGATCCCTATCAGACATACCACAGTCTGGGACTCGCTCATCCAGGGGTGGGCGGTGAGTAAATCCATCTTGAAATCATCTGCCTCAGTTTGACCACTGTGCATGATTTCCCCACTTTTTCCTGCCTGATCTTACCTACAGTTGCTGATGAAACTCTTCTCAGTTCTCTTTCCAACTTTTGAACATATTTTGAAAAGAAACCTTTCCTATATACTTTAAAAATTACATTCATGTATTTTATGCTTAAGTGAAAGAAAACATTTTTATTTACACCTGAATAGATTAAATATTTACCTTCAAATTCTGTTTAAATGAGTTTTGCTTTTATATGTGGAAAAGATAATCAACCCAAATACCTATACATTCCGAATTAAAATGAAAATATTTCAAATTACACGTGTATCCTCAGAAGAATCCGCTCAAATGGAAACTATGGACCAACTCGAGATCTGATTTACTTGGTGAATTAAGTATTAAGCCCAATTAGTGCTTTCCTGCAGCTAAATCAGGAATAGAATCATTGTCTAAAATGAAAAATAAAACCAAGTACAACTCAGAAACCCCAACCTTAATGCATTACCAAATACTCCCAAAGAATAGGCAGTGGAAATTTGAGGTTATGGTAAGGCGGTCATTCCCCTCCTGGTCAGCACATCTCAGAGCTTACTAAATCTGAATCTAGTATGGCCAGAGTCTGTTCTTTAATATTTCCTAATTGTATGGTAAGAAACACTTCTATAATTTGAAATATGTGTCTACAGCATCTCAGAGAACTTTTTATATTTTGAGGATTTGTGAGCTTACATATTTTAAACAGGCAATTGTACACCTTTAGCTGTATTTTCTTTTTCTCACCATAAATATCAGATGCTATAATTAAAGAAAGGCATGAAACTGGAGTACAAAATAGATGGTGTGCCTCCCCAAAGTACAACTTTGAAAGAAAAAAAATCCCTGTAAAGCAATGGGAGCATACTCTGTGATTATGTGCTCTGGGGCAGTTACCAGCAAGCATGATGGGGATTACAAATTTGCTTGCTCTGGCAGGAAGGATATGCCTATTAACAGAAACCAGCTGTTCGGGAAAAAATGCTATGCCCAAAGTAGTGGAAGGATGTCTTAATTTAGCTCTGGGCCACATTTATTACTGCTGAAAAAAAAATCACAGAAACTATCAACTCTATTTAATTAATAACTTTCTTGTGAATTTATGCAACACAAAGGAAGTATTAAGAATAGTTCGTCTAAAGCAAATCAATCTCTATGGTTTAACCACTCTTCTTTCACCACACGATGTCTCTGGGCTTTCCAACTCGCTGTTTTTCATTCAGGCCTATGCAAGGAGGGAATTTTAGCAACTTAATAGAAAATGTCTGCGCTTTTCATTTCTGAGTGACCAGCAGGTCCTTTAGAACCCTCCCTCAGCACTGAGGACGGAGAGACTGCATCCAGGATTCACCGAGCCTCAAATACCTATGTTTTTCTTACTCTATGACTTATGCACAAATATCTGGTCTCTTTCTAAATTTGACTGAAATTATGTCACAGCTTATACCGGTATGGCTTATAGAAATATTTAACTCAAAGATGTAAAAGGCATAGAGATAGGAAAAGGTCTAATTGAAATATGAAAGTCTAGAACATAAGGATCCTATTTCATTTCTGAAACATCTTCTTTTCCAGAATGATCTCTTGGTATTTTTGGCATCTGTTCTAATGTAAGGATTTTTACTGAGAACCTATTAGTGGCCAGATGAATTAGTAAGTGCTATTTATATAATATTCAGTAAGACAATTTCCTCCTGTAACTCAGTTGAGGCAAAACCACCAGCGACTGCAAACCTAAGTGATACTCACCATGATGAAGCTCAAGGATTATAAGGGCACAGAGTAAGAGCACTGGAAAAAGGCAATGGTGTATGCTTGGGTGTGGGGTGTGCGTGTGTGTGTGCGTGCGCACGCGCGTCACGCACACACAAGCGCTCTTCCACAGGAAGCAGAATCAAGAATTGAAATAGCAACTGGAAGCAGACAATTTTTATGATAGAGAATCCAGGGAAAGGCATTCCACATGAAGAGATCAGCTCGGGCGGAGGCTTCTGAGGAACCAAAGAGCTGACTGCACTTTCTCAGAGGGTGTGAAAGGAGGGAGCATAACTGAAGCCATTGCCGGGAATGACCAGCAATCGCTGTACCAATGGGTTAAAAGATTGCTCCAAACTTTGCTATGAAAGAGAGGAGAAGGCAAGGGAGTCAAGGCTCAGAAACAAGACCCTTTGCTCTTCTTTGCTCCTGCTTTTATTGGTCCTTCAGGATAATCACAAATCCTTACCACTGTTTCTCAAGCCCGATGCGTGACAAGGAGTCTTGCTGAAACTGGGAGGATCTGTGTACCAGAAAGATATGGTGGGCTAATCTGCGTGTTCTATGAGTTCTGCTAAACACAGCTCAAGAGACAATGCATCCATCTCTTAGATCACAGGGTGGACTTTCAGGATAAGAAAGCTTAGGGGAAAGGCACTCCCACCCCCCAGCATTCCTAGGGCAGAGTGGTTGCTCAGGCCTTGGCATTTCAAAGGCCTATGTCCTTCTCCATTGCCCCCAGCGGCCTCTGTGTTACATTTTAGCAAACCAGATATTTATGGCTGAGTTTGTGCTCCACATTAACTCCAACAAGTTACAAGGTGTGCAGAGGGAGGCTGAAGAAGGGCTTTGTGAGCAGTGCCCAGGTAGAACTGTATCCTAAAACCATGGACAAATCTTAAAGGATTTTAAGCAAAGAAATGACATTAGATTTAGGAATAGAAATTTCCACCCTCCTCTTCTCCTCAGGAAGGATATCCTTTGGCTTAGGTGGTGGGAGCACAGGTGAAGCCTTGACTTGGTAAGATCCTGGAGGTCAAGGACTAAACTGATCTGCACACCAGTATCCAGGACTGAAGATATCTTCTTGGAACACTGGATGAGTTTGGTAAATATTTCTTTTCTTTTGAGTGGCTGAGTAAATAAATGAGTAAAAACCCTGTGAGTATCTATCTAACCTTCTCTTCTCCAGACCTAATACAGAAGTGGATGTACTCCTGACCCTGACCTACGATATCTATCCTATGCCCCAGCACTGTGCCTACATCAACTCTCCGATCTCTCAGCGGCTGGCTTAGTCACAAATTTGGTTTATTGCAACAAACACTCAGTTAAAGTTCACGGTGCGTGTATGTCAGAGTGCTTGGTGTGAGAAAGAAAGAAAGAATGCAATGCCAGGTTTTTACCAACCAACAGCTTATCATCTCAACCCACTTCTCCTATCAACATAATTTTCCTCCTAAATCCTGTATCTTACTTTTTATAATTTTTAAATGGGATGTTCACTGCATCAAGATAATACCGGAGCTACCATCTTTAGAAAGTATTTCATTGTATCAACTTTCTAACCATTTGACGGATTTGATACTGTTTCATTCTCACAAGCCTTTGGCCAGTCTCTGTTGTAATTAAAGAAATCTTTCATTTTAAATTTACTTTTTAAATAAGTCGGTCACTTAAAATTTGATCATATTTTGCTATCCACAGTATTATCAGTACACACTCAAAATTAGTTTCATTATTTGTGCCCTATTAAAGTTTGATTTTAACAGATGGCAACGTACAACTCTGTAATTGCAGGGGAAAATCTATTTGTTTTTGCAATTTTAATATACACAGGCTGGGTTTGCTTTGCACGTGAATAAGCGGAAGTTCGTCCACAATCTTAAATTCAGTTCTATTCATTTTGGATTTCTTTTCCACATGCCATTTTCTGAACTGCTCCATAAACTCATGTTTGAAATGGACTGAGATTCTTATAACATAGTCTTTTGGAGAGATTCTTTGCTAGATTTCCTGGTAATGCTTCCACTAGTTAATTGTACTGGTTAAGAGAGAAAATGGCCTTCAATGCATTGATATGGAAATTGTGAAAAACCAAAGGTTGGGACAAAGGAATGCTAGTAATCAATTGTTTTTGACTCTTCCATTTTGGAGGTGAGGCCAAAAGGTGTCAATCTGTAGTTTTAAATATACTTTAAGAGCTCATATTTTTAATGCATAGTACTTAGAAAATGCAATATTTTCACTTTTTAGATGGATGCAAAATGGTCCTTATTTTAGAAATTATATTCAATATGATTAGATTATATATCATAAGATTACTGCCCCATAACTGTGAAATTTTTAATGTTGGATGCTTAAATTTTGCCCATTTCAGTAATTCTTTTTGCATTCATTTTCTTTTCAAGGAAGAGAAGAGAAAAGAAACATTTAAATATGTAAGAAAATTACATGGTGCATTCATAGCTCTCAATTCCTGGGCCAATTTGTAGTGTTTTCAGCTATGTCATTAAATAAGCATTAAACACATTTTATGAATTGAAAAAAGAGAGAATTCAAAACTTTGTGTACTTGGATGATATCCAGAAGATTTTTTTTTTTTTTTTTTTTTTTTTTTTTTAGGGACACAGAGGGGATCAGAGCATTTAAGTGTCTGGGGTTGGCCATGCCTCTTGCTCCAAGCTAGAGCACAGGCATTAGTCTTTTGATGACTCAGCATAGAACACTGGAGGGCCTCAGAGGTGTTGAGGGGAAAACCCCCTCCCTTCTGCTAGAGCTGGACCCAGCATCTCTGGTGAGTGCTTCTGCCTCTCCCACCAATAATAACAGTAACAATAATGAAGGCAATGAACATGAACTAACGGCTAATTACGGACCAATCTCTGTGCTGCTTTATCCGGATCACCTCCTTCAGTGGGCTATGTGAAGTAGGTTTAAGGTCTACATGGCAGAGATGAGCAAAGTGGAGTTTACAGGAATTAGGCAATTTACCACACCTCATGAAAGGAATAGGGGGTGTGGTAAATTTAATGCCACGGCCCCGTGCCTTCCCCTGCGGCAAGCGGATTCTCTGCGGATCCCACCTGTGCTGGACCAGCCCCCGGTGTGAAGTAGGTGCAGGTCTCCGTGCTGCTACTCCTACGTATCTATGTCCTCATGGCTTTTTCCATCTCCTTCCAGCATAACTTGCTTTCAGGGGATTCCGTAATATGACTAATGATCACAGCGTTAAGGACTGGGACACCATCCTTCTCTTGGAGGGAATCTGCACCTCAACTCTAGGGACAGTGTCAACACATCTCCCAGAAGTCTCTGAGCTGATTTTTGCAGATATTGGTGGAGGGTAGCACACTGCCCCTCCTTTACTGATTTTAAGGTTTGGGGGTGCTTTTCAAAGCTCGATCTACATCTCCTCCCTGATAGATTTCTGATGCTACTACCCATCTAAGGATGGAATGCCATCATGGAGAATACCATGTTATTCTGACACTCTTACTATGTACATCCTTCAGGTACAGTAGGGCTGAACAGAGAAAAGAAAATTGTTAAGAACACTTCTTCCCACCTGGAATGTTTGAATGGAACAATATTCTTAATTCAGTTACGTTAGGAAGATCAACCAATGGATAACAACATACCACACTTTTCTCAAACAATAGCTAGATCCCTGCTTACATGGAATGTAATTAATTCCCAGGCAGCTTCAGCATTTAAATGACTGATCTCCTTATTCACAGCCATTGCTGAATTTCTCCCAGGGGCTGGGATGTAAAACCTTTCCTGGGTTTACTTCTCTGCTTATCCCCTGTGGAAGCCAAACATTTGATAAGTCCCTTATTTGATGCAGGAAAATATAAAATCAGAAATATGATTCTTCCTTTAAGAAAGAATCAGCTTTAATTAAAGGAAAGCTAGGCAACGTCCTGGGGGGAAACATTTGTATATTCAGTTTCTGTCTCAGAAATCCCTCTGAATGCTCATAAGAAAGCTGATATCCCGACCTAGTAAACTAGATTAAAAAAGCATTGGTTGGGGGGCGCCTGGGTGGCTCAGTGGGTTAAGCCTCTGCCTTTGGCTCAGGTCATGGTCCCAGAGTTCTGGGATCGAGCCCCGCGTCGGGCTCTCTGCTTGGCAGGGAGCCTGCTTCCCCCTCTCTCTCTGTCTGCCTCTCTGCCTACTTGTGATCTTTCTCCCTCTGTCAAATAAATGGGTAAAATGCTTAAAAAAAAAAAATTAAAAAAAAAAAAGCATTGGTTGGGTAACCATATTTGAAGTAAATTTCTCAAATAAGCTTAAACTTGACCATACTCTGCCTTTGAGACGGTGATGATTTCTCTGTTGTGTTTCCTGCCAGTCAGTGTAAAGAGGTGAGGGCATACTTGTTGCTTTTCTCAGCTGAGAAGTAACAAATGTAAACCTTGGTATTTCTGTTGCAATTCCATGAACTGCATTTCAATAACTGGGGGGAATCTAAAATGACAGTGGCTTGGAAAGGGGGAAGCAGTGATGGTTTACAATTTGCATTTGTGGTTAAAAGACACAGAATCAACTTAAATGAATGTGTTGTTTTTAATCATTATTCTACCTTAAGGTATTCTGAATACATACAAAAACTTTAGTAAAATTTCCAATGTTTGGAAGCAACTAGATTTCCTGTCTCCTGGTGGCAGATATTTAAGCTTGAAATGCCTTTCAAATCATAAAATACAACTTTATTCATATGTGAACACATAACTTCAAGCTCCACAATATTCATTTTGTGAAATGTATTAATTTCAATTTCCTCCAAAACCTAAGCTAAAAACATTTTTCCTCCAGTGTGCAGCGCACTTATTCCCCAGAACAAACTGTTGCCCATAACCCAGATGTAATATTGGATTTGGACCTTTTGCTATGGTCTAGCATCAAGTGGAAAGAGTATTTTAGTTGTACGTGGGCCTCCTTGGTACTTTGGAAATCACATTATCTAAGTAGCTCACTTTTTCAGTCATGTGAAGGAAATAATGATCAGAACACACCACTATATGCTAATTAATTGAATGTAGATAAAGTAAAATAAAAACCCCACAACATTAAAACAGCATGCTTTTGAACATTATACACCAGTCACTCTGCTAAGAGTTTCTGCCTATCGTGTCACATCTAAAATCCTTCTGAAGAAACGTAATCTGATGCTACACACTAGAAGGTTCGAAGACTAGGAGGCATATCTATTTTGTTGACTCTTCCTTCTCTAGTGTGACACAGACCTGTGCTCAATTAATATTTATTTAATTACAGAATGGCTACCATTAGCCCGGCTTTCCTGATACAGAGACAGAGCATCCGAGAGGTTAAGTAATTTATCTCAAGTTACACAATCTGTAAACCCCGGAGCTAGTCTATCTGATTTCAAAGCTCAGGCTTAGATCATGAGGCTCTACTGGCTTGCTGTACTGATGTGTAAATGTCATTCTGGTTCTACCTGAAAATCATACAAGATCGGTTTACAACGTAGAGGCACAAAAAGTAGATCTAAAATACAAAGCAGGGGCACAGTTTTCTCTCATACTAAGATGGTACACACTCATTCTCACAGGACATGGAACAACCTATCTAGACAGTATTTAGCTAATAATAATGGCCTGAATTCCATGGGAAATGGACTTATTTAGCATGTGGCCAGGGGATGTGCCTATGCTCTTGCTTAAATTCCCTAGATCCAAGTGGTGGCTATTCTTTACTATTAGTAAAGATCTCTGCCATGGAAAGCTTAAAACCATAGAACAAAAATATTTTCTCAGCCACGAACTTCAAAATGCCCTTTTCCTGTCCCTCCCCCAGACCTAAAGTGTATCAAGTTAGTATAAAATTTTATTCCAGTGATTTACTTTGTTAGTTTTCTATCCACCATCCACTTCCTTAGATTCTACCCGTCCTCATAAGAACCCAAATTCCTAGTAGCCCCAGAGTTTCTCTCTGAACCCTGTCTGCCCCCTGCCCCCACGGCACCTATCCATCTCAGATTATAAAGAGACAGTTACTGTCTTTTAAAGTCTTCTTCCTTCTTCTGTTTTAGGATGCCCAAGAGCATTCTGGAATAATTTTTTTTAAGTTTTTATTTAAATTCCAGTTATTTAACATATAGTGTAATATTAGTTTCAGGTGTACAATATAGTTAACACTTCTATACAATAGCCGGTGCTCATCACAAGTGTACTCCTTAACCCCCATCATCCATTTATTCCAACCTTCAACCTTCCCCCCACCTCCCCTCCAGCAACCATCAGTTTGTTCTCTATAGTTGAGATTTCCCATGTTCATGTGTTTTGTTTCTTACTCTCCACATGAGTGAAATCATATGCTATTTTTCTTTCTCTGACTTATATTGCTTAGCGTAATACTCTCTAGCTCCATCCATATCACTGCAAATGGCAAGATTTCATTTTTATGGCTGCGTAATATTCCATTGTATATATACATACCACTTCTTATTTATCCATTCATCAGTCAGCGGATATTTGGACTCTTTCTATAGTTCGGCTATTGTGGACATGGCTGCTATAAACATTCAGGTGCATATATCCTTTCAAATCAGTATTTTTGTATCCTTTGGGTATAATTAGTAGAGCAGTTGCTGGATTATAGGGTAGTTTTCTTTTTTCCCTAAAGATTTTATTTATTTATCTGACAGAGAGAGAAAGAGAGAGGGAATACAAGCAGGGAGAGTGGGAGAAGGAGAAGCAGTCTTCCCACTGAGCAGGGAGCCCAACGCAAGGCTCGATCCCAGGACCCTGGGGTCATGACCTGAGCTGAAGGCAGACGTGTAATGACTGAGCCACCCAGGCACCCCTGGACTGTAGGGTAGTTCTATTTTTAACTTTTTTGAAGAAACGCCATACTGTTTTCCAGAGTGGCTGTACCATTTTGCATTCCCACCAGCAGTGTAAGAGTGTTCCCCTTTCTCCACATCCACATGCCAACACCTGTTGTTTTCTGTGTTGTGGTATTAATCCTGACATGGGGGGTGGTATCTCATTGTGGTTTTGACTTGTATTCCCTGATGCTGAGTGATGCTGGACACCTTTCCTTGTGTCTGTCGGCCATCTGGATGTCTTCTTTGGAAAAATGTTTGTTCATGTCTTCTGCCCGTTTCTTAACTGGATTATTTTTTAGGTGCTGAATTTGTTAAATTCTTTATAGATTTTTGATACTGGCCTTTCTGTGATATGCCATTTGCGCATAGCTTCTCCCACTCTGTAGGTTGTCTCTTAGTTTTGCTGATTGTTTCCTTCACTGCGCAGAAGCTTTTTACCTTGATGAAGTTCTAATACTTTAGCTTTGCTTTTGTTTTCCTTGCCTCAGGAGATGTATCTAGTAAGAAATGCTACACCTGATGTCAAAGAGGTTGCTGTCTGTGTTCTTCTCTAGGATTTTGATGGATCCCTCACATTTAGGTCTTTCATCCATTCTGAATTTATTTTTGTGTATGGTGTAAGGAAGTGGTCCAATTTCATTCTTCTGCAGGTGGCTGTCCAGTTTTCCCAAAATCATTTGTTGTTTTGGCTATTTGGGTCTTTTGCAGTTCCATACAAATTTTAGAATTGTTGGGCCTAGCCCTATGGAAAATGCTGGTGGTATTTTGATAGGGACTGCATTATATGTGGAGATTGGTTTGGGGAATATAGGTATTTTAACAGTATTTGCTCTTCCAATTCAAGGGCATGGAATGTTTTTCCATTTCTTTTGTCATCTTTAATTTCTTTTATGAATGCTCTATAGTTTTCAGAGTACAGATCTTTTACCTCTTTGGTTTATTCCTAGGTATCCTATCGTTTTTGGTGCAACTGTAAATGAGATCAATTCCTTGATTTCTCTTTCTGCTGCTTCATTATTGGTGTATAGAAATGCAATGGATTAACATATAATGATTTTGTATCCTGTGGCTTTACTGAATTCATGTATTAGTTCTAGCAATTTTTTGGTGGAGTATTTTGGTTTTTCTATGAAGAGTATCATGTTGTCTGCAAATAGTGAAAGTCGGTCTTCTTCCTTGCTGATTTGGATGACTTTTATTTCTTTTTGTTTTCTGACTACTATGGTTAGGACTCCCACTACTGTGCTGAACAACAGTGGTGAGAGTAGACATTCCTGTCTTGTTCCTGACCTTAGAGGAAAAGCTCTATTGAGGATGGTATTAGGTGTGGGTTTTTTTCATCTATGGCCTTTATTATGTTGAAGTATATTCCCTCTATTCCTACTTTGCTGAGGGTTTTTATCATGAATGGATGTTGTACTTTGTCAAATGCTTTTTCTGCATCCATTGAAGTGATCATATGTTTCTTATCCTTTATTAATGTGATGTATCACGTTGATTGATTTTGCAGATATTGAACTACCCTTGTGACCCAGGAATAAATCCCACTTGATCGTGGTGAATGATTCTTTTAATGTACTGTTGGATTTCATTTGCTAGTATTTTGTTGAGAATTTTTACATCCATGTTCATCAGAGCAAATATTGGCCTATCATTCTCTTTTTCTTTCTTTTCTTTTCTTTCTTTCTTTTTTTTGTTTTTTTTTTTTTTGTGAGAGAGAGGAGAGAGCACAAGCACGAGAAAGGGGATGGGGGAGAGAGAGTCTCAAGCCCAATGCAGGGCTCTTTCTCAACACCCTGAGTTCATGACCTGAGCCAAAACCAAGAGTGGGATGCTTAACCAACTGAACCACCCAGGCACCCCTGTAATTCTCTTTTCTAGTGGAGTCTTTGGTTTTAGAATCAGGGTAATGCTGGCCTTATAGAATCAGTTTGGAAGTTTTCCTTTCACTTCTATTTTTTGTGTGTGTGATTGTTTAAGAATAGGTATTAACTCATTTACATGCTTGGTAGAATTTCCCTGTGAAGCCATCTGGTCCTGGAGTTTTGTTTGTTGGGAGATTTCTGATTTAATTTCTTTGCTGCTTATCAGTCTGTTCAAGTTTTCTGTTTCTTTCCATTTCAGTTTTTGTAGTTATGTTTCTAGGAATTTATCCATTTCTTCCAATTTGTCCAATTTATTGGCATATCATTTTTTACATTATTCTCTTAATTGCATTTCTGTGGTGTTAATTGCTGTTTCTCCTCTCTCATATGTGCTTTTATCCAGTTCCTTTCTTTTTCCCTTCTGATGTCTGGCTAGGGATTTATCAGTTTTATTAATTTTTTCAAAGAAGCAGCTCCTGGTTTCATTGATCTATTCTACTGTTATTTTATTTCTATGTCACTTATTTCTGCTCTAGTTTTTATTATTTCCCTTCTGCTTCTGGCTTTAGGCTTCATTTGTTGTTCTTTTTCTAGCTCCTCGAGGTGTAAGGTTAAACTGTTTGAGATTTTTCTTGCTCCTTGAGGTAGGTTTGCATTACTACATAGCTCTCTTTTAGGATTGTGTTTCCTACATCCCAAAGGTTATACACTTTTGTGTTTTCACTTTCATTCATTTCTATGTATTTAAAAAAATTTCTTCTTTAACTTCCTGGTTGACCCATTCATTCTTTAGTAAGATGTTCTTTAACCTCCATGTATTTGTGGTCTTTCCAAAATTTTTTCTCGTGGTTGACTTCAGGTTTCATAGTTTTGTGGTCATAGCATATGCTTGACATGATCTCAATATTTTCATACTTGTTGAGTCCTAATATGAGACCAAGTATGTGATCTGTTCTGGAGAATGTCCCATGTGTACTTGAAAAGAATGTGTGTTCTGTTGCTTCAGGATGAAATGTTCTAAATATATCTGAGAAGTCCATCTGGTCCAGTGTTTCATTCAAAGTCATTGTTTCCTTGTTAATTTTCTGCTTAGAAGATCTCTCCATTGATGTGAGGAGGGTGTTAAAATCCCCTACAGTTATTTTATTATCAATGAATTCCTTTATGTTTGTTATTCTTTTATATACTTGGGTGCTCCAAAGTTGGGGGCATAAATATTTACGATTGTTACTTCTTGTTGGATAGTTCCCTTTATCATGATATAGTGCCCTTCTTCATTTCATCACACTCTTTGGTTTAAAGTCTAGTTTGCCTGACATAAGTATTGCTACTCTGACTTTTTTTTTTTGACAACCATCTGCATGATGAGCTTTTCTCCATTTCATCAGTTTCAATCTGCAGGTGATTTTAGGTCTAAAATGAGTTTCATATAGGCAGCGTATAGATGGGTCTTGTTTTTTTAATCTATTCTGACACCCTATGTCTTTTGGTTGGAGCATTTAGTTCATTTATATTCAGAGTGACTACTGATAAATATGTATTTAATGCCATTTTATAACTTGCTTTGTTATTGTTTCTGGAAATTTTCTGTTTCTTTCTAGTCTTTGTTGCTTTTGGTCTTTCATTCCCATTCAGAGTCCCCTTTGATATTTTTTTACAGGGCTGGTTTAGTGTTCATGAACTCCTTTAGTTTTTGTTTGTCTGGGGAACTCTTTATTTCTCCTTCTGAGTGATAACCTTGCTGGATACGGTATTCTCTTCTTTTCTTTAATTAACATATAATGTATTACTTGTTTCATGGGGATAGGTCTGTGGTTCATCAGTCTTACACAATTCGCAGCACTCTCCACAGCACATACCCTCCCCAATGTCCATCACCCAGCCACCCTATTCCTCCATCCCTTCCAGCAATCCTCAGTTTGTTTCCTGAGATTAAGAGTCTCTTATGGTTTGTCTCTCTCTCTGGTTTCATCTTCGTTCATTTTTCCCTCCCTTTCCCTATGATCCTCTGTCTTGCTTCTCAAATTCCTCATATCAGTGAGATCACATGATAATTATCTTTCTCTAACTTATTTCACTTAGCATAGTACCCTCTAGTTCCATCCACATCATTGCAAATGGCCAGATTTGTTTTTCTTTTTTTGATGGCTGCATAATATTCCATTGCATATATATATGAAATCTCACATCTTCTTTATCCATTCATCTGTTGATGGACATTTAGGTTCTTTTCATTGTTTGGCTATTGTGGACATTGCTGCTATAAACATTGGGGTGCACATGCCCCTTTGGATCACTACATTTGTATCTTTGGGGTAAATACCCCGTAGTGCAATTGCTGGATTGTAGGGTAGTTCTATTTTTAACTTTTTGAGGAACCTCCATACTGTTTTCCAGAGTGGCTGCACCAGCTTGCATTCCCACCAACAGTGTTGGAGGGCTCCCCTTTCTTCGCATCCTTGCCAACACCTGTCATTTCCTGTCAGGTTAATTTTAGCCATTCTGACTGGTATGAGGTGGTATCTCACTGTGGTTTTGAGTTGTATTTCCCTGATGCTGAGTGATATCAAACACTTTTTCATGTGTCTGTTGGACATTTGGATGTCTTCTTTGCAGAAATGTCTGTTCATGTCTTTTGCCCATTTCTTGACTGGATTTTGTTTTAAAGACTAAGTTTTTAAAGAAAAACTACTTCCTTTCCCTGTGCTATTAGAAGGTTAAAATGTGGAAATCTGCTAAAATGAAGTACTGGCTCTCCGAAGATAACTGAAAAAGGGATTAAAAGCCCTTGGAGGCTTTCTATAAAATAAAAAAGACCCAACTACTCCTTGTATCTAGGTGCCAATGTTATTGAACCAAGTGGGGTCCTTGGTTGGGTAGTGAGAAGACATGAGTGGAAGAAAAACATGAGAACCAAACCTCTGTTTCCAGAAATGCTGCAAGGGAGTCCTCTCCAAATGCATTACAGGAAAACCAAAGGTTCTGTCTGGCATTGGGCACCATCTGTCTATATCACTGTCCTTTCCATACACTCATGGGGTATCTTTAAATTGCTTTCTTACATAGGCTAACACACCTACATACATAGGTCTTCCCGGCATCTGGAATATTCATATTCATCAAATTTTCATATTCATCAAATAAAGGAGGGGGTAGTGGACCCCAAATCAGCCTTATATGAGTTTTGTTGCCTTGATTCATTTTGTCTAGGACCTGGTGAAATTAAGAAAGGCTACCTATTAGGTGACCAGGCCTGAAGAATTTAGCAAATGAATAGTGTACAATGGCATGTTAAAAAATAACAGAAGATTGAGAATTCCTACACATTCATCTATTTTTTAAATCACAACAACAGATTAAGATATAGAAAATTCACTGTGAAGCATTTACTTTCTATTTTAAATGAGTATTTTCCAAAATTTTAGGCAAATCCCAATGCAGCCTACTGTTAGATTCAAGTGAGGAATAAATACGGATTAATTAAAAATCCTGAGTATGTTAATTATTTGTTATAATCCTGAGCTGCTTTTTTTTAATTACTCCTCTTCCCAGAGTCTAAAACCATTCCAGATATTTTTGACAAAAGATAAAGTATGTACAGAATATAAGACCCTTAAATTAATTTTCTTAGTATTTGGGGCCAAAATTCTTCATTGTCCCTGGCATCAATTTTTCTCATCATCCTTTTAGTAACTGAAATCCTAAAGTTTTAGCTGGAAACATGGCTTCTGGCTAGAGACAGTATGAAAAGAGACACGTCCTAAATAAATGTCTTAAATGACCTCAGGGAGCAATAATTTTTATTTTCTTCTACGATAATATCTTAGCCTATACACTAACTGATACAGTGATGAGTACTATTGATGAACAAAATTATTTTGTTATGTATCTTTGATTCCTAGCCTTTAATTCAATTCAATTTAACTCAGTTCAACTCAACTCAATTTTTATTGTTATATTTTAAAGATTTTGTTTCTTTATTCAAGAGAGAGACAGTGTGCTAGCAAGCATGAGCCGGGGAAGGGCAGAAGGTGTGGGAGAAGTAGACTCCACACTAAGCAAAGAGCGCCATGCATGCTTGTTCTTGGGACCCTGAGATCATGACCTAAGCTGAAGGCAGATGTTTACCCTGCTAAGCCACCCAGCCACCCCAAATTCAATTTTTAATGAGAAGATAACAGACTTCCACTTCCAGTTAAGATGGAATAATAAAAACTAGATTTACTCTCCCTCCTAAAAAAAAAAAAAAAAACAAAAAAACAAAAAAAAAAAACCGAAGAAAACCAAGCAATAAATAATAAATAAAACAATGGCTTTTGAGATAATGGACATCAAGCAACAAAGAAGAACAATCACTGAAAGATGGGAAACAAATCAAGTAAACCTTGTGATTCCCTCCCCCTGCCCCAGCTTGCTGCCAGAGGGAATGTCCACATCCCAATGTTAGGAAGACAGGGTCCCTGACCCTATCTAAGCCCAGGGAGATCAAGGTGGCTAGTTTGCAGGACAGGCAACAAAAAGGAGACAGAGAGAGGAACCCTCAAATTTGCAGAGGGTCCCCCTTGTGTATTTCAGATGAGTAGACCAGCATACTCATACAGGGAAAGTACCCAGGGCCAGAGAAAGAAGGCCCTAAAAGGATTAGAGGCACTGTCTTGCTCTCAGAGCCAAGAATAGTACCCATTGCCACCAGCCAAAATAGGAAACCTTATGAGTCACAGGGTACTGAGAGTACTCCGAAGTGTCTTGCCTCTGTAGTAGGGTATCTTGACCCCTGACTATCAACACTGCTCTTATTCAAACTAACAAACCCTGAAAACAATACCTGAAAGGATCAAGTCTAACATAACTGGTCTAGAACACAGCCCAAGAATACTTACAGGAATAAAACAATACTCAGCACCCAACAAGAGAAAATTCTTTCTGATATCCAGTCATCTTAACCAGGCAAACATCCGGAGAAGTATGAATAAGGAGGAGCTACAGAAACCGACCCAGAGGTCAGAGTCAGCAGAGAAGGGCAGTGAAACAGTTTTATAAACGCGTTCCATATGTTGAGAAATTTAAATAGAGACATAAAGGACGTAGAAAAGACCCTGTATTTAGTCAGTTGAGGAACATATTAATACTTAGATGGGAAAGAAAGCTAGCGATGGGAGGAATAAACCAGGCAGACTATCTATCCAGGGCAACCAGAGGCAGATTGTAGGAGGTAGAAACCAGAATTTTAATGGAGGGGAAATAAAGATCTTAAACGGAACAGAGGGTCTCAACTGGAGGTCATGAGACTCCTAGTAAACTGTTCATATATTCCCACACCTTCAAGTTCTCTAGGTTATTTCTTTACATGTATGTCCCTTTATACATGCATGTGATTTTTATTTAGAGGAAATAAAGCTGAAGGCATGCTCCCAATAATCTTAACGACCACGAGAGAACCACGTAGTGCCGTACCGATTCTGTTTCACTGGTGCTTTTATGTCTGTGACTCTATTCTCAAGTCAGCCCCTCACGCAATCGCTTTAACACAATACAGCATCTCTTAACTGCAGTCTGGATACCTGTGGGTGCCTTCAGATGCATGGTGGGTATCTTCAAGTTCTCTGGTTCTAAATTATGGATCTAGACTGTACCACTGAGCACTGTCTTTGTGGAATGAGTCAATGTATAAGTGACGGAGAAAATATCCCCTTAAGGGCCAGGAATTTAATATTTTAAAAGATAACACATTTTATTATGTTAGTGATGTTAATAGCACATTGTTAAGTCTTCTTAAAAATGTTCAGGGAAGCAACAATTTCCAGTTTCACAACTGGAATGGAAAAGTTCAGGGAGAAATAAAAGAAAATACTGAGAATTCAGATCCTGCAGAGTACCCTTTGAATTAGATTATTAGAGTGGCAAAATGACATTTCAGCTGCAGAATAAAAGCCATTTTTGATGCTCAGAGCATAAGTGGGACAAAGTATGTATCCTTAAGACAAAGAAAGGAAAAACCAAATTTAACTTGGGCTGTTCAAAGACAATAATTGAGTTTAGAGGAAGAAGATAGACAATATATACCTTATATCTTATTTCATATCATTTCTATTTATACTGGGCAAGTAGAGTGAATTGAAAAATTCATCGCCATTATTTTAATGGGCTTTCTTTTTTGACAGATTTATATTTCTGGATCCTATATTATATTGGGGTTCTTGGTTTCCTGTATGTAGAGATACTTCCTCTTGATCTGATTTGCCTGATAGTCTCTTAGCAATCATTACTATCTCTTGATTGTTGACCTTGCATGACAGGGCTAGCAAGAAGTAATCAGCACTTCCAGGCTTGAGCTAGGAAACACATTTATAAAGTCACAGTGAATAACACAGAGCTCCAAATTAACATGCCCATGAATATAGTAATTCTATGTGCAATACAGAGAAAACACTGAGTTGCAGTGTATTTTTTTTTCTTTTGCAAAATAGGTCAATGATATTTAAATTAATCAGATTTGTAGAAATTCCCTAGGATGTCAATGTTCAATTATTAAAACAATGAAAGATATGAGATATTACAAATATTTTATTCTAATATTCAAATTTTATTTTTGCACCCAAACTAAGCTCAATTCTTAGGTTATAGGGATTTGGGAATGTCTGGCTATGTTTGCCTTAAAAAAACTGTATCTAATATTCATTTTGTCTTCTTTGCTCTATGCCTAGTGATTCTAACAAAGCACAGAACTGAACTTTTCTTCAGCTTTGTGACATTCACTACTGCTTTTCAGTTTTGTCAATCCAAAATTTAAAGCCTCTGCATTTACACTTCACATCTGCACATCAAAGTGTTCATTTCATTATCTTGTTTCTTAGGAAGGACTAGAATAACCACAGAAAATCATCGAGGACTAGCTGCAGAACAGACTCCTATAGGACGAATAAATGTCTTCTGTCAAGAACACTACTGCAGGGCGAAACACTGCGGAAATGGTTTCAGACACTAGGATTAAGTAGGTTACTTTCCATCTGTAAGCATTAATCCACGACTTAATCTGGACAGTGTTTCAGAACAGATGATGACTGGCTGTGGTTCATCTGTGCACCTTGTGGTCTGTATACTACGTTGTACCAACATGTGTATACCTGCACTGAGAGAGAGGATTACCCCTGCTGTGTCAATGAGCGGCCGCCTTCATAGAACCACACTGAGGCACACGTGTGTGTATGTAGAAAATTGGCTCACTGCAGTGGGTAAACAAGAGTTGTCTTCTTCCCCAGGGGAAATCAAATGGCTCTGGATGGAGAAACCTCTTTATCCAAGATAAACCCAGAAATGTAGGCTGAAGGGAGGAGGTCACTTGGAGAAGAGAAAAAGTTTTCATTTCTGAAAACACTGGAAACCAAAAGAGAAAGCATCTGGGGTAGTCAGGGAGGTGGGTCAGTTCTGATGGGACTGAGAAAAAGCAAACAAGAATAAGGAGGGGGCGGGGGCCCGAGATTGGTAACAGCCAAGCCAGGCAGCCTACTAGGCCACCTCAACCTCCTGACTTGAATACTAATGTTTTTCCTCCAATTGATCTGTCTCCTCCTTTTGCTTTGGTCCAGCAGATACAGTTGAGCAGATACATCTCATGCTGCTCTTTCTTCCATAGTTCCCTGCATTCCTATAATCTTGTAACATACAACGACGATTATTTCTTCTAGGTTCCAACAAGGTGACTAGTGTTTAAGAGAGAAATGATAATAATATCATATAGCTCTAATGGACTTTTAACTGTTTCAAATAGTTCATACTGATTAGTTATGAGTCCACTGAAATCTCACAACCTCCCAGGGGCTATGTGGACAGTTATTAGGACTTCTCTCAGATAAATAAGAAGACAAAACAACTGAAAACTATAGAAGTGGAGGAGAAATTGGTGAAAATGCAGCTGATAGCAAATAATTTTAGCTATTTGATAAGGCAAGGATATTAGATGTGTAAGAAGAAAAATTAAAAATATGGAAAAGGAATGTTCTCAGGTAAGTTTCTTTGGCATATGGGTGGGGTTTTCAATTTCTGGGGAATTTCTACGTACTGATTCTCTATGCCTTTCAGCAATGTTCTTTATGTATTTTCTGGCTATTTTTGATCTTATATTCTCAAACAACATGGTTAAGATTCCTGATGGCACTCTTGGCTTTTGAGATGCCTTGAGGCAGCATTCTGTGGTGGTTAGAAAAGAAGAAGGTATCTCACGCAAACAAATGAATAACTTAAGTCTCATTTGGTCAATCAGAAAGTAATACGAAAAATCATAATAAGACAATATATTTATGTTGTCTTGTATTATCACTTCTAACCAAGAATTCTGGGGGGAGATTGATTCGTATGGAATAACCTTGTGTGTAAAATTATATGTGGGACTGTATGATCACTAACATTGTTTTCTAGGCCTAATGGTCTACAGTACTCTCTAAAATTGTTCTTAGAAATATGGAGGATTATATTTGTAGAAAAGGTAAGCAAAGTGGAACTATGCAATTTGAATATTGTTTTACAACTGTAATATCATTCGGTTACACTGTGAAATAAGCTCTTGATCCTCAATGTCTAACAGAAATAACTACAGGTACTTCAGTCAAACTCAAGTGATGAACTTGTATTTATAAATGTCTACAAATTCTAAAATTATGTCAAACAAGGCAAAGTAATAGCCAATTTCCCAAATTTAATTTAAATTATGTAAATACTTTCTACAAAAGTGTTTCTGTGTTAGAGAACTTCTTCTTGATGGGGTCAAATATGAATTCTAGGATGCAGAGATTCTTGAGTATGTAAGGTTGTTTGAGATGCTAGTTTAATCTGAACAGTAACATGGTATTAGTTGACACAGGGATTTACTTTGAGAGAGGAAAAAATTATTTCCCTCTCCCAGCAATGCAAATTTGCTGTCAGTAGATGGTGGGAGACAGAGAGCTTATATCCCAAGTAAAAGCCAAGAAATTGAAGGTTGCTATGAAAACATTTCTCTTTAACAATATCGGTGAAAATTCACTTTGCTCATTTAACAAGAATTCGTTGGGTGAGTAGTATAATGATGAGCATTGTGCTTGCTAAAGAGAACATTAAAGGAATGCCAGGTGTGATCACCGCCCTCCTCAAGCATTTTGAAAATAACTTGAAAGTGACAACTTATCTACTCCAAGTAAGTATTTAGCAAGGTACAAGACTCTTTCGTCCAAATGTCTGATATAAGCAATGATCAATTACAGATCAATTATTGTTGGGAAAGCAAAAGAATGATGCTTTGAAGAAAATGAAAGGCATGTCAATGGACTTGAAAAAAAAGGAGAGATTGGGGCTACGGACCCAAAAAATGGCAATTTTAGAGTTGTAAGCATGATAAGCGAATGTTACAGCCTCTAACAAGTGTGGTGTGTGCTGCAGAGAATGATTCTGGAATGAGCGATGTGGAGGTCTGTGCTGAGGTGTAGGGGGAAATAATGGCCCGTTAGGGTAAGGCCAGATAATTGAGAGCCTTTGATGACAGAATCAGGATTGTGTTTTCAGACAAAGGAGAGACACTGGCAGCTTCTGAGGTGCTGAAATCAGTGTCTGAAGAAGATAAATCTGAAAGCAGACACATATATAGGTAGGTTGTGATAGAAAAGGTATTGCATTGCCAGAGAGATTTCCTTGGCTATAATTTTCATTTTAGAACTTACTAGTCATACAGTGTTAAATAGTTCACTTAACTTGTGTGGTTCTCAGCAGAATTATCTATAAGACTTGTATGAAAGTGGGTGGTAGGGTTATTAGATTTTTTTTTAAGGTTTGCTTCCAGCTTAGCTGAACCAGGAAGACCAAATGTAAAACCACACTATTTATTCAAGCATGAGTTAGTAATGTGCTGGGGAGATAAATATACAGGAAAAAAGAAGATGCAAGGGTCCAAGAGGGCCTTGTTTCCAAACTGGTTGATTCTTAAGAACCATGAATAGAAGTCAGTTAGTTAGGTACACCTGGATGGTGCAGTCAGCTAAGCAACCAACTCTTCGTTTTGGCTCAGGTCCTGATTTCAGGGTTGTGGGATTGAGTCGGGCTTCGTATTTAGAGGGCAGTCTGCTTCAGACTCTCTCTCCCTCTGCCTCTCCCCATTCTCTCTTTCTTTCTCCCTCTCAAATAAATAAGGAAATCTTAAAAGAAGATTTTTTTTTCAAAAGAAGTCAGTTAGTTAGAGGGGTATGGTGTGAAATGATTAGTGAAGCAATCTCTAACGTATACGTTGACTCTGGTGGGATGGTTGGACATCCAATTCTATATGAATTAATGTGGATGAGAAAATTGTATTTATTAAGCCCTTAAACAGTTGTATTTAGGTTATTTTCTTTTCTATACACTCAACTTTCCCTCTCCCAATATCCAATCTATTATCTAATCCTGTTTTCTATCCCATACTATTCGTATTCATCAATTTTCTCCACTCTACTTTGCCTCTAGCCACCTGGAGAAATGCTGCAGACTTTGAGATAAAATGGCAAGGAAACTAGCTGTCTGAAGGGTTACAGCAGCAATCGAAGAAAATTAAGCTAGTTTAAGTCAAGTTGTTTTCATAATATTTCCAGCAATTTGATAGTCTTAAACAATTTAGGGGAAACAGCAGGATGTTAAAAGAATAGATTCAGGCATTTTTACTGTAGCATCCCTGTACCTGAAGAATTTACCCACAACCGACTCACGACTGGTATTACCAGTGATTAGATAACATAGTTTAGGAAACAGGAAGGACAAGGAATTTAATTTGCATAGCTATGCCACACAAAAACATCTGGTAATGTGCAGGCCTCTGGACCAACTGTAGAACTCATTATCAGAAGGTGATTCTTTTTTTGTTGGTGCAGAAAGCCTTTAGAGAATGTGAGCAGATAACCAGATACTATGGGATGGGTGGGCTTGCCCAGGGAAACCAAGCTGTGCACTGAATTTATCAGTGAAGGGCGACCCAGTGAATGAGGCCAAACATAATCTCAGCTGGTTTCCTACCTCCAAGAGTTCTCACCTTCAGGCTCCATCAGTATTGGTTTTCTAAAAAATACAATTATGTCACCTTTGATCAAAATATGCTACTGGCTTTTCATTAGCTCAGGATGAAGCGGAAATTCCTTCATAAATCCTGCGTGATGTTGATTTGCGTCCTGCTGCCGCCTCAACTCTTGCCTCTCTGTACTTGGCGCACAGTATTCTAGAATTAAACTGAGATTCTCTAGGCAAGGAATGTAGCTCTTTTGCCTTCGCACATGTTGTCTCCTCCGCTCTGTCTTCCCGCCTTCATTAGGCTCATTCCCAGTTCAGTCTTAGTGTAGACTTCACTGCCTTTGGGAGCCTTGTTACGGCTCTTAAAAGTCTGTAGCCTTTCAAGTGTCCCCATCATCCCATAAACCTCCCATCACATCAATACACTACAGTGATTTTCTTCTTTCTTGACTGTCTTACCTCTAAGTCTTTAAGCCCTGTTAAGGCAGGACCATACCTATCCTGCTGCCTTTGTACCACTACTGCCTACAGGGTGTTTGGCATGTAGTAAGCAGTAGACACATACTGAATGAATGAGTGAATGAAGAAATGAATGAATACCATGTGCTAGGTACTACCATAAATTTTACTAATCTTCACCCAAAATTTTTGATGTATGCGTATTGTCCAATATCCAGACAAAGGAACAGATTTAGAAAGAAATTAACTCAGCAGCCCAGAGTTGCACAGTCAACATATTGCAGAGCAGAGCTGGGATTTGAATCTTGTTATTCCAAATCCCAATATCCATGCACTTGTTCAGTACATTCACCTACTACAGAAAGCAGGTGAAGATGGGGGAGCGAATCTCAGATGAGTGTTTGTGATTGTCATTGGTTGTGTATTAAGGACTCTTGAGTTTAAGACTGGTAATTGAAGATTTAAGACAGAACTATTTTGTTATGGAAGAGGGAAGAGAAAGGCTGTAGGAGAGGGCTCAGAAGTACACCCCAGACATTTTTCATTGAACCACGGAACTCTGCACTCTTAAAGTCTATTATACATTTCTGATAATTCTCTGTATGCCTCTCTTTTCCTTTAAGACTCCTCAGAACGACAGTCACTGTTCCAAAAGATCCTGTCACTTTTATATTATGAACCAGTTGTAATTTATGGTTAAGATTAACTCCAGATGATCATCTTCCCTATTACTGCTGTCATTTCTCAGAGACTACATATGTGTGCGTGTACATATGCACGTATGTGCGCGTATGTGTATAACCCAGGATATGGATACGGCGTTGGTAAATTAAAATCACCATAATTTCTATGTTTAGAAGAATATATTTCTAATCTCTTTATGTTCTAGGTTTTTCTATAGGCTACTCCATCATCTTTGTGGAGACACTGTATATGCTTCATTGGAAGGGTTGTTTTAAAAACCACAGGTGGAAGGCCATCTGTACCCCAATGTTTATAGCAGCAATGGCCATGGTCGCCAAACTGTGGAAAGAACCAAGATGCCCTTCAACGGATGAATGGATAAGGAAGATATGGTCCATATACACGATGGAGTATTATGCCTCCATCAGAAAGGATGAATACCCAAATTTTGTAGCAACATGGATGGGACTGGAAGAGATGATGCTGAGCGAAATAAGTCAAGCAGAGAGAGTCAAGTATCATATGATGTCACTTATTTGTGGAGCATAACAAATAACATGGAGGACATGGGGAGATGGAGAGGAGAAGGGAGTTGAGGGAAATTGGAAGGGGGATGTGAACGATGAGAGACTATGGACTCTGAAAAACAACCTGAGAGTTTTGAAGGGGTGGGGGTGTGGGAGGTTGAGGAACCAGGTGGTGGGTATTAAGAAGGGCATGTATTGCATGGAGCACTGGTGTGGTGGAAAAACAATGAATACTGTTATGCTGATAAGAAATAAAAAAAAACAACCCACAGGTGGGTCTCCAACTTTGTGTGTCCATCTTTCATAAACTTGTACCTAATTTCCCCTCATTATGCACTGGTGTCTGCAAACAACTTCCAGCAGTGCTCTGAATTTACACTCCATGCGTTATGTCAAAAATAAGAATTCTGAGCCCCACCGGCACTGCCTGAAAGCTAACAGTTCTGTTTTGTCAGTGTTGCCAATTTTCACAGTCGTGTTTCTTCATTATTTGACTAATTTATTGCATTTGCCCTATTCATTTACCACAAGAATGAAGTGATAAACAGAAGACGTGATGAGCAGAGGTCTCCCAAACTTCAGAAAACTGAGACAAAGATTGAAATAACTGGGTATTACAAAATGGCAAAATTTTTTTAGCTCCAGTTGAGTACTAAGTTAATTGTGTGCTCAATTATAAGGAGAAAGAATAAAATTAAAGAACACGTATCAAAGGCTGGAAATAGATTGCCAAAATTTAGTCTTGGAATTCCAACTTTTAAATCATATGAGGATAGGCCTCTCCTTACAAGACCTAACATTTTCACTTTACTTCTGCCAATCGAATTTTTGTAGGAAAAAACTGTAATTGAAAGAAGGGAGCTGCCTCTACTGAGTTACTTGCTTGACTCCTTTACCCTGTTAACCTGTCAATTCGGCATTCTTATAATCAGGAAGGACTTAATACTCCTAGTTTACAAATATTACACTCAGTAGAAACTTTCTATTCCTCCACATCAGAAGCACATACATCCAGGATCCTGCAATATTCTGTTTCTGCTCATTTCATACCTGTTTAATGTGCTCATGTGGGTGGTTGTTCTAAGTTGAATAAAGTCCGGTAACAGTATACAGTAAAACATGTTCTCTTATGGAATTCAGTTACTACTGACCCTCACTTGATTTTCTGGAGTGTAGTCTTGACCAGTTCTGTGTGGTCCAGTGAAATCCAACTGTTCTTTCCTCCCTTACAAATATTTTCTCGTAATTCACTCATTCGGGGGAAACGAGTCTCTCTAGTCTCTCCTTGGGCTCAGTCACTCTGTTTAGCTTTGTCGGGAAAATATTGCTCCAACATTGTTTTCGTCATGGTGTCAGTCTACTCAGAATACTCCAACCCTATCCAAATCCCCAGATCTGGATTTTAATACACCCTATCTATTCCTCCCTCCTCATTCCCTCCCCAAGCCTCATTTTTTTTTTAATTTGTTTATTTACAGCATAACAGTGTTCACTGTTTTGGCATCACACCCAGTGCTCCATGCAGTACGTGCCCTCCCTATTACCCACCACCTTGTTCCTCAACCTCCCACCCCCCCACCCCCCGGCCCCTTCAAAACCCTCTGGTTGTTTTTCAGAGTCCATAGTGTCTCGTGGTTCATCTCCCCTTCCAGTTTCCCTCAACTCCCTCTCCTTTCCATCTCCCCATGTCCTCCGTGTTCTTTGCTATGCTCCACAAATAAGTGACATCATATGATACTTGACTCTCTCTGCTTGACTAATTTCGCTCAGCATAATCTCTTCCAGTCCCATCCATGTTGCTACAAAATTTGGGTATTCATCCTTTCTGATGGAGGCATAATACTCCATCGTGTATATGTACCACATCTTCCTTATCCATTCATCTGTTGAAGGGCATCTTGGTTCTTTCCACAGTTTGGCGACCGTGGCCATTGCTTCAATAACCATTGGGGTACAGATGGCCCTTCTTTTCACTACATCTGTGTCTTTGGGGTAAATACCCAGCAGTGCAATTGCTGGGTCATAGGGAAGCTCTATTCTTAATTTGTTGAGGAATCTCCACACTGTTCTCCAAAGTGGCTGCACTAACTTGCATTCCCACCAACAGTGTAAGAGGGTTCCCCTTTCTCCACATCCTCTCCAACACACGTTGCAAAGACCCTACCAAAAAGGAGAATTTCAGACCAATATCACTGATGAATATGGATGCAAAGATTCTCAACAAGATCCTAGCAAACAGGATCCAGCAGCACATTAAAAAGATTATCCACCATGACCAGGTGGGATTCATCCCTGGGTTGCAAGGTTGGTTCAACATTCGCAAATCAATCAGTGTGATAGAACAAATCAATAAGAGAAGAGAGAAGAACCACATGGTCCTCTCAATTGATGCAGAAAAAGCATTTGACAAAATCCAGCATCCGTTCCTGATGAAAACGCTTCAAAGTATAGGGATAGAGGGAACATTCCTGAACTTCATAAAATCTATCCATGAAAGACCCACAGCAAATATCATCCTCAATGGGAAAAAGCTTGCAGCCTTCCCGTTGAGATCAGGAACACGATAAGGATCCCCACTCTCACCACTCTTGTTCAACATAGTATTGGAAGTTCTAGCAACAGCAATCAGAGGAATAAAAGGTATCCAAATTGGCAAGGAAGAAGTCAAACTCTCTCTCTTCGCAGATGACATGATTCTTTATATGGAAAACCCCAAAGACTTCACCCCCAAACTACTAGAACTCATACAGCAATTCAGTAACGTGGCAGGATACAAAGTCAATGTACAGAAATCAGTGGCTTTCTTATACACTAACAATGAAAATACAGAAAGGAAAATTAGAGAATCGATTCCATTTACTATAGCACCAAGAACCATAAGATACCTGGGAATAAACCTAACCAAAGAGGTAAAGGACCTGTACTCGAGGAACTACAGAACACTCATGAAAGAAATTGAAGAAGACACAAAAAGATGGAAGACTGTTTCATGCTCTTGGATTGGAAGAATAAACATTGTTAAAATGTCTATACTGCCTAGAGCAATCTATACTTTTAATGCCATTCCAATCAAAATTCCACCGATATTTTTCAAAGAGCTGGAGCAAATAATCCCAAAATTTGTATGGAATCAGAAGAGACCCCGAATTGCTAAGGAAATGTTGAAAAACAAAAACAAAACTGGCGGCATCACGTTACCCGATTTCAAGCTTTACTACAAAGCTGTGATCACCAAGACAGCGTGGTACTGGCATAAAAACAGACACATAGACCAGTGGAACAGAGTGGAGAGCCCTGATATGGACCCTCAACTCTATGGTGAAATAATCTTCGACAAAACAGGAAAAAATATTCAATGGAAAAAAGACAGTCTCTTCAATAAATGGTGCTGGGAAAACTGGACAGCGATATGTAGAAGAATGAAACTCGACCATTTTCTTACACCGTACACAAAGATAAACTCGAAATGGATAAAAGACCTCAGCATGAGACAGGAATCTATCAGAATCCTAGAGGAGAACATAGGCAGTAACCTCTTCGATATCAGCCACAGCAACTTCTTTCAAGATATGTCTCCAAAGGCCAAGGAAAGAAAAGCAAAAATGAACTTTTGGGACTTCATCAAGATCAAAAGCTTCTGCACAGCAAAGGAAACAGTCAACAAAACAAAAAGGCAACCCACGGAATGGGAGAAGATATTTGCAAATGACAGTACAGACAAAAGGTTGATATCCAGGATCTATAAAGAACTTCTCAAACTCAACACACACAAAACAGATAATCATATCAAAAATGGGCAGAAGATATGAACAGACACTTCTCCAATGAAGACATACAAATGGCTATCAGACACATGAAAAAATGTTCATCATCACTAGCCATCAGGGAGATTCAAATTAAAACCACATTGAGATACCACCTGACACCAGTTAGAATGGCCAAAATTAGCAAGCCTCATTTTTGTTTTAAAAAGATTTTATTTATCCGTGAGAGAAAGAGAGCCCACAAGAAAAAGTGGGGCAGTGGGGTGGAAGGCAGAGGAGAGAGGAAGAGTCTCCTAGCTGAGCAGGGCCAGGGCTCCATCCCAGGGCCCTGGGATCATGGCCTGAGCTGAAAGCAGACGCTTAACAGCCTGAGCCACTCAGGTGCCCCCAGAAGCCTCTTCTTTTTTTTTTTTAATTATTATTTGCCCTTGATTCATTAATAAAGTCAAATTCAACCTGGCATAGCCAGGTCATGCTCCTTTCAGCATTTGAAGGCAGGCGAGGGAAGGAAACAGGATTGAGAAGGGGGACAGGCAGGGGGAAGAAGATGGGGACAGGAGAGGCAGAAGGAAGAGAAGGAAAGGAGAAAGGAAGGGTAATGAGGAGAGGACAGGGCAGGTCTCTGCCTTTACATGTGGTTCCTCCGTAAGAATTTGAAGACATGGAAGGATGGAGGCAGCCCCAAGCTGGGTATACAGCTTCCTGCGCAGAGCGTGAACTAGACCTCCTCCAACCACACTCATATACCTCTCTCTCTCTCTCTCTCTCTCTCTCTCTCTCTCTCGCGCGCGCGCACACACACACACACACACACACACACACACATTAGCTGTGCAGGGAATTCTTCTGCAGGTACAATTCTGTGCAGCTGCCCAGGTCACGCATCCTGAGAATTTTAGGAAGCAGACGGGTCCTCCTAGTACTAATTCTTTCCCCAGACAGTCAACATTGCATTCCTATGAACCTAGAATTCCTGCCTCTTCCTCCCTCTACACGTGCTTAGACCTTGTTGGCTTGGGCCTCCTACCATGTGCTTCTCCCTTCCTTAAGAATGGTCAGTTCACCATTACATGGCAAGGCAAGATGTCCCTTCTCACTGAACTCAGCCATGACACAGACTTTCTTCTCTGATGTGTGGAGTACGTTTCACTTAATATTGGTGGTGGTAAGGAGCTCAGTAACGCAAACAGCATATTTTATACTACTGGTATGGAACTGCCAGAATTATGTTGGTGGCATTTCCTCGTTATAAACTCATATGGCGTCCCAAATTTGTGTGAGTGGATTATAATTAAATAAAAACACTAAAACAACATTCTTATATAACGGATAAATTAGAAATCAAAACACTTGTCTAAATCTGCGTCATAAAAGCTACAGTTACATGATCACGTACAAAATTCTAAAAGTGCCAAAAGAAATTTAAAAAGGGGAGTGAGTCCTCTTACTGTGGAGACGATACAGTGGTATATGTAATCACGATTCTTCAAGCTGCTTTTCTGTGTCTTAAGGATTGACTTCTCATAGAGGACAGACAGGGTCTGTTCAGGGAGAAATCCAGTTCTGTGATGTCAGGCTTATACTGAGCTCCTGGAGTCTCAAGAGAACACTTTTTACTGTCAGAATATGAACAACTAATAACCCGAAAGATTTTTCTCTGACAGCCCCTGGAGCTTAAAAATCTTGTCAGAGATATATTTCTAGTCCATCAGGAAGTCCATTCTTATCACGTGACCCATTCTCACATAAGCATTTCCAGGAAAAATGCCTTTGTGGGTGCCATGACAGGATCAGAGCAGTGCATATTATCATCTCTATCTTTCTCCATACAATTTGTCTCCAGCTGCACCAAATTGGAGATGGAAAATACTACTATTCAGTCAGTATGTCCTCATGCAATCTATTTGAGTTTCTTAAAGGAATGCATTAAAAAGACAGTTCAACCAATAGACTTTATCTTAATATGGAACACAGTTACCAAATATGATTTTCCTTTTTCCTTTATTCAGGTGCACCATAAACGTGTATGGGTTTTCTGGAAGATAATTTTAGATATTGTGGCTTCCACAATGGGGAGGATACAGGACATCTCTCTGCATCAAGAAATATTCTCCTCCTTGTCCTACAGATGTATGTATTGATGCAGAGAAAAAAGAAACAAAGATCAAAAGGGAAAATAATTAGGACAGGAATATAAGCACCCAGTTTTGGGGAGGTGAGAGTTGCTACAACATGGATCTTAATGACAGGACTTTAATATACAGGGGATCTGTGAGTTTTGATAATTCATATGGTAGATGCAGTGACCTGACAGATGGCATATAGTCAGTATGTAAGTCAATGAAGAAAAACAACTCAGAACACAAGACGTTGTTCTACAAGAGTCCACTAAAGAAGGGCAAGACGAAAAATCTAACTCTAATCACATGTCGTCATCAGAGGGTTACCTGTCCCTACATAGATGTCCTTACCAAGATGTCCCTACAGACTCTAAAACAGAAATCACTTGTGTGGATCCCCGTAACTCAGTTAACCAGGCAAAGAATCCTTGTGTATCAGAATAATGCTGGCTTTCCTCAGTAATTTCATTTCTTCTCAAGTATTATTACTTAAGAACTCTATATCGGGGCGCCTGGGTGGCTCAGTGGATTAAGCCGCTGCCTTCGGCTCAGGTCATGATCTCAGGGTCCTGGGATCGAGCCCCGCATCGGGCTCTCTGCTCTGCAGGGAGCCTGCTTCCTCCTCTCTCTCTGCCTGCCTCTCTGCCTACTTGTGACCTCTCTCTCTGTCAAATAAATAAATAAAATCTAAAAAAAAAAAAAAGAACTCTATATTATTCCATCAGAAATGCTAGCCCCAGGTAGAGTCAGTGACCCACTTTATGCCTGTCTCGAGTCTACCATTTCACCTTTGTTTATAACAGAAAAGTGACTTCACACCTCCGCTTCAGCCATGATAGTATAACCAATATCAAGCTTCCCTTCCTGCTTCCAACAACCATAAAAACAGAAAAAATATACGAGGTAACTGTGTTCAGCCATTCAACCTTTGGCATCCCAGGACTGATCCTTGTAAAGGAAACACACGGGTGAGTTTTCTACTTGTCCCAAATCTCACCTCCATGTTTCCTGTGATGGACCATGCCCAGCACAAAGAAAGCATCACAGGCTGCATTCCCTGGGAAGCTGCTAGAAGCCCAGATTACCATGCAGGGTATGGCACTTAGTAAGGAATGTTCTTGAGATCTATACTAAATGAATGGTGAGAAAGAAAGGAGGACTGGAGAGAGGGTACAATTCCAGCATGTCTCTACTGATTTCCTGAGAGTTTTGCAGTTGGGAGTGGCCCTTTAGAGCTGTCCAGAGTTGGGACTAGGGGACTGGGTCTCTTGAAGGAACCTCCATGCCTGCTCCTTGATCAGTCAAAAATGGGGCTGATTTTGGCTGAGGCAGTCCTTGCAAAAGCCGACAGCTACAAGTTATCATCCGGTAACTCTTCCCGCAGCCTAGCAAATGAGCCCTTCATATTCGGAGGAGGACCTGAAGAGCAAGTCACCATGTTAATAATGCTAATTCAGTGGAAAAATTACTTCCCCCTCAACTCTAGTTTCTTACGTGACCGTTACCAAGATACCACCAAATCCTTGGAGACAGTAACTTCTAGCTTCAGATTCAGATAACAAAGGGAATTAAATTCAATAGTGCTTGCCTTTTATGGCCAACTCTATTAAAAAAAAGGCTGATATTATGATTACATGGAGGAAAGACAATTCTGCAACTCAGAGGTATTTATTTAGAAATAGTTCAGTCATCATCGTATTTGCCTATAATAAACACAAGACAAAAGCAGCGGCTTGTAACAGTCAACATAGAAAAGTAAATGTCTATAAAGACAAATTACCAAGGTTTTTTAAAAATCTTGCCCAGATCTCCCAGAAGAAAATTTCTCGAAGTTCAGCGGCTTTCCTTTCCAGATTTATCAAAGTCCTCCCTGCCATTTCGCTGGCATCACCCCCATCCAACCACCCGTGCAAACTGGCTTAGTTCTCATGCAACTCCGGAGCTCAGAACCATTTTACTTAACAAACTTTGTTAATTCTGCCTGGAATAGCTTTCTCATGCAGCCAGATTTTGTTGGCTGATTCCAACAGCTGCTGCTAATGCTCTCCTGACAACAATTGTTCAATGACAATTTGCTGTTCATCATTGTGGCTCTCCATGATGGAAATGCCAGGGATTGGTAGCTCCGATATGTTTACTAGAAATCTAAGTGTTCCTATTCAGACTAACACAATTATTGTCCTGCATTCATAGGTGAACTTTGCCCCTCTTCGTTCCCACTGACCCACTTTAGGGCCTTGAGTCCATATTAATTAAAGGCAAAAAAAACCGGCTTCCGCATTTTTTTTTTTAACCAAAAGTGCTTATTGTAGTAATTTGGCCGAGGTTCTAACTGGGTGCCCCAGCTGAGGCTGGGTTGGGGCCCTCTGCCCAGGGCAGGTTCACAGGTTAGGAGTAAGTCTGGGCCTGAGGCCCCAGAACTGCCGGATGATGCTGGGAGCCAGGCTGCCATGGAGGTCTGTGCCACCTGGCTCCACATTCAGGACTTCTCTCTGCCATCCTCTCACCACGTGTACCCGTCAGCCCCGTCCATTCCCAAAGACAGACACCAACGAATGAATCATCTAGTAACACACTGGTTTCCTTCCCAAAAGCCCCAGTGGGATCAGCCTGGAACTGACCGTGCCTTCCGCGTTATGACTCGTCCCACTCTTCACTCAAAGACTTCTTTAACAACAGACAGATGCTCCCCCCACCCCCGGTGCCCCCGGCCTTCAGACCCTCCCTAACCCCTGCTCCACAAACCTGGCAGCACGGTCTTCCCGCAGAGAAGAAGACCTCAGGGACTCCATGCAGCACACTTCGCTTGCCATCGAACTCCAGCAGTGTCACTTTGTTCCCAGGATCCTTTTCAAACACCTGCTTAGGGCCCGGGAGCGAGTGCTTGTGAAACCTCGCGGCCAAGCAAGCGCGCGGTCTCTGCCCTGCTCCCCTTGGACGCTCCGCCCCTGGGCATTTGCACGCTCTGTCTCTGCGCAGCCGCACTCCTGGCCCCAGGCGTCGGAGCGCCCGCCCACGTGACCGCCCACGGCATTTCCTGTTGTACGGATTTTTTTTTTTTAATCTCAAGGGGGGCTGTGGTGAAGGAGATAAAGCAGTGTGTCCTCTGTGGATGTAGGGAATGCGTGATTTAGAACTGTGGTGGATATAATACTTGCATGAAGTACCAGTGCGGACAGGTAAGGACCCTCGGCCCCAAACAAACATACTACCTTGTATCATTTTATTATTTCATGTCTTGCGCAGGTGAATGTTTTTGCCGGTTCTCTAAGGCTTGATTACTTAGTAGCCGGGATGGATTTGAAGCTCCATTAGGCATTTCTTTTTTAACCAAAGAGTATTTTCTTCCTTTTAATCCAGCCTAATTCTCAGTTATTTTAACTTAAAAAGGGTAGAGAATTCATAAAAGTCAAGAGACTTAAAAAGTCTGCCCCTTTCTTTGCAGAAACGGAATTACACAGCATGCATGACTTCTGGGTGGGGTTAGCTCTCTCCTTTTCCAGTGGACGGTCTTTTTTCCAAATGTCTGTGCAGAGGGGTGGACACAGAGGAATTGGCCCATCACCAGGCATCTACCTCAAGGAGGGGAGGTTATGACCCATCTTAATACAGAAACCACTAACATGATGATAGCAAAGCGTTGCTCTATTCCTTTACCAGAATGGATTTCAGAGGGCTTTCCATTCTTTTTTTTTTTTTAAGATTTTATTTATTTATTTGACAGACAGAGATCACAAGTAGGCAGAGAAGCCCGCAGAGAGAGAGGAGGAAGCAGGCTCCCCGCTGAGCAGAGAGCCCCATGCAGGGCTCGATCCCAGGACCCTGGGATCATGACCTGAGCCGAAGGCAGAGGCTTTAACCCACTGAGCCACCCAGGTGCCCCAGGGCTTCCCATTCTTAAACAGCAAGGGTAAACAGCATCGGAGAAACTCTAAGCATCAAATTTTCTCATAATAACGTGCAGTCTTTATAAAGTAAATATGCATGTTTTGTGGTAGAAATAGAATAATGGGCAATTTAACTTTCTGAGAAGATCTGACACAGATATAAGTGTTGTTTAGTCGAGAATAATAGCAAACCGTTCCAAATCGTTCTTTTCAGGTTTTTTTTTTTTTTTTTTCGCCTCACTTGAGAGCAAAATATTCTGCTTGTGGTAGGCATTAAGGGGATACTGGACCTATTGTATGGCATTTAACTGTCTACTGAAGCAGAAATTAGGAAGAATCAAGTGTGGGGTATTGTGCTTGATCTGACCCCAAGTTCAGCTTCAGAGGACTTGGGTCTACCTCTAAAATCTCGTAGGACTGTGTACAAATAAAAAAAAGTACCTATTTGCTATAAAGAATTTGTGTATTGGTAGGGTAAGACCAAGGAAATAATTATCTCAGGAGGAACTCAAACTTTATACTTAAGCATTGTTTAGTTTGAATATGGGTTTTGGGGGGCAATCAGGATCTTTTTCTGCGCCTGAAGTGGGCACAATTGCCACGGAAGTAGCACCCTGCTGAGAACAAAGGCACTAAATTCACTGTGGCAGAGTTATAAGAAGGTCTCGCGGAATCTCCCACAGAGTGACAGAAATTTTGGTCACTCTATCCCCAGAGAAACAGGAGAGGCCTAGTACAAGGTGGCCTGCAGGAGTCAGCTTTTCGGAGATCTCAGCGTTCATTAAGAGAGCCTTTCCCAAGATGGATAACTGATGTCTACCAGAAACAACCTGCGAGTTATAAAGGTCCCGATATGCTGGGTTAGCTTGTCTTGCTCAGTACCTATCAGCGCCATCTGTAAATTTGGCTTCATCAGAAGATACCATGATATGGGGGCACAGAGGGCTCGAGTGTCCCCCTGTTTGTAGTCTATGTACCGCGTGTAGTGGGAGCCAAACTAAAGGTGGTCATTGATGAGGGTGTTTGGCAGAAGGGGAGATGGACTCCTGTTCAAAGTGGGTTGGTCCAAGGGTTTGGCACTACCAAAGCGGGTTAATTAGCCCTGGGAGAGCTCACAAGAGGCAGCTGACCTTGTTGTTGGATCAAGTGATAGATTCTCTACAGACACGTGCTGAACTGGGGCTCCGGGCCAGGAGCGTGCCCTGATGAGCGCGGGCTTCAGGGATGGCCGGATTTCATATGCCTGCCCGCTGTCTGTGATCCTTGCTTCTTCCAACACGAATTTCAAATGCTCGTTATGGAATCCGCCAGTGCTACTCAGATAGGGATGGCTGACGTTTGTGCAGGCCACCTCTGGCCCCTGGACTTGAGATTAGGGTCCATTATGTAATAATTAATGTACTTCAGGGTGCATTTCTCTGGAGCCTATTTCAAATGCTAACTTCTCTGTGGTGTGGATCAAAATTTTCCAGCCTACTGGCTTTTGGGGCTGAATAATTGTTTAGTGTGTGTGGAGATTTCTTGTGTACAATGGCATGCTTAGAAGCATCTCCGGGCTACACAACAGATGCCAGGAGCACCACCCCCAACTGTGACAACCAACAATGTCTCCAGACATTGTGAAATGGCCCCTGGGAGCCAGATGTCCCCATGGAGAACCGCTGGGGTAGACAAAAGCTAACATACTCATACAGGGAGCACACTGTTTAGGTTAACATGTTTTAAAACATTTATAGACACAAAACAAGAGAATATACGCAAGCAGCTATATTAGGCAGGTATCTCTTCCTTCATTTTCCTCCCCACGTCGACTCCAGCCTCAAAGAAAGCCACTCCTGATTCCTGAGGCTTTTGGCATCTGGCATCAGGCACTCCCTTAATTTTCAGCTGAAGCGAATGTCTCATTTGGTCTTACCCTCATCCCAGGCTCTGCACAGAAACCAAAACGACCCTCTGGCTTTCCCACCTGAGTTTCAACTGGCTTTTGTTCATCGCAGCTTGTCATCTTTCTGTAGCACATCAGCCCATCCTTGGCTGTTAGTGCCAGCCACCCAACGTTGCTTTCTCTGTATGTTTCAGATGCTTCGCACATCGTGCCTACTAATGAATTTCCCTCCGTGAGTCCCTAGTCCCAGTTCAGCCCCCGTGAACAGTCGCACAGTTGGACCACTGCCCTGTACCACAGGCTGTCTGGCTCCCTTTACCTCATTGCCGGCTTGGCAGTGAGGATTCCGCTCCAGACTCCATGGTGCTTTCTCAGATCATTTCCAATACCATGGATCACAGTTTGGTTTCTCTGGATGCAGGCCCTGAGATGAGATTTGGGCTAAATGGAGATGTGTATTAGAGATTCACGGTAATGAAAGGAAGGGGGAAGGGGCAGAATGGGGTGTGCGGGCAGCCTCAGGAGGCCCAGTGGGGGTGGGGGTCTGGAGGGAGCCTTCCACCTATTTGTACCTTGCTCAGCCTCTGGAAGTGGGGTGTCCTGGGGAGAGAACTCCTTGGGTAAGGTGGCTTTCTGTGGTTTGGGTGGACCCTGAAGGAGCTGGGAAGTGAAGATTGTCTTTTTTTTTTTTTTTTTTTTTGACAAATAAAAATTATATATATATTTAAGGTCTAAAACATGGTGTTTTGATATACATTGTGAAATAACCACTACAGCCAAGCTAATTAACATATCCATCACCTCACATAGTTGGGCAGTCTGGTGCACGCCATCTTTCCAGTTTCATATGCAAATGGGCGTTGTGTTTGGGACACGACCTTACCAAGAGATGATGAGCCCGCGTCAGGCTCATCACCTTGTCTGGGGAACTTTCCCCAGGTCTCTTTTGTCTTTGCTTGAAGCTTGGGCACATGCCATGTGGCATCTGGTCAACCCCACCGCTCCATCTCTCCTCCATGGGGAGGGGACAGGGAATTTCTGCATCCCGGGGAGGGTGTAAGTAGGTGAGGTGCCCTGCCTTGGCCAGCAGGGCGAGACCTGCTGGTTCTGGGACCAGTACACACTGTGGAAGTTGATCTTGCTGTCTCTGTGGGGGTGAAGCATTTGTCCATTCAATGCTTGACTGGGTTGCATTCCTGGTGACTTAGAATGCAAGATACAGTGTGCAGAAATGTTCAGAAGCCTCTCCTGGGATTGGTGGCAGGTGTACAGTGATCTGTTCCACAGTTACCAGATTCTCTTCCTTCCTTCCTTTCTTTTTCTTTTTTTTTTGTCTTGAGAACTATGATTTGCCCTCTTAGCAAATTTCAAGTGTGCAATTCAGTATTGTTAGTGGCAATCACTTTGCTATACATTATATCTCCAGAATGTATTCATCTTCTATGAGTTTGATTATTTTAGATTCAACATGTGAGATCATGCAGTCTTTGTCTTTCTGTGTTTGGCTTATTTTACTGAATGTAATGTCCTCCAGGTTCATCCATGTTGTCACAAATGATAGGGTTTCCTTTTTTTTAAGGCTGAGTAATATTCTATTATATATGTGTATAAATGATGGAGGACTAAATAAAAAAATATATTTTTTTTATTTAGTCCTCCATCAGCAGACATTTAGTTTGTTTCCATATCTTGGCTATTGTAAATAATGTTGTGGTAATCACGTCAACATAGATACCTGGTTGAGAAACTGATTTCATTTCCTGCCCAGACTGGGATTGCTGGATATAACATAGGTCTCCTTATCACTTTTGGAGGAACTTTCTTACTATTTTCCATAATGCTATTCACACCAACAGTACATGTGATTTCTTTTCTCCACATCCTTGTTAACAATATATATTTTTTTAAAGATTGCCTGTTTACCGCATTCTCCATGGTTAGGCAAAAAGTCCTTCCTTGAAGGGAGTTCTGAGTGAGAATCTCTTGTTTACTGCAGTGCAGTGTGTTTCCTTTTTACACCTGCAAAACCTGACACCAAGTAGATAGAGACTAATGTTTACTCTCTAATTCTACTCTGTGATTTCAAACTGAAGGTAGGAGGAAATTGGGATGAAGGAAGACTATGGTCACATAACTGCATCCTACGTGCAGAAAGGTAATCTGTTCCTTAAATCTCTTTCATCTGTGTACTTGCCTTTGGATGTCTTTTTCTTTCCTGTTTTTTAGTTCTCTGGCTTGTGAATCATGTTTGGTGAACTGATTGATCTTCATGCTTATAACCCATCTTGAGGATTTTTTCATCTCTTACATATAATCAGTTTACAGCCCCTGGCTTCCTTGGAGCACCTTGTCCCAGATCAGTCGCCCACTTGGACCCACCATCTTCCTGGCCGTGCTGATTGAATCAATCTCTGGCTGTGTTGTTGGCTTGATGGCTTTATTTTGGTCTGCAGACTCTGGTTTGGCTACTCGTGGCTCAGTTTCTCCCCTTGGCTGTGACATTTGTTCCCCCATCCTTTCCTATCAAAATAGGTTTGGGAAAGAAAAGGATTTGATAAGCCCATCTTGCACATGATTTTTTTCATGTATCTTCTCTATCTGCAGTTGTTTATCTGGCATTCGGGAAATTATCCTTTTGAAAAATGATTCTTAGTCCATGGGAAAGGCTCCTTTTATGGAAATTTAGGCATCATGGAAGGTTGGTACAAGTGAGCTGCCTTGACTTTTTCATATTATATTAGTAATAACTTATATATACGCTTGCAAAGCAGGCTCTGATCATATTATCCAAATGAAAAATGGGGATACGATCAGGTGAGGGGCTAGGATTCTGATAAATTAGTTTAGGGTTTCTCTTGAATTATTTTGTGTTATCTCTTAAGGGGGAACTTCTTTATATGTTCAGCTCAGATTTTATTACTTGGACAATTCCAGGCAAAAAAAAAAAAGTAGCAATGATAATTCTTCTCTTTCTCAAACCATCTGAGAGTAAGTTGCTGGATTGATGGCCCATCACTGCTAAAAATGGTTGAAGTATTTCCTTCTACAGGAAGTTCTCCTGCATAACCACAAGATAAACATCAACAGGGGAGGTTGTGAAGAATGCACCACTCTCCCTCCTCCTTGGACCTCATTAACTTTTGCCTTGTCCCCATAATGTCCCTTATAACGAAAGGATTCATAACCACAGTTCAGGGTCTGTTGTCGTGTTTCTTTGTTCTCCTTCAATCGGAAAGCATTCCTTAGTCTTTCCTTAGTTGTCCTAATCTGACACTTTTGAAGGTTGCAAGAGAATTTCTTTATAAAAGTCACCTCAGTTGGAGTTTTCCTGATGCTTCCTTATGATTAGATTTAGACGATGTGTCTTTGGGAAAGATATCAAAACAGAGGTGCTACAGTGCTCTTTTCCTAACAAAGGGCACACAATTTGGACTTGTCCCATTACCAGTCACAAGTTTGGTCCTGTAATCAAGGTGGTGTCTGCCACGCTTTTTATTAAAAATCCTATTTTCTAAAAAAGATTTTATTTATTTATTTGTCAGAGAGAGAGAGAGTGTGCAAGCAGGCAGAGTGGCAGGCAGAGGCGGAGAGAGAAGCAGTCTCCCTGCCAAGCAAGGAGCCTGATGCAAGACTCGATCCCAGGACCCTGGGATCATGACCTGAGCAGAAGGCAGCGGCTTAACCCACTGAGCCACCCAGGCGTCCCCAAAATCCTATTTTTCCTTTGTAACAAAAGTATTTTTTGGGAAGTTACTTTGAGACTATGCAAATATCCCGTCCCCGTCAATGATGCTTGCGATTTATTTATTTCTATCAGTGCAGATTCATAGTCTCCTATGGAGGATGGGTTCTAATTCATGATTGTCATTTATTTTGATGTTCACATCCCTAGTTTATCTATTGATAGCCTCTTCAAGGAGGCTTCTGGGTCTTTCTGGTGCATATCCATTCTTCCTTGAGTACTTGATTCCTTTCTGAAACAGCAGGATGTTCAAGGCTCATCTAATACGTTCCTTGCACAAGTTCTGGAATCAGCCATTTCTTCAAGGAGATTTGGTTCTGTTAAGTGTAGCATGGGAGAATGGGATTCAGAAACTGAGATCTGAATCCTGGGTATGTCATTGCTGTTGGGGTGTTGCTGGATAGAGCCAAGGAATGTATGTAAGAATATGTGTATATACATTTATAGCTATATTCATTTCTGTATGTTTATCTCTATATATTGAAAGGTATTTACTTTTCAGTACCTTCAATTTTAACCCAATGCAACAGGGTTTATTTGAGTTTTTCTCTCTTTCCTTATGTATACTCTCTCTGAGGGTAAAAAAACTGTAAATATACGAAATACATTTATTTGTTTGGTCAAAATCTCTCCCCCTCCTCATTGCCCCTATCTAATCTGCTCCTACTGTGGCTTCTTCCTCCATATAACTGTTCTCTCTAGCTTCCTTGCTCTCACAGCTACTCCTATGCTAGCCTCTCCCCGCCATCCCCCTTTGTGGGCACATTTCTCACCCTGCCTGTGCTCAGACACCCAAGGCTGAACCATGAATCACCTGCGTGTCTGCCCTCCTCACTCTACTCATGTCGCCCCACGAGTATGGAAACCCTCCTTACCTGACTTGAGCTGGGACATTCTGCACTGGCTTGGTCCTGGATGTGGTGTCGCTCTCTTCCCCTCGTTGGACTCCCATGCACCGTACCAGGACGCTTCTCCTGTCGTCACCTCCTCATTCCTCTTGGCCTTTGACAATCCCTCTCGTCACTGGGACTCACTGTCATTGTCTTCTCCACTCCTGTGCTGTGTCTATCTTGCTTGGCCCCATCAGAAGGCTTTCAATTAGAAAAAGGAAGGAAAGGGAAGACAAAAGTGGAAGAAGTGGGATAGTTCAGTATTTAATCTCTGTTCTGCTATAGTTCACAAGAGTTTCTGGTAACTGGTATCCAATCTGAGTCCTAAGTCTTTTTTATTTTTTTTTTAAAGATTTTATTTTATTATTTATTTGACAGAGATCACAAGTAGGCAGAGAGGCAGGCAGAGAGAGACAAGAGGAAGCAGGCTCCCCGCTGAGCAGAGAGCCTGATGCGGGGCTCGATCCCAGGACACTGAGATCATGACCTGAGCCGAAGGCAGAGGCTTTAACCCACTGAGCCACCCAGGTGCCCCAGCTTAGTCTTTTTTAAATTGCATTTCACCAAAATTTAACTTGAACATACCATACCTGTGCTAGAATCGAAATAAAAGTTATCTATAGTTATCTATATTTGTTGACTGAAATTACAGGAAAATAAGGAATAAGATGTGAAATAGAGCTTATTCAGAGTTAAGTATGAGAATGTATTTTTTGCAAAGATTTTGATTTTCATGTAACTCATTTATAGGAGTTATACATATACAAACATATATTTTGGAGCAGGTAATGAGAATATGTAAGCTCTACAGAATCACATGATTGAATATTCAGGAGTATCATGAATTGTATTTCTCAATTAAAAACTACCTTGAGCACGATTTTACAGATATTTTACTAAAACACCTAAACTGGAGCAATCCGTCAGTTTTACTTAAAAATTTTACAACACATATTTTGCAATGTTAATTTCTTTGCACACAAGAAATCTCTTTAACTGAACTGTTTTTCGGCTGTTCAACACTAGCTCTCAAAACGGCTAAACCTAAATGTGTCTGTAAAATAATGGTTTCAATATTTGGTTACTTCATTTTTTAAAGAAAGCTGATAGGTAATCATAAACTGTCAGTCACTAAATGTCAGTCGAACTTTAAATATCAAGACTTTTTTCTTTAGTTAGGATAGGCGGTGGGGAGAGGGGGATAGCTTTTCATTGTGGCTCACCCAAAAATCGATTCTGAACAAACTCACCAAAGGTCTGGAAATGAAAGGGTTTGAAATGGTTGTAACGTAGAGCAACAAGAAAGACTGACTGCAGATTTGCTTCCTTCTTATTCCCCTGCCTTTTCATCAGGAAGACTGTTGCTCACCAGCTTTCTGTCAGGCAGGAGCTATGTGTAAAGCCTCACTGAAGATCTCCTCATGCTATTTTTATGTCTCTTATGGGCAACTGTTTATCTTCAAGGCCAGAAGCCACTTGCCATCACCACCAGCCTGCACCCAAGGCTCATCTTGGAAACGCTAGTTATTTTAAATTCCATGAATATTTTCTCTCCTCTCTCTTATTTTTTATTTATTTATTTATTTATTTATTTATTTGACAGACAGAGATCACAAGTAGGCAAAGAGGCAGGCAGAGAGAGAGGAGGAAGCAGGCCCCCTGTGGAGCAGAGAGCCTGATGCTGAGCTCGCTCCCAGGACCCTGGGATCATGACCTGAGCGGAAGGCAGAGGCTTTAACCCACTGAGCCACCCAGGTTCCTCTCTCTCCTCTCTTTTCACATTTTTAAAAAAAATTTCTAAAATTTTATTTTGTGTGTGTGTGTTTTACAGTCTGTTCCCTGTTATGAACATTTTTTTTTTAAATTCAAGTATAACGTTTGGTGTTATATTAGTTTCATGTGCACAACATTATGAGTCAACAGTTCTGTCCATTTCTTAGTGCTCGTTAAGAGACGGATTCTTAATCCCCTTCACCTGTCCCACCCAACCCTCCCTCGTCCCCTCTGCCACTCACCATTTTGTTCTCCATATTTAAGAGGCTGGGTTTTTTGGACTTCTTTTTTCTTTGTTTGTTTGTTTGTTTTGTTTCTTAAATTCCATATCAGAGTGAAATCATATGCTCTTTGTCTCCTTTCTTTCCTAACCAATTAACAGTCACTTAGGAACAATGTATTTTTCACGAGAATGATGAGAACCTTGAGAAATATGGAAGCAAAGAAGATATGCCCAGTGAGTCACCATGTAATGGGGGAGGAGAGCAGATATGCATGGCTCCTGGAGTGATAGTAATAGAAAAAGTAGTCGTTTTAGATTTAAGTCTGGATAAACCTTGTTTAAGAAAGATTATTTATCTATTTGAGAGAGAGATTGAGAGCTTGAGCTGGGGGAGGGACAGAGGGAGAAAATCCTAAGCATACTCCATGCTGAGTATGGAACTAGATCTTAGGACCCTGAGGTCATGGCCGAAGCCAAAATCAAGAGTCTGACGCATGGGTCACCTGGGTGGCTCAGTCGTTAAGTGTCTGCCTTCGACTCAGATCATGATCCTGGGGTCCTGGGATCGAGCCCCTCATCGGGCTCCCTGCTTGGCGGGGAGCCTGCTTCTACCTCTCCTACACTCCCTGCTTCTGTTCCCTCTCTTGCTGTGTCTCTCTCTGACAAATAAATAAATAAAATCTTAAAAAAAAAAAGTCTGACACTTAACTGACTGTGCCAGCCAGGCACCCCAGATAAACATGTTTATGGTCAGGTCCAATAATTACAAGTTTTGAGGCAGCAGTTATAAATGGAGGTCTAGTTAGCATGTGTTATATGTTTTAAAATTGTAGGAAAAGCTACCAAACTATTGAATAAGACATATTTTTCCTCCTCCATTGACAGAATGTTTTCTGTAATGAAAAATAAAATTCTTTGTGCAAAACTTTGATTTTCATATAACTTAAAGTTGATAAAGTACAATGACTGATTTTAATTATTACTAAGTGTGACACAGTATTCTTTTGATAGTTTGGTTAATGTTTAATGACAACAAAATAAACATATATGTAATTCATAATCTATTACACGTTTCATATTTAGTTTTGATCCCTTCATTTCAGAAAAACCACTAAAAAACCGCTAAAATTCATAGTTAATATTTTCACATATATTTTATTCACTACAGTAATGACTTAAAATTACTAATCAATAAATTGTATTACAGTGTACTGAATTTGAAATTATTTTTGCTAAAGTATAAGTCAATTTTAAAAAAGTTATATTGTGCTAAAATATTGAAAATTGGTCAAAATTACCTATTATAATTGGTAAATAAGTATAAACTTTTATAAATTAATAAATATAAAAACCCATATTAGCATTTAAATAAAGCTAAAGTTGTATTTTTTAATTTAAAATTAAATCTTACCAAATATTTTCAGTTCTAATATACAGTGTGCATCTAGTTTCCCGTGTAAAGAATTTGTATCATACTTCATACATTCTGTATCTATAGGAATGTAATTTTTACAAATAAACAGAGTAATAGGAACTTTTTAATACTGCAAAAGGCTTCTAGTCACACCTGGTAATTATTGAAAATGCCATGCTAAATTATGAATACTTCTACAACTGCAAATTAGATCAATTAGTAATGGAAGCAAGAAAATGGACACTTGGCATTTCTGGGAAATGATTTTTTTGTTATGCAAGCTCCGCTGCGAGAGTGTGCAGACTGTGAGTCAGCGGGTGAGAAGTTAGTGTGTCCTTCTGCGAAAGCACATCCTGCCCCTGGGCTCATGGGGAGTACCTCCCCCCACATGGACACACATGGGCAGTGTCTCACCCCAAACCCCTTATGCTAGTCACCAGCTGTGAAATGCACCATAGGGAAAATAAGATGGAGAAGAAGGTCTCTAGGACCTGAACAGTGTCAGTCGCCAAAGTAGATACTTAGATTATGGGTTGCCCTCTGCCAGTATTGATTACTGGACTCTGAATGACAGAGGTACCCATGTGTTCTGTAGCAAATGGTGTGTGTGTGTGTGTGTGAGAGAGAGAGAGAGAGAGATAGACAGGGTGCCTGAGGCTCGAAGTCCTGGGCAAGGAGTTTTCTTGCCTGTGTCTTAGGTTGTCTAGCAATTTGGGACTTGGAAACATCAGTGAAACTAGGATAGACGTTTGTAGAGAGACTGGGAAGTAAACCCAGCCTTGGAGACCATCCAGGATTTAGACAGGAAAGTGAAGGGGAAAAGAGCAATTGGGGCGGACCTAACGACAGAAATACTCGAACAGACTCATTGTGACAAATAACAGGACCTGCCAGTCTATGGAGGAGAATTACTGTTACAGGAAAGAGGTGGCACGAGCTTGTGAAGGTAGAGACTACATAAAAGAACTGTGCTTTTATGTATTAAGTAACTGGTTCATAACCTGGCAGTGACATGCTAATAATGATGCTTTGGGGGAAAGCAGCTGGAAGTACAAAAGATATTGACAAAAGAAGATGCTCGAGAAAAGAATAGTTAGAAATCCACCAAGTGGGATTGATGAGAGTGAGGATGGGGTGCTGGCTAGCACTGGGGCGAGAGTCCGTAAGGCAAACCTTCGGGCTTTCCAGGAAGAGAATAAACAGGGGTAGGTCTCTTAATATTTTCGTTCAAATGCTAATATTAAAATTTAAAAATTTCATAAAAACCCTTTACCTGAAAGCATCTGCTTTTCCATTTTTAAGTTTTGTCCATAGATGTATATACAGGTGGAGAGGGAAAGGTGCAGGGCTGATCGAGCCAGAGACGACAGAAAAAACTTCTCCTCCGTATCTCAGTGGATTTCAGGTCATGTGCACAAGCCGCTCCAGGGTTTCCCTTCTTCGCCTTCTTTCCTGTATCTTCTCTTTGTGCTGTCGGGTCCTTCCTGTTACGTGGCCTTTAGGACAAAGCTAAAAGGTGTAGAAGGCAAATGTGAAGAGAATAATTTAATAGAGTTGGAAATCAATGCTGTTGTAAACCTGGTTTTGGGCCCAGGGATAAAAGGAGAAAATGCTTCATCATTAAGGTAAAATGATTAGGTTTTGTTCAGTTTTGTTATGTTCCCAATTTGTAAGCAAGTCAAGTTCTCTCGAAAGGCCTAAATCAGGATCCATGACATTTCAGGGCCCCAGAGAGCATGTATAGTGTTGGTGTTATTTTTGGAATAGTAGAATATTCTATGTAATGGTGTGTCCTTAATCACTCATATGCCATACAAAGGGGTTTCCTTTTTAAAAGTTTAAGGATCTTGGGGCTCCTGGGTGTTGGAGCTGCTTAAGCACAGATTCTTGGTTTTGGCTCAGGTCGTGTTCCCTGGGTTGTGGGATGGAGCCCGTGTCAGGCTCTGTGCTCAGCATGGGGTCTGCTTGAGATTCTTTCTCCCTCTGCCCCTCCTGCTCCCTCTCACACTCTGTCAATCAGTCAATCAATTAATCTTTAAAGGATTTTGTTTATCCTGCGCCATGAATGGGCCCTGGTTAGGAATCTGTAATTCAACATACCGTGAACAACTTCTGCTTCTATGCCTCCCCTCCCCAGCCCTTACATTGCTTTTATCATTCCATAAATTGGCTAAATGTGGTAGAAGATTTTTTAAAAATTTGTATCTAACTGGAAATTTGCATCGCTGTATTCTTGATATTTGTGCTCTAAAAGATGTGCTTTATTATTTTGAAGTAAAGGTGTTTCAGAATTACTACTAGACATCTCAGAAGACTTTTAGGACATTAAAATAAGTAATGTGAATATGAATACAAAATAAATCTGTTTGAGGTAAATTTTGTAAGTTAGTTTTTTTTTTTTTTTTTTTTTAAAGATTTTATTTATTTATTTGACAGAGAGAAATCACAAGTAGACAGAGAGGCAGGCAGAGAGAGAGAGGGAAGCAGGCTCGCTGCCGAGCAGAAAGCCTGATGTGGGACTCGATCCCAGGACCCTGAGATCATGACCTGAGCCGAAGGCAGCGGCTTAACCCACTGAGCCACCCAGGTGCCCTGTAAGTTAGTTTTATATAAAGTTAAAAAAAGAAACATTGTATATATTTATGTGTATGTATAAATATATATATAATTTTTATATGTAATATACACATACATACCAAGAGACAGCATATATTTGTGTATGTATATATTTTGAGTATTTATATATGTATGTGTACACATATATATACACACATATGTGGAAAGTATGTGGAAAGTAGAAAGAAGTTATATAATAAAAAGAAGTTATGTAATGCTTAAGCAATATTATTTTCCAGCTGCTGTTTTCAGTAATACATTATCTTCTCCAGAGGAGCTCAAATCAAATCCACAAATGCTTTTTTGAGGGCTTTATGTGCAGTAGCTCTGTGCTAGTCATTAGATCATTTTACACAACCGTGTATAGTATGGAAATAACTGAGGACATCTGTATTATGTTAGAACTCTTTGTTTTTGGAGAATATATGGGGAACAGGTGCCTAGTCATGACCCTTGTATGACAAGCTTATGTGGGTATTCATGCTGATGGATGGTTTATGATTGTTAAATAGATCATTTTTGAGGAAGCAATTTTTTATCTTATTCCATTCAATTAGTGTATCGTTAGTTTCAGATGTAGAGTTCAGTTATTCATCGATTGCATATAATTATATATCCAGTGCTTATTATATCATATGCCTTCCTTAATGTCCGTCACCCAGTTACCTCATGCCCCCCACCCACCACCCCTCCAGCAACTCTCAGTTTGTTCCCCGGAGTTTAGAGTCTCTTTCGGTCTGTCTCCCTCTCTGATTTTGCCTTATTTTATCTTTCCCTCCCTTTCCCTATGATTCTCTGTTTTGTTTTTTAAATTCCACATATGATTGGAACCATATGATAATTGTCTTTCTGTGATTGACGTGTTTTGAGGAAGGAATTTTTAATAGGTAAACATAGTACAACTTGCAGACTTCTGCAAGAGAGACAAAATTACTTTCTGTCTTAGGATGTCACTGATGAAGACTCTAGCCCTGGGGGCTGGAAAAAGGCTGCCTGCAGTTTGAGAAAGAGTAGAGCCTGGGATTCATTAGAAGCTAAGGCCAGAGGAAATGGTCTTTGCTAGTGTTAGGAAATTAACAAGAGTGGGATCCAGCAATGATAGTGTAACTAAGAGAGGACTCATTCTGATTTGGGAAGCCAATTGGAATTGGAAAGCAAAAGATGATTTCCTAAGAATTGGTGGAAAGACAGAAGATCTAGAATAGGCTGATTAATACTGCAGAGTATTCCTACCAGGTCTGAAGGATCATACTAAAGACTATGTAGCAGGCTTTCCTTTTGGTGTCGTGGTGGATCATGGGTCATCCCATTGACTCCTTTTTTATCCTGCCCTGGACTTGAAGGGCATCCCAGCAACTGTGGGTGTCCTATGAGACTTGTTCCTTTGACTATGGCTCATTGATCCAGGTGTGGTTTCCTGACTTAGGTGGGTCAACTAGATTCTTCTTCCTAGGAATTTAGAGTAATACCCAAGGACATCGGGAGAGAAGTCATCAACTTTATGGTGGTGTCTTGAATACTCTTTAGATAATCCTGGGCTCAAATACTAATTCTGGTGTATCCTGGGAAAGATGCTTTACTAGTCTGACTCTCACTTTTCCTATCATAAATGACAATAGCAATATATCCCTTATAATTTTGTTGTAAGGAAATGAAATACGATGTATATAAATGCTTAGCTGAACAAATGACAGTAGCAGGTGCTCAGTGAGTACTGGTTTTCTTTTTATCTTATAAGAGCAGTGGTTCTAGAGGTTTCTGAAACCACTCTGGCCTTTCAGATCTTGGTTAGGTTCTCTTGAACCCAACAGCTTTTTTTAATAATTAAGGAAAGTCAGACACTGGAAAGAGTTTTAGTAGCTGCTAAAATATGTGCAGTGTTTTAGGGCATCTCAGAAAGCAACCCAGGGCTATTTCCTGGCCTCAAGATCCCTTACTCTGTTATTTCACAGAAGACTAGATGTTCCCCTTCTCTGGCTAGCCTATGAATATATGATGCTTTACAGAGCTAGGGTTCCCACTGTTGGAGGGCTTTCCATAGTAACCGAGCTCTGTTCATGCAGATGTATCTCCTGTCATGGGAGTGTGGAGCATCCTGTGCTCTTCTTCCTTCACTGGTCATCAGGAGATCCCACTGCTCAACCCTGTGACATTGATACTGTGGGTTTCAAGTTCCTTTACATGACAAATAGGCAAAGTTTTAGGCAAGCTGATGATATAGTCAGAGATGTATTTATATTTAATTTTTATTTGAATTACACATATTTAAGGGGCACGAGATCTGTCAGCATGAAAGGATGATACTTTTACCTTATATTTGTAAAATATTTTTAATCAAATTCTGCATATGCATTTTTATACCCTTTTTATGCCTTCAACGTCACTAAAACAACATTTTGAATTACTGACAGTTTTTTTTTTCATAGCACTTTATCTTGCTGTCTAGTGTGAGATATTGAAATTTTTATATCTGTGTATGATGCTGTCACTGGAAATTTTATCTCAAGTCCCAGCTCTAGAACATTTGTTTTTTTTATTCATCCTGAGTGTGCATATATGTGATCTCTATTCCTGTTTCAATAGATCTTTAAAAATCTTGTCTAAAGTGACAACTGCAGCAGAAAGAGTTTGTGTCCACCAAAAATGTGTGCTTTATCTTGAGCTGTTCAGAATCATCTCTGGGAAGTAGCTTCTTAGCCCAAGTTACATTTTACAAGCCCCTCCCAAGTAGGTGGTCCCGACTAGGTGGTACCATGTGATTGGTTCTCGCCGGAGAATGATCAGCGTTGTGACTTCTGGGATGGGACTGCTGAAAGGAAGTGGCCTTACCATCCTCTCTTTCCCCAGTTGTAGGCTGTTGGCAAGCTTTTTCTTATTTAAGATTTTATTTATATATTTGGGAGAGAGTAAGAGCAAGAGAAAACCCAAAAGGAGAAGGAGAGGGAGAAGCAGTCTCTCTGTTCAGCAAGGAGCCTGATGTGGGACTTGATCCCAGGACCCCAGTATCATGACCTGAGCCCAAGGCAAACACTGAACCAGCTGAGCTACCCAGACGCCCCTGTGAACTTTTATAGTAAGGACCCGATAGGAATATTTTAGGCTTTTTTGGTTATTGGTCTCTGTGGCAAAGCTGCTGTTGTATTATGAAAGCAGGCATAGACAGTATAATCAACAAGAAGGCGTGGCTGTGTTCTGTGGGCTGTATGCTGCTGACCTCCTCTCCAGAGGCTCATGGAGGCCCCAAACAGGGCTCTGGATATGCGCAGAACTAGTGGAGGAAAGTCTTTTGCCATCGGGGATCAACTTCATTTGTTATTAATGTAGCAAGAATGAAACTTTCATTGTGTTTAAAAAAGAAATTTGGGGATTTGGGAATTGATTTGTAACAGAATCTGACATTGCCCTAACTAATATAAAATCTAACAGGAGATTTGGAGATATCCCCATAGAAATGATTATTAAATGTGCACTGTATTTTTATTTGCTAATTTATTTGTTCATTTGTTTGATTTTTTAACACAGATTCTGCCAGATGGCTTTTATAAGCACTCAGAACTTAGAAAGTTGTTTCAGGTTAATATGTTTTCTCCAAACAATACTTTTACAGCTCAAAGTAATGTAAACGGCAGTTCATTCTGCGAGGTAATAGATTTTGTTCAAAGTCAAGTATAAGGTGACTCCTTTTGTGGAAAATAATTTTAGGAAAAAAATTCACTCTACATTTCAGTAGGTGTGGCTGATTACTCCTCAGTTTTTATGGTCGCAGGTTTGGGGGACTAAAGAATGCGAGGTCAAGAAGAAATGTATCAAAGTCTGGGTGAAATGAAATCATTTGTCTTTCTCAATGAGCACCTGTGTTTTATAGTGGGAAGAACATAAACTTTTTAATTTGGATAGACTTTGGTTTAATACTGGGTTGTCTTTAGGCAACTCGTTTTAACCTCTCTTGGCCTGAGGTTCTACCTAGAGTGGGTACCGTCATCTCAGGGCAATGTTTTAAATATCAAAGAAGGTAATGGGTATATAGCGCTTAGTTAATCTTTGTTTAACAAAACAAAATAGACCTGTTCTCTTACTCTAGCTGTACTAGGTAACAGACCTTGCTTTTTGTTCCTGTAGCAAAACAGACCTCATAAAAATTTGAAAACAATCTGTGCATCAAAAGACAACATTAATAAAATTATAAGATGAGCTACGAGTAAGGGAAAGTAGTTTTGAAATGAAGAAGTGAGCCACAGACTGAAAAAAAATATTCACAGTTCATATGTGGATAAAGACTTGTATCCAGAATAAAAAACAAACAAACAAACAAAAAACCCTACAACAAATTAGAAGCAGACAAAGCAATTAAAAATGGTCAAAGACTTGAACAGACACACCACACAGTAAGATACACAAATGGTTAACAAATACATAAAAGAGTGCTCAATGAAATGTCACCTGTACCACCCACAAGAATGATGAAAATTAAAATGACTGAAAACACCAACTCTTGTTGAGGCTGTGGGGCCACTGAAAACCATCCATTGCTGGTGGGGAGTAAATGGCGTGTGTTCTAAGACTTAGCAGTCAAAGGAACGAACCGTTATCACATGTAACAACTAACAAATCACACACACATACATCATGTTATGCAAAAGAAACCAGAAACAAATGAATTCAAATGTATGGTTTAACTTATATGACGTTCTAGAACAGGTAAAACAAATTTATGAAAATAGAAATCAGAAGAGTATTTTCCTCTGCTGGGAGGAATGGAGCAGACAAGGACCAGGGACACACGTGTAGGTAATGGTGTTGGGTCCCCAGTGTTGGGTCCCCCAATAATGGGAGCGAGACTGATACAAAGCTAAGGTCAAGCAAGGCTTTATTTAGTGCCAAGCATTGAGAATCAAACCAACCGGCCGGGGCCACGCCTCTTACAGAGAGCAGGACCCCTCCCTGCCTCAGACTAACTTTTATAGAGCAAAGGCCATGTGGTTAAGCTTGGCCACACACAGGTGGCCAATGAGATTGCAACACACAGAGAAAGCTGCACAGTCATGCTAGGTCACACACGGGTAGCCAATTGAACTACAATTCACCCCATAGTAGACATTTGAACTAACCTATCACCTTGGTGAGAATTGGTGCCCAAAAGGCGGGGCCCACACTTCTTGGTAGCTAGGGAGACAGTCTGTGTGCTCTACTGATTGGATGTCTCCACCCAACCCGACTCACCCCTGCATTCTGGCTGTTATCTCTACCTGACCTGACCCAACCTTGTATTTGGGCTTTGTTTCCTGGGACCATCCTGGACTTGCTTTTAAATAAGTTCCCCTGGGGGGGGGCAGGGTCAATTTAAGTTTTAATGCATAAACAACAAAATGGCTGTTCAATGGAGGTGGGGCCGCTCTGGCTAAATAGGCCCTTACAATGGTAGTGTTCCATTTCTTTTTTTTTTTTTTTTAAGATTTTATTTATTTATTTGACAGAGAGAGATCACAAGTAGACAGAGAGGCAGGCAGAGAGAGAGAGAGAGAGAGAGAGAGAAGCAGGCTCCCTGCTGAGCAGAGAGCCCGATGCAGGACTCGATCCCAGGACCCCGAGATCATGACCTGAGCCGAAGGCAGCGGCTTAACCCACTGAGCCACCCAGGCGCCCCTAGTGTTCCATTTCTTGATGGACATGTTGGTTATATGAGTGCATAAATTCATGAGAACTTTGGACATCTGGATGGTTCAGTCAGTTAAGCATCTGCCTTCAGCTCGGGTCATGATTCCAGGGTCCTAGGATCAAGTCCTGCATTGGGCTCCCTGATCAGTGGGGAGCCTCCTTCTCCCTCTCTCTCTGCCCTTCCTCCCCCTTCCCCCTCCCTCCCTCACCTCTGCTGTGTGTGTTCTCTCTCTCTCTCTCTGACAAATAAATAAATACGATTAAAAAAAAAAAATCACCAAACTGCACTCCTAACATCTCTGCTTTTTGAAGGGCATCTGTAAATATTCTTCAGTAAAAAGTAGATTGAAAGAAAGAAAATAAATTAGGTGAGTTCTGTCTGGTCTCTCTAAGCAGTGATTTAACACACAGTGGAGATTCATTACTCACTCTTCCACTGTTTGGTACCTTCATTATAATTAGATTAACGGATTCCCAATAAAATCTAAAAACTGCATCTTTTAACTTTAAATTGCATTGATTTTCATTATATAAAATGCTATATTATTATATGTACTAAGCATATACTCAATATTTTCATTATTTAAAAAATTTCTATTCATGAAGTTTCCCAAATTGTATAAAATCTTTGTAGACATTTTCTAGTTTTCTCCAAACTGCTGCGTGATATGTAATCGTAAAAATGTCACAGATCAGGGATGCCTGGGTAGCTCAGTAGGTTAAGTGTCTGCCTTCAGCTCAGGTCATGATCCCAGGGTCCTGGGATAGAGTCCCACATAGGGCTCCTTTCTCAGCAGGGAGCCTGCTTCTCATTCTCCCTCTGCCTGTTGCTCCCCCTGCTTGTGCTCTCTCTCTCTCTCTGACAAATAAATACAATCTTAAAAAAAAATAAACTTCACGGGTCAATTAAAATGATCAGTTAAAAGAAAGAAAGTAGTTGAGTGCTTTAGCTAAGAACTATAACCTTCAAATCAAAGGGGCACAGGGAGGGTGAAGATGACCGAGACAGTGTCCCTGCTTTCAGTCACTTTGAATCATTTTATGCTCTTTATTTCATATTGCTTGGCAGCATACTTAAAATTCATTTTTTAATCAAAATTTTCCATTTGATAGCAAACATGTTATAAATTAAGAACTAGATATACCTCCCTCAGGATTTTACCCCATGGACTTTTGAACAGTGTCTTGACAGTATCACCACTAAATCATGACTCATGCATCGAATACACCCACTAAGTACATACTGAATGAACAAAGGAGTAAATGCTTCTTCCAATTCCTTATAGCTCGAACCATCTTGGTATCTATAGTCTTTTTGGGCCAGCAGTACTTGCTTCCTTAAACCACCATGGAGCTACGACGCATCAATAAGGGAGGTGTAGCTCATTGGCTTTGTCTGATTTATCTGGTCTTCTTCATGATTGCTGGCTCTCTGAGAATGAGGGAAAATAGTAATTTTTAGTCTGAATAGGTTCATAGTAGCTTTGATACAACAATATAGAAAGTACCTTGAGAAGGAGATTCAGAAATATTTAGTGATTGGGAGAGTACAGACACCAACTAGTCAGAGGACAAATGCTGAAGCAACAAAGTGACGCTAGTCCACAAAAAACAGGGCAACCCAAAGAGGCATGATGGCCAACTGAGCACCTGTCCTTTCTTGGGTTTTCAATGTCTTCAAGTAAAAATATTTAGGCTCTCAGATTTCTATCACCATCCTTCAGCTCTCCAAGGGTTTGTACAGGGGTTGCATAGGGATGCTTGACCTTGAGAATTAAAATCTGTTTCCCTCACTTTCTGCTGGTGTCTTGAGATTGGGTTGATTTTTCTTGGATTCTTCCAGAACTGGTTTTCTGCTGACTCAGCACCAGGTCAGCGGTCCAGGTGTTCTGTTCTTTCATGGTATTTGCTCTAAAGAAGAATGCTGGGGATCTTCTCTGAGGTCTGGCTGTGTTTCCTCTTTGGCCCAGACCCCAGTGGTAGAGCAGATATTCATGGCTGCTCTCTCTGGCAAGGTCTTCATCACACTTGCACATATTTCTGATTTATTTCCATTTTATGGTGACAAAGGACAACTTGGTTTCCCTTTGCATAAACAGGAATTGTCAGCAGGAGCCTTTGGTGGGTGGTTCTGGAGGAGGTTAGGGAGCAACTGCTCTCAACATATGTGTGTTTGGAGCATACACAATAAATCAAAGCAAAAGTCCCCCAACTTATCTGAAGTTTCTAAACTCACCCTTCACTCTCCAGGCTGGGGAGGGGGGATGAAGACAAATGCCAACCTGTGTGTGCCTTCCCATCTCTCTGTCTCCCCTCTTCTGTTTCCTTTCCTTGCCCTCATTTTCCTAGATCTAAATGTGACTAGTTTATCTTGTGCTTCCATTTTGTAATGGCCCTCTTAGTTCTCACTCCAGTTTCAGGGCTAATCAATCATGGAAGCAACTCTACAGATTGTTTTGCCTGGCTCAGCCTTTCTGTATTAAATGGCAGCTAGTGGCATTTGTAAAATACTGTCTTTCACAAAAAGTCATTTCCTAAACCTATTATCTTACTCCTGCCTGTTGTCTGCTGCAAATATTGTTGGTACTCTTTTTTCTCTCTCTGTCCCTCTATCTTTATGTCTCTCTCATTCTCTCTCTCTCCCCCTCCCTCCCTAAAGAGTCATTTTAGACATTTTCCTTCCTTTCCTAATCCAGGTTCCTTTCTAAGGCTTATTTTTTTACTTTTACCTTAGATCCCGTCCTTCTTGCTAGTTCATGGACATCACACTCCCCTGTCTTTCTTCATCGTTCATTTTTCTGTTTACTGGGACATTCAAATCAACCTATAAAAAGGAGGTTAACTTCCTATCTTTAAAAATCATTCTCTTTACCTCAGTTTCTCCCCTGCCAATGCCCTAGTCCATTGCGTGGACATTTTCAGTAAAAATTCTCTGAGGAGTTCTTTATTCTGTGTCTAATTCCTCTCTCCTCCATTCTCTCCTAAGTTAGCCTTTGGCCCCACACCTTCACTAGAATTCTCTTTTCACAGAAAAATCCCTTTTCGAGGTCTTCAGTTACTTTCTTAGTTCTAAATTCAATTGTCAGTGATCAGTCCCTACTTAACTCGATTTATCAACAGCATTTGGCGTCATGGCTCCTCTTCCCTGATTTCCTTTCACGTGGTTTCCAGAATCCCATACTCCCTTAGGTTTCCTTCTGCCTCACTAATTGCTCCTTCTCAGACTTTTTTCTGTGTCTTCCTTTTTCTCTCTGACCTCTTGATAACTGAAATGCCTCAGGGCTCAATCTCGAATCCTTTTCTCTATACTCACCCCTCTGGGAATCTCATCCAATCTCCCTGTTTAAGTGCCATCCATATGACAGTAACTCCCTAAATTGTATTTTAAGCCTAGACCTCTGGAATTAACTCAATACTTATATAACCATAATTTAATATCTAAGCTTAATGTTTCCGTTGGGTGAAATCCAGAACCTGCAGTTCACCATTGCTTGTGAAGACAACTCTAACCGACCAGTTGCTCAAGCCAAAATCTTGGCGTCAGCCTGTGACTTTTCTGTTGCTCTTATGCACAGCATTGTGTCTGCTGGGAAATTCCATTGGCTTTATTGCCAACCTATTTGCAGAAGTCAGCCACTCCTCCACATCCTTCTTGCTACCTCCATGGTAAAAGCCACCATTACTTCTCTTGAGTTATTGTGATGGTTTCCTCTTCCTAAACTTTCATCCGCATACACAAGACAGAATGATTATTTAAGATGAAAATCATTTGACTCCTTTTTCAGCATCCTGCAAAAGCTCTAGTTTCAGAGTTCTAAATGTTTATATTTCTGAAGTTCTTAGAGTGGGCAAGCCCTTCTGTTACCTGTCCCCTTCCTTGCCTCTGTCCCTTGCTTTGCTCAGGCTACTGTGCTTTCTCAGACACTCCTTCCAGATGCCAGATAGGCTCCTACCTTGTAACTCTTGCTTAAGCTAGTCCCTCTGCCTAAACGTCTCTTCTCTCAAATATCTACGTGAGTAATTCCCTCTCTTCGAATCTTTATTTCCAAAATTACCTGCTGACTGAGGCCCTCCATGAACATGCTACTTAAAGTATCAACCTGTTTACCTCTCAGTGCTCACAGACTCCTAATGCCCCTTGCACTCTCCTTCTCCTCCTCCTCCTCCTCCTCCTCCTCCTCCTCCTCCTCCTCCTCCTCCTCCTCCTCCTCCTTCTTCTTCTTCTTCTTCTTCTTCTTCTTCTTCTTCTTCTTCTTCTTCTTCTTCTTCTTCTTCTTTTCCTCCTTCTCCTTCTTCTTCTTTTATTTTAATATTCTAAATACTAGGGCAGAGACACTTATTGTTCATCAAATGTCTGCGCTGCTCTAGATTTCCCAGCTTCCACTGCAATTAGCGTAGGGACATATGATTTGATTTGGCCAATCTTACATAAGCAGAAGTAATTCATGTCATTTCTTAGTTAAAGCACTTTTGCCTCCTGTATTTTTCTCTTGTTTTGGCTCTTCATATAGTGACTTTAAGTGTCACATTTCCAGACAGGAGAGTCACAAGATGGGTGAGGGCACCCGGCATATAACAGATTCTGATATGGGGGAAAACAAGCTTTTTCTGGTTGAGCATTTGAAGTGTTGGGGTATTTTTTTTGCAGCAGTTAATGTTAATCTCTCATATTAACACAATTCTGCAACATATGTGTCATGTTTATTTTTTGGCTTTCCTTCTCAGCTAGAATATATAGAATACCTTTATGATGAATGTATTTGTCTTTTCTGTTCACTGATTTATTCTAAGTGCCTAGATCAGTACCTGACAAATACAGTAGACACTCAGTAAGTATTTGTAGAATGAGTCGAAGATCGAGGAAAATCTGTGATTTTTGTATTCTTTCTTCTTTGCCCTGAATAAGCTCTAAGTGTTTTCTTTTCAACTAGCTCATTTAGTTTTATTTCATGTAGGTATTTGATTAAGTGAGGTCTTCTGGGGGTGATTAGGATATTTTAATGGGATGCGGTGGGGGGGGGAGATCCATAGATAATTTTAACTTTCTTCATTTCTTCCCGTCTTGAATATAAAAACACAATCAGCACAACATAGGCAGAGCGGTTTAGAATGGGCCACAGACCTTGCGTTTGTAAACCAAGCCCAGGTAAATACCCAAGAGAATTTTGTACTTCAAATTAGATGATCTCTTGCAGCAAACTCTGCTTCCCAACTTGTATCCTACACATAGGTGAAATCCAAATACATGTATAAAATTCTATCAAAAGAGCAGTGCAAGGTTGTATTGTGAAGTTTGCCCCACAGTCACTGTGAAGATGTTGGCTCCCTGCGAGGGACACTGACTTATACACCAGCTTTGCTTCCAGCTGAGACGCAGCTGCGCCTCCATACTTGGCGAGTGCAGCCATGAGTGGTGGGAAGTTGACTGGGGCTGGAGACTCTTACTCAGTGCACGCTCTCCTGAACTTTTCAACTCTAAAGACCGAGGTCCTTGTGAAGCCATTGTAGAGTAAACATCCCTGTCCTTCTGTTCCCTGAACAACATGGACTTTAGAGCAAAAGAGCACTTCCTTTGTTATTACGAGTGGAGTTAAAGTCACCAGATTAGGGCCATGATGGAGTCACTCATGCTAAGGCCCATGTCAACAAACCAGAACCTTACTAAATTCCCGTGCAGGCTCTCTCTGAAAAGGAAGGCCCAAGTCACCCAATCAGCATCTGCCTGCTCAACACAAGTTACCTGACTTTACTCTAAGCCTCCCATTTGCTCCATGTAGAAAAGGTCACCCAGCTTTGACCAATCAGGAGATGCCCAGTGCAACTTCCTTGTTTCTGCTCACTTTGGTCTATAAGGATCTCTCACCTTCTACAGCTCTTTGGGGCTCCTTTTTATCTGCTAGACTGAATGTTGCCCAGTTCATGAATTGCTGAATAAAGTCTTTAAAATTTACGCAGTTGAATTGTTCTTTTGCAGTGGGGACAATACCTTGTTTATAATTGCATAATACATTACAAAACACTTTACACATATGGTTACTTTGATCCTTGAACAGGGGCCCAGGACGGTCTCTGCAACATGGTCAGCACATGATAATAGTCATTGAAGAAATGAAGAAATAAAGGCTTTTAAAGAAAAATCTTCAACATAAACTCCAGGTGAAAAAAAGGCAACTTCAGATCTTGGGTTTATCATCTGGAGTCATTCTTGGCATTTTCGTTTTCAAGAGAATAGATGCACATTCCTGCCCCTCCTTCCTTTCCTCCCTCCCTCCTTCTTTTCATTCATTCATTCATTCATTCTAATTAGGATATCTTTATTTATTTATTTTTAAAGATTTTATTTATTTATTTGACAGACAGAGATCACAAGTAGGCAGAGAGGCGGGGGGGGGGGGGGAGCAGGCTCCCCGCTGAGCAGGGAGCTAGACGCGGGGCTCCATCCCAGGACCCCAAGATCATGACCTGAGCCAAAGGCAGAGGCTTAACCCACTGAGCCACCCAGGTGCCCCAAATTAGGATATCTTTTTTTTTTTTTTAAAGATTTTATTTATCTATTTGACAGGGAGAGATCACAAGCAGGCAGAGAGGCAGGCAGAGAGAGAGGAGGAAGCAGGCTCCCTGTGGAGCAGAGAGCCCGATGCGGGGCTCCAACCTAGGACCCTGAGATCATGACCTGAGCTGAAGGCAGTGGCTTAATCCACTGAGCCACCCAGGTGCCCCAAATTAGGATATCTTTAATACCATTGATCCCTAAGCAAACTGTCAGGAATGATTATGGTATACGGGTTAGACAGGATTTAAATTCATTTTTGCTGTTATCATCCCTGCTGTAGTTTCTTCTATCAAGAGGCAGAAGTCATCTCAAGTAGAATTTCTTTGATCTGGGAAGAATTCCCTAAATGGAGCCTCTTAAGTTGTGTAGATGTCAGTAAAGAACAAGTAATTGCTCTAAAGGAGTGATATTATATTACCTTTATTTTAACTTGAAACTTAAAACTTAATGCCCCTCCCAGTAGCCTTATGTATTTTAAACTTCTCTTTTGGGACACAGTAGCCAATTTGCTCTTAAAAGGAAGAGAAGTGAGCCCTGCAGTTTTCTTTTTCTTTCCTTTTTTGAAATTCACTGCATTTAACCAGGGGCAAATAGATGGTTTCGCCTCAGGCTGAGTCTGAGGAAAGTATGAGACTCTCCAGAGGGAACTCACAGTGAAAGCAGAGGGCCACCGTCTGCACATTACCTGGGTTCATGGAAGGGCCTCGCCCGCCTGCCAAGGGATCCTCACCTGTCATGAGTGTTCCTGAGAGTAGGAAGCCCCTTTATATTAACCTCCTGGCTTGGAGGGAGGACTTTGGAAACTAAGTGATTTTTAAACTAGTGTAACCTGGGAATGACAGAAGTACCACATACCAATAGGCCCAGCAGACCATACACAGCTCTTTGAAACTCTGGTCTTTCTTACTTCAGTTACCAGAAAGCTAACACCAGATGTGTCTGGGAGGTTGGCTGAGTCTACAGAGAAAATATTACATGTAAGAAGAGAGAACCTATCCAGGAAAGTGTCAGTCCAATGAGCAGGTGACATCCTGTCACAGGCATGAGCCAAGGGGAGGTCTTTCTGCCTCCGAGCTAAGGAGTGTTGAGTGTAGAAGAATTTATCGGGAATGTGTTGAATTGTCTCATGCATTCTGCAAGGGAGCATAGATATGAGGAGACCATGGACACTCTTCCTGTAGTTAATGGAGGCGATCCTATTTAACTGAGTGATCTGCCAGCTGATCACTGGCTCAAGTAATTTTGCAACATAGATACTAAAAAGAATTTAATCATAATTCTACCAAAAAGTAAGGAAGGAAAGTATAGGTTATTATGCGAGGTAACCTGGTATGTGAATTGGGGAAGATTTTGCTGAGGGAGTGAGGTCTTGGAATTAGTTTGGTAAAGAGAAGTGAAGGTAGAACTTCATGCTGAAGATTCTGAGAGGTTAAGAAGAGTAATGGATTTCTGGAGTGAGGAGTTCAAGAAAGGCTGTGGGATAGGGCTGGAGAGCCATATTACAGATTTCCGGCTTTATCCAAAGAGAAAAGGAAAACCAAGTGACCCTGGTAAATTCCATTTTAAAGATATATTATTTTTCATGAAAAATAGAAGTCGGCTATAACGGGGCAAAGAAGTGTGTGTGTGTGTGTGGGTGTCGGTGTGTAGGAGCTGGGCAAAAAGTAGATGAATGGATGAGTCCACTTGGGGTTATTACTAAAATTCAGGCAGAATTCTTAGAAGCTTGAACCAGCAGCCATGCTATAGGTTAGAAGGAGGTGGATGTGTTAGGGGTAAATTCTTAGAATAATCTTCAGAGGTTAGTGATTTGGTGGAATTTAGGCAGAGATTTTTAAAAAGAATGCCTCTAAGGTATTCTTCCCTAGTCCTATCTAAATAGAGATTGAACATTGAAACTAAAAAAGACATCACGGAATATTTGGCACAAATATCTCTTTAATTATAGAGAAGCTTACACAGCCCATCATAGTAAAGGGAGTTGTACCTCTCCATGTAGTTGGTTAGTTAATGCCAGAATTTAGACATGAACCGAAGTCACCTGCTGTTTACATTACATTTCCTCAGCTCAGTGGAATAGAATTTTCCCTTCCCACATACAAATATTCCCTTACGGATACTAAATAATTTTCTAAATGTACATGCAAAAGCACACTGGAGTATTTTCACCAATAAAGCTCTAACGTCTTTTTTCTTCTTCGTTTCTTCTAAAAATGTTCAATATTTCTGAGTAAATGATGATTCAACGGGCCATTAGACCACAGCTTACAATTATTCACATAAATGGCATATATGGATTTAAATGCTCTACTGAAAAGCCGGCTCTCAACTTATTGGGTGTCACTTAGATCTAGTATCCGAAATCTAAAACAGTCATGCTGCACGTGCATGTAATTTGACAAAGATATCACATAGATTTTAACCAGCGTTGAGTCTCACTGATCCTATTTTCCATCTTTTGGGAAAGTCTGCAGCATTGCAGAAACTCAGATGTCGTTACCGCTAAGACTTTAGTATTTCCATCCTGCTACACTGAATAAATGCCAAGAACTTTAGAACCCTTTTTTGGATAATTCAAGCCTCAATACAATCTACTACAAGTTTAATCAAGGGAAACCAAGGGAAAAATGAAATAGATGTTGCTATTCAAATGGCAGCATTTAGATAAAGGACTGCATAAACATGGACATTTAATTTTATTGAAATTTAAATGAGTTTACTACTCATTGGATATAAGGTCTGTTAATTAAGGCATGAGTGCCTTGTAAATCCTGGATGAGTGTGTATTTGCCACATCCAGTTGTGGCTGACAACAGTCCTTTGTACAAAATGGAGAATAAATCTAAACCAATTAAGATACTGTATGTGTAATTATGAATATTGTAAATGAAATGAGGTGACTATGGATCGTGCATTTTAACATGTGTTTGAAGAAACTAGGTTGCATGAATTCTTGGTAACTCGTTGCTAATTGTCACACTCTACTCGGTAATAGGCTAATAACTAATCATCTTTTTTTTTTTTTTTTTAAATTTATTTATTTGACAGAGAGAGATCACAAGTAGATAGAGAGGCAGGCAGAGAGAGAGAGAGAGGGAAGCAGGCTCCCTGCCGAGCAGAGAGCCCAACGCGGGACTCGATCCCAGGACCCTGGGACCATGACCCGAGACGAAGGCAGCGGCCTAACCCACTGAGCCACCCAGGCGCCCCATAACTAATCATCTTTTGAACAAATTAGTATAGCCTCCATTAAAAAGGTATTATATAAAATCATATGTAAATCTTGTCTTTGTTCACAATCATTATTTATTTATTTATTTATTTGAGAGAGAGAGCGCACAAGCAGGGGGAGCAGCAGAGGGAGAGGGAGAAGCATGCTTCTCACTGAGCGAGTAACCCAATGCGGGGCTCGATACCAGGACCCTGGGATCATGACCCAAGCCAGAGGCAGACACTTAACCAACTGAGCCACCCAAGTGCCCTTGGAATTCATAATCTGAAAGCCATTTCTCCATTTTATGTAGGACTTGGTGCCATCCTACCAAACAGAAAGGAGCCTGGCCTTCCTCCTCTACCCTTTTAACTGCCTTGGCTCTCTTGAGAAGCCTCAGAGAAATGACCAGCCCTTCACTAGAATTGATAGGCTTCTTCTGCTTATATAAATGTCCCAGATAAAGAGGCAAAGCAGGTCCCAGCATCATATTAGTCACTGATGAAGGGGAGATGGTAAACAGGTGTGTTTCAGAACGATCTTTCCTTTGTTGGACTGTCCTCGATAAAGCATGTCCTATTTGTTGGCTCTAGAAATCAGAATGGAGAACTATTTAAAAGGCTCATCTGTGTTGCTTCAGCTCTGTTTTTTCAGAAATATCTGGAGCTGAGACAAAAGTATGGACTTTTTTTTTTTAGCTTGGTTTAAAATATCTATGAATTGAGAATATATATCATCCTTTTGTTAGGAGAAAAGAGATGATACTAGGAAAGCCTCTTATGAGCTGATAAAAACAAAAATGGTAATCAGTCCTCTTGTCCAAGACATGGAGACTTCTCAGGACTTCTGTTTACTATTGCCTTTCATTCCCCATAAAATAAAGAAAAGATGCCTTGATTGAATGTTCACCCTGGGCGTGAACTACTTAAGCGTTGTATTACATGTGTACACATACTTCATCTTATCCTCCAACATAGCTTGTGAGGGCCATATCATTTTTTTTGGAAATGATGTACTACCTGTCTCAGTTTTGGATAATGTATTTTTTTGTGAAGTGGTTTTTCAGGAAAGACTCATCAGTGATCTTATCCAAGGCTACGCCCTATGGGTTAGTTCACATTCTGCGCATTTTCTACCTTCTGCTGTGGCCCCGGATGTGAGACAGTCTGAAGTCTAGATGGAAGTCTAGATATAAGCATAGTTTCTTCTCATTTAAGAAAAAAAATCCCGACAAGGGAAATCCAATATTTTAATGGGAAAACATGCAAAAATATTTATTACATGATGGCTGTGCATTGAAATTCTTCCCATTACTACTTTCTCCTTTTTCTCCCAGACTTCTTTTTGCTATTCAAAGCAACAATTTGCTCACGGCACATTTTATTAGCATTTGGGTTGATAATGTACAGTATGCAAATTGGATATGAGAGCTGCTGTTGCAAAAAAAAAAAAAAAAGCCAATCTAATTTGGGAATCTGATCTCTGTTTGCAATTACTTACCCATGTCACTGCTGCCCAACATGCATCCTTGGGCCAGATGCATGATGTCCTGCAGAGTATTATAACATCCAGTTGTTAGTTTTATAGTCCACTCTCGCAGGGGAAGAATGGCAGAGGCCGCCCACAGCAGAAGACAGCCAGCTGTGAAGCAGTTAAATGTTTGCCTTCCCCCGTGAATAGTAAGAGAAGTCTTTCTACAGCAACTATACTGACTTCAGAACTTGACTATTTATACTACAGAGGAAAGCAACCATAAATTTACATTTTTAACAGCTCAGACTGTAGTAGGGATGGGAAGGAAGAATAGTAATTTTTAAAAAGGCATTGGACAATGCAATTGATTCTTTACGAAATCTGGTCCAACTTGAATAGATAATTATTGAAAATAGAAGTCCTTTTGCTCCTAGTTGAAGCAGGAATTTTTTTTTTTAACACTAATTGTTCTTAAATCCATTGTAAATCAAATTTGTTCACAGTTTACCGCTATTATTGGAGCAATACCTTATTTATCTCACTGTCGGGGTGAGCTATTCTGCGTGAGTGAATTTCACAGATAACTTAAGCATGCCAACTCCAAGTGCATAAACCTTAAATAAAAGAACAATTTTGATGAAAACACACCCAAAATGCATTATGGACCACCTGCTATCTTAAATAGTGTATTTAAAATAATTAACACTTTTTCTTAATATAGTCAGCCTTTCCCCAGAACTATCACATGGGACCATGTGAGAGTCTGGCAGGAGGTAAAAATGTAGTTCCATTAATGGCAATAAATACTTTGTTTGCTTCTAACTGCCATTCGTGATTGCAGGATTCTCCCCCTACGTCCATAATGATTTCTAAAAGGACCTAAGGGTGTGTCCTATATTCTTAGGGCAATGCGACAATTCTTTTCAATACTCCCTGACCTCTTGAGTGATGTGGACGCGTGGAGACTCCTCAGCTCTGCCACTGCTGCTGGTCCTGCCTCCAGGGACATCTGTATCTGTCCCCCGATCTGGTCATCTCTAACTCTCCAGTGGTTCTACTGTACTGAATTAAGATGTCACTAAAGTGATTGTTGCCCCTTGATACTTAGTGGCCGGTCACTGCTTCTGCCACCCATGATGAAGTGAGGTCCATCATACCTTCCCCCGGGGGACTGGCTGCTCCTGGTGTCATTTCCTGGGAGGTCTGCAAGGTCCTCTGGGGCAGGGTCACATCTCTGAAGCTACTGGGTATAAGTATGGAGGACGTTTCCCCTCACTTTTAAATTATTTTGCTCCTAAGAACTCACAGAATTGTTTTTTTAAGATTTTTATTTATTTGACAGAGAGAGAGAAAAGACACACAAGCTGGGGAAGCAGCAGAGGGAGGAGGAAGAAGCAAGCTCTCTGCCGAGCAGGGATCTTGAGGTAGGGCTCGATCCTAGGACTCTGAAATCATGACCCGAGCTGAAGGCAGACAACCTAACTGACTGAGCCACCCAGGTGCCCCAAGAACTCACAGAAATTTGATGTGGAAACAGGTGTCTCATTTCTTAACAGCAGCCTCTTCATTCCTTAGGAATGGACAAGTTCCTGGCGATCTAGCTGAAGGATAATAAGAGTAACCTATACCGTGGGTTGCCACAAGTACTCTTTTCTATAGGCTGCTCTAAGATTGTTCTTTAAAATAGATAATCTGTGTGTAACTAACTCTCCAGCCCTTCTGATATGCCCACACATGACTGAACCTCAGTGGGAACACCATTTAGGCTCAAGGCACTACAGAAACACCTGAGAGTTGCTACTATTATGACAAATTAGCTTTTTACTGGGTAGCTAAATAGTAGTTAGATCCCCACTTCCTCATTACTAAGCTGTCAGCTGTAAGTGTGACTGCCCCAGAGTCCTCCCCCTCTAATTGCCTGTTTTCAGTCTATTATGATTTGACAACACAGTTAACCAAGGTTGGTGGTACTTTACTGAAACACGAATCTATAAAGTGTGATGAACGATCTTATTGCAGGAGTTTTCAACATTTTTGAGATCATGCAATTTTTAGTAGCATATGCCAAACAATCAAAAAGTCTTTCAAAACAGTTTAAAAGATTAGGTTTAATTACAATGCAAATAGTACTTCAGTATACATCTTACAAAATCCAAACAATTATCACTCTGTTATCTTGGACCCATTTAAACACATTGTCACTGTATTTTTTTTTTTTTTCCACTCTGGTCTCTTATAGTTTGTCATATTCTAGTAAATATAAGACTTTTCTTTGAAACATATAGTTGTAAAATAACTCGAATTCATGGCACAGGCCCCGTTTGGCTCAGTCTACTATACGAAAGACATCTCTGACGCAGTGATTATGACCCAGTAAGATAATGTGGTTTGGGCTTGAAGACAGATGCGTAGGTGTGCCACACATCACACTGATTGAGAACCAGGCTGCGGCTTTCTTCTTCTTTTTTTTTCTTTTCCCTATCAGGCTCTCCTCCAGCTCGTGGGGCATGGACATAAGTTTTGTGCATCTGTCCCTGTGGTTTCTAGTCCTCAGAGGCCTGATCTACATATGTTCACTTTCTAGGCATGCTGAAAAGTTGCCCTACATTTTGTCTCTGGATAAATACTATGTCTCTAGACTACATAATACCTAAGATCTCTGTGAACAACAGTTTCTGTGAGGAACTGCCCTTGGACCTCTACACTCATTTCCAGGCCATGCGTTTTTAATAAACTTGCTCCCTGCCCTTGCTTCTAGCCTCTCCATGACCTTTCTTCACTGGCTCTGTTGAGTCTTCTGGCAATAACTGATAATGGTGTTATACTGTCTGGGGCAAGAGAAGGAAAACTGGCTATCTTTCTTTTGGAACCATCTTTATATAGATAAATTTTTGATACATCAGACTTTATTATGGATCTTAGAAAAGTTGAGAAAAGGGAAGTAAAGGTTAAAACCTTTTTTTTTTTAAACCCACATCCCCTCTGAATTTCCACACATTTCAAGAAGGAACAGAAGATCTACACGCTCAGTATTTTCCCCCTGTATGAACGACATACTGGGTGGCTGTGTTTGCTATGTTCGTTTCCTCGGGTGGCTCTAGAAAATGACCACAAACTGGGCAGATTAATACAACTTAAATTTATATTCTCATAGTTCTGGAAGCCAAGAATCTGAAGTCCAGGTGTCAGCAGGGGCATGCTCCCTGGGAATGCTCCAAGGAGAATCCTTCTTTGCCTCTTGACCTCCTGGGGTGCCTTTGCAATCTGTCGCTCCCAGCGGCCCCACTCCATTTCCTGATTCTGTTGTCACGAGATCGTCTTCCCTGCATATCTTCTGAATCTTGCTCCTTTTTAATCCAGGCTGGTATTGTTCCTGCTGGTATAAAATTCTTAATTTACTGTTTTGTTTTGTTTTGTTTTGTTTTCTGTGCAATTAATAGGGTGTAATCCCTTAGGCAAGAGGACCTTCTACCAATCTTTCCTGGACAAGCCTCCTTTTTTTCCTGGGTTCTGTTGAGATGGTTGATTAGACCCACTGGTCCCAAACTTATTCTTTCCAACAAAAGTTTGTTGGAATTCCACTGGCGTTATAATGTACCCACTTCTACTAGAAGTCTCTCTGGCTTTTGTTGGTTTTTGGTTTTGTTTCAGAAACCTCAACCACTCAGCTCCAGGAGGTGAGGATTTCTTTGAAGGCAGACAAAGAGACTTGTGGGTCATTTATGCTGTGGTGGGGCCCGTTGGAAGACCTGAACACATCCCTTTCCTTCCCCACCTCCTCCAGTATGGTTAGGAGCGATGAGTCACTTTCATTCTTACACCCATCCGTTCAATAATAACGTTCTAAGGTATCAATACGTGGTTACTCAGAACCTCGCCTTTGTAGAGGCTTGATCCCTTGATCCTGGCATCCAATGGGGATAGTTTCGCTATCGCAATTCCCGCCTTGTGCCACGGACCACCAGCACCCCCTTTGACATCTGCAGTAGAACCATTAGTGCCTTTAAGTCTAATTAGCTTAAGGAACGAGTTCCAGAATCTCCAGAACGAGTTCGGAAAACTCATGCTTAAGATGCTGCTCCTCTAGAATCACTCCCCAGACCAAAGTATGTCTCGGTCAGGGTTCTCCAGAGACACTGAACCAGAATATACGTGTTAGGTTTATTTCAAGGACTCGACTCCCATGGTGTGGGGGATGGAGACTAGTTGATTGAACACCTGGGTCCTAGGACCTGGCTAAACTCACGGAGGACTAACCACAGTTGCAGAGCCGAGAGGATGGCTGTGCAGGGGAGAAAGGGCCCAACAGGCTTCCCCCTGGGCCTAGAGGATGTCAGTCCCATTGCACGTAGGGAGGAGCAGAAGAAAGGTGACCTGACAGGAGCGCAGAGGTCATCAAACCCTGTTGGAAGGAAGGGAGGGAGTGGCTGTGAGCATCCATTGGCCTTTTTCTTATAAACTATTTTGGAATGTTTTTCCCATAACAACATTGCAAAGGCCTTGCAGAAAGGACCAGAGAAGCAGCAAATCCCCCCAGTGTAGTTTCCCCCGTGAGCATGCAGTGTGGTTCCAGTTACAAATGCCTGCCAGACTTCCTCTAACACACCTCTCTGCAAAAATGTTTGGTTTAGCAAGCCTCATGCACGCTCCCTTTTAAAAGCACAATTTTGATAATGGCCCACATTCTATGGATTTCTTCTGAAGGACTGTGGGTGATCATTAGAAGATTTTTAATGCATTGACTCCCGGCTCCCAGGGAAATGTGTCCTCGGGTTCCCGTCACACTCCCCTGCATTTGTACCACTTGCTTACCTCGCAAAGAGCTTTCACATACATTTCCCACTTGATGAGCTGCCGCCTTCTCTCGGTGTGCTGTATTTCTGTCCTGCCTCTACCTCCGTCCTTCTGCCCCCCATCCCCCCCTCCCCAGGCTTCCACCTCTCCGCTGGTCACTCCTCCCTGCTCATCTCTTTCCTTGGCCGTAGGTCAATGGTCACTGTCTCAGCTGACCACAATGAGAGTGTTCCGTGCTTTAGCAAATGTTGGTTTTGGTTTCTTGGTATATATTCTTAAAGTGTCTGAGTCCAAGTTTTATGTTTTATTTTTATTTTAAAATTAAATTAATAAGATTTTACTGATTTTTCTTGTCTGTGTCTGCCACCTTCTCTTGCTTGTAGTCCTATAATAGTTTTCTATTTTATCTTAACTAAAATCTGTTCTCTCCTGATAAGACCAGCCTGCCTAATGCATGGGGCAGAATAGGTACAGGGCTGAGAGTCCATGCTAATTTTAGGGGCCCAGGAGAATGTTTTAATTTCAGAGAAGAAAAAAAAATATATAGTGTAGCCTGGATTATCTGTATTCACCTTTATGCAAACACAGTGAGATATATATATAAATAAAATGAAATGTGTATGTGTGTGTGTATGTGTATATATATGTAGGAATTCATGTATTTATGTATTCATACATAATAAAGTACATAAAGTACATGTAGAAATATATACACACATGGTTCATTTTGTTACTGTGTTAGTATAAAGATGAATATAATCCAGGCTAGACTAAATTTTGTTTCTTTTTCACATAATCCTGGCTATATTCATTTATTCATAAAACATGTATGAAGCCAGGATTATGTGAAAAAGAAACAAAATTTAGTCTAGCCTGGATTATATTCATCTTTATACTAACACAGTAACAAAATGAACCATGTGTGTATATATTTCTACATGTACTTTATTTATGTATGAATACAATAAAATATAAATAATGCATATGACATAAATATACAAATAAGATATGGAATGGAGGAAGGGCTCCATAAAGACAATGTGGAAGACATAATGCAGCTCTGGGTAAAACAAAGTGGCTTAAAAACACACAGACTGGACTGAGTTCCTGCGCTGTAAAAATTCTTCAACGACTCCCCATTGCATTTAGGATAAAGAGCAAAATCCTTCCATATAATGGAAGGATTCACCCTTGAACATTATTTGACCCTTAAACCTTATTTTATATCTTTCTCCCTCAAAATTACAATTTTATTAAATCTGTACTTTCAGTTTCTGGACAAACCTAACCTCTTCTCCCTCAGGGCCCTTCTGCCTGCCTGGTACATTCTTCCTCTGAGTCTTTTGGTCGTCTGCTCATTCTTTTGGTTTTGGTGTAAATGGTACCAGCTTAGGGGACCTTTTCTTATCACCTCACCTAAATGCGGGCTTTTTTCGGTAATCTCAGACATGTATTGATGACCTAGTTTTTGATTAATATCAACAAATATTCACTCTCTTATGCCATTGTGTGGTTTGAGAAGGAAAAGATACTGTCCATTTGGTCACCACTGTAATCTCAGAGCCTAGAACATGGCCAGGCATGAGCATTCAGACAGTATTTGTAGAACAAATGAGTAGCCTTGGATTGACTCAATACATGAATACATTTAAGGAAAGGAAAAATAAGAACATTTCATCTTATTTAAATTTTTATGGATGACCTCCAATTTCCTTTTAATTTTTTAACCTCGGGGCCCCTAGGTGGCTCAATCTGTTAAGTGTTTGCCTTTGGCTCAGGTCATGCTCCAAGTGTCCTGGGACTGAATCCCACACGAGGCTTCCTGTTCAGCAGGGAGTCTGCTCCTTCTTCTCCATCTGCCCCATTCCCACCCATTCTCTGTCTCCCAAGTAAATAAAAAATCTTAAAAAAAAAATTTACTCTCTCATTAGAAAAGGTATTAAACACTGTACAACTGTGGGCTAAAAATTTAAAGGCAGACGACTTGAGACCTCAAGGACTTGAAAACTCAAAATACTTCAAAGTAAGCTTTAAAATGTTTTTAATTTCAGTTGAATTTCTAGTGTAATGGAATTAAAGTTTTTCCTTTACTTTTCAGAGAAGAAGAAGTCATTAGGGGCCAGTAGGGTCATTCCTTAAGACATGTTTTCCAAAGGCATCCTCAACGCTATTAAACATTTTCCAATAAAATCTTTTATGCAGGAGTTTTCCTGGGTGACTCATCTTTCACCGAAAGGGACCATGACTTCAGATAAAGGTTGATTTAACCACATCAATGACGGTGACTGAGTCTCCTGGTTGATCATGTCAGGAAAACAAACTCAGGTCAGTCCAGGTGAACAAAAAGCCTTTCATTTGGTTTCGGTCAATTACCTATGCCAGTGTCTCTCTTTAGAAAAAAGGGTCTTGTCTATTTATTTATTTATTTTTCTTATGGGGTCCTGCTGGTTACTGTGTGGCCTTCCTTGATGAAAGGTGGGCTGGACTTGGCAGATCACAAGGTTAGCCGATAGAGCTCTGATTTTGGTCACGAGAAAGAAGTCCTGGCTGCTTATAGGCAGCATCTTGAACCTTCTCTGCTTTCGACACAAAGATTTTCTAAGCCTAAAAGCTGGAGGGAAGGCTAGGAAGCATCTCAGTTTGCAATACACCAGACACCCCCTCCAGTCAGAGGGAGTAAAAGAAGAGAAAATACTCACGCGTTTCTTAACTGTTCACTTGTTGGAGCAAATTCAAAGGATGTTTCTTTCCCCCACCTTTGACTGAATTTTATTGTATTGTGGTAAGAACATGTAATACGAGATTTACTCTCTTAGCACATTCTTAAGTGTCCAAGACAGTGTTGTTGACTGTAGGTGCAATGCTGCACGGTAGATCTCCAGAGCTTATTGATTGGGGTGTGATTTTTCTTTTAATTTCTCTCTCTGTGCTTTAAAAGGAAGTTTTTAGAACAAAAGGCCAGGATTCACCTCAACCCGGTTGTATTACTACAAGCTGGTAAAGCCTATTTCATCTAGAGGAAAACACACACCAAGTTGTACTAGATGATGAAGTTAAGTGTTGGGGACGTGAAACTTTTAGAAAGAAGGCCACGTAATAAATGCTGTAATAGCTCTCAAGGGCCATTCTTGGAGGTAATAAAGCCTGAAGCTACAGAAGGAAGCAGTTTGTTCAGGACTGACAGAGATATAACATTTCTTTTGCAAGGTGTGAGCTGGGAGCTGGGGTATTTCTCTTTTCAAAAAGAGGTGGGTCAAGGTAGGCACTTTGGTCTGACTTTGATTTGCCTCTGGGGCTCAAGGTCGAAGGGTTTTCTCTTTGGCTGTGGAGCCTCCTGTGTATTTCTGCCTATGTTCGGTTTAGATAAGAATATGAATCTCTCTCAAAGGTCAGTTACTTGTTAAAAATCTGTTCAGCAACACAAAAATCCCACCAATTCAATTAATGATATTGTAAAAAATATCGATGTCATTTCTATTGTGAATACCAACCAATAACTCAGTAATGTAAATGATTTCATTTATTACCTGTTTCATCTGTAAGGAATATTATAACCATAAGACCTTAGCATAGAAGATGCTGAGTTTTCTCATTTTTTATAGGGTTTGAGAATATACTATGCTTTTGTAGCACCTAATCTAAGACAATATGCATTACTGGCTTCCTTTAAAAAGTGAAGTAAATTCTTGCCCCCACAGATTAGCTCTGTAGAATTAAGCAATTCATTGGGACTCAGTCTTCTCATCTGTGAAACCATAAAACGAGGAGTCAGAATGAGCATTCTATTTTATTTTCTCTAAATTGCCTTCTAGCTCAATCATTCCGATTCTTAGTAATATGTCTGCATTTCAACTTGAATTTTTCTCATCAGTAAAATACTTAACTGCTCATTTTATAAATATAACTTAAGCTTTTTAAGCCAGTGCTGCTAAAAAAGCAATGAGAACCCAATTTGAGGAAAGTGAACAAAAATATTCAAATTTGATATATTGCCTTTGTAAGTATTAATAAAGACTCAAATATTATACAATTCCCCACTCTTCAATGATTACAGAATAAGAAAGTACTATTACTGCTTTTCATGCATGCTACTTTTCTCTTTCCAATTATTGTATGAATCAGTAGCAAAAAAAAAAAAAAGAAAGAAAAGAAAGAAACGCCTCTTTCAGCAACTTACCTCTGTTTTATTCACATAGCAATAACTGTTCATTTTAAAGGAAAGACTTTAAATAAATATCACTGGTAGAACTTTAGCATTAGTCAAAAAATGGGCTTTTTGAAGATGGATAATTTCTATAAAATCCATTAGAGTAAAAAGTTATATTTGGGACAGCATAGATTATAATTGAGAAAACATGTACTTGGCCCTTTAAGTGACACCAGTATTATAAAATGCCAGCTCATTCTATGAGCCGCAGGAGTCTTAGTCTTTGTGGGTGGAGAAAAAAGAAAGTGACAGTCTGACTGCAGTGATCTGGGAGACATGACATAGGTAAAGAAGATCTATTTCTGTGCTAAATAGGTTAATTTTTGGCAGAGAGACTCTCTGATCTAGTTAAGTTAATGAGGCTTTTCTGCATTAAGCCAAGTTGGTGAGCTTTGCTAAAGAGTTGGAAGCTGTCAGAATTCTGCCAACAATAGACACTTGCAATATTTGAAAAGGATAAGCATCTCTTGAATAATCAGGCGCTGCTTTAAGGAATATTAAATGTCTAAAGGAACAGAATTAAGTATTGAATATACATTTTAATGGCTAGGCAGATTTTTCAAGAGTTTGAGAAAATGCGTTCCTCATTTGTTTCATAAGCCTTGACTATGATACTGATGGAAGAGAAGTGTGAAGAATAGGAGAAAAAAAAGTAGCAATTGATGTCACAATTATATAAAACCTAAGAGGCAAGAAGGGAGTGGGAGCCATGTTCAGCTACCCTTCCCTCTGCTACTTAATGTTTCTCTTTCCAAAATTTGTCTCTTGTTGAGGACATGCCCATAAACCAACGCTCACAGATCGTTGTGCAATAAAAACCCAAGAACAGGACTGTCTCTAAGCAAACGTTGGATCAGTCTTAGCCTTGACCTCCCATCTCAGCTTCTCTCCCCCAATTCCACGAGTGTATACCTTCTCACGAGCCAGCCCTCCCTTGCTGCCTCGGCCATCAGCCCCCCCTTTCTCCAGCCTAGCATCTCACCAGTGTCTGCTGGACTGTTTTCTACACTTGATAATTAACAGCTTGTGCTCATATCAGTGAGTGACCAAAGGGAATAAGGCTCTGAAATAGCTCATTCCTTTCACATTCTTTTATTTACATTAACTGCATCCATGGTTCCTGGGTTTGTGGATTTTATAGTCCAGCAAGATTTCAACAACAACACTGGGAATATGTATGTGGGACAGAAAGAGGGGGTTTTAATTTCGGAGTTGGATTGATAGAAGAGAATATAGGCGTGCGTGCACACACACACACACACACGCACAAATGCACGCACGCGCGCGCACACACACACACACACACACACATACACCATCCATGCATTTGCTATAAGATTCAATATATTTGTCCCGGTGGCACAGAAATGAATGGATATGATGCAGCTACACAGAGCAGGAGATGTGCTGTGATTCACTGCAGCTTTTCTCTTACCCCTTTTTCTCTCTAGAACGTCCATATGCATCTCGATAAAGTATCTACTGGTACTTTCCAAGCTGGTAGAAACCTGTCAGAATTGAGAAAGAAGCTCCATTCTTGCTTTGCGTAAACCCTTATGGGATTTTTATCGCCTTTCAAGTGGCACTTACACAAATCACCTATGAACTTCCACTGAGGAGATCACCTACTTCAGATGGGCTGTTTTCTAGATTTTGAGCCAACTCAGCATGAGTGAGGTCCTGTCCATGTGACGGGGAGAGGAGAAAGCAAGAGAGTGTGCGTAAGGGTCTCCACACCTCTCAGCCTTCCTCAGAAAAACTGATTGCCTGTCTCAATTTCTTTTTCTTTTTGCCAAGTATGGTAATCAGAATATGGTGATAAAATAAGAACATTACCCCCTCTTTTCACCAATCCTTTATTAAAATATGTTGTAACACTGCTATAAAAGTCATAATCTCAAAACAAAAGGAAGCTCTTATAGGAGTCTCTGAAGGCCAGAAAAAGCCGTATTAGTGAATGGAGATGCTCCTCTATTATATTTTCAACTCATTGAACTACATCAAAGTGTTGGTGAATTAACCTGATTAGTCAACAGCTTCGATCTTACACTGATAAGCTGGTTGTACCATGCAGCGTTTCCCTTGCAATATATTAACATACACCAGGTGGCAGTAAGGAAGCATAGAAAAGCGAGTAGCTTTTATCTCAAAGGAGGATTCATGAGTTTAAAACAACCCTCTTACTATGTCTCAAAATTCAGTTAATTTGATTATTGAGAAAAACGAATCACCATGATAAAATCAGGCCTGTAGAGCAAAAGCCAAAAGCACCATAACCATAGTATTTGGCGATTTTTTTCGTTGAACTATTTTTTAGTATGTTCTTCTCTGGTCTCCACATTCTCTCATCAGTGTTTTTTTTGGTATGTTTGTTTGTTTGTTTTTGTTTTCTACTGTGTGATTTACCCAGAAGTTAGGCTTTGTTGGATTAAAAGCCAAAGCACAGCTTCTACAACCGTTCGGCCTGTCACTATTTCTGTCTGCTTGTTTGTATTCCCAAGTGCCTGTGTTGCTTCCGCTCACCTTCCAGGATACCCCCCTGTGTGCTGGGGGGCTTGTTTCTCCTCTTCTTCACTCACAGCTCTCACTCCTTCAGAATAACCCATCTGCCAGCGCGGGTGACCCTCCCCCTAAGAGCGAGGGTGTAACTGACAGAAAAGACCCTATGTTGATAGAGTCACCCACCTCTGGTGACGTTTGCCCTCAGGAAGCCCAAGGCACTTTAGCAGTGCCAACAAGCAAGATTTGGGACTTAAAGACATTCTTGCTTAAACTGCAGTAGATAATGGTTCTGGCTATGGATTATGAAGATGACAAGGGCGGAGATCAGCGTGAAGTTTGAGGGAGTGTCTTACCTCAGGCCATAGACTCAGTGGCTTAAGTAGCAGAAACTTGATCTTCACACTTCTGAAGTTTGAAGGACTGAGAGCATGGTTGGAGTGTGGTGAGAGCTGTCAGCCTGGCTTGCAGGGAGCCAGCTTCTCTAGCTCTAGTCTCCTCCTCTAATTCCATCGAGGGATCCCTACCTCATGGCCTCCTCCAAACCCAGTTACTCACTGGAGGCCTCCAAATACATCACCTTGAAGGTTAGGACCTCAACATATGAATTTTTGTTGAGGGGATGGTACATTGAGCCCACAACAGTGAAGAATATGGGGTCACGGGATTTAAAGGGAATGTTAAATCAACAGTGTGTCCCATCACCCTGATTACTTTCTGTCACCCGACTTGAGTGGATACTCAGAAGATGGTGACTTTATGTTGTATCAACTCGTCTAATTGTTCTCAGCCCTGACTTGGAGAGATTGAAAATGCTGATAATCAGTACTTCTCTTTATATTCTGAATTAATAATTCTAGAATGAGGTCAAGAAATTGTTCCCTTTACTTCTCCAGATGATTTTTTTTCCCATTTTATTTATTTTTTTCAGCGTAACAGTATTCATTGTTTTTGCACAACACCCAGTGCTCCATGCAATACGTGCCCTCCCTATTACCCACCACCTGGTTCCCCCAAGCTCCCACCCCCGACCCTTCAAAACCCTCAGGTTGTTTTTCAGAGTCCATAGTCTCTTATGGTTCGCCTCTCCTCCCCAATGTCCATAGCCCCCTCCCCCTCTCCCAATCCCACCTTCCCCCAGCAACCCCCAGTTTGTTTTGTGAGATTAAGAGTCATTTATGGTTTGTCTTCTCCAGATGATTTTAAAGTATAGTCAGAGTTGGGAGCCAGTGGTTTAACCAAGATATGAAGGGATATCCCTTCCACTGACGTGCTTCTTCCTTAATCATGGTAAGAATCGTTGAGATATAAGCTGTGCTTGGCTCAGTGAGAAAGTGAGGAAAGGAATCCAATTTCTTTTCTATTGGCTTCTGTTCTTATTAAATAAGCTATTTTAATGTATGAATTATTAATTTATGAATTTGCAATAAGAATCTATGCTGTTTTATTAGAGTTGTCATAGAATTTTAGGAAACCTATTTCACTCCCAAGAATTTATCTGTACAATTGACAACATGCAAATAAGGAAAACACACAATTATGCAAAAGAAACTCCGTATTTATTTATTATCATAGAACATTAGAACTGGAAAAACCAGAAAGATCATCTACATCTGTGTTTTTTGAACTGGGGCTCTGATATGGCAGAATGTTGTGAAATCAATTTAGGGTTGCAACCAACGTTTTTTTTTTTTCCAAAGAAAAAATAATATAGGATGTAACAGGACAGATTGGGAGATAAAATATCAGCGTGCACTGCATTCAGTAAGAGTCAGTGGAAGCAGTGTGGAAATTTTGTGAAACTTCTTTGCCAGGTAAAACCTCTTTTTTACAGGGAGTGATCATTAAAATGTTCGAAATCCACTAATCCGAGTCAGTACTCTGACTTTTACAGATGGGAATAATGGATCTCAGAGAAGCTAAGAAAATGGCTTGCATTTATGCAGCTTGTTTGTGGAAAAGAATGGTTTGAAACCAGGCTTCCTGAGTCATCTCATTTTTGGATTTCCTTTCAGAGAGGAGCAGGTCCTGTGAAACAGGGTGTTGGAAAACACGGGGAGGTAGGTGAGCGGAGGACATGAGGCATGTTTGTGTATGTCTGGCATTTTCGCCATGAGTTATCTTTGAAGTAGACATCTTTGCTGCGAGCATTTTTGCTGCGAATGTTTTCACGACATAACTCATTGGCTATAAGGTAGTGTTGCCATCAAAGACAAAATAACTGTTTGACAGTTTGGTTTCATTTCTTCATTGACAAATTTCCCATTTTTATATTATGTAAAAACTTAGTTAGCCCTCGTGACAGTCCACAGAGTGATGAGTAGACGCGGTGATCTTAAAATAGCAGATGATAACAACTATGTAGATCGACTTGGTAGAAAAATACAGTGATGAAACTTACTGGAAAGCTGAAGTAAGAGACTGTGAAGCCATGATTGCCAAGTAGACTGCGCTAGAACGAGCTAACCTATCAGGTGTGATCAACAAACTCAGTTACACATGCATTACAGTGTTAGCATTTCTTCCACGTTCCCCGTGGAACTTAGGAGTGCCTCTCAAGAGACACACACCAGTATACCAAGAATGCACAAGAGTGTAGAAGGCTTCTCCAACACATTACAAAGCTCAATTACAAATATGCGTCCTAGTATTTCGGAAACTGATACCTCTCTAATGAAGAAAGAAGTTGAGAATTAATTTTTTCATGTTTCGTTATGTCCTTTTTGGTGTCCTTCTTTTATCCTTCATTGTTTTATCTTTTATGGCAAAATTGTCTTCTGGCCAGTTAGTTATGCAGTGAAACTGTGGTGAAAATGCTCAATGCAAAGATGTTACCTTGAAACCACATATGACCACGTTTGTTGGGGGGCAGTGTTTGTATTTTAGAGGAAGAAAATAAATCGGATTCTTTCATAGGTCCAATTAATCAAAAGTCCTCAAATTTGAGGAGATAAAACCATAGAAAAGATAGAATTCAAATCTGTAATTCAAATATAAACATACTCAACATTGCAGCCTTTATGTCATCATATGACCACACCTTTTTTGTTTTCTTTCATTCCATTCTACTCTTCTATTATAATCATAATCCATCTATATTAAACAGAAATCATTGTTTGGGGAAAAAGGGAAAAATCACATGGATTAAAGAACAGGATGGATCAGGATAGGGAGAGATCAGAGCCAGAAAAAACAGTTATGCAGCTACCGGATTCCAATAAAGAGGTGATGTGGGAAAGCACCCACTATTGGGTGGTATTTATTCTTCTTCTTTTCTTGTTTTTTAAAAGATTTTATTTATTTACTTATTTGACAGAGATCACAAGTAGGCAGAGAGAGAAAGCAGGTTCTCTGCTGAGCAGGAGCCCAACTTGAGGCTCGATCCCACGACTCTGAGATCATGACCTGAGCTGAAAGCAGAGGCTTAACCCACTGAGCCACCTAGGTGCCTCTAGGGTGGTGTTTCTTAAAATAAATGTCCTCACTTGCATCTTAATCACTTGGGGTCATTGTTAAAATTTATATTCATTTTTAAAAAATATTTACTTATTTACTTTAGAGAGAGGGGTGATGTAAGTGGAGGAGGAGTGGAGGGAGAGGGAGAGAATCTCAAGCAGATTTCCCACTGAGCGTGGAGCCTGGCTTGGGGCTTGCTCTTACAACACTGAGATCGGGACCTGAGCCAAAACCAAGAGTGGGATGTTCCACTGACTGAGCCATCCAGGCATGCCAAAATTCATACTCTTTTTATTTTAAATTGTGGTAAAATACACATGACATAAATTTTACCATCTTAACCATTTTTTTAGAAAAGATTCTATTTATCTTTGAGAGAGCACACAAACAGGGAGAGCAGCAGGCAGAGAGAAAGGGAGAAGCAGGCTCTCTCCACAGAGCAAGGAGCCCTATGCAGGACTCGATTGCAGGTCCCCGGGATCATGACCCAAGCCCAAGCCAGACACTTAACCAACTGAGCCACCAGGTGCCCCTATCTTAACCACTTGTAAGTGTCATGTTGAATAGTGTTACAGATATGTACGGTGTTGTGCAATCTACAGAACTTTCTCAACTTATGAAAAAGTACCCATCAAACAACTTCCCCATCTTCCTCCCCCCCAGCTACCACCATTCTGTTTTCCACCTCTGCCAGTCTGACTACTCTAGATACCTGAGATAAGTGGAATAATACGTTTGTCCTTGTGTGACTGGCTTGTTTCTCTTAGCATAAGGCCCTCAAGGTTCATTCAAATTGTATGTATGTTAACATTTTCCTTATTTTTAAGGCTGAGTAATGTTCTATTGTATGTACCTACCACATTTCATTTGTCCACTAATTTATGGATAGAAATTTGAGTTTCTTCCACATTTGACTATTAAGACTAATGCTGCTGTGAACATAAAGCATACAAATACCCCTTCAAGATCCTGCTTTCACTCCTTTTGGACATGCAGCCAGAGCAGAATGGCTGGATCATATGAACATTCATATTTTTGGGTTCCCACTCTGGCTGTACTGAAATGAGAGAGAGAGCTAGGAAGTTGGCCAGGGTGATTCTTACATTCTGCAAAGCTTGAGAAGCACGGGAGTCAGATGTGAGAAACTTCGGGTGTCCATAATGACTGAACTATTTCCATCCTCATTTTGTTAACATGTCTGTTAGTGAGGCACGATTTCCAAAGATTGTGGGAGTGGAGGGAGTAGTCCATTTGGAAGATGGTTGTGATTGATCTGGGAAATAGATTTCCTTACTACTTAAGAGAAGACCCAAATTGCCTCCTGTCTCTTTAATTGCTTTATTCATTTAATCACTTGACATTGAGTGTTTCCTATATGCCTGGTGCTCTGCTAAGCTCTGTGAGTGCAAAGGTGAATGGAAGATTATATTATACACATAAGTCAGTTTGCTGTCACACCAACTTCTCTTTTAGTGCAATGGTCTCTCTCTTAGTCCTTGGGAACCGCAGGCCCTGTGACACACTCTGACTTCTCAAGCTACAACAGAATGGGCCAGGACTAGACACCTGCGCGAGGGCCGGTCAAGCCAGGTACTCAGTTGACCAGGTACTCTGTCTCCAGAACTTGAAGAAGGAGACATAATGGTTATAGTCTGTAAATTGTTGTGTATGATATATGAATTTTGACTTTATATCCCAGTGAGGGCCACAGCATTTTCCAGCTAAGTCTTTCAGACCTTAGTTTTTAAGTCCATTCCTCAAGAAGACTTCCTGACCTCCCAGACTATGTGGGATGTTTTCTTTTTCCGGTGCTTTGCATTTTCCAAATTGAAATTCATTTGGCGAGCCTTAGCTTTCACATAATAGTTGTCTTTCATTTTTCTACCTGAAGACGCTGGAGTTTCCTTGATTCCATGCTACCTGTATTTCTCAAACTTATTAACAAATCCCAACAACTTCTACCATTAAAACCTAAATAAGTCCATCCAATGATCTCCATGCTCACAGCTGCCATCCTAGTTCAGGAATCACCACATCTCCCCTGACCCCTCCAATATCCTGCTAACTGGTTTCCCTCCTTTTGCTCTTTGCCCCCAAAATAATAGCCAAAGTCATGTTTTACAAATAGGAATAAGATTTTATTACATTAACACTTCAAGAACTCCTTTCTTTGACGTCCTCATTCTGGCCCTCTAATTTTTCTAAACTTAAATTATTCCACTCGCTCCATTGTTCACCATCTCCCAGACACAAGGAGTTGTACTCAGGTTCTGGGCCTTACCAAGGTCATTTCCACTTTAAGTCTTCTCCTTTGGCTTTCATTTCTTCCGAGAATGGTCTTCTGTTTCCTTTTCCCAAGTTCTTTCTTGCCATTTACTGTCAGGGGCCACCTTCTTAGAGACTCCTTCCCTTAGTACCTCATTAAACAAATCACCCAGGCTCGGTTACCCATCACCCTGTGTTAACTCTCTCCCCGTTCTCACACTGTTTGTTATGATTCTTGTTTCTTCAATGTTTTTATCGTTAGCCTCACCCCACTAGGAAATAAGCTTCATGAGAGCAGGACCTTGGATCTCAAATTCACTTCAGTGTCCCTGGAGCCTAGAACATTCCTCTGGGGACATGATGGTGTCTCAGTAAATACTTAGAGAAGGAACAGATTGTTGTGAAGACGTTTAAGAACTCTAACCAGAAACTCTTCCATTGGCTGCAGATTGGGAAGTTAACCCAGATGTACCCACTCTATTTGAATAGAGAATCTCGCCAGGATAACTCTTCATTCTTCACCAGTCAGTGTGTTCAATCTCCAGACTTTTCTGGCATCAGTTCTTCTAGGGAAGAAGAAGCATTTTCATGTTACATCTGTCAGCCAGGATAGGATAAACTTCAGACGGAGGGATTCCAGAGTTGAGACCTTGTCCGCCACTGATACCCTTGGAGGGAAGGATGAATCACTTAACCTTGGGGCACTCCGGCTCTGCCTTCAGGTTAATCATACTGACCTTTCTGGCAGGGATCGTGCAGTTAACTAATCAATGTCTGTAAAGCGTTTGGATAATGAAGAAGGCAACAAAATAATGACGATACTAATCTTTTGCTGACACATGGTGTGAGCTAAGAAAACAAAGCAAAAAAAACGTTTATGCTACGGAGACTTTTATGGTTATGGGAAATTATTTTACAACCTTTACATTGTCAGCCTATCTTTTATCCTTTGGGATTCAGACCCCATAGATTGTTGCCGTCTTTAAGGCAGCTATCCTAATATTTTCAAAAGAACCTATTCTGCCAGGTTGGAGTAATTTTCTGCTTTTCACTTGCCTGCAAGTGGCAAATTGTCACCTTTTTATTGCAGTGCTCTTTGGTGTCAGAGAAGACATAAAACGTGCACTTAAAATTACTATAGACTGAAACCATCCAAGTGGGTGTTCCGTTCAGATTTAATTTGATGAAAATGGCTGAGCATGTTGGCCCTATGTCCGTATTTCTAAAGGAGAAGCCGACTCACTAGGTGCCTGATTCCCTTCTCCCATCCTCTGTGGTTACACTAAGGCTGTAGAAAAGTCAGAATTTTCACCATTTGTCTCTCACAGGGCTGCCTCTAGGATAAACATTGGATTCAGTGTGGTTTGACCAGCATTTTCCTCCACGTTAAATATCCTTGCCTGCTATTTCCTTAATATTCCTGTGTCCTATTACTCAAGTATCCAGGAGAAGTGCTGCGTAGACTCAAATTAAAATGACCTGTATTTCACATGTGTATCCTTCCATAAATGGGATTTGTAGGTAATTGTGGCGATAAAGTAACATGTACCCCAAAGGAATGGATTACTCCTGGAGTATCTACGAAAAGGTTTATATTTTAAACAGGGAAGCTCCTGATGTCTTGGGGAGCATGTCATATAATACTGACTTATCTTACCAATGCTGTCATGGTTTGAAGCCGGGCTTTGTTCAAGTTCAGTAATTAGGTCAAGGTCAAATTTGAAATCATACTTCTCCTCTTTGATATGCCATTTTTATATCCTCCAGAATGTTACTTCATCAGAGGCAAGAAAGAATGCTCTGTTTGACAGTATTTGCTGCTAGATTTCCTTTGCCCTTTGTTTCTAGAAGAGTTGTAAATTATGAAGAGTTACCGTTGGACTGAAGTTACATTGAACAGAGGAAATATCAAGTGAGTAAAGAGGGTAAGACTTACAGTGACATGATAGGGGAAAAAAAAAACCAAATTTCGAATATTCCCAATTTGAAAAGGCACCAGTAAACCTGAAACTCTTGCTAGCTTCTCAGAAGCTATAACTAAGAAACAATTTTCTCTGAGGTGTTTTGTGTCCTTTAAAACATCCAGAAAGTCATGTAACTTCGTGCTTCTATTCAGAATGCTGAGAAAATGAAGTTTTGCACCCCTGAAACCATCAAGCTGGTCAGAACATCATTGTGTTACAGAAATTCTCAGAAGCTGTTATTCAGAAAGGAGCAAAATACACTTTTTAATGAATCAAAATTATCAGAAGTGTTCATCACAGCTGTTTGATATCTTCAATCAAGCTGTGTCCAGATTCCCTTTCATAATTAGAAGTACAAAAAGAAAACTCAGTCTTCCCAAATTGCAGGGAATGTTTCATATAACAATAAAGGACTTCTCTCGTATATCCTCAGTCGACAGACAATAAAAGAGAAAATTGGTCTACTAAAAAATGATAGTAGGGCTTAGGAGACAGCAATGGCGGTGGTAGATTTGTTAAACAGTTATTTTGGCTCTAATCTTTGTAGAGGACAAAGAGGATGGAGAGGACCTTTTCTTTTTTTTCCCTCCTCCTTCTTCCCAAAGACCCCATGTTGTGAAAAATAGTATCTATCAAAACCAGAACAAAACACAAAACAAATCTTGTATAAATAATGTCACTATCTAGAATATTTGGGTAGGCAGTCAGAATCCAAAATTAGGTCAACAAAGGTTTGGCTGCCTTCTTTCTGTTCTTGGGGACTTTGTACTTTTATCTTCCTTTGTCTCTCCCCACACATCCACATGGCTCACTCCTTTACTGCCTCAGGTCTGGTCCCAATATCCCCTTATCAGAAAAGCCATCTGGATAAAATAGTGCCACATAAAGCAGAACATACCCCTCTCCACCACCATAGCCTGTGATTTCAGGTACCTGTATAAGGGGTTGGGAAAGAAAGAGGAAGTCTCCTTTTTCTGCTGTTACACTCAGCTCTGGTAGTGCCTTGTCCCAGTAGGCCTGATTCCTAAAGCTTTTGGTCTTCTTGGCACTGTTTCTTCAAAAAGCATGGGTCTGTCATGTCCTGTAGACCACCTGGAAGGCCAGGTCAAAAGATGCTGTTGGTATAAACAAGTCCTTTCAAATGTGAGGAGTTTAGCACTCATGTTTGTTGCTCTCCTATGTAAAGAACTGTTCATTATCCTTGCCCCCATTTGCCTGTGAGCCCAGGGTGTAAATGCAGTATCCTCAGGCGAGAGGCTCTACCACCATTGCTGTGACCAGCTGGACGGTGCCCCAAGAGTTTTTGCTTGCTTCCGCATCTCCAGGGGCAACTCCTCCTCAATGAAGAATCACGCCTGGAATCTTCTCTAGTCCCCAGCGTTCTCAACCCCTGCTTGAATTCTGCCTCAGCCTGACTAATGGTGGGAGTTACTGTCTTTCCCACATCTCATCATAGGTGGTCCAAAAGAGTAGATTCTAGCATCTCTGCGCTTGTCCATCAGATGGTGGTTCCTACTTGTCCATAGTCCCATTATGATAAGTAAGAGTACCAAAAAAAAAAAAAAAAAAAAAAAGTAACAGTACCAAATCTGGAGAAAGAGCTGGTCATATTAGAAAGATGATGAATTTTGTCTGGAAACCTTGAACATTAAGAACTCTTGTCATTCTGCCTATTCTTATAGTGAGATCTCACCTAGCATGAGCTTCCGTCTTCCACGACTGCCTACCTGTGCTCTCTCTGGTGGTTTTACATCAGAATAACCAGGGGAATACCCTGTAATACTGAGAGGGAAAGTACTAGACAAGGATATTTTCTAATGCTTCTGGATGATTCTGATTCATAGTCTTGGCTGAAGAGCACTACCCAGTGATGATGATCTCCAAAGTGGGGGAGTTACTGGCTCGCATTTTTCTACTGAGTTTTAGAACCCATCTAAAACTGCATGGGTGCCTTGTATAAAAATAATGACAGTGAGGAGGATTATTAGGTAACATGTACCTATCAGGCCTTGACTTATGAAATTTATATATTAACTCACTTACCACTTGCAATAACCCTATGCGACAGGTGCTATTATGATCACCCCATTTGATGGAGAGTCTGCTCTCTTAACCACTATTCTGTGCTGTCCCCTAACAGTGCAACCAAACACAGCACATTTAGATCTCATCAATTCTTTTGTCTTGTAATCAACTAAATTTACTCTTCTTCTAATAGCCTTTCTCCCAGTTAATGGCACCAAGATCAACAATGATGACCAGACTAGAACTGCAGCAAACCTAACTATTCTTCCTTTCTCTCACTGTTTTAATAACTGGTTTGAAGCTTTATTTATTCCATCTCCACATTATCTCTTAGGACGTTTTCTTCTTCCAGGGCGCCTGGGTGGCTCAGTCGGTTGAGCATCCAACTCTTGATTTCGGTTCAGGTCGTGATCTCAAGGGGTAGTGATCTCAGGGTCCTGCGATCAGACCCTGTGTTGGGCTCCGTGCTCAGGGCAGAGTGTGCTTGTCCCTCTCCCTCTGCTCCTCTCCCCACGCAAGCACTCTCTCTCTCTCAAATAAATAAATAGAAATCTTTAAAACTTTTTTTTTTTTTTTAACCTTCCATAGCATATTTCCAGTACTGGAGAAATGCTTTATTTATTTATTTATTTATTTATTTAATTTTATTATTATTATTATTATTTTAAAACAATTTTTAAAAAAGATTTTATTTATATATTTGACAGACAGAGATCTCAAGTAGGCAGAGAGGCAGGTAGAGAGAGAGAGAGGAGGAAGCAGGCTCCCTGCTGAGCAGAGAGCCCGATGCGGGGCTCGATCCCAGGACCCTGGGATTATGACCTGAGCTGAAGGCAGAGGCTTTAAACCACTGAGCCACCCAGGCGCCCCAAAACAATTTTTTTCTTCTTCTTTCTCTACTGTTGCTGCTATAATTTAGGCTATCTTTTTTTTTCCTGAGTCACTGCAGCATCTTTCAATCCCCTTCAATTCAATCTCTGCATTGTTGAGTTCTTTCCCAAATCCCAATCAATCCTGTTAGTTTACTACTTAGTAACTTTTGACTATTTGTCATAGCCTTCCTGGTAAAATCCAGACTCTTCCACTTTGTTCAAACTTTTTTGGCTCTGCTGTGCCAGTCTTTTACCACACCTCTTACACGACCCTATTCCAACTCCCACCATCCTCGTACACTATGCCCTTTGAGTTAGGTTACTTGAAACTTGGACTGTTGTTGTCCTGCATCTTTAGTAATTTGCACATATTACTCTCCTCCTAATCACATTCCTGTCTAACCTGAGCACTTTAAGGCACTGCCTTTTCTTCCATCGAGGGCAAGGTGTACCGTCTATGTCCTCTCCCGGGATTTGAAATATACTCACACAAAAAATCTGCTACACTGCATTGGTATCCTTGATTTGATTGTAAGCTTTTTTTTGTTTAAAGATTTTATTTATTTATTTGACAGACAGAGATCACAAGCAGGCAGAGAGAGGAAGGGAAGCAGGCTCCCTGCCAAGTAGAGAGCCTGATGTGGGTCTCAATCCCAGGACCCTGAGATCATGACCTGAGCCAAAGGCAGAGGCTTTAACCCACTGAGCCACCCAGGCACCCCTGATTGTAAGCTTTTTGAAGCCAGGTCTTCTACTATGATCCTATATCTCTAAAGTAGGCCAGGAATATAGCACACAGTGTACATCCACTGTATCAGGAATCTACCGTATGCCAAAAATTCTGGTAGGGGCTAAAAGAATGCATGATTAGATCATAGAAAAGCTTGCTTTCAGAGAGATCACACTCTAAGTGATCAGATCTATGAAAGAAGTATGGATAAATCACCAGCGAAGTTACTGAGGATTGGTTTATCTAATGATGAGCTAAGTCAGTCTTGATAGAAGAATATTTAATTAAAAGTAAGCATGTAATTTAAAATTCTCTCTCCAGAGGTATTTGAGGGAAATTCACTTCTGGGTTTAGTCAAATCTTATGGAATTTATTAATCTTGAATTATATTTTATAAAACAATGCTGCCTTAATTACAAACTTGTTCTATTATTCTGAAGCCCTTATATGTGGGGAACAATATTGTCTAGCTTTTTTGTATGTAACACAAAGAGCCACCAGCCATGTGGTGGCAGTGACAGGAATCACAGTGGGGCCATGTAAAAGGCGCTTGTGGCCTCTGGGTTGGCAGCAGGGATGGCAGGCTTCTTTGACCTTACCTGTCAGTCACAAGGTCGTCCTGCAAGGCACACTCAGTAAGGAACTGAAGAACCTTCATTTGACCCCAAAATTTAGTTGATAGAGAAGAAGTATATATGAAGTGTCTGGTTTGGCTGACTTTGTTCATTTAGCAAAAATGTTGTCTGCAAGAAATGTGAAGTAAATAAAAGCCATAGAATTCTACCTTTGCAGTTTGTATAAACCCTGATAAGCTGAAGAGTAATGGTACCATAGTGTTTTTAGTTAATATCTTAGAATTAGTTTATTTTAAATATGAATGTACAACTGTACTCCATTGATTTGCTTCCCTCAGCATGTTATTAAGCAAATTGGTGGTCCTCCTTAAACTTTACAAAATTATCTTAGCTCTTGTAGAGTGGCCTAGAGAAATCAAAAATAATTATTAATGTCCAAAATTAGGACATTGTCTCTAAGATTCAATTTTGGCTGATGTCAGCATTAAAAACACATGTTACAAGTCTTTCACAGATGAAACACACCTGATATTTATAAAATTATTCTCCAGATTCATTTAAAGCCACATGGCCAGGTTCTGGCTAGGAACATCTTATGTAGTGCTACAGACTTCTTTTTGAATCATTAATGCATGTATTCTGCATTTCCAAGCATTTCTTTTTTTAGGAAAAACTTCTGTTCTTTGTGAGTCTTTTTAGAAACTTTGACTACATTTCATTTCTAGTGCTGTTATGTCCTGAGCCACTTCTAAATAATCTCATCTTTGAATATCACCTTGATCTTGTTGAAGTTAAATTTAAGACAGAAATATATCTTCTAGGAACTAATTTCTGACAGATACTTGGATAGCAGGGAAACCATTTCTCCTGTGCCTAATAGAAGGAAGAAGACAGTACAGGAATCATTTGCATACAGGTTGTGAAGATTTTTATAGTGCTTCACCATACATCTGAAAATTCAGATAGAGTAAGTTGACTATCCTGAACATTCCCCAAGAAATATAGCATATGTCAGTTGAGTTTGATTGAAATCAGGTTAAGAAATATTCTGACCATAGCATTATGATTAAGCAAGTGCCCTCTACCGCCTGACAGCCTGGCTTTGAATCCTAGTTGTAATTCTTACTGGCTGTGGGATCTTAGGCAAGTTACTTCTCCGAGCATCGGTTTCTTAATCTATTAAATGGGCACTGTTTCATTTTACAGACTTTATAAACATCTCTTTTATGGGCTTATTCTGAGGATTAAATAAATTAGTACAGTTGGTGTCTGAACAACACAGGTTTGAACTGCGGGATCCACTTACTCATGGATTTTTTTTTTTTAAATAAATATAGTACAGTACTGTAAATGTATTTTGTCTCTCTTACGATTTTCTCACTAACATTTTCTTTTCTCTAGTTTACTTTGTTGTAAGAATACAGTATATAATATGTGCAACATACAAAAGTATGTTTTAATTGCCTGTTTATGTAATCGGTAAGGCTTCTGGTCAACAGTAGAGTACTAATAGTTAAGTTTTGGAGCACCTGGATAGCTATCAGTTAAGCGTTTGCCTTCGGCTCAGGTCGTGATCTCAGGATCCTGGGATTGAGCACCCCATTGGGCTCCCTGTTCAGTGGGGGTCTGCTCCTCCCTCGGCCTCTGCTTCTGCCCCTCCCCCTGCTCATGCTCTCTGTTAAATAAATAAATAAAAAATGTTAAAAAATAGTTAAGTTTTTGGGGAGTCAAAAGTTATATGCAATTTTTGACTGTGTGGGAAGTCAGTGCCCTTAACCCCTTCATTGTTCAAGGACTGACTGTACTTATAAAGTGCTTAAAAGAGTGCCTAGTGCACAGTCAACACTTTGTAAAAATGAAAAATAAAAAACCCTTTTAAATCCTGTTCATTGTGACTGCAATTTCTATTCTTAAAAGTACTTCCATGCATGTTCTTATGTAAATATTTTTCTGATGAGGTTTCTTTGAAGAGGAACTGTAAGAGTCAGAACTTTGTTTCTATTTGTGTTTTTGAAATTTTGCAGTCACCTGATATGGAATAAATCAACATGGGTAATGAATCCTTGGCCTTATATGGAAGAAGGAAATTGAATGTTATAAGCTAACAGAAAGTAGAATTTTCTATAATTCTCTAACTTGGCAGAAATCTCAAATCACATGATCTCTTTCCAGATTGTTTCTTTCAAATAACCAGAGTTAGATCGAATTGTGTATTTTTATTGTTTTAGCTTGAATAAAGATAAAACTGTTTCTGGTTGGATTAGTGCGTGTTCATACTAAATTAACAAAAGTAAATGCAGCCCGCTAGTAGGATGAGCATCCCATTAGATCACTTCACTAATTTCAGCCTGGAAGTAAGTTTCAAATTTAGAGAAGACTATGGTGTTTAAATATGGGAATTCTACTTTTACAGAATGAATTCATGAACTTGTTCTCTCACAGGCCAAATCTCATATCCTCTCTGGAGTGGAGGGAAAGTTTTTGTCCACACAGGCCTGTTGCATGATCCAAAAGCAAAGCTGTCCCACTTGACCTTCTCCCATTCACAGTCTCCAGAGACATTAATTGGATGTAGGAATCGAGAATGGAATATGAAAAGATGACTTGCAGTTTTGTGGCTTGAGCAATTGGGGGAACGATGCAACACTGAAAAAGCATGGGGCACACAGAAGAAGCAGCAGAATGATGATGAGCGTGTGTCAGACAGATAGCATTGGAAGTGCTTGTACCACACTTGATTGGAGATGTCAAGGGGACAGCAGAACGAAGGGGTGGAGTTCTGGAAGTGTAGGGGTTGGAGATGTTGATAAGCAGTCATCCATGGATGGATGGCCCTTGAAACCAGGTGTGTGGATGGAGGGTTGTGTGGGGCAACTGGAGAAAGACATGGAGGACAGAGCCCTGAGGAGTAGGGATACTGAAGGGAAGGCTAGATGAGGAGCTAGAAAACAGCACCAAAAAAGATAGAGTTTACATTTTGGAAATCAAAGAAGTGCAAAAGATGAAGTGGTCAATATGTCAAGCACATTGCTTATATTGTTAAAAAAAAAAGAGAGAGAGAGAGAAAACTACACAGGGTCTAAAGGAAATACTGTCAAGTGAGGACAACTGAAGTTTAAAGATGAATTTTGAGATAATCTCAACTTTAAACACTTCTCATTTTGTAGGCTGGCATGTTCAAGTTTGCAAGAAAGCACCAGTGGTCAAATACCACTGGAGGGATTTCATGAATTTGGGAGTGTTGTAACTGAATATTTACAATAGATGGAAAGCTAAGGGTCAGGAAGAAGTGATTTACCTAAAGTCCACAAACGGTAAATGGAAGAGCAGGACAAGAGTTAAAAATTCCTGGTTCTCAATGTTTGCGGGGGTGGGAAATCATTAAGCAAGAATGAAATAGTTTATAATAGTGAGGGTGCATTAACATTACTCAGACCGTAATGATGACATGGAACACATAAGGAAAATCAATTGCCCCTAGAAGAGAAGTAATAAGCAACTCACAATATCCCAGCAAAAATGGGGAAAAGAATTTGTTACCTGTCTGGGAGTGATGGAAGTGTTGTAAGGTCTATCTAGAGGTAGAATGATGACCTTATATTCCCCTTTTGTCATGCTGAGAGGTTCCTGTCATCGAAAATCACAATCATCAGGGCCTGGGCTGATCATCTTTCTGAACATTGTATTCAACATAAGATATGGAGATGTGAACTTCAGGTGTTATCTGTACCTATGACTTAAGTTGGGCAATGCTGATGTGCGAGATAATGAACACACAACTAAATGCATGTTGAAAGATGATTGTTTAATCATAAACATTAAATACGAGGAAGTATTTCACTTGGAGGACAGTGAGTATGAAGAAGGATCATAAACATTGCGTATTTAGATTTGTGACATTGAGAGGAAGCATTATTGCTTTTCCATAGCAAAAACAGATTTCATCATGTCATCCCAGGAAGCAAAGTTCATAAAAAACTTTTCATATAGCCGTAAAGCAGAATGCACTGAAATTTTGAGATGTCTTACATAGATATTCCCTGTGCCCCTAGTCTATATGGACACTATACATGAAAAATCTTTCATGTATAACATTTCATATTTACAGATATTTACGATTTCATTTCATATTTACAAAGTATTTACGATTAAAATGTGGTCTCTGAATTTTTTGATGTTGTGCTCCATTAGTAAAACATTTAGATGAGATCAGAGAGGTTGTTCTCTAAGAATGGCATGACCTAGCTTGCCATCCAGTTGTGTTCAATTTCTCCTCCTGGGACAGGGTGTTAATTTAAACCCAGATTCCAGAGTCAGGAAACTTGGGATGCTGGGTCTTCCTGGTATATCATAAAATATAAATTAACAAATTATGTCTCCCTGTCAATAAAGTTTTATTGGAACACCATGAAGCCCTTTCACTGATTGTCTCTAACTGCTTCATGCTATAATGGCGAGTTGAACAGTTGCAAAAGACAGAATGTGGTCCACAAGTATAAAATATTTATTATCTGGCCTTTTAAAGAAAAAGTTTGCTGAGCTCTGCGATTAAAGAAGACGTTCAAAAGTTTAATGAGATGGGGATTTCCAAGTGAATATTTTATTTACAACTTGTTTAGCCACACTAAAAAATCTATTGCTACATGTCTCTCACTTTATGGGTGGTATCTTGACATGTTTTCGAACATGGAATCCTGGCAATGTTATTGATAAGGCAGGCCCTGGCTATTCATGGGATTTGTCGTTACCTGCCAACATACATGTGTCTTCCTAAGTCTTACAAACAGAATACTACTTTGCCACGTTGATTTAGCATAATGCAATCATGTTAAATACTAGCCTGATTTTTTCCTGGGAATACAAGGAGGGCTCTGTAGACTACATATGACAGAGATGAAGAGAATATAAAGAGCTCTGAGGTAAGACAGAGAGGGCGTACTGCTATTGTACTTGCCAGAGAAAGGTCATCTTCTTCTTACTGCCTTTCTTTTTTAAAATTTTTAAAAAAGATTTTGTTTATTTATTTAAGAGAGAGAGAGTGAGAACACGAGCAGAGTGAGGGATGGAGGGAGAAGCAGCTCTCTGCTGAGCATGGAGCCCAATGCGGGACTTAATCCTGGGATTCCAGGGTCATGACCTGGAATCTGAAGACAGACACTTAACTTACTGAGCCACCCAGGTGCCCCTCTGATTGTCATTCTTAATTAGGATTGAGAAGAAAGCATTCACCAGCTCAATAGGTGCATAAATGTGTACCAAGTGTAAGGGGCTCCAGTGAAGATAACCATTCTTGCAATAGGACCTGTGACTGATGCCATTTCTTATTAAGTTTATGATAACATATTGTCACCCTCCAGGGTCCATTAGGTACCAGTGGCAGCCAAAGAGTTGAGTTATTCGGGATACAGCAGGAATTAACACCCTGCATTTTCAGGTCTTTACTCTCAGCATTAATTTCTGGAATTGCTCCAAAAATGAATATCACTTTTGTTTTCTTTATTCTGGGAGAAGCACTGTCCTTAATCTTTTCTACTGTAGTGGACCCCAACACACACACACACACACACACACACACACACACACACACACGCCTATGAAGATTTTGACAGTTGTGAAGTATGCTTTTGCAAAATAATAGCATTGTCTAATTTGGTCTGTTGGACTCATTGCAAGATGGACTATTGGAAAGACTCCATATATGACTGATTTCCACAGTTCCCCACTCTGACACTTGGACCAATGTGGGCATTTTGAGTCCCTGGATATTAGTGTCAACTCAGAACCTACAGCTAATAACTCTTCATTGAGGAAACACAGACTATGTTTGGTTGTCCTGCTGTGACTCATTCACCGGTAGAATCCATTAAGTCACCAGTGTTTGAATGAGGTCTAGAGATATGGAAAGTTCTGTAATACCAGGTGGAGGATGTTCCTCTCTTTCCTCATCTCGTTTTTAAATTCACATTCTTTCTACTTTGTTAAAATATACTGTCTGATGATCTGTATAGATTTTGGGGGGACTGACACAGGAATTCTTATTTGCTATTTCCCTTGAGCTCCCAGAAGTCCTCCAACATACTTTAAAGGAGCACTCTTTCTAAAATACAGTACTTCCTTGTTTAAAAAATAGCAGTTATTTCCAGAACATAAAATCATGTCCATAATCCTTGTGCTGGCATTCCATTTTCTCTATGGCTTTCTAAAGAAACTTCTACTTCATCCAGAGTTCTACCAGAAAAAACCCACACACACGTTTCGGTTTCTGGAATAACCTAGTTCTGGAATAAGCTATCTATTGCTGTTGCTCAGCCTAGCCCATCTTAGCGTTAACATCCACTCCACATATTTAGTCCTAGCCTTTCCTACAGACCAGTTTAGTGTCTTCCCCCACCCCCCGCCCCATCGTGAAATCCTTCCTCAGTATCTGGGCAAGGAATAGTTTATTTGTGTGTGATCTGTGATCCACTTATATACTCATACAATAAAATACATTTTTCTTTATCTCATTCTCTCTGTGTATAAACACAAATATTTGTTTGATTATTAGTATACACTAGCATACTTATTTTTGCTTAACCTAGGCTGTCTGGGTCCAGAGCATGCGCTTTAACCATTATGCATACTGCCAATCTATATGATGTTACTGTTCTTTCCCATTCCAAAGGCAAGCTTCAATACATAGAAATGACTTCCTTTCCTGTAAAGCTTTGGCGTTCTGTCAGATTCCTTTACTATACAGCACTCCAGGAAGCCAGTATAAATGAATCATAGTACTCATGGTAAAGCCTATCTTCTATCTCTGATTGCTCGACTTTAAGCTCAATAAGGACAGGAAGCATTTCTTAAATCTCTTGTTGTCCCTGTGCTTACTGTAAGGCTTCCACATAATAGGTATTTTATTTATATTTGTTATCAGGATGTTGATAATGATTTAAATTTGTTCAATGCTAAAAGTTATTACACAGTTCCATCAAAATTCTTCCCCTGAGACTTATCGTCTAAATATTTTTTTTTTCCCTGAGTAACTTTTAGCTCTTTATTTTTTATTTTTTTTATTTGACAGACAGAGATCACAGGCAGGCAGAGAGGCAGGCAGAGAGAGGAGGAAGCAGGCTCCCTGCTGAGCAGAGAGCCCAATGCTGGGCTCAATCCCAGGAACCTGGGATCATGACCTGAGCTGAAGGCAGAGGCTTTAACCCGCTGAGCCACCCAGGCACCCCTAGCTCTTTTAAATTCCACAGATAGACATTACAAACTGACTGCTTTAGTTCTTCATATCTGCCTTTTCTATCACTATATCCCAAAGTGCAAATCACAACCTCCTGTCCTTTAATTAGCTCCTTGTCCTAGAATCATAACACATTGTTTGATTTTTGTTAAAAGACCGACGTCTTCAGAGTTGATACTTGCATGTAATGAGTTATTAGCTTCCTTGCACATTGAGAAGAGATGTATTTTATAGCTAGTACCTGTCGTAAGAAAAATGTGTGTTATTTGACTTCCCTAGTCACTGTACTATGTGAGAGCTTTTTAAAAATATATTTTTTATTTTAGAGAGAGCATGAATGCATGAATGGAAAGGGAGAGAGAATCTCAAACTGATTCTTTGCTAAGGGTAGAGCCCGAAGTGGGGCTTGATTTCAGGACTCTGAGATCATGACCTGAGCCCAAACCAAGACTCGGATGCTTAACCGACTGTGCAACCCAGGTGCCCCAGAGAGCTTTCTTTTCTTTCTTTCTTTCTTCCTTTCTTTCTTTCTAAAGAGGTTAACTTTATAAAAATCACCAACTCATTTATTTTTTTTTAAATGAAAATTTTCAGGATGAGACTCATTGTTCTATAGCTGGTTAGTAGTCTGTCTTTTCTAATGAATAGCATGTGAGTGATTTTCATCATTTTATTTTCCAGAGAGAGAAATTAAGAGCTTCTTTTTTGGATCTTAGCAAAAAGAAATAATGTTAAGTCTCTTTAGAGAAGAGATAAATATTTACCTAGTTTCAGTAATACACCCAATGTTCATAGCAGTTTTTAATTGTCTGGTTAGAGAGAGTTCAAAATTTTATCTAGTATTTTTTGTCTTATATTATTTATCTTTTGCTCCCCCTAAAGAAAGAAAAAGTGCCAAATCATATTTATGACACACATGTAAAAATTTGTTGTTTCAGTTAATTAAATTGACACCGAAATTAGTAACTATATTATTATTATATCCATATTCTATTAATTCAGGATGTATAGATATTATCCTAAGATTTGAAATGACACTGTAAATTAAATGGTAGATTGAGGTCAGGAGACAAGTGGGTTCGGAATGATCTTTACCGCATTGTTAATAATCTGAGTTTTTCAAATAAATAGAATAACTTATAAAATCTGTTTGTTGGAATTTTTTCCACAAAGATTGTTCATTCTGAATTTGGTTTTCCTCAGAGAGTTTGTCTGAATATTCTCTTGGGGGAAATATATTACTGAGGGAAAAATATGTGCATTATTTTTCAGGATATGAACTCCATGAAAAATCACAGTGACATTTAATTCCCTTAAGTGGTTGATCCTAAAGCAAAAGGGTCTCTCTGTTCTCTAGAAGTATAGAAAACTTTAGAAGTTATTGAGCTAACGTTATACAACTTCTTTTCAAAATATACTTCCTGTAAGAGAAGACTCACCATATCCTGAGAGACAACACTCCTCTTTTCAGATTGGTGAAGTTGTTACAAATTTTGGTTTTCCAGGTAAAACCAAAATGTGTTCCATTCTAGTTTTCTTTCCCCTCCTCTCCAAAGCATCACAGAGAAGCCTACTGCTTTCTTTTTGATTGGGACAATTGCCAGTGTATGCGTCATTTTAAAATGTTTGGTTAGCTCTGGTGTTTTTAATGTGGTGCTCAGATTGAATATAGTATTGTAGATGTGGCCTGACCAAGTCGGAATACAGCTGGGTACACTGCCTTTGATTTAGCTCTGTGTCGTGTTTCTGTTTATCCAGAAGAAGTTTGACTCAGGTAATCTTGATAACAATATTATATTCTTAGGTTTCCCATAATTGTATCCTCCGCCCAATGCAAACCCAAAGCCTTGATCAGTTACTCCAAATTATGTCATTCCTTTTGTTCAAAGTAAATATTGCACTTCTCATAAAATCTATTAAATGTAAACTTATACCAGAAAATCATAAAAATATTTTAATCAATTTTGTGGCTTTGGGGGCTGGTAGAGGATCTAGAACATACTGGCTGCTTCATAAGTATTTTTGAATAAATATTGCTGTATTAGATATCTTTGAATTTTCTTTTAATATGTAATTTATTAGTACTGTTTTAATGGAGCACTTATTGCAGATTTTGTAGGTATGATTGCAGGCTCCATTCAGTTCACTGATATAAATATCACATAAGACAAGGTCAAGGATAGGGCCTGATGACAAGCCATCAGGGACTCCCGAGGATTTCAATTAAATTCCACAAGCATTTATCAGTGCTAAATAGGTGGCAGGCCTGTGTGGGCCTTAACAATATGTTGCCTTCAAAAAACACACAGGCTAGTCTGACATAGCCCTATTAATCAACACTCATTGGGTACAGTGATTCAAACTAGCCCTTCATTTATCTATCTATACCATAATTTATATCTTATTTCACCTTATAAAGCCTACTTGAAATAATTTGATGTATCAAGATAAACTGTGCTTTCAGCATTTATGTAATATGCCCACCTGAAATGTTATGAAAGAAGATACTATATTTGATTCTTATGATTCATTCCTGGTAAAAACACTCCAAGAGGCTGTATAGTTTGTCATTAAAAAGGCCTCTGTTTTATCAGCTTCTCCAACCATTATCCTGGGGGTCTTGGACAAGTTACTTCAAATTTCTCTAACCTCCACTCTTTTTTCACTTTAAAACCTAGATATTGGCACGACATACCTTAGAGAATTGTTTGGTGGACGAAATAAGATAATCAACTCTCTCAGATCTCTCTCCTTGGCAAATAGGTTTTGAGGCTGTAATACTTGCATATGACAGGTTAATTGGAGAAGCTTCTGGGAATCTATGCCTGTAGGAGATTGAAGAATGGGGCAGGGAGAGATGTGAATTGCTCTGCAGTTACAACAATGAGTCAGATGATTCCATCAGGAGCTCTAGAGGTGGGATGTCTGCAGACGTGTCCATCAAAGCAGGGGTAGGGGTGCAGGTGAGTTTTTGCTCTACGGCTTGGACCAGTCATTGGAAGCAAGTAACCCCTCACAAGGGAGGCCTGGACTTGGGTGGGCCCCTTCCTTTGACAGAGGGAAGTACCAGAGACGGTTGCACCCATGAGATATCAACAGCCAACATGGCTGCCACTACAGCCTATGCTCCATGTACCGAGGGCATTGTTGCAATGCCTGCCTATTACACATTAACTGCTGAATGTGCATTAGCTATTATTAGTATCATAATTATTCCTGTATTTCTTAATTCACTTATCTCTTACTTATTTAGATCTTCTATTCTGGAATTTCATCAGTTTTTACTTCTCTGAGTAAATCAAGTTATCTTTTTTTTTTTTTTCAAGTTATCTTTTTTAACAGAACATTTATTTTTTATTTTTTTTAGTGACTTAACTTTTTAAAGACTTTATTTATTTGACACAGAGAGAAACAGCACAAGCAGAGGGAGAGGGAGAAGCAGGGTCCTAAGTGAGCAGAGAGTCCAACATGGGGCTCCATCCCAGGACCCTGAGATCATGACTTGAGCCAAAGGCAGATGCTTAACCGACTGAGCCACCAAGATGCCCCTAACAGAATATTTATTGATTTATAATTGACTTTTGATAAACTGCACGTGTTTAAATGACACCTATTAACATTTTTACACATATACACAATCATACACACATACCTGTGAAACCATGACTGTAATCAAAAGAGTGAACATTGCCATCATGTCCAAAAAGATTCATCATGTCCATTTATAAACTATCTATCCCTGCCACTATGCCCCAAGTAGCAACTTATCTGTTGTCAGTATAGAATAGTTTTCTCATTTTAAAATTTTATATAAATAAAATCACCCAGTATGTAATTTTTTGGATATGACTTGTACTCAGCATAATTAAGAGTCATCAATATTATAGTGTCTACAAACAATTCATTTCTTTTTATTGCTGACTGGTATTCCACTGGATGGATATACCGGAATATGTTTATCCATTCACTGTTTTTAAACATTTAGGTTGTTTCAAGTTTTTTTTTTTTTTTTTTTTAACAGCAGGCTGAGTTTTATTTTTCTATACTTTTTACAAAATAAGGAACCAGTGAGTTTATTTATTTTCTGTTCTGTTTCCAGTTTTCAGTCTTGTCATCTGGGAATCTAAACATCCCATTTTTCTTTTCTGATTTTATTTATAATTTCATTTGTATGTGTTAAAATAGACATTATATTCTGAATTTTTAACATTTATAAACATTTAAAAATAGCATTGAATTTTCTCCTTCTTGAATTGTCATTTGTGGTTAGTACTTCATTGTTTACACATGGATTTTCATGTAGTTTATTTGGAAAGCAGTACGTGGGTGGTATATTTTGAATCCTTGAATATTTCAGTACATCTTCCTGTTGTCCTTTTGTTAACACAATAAGGATGTACATGGAAATCTTGATTTATAATCCTTTACCAAGTTGTTTTTGACTTCTCTGACTTGACATAGTAGGTAGGCCACTATTTTGTAACTGCATGACCTTGTCCAAGTTACTTAATCTTGCTAAATGTTGGTTTCCTTATTCCTTTAGTATTGATAATTATACCATAGAGGATTATTGTGATAATAAATAACAGCCCTTTTCACATAACTTCTTGATAATATTTAACTGCTATGATTATAATGATTTGATAGTCATGATATTCTAGTTTTCCTCCATGAAATCTATCGATTTCCTTTAGTCATGGTATTTACTACTAAACATTCTTTTTTTTTAATTAATTAATTTATTTTTATTTGCTTATTTACAGCATAACAGTGTTCATTGTTTTGGCATCACACCCAGTGCTCCATGCAGTACGTGCCCTCCCTATTACCCACCACCTGGTTCCTCAACCTCCCACCCCCCCCACCCCCTCCCGCCGCCCCTTCATAACCCTCTGGTTGTTTTTCAGAGTCCATAGTCTCTCATGGTTCATCTCCCCTTCCAGTTTCCCTCAACTCCCTCTCCTCTCCATCTCCCCATGTCCTCCATGTTATTTGTTATGCTCCACAAATAAGTGAGACCATATGATACTTGACTCTCTCTGCTTGACTTATTTCGCTCAGCATAATTTCTTCCAGTCCCGTCCATGTTGCTACAAAAGTTGGGTATTCGTCCTTTCTGATGGAGGCATAATACTCCATTGTGTATATGGACCACATCTTCCTTATCCATTCATCCGTTGAAGGGCATCTTGGTTCTTTCCACAGTTTGGCGACCGTAGCCATTGCTGCAATAAACATTGGGGTACAAATGGCCCTTCTTTTCACTACATCTGTATCTTTGGGGTAAATACCCAGCAGTGCAATTGCAGGGTCATAGGGAAGCTCTATTTTTAATTTCTTCAGGAATCTCCACACTGTTCTCCAAAGTGGCTGCACTAACTTGCATTCCCACCAACAGTGTAAGAGGGTTCCCCTTTCTCCACATCCTCTCCAACACACGTTGTTTCCTGTCTTGCTAATTTTGGCCATTCTAACTGGTGTCAGGTGGTATCTCAATGTGGTTTTAATTTGAATCTCCCTGATGGCTAGTGATGATGAACATTTTTTCATGTGTCTGATAGCCATTTGTATGTCTTCGTTGGAGAAGTGTCTGTTCATATCTTCTGCCCATTTTTTGATATGATTATCTGTTTTGTGTGTGTTGAGTTTGAGAAGTTCTTTATAGATCCTGGATATCAACCTTTTGTCTGTACTGTCATTTGCAAATATCTTCTCCCATTCCGTGGGTTGCCTCTTTGTTTTGTTGACTGTTTCCTTTGCTGTGCAGAAGCTTTTGATCTTGATGAAGTCCCAAAAGTTCATTTTTGCTTTTGTTTCCTTGGCCTTTGGAGACATAGCTTGAAAGAAGTTGCTGTGGCTGATATCGAAGAGGTTACTGCCTATGTTCTCTTCTAGGATTCTGATAGATTCCTGTCTCACGTTGAGGTCTTTTATCCATTTCGAGTTTATCTTTGTGTACGGTGTAAGAAAATGGTCGAGTTTCATTCTTCTACATATCGCTGTCCAGTTTTCCCAGCACCATTTATTGAAGAGACTGTCTTTTTTCCATTGAATATTTTTTCCTGTTTTGTCGAAGATTATTTGACCATAGAGTTGAGGGTCCATATCTGGGCTCTCCACTCTGTTCCACTGGTCTATGTGTCTGTTTTTATGCCAGTACCACGCTGTCTTGGTGATCACAGCTTTGTCGTAAAGCTTGAAATCGGGTAACGTGATGCCGCCAGTTTTGTTTTTGTTTTTCAACATTTCCTTAGCAATTCGGGGTCTCTTCTGGCTCCATACAAATTTTAGGATTATTTGCTCCAGCTCTTTGAAAAATATCGGTGGAATTTTGATCGGAATGGCATTAAAAGTATAGATTGCTCTAGGCAGTATAGACATTTTAACAATGTTTATTCTTCCAATCCAAGAGCATGGAACAGTCTTCCATCTTTTTGTGTCTTCTTCAATTTCTTTCATGAGTGTTCTGTAGTTCCTCGAGTACAGGTCCTTTACTTCTTTGGTTAGGTTTATGCCCAGGTATCTTATGGTTCTTGGTGCTATAGTAAATGGAATCGATTCTCTAATTTCCCTTTCTGTATTTTCATTGTTGGTGTATAAGAAAGCCACTGATTTCTGTACATTGACTTTGTATCCTGCCACGTTACTGAATTGCTGTATGAGTTCTAGTAGTTTGGGGGTGGAGTCTTTGGGGTTTTCCATATAAAGAATCATGTCATCTGCGAAGAGAGAGAGTTTGACTTCTTCCTTGCCAATTTGGATACCTTTTATTTCTCTTTGTTGTCTGATTGCCGTTGCTAGAACTTCTAATACTATGTTGAACAAGAGTGGCGAGAGTGGGCATCCTTGTCGTGTTCCTGATCTCAACGGGAAGGCTGCAAGCTTTTTCCCATTGAGGATGATATTTGCTGTGGGTCTTTCATGGATAGATTTTATGAAGTTCAGGAATGTTCCCTCTATCCCTATACTCAGAAGCTTTTTCATCAGGAACGGATGCTGGATTTTGTCAAATGCTTTTTCTGCATCAATTGAGAGGACCATGTGGTTCTTCTCTCTTCTCTTATTGATGTGTTCTATCACACTGATTGATTTGCGAATGTTGAACCAACCTTGCAACCCAGGGGTGAATCCCACCTGGTCATGGTGGATAATCTTTTTAATGTGCTGCTGGATCCTGTTTGCTAGGATCTTGTTGAGAATCTTTGCATCCATATTCATCAGTGATATTGGTCTGAAATTCTCCTTTTTGGTAGGGTCTTTGCCTGGTTTGGGGATCAGGGTAATGCTGGCTTCATAAAAAGAGTCTGGAAGTTTTCCTTCTGCTTCAATTTTTTGGAACAGCTTCAGGAGAATTGGTGTTATTTCTTCTTTGAAAGTTTGGTAGAATTCCCCAGGGAATCCGTCAGGTCCTGGGCTCTTGTTTTTGGGGAGGTTTTTGATCACTGCTTCAATCTCATTACTAGATATCGGTCTATTCAGGTTGTCAATTTCTTCCTGGTTCAATTTTGGGAGTTTGTAGCTTTCCAGGAATGCATCCATTTCATCTAGGTTGCTTAGCTTATTGGCATATAACTGTTGGTAATAATTTCTGATGATTGTTTCTATTTCCTTGGTGTTAGTTGTGATATCTCCCTTTTCATTCATAATTTTATTAATTTGGGCTTTCTCTCTTTTCTTTTGGATTAGTGTGGCCAATGGTTTATCGATCTTATTGATTCTTTCAAAAAACCAGCTTCTAGTTTCATTGATACGTTCTACTGTATCTCTCGTTTCTACCTCATTGATCTCTGCTCTAATCTTGATTATTTCCCTTCTTGCATGTGGAGTTGGTTTGATTTGTTGTTGATTCTCCAGTTCTTTAAGGTGTAGAGACAGCTGGTGTATTCTGGATTTTTCAATGTTTTTGAGGGAGGCTTGGATGGCTATGTATTTACCCCTTAGAACCGCCTTTGCTGTATCCCATAGGTTTTGGACCGAGGTGTCTTCATTCTCATTGGTTTCCATGAATTGTTTAAGTTCGTCTTTGATCTCCTGGTTGATCCAAGCATTCTTAAGCAAGGTGGTCTTTAGCTTCCAGGTGTTTGAGTTCCTTCTGAACTTTTCCTTGTGATTGAGCTCCAGTTTCAAAGCATTGTGATCGGAGAATATGCAGGGAATAATGTCAGTCTTTTGGTATCGGTTGAGTCCTGCTTTGTGACCCAGTATGTGGTCTATTCTGGAGAAGGTTCCATGTGCACTTGAGAAGAATGAGTATTCTGTTGTTTTAGGGTGGAATGTTCTGTATACGTCGATGAGGTCCATCTGGTCCAATGTTTCATTCAATGCTCTTATTTATTAATTTTCTGCTTCGATGATCTGTCTATTTCTGAGAGAGGCGTATTAAGATCTCCTACTATTATTGTATTCGTATCAATATGACTCTTTATCTTGATTAACAGTTTTCTTATGTAATTGGGTGCTCCCATATTGGGGGCATAGATATTCACAATTGTTAGATCGTCTTGGCGGATAGTCCCTTTAAGAATTATGTAGTGTCCTTCTGTATCTCTGACTACAGTCTTTAGTTTAAAATCTAATTTATCTGATATGAGAATCGCTACTCCGTCCTTCTTTTGAGGCCCATTGGCATGAAAGATGCTTCTCCATCCCTTCACTTTCAGTCTGGGTGTATCCTTAGGTTCAAAATGGGTCTCCTGTAGACAACATACGGATGGGTCCTGTCGTTTTATCCAATCTGCAACCCTGTGTCGTTTTATGGGCGCATTTAGGCCATTCACATTGAGAGTGATTATTGAGAGATAGGTTTTTATTGACATCGTGTTGCCTTTGAAGTCTTTCTGTCTATAGATTGTTTCTATATTTCTGTTCAATGATATTCTTAGGATTTTTCCTCTCTTATAGGACCCCCCTTAATATTTCCTGCAGTGTCGGCTTGGTGGTTGCATAGTCTTTTAAGCCTTGCCGGTCTTGGAAACTCTTTATCTCTCCATCCATTTTAAATGTCAGTCTTGCTGGATAGAGTATTCTTGGTTGCATGTTCTTCTCATTTAGTACTCTGAATATATTTTGCCAGCCCTTCCTGGCTTTCCAGGTCTCTGTGGAAAGGTCTGACGTTATTCTAATGGGCTTTCCTCTGTATGTAAGAAGCTTCTTTGTCCTAGCTGCTTTTAAGAGGGTCTCTCTTGAAACATAATTCCCCATTCTAACGATAAGGTGCCGTGAGGACTTTCGAGAATCTAAAATCTTGGGAGGAGATCTTTCTGCCTCTAGTACATGAACGTTTTTCTATTCGTGAGATTGGGAAAATTTTCATAGACAACTTCTTCCACTATATCTTCTAGACTTCTTTCTTTTTCTTCCCCTTCAGGGATTCCAATAATTCTGACGTTGGAACGTTTCATGGCATCGTTTATTTCCCTGATTCTGTTTTCGTGGCTTCTGAGCTGTTTGTTCCAGGCTTCCTCCTGATCCTTTCTCTCTATCTGTTTGTCCTCCAGATCACTAATTCTATCTTCTGTCTCAGTTACCCTAGCTTTTAGAGAATTTAGATTGGATTGGAACTCATTGAGAGCATTTTGAACATCATCCCTGGTGGCTTTCAGTTCTGCCCTAACATTGTGAACATCATCCCTGGTGGCTTTCAGTTCTGCTCTAATCAATTCCGTTTGGTCATCCATGGCTTTCTCCAACCTAGCTATTGCCTGGATAATTGTTAGTCTGAATTCCTTTTCTGACATATTGTCTATGTCGATAGCCATTAGTTCTGTTGCAGAAGGTCCATCCTCTGTATTTTTCTTCTGTTGGGTATTCCTCCTCCTAGTCATTTTGGTAAGAGATGACTAAACAGATGCAGCTGGACTTATCGATTGTGGTGCAGTCAATGTGCACCCTGGAACGCTTCTGTGCAATCAGGATTCCCCACCCAAATGAGAGAAAAACGAGAAGAAAAAGAAATAGAGAAGAAGAAAGAAAAAAAAAAGGGGAAAGAAAAAAGGAAGAAAAAAAAAGAGAGAGAGATAGGAAAAAAAAGGGAAGATACAAGAGAAGGCTCAGCCCAAATGGGCCACAAGGTAAGATTTGTGGAGTATACAAACAAAAACAGACAGACAAAAAGAGTGATAAAAGTATATGACAAGAGAAAAAAATATGTATATATAAGCAAAAAAAAGGGAAAAACCTCCTCAGAAAGAACCCCAAGTATAAGATTTATATATTGTCAGGACAGACACAAATTCACAGAAACACTGACAGAAGGAAAAATTGGGAGAATGGTTATAGATTATCAGTGTGGGTGAAGAAGGTTATTTTGATTCTTCCTGAATGTATCTTGATGTTTTTGTTAAGGGACTCAACTTTCCTAAGTTACAGGGGGATTAGAAACTGGTTTGCCTATAGGGGTAGCATTGATTGGGGAAAGGGGGTTACCTTGAAGTTTAACTCTATATGTATAGTAGAAAATAAAAATTAAAAAAAGAATAAACTAGACTAAACTAAGTTAAAATTAAAAAAAGAATTAAAAAAATAGAAAAACAAAAGAACACGGGTGTATGTATCAAAAATTTCAGGTTAGAAGGTTATTAAAGAATTTGATGTACTGGACATCTCAGTGTGATGGTAAATAGGTTAAAAAATTATCTGTATGTATAAAAAAAAAAAGAACCAGAATATTGGTAAAGAGTTAAAAGTAAAAGTTGTATTTATGAAGTAGTGGTGGTTGTTCTCTTGTAGTCTTTTTTTTTTTTTTTTTCTTCCTTCCTGGTTGGTTTTCTGGGGGAGAAGCCTGCCATGTGGGTTTTCAGACAATGATGTTCCCTGAGTTAGGTCCTCCTGCTCCCCTCAAGGGGGTGAGCTCTTTTTTTTTCAGGAAACTGTTTTTTTTTTTTTCAGCCTTTTGTTCTCTGGGGGTTTTTATGTTCTTTCATCTGCTTTCTCTCGCCTTGACAGCTTTTGATGGTTTTTGGAGGTTTAGAGGAGAGCAAACAGCACCCCAACCTCCCTCTCAAAGAGATGCCTCAGACTGTTTTGCAAAAGTTGCTGGCAGAGTTGGTTCTGGGTCACCGTCCCTTGGGATGCAGGAGCTCCTCGTTGTGCCCAAAACCAGGGCAGCGGTGGCTGTCTAGGCAGCTCCAGACCGCCAGAGAGGTTCCGAGCAGAGATTGCTCACTGAGATTTTCCCGCTGTCCCGGGCTGGGAATGTCTGGTTTTATGGCTGCCAGAGCTCCAGGCTAGCGCCTATGAGCACCTATCCCAAGGGAGGGTGTGGGACGCGCGCGTTTCAGGATTGCCGTCAGGCCAGGCTCCCAGCCCCTCACGGGAGACAGACCCCACTCGTTCTCGTTCTCGGGCGCGCTGGCGTTCAGGTGCACTCGCGGCTCAGGGACGGAGACCTGATTTCTCCGCCGCACTCTCTCTGGCTCCGCACCAGGGGAGGCTGTCCTGGGTCCGGGGACTTAGGTCCCTGACCCTAACTGCCCAGGTTCCCACTATTAACCCCCCCACCGGGATCCTTAGCTGTTTGTTTTTTGAGTGCTTTCAACCAGACTCCAAGTTAATGCTGGTCCCCAGACGCAGAGCACTCTCGTGTTGGGGTGTTACTTTCCGATCGGTCACCTCTGGTGGCTCCCTCCCCCTTTTGTTTATCTTCTGATATCAGTCCGATGCTCCCAGTCTGCTTTACCTGCCACTGGTGTCTTCTGCTCCAGTAGAGATCCAGACGTGTATAATTCTGATCTCAGGCTGATTTCATGGGTGGTCGGAGTTCTTTGGTAGGTAATCAGCTCACTTTAGGGTACAAGTTGAAATGGTGCCTCCTCCTACTTCCCCGCCATCTTGCTCCCCCACCTGTTTCAAGTTTTTGACTATTGCAAGTCAGGCTGCTATGAACATTCAAGTGCAAGGTTCAGATGGATGCATGCTTTTATTTCTCTTGGGACAATATCTAAGAGTAGAATGGTTTGGTCAGATACGTGATTTGCAAATATTTTCTCCAAGTCAATGGTTTGTCTTTTAATGTTTTTATTTTTTTATTAACATATAATGTATTATTAGCCCCAGGGGTACAGATCTGTGAATTACCAGGTTTACACACTTCACAGTACTCACCATCTTTTCATGCTTTTAATGGTGTCTCTTAAAAAGTAGAAATTCTTAACATTTTGTTGATAAGTCTTGCTTAATTAAGTCTAAGAAATTTTTTCCTAGCTCATGGTTACAAAGATTTTCTTCTGTGTTTTTGCTAGATTAGTTTTAAGGTTTTAGATTTTGTAGTTAGGTCTGTGACCAACTTTGAATTCTTTTTTTCATATGATGTAAAGTATGGATCAAAGGTCATTTTTTTGACATATAGATTACCAATTTTCCAGCACCATTGATGAAAAAAAAGCCAACACTCTTTTTTGACAGAATTTGCCATTGCTCTTTTGTCAAAAACCAAGTCTGGAGTCAAGATGGCGGGGAAGTAGGAGGAGGCACCATTTCAACCTGTACCCTAAAGTGAGCTGATTACCTACCAAAGAACTCCGACCACCCATGAAATCAGCCTGAGATCAGAATTATACACGTCTGGATCTCTACAGGAGCAGAAGACGCCAGTGGCAGGTAAAGCAGACTGGGAACGTCCGACTGATATCGGAAGATAAACAAAAGGGGGAGGGAGCCACCAGAGGTGACCGATCAGAAAGTAACACCCCAACACGAGAGTGCTCTGCGTCTGGGGACCAGCATTAACTTGGAGTCTGGTTGAAAGCACTCAAAAAACAAACAGCAAAGGACCGCGGGGGGTAATAGTGGGAACCTGGGCAGTTAGGGTCAGGGACCTAAGTCCCCGGACCCAGGACAGCCTCCCCTGGCGCGGAGCCAGAGAGAGTGCAGCGGAGAAATCAGGTCTCCGTCCCTGAGCGGCCAGTGCACCTGAACGCCAGCGCGCCCGAGAACGAGTGGGGTCTGGCTCCCGTGAGGGGCTGGGAGCCTGGCCAGACGGCAATCCTGAAACGCGTGCGTCCCACACCCTCCCTTGAGATAGGTGCTCATAGGCGCTAGCCTGGAGCTCTGGCAGCCACTTAAAACCAGACATTCCCAGCCCGGGACAGCGGGAAAATCTCAGTGTGCGATCTCTGCTCGGAACCTCTCCGGCGGTCTGGAGCTGCCTAGACAGCCACCGCTGCCCTGGTTTTGGGTACAACGAGGAGCTCCTGCATCCCCAGGGACAGTGACTCAAAACCGACTCTGCCAGCAGCTTTTGCAAAACAGTCTGAGGCTTCTCTCTGAGAGGGAGGTCGGGGTGCTGTTTGCTCTCCTCTAAACCTCCAAAAACCATCAAAAGCTGTCAAGGCGAGAGAAAGCAGATGAAAGAACATAAAAACCCCCAGAGAACAAAAGGCTGAAAAAAACAGTTTCCTGAAAAAAAAAAGAGCTCACCCCCTTGAGTGGAGCAGGAGGACCTAACTCAGGGAACATCATTGTCTGAAAACCCACGTGGCAGGCCTCTCCCACAGAAAACCAACCAGGAAGGAAGAAAAAAAAAAAAAAAAAGACTACAAGAGAACATCCACCACTACTTCATAAATACAACTTTTACTTTTAACTCTTTACCAATATTCTGGTTCTTTTTTTTTTTATACATACAGATAATTTTTTAACCTATTTACCATCACACCGAGATGTCCAGTACATCAAATTCTTTAATAACCTTCTAACCTGAAATTTTTGATACATACACCCGTGTTTTTCTTTTGTTTTTCTATTTTTTTAATTCTTTTTTAATTTTAACTTAGTTTAGTCTAGTTTATTCTTTTTTAATTTTTATTTTCTACTATACATATAGAGTTAAACTTCAAGGTAATCCCCTTTCCCCAATCAATGCTACCCCTATAGGCAAACCAGTTTCTAATCCCCCTGTAACTTAGGAAAGTTGAGTCCCTTAACAAAAACATCAAGATACCTTCAGGAAGAATCAAAATAACCTTCTTCACCCACACTGATAATCTATAACCATTCTCCCAATTTTTCCTTCTGTCAGTGTTTCTGTGAATTTGTGTCTGTCCTGATAATATATAAACCTTATACTTGGGGTTCTTTCTGAGGAGGTTCTTCCCTTTTTTTTTGCTTATATATACATTTTTTTTTTCTCTTGTCATATACTTTTATCACTCTTTTTGTCTGTCTGTTTTTGTTTGTATACTCCACAAATCTTACCTTGTGGCCCATTTGGGCTGAGCCTTCTCTTTTATCTTCCCTTTTTTTCCTATCTCTCTCTCTCTCTTTTTTTCCTTTTTTCTTTCCCCTTTTTTTTTTCTTTCTTCTTCTCTATTTCTTTTTCTTCTCGTTTTTCTCTCATTTGGGTGGGGAATCCTGATTGCACAGAAGCGTTCCAGGGTGCACATTGACTGCACCACAATCGATAAGTCCAGCTGCATCTGTTTAGTCATCTCTTACCAAAATGACTAGGAGGAGGAATACCCAACAGAAGAAAAATACAGAGGATGGACCTTCTGCAACAGAGCTAATGGCTATTGACATAGACAATATGTCAGAAAAGGAATTCAGACTAACAATTATCCAGGCAATAGCTAGGTTGGAGAAAGCCAAGGATGACCAAACAGAATTGATTAGGGCAGAACTGAAAGCCACCAGGGATGATGTTCACAATGTTAGGGCAGAACTGAAAGCCACCAGGGATGATGTTCAAAATGCTCTCAATGAGTTCCAATCCAATCTAAATTCTCTAAAAGCTAGGGTAACTGAGACAGAAGATAGAATTAGTGATCTGGAGGACAAACAGATAGAGAGAAAGGATCAGGAGGAAGCCTGGAACAAACAGCTCAGAAGCCACAAAAACAGAATCAGGGAAATAAACGATGCCATGAAACGTTCCAACGTCAGAATTATTGGAATCCCTGAAGGGGAAGAAAAAGAAAGAAGTCTAGAAGATATAGTGGAAGAAGTTGTCTATGAAAATTTTCCCAATCTCACGAATAGAAAAACGTTCATGTACTAGAGGCAGAAAGATCTCCTCCCAAGATTTTAGATTCTCGAAAGTCCTCACGGCACCTTATCGTTAGAATGGGGAATTATGTTTCAAGAGAGACCCTCTTAAAAGCAGCTAGGACAAAGAAGCTTCTTACATACAGAGGAAAGCCCATTAGAATAACGTCAGACCTTTCCACAGAGACCTGGAAAGCCAGGAAGGGCTGGCAAAATATATTCAGAGTACTAAATGAGAAGAACATGCAACCAAGAATACTCTATCCAGCAAGACTGACATTTAAAATGGATGGAGAGATAAAGAGTTTCCAAGACCGGCAAGGCTTAAAAGACTATGCAACCACCAAGCCGACACTGCAGGAAATATTAAGGGGGGTCCTATAAGAGAGGAAAAATCCTAAGAATATCATTGAACAGAAATATAGAAACAATCTATAGACAGAAAGACTTCAAAGGCAACACGATGTCAATAAAAACCTATCTCTCAATAATCACTCTCAATGTGAATGGCCTAAATGCGCCCATAAAACGACACAGGGTTGCAGATTGGATAAAACGACAGGACCCATCCGTATGTTGTCTACAGGAGACCCATTTTGAACCTAAGGATACACCCAGACTGAAAGTGAAGGGATGGAGAAGCATCTTTCATGCCAATGGGCCTCAAAAGAAGGACGGAGTAGCGATTCTCATATCAGATAAATTAGATTTTAAACTAAAGACTGTAGTCAGAGATACAGAAGGACACTACATAATTCTTAAAGGGACTATCCGCCAAGACGATCTAACAATTGTGAATATCTATGCCCCCAATATGGGAGCACCCAATTACATAAGAAAACTGTTAATCAAGATAAAGAGTCATATTGATACGAATACAATAATAGTAGGAGATCTTAATACGCCTCTCTCAGAAATAGACAGATCATCGAAGCAGAAAATTAATAAATAAGAGCATTGAATGAAACATTGGACCAGATGGACCTCATCGACGTATACAGAACATTCCACCCTAAAACAACAGAATACTCATTCTTCTCAAGTGCACATGGAACCTTCTCCAGAATAGACCACATACTGGGTCACAAAGCAGGACTCAACCGATACCAAAAGACTGACATTATTCCCTGCATATTCTCCGATCACAATGCTTTGAAACTGGAGCTCAATCACAAGGAAAAGTTCAGAAGGAACTCAAACACCTGGAAGCTAAAGACCACCTTGCTTAAGAATGCTTGGATCAACCAGGAGATCAAAGACGAACTTAAACAATTCATGGAAACCAATGAGAATGAAGACACCTCGGTCCAAAACCTATGGGATACAGCAAAGGCGGTTCTAAGGGGTAAATACATAGCCATCCAAGCCTCCCTCAAAAACATTGAAAAATCCAGAATACACCAGCTGTCTCTACACCTTAAAGAACTGGAGAATCAACAACAAATCAAACCAACTCCACATGCAAGAAGGGAAATAATCAAGATTAGAGCAGAGATCAATGAGGTAGAAACGAGAGATACAGTAGAACGTATCAATGAAACTAGAAGCTGGTTTTTTGAAAGAATCAATAAGATCGATAAACCATTGGCCACACTAATCCAAAAGAAAAGAGAGAAAGCCCAAATTAATAAAATTATGAATGAAAAGGGAGATATCACAACTAACACCAAGGAAATAGAAACAATCATCAGAAATTATTACCAACAGTTATATGCCAATAAGCTAAGCAACCTAGATGAAATGGATGCATTCCTGGAAAGCTACAAACTCCCAAAATTGAACCAGGAAGAAATTGACAACCTGAATAGACCGATATCTAGTAATGAGATTGAAGCAGTGATCAAAAACCTCCCCAAAAACAAGAGCCCAGGACCTGACGGATTCCCTGGGGAATTCTACCAAACTTTCAAAGAAGAAATAACACCAATTCTCCTGAAGCTGTTCCAAAAAATTGAAGCAGAAGGAAAACTTCCAGACTCTTTTTATGAAGCCAGCATTACCCTGATCCCCAAACCAGGCAAAGACCCTACCAAAAAGGAGAATTTCAGACCAATATCACTGATGAATATGGATGCAAAGATTCTCAACAAGATCCTAGCAAACAGGATCCAGCAGCACATTAAAAAGATTATCCACCATGACCAGGTGGGATTCACCCCTGGGTTGCAAGGTTGGTTCAACATTCGCAAATCAATCAGTGTGATAGAACACATCAATAAGAGAAGAGAGAAGAACCACATGGTCCTCTCAATTGATGCAGAAAAAGCATTTGACAAAATCCAGCATCCGTTCCTGATGAAAAAGCTTCTGAGTATAGGGATAGAGGGAACATTCCTGAACTTCATAAAATCTATCCATGAAAGACCCACAGCAAATATCATCCTCAATGGGAAAAAGCTTGCAGCCTTCCCGTTGAGATCAGGAACACGACAAGGATGCCCACTCTCGCCACTCTTGTTCAACATAGTATTAGAAGTTCTAGCAACGGCAATCAGACAACAAAGAGAAATAAAAGGTATCCAAATTGGCAAGGAAGAAGTCAAACTCTCTCTCTTCGCAGATGACATGATTCTTTATATGGAAAACCCCAAAGACTCCACCCCCAAACTACTAGAACTCATACAGCAATTCAGTAACGTGGCAGGATACAAAGTCAATGTACAGAAATCAGTGGCTTTCTTATACACCAACAATGAAAATACAGAAAGGGAAATTAGAGAATCGATTCCATTTACTATAGCACCAAGAACCATAAGATACCTGGGCATAAACCTAACCAAAGAAGTAAAGGACCTGTACTCGAGGAACTACAGAACACTCATGAAAGAAATTGAAGAAGACACAAAAAGATGGAAGACTGTTCCATGCTCTTGGATTGGAAGAATAAACATTGTTAAAATGTCTATACTGCCTAGAGCAATCTATACTTTTAATGCCATTCCGATCAAAATTCCACCGATATTTTTCAAAGAGCTGGAGCAAATAATCCTAAAATTTGTATGGAGCCAGAAGAGACCCCGAATTGCTAAGGAAATGTTGAAAAACAAAAACAAAACTGGCGGCATCACGTTACCCGATTTCAAGCTTTACGACAAAGCTGTGATCACCAAGACAGCGTGGTACTGGCATAAAAACAGACACATAGACCAGTGGAACAGAGTGGAGAGCCCAGATATGGACCCTCAACTCTATGGTCAAATAATCTTCGACAAAACAGGAAAAAATATTCAATGGAAAAAAGACAGTCTCTTCAATAAATGGTGCTGGGAAAACTGGACAGCGATATGTAGAAGAATGAAACTCGACCATTTTCTTACACCGTACACAAAGATAAACTCGAAATGGATAAAAGACCTCAACGTGAGACAGGAATCTATCAGAATCCTAGAAGAGAACATAGGCAGTAACCTCTTCGATATCAGCCACAGCAACTTCTTTCAAGCTATGTCTCCAAAGGCCAAGGAAACAAAAGCAAAAATGAACTTTTGGGACTTCATCAAGATCAAAAGCTTCTGCACAGCAAAGGAAACAGTCAACAAAACAAAGAGGCAACCCACGGAATGGGAGAAGATATTTGCAAATGACAGTACAGACAAAAGGTTGATATCCAGGATCTATAAAGAACTTCTCAAACTCAACACACACAAAACAGATAATCATATCAAAAAATGGGCAGAAGATATGAACAGACACTTCTCCAACGAAGACATACAAATGGCTATCAGACACATGAAAAAATGTTCATCATCACTAGCCATCAGGGAGATTCAAATTAAAACCACATTGAGATACCACCTGACACCAGTTAGAATGGCCAAAATTAGCAAGACAGGAAACAACGTGTGTTGGAGAGGATGTGGAGAAAGGGGAACCCTCTTACACTGTTGGTGGGAATGCAAGTTAGTGCAGCCACTTTGGAGAACAGTGTGGAGATTCCTGAAGAAATTAAAAATAGAGCTTCCCTATGACCCTGCAATTGCACTGCTGGGTATTTACCCCAAAGATACAGATGTAGTGAAAAGAAGGGCCATTTGTACCCCAATGTTTATTGCAGCAATGGCTACGGTCGCCAAACTGTGGAAAGAACCAAGATGCCCTTCAACGGATGAATGGATAAGGAAGATGTGGTCCATATACACAATGGAGTATTATGCCTCCATCAGAAAGGACGAATACCCAACTTTTGTAGCAACATGGACGGGACTGGAAGAAATTATGCTGAGCGAAATAAGTCAAGCAGAGAGAGTCAAGTATCATATGGTCTCACTTATTTGTGGAGCATAACAAATAACATGGAGGACATGGGGAGATGGAGAGGAGAGGGAGTTGAGGGAAACTGGAAGGGGAGATGAACCATGAGAGACTATGGACTCTGAAAAACAACCAGAGGGTTATGAAGGGGCGGTGGGAGGGGGTGGGGGGGGGTGGGAGGTTGAGGAACCAGGTGGTGGGTAATAGGGAGGGCACGTACTGCATGGAGCACTGGGTGTGATGCCAAAACAATGAACACTGTTATGCTGTAAATAAACAAGTAAAAATAAATATATAAAAAAATAAAGAAATAAAAAAAAAAAAAACCAAGTCTGTGTATGTATAGACCTGTTTGTAGACTGTCTAGTTACATGAATGGAATATTTTTCTACAAAACAAAATGGCCATGCATTATTCAGTTTACATATTTCTTCTTGCATGAAATTTTGGTGGTATGTATCTTTGAAGAAATTTTTCATTTCATCTAAGTTGTCAATTATCAGCATAAAGTTATTCAAAACTGTCATTTAATTACATTTTCTATATATAAAATCTGTGGTAGTAGCACCTGATTTTTGTTATTGAGAATTGTATCTTCTAGCTTCTTTGTCCTAATCGTTGTGACTATGAGTTTATATATTCTATTGATTGTCTGAAGTAATAGCTTTTGGTTTTATTGGCTTTCTTAATCATTTTTCTGTTTTCTAGTTCATTGTTTTCTGCTGTGATCTTTATTTTATTTTTTATATTTTCTTTGAGATAAATTGGTCTTCTGCTTTCTTCAAGTGGAAATCAAGATAATTGATTTGAGACCTTTCTTTTCTAATATAAGCATTTGGTGTTTTAAATTTTTTTAAAGTTTTTTGTTTGAATCCCAGTTTGCTAACATACATTGTAATATTAGATGCAGGTGTACAATTCATTGATTCATTATGTCCATACAATATCCCATGCTCATCACAACAAGGGCACTTCTTAATCCCTATCACCTATTTTACCCTTCCCTGCTTGCCCACCACCCCTCTGATAACCTTAGTTTGTTCTAAGTACCTAGGTACTTAGGTTCTAGGTACTAGGTTCTAAGTACCACCTCACAAATTTGGCTATGTTGTTCTCTCATTTTCATTCAGTTCAAACTATTTTCTAATTTCTTTTTGGATTTTTCTTAAATCTGTTAAGTTTAGAAGAACATTTTCCAAATATTTGGAATTGTTCAGATATCATTCTGTTGTTAATTTTTAATTAAATTCCATTGAAGTCAGAGAACATATTTGTACAATTTAGGTTTTTAAAAAAATCAACGAGTCTTGTTAGTGGCCCAGAAAATAGTCTACTTTGTTAAGTGTTCCATGTGCAATTGAAAAGATTGCATATTCTGCTGCTGTTGATTTTATAAATGTCAGTTAGATCAAGTTGATCAATACTCAGCGCTATTGAGTATTGTTTATTTCTTCTCCATCCTTAACAATTTTCTGTCCACTTGTTTTATCAATTTTTGAGAACGTAGTATTTAAATCTCTGATTATAATTGTAGGTTTTTCTATTTCTCCTTGCAGTTTTACCAGGTTTTCCAATTCTATTATTAGATGCATAAATATTTGCAATTATTATGTTCTCTTAAAATATTGATTCATATATAATTATGGAATGATACTCTTTATTTCTGTTAATGTTCTTTTTTCTTAAGTAAACTTACCTGATATTAATATAATCATTCAAGCTTTCTTTTAATTGTTGTTAGCATTGTATGTCCTTTTATATTCTATTTCTTTTACCCTATTAATGTTATTGTATTTCATATGTATTTCTTTAGGCAGCATGTAGTTTATTTTTGCTTTTTGATCCAACCTGACAATAACCTCCTCTTTAAAAATATATTTAAATATTTACATTTAAATTTATGTGAATATTGATATGGTCGGTTTTAAATTTAATATCTTATTTGTTCTCCATTTGTCCCATCTGTTCTTTTATTCCCCTTGCTCTCTTTTCCTGCCTTCTTTGGCATTAATTATTTTTCTTCTGGTTCAATTTTAGTTTCTTTGGCATCTCATTAGCTATAACCATTTGTCATGTTATGTTAATGGCTGCTTTAAAATTTATAGCATATATCTTTAAATTGTCACAGTCTATTTTCAAGTGACAATTATGCCACTTGACAGACAGCGTATGAACTATATCATAATGTATGTCAGTCTCCCCTCTTGTCTTTTGTCTTGTCATGCACTAAATGTATAACTGAGAATGCATTGTTAACTATTTTTACTTAAAACTGTCCTATAGGGGTGCCTGGGTGGCTCAGTGGGTTAAAGCCTCATCTTCGGCTCAGATCATGATCTCATGGTACTGGGATGGAGCCCCGCATCAGGCTCTCTGCTTAGCGGGAGCCTGCTTCCCCCTCTCTCTCTCTGCCTGCCTCTCTGCCTACTTGTGATCTTTGCCTGTCAAATAAATAAAATCTTTAAAAACAAGAGAAAACAAAACTGTCCTATACCTTTTAAAGATCCTTAAGTAATAAGAAAAATAGTTAAAAAAATTTACACAAGTTGTTGCCCTGCCCAGTGTCCTTTATTCCTCTGCATAGATCTGTATTTGCCTCTGGTGTTATTTTCCCATTTCCTAAAGGAATTCCTTCACTGTTTCTTATAGTAGAGGTCTACTGCTGATTATTCTTTTTTGGCATTTTTATGTCTGAATCAAATTTTATTTTGCCTTCATTTTTGGAAGGTATTTTTTCTGGCCGTAGAATTTTAGGTTGAAAGGTTTTTTGTTTGTTTGTTTGTTTTCCCTCTTGGTGTTCACTGTCCTCTTGGCTCACATGGTTTACAAGAAATCTTTCATTCTTATTTTGTTCCTCTCCCCACAAAGTGTCTTTTTTTTTCTTTTTTTTCATTTTATTTATTTTTTCAGTGTAACAGTATTCATTCTTTTTGCACAACACCCAGTGCTCCATGCAAAACGTGCCCTCCCCATTACCCACCACCTGTTCCCCCAACCTCCCACCCCTGACCCTTCAAAACCCTCAGGTTGCCCCAACCTCCCACCCCTGACCCTTCAAAACCCTCAGGTTGTTTTTCAGAGTACATAGTCTCTTATGGTTCGCCTCCCCTCCCCTACTGAAAATATAATGAAAAAAAGTGTCTTTTTTTCATTATATTTTCAGTAGGGTTTTCTCTTTATCACTCATTTTAAGCAGTTGATTATGATGGGTCTTGGTATACTGTCCTCCTCCTCCTTGTCTTCCACTTCCTTCTTCTTTGTAGCTCATTGTACTTGTTTGTAGAGTTAGAGTTTTCATCATGTTTCAAAAAATTGGGGGCATTATTCTGTCAAATTTTTTTTCTGTTCTTTTCTTTCTTTGGGGGATTCCAATTACATGTGTATTAGGCCCTTAATTTTTCAACAATGATCACTAAAAATGTGTTGTTGTTTTTCTCCCTCTCTCTTCCATTTTGAGTAGTTCTATTGGCAGGTGTTCAAGTTCACTAGAAGTTTTCTATAATGGTTTATCTGTTGTCTATCACAACTCACAACTGAGTTTTTCATCTCAAACATTGAATTTTTAATCTTGATTTTGGTCTTTTTTATAACTTCTCTGTCTCTACTTATAATGCTTAATATTTCCTCCAACTTCTTGAACATCTAGATTACAGTTCTAATTTTCTACTAATTGAGTCATCTCCTCCAGGGTTGGTTTCGATTGATTGATTTTTCTCCTCATCCATCATTTATATTTTTCTGCATTTTTTCATTACCAATACATTTTTATTGAATGTAAGACATTGAGGTTTTTCTGTTCTTGGGGTCTGAATTTTTTTTCATCCCTTTATATATTCTTCCACGTGGTCTGGATTTAGTTAAATCACTTAAAAACAGGCTGTTCCTTTCGGGTTTGCTTTTAAGATTTGCTAAGAGGTAGAAGAGTACTGTTTGTCTTGAATTACATTTCTCTGTTACTGAGGTAGAGTTTTTCTGTGTATTCTCTATGATGCCCTGTCAATGATGAGATTTTTCATTTAGGTTATTATGAAGAGAAATCCTACTTGGTTTGTGCAAACTCTTGGAATTGCTCGCTTTCAACTTGCTAGTTGATACTTCCCAGACTTTGTGTAGTTTCCTCACACTCATTAACTGATGAATTCTTAGCAGGAATACCACCAGGCTTCACCTGCATTCCCTTGCCCTGCACCATGACCTGAACTTGCTCCAGGTAACAAGCATTTACTGTCCTAGAGTTCATCTTGTTCTTTTCTCCACCTCTCATAGATCACTCTCCTTCATTGCCTGATGTCCTTTCCAGAAACTATTTTACATATTTTTTAGTGTTTTAGGTGGGAAAATTAAGTGGGAAGCTAAGCCTACTTCCTGTTACTCTACTTTGGCCTGAGGTTGAATCAACAATGTCTTTGTCTTTCTTTTTCTTCTTAATCAGTAGACTTTTTTTTTTTTAAGAGCACTTTTAGGTTTAAAGAAAAATTGAACAGGAAGTATAGACAATTCTCATATACCACTTCTCACTACCACCTTCTTCACAGTTTCCCTTACTATGATGAAAATCTTGCATTAATGTGATATGTTTGTTCCAATTGATGAACCAGTATTGATACAGTATTATCAACTAAAGTTCCATATTTTATATCAAGTTTCACTCTTGTGTTCTACAGTTTTATGGATTTTTAAAAATGATATGTTGTTCTGTAATTACCATTATAGTATCCTACAGAGTTTTACTGTCCTAAAAATCCCTGGTGATTTTTCTATGTATTCTCTGCATCCTCCCTCCTTCCCCCTAACCTCTGCCAACCTCTGAACTTTTTTACTGCCTTCATATTCTTCCTTTTCCAGAATGTCATATAGTTGGAGTCACACTATATATATATATATATATATATATATATATATATATCCTTTTAAGATTGGCTTCTTTCACTTACTAATATTCATTTATAGTTCCTTTATGTCTTTTCATGACATGATGGCTTTATGTTGTTGTTACTGCTGAATAATATCCCACTACATGGATGTATCACAGTTAATCTATTAAAAAACATCTTGGTTGCTTCTAAGTTTTGGGAATTATGAATAAAGCTGCTATAAACTTTTATGGGGACATAAGTTTTCAATTCATTTGGGAAATACTAAGGAATGCATTTGTTAAATCATATGGTAAGACTACACATAGTTTTGTAAGAAACTGCAACTCAGTCTTCCAAAATGACTGTACCATTTTGCAATCTCACAATGAATGAGAGCTCCTACTGTTTTATATCCTCACCAACATTTAAAATTGGTGTTTTAAATATTAAGCTATTTTCATATGTGCATAGTTGTATCATATTGTTGTTTCAATTTACAATTCTCTAATATATGGTGTTGAACATCTTTTCATATGTTTATTTGCCATCTGTGTATTTTCTTTGGTGAGATGCCTCTTCTAATTTTTTGCCCATTTTTAATTTTTTAAAAAATTTCTTAGTATTAAGTTTTAAGACTTCTTTTTTGTATATGACATTATTAAATATAGACTTTTCCAATATTTTCTCCCTGTCTATAGCTTGCTTATATTTTCATTCTCTTGACAATGCCTTTCACCAAATAGTGTATAATTTTAATGAAGTACAATTTATCAATTTTTTTCATTAACCATGTTTTTAGTGTCATATCTTAAATGTAATTTCAAACTTGTGGTCATCTAGATTTTCTCCTGTGTTACTGTCTAGGAACCTAAAATTTTTTGTGTATTACATTTAGATCTGTGATCCATCTTGAGTTAATTTTTTGGACAGGTGTAAGGTCTGTGTCCAGATTCATTTTTTTGTATGTGAATATCCATGTATTCCAACACCATTTATTGAAAAGATTATTCTTTCTCCATTGAATTGCCTTTACTCCTTTGTCAATGATCAGTTGACTATGTTCATGTGGGTTTATTTGGGGGCTCTGTTGGTCCCATTGATCTATTTGTCTATTCTTTCACTGATGCTACACTGTTTTGATTCTGTATCTTTATAGTAAGTCTTGAATTGGGGTATTGTCAGTCCTCTAACTTTGTTATCTTTAAATATTGTATTAGCTATACTGGGCATTTTGTATATCCATATAAACTTTATTTTATATATTTATTTTTTATATGGGGAAAAGCCTTTTTAAAATTCTGTTTGGTTGGGCGCCTGGGTGACTCAGTGGATTAAAATTCTGTTTGGTTAACCAACATAAGTGTTTGTTGTAGCATTTAACAATTCATTAGTTGCGTATAATACATATAAACTTTAAATCAGTTTGTTGATAGCTACAAAATACCAGCTGAGATTTTGATTGGGATAGCACTGAAACTATAGATCAAGTTGGAAATAAATCTTGACAATATTGCGTCTTCCTATTCACAAACATAAAGTCTATCTCCATTTATTTAGTTCTTCTATTTCATGAGAATTTTCTAGTTTTCCTCATATAGATGGTTCACATATTTTCTTAGGTTTATACCTAAAGTATTTATTTTTTGATACTAATATGAGTGGTGCTGCATTTTTACATTTTAAATTCCAATCATTCATTGCTAGCAGATAAGAATTGATATTTGTATATTAACCTTGTATCCTGCAACCTCGCGTTTTTAATAGCTCTTGTGTTGAGTCCCTCAGATTTCTACATAGGCAGTTGTGTCGTCTGTATAAAAGACAATTTTTTCTTACCTTGCAGTATTATTTTTATCTCTATATCTCTGACTTATTCCATTGCTTAGGACCTCTAGTACAATGGTGAAGAGAAGTTCCTTGCCTTTTTTTTTTTTAAGATTTTATTTATTTATTTGACAGAGATCACAAGTAGGCAGAGAGGCAGGCAGAGAGTGAGGGGGAAACAGGCTCCCCACCGAGCAGAGAGCCCAATGTGGAGCTTGATCCCAGGACCCTGAGATCATGACCTGAGCTGAAGGTAGAGGCTTAACCCACTGAGCCAGCCAGGCACCCCTTGCCTTTTTTTTTTTTTTTTTTTTTTTATCTTAGAATGCATTCAACTTTTCACAACTAAATATTATGTTTGCTCAATAATCTTTACAGATACTCATTCTCGTATTGAGGAGGATATATTCTATTCTGTTTACTGTATTTCTTAAAGTTAAGAATGGGTATTGAATTCTATCAGAGGTCTTTCTATATTCAAATAATGTTATGTTTTTTGTTTTTTAAAATCTTGTTAATATGGCAGATTATATCAGTTGATTTTTAAATACTAATGCAATCTTACATGCCTAGGAAAAAAGTCATTTATTTATGACATACTATCTTTTTTATATTGTTGGATCCATTTGTTAATGTTTGTTACAAATGAGGAATACTGTTCTGAAATTTTGTTTTCATCTAATGTCTTGGTCTTGGTAACAAATGATTAAATTCATTAAATGCTTTGAAGTATATTTCCTCCAATCCAAGTTTTTAGAAAAGTCTGTGTAAAACTTGGCATTCTTTCCTTCTTTCATGTTTGGTAGAAGTTACCAATGATGCCATATCGGCCCAGACTTAAAAGATTTGTTTTTCTTATTGAGATATATAACTGACATATGATATTGTATTAGTTTTAGGTGTATATCATAATGATTCGGTATAAATATATATTACAAAATGATGACACAATAAGTTTAAATTCATCACCACATATAGTTAAAATTTTTTTCTTGTGATGAGAACTTTTAAGATCTACTCTCTTAACAATTTTCAAACACACAGTATATAGTATTGTTGACTGTGGTCACCATGCTGTACTTTATATCCCTAGGACTTATTTGTCTCATATTTGAAAGTTTGTACCTTTTGGCCACGTTCACCCACCTTCCAACCCCTGCCTCTGGCAACCACCTGTGTCTTTCCATTGAGAATAGATTTCCTGTAGAGAGCACGTATTTGGGATTACTCTGATAATAGCCCTCTTACATTGTAGAGCAGGGTTTTCAGTCTTGGTACTGTTGACATTTTAGGCCAGATTTTTGTGGGCTACGATTGTCTGCATTTTACAATGTTTGCAGCCTTCCGGCCTGTACGGACTAGACACCAGTACCTGAGTCCCACTCCTGCTCCCCAGGTGACAACTAAATAGGTCTCTAAACATCATGCGGTGTTGACAGGAGGCAAAATCATTCCTGTTTGAGAATCACTGGCTTACAGCATTTAACTTTATTGCAGTCATTGGTAGATTTGAGTTTAAATCTACCATCGTACTGTTTTCTTTTTGTTTCATTTGAGTTTTTACCCCTTTTCTCACCTTCTTTCGGATTGAGTAATTTTTGGAATTCTATTTTAACTGCTGTATCAATTTATTATTTATACCCATTTCTTACTATTTTTAGTCCTTTCCCTAAGATTTACTGTATACATGTTTAATATATCACAGTCTACCTTCAAATAATATTTCAACCACTCGACATTTAGTATAAAAGCTTTACAGCAGTACATTTTCTTTTCCCTCTTCTTGGTCTTTTTGATACCCAAGAATTGTACCTTTATTTCCTTCTGCCTCGGTAGGTTCACCATATGCGTGTGTTGATCAGCACTCAGCTGAAGACTTGAGGGGAAATGCATACTGATCTCTGGTGCTCTCTGCGTATCTCTCTCTTTTCTTTTCTTAAAGATTTTATTTATGTATTTGACAGAGAGATCACAAGTAGACAGAGCAGCAGGCAGAGAGAGAGGGAGAAGCAGGCTCCCTGCCACGCAGAGAGCCCGATGTGGGGCTTGATCTCAGGACCCTGAGATCATGACCTGAGCCGAAGGAGAGGCTTAACCCACCGAGCACCTAGGTGCCTCTGTGCATCTCTTTTGAAATCTGGTCATTTGGGCTTCTCTAAAGATCAAACTCTGCGTTGTCCTCCTTTCAGGGAGATTTCTAGAATCTGCTTAGGTTCTCCTCCTTACACTTCAGCTTAACGTGATGATAATTTTATTCATTGAAATCCTGGCATCTCTCCTATTTTCCAAATAGTTTCTGAGAAATACTTATAGTTACTTTCTGTTTGTGTTTCCAGACACTAGATCGTATATTCAATCTGTCTGCGATCTAGAACATGGTAAACTTGAGACCTTATCCTGTAACCCTATCCGGACTTTCCCTGTTGAGACATCTCCCCCCACCCCAACCACATTCAACCCTGTGCAACATTTTTTAGGCAGACTAGTAATTTGTAGGACATTGACAAGTTACATATTATTCATCCTTCCTCCTAAAGGATTTTGGGGCAATTTTGGTAAGAGGAAGAATTTTCATTGACCTCTCTCTCCAAGAGAATTCTAACTTTTCACTGTCTTACTAGAATCTCTCTTTTTACTTTTTTCTTTAGGATTGCCCCTCAAATTTGAAATCTGTTTCCCTTTATTATGCAGAGCCATTGAATTATGTCCTGGTCCTGTTTCCAAGCTTGAGCACCCTATGGTGTCTGTCTCTGTCCCTGGGCCATTTAGTCAGCTCAGTGGCGTGTGGGAGAATCGCAAATCTAATAGCATTATTAGGAAGGAGGTATATTTTCTTTATGGAACCAAGCTTGGGAAGGATAGGGATGTCCCAGGGATAGCTAGAAATAGAGACTTGAGGCCTTGAGAATTTTCCTCAAATCTCCTGTTTCCGAGATGCTGGATCCATGACTACATCAGTTTCCAGGCACGCCTTCAGTTCACCAGAGTTTGCAATCTTTGCTGCATATGAGACTCACTTAGGGAACTTTTAAAAATGCAAATGCCAGGTCGCACCCCATAGCAATGAAAGAAGGATGTCTCGGGGTGGGAGCCAGGACTGCATGTCTTATTTAGGGACAAAGTAAGAGTTAAGCCTTTTATAATTCTGCCAATATATTTATAATTCTGCCAATATATATCTTGCCTCTAAATCCAATTCAGAGAAACATTTAATGCCTAGGCTGACATCAGGGGTTTTGTGAGCAAGTCTACATGAAGACCTGTTATGTGAACTCACTTGTCCATCACGGGCATTCATGTTTTATACAAACAACCTGGAGCAGAGTTCTTAAAAAATTTCTGTACCTTAAGTCAGCCATCAATAACAAATACACATTTGCTTCCACTGAAAGGCCTATAAGGGGTGTATGTTCTTCTTTTTTTTTTTAAACCTAGGTTTCTGAAACATTTCAGTCTTTTCAGTCTAGCTCAAGAATGCTATAGAATTGAGCAGAAAAGTGGATGTATATGACTCACATACAGAATTTTGCAATCTATGTGTAATGTTCGTACATGCTTCTAGCCATTTCATACGAGGTTCCTGTTGTTTTTCTTAACCATAATGTGGTTATTTATCTCTGGAATGTTTTGATACTTTTGTGACAAAACAGGAATTTATCTGATGTCTATGAACTTCCTGCACTTCTGAGATCAAGTTTGAAAAATGTACATTCATGCAGGGAATTGTTGACTTATTGTGGGTGCATTATTCTTTCTCGAGCTTTGTAAATTGAATCTTCCAGAAGACACACATAGAAGCCTATGAGAGGTACAGCATTTTCTTGGGCTTACTACAGTTTTGTAATCTTAGTGCCAGATATTTTAGTATTTACTAAGGATCTCTTTTGAAATGGCTTCCAGCTTCTTGAGTTAACTCCTTCCAACTCAAAGCGATTTTCTGCTCTATCCTTATTTCACTCCACTCAGATCTGCTAGTTTACTTTGTAAACTAGCAGAAATTCTAGTGGTGGTATTCGTGCTGCCTTGACCCAATGAGATCAGTCTCCAGATTTGTTCCATTTATTGTGCTTTGTTGTTTATTGAATTAACATAGTCGTGAAGAAGAATCATGATATTTTGGAAGAGGAGTTTTGGCAATAAAATTTGTGTTACGGAATGCAAGCAATTTTTTGAAAAGCCCCATTGCACTTTTGTCGAACCAGTGAACACTGAAATCACTTCATCTCTTTATCCATTCATCAGGTATGTTTTAACTACAATACAGTTACTGAACTGCCTGGTTACTACATTTGCTGAGACACAGAAATCTTCTCAGAAACTCTGGTGGCTGTAGGGTAGGTCTGCGGTGTGTGTGTTGGGGGTGGGGGGAGGTAGGGATGGTATCAGCAAGCACTGATGTAGCCTCCAGTCATTTTTTGCCCTGAGAATGCTAGGAGATTTATTTGGGATTTCTTCTGCCCACTAGTTCTTCCTCTACTCCCTCCCCTCAACACCACTAAAACAACCGTCTCTTCTACTGTGATCAAAATAACCTTGTCTTCCTGGTGCTAACTGGTCTGTTTGCTGGAATATTCACTATCAAACCCCTAATACGTGGACCTCACTCCCAGATATTTTGATCTAGTCAGTGGGGCTCAGTTAGTAGGTGTTTTTTTTTTCAAAAGCCTCCCAGGTGATCGCAAAGTTAAGCTAGGCTGAAACCTCTAGGCGGTTTGCTGCAGCAGAACTGGACAAGTCTGCAGGGAAGCAATTTGTTTCTATTGCGTTTGTTGCCTTGTGGTTTGCATAAGGTTCTGGGTTCAGACATGAGTACCTTTCTTTGCACCTTTGTCTTTTGCTTCCTGTAGTTCAGAACATCTTGCTTGGCCTCCAGCCCTCTCAGTTCCAATTCTGTATATGCCATCTATTGTTAGGTAAATCCCCCTCAGCCCCCTGAAACTCCATTAACGGATAGGTAATGTGGGAACAATGGAATTGTGTCTCCGAGTTCTTGTGCTGGTTCAATAAATGGGATCGATATGTGAAAGCCTTAGCGATATCCACAGCAGAAAAAGCACTCCGGTAATGGGGGGCTCTGCAGTCACATTGAAGCAGCAGCAGTCAAAGCAGCAATATTTACCAGCCTGATGTGAGTTTGGGTTCCTCTCAGACAAAAGCAGGACACCAAATTAGTCCTCTCAAATTTGACATGATGTTCAAATATCGTTGTTACTCAGAGAAAGCATTAAATGTAACTTATCCGATAGGTCACTGATTTCAAGCTTAATTAATCTCGGAAAAAAGAGGAATCTTAAAACTGAGCCTCTTCACAAACAAAAATCCCACTTTCATGCTTTCTCCTGTGCACACAAGGCAGGAATCTGAAATTGTCTGCCACGATGATTAAAGGGGACAGATCTGATCTCTGAAGTCATCAGAGGCAATCAAGGCCAAGTTCCATCTAGTGGAGAGTGCTAGGTTCTATTTACTTCCAGGTGCTCCAGATTAAAATAAATGCTCTGGGTCCTTGGAAGCATGTATTCTAGAAGAGCAGCACGAGATGTACTGTACAATTTGTGGTGCCGGGCAGGGATCCTAAGCTCAAGAAGCTGTTCCAGCTGCTGTTCAGACATGGCCCTCACTGCAAATTTAAGTCAAGGTCAGAGTTATTTAGAGATCTATATAGGTCTCCTGTAATTCAAATCCATGGCTGGCATTTATGATTATTTATGAGTTTATCAAAGTGTGCTATACTCCGGATTTATACAAAAGGTGAATTACAGATAATTTTTCACTTATAAAAACGTTCTACCATATAAAATGGCATGCACTACAGATTACCTTAAATAATGAGAGATAATAGAGTGCAGAAGGGAATAAATACTAGAATCAGACAAACCCGATTTGAATCCAAATCCTTTTTTTTTTTAAAGATTTTATTCATTTATTTGACAGAGAGAAATCACAAGAGAGGCAGGCAGAGAGAGAGGAAGGGAAGCAGGCTCTCCGCCGAGCAGAGAGCCCGATGTGGGACTCGATCCCAGGACCCTGAGATCATGACCTGAGCCGAAGGCAGCGGCTTAACCCACTGAGCCACCCAGGTGCCCCAAATCCTATTGCTTATTAGCAAATTATTTAATTTCTCTGGATATCAGCTTTTCCAGTAACAGAAGGGAGCTTTTACTATCTACTTCAGAAATGTGTTGAAAAAATTATCCATCAAATTATTATTTGTGAAGTGCCCAGGATGATTTCAAGCACAGTCAATTTCCACATAGATTTGTTTCCACCTTTGTCTTATCCTTCTTTCTTTATTTGGTATATATGAAGTGCAACATTTCTCTCCCCCTCTTCTTTTATTTCAAGGCTCATTTGGAAATAACTCTGATACATAATATTTTAGGAAAGAGGGTTAATCCATGCAAGCAATATTGTTGCATGTAATAATTGCTACTAAAAGTCCATAATGATGGGCTGAAGAAAGACTGGAAGGAAAAATAAAATAGAACAGCCTGTTAAACTGTGTAGGTTTCCCATCGGATCTGATTTTTGTAGACTCTACTTTGATCTGATTCCTTGTGTGCATGGGGCATTAACGTCTGGGAGAGAGGCACTAGGTACTGGAGGGTCATATGAAAATAGTGAGTTCATTGGTCTGAGTGATCTGGGAATGGGAGGTGCCAGGGTGTGAGAATCTCCAAAATCAAGAGAGGCAAGAGAAGCAGAAGGAGAAGGTGAAATCATATTGGGAGCTGATTTCCACCATCTATGACTCTGTTACTGACAAAGTCCTTTTCCATAAATAGTTCCCATACAGCCTCCTAATTTCTATAAGAATGGGCTATTGTTAGGCAGTGGGAACTTTTATATAAGGAGGAAGGTAGGTAGCAAGGAAACTGCACCTGGCCATTATGACCAAGCCAAGGAGAGTTCAGTGGTCTTCCCCTAAGTATAAAATAATTGGGGATTAGAGCAATAATCGAAGACAGATTTAGCTTATCCACGATTTCACATAGAATCAAGCCTTTGGACCAGGAGCCAAAGGGATGTCAGATAAAATTTGGCTTGTTGGTTCATAGGCATGGGATATTTCAAATGTGTTTATGTGTCTGACATACTAGGTAGAAAATATATATACGATTTCAAAAGATGTATAATTCCTAGAATTAGCATACATTGTCTGGAGTGAATTACATACTTAGGTCACTATTATGCTTGTAAAACATTGGGCCTTTGTATCTTTGGTTCGTTTGCCATCTCTTGAGCTGTGATTCTAATCTGAGATTTGAGAGACAGGTTACTGCTGCACACCTTCTCCCAGTGACAAGAGTAATAACATTAATGAAAATAACAATGATAAAAACTTAATTTTTTGAGGGCTTACAATGTATCAGTCATTCTGTTGATTAAATCCTCTCTCATTAAAACTCACAAAACTCTGTAGCATCAGTATTATTGCAATGTTAATTTTACAAACAATTGAAAAGAATGCTTAGAGAAACTGAATGTGACTTCTGGCACAGTCTGTTTGCAGATTCCAGCGTGTTGATGTGCAGAGTTTGAGCTTCAACTCCCTAGGATAATCATCTTCTAGAAGAATGGGTGGCAAATATTTTCTGTAAAGGGCTAGAAAGGAAATATTTTAGATTTTTTTTTTTGAGGCGTATGGTTTCTTTTGCAATTTTTCAAGGCCACTGTGATAGCACATAAAGAAGCCACAGATAATCCATAAAGGAATGAGTGTAGCTGTGTTCCAATGAAACTTTACTTACAAAAACACATGGTAGGCTGGCTTTGGTCCACAGGCTGACTCTAGAGCAGCCCTTGTCCCATAAAACCTAATCCAATGGGGGCCATGTTCTGTATCTGCACTGCCAAATATAGTAGCCATGAGCCATGAGTGGTTATCGAGCACTTGAAATGTGGCTAGTATGACCAAGAAACTGAACTTTACGTTTTACTTAATATTAATTATTTCAATTTCCATTTAAATAGTCACATCAGCCTAGGACTACCACATTAGACAGATTAGATTGGAAGTTTTGGCACATAAATCAGTTCTAGCCATTATGGCATAGATGAGACATGCTTAGACTGGAATTCTCTTAAAAATATAACTTCAACGAACAAATAAAACAATCAAGTATAAAGCATGCAGGGCAAATAGAAAATCAGAACAAAGTAATTTAAGTTGTGAGAATTATTATCTCAGCTTCTCTTTTCCAAAACCATTTTCAAATTAATGTAAAAAATTTTTTTTTCCCCTTCCTTCTTCTATACACAGCTTTTTCATTAGATCTCGATCTCTCTCTCTCTCTCTCTCTTCATCTTTTCTTCCTGGGGATATATAGAGCCAAGGGATTATCTCTGTTGTCTTTCCCTTGGCAGTTCAGCAGCTTGGGGTTCTGTTCTGAGCCTCCTATCAGCTCTGTGAACTTTGGGTGAATTATTACTCATCTGCAAAAGTAGGCTAGTATTACTTACATCTTTCTTTGACAAGTTTTGGGAATTAATTGTAGTGTATTTAAAATAAAATGTCCAACTCTTGGACACAGTGCATGGTAGGTGACTTACATGTTTAGTTCATTTGTTCTTTTGCCTTCATCCCAATTTATATTATATTGTTGATTTCATTTCACACCATTTTAAATCATCGTCTGAACCAAATCCACAACTTGGGTCATCTTTGCCATATCAGCTGCTGATAGTTCTTTCAAGGAAAAGTCATTGACATCCATCTTTTTTTCTAGAATACCAAATACTGACTATACAAAACCAACTGAAATTAGTTATAGCAATAATATAAAAATTGTTCATGTCTTCTGCCCATTTTTTGACATGATTATCTGTTTTGTGTGTGTTGAGTTTGAGGAGTTCTTTATAGATCTTGGATATCAGTCCTTTGTCTGTACTGTCATTTGTGAATATCTTCTCCCATTCCGTAGGTTGCCTCTTTGTTTTGTTGACTGTTTCCTTTGCTGTGCAGAAGCTTTTGATCTTGATGAAGTCCCAAAAGTTCATTTTCTCTTTTGTTTCCTTTGCCTTTGGAAATGTGTCTTAAAAGAAGTTGTCATGGCTGATGTTGAAGAGGTTACTGCCTATGTTCTCTTCTAGGATTTTGATAGATTCCTGCCTCACGTTGAGGTCTTTCATCCATTTTGAGTTTATCTTTGTATACGGTGTAAGAGAATGGTCGAGTTTCATTTTTCTACACATAGCTGTCTAATTTTCCCAGCACCATTTATTGAAGAGATTGTCTTTTTTACACTGTATATTTTTTCCTGCTAGACTTCTCCAAAGAAGATAAATGGCTAACAGGCACATGAAAAAATGTTCATCATCACTAACCATCAGGGAAATTCAAATCAAAACCACAATGAGATACCACCTTACACCAGTTAGAATGGCCAAAATTAATATGACCGTAAACAACATGTGTTGGAGAGGATGTGAAGAAAGGGGAACCCTCTTATACTGTTGTTGGGAATGCAAGTTGGTGCAGCCACTTTGGAAAACAGTATGGAGATTACTTAAGATTTAAAAATAGAGCTACTCTGTGACCCTGCAATTGCACTGCTGGGTATTTACCCCAAAGACACTGATGTAGTGAAAAGTAGGGCCATCTGTACCCCAATGTTTATAGCAGCAATGGCCACAGTCACCAAACTGTGGAAAGAACCAAGATGTCCTTCAACAGACAAATGGATAAAGAAGATATGGTCCATATATACAATGAAGTATTATGCCTCCATTAGAGAGAATGAATACCCAACTTTTGTATCAACATGGACGAGACTGGAGGAGATTATGCTGAGTGAAATAAGTCAGGCAGAGAGAGTCAATTATCATATGGTTTCACTTCCTTGTGGAGCATAAGGAATAACAAGGAGACATGGGGAGATGGAGAGAAGTGAGTTGGGGGAAATTGGAGGGGGAGACGAATGATGAGAGACGGTGGACTCTGAGAAACAACCTGAGGGTTCTGGAGGGGAGGGGAGTGGGGGCGTTGGTGAGCCTGGTGGTGGGTATTATGGGGGGCATGTATTGCATGGAGCACTAGGTGTGGTGCATAAACAATGAATTCTGGAATACTGAAAAGAAATTTTTAAAAAATTAAAAAGAATAACACAAAAACTGACGTAAATTATTTCTTCTTCATTCCTGTTGTTTAAATGGTTTGCAAAAACTGGAAAATTTGCTAAAATAGGTACAGATATTAGGTCCTGCTGTAGACTAAATTTTGTCTTCCTGACCATCAGATGTTGGAGCCCTGATCCGCAATGTGATTGTATTTGGAGATGGCGCCTTTGTGACATTAATAAGTTTCCAGGAGTCATGAGGGTGGGGTACCTATGATGGAATAGTATCCTTTTAAGAAGAGGAAAATAAGAAGAGATCTCTCTCTGTGCCATGTGACTACACAGTGAGAAGGCAACCACCTACAAGCTAGCAGGAGGGCTCACACCAGGAACTCAGTCTGCTGTACCTTGATCTTGGTCTTCCCAGCCTCTAAAACTGTGAGAAAAAAATATCTGAGATTGCATGTTTAAGCTATACCTCATGCCTGCCTACACCATCAGAGAAAAGAACAGATTCTGTCCCTGTCTGAGGATGTTTGCAAATATGAAATCCTACAAAATTACCTTGTTATGCACCATGACATCATATATATGTCAGGGAAAGTTGCTTGAACTTCAAACTAAAATATCCACCACACTGAATATAGGTGTTAAATTAGCGCCTAAGATCGTAGCATCATAGTATTTATGCATATTGAAAAGCTTTGAAGTTATAAAGAGGAAGCACATTTGATGCTTTCAAAGTAATACTTCATTGCCCATCAATTTTTCACTACTCAGCATCTGGTCACTGAAACATACTCCTTGATTTAATGTGGAGTTTAAATATATCTCTATCTCTCTGTCTCTATATAGATAGCTGTATAGAATATGTATGAAGATTCACATGTCACCATGCACAGGGATCTGAAAGTGTGAAGACTTCTGGAAAGCTTTTCTGATTTGGCGTGCTAAAGATGAAACCAATCATTCAGTTGTTAATATTGAATTATGCAATGCAAAAACTGCCGTGAGGTTTTGAGGCTACAAAGAAGAGGCAGCATCATTTCATATAAACATTGTCTCAACCTCCTCTGCTGCTTTCATGAACATATTTTTCTGCATATTTAAAGTTTATAGCAGAGCACAAGGTTCAGAGTTTCCAACTTTATAGCAAAACCACAACTATGTATTAATATAGCAGCTGTAATGTATTTCTAGTTAAGCTCTCATAAAGTCTTGGGCTTTCCACATCATCACTTTTGAAGGTCGGTGCCACAGAGAAAAAAGCCATTTGTACTGGATCGCCATGGTGGTTTGTAATATACATGGTAATAAATATCACAATATATTTCATTTTTATATGTTTTTGATGAAGAGGTAAAAGTACATCTTCTACAGTTGCTTTTCAGAAATTGCTCATCTGTTTGGAACGAGGGTAAAAGACACTGAAGCTAAACGTTATTTATCGAGACATCACCGCGCTTCACTCACACACGGCTGAAATGAGAAGAGGATGCCAATGATATTTCACTTACAGTATCGATTTCCAGAGCTCGCCCCATGGAAGCACTGCATGTGTATGCAAGATAAATGTGAGAAAATGGAGATATTCTGACAAGCACCGTTTCCATTGTTTTTCATTTTTTTTTCATTATTTAAACATTCTTTATTCATCCGTTCTGCAAGCAAGCTTATTTTTGTTGCATGCAAGGAATAAGCACGCTCTCATTTAGTCCGTATCTCCTACGAAATGGTTTTTCATTTTTATCATTCTGATAATTTACATCCTTTCTAAGTGTAATTGGGAATGTCTTTCAGAAGTCGCTTCACCGTTTCCACGTGGTGCCTGATATTTGTGAGTGCATAAGAAACATTTAAGTGCTCACGGTTATCAGTGTGTATATACATGTATATGTGTGTGCATACATACACACACACACAAACTATACACACATATGTATATACAGACGTACATGTATATGCCTGTATAGTTTCTTACAGTATAAAAGATTTCAGTGAGCAATGCTGTTGTGTTCAGCTATGAAGGTTGATCTAAGAGAGGTGTTAATATGTGTCTCCTCCCTTACTTTCCTTCTGTTAGGCTCCCATGTGGTTTTCTTCCTCCAATCAGTGGCTAACAGCACTCATCTGTATCTATTAGCTAAACTAATCCTCTTCCTTCTTATGTCCTGCCCATGCCAACTTCTTGTGCAAAATCATTGCCAATCTCCTGTTTTATTTCTTATTGCCATGAACATCTACCAGGATGAGAAGAGAGATCTTCAGAAGGGAGACAGTGGTGAACATGCAAATCAGCTGTGTGTGCAGGAGCAGACAGAGTGGGAGGGGAGGGAGGTGTGCTCCTTCTTTTGTGTGCTTTACCTGCTCTCCCTTCTCTGAGCCAGATCAAAGGGCTCCCAGCGCCCTCCTTCCTCTGCTCTCCTGTTCCAAAGTGTGAAGCCTCCATGTGCAGGGACCTTAGTGAGGTCTGAGATAGGAGGTCATCATTCTGATCTCTTGCTCCTTTTGCTTTTTCCTTCTTCATTCCCAAACTAGGTGCTTGCACTTAATGTTTCTTATTTCTAAGTTTTAAGGGTTTCCTTCTTTTATTAACAGTGATAGACAGTGAGCATCCACGGCCTTACCATTAAAAAGTATCAAGAGTTCCAGACAAGCTTACGTAGAGTTTCCACAATTATCCAAATACTGTCCCATAAAACAGAAGTGAATGCTGCAGATAGATTAAGGCACATCACCACTGATTTCAGCAATGTCTGGAGCACTTTGGGATATTCCATTAACTTCCAATTAGCCTCACTTTGGATATGTACTAACACAAAAACAAGGGAGTCATAAAGATGGAAATAACTATACTTCTGATCTATAATTTTAGAAATAGTGTGGGGTTTTCAGCAAAGATGTTTATAACATGAGACTATATACTTCAGATTGTTTTTTGAGTATGGCTGACACACAATATCGCATTAGTTTCAGGTGTACAATGCAGTGATTCAACAAGTTTATACATTATACTGTGCTCACCACAAGTGTAACTACCACATGTCACCATACAGTGCGATTATAATAACATTAACTATACAAGAGTATATATTTTTAATAAGTAGGATTTTAGAGATATAGAATTCAGTTCCACTAGTTTGTGTGATTTTCGGTAAAATAGGTCTGAGCTTATGTATATGGGCATGTGTGTTAGCATTTGTGTATATTGAGAGAGAATACACAAGAGATACATTTTCACCTTTCCCATACAAAAGCTCTATTGCTGTTATTTTCAAAGTTGGAATTACTCAGTGTTACTTTAGAATGTATCACAAGACACAGGATGGATACAACCAAATTCAGTTTCTGAAGATCAAGGCAGGACCTACTCCAGAGGTGCAAAATTAACGAAATGGAAAATTAAATCTATTACAGCTCATTGATGTGATTAGCTTTATGATGTATGTAGTTGTTCAGTATAATTTTGAACACTGGTTCCCTATAGTAGGATTCTATTTTTAGAAAAGCATCTAAAATGCACCTTAGTAAAAACTTCAGAGGCAGTCTACAAGAGACAATTTACCTGCTGAATTTTTATAGATCATTTCTTTCATCAAAAATGTTTTAACTAAAAAATGTTTCTTTTCAGTTTTATTGAGAAATAATTGACATTCAACACTATAAGTTTAGAGGGTCGTGATATATGAGTTACATATAGTGTGAAATGATTACTACAGTAGACTTAGTCTTTATTTATGTATCAGATGAATGTAGAGTTTGGCAAGTGAAGAGGGATAAACTGGGGGTAGTCAGAAATTCTTGAAAAACTACCCTATAGGTTGTTAGTTGATTTGTGTTAGAATAATAGTTAATTGATTATTTTATTAGTATTTTCTGTTCAATCATTATTGGTATGTTTCAATTATAATATGTTTCTTATGCTATATTGAGAAAGCATGATTTACCAGTACCATTTACTAAAGAAAACAAAATGAATCAAAGTCCTATTCACACAATTCAAATACCTGAATTAAGACGGGAAAGGGGTCAATTAGGTATTTGGGCTATACCTCCCTCTCTCACAGTTTAATGACATTAGGCTCCACCAGTTAACTTATAAGTAAACTTATATTGCTCAGTTCAAATCTCCACTTAGCACTGTAACTAGAAATTCCAGTGCTATGTTAAATAGAAGTGGTGAGAGTAGACACCTTTGTTTTGCCTCTGTTTCTAAGCAGAAAATATTCATTCTTTGATGATTACCTATGGTGTTAGCTGTAGGCTTTCAATAGATCCTGTTTTCAATTTGAAACAGTTCTTTTCATTCTTGTTTGCTGAGAGTCTTTATCATAATGATTGTGAAATTTTGTCCAGTGTATTGTTCTTCATCTATTAAGGCAGTCAAATAACTTTTAATTTTATACCACAATTTGGTGAATCCCACTAATGGATTTTCAAATGTTAAACCAACTTTACCTTTGGGAGATAAATTCTAATTGGTCGTGAGGTATTCCTTTTAAAAAATCCATTTCTCGATTTCATTTGCTAAAAATTTTTAAAGATTTTTGTGACTCTCTTTATTATAGTTAGTAGTCTGAGCTTTTGTTAATTTTTTGGTCTGATTTGGTATCAAGATTTGGTATCTTAAAATGAGTTGAGGAATGTTTGCTACTATTCTGGTTCCTGGATAAATTTGTGTAGAATTACAATTATTTCTTTTATAAATGTTTTCTTTTATAAATTCTTTTCTTTTATAAATTATTTCTTTTATAATTCTTTTATAAATGTTTGGCAGAATTCAACACTGAAGCCGTGAGCCTAGAATTTTCTTTCTGGAAGGATTTTAAACCACAAGTTCATTTAAAACAATATTCAGGTTACCTATTTCATCCTAAGTGAGTTTTGGTAGTTTGTCTTGAAAGAAATTTGTCCAATTGATCTAAGTTTTCAAATTTAGCAGCATGAAGTTGTTCATGATATTTATAATCTTTTTAATGTCTATATAATCTGAAGTGAGGTCCTCTCTTTTCATTTATGATGTTAGAATAAGCATGTTAATTCCTTTTTTCTTTTTTTGTCTTAGTAGAGGTTTCTCATTTTTAATGATTTTTTCCCCAAAGAACCAGTTTTTGGTTTCATTGATTTTCCTTATTGCTTTTATGTTTTCTATTTCTTTGACTTCTGTCCTTATGTTTAGTATTTCCTTTATTTTACTTCTTTTGGGTTTAATATGCCTTTCTTTTCTTACTTTCTTATGGTGGAAGTTCCTTAGGTCATTGATTTGAAATCTTTCTTATTTTCGTGTAAGCATATGTTGCCATGATTTCCAACAAATTTTAATGTATTGTGGTTTCATTTTCTTTTATTTTGAAGTATTTTTTCATTTCCTTGAATTTCTGCTGAATCCATATCTAATTTAGAAATATGTTCCTTAGTTTCCTTATATATGGGGATTTTTCCTATATCATTCTATTATTAATTTCATTTTGAGTAAAGAACACACTTTGTATGTTTTTAGTCTTCTTAAATTTATTGAGGTTGGTTTTATGGCTCAGTATATGCTCTTGTTTGATGACCATTTTAAGTGTGCTTGAAAGCCCATGTACTGGTATTTTTGGGTGGAGTCAGCCATAACTATGTTAGGTAAAGCTGGTTGGTAGAGTTGCTCAAGCCTTTTATATTCTTGTTGATGACTTCTACCTTTTCTAGCAGTTACTGAGAGAGGAGTGTTGAAATATTGAATGAAAATTGTTGATTAGGGAAGTCGCAAAGATGGCAGTGAAGTAGGCGACACAATTTCAACTGGTCCCCTGAATTGGGCTGGATATCTACCAGACCACTCTGAAAACCTGCGAGATCAGCCTGAGATATAAGAAGATATATCTTGATTGCTACAATCTTTCTTTCTTTCAATGATTTGAAAGAAATCCTGTGGTTGCTCTCAAGGCATGAAGGGGGGAGCTGTGATTCTGTGGGCAGATATGGGAAGATAAACAGAAGGGGAAAGGAGCCTCCGGGATCCTGCACTACCCATGTGCAAAAGCCTCCTGTGCTGGGGACTAGGCACAGACTTGTAGATGGTAGCAGTGGGAAAAAGATTTTAGGGCAGTCTCCTAGACTGAAACCTGGAGCTGCGGGGGTATAGTGCGAACTGGGGGCAGCTGGTGGTTTTAGAAGCAAATATAGCAGAGATATGCCTTGACCTGGAAGCAAGGGCTCAGAATGTTGTTGTGGGGCACACAACCCAGGACTTTGTGGTTTTTAACAGCACAGACAGAAATGGAGTCACTGTGGCCTGGAAAACTCATCATAGGAACAGACTATGATCTCTCTGTTTTGAGACAAAAGTTTGGATATGGCCATTTCTGTTCTGACTCTTGGAAGAGATGTAGAGCGCTGCCAGAGAAAGCTATCAGAGAACAAAAACCCCCCAAAACTGGTTTTCACTGAGCCTATCTCCCCGCCCCCCCCCCCCGCCGCCACCCCGCCCCACAGAGGGCACGGCAACACTGCCCAAACAGGGTTGCCTGAGTAAAGTGCAGCAGGCCCCTCCCCCCAGAAGATAGGCTAGAAGAATAAGAGGCTGACAACTCTACGGTCTCTAAAACAGGTTGGGTTTTGGTCAATAATTTGGACCCTGTACATCCCCTCAACCAGCCCCCAACAGAATGACTAAGAGGAGGAGTCCCCAAAATAGGAAGGATTCAGAAACTGGGACCTCTGCCACATATAATGGATATATGGATATAAATAAGATGTCAAAAATAGACTTTGGGGTAACAGTTATGAAGTCAATAGCTAGGTTGGAGAAAGCCATTAATGGGAACATAGGTTTTCTAAGGGCAGAAATAAGAGCTGATCTGGTAGAATTTAAAAATGCTATCAATGAGATCCAGTCTAATCGAGATACTCTAACAGCTAGGGTAAATGAGACAGAAGAATGAATTAGTAATCTAGAAGACAAACTGATAGAAAAGGATCAGAAAGAGTCTTGGAACAAACAGCTTAAAATCCATGAAAACAGAATTAGATAAATAAATGATGCCATGAAACATTCCAGTGTCAGAATTATTAGGATCCCTGATGGGGGTGGAGAGAAAGAGGACTAGAAGTTATATTTGAGCAAATCGTAGCTAAGAACTTCCCTTACTTGGGGAATGATACAAGCATTTGTGTCCTAGAGGCAGAGAGGGCCCCTCCTAAGATCAAGAAGAACTGATCAATGACCTGACATGTAATAGTAAAACTGGCAAATCTTAGAACCAAGGAAACCATCTTTAGGGCAGTGAAGGGGAAGGGATTCCTTATGTATAGAGGGAGGAACAGCAAAGTAATGTCAGACCTGTCCACAGAGACCTGGCAAGCCAGAAAGGGCTGGCAAGACATATTTAGGATACTAAATGAAAAGAACATGCAGCTAACAATACTTTATCCAGCAAGGCTGTCATTAAGAATGAATGGAGAGAAAAAGAGCTTCCTGGGTGGGCAGAAACTGAAGGAATATATGACTGGCTTAGTGAAGCCAGCCCTGTAAGAAATATTAAGAGGGGTTCTATAAAGGGAGAAAGAACCCAAGAGTGATATAGAACAGTAGTTACAGAGACAGTCTGTAGAAACAAGGACTTCATAGGCAACATGGTGACAATAAAATCATATCTTTCAACAATCACCCTCAATGTGAACAAACTAAATGCTCCCATAAAATGGCACAGGGTTGCAGATTGAATAAAAAGACAGGACCCACCCATATGCTCTCTACAAGAGATTCATTTTTAACCTAAAAGTACATCCAGACTGAAAGTGAAGGGATGGAGAACCAATGGACCATGCCAATGGACCTCAGAAGAAAGGTGGGGAAGCAATTCTCATATCAGACAAATTAGATTTTAAGCAAAAGACTGTAGTTCGAGATACAGAAGGACAATATATTATTCTTAAAGGGTCTATCCAACAAGAAGATCTAACAATTGTAAATATCTATGACCCGACATGGGAGCAGCCAACTACATAAGCCAACTGTTAACCAAAATAAAGATACATATTGATAATAATATATTAATAGTAGGAGACCTCAACACTCCCCTGTCAGCAATAGATGGATTATCTTAACAGAAAAATCAACAAAGAAACAAGAGCTTTGAATGACACAGTGGACCAGATTGACCTCATAGATATATACAGAACATTCCACCCTAAAACAACAGAATACTCATTCTTGAGTGCACAGGGAACTTTCTCCAGAATAGGCCATATACTGGGTTACAAGTCAGGTCTCAACTGATACCAAAAGATTGTGATTATTCCCTGCATATTTTCAGACCACAGTGCTTCGAAACTGGAACTCAATCACAAGAAAAAGTTTAGAAGAAATTCAAACACTTGGAAGCTAAAGACCATCTTGCTCAAGAATGTCTGGGTCAACCAAGAAATCAAAGAAGAACTTAAACAATTCATGAAAACCAATGAGAATGAAAACACATCAGTCCAAAACCTATGGGATACAGCAAAGGCGGTCTTAAGGGGGAAATACATAGCCATCCAAGCCTCACTCAAAAATATAGAAAAATCTCGAATACACAAACTGTCTTTACACCTTAAATGACTGGAGTATGAACAACAAACAACCTAATCCACACATGAGAAGGGAAATAATTAAGGTTAGAGGAGAGATCAATGAATTAGAAACCAGAAATACAGTAGAACATATCAACAAAACTAGAAGCTGGTTCTTTGAAAGAATTAATCAAATTGATAAACCACTGGCCAGACATATCTAAAAGAAAAGAGAAAGGACCAAAATAAATAAAATTATGAATGAAAGGGGAGAGATCATGACTAACATCAAGGAAACAGAAACAATTATCGGAAATTATTGTCAAGAACTATATTAAGCAACCTGGAAGAAATGGATGTATTCTTGGAAACCTATAAACTACCAAGACTGAAACAGGGAGAAATTGACAACCTGAATAGACTAATAACCAGTAACAAGACCAAAGCAGTGATCAAAAACCTCCCCCAAAACAAGAGTACAGGGCCTGATGGATTCCCTGGGGAATTCTACCAAACATTCAAAGAAGAAATAATACCTGTTCTCCTGAAGCTGTTTCAAAAATAGAAACCGAAGGAAAACTTCCATACTCATTCTATGAGGCCAGCATTACTTTGATCTCAAAACCAGACAAAGACCCCATCAAAAAGGAGATTTTCAGACCAATATCCCTGATGAATATGGATGCCAAAATTCTCAAAAAGATCCTAGCTAAAAGGATCCAATAGTACATTATAAGGATTATCCACCACAACCAGGTGGGATTTATCCCTGAGATTCAAGGGTAATTCAACATTCACAAATCAATCAATTTGATAGAACACATTAATAAGAGGAGAGGAAGAACCATATGGTCCTTGAATTGATGCAGAAAAAGCACTTAACAAAATGCAGTATCCTTTCCTGATTAAAACTCTGCAGCATATAGGAATAGAGGGAAAATTCCTCAATTTCATAAACTCTTTCTATGGAAAACCCACAGCAAATATCATTCTAAATGGGGAAAAGCTGAGAGACTTTCCCTTAAGAAGTTAGAGAATCGATTCCATTTACTTTAGCACTAAGAACATTAAGATAACTGGGAATAAACCTAACCAAAGAGGTAAAGGATCTATACTCAAGGAACTACAGAACACTCATGAAAGAAATTGAAGAAAACAAAAAAAAGATGGAAGACCATTCCATGCTCATGGATTGGAAGAATAAACATTTTTAAAATGTCTATACTACCTAGAGCAATCTGTACTTTCAATGCCATTCTGATCAAAATTTCACCAGCATTTTTCAAAGAGCTGGAGCAAACAATCCTAAAATTTGTATGGAATCAGAAGAGACCCTAAATTGCTAAAGAAATGTTGAAAAAGAAAAATAAAACTGGGGGCATCACGTTGCCTGATTTCAAGCTTTACTAAGAAGCTGTGATCACCAAGGCAGCATGGTACTGGCACAAAAACAGACACATAGACCAGTAGAACAGAGTAGAGAGCCTAGATATAGACCCTCAACTTTATGGTCAACTAATCTTCGACAAAGCAGGAAAAAATATACAGTGGAAAAAAGATAGTCTCTTCAATCAATGGTGCTGGGATGATTGGACAGCTGCATGTAGAAGAATGAAACTCGACCATTCTTTTACACCATGCAAAAAGATAAAGTTGAAATGGATAAAAGACCTCAACCTGTGGCAGGAATCCATCAGAATCCTAGAGGAGAACATAGGCAATAACCTCCTCAACATTGGCCACAGCAACTTCTTTCAAGATATGTCTCCAAAGGCAAAGGAAACAAAAGCGAAAATGAACAATTGGGACTTCATCAAGATCAAAAGCTTCTGCGAGATCAGAAACAAAGGAATGAGTCAGCAAAACAAAGAGGCAACCCATGGAATGGGAGAAGATATTTACAAATGACACTACAGACAAAGGACTAATATCCAAGATCTATAAAGAACTCCTCAAACTCAACACACACAAAACAGATTATAATGTCAAAAAATGGGCAGAAGACATGGACACTTCTCCAAAGAAGACATATGAATGGCTAACAGACACATGAAAAAATGTTCATCATCCCTAGCCATCAGGGAAATTCAAATCAAAACCACACTGAGATACCACCTTTCTCCAGTAAGAATGGCAAAAATTGACAAGGCAAGAAACAACCAGTGTTGGAGATGTTGTGGGGAAAGGAGAACCCTCTTACACTGTTGGTGGGAATGCAAGGTGGTATAGCCACTTTGGAAAACAGTGTGGAGGTTCTCAGAAAGTTAAAAATAGAGCTATTCTATGACCCAGCAATTGCACTACTGGGTATTTACCCCAAGGATACAGATGTAGTGAAAAGAAGGGCCACATGCAGCCCAGTGTTCATAGCAGCAATGTACACAGTAGCCAAACTGTGGAAAGAGCCAAGATGCCCCTCAACAGACAAATGAATAAAGAAGATGTGGTCCGTATATACCTTGGAATATTACTCAGTCATCAGAAAGGATGAATACCCAACTTTTGCAACAATGTGGATGGAACTGGAGGAGATTATGCTAAATTGAATAAGTCAAGCAGAGAAAGTCAATTATTATATGGTTTCACTTATTTGTAGAACATAACGAATAGCATGGAGTACATTAGGAGAAGGTAGGGGAAAATGAGAGGGCAACAAAAGGGGGAGATGAACCATGAGAGACTATGGACTCTGGAAACAAACTGAGGGTTTCAGAGGGGAGTGGTGTGGTGGAATGGGTTAGCCAGATGATGGGTATTAGGGAGGGCATGTGTTGTGTGTTATACACAAACAATGAATCACAGAACACTACATCAAAAACTAATGAGGTACTGTATGATGACTAATGTAACATAATTTAAAAAAAAAGAAAATTGTTGATTAGTCTAGTTCTCTGTTAAGCTCCACCATTTTTTTTCCTCATTTATTCTGTAGCTGTGTTTTTGGATGCATCCACATTTGTGATTTTTGTATCCTCCTGCTGATTCAATCTCTTTATCATTATAAAATATCACTCTTTATCCCTAGTAATATTTCTTTTTAAAATCTACCTCATTTTACATTAACTTAATAGCATTTTTTACTTTTATCCTTATTGCATCTTTGTATATAAAATTTGGTTTTTCTCCCAAAATACTGAGATACAACTAACATACACCAGTGTGTATGTTTAAGGGATATAGCAAAATGATTTGACTTACATTATTAGGAAACGATCACCACGATAAGTTTGGTTAAAGGTCATCATCTTATATAGATTTTTTAAAAAGGGAAAAACATTTCTTGTCCTTTAATGAGAACTCTTAGGATCTAGTCTCTTAATGATTTTTTCTAAATATACAGACAGTAGTGTAACTTTTGTTTCTTACAGAAAACATACAGTTGTTTTTAGCTTTTTAATTCATCTGAATTTTTTGATTTTTTATTCATGTTTAGACCATATTTATTTTATGTTAACTTGTTTAGTTAATCAATTCGTTTAAGTCTCTGATCTTACTGTTTATATATGCTCCATATGGTCTTTGTTCCAATTTTTTTGTCTTCTCTTGTATTGACTAAGTTTATTCTTATGATTTCATTATATTTCCACTTTGTGTTTTATCAACTCTACTCATCACTTTCTTTTATTAAAGTAATTTCTTTTGGGATTTTAATACATATTTTTAACTTCTAAGTCTACTTTCAAATAGTTTGTATCACTCCATGGCAGTGTAAGAAATCTGCACAAAGTTACTCTGATTTTTCCCTCCCATGCTTTATGCTATTGTTGTCACACATTGTGCTTCTAAATATGCTAAAAGACCCACTGCACATCATCATCATCACTATTATTATTTTTTAAAATATTTATTTATTTGAGAAAGAAAGAAAGAGCCTGGGGGCTGGGGGCAGGGGGAGGCTGAGGGAGAGGGAAATAAGCAGAGACCTGGCTAAGTAGGAAGCTGGCTGGGACTGGATCCCAGGACCCTGAGATCATGACTGAGCCAAAATCAAGAGTCAGATGCTTAACAGCCTGAGCCACCCAGGTGCCCCACATTGTTATTATTTTAGTTTTAATTAATAGGATTTTAAGTTGTGCTTGTAAGTTTTTGTGGTTGGTCTACTTTTCATTTTTCTGAAGTCAAACAGATACACTCTCAGTAACTGGCTTTGTACTTGACTGGTCAGTAAGTATCCAGACAACCCCATTTTCTCTAAATGTTCATTTGTTTCTATTTTCTAATTTAGATCTTTGGTATTAATTTGATAACTGATTTGATAATTGAGTCATGTATTTGCATATTATCTATGTAGCTATTTGATGCTTAGATATGTATGTATTTTGTTCTTATGAAGGTCATTCTAGAATTGCTTATCTTCCATGTATTTCACAAATGTTCCCTTAGTTATAATATGGTTAGTTTAATATGGTTATAATAATTTTATAGCATGGTTAACTTTATCATACTCTACATAAGTTTAGTTATAAACTAAAGCCTAATCAAATACCGTCTACACGTTTTTTTCTGAATCTTCTGACAGTTTGACTTACTCCTATTAGGTTGTTGAAATATTTCAACAATGACCATTTTTGAGCAGTTTTGTTTCTATTGCTATAAGAGCATAACCAGAATGTACAAAGAATTGGACTAGAACTAAATTACTAATACACTAATTACTAAATATTAATTACTGCTATTAGATAAGTATAACAGAGTAGGTATTTTAGGAATTTAATGCTTGAGTGTAAATGTATATGATTTTACCTCTATGAAAAGTGAATTAGTTTCTTCAAAAGTGCTGAGCACATTGATTTGAAAATTTGTACCTTATCCACCAGCAGCTGCAGTAAAACACTTCATTGTATAAAAGTCAAGAAAAACATTACCTGAAACTATGTTTAAATGAGGTAATTTTTCATTCAAACTATAGCCTGGCCATAAAAATCTAGGGGTCACATTTATAGTAGGACTTGAGATCAGAATTTAGTTCAAATAAAGACCCTAGTTATATCTGGGTATCTTGCTGAAACTGACTGTGATAAATGTAAACCTGTTATTTTCAATATTTTGTATTTCTAAGGTAAATTATTTTCAGGGCATTATGAGCTAGTATGGCAGCAGGAACATCATCATTTCATGGAATATAATACAAGGATTAATTCTATTACATCTGAATCTGATTCTCTAAGGTACATGAAAATCACATAAGGATGGCTCCATACTTACAGGTTCATAAAATTGCTACAGGGGGTCATAAATTGGCTCTATGAAGTTCACTTTGCCCCCGGGAGAAACCACGAAGAGCAACATGATTCAAACTATGCTGTGTTTGGTAGAGAGAATTAATGCGGCAGGAAAAAATTCCACTTTCAGCTTGAATTTAGTTTCACAGTAGTAAAGAGTACAATGCATGAATAGAAATTAGACATCCACGGTGATTGAAAATATGACTGTCAGTCCCTCCATGGATAACTATCAGCCTAAGAAGCAATTAAAAATGCAAAGGAACTGGGTGATGGGCATTAAGGAAGGCATGTGATGTGATGAGCACTATAACACGCAACTAATGAATTATTGAACACCACCTCTGAAACTAATGATGTACTATATGTTGGCTAACTGAATTTAAATAAAAGTAAAGACTAAGTAGGAGGTAATATCAAAAAAATACAAAGGAAAAGTAACATTTTCTTCAAAATTTAAATATAATATTTGGAAATCTTTAGAGACCAAGATGGAGGAGAAAACCCCTCACACCTCGTCTCTCTTCTTGTATTTGACTAATTCCTCATTAGAAATTTTTTCTGCTTCTGGGGACCTCACAGGAGGACCTAAGGGATAGATAGAACTTCTGGCCATTCATGTTCTAATAAATGGGAAGGAAAGACCATGCAGCAATTTTCTTCTAAATTGACGATTGAACTTTGTTATTGTTGAGTTAAGAAAACTGTGTGTTCAATTTATCAGCTATCATGGAAAGTTTCTTGGACACTATCAAAAGCTGTCAGAATTGCAACCACTCTGAAAAACAGCATGGAGGTTCCTCAAAATGTTGAAAATAGAACAACCCTATGACCCAGCAATTGCACTACTGGGTATTTACCCTAAAGATACAAACGTAGTGATCTGAAGGGGCGCGTGCACCCAAATGTTTATAGCAGCAATGTCTACAATAGCCAAACTATGGAAAGAACCTAGATGTCCATCAACAGATGAATGGATAAAGAAGATGTGGTATATATACACAGTGGAATACTATGCAGCCATCAAAAGAAATGAAATCTTGCCATTTGCAACGACGTGGATGGAACTAGAGGGTATCATGCTTAGTGAAATAAGTCAGTCGGAGAAAGACAACTATCATATGCTCTCCCTGATATGAGGAGGTGGAGATGCAACATGGGGGCTTAGGGGGGTAGGGGAAGAATAAATGAAACAAGATGGAATTGGGAGGGAGACAAACCATAAGTGACTCTTAATCTCACAAAAGAAACTGAGGGTTGCTGGGGGGAGGGGGAGTTGGGAGAGGGGGAGTGGGGTTATGGACATTGGGGAGGGTATGCGCTATGGTGAGTGCTGCGAAGTGTGTAAACCTGGCGATTCACAGACCTGTACCCCTGGGGATAAAAATACATTATATGTTTATAAAAAAGTAAGAAACAAAAAATTTTTTAAAAAGCTGTCAGATTTCCTTTTTATTGTAAGGATTAGAAATATGTAATTATTCAGTCTTTTCTTTAAACTAAGTACAATTCGGTTATGTAGTTTTAACTCTCTTCAGTTTCCAGTAAAAATCCTTTGAACGGACTCATTCTGCCACAAATAATGTACAAATTTTCTGACTTTCAGGGCCTCTGTGTTGTGTTATTTCCATCTGCAGTCTTCTTTTTAACTACTTTTCTTCCCGTGCGCTAAGTTTCAGCAAAGGTGAATCATGTTCCCTAAGCTTCTCCCTCTTTATACTTCTGCTTCTTATATGTCTGCCTTTAAAGACTTTCCTGCCCTGCTCAGAATCCTTTATGGAGTCCTTCCTAATGCCTTCAGACATGAGGAAATTCTCTTCCTAACTCTCTGCAAGGCACACATTTGTGACATTCTTTTTTTAAAAGATTTTTTTAAAGATTACTTACTTATTTGAGAGAGAGAGAGAGAGAGAACGTGCATGCAAGCAGGGAGAGAGGCAGACTCTGTTCTGAGCAGCTAATCGGGGAACCCAATGTCAGACTCAGTCTCACCACTCTGAGATCATGACCTGAGCTGAAACCAAGAATTGGACAGTTAACTTACTTAACCTCCAGGTGCCGTATGACATACTGTTATAATTCTGATTTCAGGAAGAGGAACTCTGTTAGTGTATCTGCCACAGTGTTTAACATATAGTATGAACTCAATGAATATATTTTGAGTGAATGCTAAGAAAGTTGATAACACACATTAAAAAATAACCTTAAGTTCAAAATGAGACAAAAAAAAAAAAACCTTAGGACTATATGGATAGAAGGTACTTCTTACAGGTTTTTGGTTATTTTTCTAACTAGCATTAATTTTTTTCTTAAAAATGCAAAACATGATGCCTTAAAACCTAGATAAATATGCAAATGGTTCTGGTTCATTTCTGAAAGATTATTGTCTTAGTCCATTTGTACTACTATAAGAAAATCCCACAGACTAGGGAGCTTATAAACAACGGAAATTTATTTCTCATAGTTCTGAGCCTGGAAGTCTGAGATCAGCATGTTAGCACGGTCACATTCTGGTAAGGGTCCTCTTCCTACTTCATAGTTGGTGTTTTCTCACTCCATCCTTCTGTGGTCGAAGGAGCTCAGGAGCTGTCAGGTCATTTTTTTAAGGCACTACTGCCATTCATGAGGGCTCTGTCCTCATCAACTAATCAGTTCAAAAAGTCCCAGCTCCTAATACCATCATATTTGGAGGTTAGGATTTCAACGTATGAATTTGGGGAAACACAAACTTTCAGATCATACCAGAAATGAACATTTAAACCGAAAAGCTGTAACAGAATTCTAAATGGAAAAGTGTACTTGCATGCATGAAAAATGTCAGGAATTATTTATATTCAAATATAAACAAAATAAGGAAACCCAAAGCAGATTGGGAGATATTAGCAATAAATATGATAATGAGATAATATCCTTCATAGAGAAAGCATTCACACAGTTGACTTTACTCCTGAAACTATTACTGTGGCCATGGATAGGGCATGTACACTGGGGCTCAAAGAGACATCTGCTTTCCCAGAAATACATGTATTCAAAAATAAAACCAGAGGTTTTTAAGAAGTAGGAATGGATTCTGAAAATGAAATCAATAACTTCCCACTACACTGGGATTGAGATTGATTTTTATTATTTTTTCTGTTCTTTTCCAGGTTTCCAGATTTTCTGTAATAACCATGAATTATTACTTCTATGATCAAAAATAGAATTCTGTGAGTATGTATTATATTTAAGAAATGAAATAAGCTCATTGAATGTGAGCCAGCTACAAGAGCCTCTGTAAGAAGGGGAGAGTTATTCTCTTAGCTATAATAGAGACCAAAACAAGGTGGCCTCAGCGCTCCCAACTGAGGGCTATTAAATCGAGCTGAGGGTCTTACAGTCTCTGATACCTGTTCTGAAGTGTAACCCATTTTCTTGTTCCTCTTGATAAGCAGTTCTTGGCAAAACTATTTCTTAGCGATACATTTAGGACAGAAAATATAAGCAAACTGTAAGCTAGAGTATAGGGATCTTTCTTTCTCCTTGAAAGAAACACCTTCAAATAACAAAAATCAGATATGGAGAATCTTCACATATCATTTGAAAAAGATTCTGCTTTTGCAAAGAACATGGGACATTTTCTGTATTGTTAGCAAGTAGTACGTGTGCATTTGTGCGTGCCTGGACCACTTTGACTCTGCGACCTTAATTTCTTCCTTGGTACAAATAGTTATGTTAGATGATTTTTGAGGCGGGTCCTCTTCAGCTCTCACATTTCTAGAATTCTAAATCATATGTATCAGGTACCTTCCTTGTCTGGGTTTCCAGTCTGGTGATTAATAATGAGTAGATATAGGAGAAGACTTAATTTTGGCTCAACTATTGATAATTTGGCTAGGGTGGTTAATCTCTGTTAAAGTCATCTTTCCTTGAACTCGTCACTGAATCAATAGCAAAAATAATTAAGAGTTTCTAACTTTCAGTTTTTGAGTCTTTGAGCCTGTAAGCCTCTGAGTAAAGTCAGCAGTTTTCAGAGAATAGGCAAAAATTACCTTTCCAAATCAAAAATCAGGCAGTGTCTTAAGGATTGCTCTCTCTGGTCTATACTGTGACCTTGTTTCGAGCTAACCAGACAGCACTCTCACCATTTCACTGGAATGCTTACCCCTGCAGCCCATGACTTCAGGGTAGCTGGTGCTCTTGGAGAGGATTTAATGGACCGATGATCTTGAAAAATAAATGTGATTCTTTGTAATCACTGATGTGTGGGAAAAACGTCTTTGATAAAGGCTGGTCAATGTTTTCATCTTCTTTGTTTAAGACAGCATTTCTCAAACTTCAGTTTGTTCTCCTTCGTTTTTATAATTACCTTCGTAATATTTGTCATAGTCTCATTCCATTGTTATTTTGGTATTTTAAAAAAATTTTCTTACTTTTTATGTAAATAATAAACTTTATAGTTCCATGAATAAAATAACTACTTACCTGTGATATATATATGTAGGGTAACCATAAAAATATGTATGTACCAAAACATTTCATAACCAAATACGAACATGTAACCAAACTGTACCATTGACTTTAAAAATTGAAAAAAAAAATAAGCAAAACAGAGCAATAATGCATGTCATTGATCTACAAAATTTCTGATTTGCAAAATAGGGTTTGCTATTCACAAATAATTATATAGTGCATTACCACTTTATTTGAGATGAAAATGGGGTTTAAAGTTAATTATTCACAGCTATTTAAAAATTTTAACATCAGTCAACAATCTCTGTAGCAGGAAAACATGAAAGATATTTGACCATTCCTCCAATAGTAAAGATTAATTTTTTTATCAATCAAAATGATATAAGTGGCTTTTCTTCAATAAGCTTTTATTTCTAGAAGCCATCTGAAAGGCCGTTCTGGATTTGCTCTTCAGAACATGTCTTTATTTAATAATTCCCAGTTTTGTAAGCATCAATTCCTAATGTTTAGGATATTTTCAGCAACTTTTTTTCTGATAAGCTAATAACTAGGTAATTCAGACAATTATATTTGTTGATTTGAGGACTTAATGAGCAAAGTGAGAGAGTTTCCAACCAGAATTCTGTCTTTTTATTTTTATTTTTTTTAAGCCAGATACTCAGACACTACTCACAATCTCCTAGGTTAGAGCTCTTATGCATACCATGTAATTGAATCCCAGAGAGGTGATGTGATACATGGAGACTCACTTAACTGTTGAGTCTCAGACAAGCCCAGAATATACTTCTAATAGACTCCTTGTGTTCTCTTCCCATAGTTCGACTCAGCTACTTCTGGGTGAAGTTAGAATGGACTAACGACTTTAGCTTTGCTTTAATCTTTTTCAAGCTCTTGATCCTTGGTTCCAGCAGTGCCTGTCAAGAGCTAACTTTGCTTAGGTAGGGACTATTCCTCTGGTTTCTGGTTATCTAACCTCAGCTGGGCCACCCCTGCTCTAAAAACTCTAAAGCAGGAGTGTGGGCAAGAACCTGGCACAAGTTTAGGAATATGTCTTGTGTATGTACTCTGAGTCAGGATAAGTCACACAAACAACCTTCAGTAGCCTCCATACTTTCTTCCCATACCTGTCCCCTCCCTTCCTTCTTACCTGTTTTCCCTTCACTGCCTTTTTGCCCACCTTGGCCCTATCTCTGGCCCTATCTGGGGCTCCCTCCCTCTCCCAGTCCATCAGTGTGCCACCTGCTATCAAGTCACACAGTGATACTTCAACCAGACTTCAGCAAACAGCCACCATGTTAAAATTTTGGTTTCTAATAAAAACAAATTTAAAAATTGGTTTTGTAAATTTGGGGACTGACAGTATTTATTGCGTCTTCATTCTTTTCATTATATAAATTTAACCATTTTCCTCTTAAATATACTAGTTTCATTCCATAAAGAAACTGTGGAAGGATGACATTACAGATATTTCATGACTTGTTAATAGCTTTGGATGTAAAATAAATTAGTAGATGAAGGAAAAGAGAGAAGATTGAGATTCATAGTCAGCCTGGGGATTGGGACGATGCCAAGTTTTATCTGTCTCTGCTGACCCAGGTCTTTGCTAATAGGAACAATAAGGAATATGCTTTATTTATGAGCCTGAAGGGTCAGGGTCAGATCAGTTCAGCAGTATTTTAAAACATCACTTTTCAACTTATGGCTTTTCTCTCATACATCACAAGTCCTTCCCACTCAACCATTTCATCCCTTACAGTGAATACACATGTTCTGGAAACAATCATCTTCAAATGAATAAAACCCCCAAAAGAAAAAACCCCCCAAAGAAAAAACAAAATCTCAAATGTCCTTTGACTTCACAAACCCTACAGCTAACACCACATATTTCTTCCCTGTCTCATAGAAAAACATCTCTTAAAAATTGTAATCTGTCTTCTCTGCCTCCAGCTCCTTCTTTTTCTCCTCCAGACTGACTCTTCCAATCTGACTTTCATTCCACTTCTCAAATACTCTTGAGAAAGTCATTACATTTGTCCATGTTGCCTAATTGTATGGAAAATTTTTCTCAAATTTTCTCTTTTCTCAGTAATATTTAATCCAGTCCACCAATCCTTTTTTCCGTAAATACTTGTTTATTGGTTTTTGTGACACCACACTCAGGTTCCTAATGTCTTATTGGCTGTTTCTTTTAGTTTTTTTTCATGATCTTTTTTCTATCAGACTTTTAAAATTTGGAATTTCCAGGGGCCAGCCCTAGTCCTTCTTTTCTTCTTTGATTATTTGGCCTCTTAGGTTATATCTTGTCTCATGGTGTTAAATACCTTCGATTACTGATAATTCAAATTTATTTATTTCCCACTCATATGACCTACCAACATGAAGCTTTAATCAACTGTCTAATATTCTAACAATGGAATCACCCTCAACAAAAACTTGTTCCTTTCCAAGCCTCCTGTATGGCTCCTCTAGACCTCTGTATTCAATTCAATATCAGGTCCAAGTCTTTATACTTCTAAAATATTTCTCAAATCCATTGACTTGTCTCCATTTTGGAAACTTCTGCCTGAATCCAGCTAGCGTCATCTCTCCCCCAGAAAACTAAATTAACCTCAAAGCTTGTCTTCCAGTTTCTTCTCTTGCTCCTCATCTATCTGTTGTTTACACATCAGCCAGAGGGATCTTATGCAAGAGTAGAAGAAATCATGTTCCTGCCTAGTTTTACATCCCTTCATTGACTTCCAATTCTTCTTAGGAAAAATCCAAATATTTTCAATGTCATTTAAGCTCCTTAGTGATCTTTATGTTCCTCCAACTTTATCTCATACCACTTTCCCTCTCCAGTTATCTCCAGACAGCTCTTCTTTTTTGATCCTTCAGCATAAAAGGCCTTTTCATCTGTCAGAGACTTGTACTTGCTATCCCCTCTGTGGTCTTCCCTCAGCTCATGTCTCTTTTACTCCATTCTCTCTTTCTCATCATATTATTCTTGAAACAGATATCCTCTCCTAAGGGATTCCTTTACTGATGACTGCAAAGTTGGCTTCTCCTACTACTTTATACCACATCTTATTTTTATTTTCTTTATAGCACTTAACAAAATTTGAAAATATATATTATATATGTTATTTTTGTCTTGCTGTGATCATAACAGGCAGACTCCTTGTCTCCATAATGCCTGAAACATAGTAGGCATTAGTTATTTGCTGAATCCTGAATATAAGGACTTATAGTTGATTTTGAGACATCAGGACATTTGAAAATGTCCATAATAGCTCAAAAGGAGCATGGTGTAATACTACAAAGGAGTACCTAACTTAATTCTTTCTGAAATGATCAGCAAGGAGTACTATAGGAATTTGAAAAAAGTAGAAAATATTTGTAAATGGAAAGGATATATGGGTATTAAGTACAGGGAGCTAAAGAAAGCCAAGTTATAGTAGGGAAATGCAGGAGTATAAATATCTGAATTAAGGGAACAGTTTGTCTTGATGCACAATTTATAGATGAAAGGGCTGCAAATTAGGATTAGGGAATATTAAAGTTTTAAATTAAAGTAAAGAATCAGTGAAATTTGGGTCTAAGGAGCAGTAGTTGCTGTGATAGTAAAGTAGTATAATTTAATGAAGGGGTCAATGGTGAATGAAAAAAGGAAGAGAGGATATAGGAAAAATGACTAATGATTATATTGGTCCCCACAAGGACTGATGAGAAACACAGTGTCAGGGGCTGTGAAAAGGGAAATGAAGGAATATGTGTGGAAGGCATTTCAAGGAGTAACAGAAGAGTAGTTGGTTGGATATGAATTGAATATGGATTAGAATAAGTGAAATATTACTGGGAGATTATTGTTGACATTGGGGAAAAAAAGACAAAATTTAGGTAAAAATACACACATACACACACATGCATAAATATACTTCAAAAGTAAAAAAGTATCAAGTGAATTTAGTAAGTGTACTGGATGTAAACTCAATATAAAAGAATCAAATTTAAAATATACCAGCAAGCAACAGTAGTAAATAAGATTTTTTAAAGATTTAGTTAATAATAGCATCTACAGGGGCACCTGGGTGGCTCAGTAGGTTAAAGCCTCTGCCTTCGGCTCAGGTCATGATCCCAGGGTGCTGGGATCGGGCCCCACATCAGGTTCTCTGCTCAGCGGGGAGCCTGCTTCCCCCTCTCTCTCTGCCTGCTGCTCTGCCTACTTGTGATCTCTCTGTGTCAAGTAAATAAATAAAATCTTTTAAAAAAATAATAGCATCTACAAACATCAAATACCTAGGAAAAAGTTGCATGAAAGCTATTGAAATCTTCAATACAAAAACTTTAAAACTTTATTGGAGAGGGATTAAATAAATGAAGTGATATTATATGGTCCTAAATTGTTACATTGTAAAGATGTCAGTTCTCCCCAGAATAATGTATAAATTTAATGCAATCCCAATCAAAATCAATTTGTGGGAATTAATAAGCTAATTCTGAAATTCATCTGCAAAGGCACACGAGCCCAAAATAGGCACGGTGATATGGATAAAGAAAGTTGGAGGATTTATGCCACAAGATATTAATCTCCATTATGAAGCTATAGTAATTAAAACAGTGTGAACATTTATATGAAGGTGGATAAGCAGACTAATCAAATAGAAAGTCTAAAGCATACACACATTAATGACAACTGTTGCTAAATTTGATATATAACTATATGTTGCTTTTATGTTTACTTAGATTTATATTTGCCTATGTATTAAAGGAATCTAAACTTCATAAAGGAAATTTCTGTAGCTCCAAATATAGATGTGTTATGCACATAGTATAAAATCAATAAAATTTTTGTTATATTAAAGAATTTTCATTCTGTTATTCAACAAATATTTGTCAAGGGCTTATTATGGGCCTAGGACTGTTCTAAAAGAATGTGATAGGTTGACTATATCAACAGCCTCCCTTCCTTTCACTTCTGTATCCAAAGCCTTTGATAGTACCCCTGTGCACTGACTAAACTTGGCGAATGTGACTTGATTTGACCAACAAAACAACTGCAAAGTTAATGTTAATAAAGGGTTTTTTAAATGCTTGCACATTTCTGTTCCCTTTTCTAGAATCTTGCCACAACCATGAGAACAAACCCAAGCTAACCTGCTATAGGGGTGTGAAAGACATACAGAGAGGAACCAAGGCATTGCAGCTAAGGCCATGCTAGACCAACAAGCCTTCAGCTACCAGCCGGCTGGCCAAAGACTCATGAATGAAATTGGCAAGGGTCAGCCAAACGTAGCACAGATCTCTTAGGGGAACTTCCTACAGACCCATAAACATATGAAGAAATAATGAATGACTATTAGTTAAAGCTACTAGGTTTTAGAGTGGTTTGTTGATCAACAGTAGCTAACTGATCTAATGAAGGAAATGCAGCATTAAATAAAACACACAGAAACTTCACTTTCATGGTAATTATTTTCCACTAATAAATATACATTATGCCAGATGGGGAGATTTGCTTCAATATAGTTAAATGATGTGCAGCCAATAAATATTTCCTGTTTAAATAACAAATGAAAAATAAACAGTTTACATAATTTTTTCTTTTTAAAAATAAATTTTTACTTGAGAACAGTTTTAGATTTACAGGAAAAAATTATGAAGATTTTATAGACGTCTATATATCCAACACACAGTTTCACTTACATGAACATTTTACTTTAGTAGCCTACAGATAATTAAGGAAACATTATTGATAGATAAGTCAGTGTTCAGTCCACACTTTATTCAGACTTCCTTAGTTATTAACCGATGTTCTTTATCTGTTCTGGAATTTCATCCAGGTGTCATTACATCTAGTAGTTGTGTTTCCTTGGGATCCTCTTTGATCTGACAATTTCTTTTTTTTTAAAATTATTTTTACTAACATATAATGTATTATTTGCCCCAGGGGTACAGGTCTGTGAATTGTCGGGCTTACACACTTCACAGCCCTCACCATAGCACATTCCCTCCCCAGTATCCATAACACAACCACCCTGTCCCTAATCCCCCAACCACCAGCAACCCTCAGTTTGTTTTATGAGATTAAGAGTCTCTTATGGTGTGTCTCTGTCCGGCTCCTATCTTGTTTCATTTTTTTCCTTCCCTATCCTCCAACCCCCCAACTTTACCTCTCAAATTCCTCATATCAGGGAGATCATATGATATTGTCTTTCTCTGATTGACTTATTTCACTCTGCAAAATACCCCCTAGTTCCACCCACATCGTTGCAAATGACAAGATTTCATTTCTTTTGATGGCTACATAGTATTCCATTCTATATATATATACCACTTCTTCTTATCCATTCATCTGTTGATGGACATCTAGGTTCTTCCCATAGTTTGGCTATTGTGGACATTGCTGTTATAAACATCCAGAAGTATGTGCCCCTTCAGATCACTGCATTTGTATCTTTGGGGTAAATACCCAGTAGTGCAATTGCTGGGTCATAGGGTAACTCTATTTGCAACTTTTTGAGGAACCTCCATGCTGTTTTCCAGAGTGACTGCACCAGCTTGCATTCCCACTAACAGTGTAGGAGGGTTCTCCTTTCACTGCATCTTCTCCAACATCTGTCATTTCCCGACTTGTTAATTTTAGCCATTCTGACTGTTGTGAGGTGGTATTTCACTGTGGTTTGATTTGTATTTCCCTGAAGCCGAGGGATGCTGAGCACTTTTTAATGTGTCTGTTGGCCATCTGGATGTCTTCTTTGCAGAAATGTCTGTTCATGTCCTCTGCCCATTTCTTGATTGGATTCTTTGTTCTTCGGATGTTGAGTTTGACACGTTCTTCATAGATTTTGGATATAGTCCTTTATCTGATATGTCATTTGTGAATATCTTCTCCCATTCTGTCAGTTGTCTTTTGGTTTTGTTGACAATTTCCTTTGCTGTGCAAAAGCTTTTGATCTTGATGAAGTCCCAATAGTTCATTTTTGTCCTTGCTTTCCTTGCCTTTGGTGATGTTTCTAGGAAGAAGAAGCTGTGGCTGAGGTCAAAGAGGTTGCTGCCTATGTTCTTCTCAAGGATTTTGATGGGTTCCTTTCTCACATTAAGTTCCTTCATCCATTTCGAGTCTGTTTTGGTATGTGTTGTAAGGAAATGGTCCAGTTTCATTTCTCTGCATGTGGCTGTCCAATTTTTCCCAACACCATTTGTTGAAGAGACTTTTTTCCATTGGACATTTTTCCAGTTTTGTCAAAGACTAGTTGACCATAGAGTTGAGGGTCTATTTCCTGGCTCTCTGTTCTGTTCCACTGATTTGCGTGTCTTCTCCTTTTTCTTTCTTTCTTTTTTTTTTTTAAGATTTATTTATTTGTCAGACAGAGATCACAAGCAGACAGAAAGAGAAAGAGGGGAAGCATGCTCCCTGCTGAGCAGAGAGCCCGATGTGGGGCTCAATCCCAGGACCCTGAGATCATGACCTGAGCCGAAGGCAGAGACTTTAACCCACTGAGCCACCCAGGCGCCCCAATGTGTGTCTTCTTTTGTGCCAGTACCATACTATCTTGATGATTATAGCTTTGTAATAGAGCATGAAGTCTGGAATTGTGATGCCACCAACTTTGGCTTTCTTTTTCAACATTCCTCTGGCTATTCAGGGTCTTTTCTGGTTCCATATAAATTTTAGGATTATTTGTTACATTTCTTTGGGAAAAAAGGATGATTTTTGACAGGGATTGCATTAAATGTGTAGGTTGCTTTAGATAGCATATACATTTTCACAATATTTGTTCTTCTAATCCATGAACATGCAACACTTTTCTATTTATCTGTGTCTTCCTCAGTTTCTTTCATGAGTACTTAATAGTTTTCTGAGTACAGATTCTTTCCCTCTTTGGTTAGGTTTATTCCTAGGTATCTTATGGTTTTGGGTGCAATTGTAAATGGGATTGACTCCTTAATTTCTCTTTCTTCTGTCTTGCTGTTGGCATATAGAAATGCAACTGATTTCTGTGCATTGATTTTATATCCTGACACTTGACTGAATACCTGTATGAGTTCTAGCAGATTTGGAGTGGAGTCTTTTGGGTTTTCCACATAAAGTATCACATCATCTGCAAAGAGTGAGAGTTTGACTTCTTTGCTGATTCAGATGCTTTTAATTTTTTTTGTTGTTGTTGTTGTCTGCTGAGGCTAGGACTTCTAGTACTATGTTGAATAGCAATGGTGATAGTGGACATCTTTGCCATGTTCCTGACCTTAGGGGAAAAGCTCTCAGTTCTTCCCCATTAAGATTAATATTCACTGTGGGTTTTTCATAGATGGGTTTGATGATATGGAGGTTTGTACCGTATGTCCCTACACTTTGAAGAGTTTTGATCAAGAAAGGATGCTGTACTTTGTCAAATGCTTTTTCAGCATCTATTGAGAGTATCATATGGTTCTTACTCTTTATTTTATTAATATATTGTATCACATTGATTGATTTGGGAATGTTCAACCAAGCTTGCAGCCCAGGAATAAATCCCACTTGGTCGTGGTGAATAATCCTTTTAATATACTCTTGGGTCCTATTGGCTAGTATTTTGGTGAGAATTTTCACATCTGTGTTCATCAAGGATATTGGTCTCTAATTCTCATTTTTGATCTCTGTCTCCTTTTTGGTCTTTGTCTGCTTTTGGGACCAGGGTAATGCTGGCCTCATAAAATGAGTTTGGAAGTTTTCCTTCCATTTCTATTTTTTGGAACAGTTTCAGGAGAAAAAGTATTAATTCTTCTTTAAATGTTTTGTGGAATTCCCCTGGGCTCTTGTTTGTTGGGAGATTTTTGATGACTGCTTCAATCTCCTTACTGGTTATGGGTGTTCAAGTTTTCAGTTCAGTTATAGTAGTTTATATGTCTCTAGGAATGCATCCATTTCTTACAGAGTGTCAAATTTGCTGGCGTATAGTAGCTCATAATATGTTCTTATAATTGTTTATATTTCTTTGGTGTTGGTTGTGATCCCTCCTCTTTCATTCATGATGTTATTTATTTGGGTCCTTTCTCGTTTCTTTTTGATAAGTCTGGCCAGAGGTTCACCAATCTTATTAATACTTTCAAAGAACCAGCTCCAGTTTCGTTGATGTGTTCTACTGTTCTTTTGGTGTCTATTTTATTGATTTTTGTTCTGATCTTCATGCTTTTTTTCTCCTGCTGGTTTAGGCTTTCTTTGCTGTTCTTTCTCCAGCTCCTTTAGGTATAGGGTTAGGTTGTGTACTTGAGACCTTTCTTGTTTCTTGAGAAAAGCTTATATCTCAATATACTTTCCTCTCAGGACTGCCGTTGCTAGGTCCCACAGATTGTGAACCATTGTGTTTTCATTTTCATTTGTTTCCATGAATTTTTTCAATTCTTTAATTTCCTGGTTGACCCATTCATTCTTTCATAGGATTCTCTTTAGCCTCCATGTATTTGTGTTCTTTCCAACATTTGTCTTGTGATTGAGTTCTAGCTTCAGAGAATTATGGTCTGAAAATAGGGAGGGAATGATCCCAATCTTTGGTACCAGTCTCAACTGTATATTTGTGACATATGATGTGAGGTATTCTGGAGAATGTTCCATGTGCACTAGAGAAAATGTGTATTCTGTTGCTTTGGGATGGAATGTTCTGAATATATCTGTGATGTCCATCTGGTCCAGTGTGTCACTTAAGGCCTTTATTTCCTTGTTGATCTTTTGCTTGGATGATCTGTCCATTTCAGTGAGGGGGGTGTTAAAATTCCATACTATTACTGTATTATTGTCAATGTATTTCTTTGATTTTGTTATTAATTGGTTTATATAGTTGGCTGCTCTCTAGTTAGGGGCATAGATATTTAAAATTGTTAGATCTTCTTGTTGTACAGACCCTTTGAGTATGATATAGTGTCCTTCCTCATCTCTTATTATAGTCTTTGGCTTAAAATCTAATTTTTCTGATATAAGGATTGCCACCCCAGCTTTCTTTTGATGTCCATTAGCATGGTAAATTGTTTTACACCCCCTCACCTTAAATCTGGAGGTGTCTCTGGCTCTAAAATGAGTTTCTTGTAGACAGCATTTTGATGGGTTTTGTTTTTTTTTATCCATTCTGAGACCCTGTGTCTTTTGATTGGGGCATTTAGCCCCTTTACAATCAGGGTAACTATTGAGAGATACAAATTAGGCATTGTATGGCCTGTAGGGTGACTTTTACTGTATATTGTCTATGTTCCTTTCTGGTCTACTACTTTTAGGCTCTCTCTTTGCTTAGAGGACCCCTTTAAATATTTCCTGTAGAGCTGGTTTGGTGTTTTAGGTTTTGTTTACCTGGAAGCTTTTTATCTCTCCTTCTTATTTCAATGATAGCCTAGCTGGAAATAGTATTCTTGGCTGCATGTTTTTTTCATTTAGTGCTCTGAATATATCATGCCAGTTCTTTTTGGCCTGCCAGGTCTCTGTGGATAAGTCTACTGCCAGTCTAATATTTCTAGTATTGTATGTTACAGACTTCTTGTCCGGAGCTGCTTTCAGAATTTTCTCTTTGTCACTAAGACTTGACAGTTGTATTATTAGATGACAGGGTGTGGACCTTTTTATTGAATTTGAGGGGGCTTCTCTGTGCCTCCTGGATTTTGATGCTTGTTCTCTTTGTCATATTAGGGAAATTCTCTACTATAATTCACTCTAATATACCTTCTGCCCCTCTCTCACTTTCTTCTTCTTCTGGAATCCCAATTATTCTAATACTATTTAGTTTTATGGTCTCATTTATCTTTCAAATTCTCCCCTCGTGGTCTAGTAGTTGATGTTTCTCTTTTGCTCAACTTTTTATAGAAGACAGAGAATTGGTCTTCTATATTACTATTTCTCTCTTCTGCCTCATTTATCCTAGCAGTAAGAGCCTCCATATTTTATTGTACCTCATTAATAGCTTTTTTAAATTTTAACTTGGTTAGATTTTAGTTCTTTTCTTTCTCAGAAAGGGCTTTTATTTCTCTAGACAGCGTTTTTCTAGTATCTTCCATGTTCTTCTGAGCCCATCTAGCACCTTCAGAATCATCATTCTGAATTTTAGTTCTGGTATATTACCAACATCCATATTGGTTAGGTCCCTAGGTCCTGGTAGTGCCTCCTGTCCTTCATTTTTTGTGGTGAGTTTTTCTACCTTGTTATTTTAGTCAGATAAGAATATATGGACGAGAGAATAAAATACTAAAAGGGTGGCAGAGACCCCAGAAAAATGTTTTCTAACCAAATCAGAAGAGATCCAAAACTTGGTGGAGAAGAAAGGGGAAAAGCAAATATAAATATATATATATATTTGGTCTCAGGTACTGCGGGATGACAGAAAGACCGGGATGTCTGAGTGTGCTAGAGCGGCCAGGTATCGGAGCAGGGAAGCTGACTACAGAGACAGAGCCAAGGAGTGAGTTTTCAGATCAGGTTTACCTTAAACCGTGATCCGTGATTATATAAATATATATATATATATATATATATATATATATATATATATAAACCAAATCAGAAGAGATCCAAAACTGGGGGGAGAAGAAAGGTGGAAAATAATTAATTAATTATATATTATATATTTATAATATATAACATTATATATAATATTATTATATATAATGTTATATAATTATATATAATGTTATATAATATATATTATATTATATAATATAATAATTTTATATATCTTTATTTATTTATTTATATTAGACTGGTGAATAGAATGGAACCACCCACTTGATTTTGGGTGTATTTTGATCTCTTAGAAGAAACTACCTCCAAAAGTTTTAAAGAAAGAAAAACTTATGTATTTACAATAATAAGGGTAAACATGATGAAGGGATGGAATATGATTATGAAGATGAAAATTTTTTAAAAATTCTAAAAAAGGAATTTATAAGATAATTTGGAAAAAGAAAGAAAAAAAAAAGAGGAGGGAATGTGCTCAGGTTGGAGCCTAGAACAAAGCCATGTGGTAGATTAGGTTATATTTGATCTATTAGAAGAAATTGTATCCCGAAGTTTTTTAGAAACAAAACCTATATTTATACAAAAATAAGGTTAAATTCAATGAAGGGATAAAGTATAACAATGAAGGTTTAAAAAGATTTTTTATAAAGGTATTTTTAAGATAAACTCATTAAAATATGTTAAAAAAGGAAAGATAAAAAGTTGAAAAAATAGAGTAAAAAAATAAATTAAAAAAAAAATTAACTTTGCAAGACTAAAGGATCATGGGGAAAAAGCCATGAATTCTATGCATTGCTTTCCTCTTGTTCTGGAGTTCAGCCATTCTCATTGATTTGTTGGCTGGATGTTCTTGCTGATCTTCTGCGGGAGGGGTCTGTCACAGTGCTTCTCAAGTGTCTTTGCCTGAGGCAGAATTGCACCACCCTTTCCAGGGACTGGTCTAAGTAATCTGCTCGAGTTCGCTCTCAGAGCTTTTGTTCCCTGAACACTTTGAAGGTCAGGAATGAAAATGGCGGCCTCCCAAACTCTGGCCCAAAGGAGCTGAGAGCTCGGGGCCCCACTCCTCAGTGTGCACTCAGAGAAAAGCAGTCAATCACTCCTGTCTCTCTGGCTTCTGGCCACACTCTAAGCTCACCTGGCCTGTGACTAAGCATTTCTATCTCTGGCGCACAGCCCCATTTGGAATCTCCACACCCAGCACAGTCCTCCCACGCTGGGAAGGTGAGTCTCCTGGATTTGCCACTTGTGGGGTCTCTGCTAGAAGAGCAGTGGCCTGACTGTGCCTTGGATCACGGTTTAAGGTAAACCTGATCTGAAAACTCACTCCTTGGCTCTGTCTCTGTAGTCAGCTTCCCTGCTCCGATACCTGGCAGCTCTAGCACACTCAGACATCCCGGTCTTTCTGTCATCCCGCAGTACCTGAGACCACACTGTCCCCATGAGGGCTCCACCCCTGCTTAGCCTCTGAATCGGTGTCCCTCAGTGGAGCAGACTTCTAAAAGTTCTGATTTTGTGCTCTGCTGCTCCACGGCTTGCCAGGAGCCAGCCCCTCTCCCCATGGTCTATCTTCCTGTCACTTTGGATTCATTTCTCTACACGTCCTACTTTTCAAAAAGTGATCAGTTTTCTGTTCCTAGAATTGCTGCTCTTCTTTTCTTCTATCTCCTGTTGAGTTTGTAGGTGTTTGGAATGGTTTGATACCTTTCTAGCTGAACTCCTGGGATCCGATATCATTTCAGTCTATTATTCTTCCAACATCTTGGCGCACCCCACCTCCCCCACCTATCTGGCAATTTCTCAGATTTTCTTTGTTTTTGATGACCTTGACAGTGTTGAGGTATATTGGTTTTGTATCTTGTACAGTGTTATTCAGTTTAGATTTGTCTTTCTTCATCATTAAACTGGGATTATATGTTCTTTGGCAGAAGCCCACAAAAGTAGAATGCCATTTTATTTGTATCATATTAAAGGTTCATACTATTGACAGGACTTGACTGTTGAGGTTGACCTTGATCAGCTGACTGAAATAGTGTTTGTCAGATTTTTCCATTATAAGGTTACTCTTTCGCCTCTTTGTCTTCTGTAGTTTTTGGAAGGAAGTTACTGTGACCAGTCCAGAATTAAGGAGTAGGGAGTGATGCTCAACCTCACTGAAAGTAGAGTATATATATAAATTATTTGGCATTCTTCTGAATGGGACATTTGTCACTTTCCCCCCATTTGTTATTCAATTATTTTTTATATCAGTACAAAATCATGGGTATTTATTTTATATTTTGGTTATGATTCAGTGCTACCTTGTTTTGTTACTCAAATTGTTCCAGCTCTGACAACTGGGAGCTCTTTCAGTTGGTGCCTAGCTGTCTTTTTTTTTTTTTTTTTTTAAGATTTTATTTATTTATTTGTCAGAGAGAGGGAGAGAGAGTGAGCGAGCACAGGCAGACAAAGTGGCAGGCAGAGGGAGAAACAGGCTCCCTGCCGAGCAAGGAACCCAATGTGGGACTCGATCCCAGGATGCTGGGATCATAACCTGAGCCAAAGGCAACCGCTTAACCAACTGAGCCACCCATGTGTCCCGGTGCCTATCTGTCTTTGACATACTCTCATTAGTGTGTGTGTGTCCATCTGTCTATGTACTTGGACATTGCCTTCATTTCTGGTTCTACAAGATGATCAGGATTATCTTGTGTATTTCCTGCCACTATTCTAGACTCAGACATTTTTCCAAGTTGTGGAATTTTGGTTCCTTTTCTTTTCTTTTTAAAGATTTATTTATTTTAGAGAAAGAGAGAGAGTGTTAGCACAAGTAGGAAGGTTAGGGAGATGGAGAGAAAATCTCAAGCAGACTGTACTGAGCATGGGGTGTAACACAGGGCTGGCTCTCCTGACCCAAAGATCATGACCTGAGCCCAAACTGAGAGTCAGACCCTCAACCAAATGTGCCACCCAGGTGCCCCTCTTGGTTCCCATTTTTGAAGAATGTTATTAGAAACTAAGATCTCTGTGGTAGATATGCTCATTGCTACTAGGGTGTTGTTACTTCTAGGTTCTCTCAACTGACAGAGCAAAGATCGTGTCTACACAATTGCCTTTTCAGGAACTAAAACACTGTCTATATATTGATTAATATAATTAATATATACTTACCTAAATAATTGTTCATTATCTTCTTAAAGTACATAGCCTCTGTAGGTTTGTTATTCTGAATCCTGGTAACTGGAAACATACTTTATATCTTCAAGAAGTAATCCTTAAAATTCTACATTTAGAAGAAATAATTTTCTTTCCTATGCATTGTCTTTATTAGTGCTTTGTTACTGATTTATTGCCTGGTAATGGTAATTAAGGTACAGTTGAATATTGGAAAAACTTTCAGCAATATTGTGATTTGAAAATCACATGTTCTTTTGATTAAAAATCTTTTAAAAAAATCTGCTGAGGAAGCTACTTTAAGTAAGCAAGACCACCCCATGCTATTTTAAAAAATATAATCACCTTTATAGAAAAGTGAGGAGTCTTAGAAAATTTGGAGAATACAAATATATTCACATATGTTTTAAATAATGTTGAATACTTTAAAAATTACAATAAACTAAAACTATTTGGCAAATCAAATATGAAATATTTCACAGGATTGTCTCCAATAATAGGAAGCCCTATAAGGATTAAAATATTCTAGCTTAAGAGCTTAACTTTTTTTCTCTTTGAAATATACTTAAAATGTCTTTAGAGTCATGTTGGCTAACTGAACGTAATTTTTTTTTAATGTGAAAAAAAAATAAAATGTCTTTAGAATCTTCAACAGACATCTGACCTAAATTTAATTTTTCTATTTTGTATCAACTTTGTAATTATTATTATATACATGAATTTTTTTAGCATGTAAAATATTGATAAACTTAGAGATACTAAGTGGTATAATTCATTATTTGCCCCTGTTAAATTGGCCCTGCATATCATGTGGCAGAAGTTAAAGTGCCTATTTTTTTAAGTGCCTATTTTTATGATTATGAAATATTTTAGGTACACAAAAATCTATACAGTAATATCATGAGCATATTTGCAGCCAACATAGAGCTTATGAAGAAAAGAGTTATTACAGAAATAGTTGGTACCTCTTGTTTTCCCTCATCCTATAAGCTTTCTTTCTAGAATAACCACCACCATGAATTTGTGATTATCACTCTCCTGCATGCTCTTATAATTTTAGGATATGTGTGTCGATCCATAAACACTATATAGTAAAATGTTGCATCTTTTTTTGCTTTAATAAATACATGGCATCATCTTGTGTATATCATTTAGCAGCCTAATTTTTTTCATTCCAAATCATTTTTTTGAGGCTCGTCTATGTTTTCTACCTAACTATACATCAGGGGTTAGTAAATTACAGCCTGCAGGCTAGAGCTGTATCACTGCCTGTCTTTGTAAAATTGTATTGGAATATTAGCCATGGGATGTAGTATGACATATATGGTCTTTTCTGCTTTCTTGCCATACAACAGAGTTGGGTAGTTCTGACAGAAGCTCTATGAACTACAGAGCCCAAGATATTTACTACCTGGTCCCTTATAGGAGAAATTTGTTGACTCCTGCTCTAGATCATTCATTCAGCCTGTTTGGTATATAGCATTCTATTATATGAATATAATGTAATTATAAACATTAGTTTTTCTCTCCTAGGTAATCATACTTTTTTGAATGTAAATGTTTCTAGCTTTTTTGTTTTTTCCTGTGATTTCTTTCCTTCACAGATTGACTAGTCTGAGGATTCTACTCTTACATGGAATAGAAAAGTATCAATGAGGCTTATCAACACAGTGTGTAAAATATAAGTATGAGAATATTGAATGAAAGTTTTGTAAATTCCTCTAAATAGTCCATGTGCTAATTTTTAGCTTGCATTACAGCATGGAGGTCTTTTCTCTTGATTTCCATTGCTTAGCTATACCCCTGCTCATTAGAGTTTCTTTTGGGGCAGTGAAGTGTTCCTGTATTTATATGCAACCAAATGTAGCAGAGGCCATGGAAAATGTGAAGCCGAAGAAATATAGGTTGATCCCTCAGCGCATTACCCATTGCTCTTGGCAAAATCTCAACTCTGTTATAGGAAAAATAGAAAGGTGTGACCTTCAAAAGAAACCAGTGAAATGCTCACTGAGACAGACGCCCAACAAAAACACTGCCTCAAATGAATTACAGATTGATGATGGAATTGAAAAGAGAGAAGTTAATGCTGAAAAAATCCTTCAACTGTTCTTTAAAGGATCAAGGGAATGAAATACACCTGCTTGCTGGTAAACATGCATCGCAAGACATTTCCATCTATCATTTCATGTTCTGAAAGGCAGCAATGCTATTCTGATTTCAGAATCTTGAATTTCCTTAACGAGTTCTCTGCTGGAATATCACAAGCTGTTCTATTAAATCAGTTTCAGGAGACTTAAGCAGGATTTGTATTAAAGTCATTGTATATCTATCATTTTGGTTGAAGAAAAAGCGAGACTGGCTAAAGGAGAATGCATTGTGGCATCCCCATACCTGAATTTGTTCTATTTTTCAACTTTCTCCTCACACAAGTGTTTCCTAATGTGGGCTGAAGCCATCCATTTAAGTATGACTTATTCATGCTCAAAAAGTGATTGATTTAGACAGCCAATGAAATGCTGAACTCCCTATTCCTACTGCTTGACATACTTGCACTACAGATACTGATGGTTTAAAGCAGCAAGATTGACTATATAGAGGATCAGCGGGAATGCCAAGATGGATCAGTGACAGCCACGGTGACTTTTAAATGCAGTGATAACCATAAAAGTGCCTGGGTGAAATGGTACTATGGAAGTCTGTCTATCCTTCACAGTGGCTTCTATAGAGGATCCCGGGGGTTTTCAAGCCACATGTGCATGCTGCTTTCTTACCAGTGGGTTAGCAAAAGTTATACTGGTACTAGTATATTGAAGTCCATCTTAAGTATCACCACTAGGTACAAAGAATTAGCAAATACTCAAGCACATGCAAGGGTGTTAGGAGAGAAGAAAGCTGATTTTCCAAACCTAGACAATTAAGAGATCATTTCTAGGGATTAAAAATGTTTTCCATCTTTAAGCACAAACTTACCCTAACACCAAATCATAAGGTGTCGTTAAAATGGTGTTCTCTTTGTAAAGAAAAATTAACCTTTTTTTAAACAAGAATTTTAACTATAGCAATCAATCCATAGGCAACATTTACCTCCTGAAAAGGAAATTTAAAGATATGTTTATTTGAGAGTGAGAGAGAGAGAGAGAGAGCATGGGGTGGGGGGTGAGGGTCAGAGGGAGAAGCAGACTTCCTGCTGAGCAGAAAGTCCAGTACAGGACTCTACCTTGATACTCCAGGATCATGACCTGAACCGAAGACAGTCGCTTAACCAATTGAGTCAACCAGGCACCTGGAAACAAATTTTTTTTCTAGTAGGCTCCCTGCCCAGTGTGGAGCCCAGTGCAGGCCTTGAACCATGACCCTGAGATCAAGACCTGAACTGAGACGGAGAGTTAGACACTTAACCAGCTGAGCCACCCAGGAGCCCCTGAAAAAAAAGAAATTTTAAAAAAGTGTTTTGCTTTGCTTCCTTTGGAAGACTTCCATATGGAAGTTTATATATCAGCCAAACATATTTTAGAATTATGGAGGAGGTCTCATTTCTCTCTCCCTCTTTCCCTCTTTTCTTTCACAATTATTTCATTATTTATTGGACACCAGTAAATAGACATTAAGCACTAGAGGGACTGATAGTCATATGTATTGTGCAATGATATATGTCCAGCATCTTTTCTAACTGGTTTATTCGTGTGTTTTTTCAGTGGCTGAAGGTTCTACCACCACTGATACTAGATGTATTAATCCATAATTTACCTAATTTACCCAACATATGTCATTTCTGCCTTCATGGAGTTTGTGTCTGGTGATTTTTTTCCAGGAATTTTCTACTTAAATAAGTGGCACAGGGAATTATTTTAAGGACAGTAAACAGTTCCTAAATAATAATTTGAAAAGCCAGATGAGAAGCTAAGCAGCATAAGTTTTTCATCCTGTATGTCTTGGATCTGTTAGGACACCTTCAGTGTCTTCAGAAGTATGTGCTAAATTGTTATTCTCAACATCACAAGTTCTGCAAGACATAAAGGATACCAAAGGTTGTCTCTATTTTACAAGCTATAGAAGTACAAGCTATACAAGCTATAGAAGTATAGAAGAGAAACCTTAAAAAAGTAAATGAAAATATGACAATTTGCTAGTAAGGATTGAGCAAGCTATGTTACAATTGGAACTAAACATAGTTACAGCAGTTATAATTCTAAGCCCCAATTTATTTATCTGAAAGATAGTGTTAACAACATACCAACTTCCATATAGGCTTTGAGTATTAAATAAAATATCATACAAAATGCTTATCATAGTGTCTCTCTAATGGTAAATACTCCAAGAAAGTTATGTACTACTGGTCCACAGTCACCACCACTCTGATCACCATCCAACAAACGGAATTGAATAGTAGCTTCAAAGAGAGTATAATATACAATTAAGGAAATCAGTAATAACCTAGATGTCCATTTTCCACTTTTATGTGCTGGTTGATTGCTTTCCATACTAAGTCAATCAAGCAATTCTGATTTCTATAAAATGGTTATACCAGGCATCCTATAATTTTTATAATCTTGACTGATGGTTTAATGGGGTTAACAGGAAGAATCATGTCCCACAGCACACAAAATTTTACTAAAAACATTCCCATAAATATTTTTATATCCCCAATTCTGTGCTTCTTCTTTGTCACTAATGATTCTTTCTCTTCCTACTCTACCTTGTGTCCACACTGTGTGCTTCCCTCTTCATATCTGTGTAGAACAATCTTGCTCTGGACACAAATTTGAATATGACACTCATCTGAATTTTCTGTCCAGCAATCTATCTTATAATCAGCAGAATGTTCTCAGCTTAAAAGAAACTTATGTTGTTAACTCTGGTTATTAAGTATTACATGAAAATAGAATTGATGGTATTTTCGCTAAGATAATTTCTAAGCCAAGAGGATACAATTTTCTCCATATCATTGTACCAAATACAAGAAATTTAAAAAGGAGTCGATCAGTTATGGTGATTGCCATTTAGGAGTTTTGAACTGAGAAAATGCTATTGAATTTGGTGAAGAGATAGCTGATCTTTGGCAGAATAATTTCAGCAATAATCCTGGAGCTGAAAAACCAGATTGTGTCATTCCTTCAGCAAAAAAAAAAAATGTGTCTTTACCGCTTCCAAATACATGTGATTATATTGCAATTTTAGAGCCAAAAAGGAAAATGGTTAAGGAATGAACAGATGGTAATTAAATGGAGGCAGGAGCCAAAATTACTCTTTCAAAAAGTTTATTAGTGAGGAAAAATAGTGGATCAAAGATTGTGCAATATCAAGGAATAGCTTTTTTTTTTTAAAGAAAGATTGAATAGAAATGATTATATTGAAGATGATGAAGAGAACTGTGAAATGGAAAGCAAAAGGGGAAAAAACTCTGGAAAATATTTCTTATATTTATCTAGAAGGGAAAAACATAAGAAAGGATAAGTATGTGGAGAAACTTCGGGGATGGTACAAATGGTGGAGTTACAGAGAAATATTGAGGTGTCAAGAGAGCTGAAAGAAATTGGACCAAGTTTTCTACTTTTTCCAGACCTTAAAGGGAGTGGGGGAAACTTTTAAAAAAATTTGGTGTGAAGAATAAAATCTAGTGTGAAGAAAGTTGTATTGGTTGCTCTTGGTGCTTCATCAACATCCCCTTTACTGGTAGTGTACCCAGTCCTGACTGCTGTGAATATTGGCTGCTAACTTCTCACAGCTGTACCCCCTTTAGAATATGACCACCCTCAGCTGGAGACCCCAGCCAGGCATTGACAGAGAAGTACCAAAACACCAACTGCCTTGACTCAAGGTGGGACCGTCTCCATGGGTGCAACTCATGATCCAGAGCTTTGCAGTGGAACAGAATAGGCTCCAGGTGGAACACATTCCTCCTTGCATTTTCTCCCCCTGCCCTAGCCTGCTTCCTCATGTCCTTACTCCTCAGGGCATTAAATTTAATAAACCACTGGGACAAGAATCCCCATATTGGGTCCAGCTTTAGGGCACAGGAATGTATAAAAGAATCAGGGAACTGCAGAGAGGGTTTGATGGATGTCAAGCAAGCTAATTTGAGGTGGAGTCTATGAGAGTATCATGGTGGTTGGATTTTTGCTCATTTTACCTTATTTTTTAGCTGTCCTCAGCAGTCACAAATGGAAGAAGTAGAAGGAGCTAATAGAGTAATATGAAAAGTAATTGGTGGTTCTAGAGAAGGAAGATGAATAATTTAGTTAATAGAGTAAATAGAGTTAATAGAGTTAAATTTAAAGTAATTGGTGGTTCTAGAGAAGGAAACTCTGAAAAATCTGACAATGAGATCTAAACTGGGAGGGGATACGTAAAATCCAACGGTAGAGCTATTAGGTAAGAGTGATAAAATGAGAAAGCAGAAATTCTTTCCTTCACATCAGTTATATTTTCTCTTTGCTTTTACCTATGGGTTCTCTGTAGTTCTTCAGATTCTGACCTCACCCTCAGATAATCCTGGATAGCCCAGAGAAGCAAGGTCATCCCTTTGGGATATGACAGTCTCAGTTGTCTTTGACAAATTTAATGACCATCCCTTACCCCAGGAAAGATGAAGTTGCATGTTACATGATGTTGTAAATATATTGGAAAACATCTGTCAGTTAACTGGACCAGTTACCAGAAAGTAAGAAAATATCAGCATCAATTCTTGCTTATTCTTTTTTCTAGTCTATTATATTAAAGGTTTGATGATTGAACTAATATCCTTCCATTGGGTTGATTTCCTTAAACACTCCAGTGGACTCCACCCAAAGTATAGGTTATTTAAAAATATATACTGCCCACTCTCTCACCTCTCAAGTCAGGGCTTTTTTGGGAGGAAAAAATGGATCGGGTTTGACTGAGGAATAATAGCACTTCCAAAAACTTTTGTCAAAATGAGGTCCATATTCTCATATCTCAATATCTGTATAAAGATCATTTTCCTTTTATTGTTAAGAACTCTGATGCATAAGATTACGCACTGTGGTATGGAAATTCTGAAAGCATATTAGAATAGGAATATGGATCACAAGGTTTTAGTCTCAGCCTAGAAGAATTCTCGTTCAGTGACGAGGACATCGTTGTAACTGTTGAGCATTGCCCATTCATCTGCTACAGTCAGTGTAAATAAAAGATAGAGATGTGTAGTTCCTATTGAATTATGTTTCTCATTGTGATTTTTTGATTGATATAAAACTGAGCAACAAGTATTTATCATAAAACACAATTGCAGTCTTCTCTTTTTTAATGCACTTCTGAAGGTGCACATTTTACTTACTGCATTCAGGAAAAAAAGGCTTGCATTTTACTCCAAGGGCTGGGTCATACTGTTTGATAGATCTTTTTTTTTTATAAATAGGAACTCTGTTGCTAAGATGATATCAAACAGCCATGGAACAAAACAAAAATAGCATTTGGAGACAAAAAAGGAAGTTTTTTATTTGTTTTACACATGCTTACATCTAGGAATTCAAAAGAACTTGAGAAGTGTGAGACACAAAATTGTGTCCTCCAAATTTACATCATTGAATGAATATCCATGTTGTAGGATCTATTAAGAAAATGTCAAAAGGTAGAATGTATTTAAATGATCCCAAAGAGAATTCTACCTTTCCATGTTTTGAATATGATGCAGTTTTGGTAAGAATAAAAAGTTAAGCTCATTCAAATTATACAAGGTAGAGTGAAGCAAGCAAAGAGATTGAGGAGAACATTATTGTCCTTGATGCATCGATGAGCTAACTGAGGAAGACAAAGAGTCAAATAATAAATGCTACATTTTGAGCATATGTAATTAATACTACAGAAACACAAGAAGAGGACTTCATGGGACTACAATAGTCAGCAAGCCTTCAGAAAAGAATTTCATTATTTTAGGGTTGTTAAGGAGCATGACTTTGTTGGATGAAATAGAAAACAACATTGGATAAATACACTGCTATCGGGACTGAAAATTATGGGGCACCTGGGTGTCTCAGTAAGTTAAGTGACTACCATTGGCTCATTCAGCTCAGGTCATGATTCCAGGGTCCTGTGATTGAGCCTCATGTTGGGCTCCCCACTCAGCAGTGAGTCTGTTTTTTCCCACTTCCTCTGCCCCTTGGCCTGCTTGTGCTTTCTGTCTCTCAAACAAGTAAATAAAGTCTTTAAAAAAAAAAAAAAGGATTGTAAAAGGAGGTATAAACAAAGAAAGACTTCACGTTCTAAAGGTTAGGATTTCACAGAGGACAACAGCTGCCACCATGTATCCCTTAATGTGTGCTATGGCTGGTGTTTCTCAAATGCTTTTTTAGCATCTATTGAGAGTATCATATGGTTCTTGTTCTTTCTTTTATTAACGTATTGTATCACATTGATTGATTTGGGAATGTTGAACCAACCTTGCAGCCCAAGAATAAACCCTACTTGGTCGTGGTGAATAATCCTTTTAATGTACTGTTGGGTCCTATTGGCTAGTATTTTGGTGAGAATTTTCACATCTGTGTTCATCAAGGATATTGATCTCTAATTCTCCATTTTGGTGAGGTCTTTGTCTGGTTTTGGGATCAAGGTAATGCTGGCCTCATAAAATGAGTTTGGAAGTTTTCCTTCCACTTCTATTTTTTGGAAGTTTCAGAAAAATAGGTATTAATTCTTTTTTAAATGTTTGGTAGAATTCCTCTGGGAAACTGTCTGGCCCCAGGCTGTTTTTTGTTGGGATATTTTTGATGACTGCTTCAATCTCCTTGCTGGTTATGGGTCTGTTCAGGTTTTCTATTTCTTTTTAGTTCAGTTTTGGTAGTTTTTTTGTCTCTAGGAATGCATCCATTTCTTTCAGACTGTCAAATTTGCTGGCATATAGTTGCTCATAACATGTTCTTATAATTGTTTGTATTTTTTGGGTGTTGGTGGTGTTCTCTCTTCTTTCATTCATGATTTTATTTATTTGGGTTCTTTCTCTTTTCTTTTTGATAAGTCTGGCCAGGGGTTTATCAACCTTATTAATTCTTTCAAAGAACCAGCTCCTAGTTTCATTGGTCTGTTTTACTGTTCTTTTGGTTTCTATTTCATTGATTTCTGCCCTGATCTTTATGATTTCTATTCTCCTGCTGGGTTTGGGCTTTCTCCAGCTCCTTTAGGTGTAGGATTGGGTTGTGTATTTGAGACCTTTCTTGTTTCTTGAGAAAAGCTTGTATCAATATATACTTTCTTCTCAGGATCGCCTTTGATGTGACTCACAGATTTCAAACAGTTGTGTTTTCATTTTCATTTGTTTCCATGAATTTTTTCAATTCTTCTTTAATTTCCTCAATGACCCATTAATTCTTTAGTAGGAGACATGTTAGCCTCCATGTATTTGGGTTCTTTCCAACTTTCCTTTTGTGATTGAGTTCTAGCTTCAGAGCATTGTGCTTTAAAAATAGGCAGGGAATGATCCCAATCTTTTGGTACCAGTTGAGACTTTATTTGTGATCAGGATGTGATCTTTCCTGGAGAATGTCCCATGTGCACTAGAGAAGAATGTATATTCTTCTGTTGTTTTGGATGTAGTGTTCTGAATATATCTATGATTTCCATCTGGTCCAGTGTATCACTTTATTTCCTTGTTGATCTTTTGCTTGGATTATCTATTTTAGTGAGGAGCCTGTTATAGTCTCTATTATTGTTTTATTGTTGATGTGTTTCTTTGATTTTGTTATTAATTGGTTTATGTAGTTGGCTGCTCCTGTGTTAGGGGCATAGATATTTAAAATTGTTAGATCTTCTTGTTGGACAGACCCTTTATGTATGATATAGTGTTCTTCCTCATATCTTACTTTTTTTTTTAAGATTTTATTTATTTATTTGTTAGAGTGAGAGAGAGAGAGAGAATGAGCACAGGCAGACAGAGTGGCAGGCAGAGGCAGAGGGAGAAGCAGGCTCCCTGCTGAGCAAGTCCCAATGTGGGACTCGATCCCAGGATGCTGGGACCATGACCTGAGCTGAAGGCAGCCACTCAACCAAATGAGCCACCCATCTCATGAGCGTCACATCTCATCTCTTATTATAGTCTTTGGCTTAAAATCTAATTTACCTGATATAAGGATTGCCACCCCAGCTTTTGTTTTTGATGGCCATTAGCATGGTAAATTGTTTTCCACCCTTTCACTTTATATCTGGAGGTGTCTTTAGGTCTAAAATGAGTTTCTTATAGACAACATATTGATGGGTTTTGGTTTTTTAACCATTCTGATGCCCTGTGTCTTTTGATTGGGGGCATTTAGCCCCTTTACATTCAGGGTAACTATTGAAAGATATGAATTTAGTGCAATTGTATTGCTTGTAAGGTGACTGTTACTGTATATTGTCTCTGTTCCTTTCTGTTCTACTATTTTTAGGCTCTCTCTTTGCTTCAAGGACCCCTTTCAATACTTCTTGTAGGGCTGGTTTGGTGTTTTCAAATTCTTTCAATTTTTGTTCGTTTGTTTGGAATCTTTTTATCTCTCCTTCTATTTTCAATGATAGCCTAGTTGGATATAGTATTCTTACCTACCTGTTTTTCTCATTTAGTGCTCTGAATATATCATAACAGTCCTTTCTGGCCTGCCAGATCTCTGTGGATAAGTCTGCTGCCAATCTAATATTTCGAGCATTGTATGTTACAGACTTCTTGTCCAGAGATGCTTTCAGAATTTTCTCTTTGTCTTCAAGACCTGTCAGTTTTACTCTTAGATGATGAGGTGTGGACCTATTTTTTTTTATTTTGAGGGGGTTCTCTGTGCCTCCTGGATTTTGATGTTTGTTGCCTTTGCCATATTAGGGAAATTCTCTACTCTAATTCGCTCCAATATACCTTCTGCCCCTCTCTCACTTCCTTCTTCTTCTGGAATCATTTTATTCTAATATTGTTTCATCTTATGGTATCACTTTTCTCTTGAATTCTCCCTTCATCGTCCAGTAGTTGCTTTTCTCTCTTTAGCTCAGCATCTTTATTTTCTGTCATTTGGTCTTCTATATTACAAATTCTCTCTTCTGCCTCATTTATCCTAGCAGTAAGAGCCTCTATTTTTCAATCGTACCTCATTAATAGCTTTTTTTATTCCAACTTGTTTAGATTTTTATTCTTTTATTTCTCCAGAAAGGGTTTTTATTTCTCCATAAATGGTTTCTCTAATATCTTCCATGCCTTTTTTGAGCCCAGCTAGCACCTTGAGAATCATCATTCTGAACTCTAGTTCTGACATATTACCAATGTCCATATTGATTAGGTTCCCTAGCCATTGGTACTGCCTCTTATTTTTTTTGTGGTGAGTTTGTCCGTCCTGTCATTTTTTTTTTTTTTTAAACAGAGATCACAAGTAGGCAGAGAGGCAGGCAAAGAGAGAGGAGAAAGCAGGCTCTCTGCTGAGCAGACAGCCCGATATGGGGCTCAATCCTAGGACTCTGGGATCATGACCTGAGCTGAAGGCAGAGGCTTAACCCACTGAGCCACTCAGGTGCCCCCGTCTTGTCATTTTATCCAGATAAGAATATATGGATGAGAGAAAAAATACTAAAAGGGTGGCAGAGACCCCAGAAAATGCATTCTAACCATGTCAGAAGAGATCCAAACTGGGGCAGAAGAAAGAGGGAAAAAAAGAAAAAGGAAAAGAAAAAAAATTATGTGTATATATATATATATATATGATATATATATAAATATATATGAAAAAAAATTATGTGTATATATATGTATACATAATTTTTTTTCATATATTTTTTTCATATATATATGAAATATATTTATATATTTATATATTTATTTCATATATATATGTATACATATATATACACATACATATATATATAATTTTTTCATATATATATGTATACATATATATACACATATATATGTACATATATATACATATATATGTACATACATATATACATGTACATATATACATATACATATATATGTACATATATATACATATATACACATATTTTTATATATATACACATATATATAATATATATACATATATATGTATATATATTAGACTGGTCAATAGAACAGAGCCACCTACTTGATTTTGGGTGTATTTTGGTCTCTTAGAAGAAATTGCCTCCCAAAATTTTAAAGAAAGAAAAACTTATATGTATATGAAAATAAGGGTAAACACAATGAAGGGATGGAATATGACTATAAAGATGAAAATTTTAAAAAATTCTAAAATAGGAATTGATAAGTTGGTTGGAAAAAGAAAAAAAAAAAAGGAGGGAATGTGCTCAGGCTGGAGACTAGAATAAAGCCATGTGTTAGATTGGGGTATATTTGATCTATTAGAAGAAACTGTATCCCAAAATCTTTATGGAAAAAAAAACCTATATTTATACCAAAAATAAGTTAAATACAACAAAGGGACAAAATATGACTGTAACAATGGAGGTTTAAAATGTCTTTTTTTTTTTAAGAAAGTTATTGTTAAGATCAACTAGTTAAAAAATGCTAGAAGAGGAAAGAGGAAATGTTTAAAAAAATAGAATAAGAAAAAATATAAAAATTAACTTTGCAAGGCTGAAGGATCATGGGAATAAAGCCATGAATTCTATGTGTTACTTTCCCCTAGCTCTGGAGCTTGGCCATTCTCACTGATTTGTGAGCTTGGTCTTGGCTGGATGTTCTTGCCAATCTAATGCAGGAGGGGCTTGTTGCAGTTATTCTTAAATGTCTTTGCCTGAGGTGGAATTGCACCGCCCTCTGTCAGGGGTGGAGCTAAGAAATCTGCTCAGGTTCCCTCTTGGAGATTTTGTTCCCTGAACACTTTGCGTAGAGCTTTGGAGGATGGGAAAGAAAATGGTGGCCTCTCAATATCCTGGCCAAAGGAGTTGAGAGCTCGGCTCCCCACTCTTCAGTGCGCCCTCAGAGAAAAGTAGTTAATCACTCCTGTCTCCCTGGTCCCTGGCCACACTCTTTGCTCACCCAGCCTGTGACCCAGCGTTTCTATCTCTGGCGCATGGCCTCATTTGTAGTCTCCACACCCATCTGCGTTGCTCCTCCTGGAGCAGGAAGGTAAGTTTCCCCAGATCTGCCACTTGTGGGGTTCCTTCTCAAAGAGCAGTGGTCTGACTGTGCCTTGGATCATGGTTTAAGGTAACCCTGATCTAAAAGCTCACTCCTTGGCTCTGTCTCTGTAGTCAACTTCCCTGCTCCAATACCTGGCAGCTCTGCCACATTCAGACAATCTCGATCTTTCTGTGACCCTGCAGGACCTGAGACCACACTGTCCCCACAAGAGCTCCACCACTTCTTGGCTTCTGGAGCAATGTCCCTCTGTGGAGCAAACTTCTAAATGTTCTGATTTTCTGGTCCACTGCTCTGCGGCTTGCCAGGAGCCGGCCACTTCGCCTGCCATCTATCTTTCCATTGCTTTGGATTCACTTCTCTGCACGTCCTACCTTTCAGAAAGTGGCCAATTTTCTGTTACTAGAATTGCTGCTCTTCTCTTCTATCTCCTCTTGAGTTTGTAGGTGTTTGGAATGGTTTGATATATATCTGGCTGAACTCCTGGGATCTGATGTCGTTTCAGTCTGCTACTCCTCTGCCATCTTGCCTCTCTCCTTCTTTTAAGATTCTTAACTAGAGTAGAGCTATGATGTATTTTTTGATAGTTAGGAATGATTACTTTTTCAGTAGCATGGATGGTGAATTAGAAGAGGAAAAAAAAATCTAAAGATAAGGATATTGAAGAGAACAATGTGGCTAACTTTCCAGCACTTCCACTTAATTCCTTCTTATAATTTCCATCACTCTGCTAATATTACCTCCCTAATCTCACTGGTAGTCTACCTTTCCCATTAGAATCTTTAATGTATTAATCATAGTTATTTTAAATTCCCTGTCTCATAATTACAATGTCTATGTCATCTAAATCTCATTCTGATGATTGCTTTATGTTTTCAGACTGTATTTTCTTGCCTTTTTGCATGCCTTGGAATGTTTTGTTTGGCATGTATAGGGAAGCAGATGGTGTGGTAAATAGGCTTCTAGGTATTTACCCAAAGGATACAAAAATACAGATTCCGGGGTACCTGGGTGGCTCAATGGGTTAAGTCTCCAGCTTTGGCTCAGGTCATGGTCTCAGGTTCCTGGGATTGAGCCCCCATCCAGCTCTCTGCTCAGCAGGGAGCCTGCTTCCTCCCCTCCACCCGCCTGCTGCTCTGCCTACTTGTGATCTCTCTTTCTCTGTCAAATAAATAAATAAAATCTAAAAAAAAAAAAAATCTTGTCTCATGGTCTTTTTGCTATCTTGTCACAGTTTATAAGTCTATAGACATTATAAATCCAGCAACTTATTGGGGTTTTTTTTTTGCTTTAGGCAGTTTTCTTTTAAAGATATTTAAGTAATATGAAAAGACCTTATATGTTTATCCATATTATTATCCATTCTTATGGAATGGATAATTCCTTTGTTCTATTTTAGAGCATCATTTTCATTTTCCGTCTGGCTAATGAGCCTCCTTTTACATCTGTTGCTTTTTAGTTGGCTTCTGATGAATTCTCTCAGCCTTTGGTAGTCTTGAAAGGACACTATTTCACCTAATTTTTGAGACCTATGTTGCTGGGTATGAGATTCTTTTTTTGGGGGGGGTATGAGATTCTAAGTTAACAGGTTTTTAAAATTCCTTTTAGTACTGTTAAGATCCTCTTTCATTGTGTATTTCTTACACTGTTGAGAGAATTTACTGTTATCTTTATTTTTATTGGGTTTTTTTTTTGTTTTTTTTTTTTGCACACAGAGCCTTATTTTTTTTTTTGCCCCTACAGTTCTTTTATTGAAAGGTAGTTGGCAATACAATATCATTTCCAGACATATTAGTTCCAGACATATAACATAGTGATTCAAAGTTTATATACATTACAAAGTGATCACACCGATAAACCAGCTTTCGTCTGTCAGTCTGTCACCACACCGATTCATTATCTGTTACTGACAATATTCCCCATGTTTTACATTGTATCCTTATGTCTTCTTTGCTTTAGAACTGGAAGTGTACCTTTTAGTCCTCTTTCTCTATTTTGTCCATCCTCCCATCCTAAAGGACTACAGATTAAATAGAAAGCATTGCTAAAAAGTCAAACATCTCTCTCCACCACTGTTGTCTAATTTGGAGAGAAGCAGAATACCAGTAGAAGCTGATTCTATTTTCTTTTCTTTCAAAGCAAGTATCACTTCTATGTGCATGGACTCTTACTAGGATGAAAGTTTTAGCACTGTTGGAACCATTGTTAGAGATACATAAATCTCCAATTATTAGGCAGCATTTCACTCTTTTTTAGTTTTTTATTAAGGCAGTATGAATTACGCTTTTAAACTCTAGAGGAGTAGTTCTCAAAGTGCCATCTGGGACTAGCAGCACCAGCAGCACCTGGGACAGAGCCTTATTTTTGATGGCTGTTTCAAAGTTTTTTCTTTGTCACTGTTTTTAAACAATTTGATTATGAAGTGTCTTGGTGTTACTTTCCTCAAATATCTTATGCTTGGGGTTAGCTGGACTTCTTTGATTTGTGAAATCACAATATTCATCAAATTTGGAAAAAATTGACCATTATTTCTTTGAATACTTTTCTGCACTCCCTTTATACTCCTCTCTTTTTAATATTCCAGTTTAATGTTTACCTTACAACTTCCAGCCACTTCAGACACTTTAAATTCAGTACACTGTTTAGAATTTTCCTCCCTGTTCCAAGGTCCAGAATGTGTTCTGGGCATAAAGTTGGGCCAAATATAGGGCTCACTTTTTTTGCTTCCCTTCCACAGAAATCACAGCTCTGTGCTGGGTTGTTTTCCTGAAGTCTGAAAACAGTAGTCTCTCATATTTTGTCTAGTTTTTATTTATGTGTGGCCTTAGAGCAATTCTGGTGTATGTTTCTCCATCATAGTCAGACATGGAATTAAAAACAAATAAAAATGTTTTCAAAAATTTTAGTTCTCCAAATCAAAATTTATTAAATTTGAAAAGAAATTTTGAAGTACATATATTTATTTCTTTATGGATAATTATAGTCCCATGTTTTCCCAACCTTTAGTGTTTTACTAATAACTGATATTAAAAAAAAATTCTAACCTTCTCACCTAATTGTTTTTCTAATATAGGCAGATGAAGTAATGCATTTATCTTTAGGTCATCTCATGTATTTTGATATGTTATAGTTTCATTATTATTGAATTCAAAATATTTTTTAATATCCTTTATAATTGCTTTATTGGTCCTTTTAGGGATTTTAAGGATTTTCTAGGTCCTTACTGATTTCTAACTTAGTGCTGTTTTCATCAGAAAATTTAATCTGTATGATTTCAATCATTTTAAAATGATTTAGACATGTATTTGGCCCAGCAAATGATCTCTTCTAATGAATACAGTACATTTGAGAAAAATAGGCGTTCTGTGGTTGCCAAGTATAATGCTCTCCAAGTGTCTGTCAATGAGGTCAAGCTGGTTTTTAGCAATCTTCAAACTTTCTATATCCTTCCTGATTTTTTTTATTGCTTTATTTTTATTTTTTATTGCTTTATCAATTTTTGGACAAATGGATGAAAATCTCTAACTGTGATTGTGATTTTTTCCCTATTTTCCTATCATTTTTTTCCCTAAAACTTTCTATAAATTTTTACCTAATCTATTTGGGAGTTTTCTTATTGGGTTGGTTGACTCTTCTGAGATCCTTCTTTAACTCTAGTATTATTATTCACCTTGAAGGCTATTTTGTCTGATATTAGTGTAGCCATACAGGCTTTCACATGCCTCCTCTTGGCACAGTATCTTTTCCCACTGTGTTGTACTGATTAGTTGCACAGTGTTGGAAAGGTGTCTCTCGGGTCCCATGTTGTACTTGCAGACTCAGGCCGGTCCTGAGTGCCTTTCAAGTGAGGGACAGGTCTTTATGCTCTTTGCTGATTCCCAGCGGTTGATGGTGGTTGTATCGTACTCACTGTGGTGCCTAGAGTGTGGGAGGCTTTCTCCTAAATTCCTGTGTGGCCCTCAGCACTAGGCAAGCCCTCTGTAGCTAGACTTTCTGAGACCATGTCTGAGCACTTGTGGTTCATCTCATGCCAGCTGCCCCACACACACTGGTGGCCGGGGTGTGAGAGCATTTTCCTTGGGTTTCTAAGTCTGCCTGGAGGCACAGGCTGGCCTGGTACCCTTGAGTCTTAGAACCAGCCTCTCAGTCTTATTGCCCTATACCAGTCTTTCTTGGGAGCACTCAGTAAGGGCCCATGAAATAGAATTGGCACAACGTGCAGACTTTCCTCTCTGTGAGGCCCCCAGGCTTGTAAACTGACAGGCAAGTTTACAATTGGTCTTTAAAAATGTGTTTAAAAGTTTGGTTACTTTCGTTTCCTCCAATTCTCCTGTGACTTCCTCCTCCTTTGCCAGCTCTGCCAAACAGGAAATAATTCTGCGTTCCATTTTTTTCCTAGGCGGGCTGTCACTTCTCTGATTTTAGTTCATTTGTTTACTTTGTGACATCACCTCAGTGATGAGCTCAGAATAATCATGACCTTGTAGGTTTTCTAGCCTGTTCTTGTCAGAGTGAGAACGATTTTCTTCTCTGAATTTCTACATAGCAAGTGGGAGCAGATCTCCTCAATCACTCTATTAACTGTCCAGTCATTAACCTATTACCCTGTCAATCTCTACTACATAGGCATCTGTTTGAAGATTGCTTCTCTCAGTATATCTTCCCAGATCACAAGGAAGACTGCTGATTTATTCACCTGTTCATCAATCCAACAAATGTTATCAAGTGCCAAAGCTCTATGGGTACAGTGCTAATCGAGACAAACAAATAGGCAGTTCCAATCAATATTAAGCACTGTGATTGGGCAATCTCTGGATACTGGTAGAACAATCTAGAACTCGATAGAAACAACATATAACTCAAAACATTTTATGTCAGCTGTGACTTTGTGGAGAAAATTACATGTAAATAACTGAGTAGAAATTACTCAATGAGAAGGGAGGGGGTACAGTCTCCCAGAACATTTAAGAGCATTGCTAAAGCCTGGAAGTAGGAAAAGATAGGACTGTTTCCAAAAAGAAATGAAATACAACTGGAATAAAGCACATTTGCAAAAGGAGAAGAGCAAATGGTAGCAAAAGATTGGACTAATTTTGTAAACAGAGCCCAAATCAGAAAAGGGGTAGTTAAGCCAAGTTTTAAAAGTTGGGTTTAGTGAAAAGAGGGTGCCTTGAACTCTGGCAGCAATCCTATATGAGCCTAGTTTTTCTTGTTTTCTCTTCTCTCGTCCTTACCCTGCTTCTGATTTGAATTCACGGTGACTTTTCCTTCCAAATGAGGAATGCTTTCAACTGGGAAAACAGATCAGAGTGCTGCTCTAAGCTGAGAAAAGAGTATGTGGGAAATATTTAGGGTTTTCAAATGACACATTACTGCAGTGACCCTTAGAGGATTGAATATATGGGGGAACTATTGTACAATGAAATTGGAAAAATTGGCTAGAGAAAGCTTATAGAGGGATTCTTTCAAATTGTGGTAAGAAACACATGAATTAAATTTACCCTATGAATGATTTTTAAGTATACAGTTCAGTTGGTGTTATGTCTATTCATACTGTTTTCAGTTTTTGTCTTGCACATCAGAAACTCTGTGTATTAAGCAGCAGCTCTTCCTTTCTTCCTCCTCCTCCTCCCAGCCCCTGAAGACCCCCATTCTATTTTCTGCTTCAATGAATTTTTACTATGTTAGAGTCCTCATATAATTGGAATTACACAGTACTTGTCATTTTGTGACTGGCTTATTCCACTTAACATGATGTCCTCAAGTTTCAATCATGCTGTAGCATATGACAGGATTTCTGTCCTTTTTAAGGCTAAATAATATTCCATTGTATGTATGTACCACATTTTTCCTTATCCCTTCAACTGTCAGTGGAGATTGGTGTTGCTTCCCCCTCTTGGCTTTTATGAATAGTGTTGCTCTGAACATGAATTGATGACTGTGTCTCTGAGGGCTGGCTTTCAATTCTTTTGGATAAACACCCATAATTAAGATTGCTAGATCATGTGGTAGTTCTGTTTTTAATTTTTTTTGAGACCTTTCATACTGTTTCCATGTGGTTTGAATTATTTTGCCATCTCATCAATAGGGCACAAGGGTTTCAATTTCTCTATATTCTGTCTGCATTTATTACTTCCTTGATATTTTTGATATTAAATATGCAAGTGTTATAAAGTGATATATCTTTGCAGTTTTGATTTACATTTCTCTGATGTCTAGTCATATTTAACATTTTTTATGTACTTGTTGGTTATTTGTATATCATCTTTGGAGAAATGTCTGTTCAAGTCCTTTGCCCATTTAAAAAATTAGATTATTTGATTTTTGTTGTTGTTGAAGTGTAAGAGTTCTTTTTTATAGTTATGATTTTTCTTTAATAATTTATACTTATTATTCTTATATAATATATAATATTAATTGCTTATTAGATATATGATTTGCAAATGTTTTCTCCCATTCTGTAGGTTGCCTTTTCTCTCTCATTCTTTCTCTCTCTTTTTATTTTTTGCAAACATCACTTTTTTTGAGAGAGGGAGAGTGTGTACACAAGAGAGGGAGGAAGGGCAGAGGAAGAGAGAGAATCTTAAATAGGCTCTAAGCTTTGCACAAAGCCAGACACAGCAGTTGATCTCACGACCTGAGATCATAACCTGAGCTGAAATCAAGAGTCAGATGCTCAACTGACCAAATGATCCAGCACCCTGCCTTTTCTCTCTTGTTTTGTCCTTTTGGACATAAATGTTTTTCAGTTTCAGTTACCGTATTTGGCTATATTTGCTTTTATTTGCCTGTGTTTTTATTGTCCTATCTGCAAAAGCATTGTCAAGTCCAATGTAATGAAGCTTCCCCCTATTTCCTTGTAGGAGTTTTAGAATTATTTGTTTTAAATTTAAAATCTTTAAAGTCTTTATTTTCAATTTTTGTATGTGGTGTAAGATAAAGGTTCAATTTCTTTCTTTCTTTTTTTTTTTGGCAGGCAGATATCCAGTTTTCCTAACACGATTTGTGTTAGGAAACACTGTCCTTTCCCAATTGAGTGGTCTTAGCATAATCAGATTATCTGACCATTTAAATGAAGGTTTATTTTCAGACTGTCTGTAGTATTTCATTGGTCTTTGTCTTTCTGACAGTACTATACTGTTTTGATTACTGTAGCTTTGTAATATATTTTGAAATGGGGAAGTGCGAATCCTCCAGCTTTTTTTAATTCAAAATTGTTTTGGCAATTCAAGGTCCCTTGAGAGTCCACGTGAATTTTAAAATGAATTTTTTTGTTTCTGCAAAAATGCCATTGGGAATTTGATAGCAATTGCATTCAATATGTAGATTGCTTTAGGTTGTATATTAAGTTCTTACAATCCATGAGCTCAGGATGTCCTTCCATCTATATTTTTCTTTTAATTTCTTTCATCACTATTTTAGTGTATAAGTCCTTTACCTCCTCAGTTAGACTTATTCCTAAGTATTTTAATCCTTTGGTGTTTAATTTTTTTTAATTTCTTTTTTTGGATTGTTAATTGTTAGTATATAAAAATGCAAGTGACTTTTGTATGTTGTTTTATATCCTGTAACTGCTGAATTTATTAGTTCTAAGTTGTGTGTGTGTGTGTGTGTTTGGAGTTCTAAAAGTTTGCTACACGAAAGGTCATGTCATCTATGAATAGAGATCCATTTTACTTCTTCCTTTCCAATTTGGATGCTTTTCTTTCTTTCTTTCTTTCTTTCTTTCTTTCTTTCTTTCTTTCTTTCTTTCTTTTTCTCTTTCTTGCCTAATGGTCCTGGCTAGGACTTCTAGTACTTTATAGTATAGAAGTGGTAAAAGCGGGCAACTTTGTCAAGTTCCAGATCTTAGAGTTCACAGTATTTCACCATTAAGTATGGTGTTACCTCTGGAATTTTCATATATGGCTTTTATTATGCTTACTTAGTTTGCTTCTATTCCTAGTATGTTGAATGTTTTTAATCATGAAAAGGTGGTGAATCTTATCCAATTCTTTTTCAGTGTCATTTGAGAAAGTCATGTGGTTTTTGTTTTTCATTTTGTTAATGTGGAGTATTACATTGATGGATTTTTGCACGTTGAGCCATTCTTGTATGCCAGGGTAAATCCCACTTGATTATAGTGTGTATTCCTTCTAATGTGCTGTTGATTTCAGTTTGCTGCCTTTTATTGAGGATTTTTGCATCAATATTCACCATGATTATTGATCTGTAGTTTTCTCATAATGACTTTGTCTGGTTTTGGTATCAAGGTAATGCTGTCCTCATGGATGGAGCATAGAAATATTCCCTCCTTTTCAATTTTTTAAAAAGAATTTTGGGAGGATTCTTGTTAATTCTTCTATAAATGTTTGGTAGAATTCTCCATCTGGTCTGGGTGTTTCTTTGTTGGCAGGTTTTTGACTACTGATTTAACCTACTTATTTTTTGTTCAGATTTTATATTTCTCTGTGATTCTGTCTTGGTAGGCTGTGTTTCTAGGGATGTGTACATTTCTTCTAGGTTTTCCAAGTTTGGGGATGCAATTATTCATAGTATTCTTTTATAATCCTTTTAATTTCTGTAGCATTGATTGTAATGTCCCTTCTTTTTTTGTTTCTGATTAGTTATTTGTTAATCCAGCTAATTTTTTTTCTTAATCTAGGTAAAGATTTGTCAATTTTTCAATCTTTAAAAATAACAACCTTAGGTTTCTATGGTTTTGTTGATTTTTTTTCTTTATTTTTTTTTTCTCTGATTTTTTTAATTCCTTCCTTCTGCTAGTTTGGGTTAGGTTTGTTCCTCTTTTTCCAGTTTATTGAGGTGTTAAGTCAGGTTGGTAATATGAGATCTTCCTTTTTTTTTTTTAAAATTTATTTATTTATGTGAGAGAATGAGAGAGAACACATGAGCTGGAGGGAGAAAGAGAGAGAATCCAAAGCAGACTCTGCACTGTGTGCAGAGTCCAACACGGGGCTCAATCTTGAGATCATGAGATCATGACCTTAGCTAAAACCAAGAGCTGGACATTTAACTGACTGAGCCACTAATGTGCGCTGAGAGCTTTCGTTTTATTAATATACATATTTACAGCCATACAATTCCCTCTTAGCAGTGCTTTCACTGCATTCCATCAGTTTTGGTATTTTGTGTCTTCATTTTTGCTTATCCTAAGGTAGTTTCTAATTTTCCTTGTGATGTCTGTTTTCATCCATTTGTTGTTTAACTGTATGTTGTTTAATTTCCGCACAGTATGTTGTTTAATTTCCACGTACTTGTGGATTTTCCGGTTTTCCTTGAGCTATTGATTTTTAGTTTCATTTTATTGTGATCAGAAAAGATACTTTGTATGATTCCAACCTTCTTGTTAGGACTTGTTTTGTGAGCTAACATGTAGTCTGTCCTGAAGAGCGTTTTATATGCCCTTGAGAAGAATATATTTTCTGCTGCTGTTGGATGAAGTATTGTGTAAATGACTTTTAAGTTCAGTTGGCTTATAGCATTGTTCAAAGTCTTCTATTTCCTCATTGATATACTGTCTGGCTTTCTGTCCATCACTGGCAGTGGGATATTGAAGCCTCCTACTACCATTTTGTTGCTGTTTACTTTTCCCTTAACTCAAAGTTTGCTCCATTTAAGTTTGGAGGTTTTATACTTAGTTATAATTATTATATCTTCTTTGTGAATTGGCCCATTTGTCACAAATAATAACCTTCTTTATCTCTTGTAGCAGTTTTTTATGTAAATCTATTTTGTCTCATATTAGTGTAGGTATTCCTGGTCTCTTGGTTGCCATTTGCACGGAGTGTCATTTTCTGTCCCTTCATTTTCAGGCTACCTGTATATTTAGATCTAAAGTGAGTCTCTTTAGTACTAGTATAGATAGTACATAGTTGGCTCCTATTTTTTTAATCCATGCAGCCAGTTAATGTCTTTCATTGACTACTGTATTCAGTAGTCAACCCTTATCTGAAGTTTTGTTTTCCGTGGTTTTAGTTACCTGTGGTCTGGAAGCAGATGCTCCACCTTATGACCTATTCTCAGAAGGTTAGTAGTAGCCAAACACCATGTCACCATTCCTACATCATTCACTTTACTGTGTATGTAGGCAATTTATCATCTAATGTCATCACAAGAAGAATGAGTACAGTACAATAATATATTTAAGAGACTGTATTTATGAGTATAATTGTATTTTTATTAACTGTTATGGTTAATAAATTGTGCCTAATTTATAAATTAAACTTTAATTTTGGTATATATGTATAGGAAAATATATAGTATATATAAGGTTTGGTACTGTCTACTCTTTCAGGCATACACTGGAGGTCTTGGAATATATCCCTATGCATAAGGGGTGACTACCGTACATGGAAATAATTACTGAAAAGGCAGAACCTACTATTGCCATTTTATTAATCGTTTTCTCTATATCTTGCACCTTTCTTTCTTTCTTTCTTCTTCCTTTTTTTTTTTTTTTTTTTACAAAACCCCTTTCTTCTCTTGGGGTCTTCCTTTGTGTTTTGTTGATATTTGGCAGTGATGTGCTTTGGTTCCCTGCCCATTTCTTTTTTGAATATTCTCTAGATATTTTCTTTGTGATTACCATTGTCATTACATAGAACACTGTAGAGGAATATCACCTATTTTAAACTGATACCAATTTCAATTACATGTAAGAACAGTACTTATAGTTCCACTTCCACCTTTATGTTATTGAATCACAAATTATATCTCTATGTCTTATACCCATGAACATTGATTTATGTTATGTTTCAGTTTGTCATTTAAATTCTATGCACCAAAATTATAATGCTACAAGTTACTCTTTTTGCCCCTGTAATTTCCTTTACTGAGGAAACATACTTTTGTATGGCTTTTGTTTTGCTGTTTACCATCCTTCCATTACAACTTGAAGAACTCCCTTTTGCATTTCTTGTAGAGCAGATCTAGTGGTTTTGTTTTTGTTTATCTCAGTTTTTGTTTATCTAGGACAGTGTTAATTATTCCTTCGTTTTTGAAGGGCAGTTTTGCCAGATACAGTATTCTTGGCTGAAAGTTTTTTTTTTCTTTTAGTATTTTGAATAAATCATCATATTTCTCTGTGGCTTGCAAGTTAAGGGCAGAAATATGCTGAAAGTCCCCTGATAATCTTATGGAAGCTCTTCTGTATGCAATGAGTAGCTTTTCTTTTGTTGCTCTTAAGAGTTGCTCTTTGTCTTTGAATTTATATAGTTTGATTATAATAATGTATCTCAGTGTGATTTTCTTTGGACTTACTCTGGTTGAAGTTTTTTGAGTTTCTTGAATATATATGTCCATTTCTTTCCTCAGATTTGGGATGTTTTCTATCATTGATTGTTTCTTCAGATAAATTCTCTTTCCCTTTTCTCTCTCTTACTCATCTCTGATCCTCATAATGCATATATTCATCCCTTTGATAATATTCCATAAATTCCTTAGTCACACTTCAATTTTCCTTATTCTTTTTTGTTTTTGTTCTTCTGACTCAATAATTTAAAATGACCTTTCTTCAAGTTTTCAGATTTTTTCTTTTGCCTGACTAAGTCTGATATTTAATCCCTCTGATGAATTTTTCCATTCAGGTATTGTCTTTCTCAGTAACAGAATTTGTTTGGTTAATTTTTATAGAGTCTATTTCTTTGTTTATATTTTCATTTTGCTCTTGCATTGTTTCCCTGATTTCCCTTAGTTTTGTGTCTGTGTTCTTTTTTATGTTGAGCATTTTTATGACAGTTATTTTAAATTCTTTGTCAGTTCACTGATCTGTATTTCTTTAGCATTGTTTTCTGGAGTTTCAATTTTTTTCCTTTAATTGGGCTGTTTCTTTGTATGCCTTATTATATTTTTGGCGAGGGTTGATGTGGGCGTTTGAGAAAACAACCACCTATCTCAGTCTGCCTACTGACTTCATACAGGGAAAACGTTTACCAGTCAGCAGACTAGAGGGTCTAGGGTCTGTCAAACTTTTCTGTTCTATAGCTCCCTCTCATGCTTGCTTATGGAGCTGCAGGCAACTGTTTCCAGTGGCGTTCAAACTCTGGTGCTGACCCATTAGTGCTGAGTCAGATGAGGCAGAGATCATTTCCTGGGCAGCCCTCACACAAGTATGAATGTTGGATTTAGGGTTCACTCTTTTGTTCCTGTCATAAAGGGGATCCCCAGTATGGGGACTTCTTCCTGCTTCCTCCACTGTGCCACTAAGTGAAGGGGCATAAAGGATATGTTATAACCTGCAAATTTTCTTAGCCCTTTCATTGGAATCCCTTCTTGGTTTTAGAACAGCCAAGGTATTATAGCTTCTCAACTGATCTCCAGAATTCTCACAGACATATTCTGGTCCATATATTATTAACTTGGTGTCTCTGTCAGGGGAAAGATGGCCTATAGGTTCTTTATTTTGCTTTCTTACTAATGTCCTCAGACAGACTTTTATACCTTAAGTAAAGAAGCTGAATCTTGTTCCCGTGAAAATAAAGGATCAGGAGAAGGTCCTATAAAATGAAGTAAAAAGATGCAATCATAATTACAGAATGAGAGGGGCACCTGAGTGACTCAGTCAGTAGAGTATCTGACTCTTGATCTCAGGGTTGTGAGTTCAAGTTCTGTGTTGGACATGGACCATACTTTAAAAAAAATTGAGAATTCTAGCTCAACACTCAAATTTTGGATAAGAACATGAAGGAAATTAATTGACTTCCCCAAAATGGTTAGTGGCGGAAATAGGTGTGCAACTTCAGTGCTCTTGTTTTTCTTTCTTTCATAGCATATTGTATAGTGATCTAAATGATGCCTTGTTTAGTGTGATTGTACTAAGTGGTCTATAAAGTTTAAGAAAACTTTGGAGCTTTCATTACTTATTCAAAACACTGTTAATTATGATGATCATATATTTGAATTACAAACTGTATCTCATATTATTCACATCTCCAGAAATCCCTCCATTGAATCATCTCAACAATTGTAGATATTAGATTTTCCATTTAAAAAATGCATCTCTTAGTTTATTTTAATGACTTCTCTAAGACATTTGGGACTCCCTATATCGATATGTTTAGTATTCCTTGGTGTTCGTTACGAATAACTGAAAGGCATAGGGCTGAATTCTAAGGTGCAGAATTATCATCAGATGATTAGAACTCTAACAACATTTTTCAAAGCCTCTTTTACATAGGAAAACTGAAAATACTGAAACTAGTTTACAAAACAGTCACTTCAAGCATGAAAAGTCATGGTATAGTGAATAGAGGCTTATAGGGGCAAGATAGGAAAGCAGACATTTGGAAAATCCTAACAATCACATGTTTAAAAAGTTGTATGTTAGCAGTATAGTTGATAAATAATAAGGCTTATCTAAGTCCTGAGAAGGTGATTTGCATTCAGGAAAATTGTAGCACATGGCAACATATTGGGGATTTTGTTGAATAGGAAATTTCAAAGCTGTGGTCCTGTTCAGCAGAATAGAGAAATAAAAAAGAGAGCTCTATCCTGTTGAGAATATTCAGAGAAGACAGAGTAGATGAAGCTTGAGCTGGGTCATGAAAGATAGTTTTTATTTAGACACCGGGGAAGAAAGAGTGCTGGCCATTCCAAATACAGAGAGTGATTGATTAAAGGTATCAAGTGATTGATTAAAGGTATCAATTAAAAATAGTTATTGCCCTTGTGAATTATGACATGAGCTCTAGACTAATGTGATTGGAGTATTGGGAAGATATAAAGGGATGTATAGTGGGAGCAATAGTGGGAGCAATGTTAAGGCTAAATGGGAGAACTTGATTTTTTTTTTCAAATTTTTAGAAGGGCCCAAACTTTTATATTCAAACAATTTCCCAGAGAACATAGCTAAATCAATTAAGATTTGATAATACACACACACACACACACACACACACACACAGACATCCATATACACACAAAATCAAAACAACTGTTAATGTGGGCAGAGGGATAATAAGGGGTTAGCTCACTTAAAATGTTGAAAAAATATCCAGTAATAATGAAATAATTGAGAATAGTTGAAGCTTACCCCACATAGCTTTTGAAAATACTAATATTTATATATTTGTTTATTAAAAGATTATATTTATTTGACATATAGTGAAAGAGAGAGGTAGGGAGAGGGAGAAACAGGCTCCCCACTGAACAGAAAGCCCATTGCAGGGCTCGAACCCAGGTTTCTGGATCATGACCTGAGCCGGAAGGCAGACACTTAACCAACTGAGCCACCCAGGTGTCCCCCAAAATACCAGCATTTATTTTTATTGTATTTGTAGGGTAGACAGCTCTTGTAGTCATTCAGAAAAGGCATGATATGAATCTGAATTAGGATTTTGGAAATGAGAATTCAGGAGCTTGGATGGATGTGAAAATTTTTTTTATTTGTGTCATTGATTTGCATTATGATACAAATTCTCTTTCCTCTATTTTATCTCAACCTATTAATTTGTATAATGTATATAATCATAATACCATGATTCAATTTGTAATATACAAAATTTCAAGGGTTTTGTATGCTGAGATCTCTTATAAGTTTATAAAACTAAAGCATAATTATAAATGACAATACTCTAAAACTAAAGTATAGGCACTTATTAGTGATGTTATCACTACTCTTCTAAATATGGCAAAACAAATATGTCTATCTTGAATGAAGATTAAAAAATAGTATTTCTAGGGGCACCTGGGTGCCCTGGTGGGTTAAGCATCTAGCTCTTGATTTCCACTCAGGTCATGACCTCAGGGTCATGAGATTGAACCCCATGTCGGGGTCCATGCTGGGTGTGGAGCCTAAGAATTTCTCCCTCCCTCTCCATATACTCCTCCCCACCTCTAAAAAAAGAAATAACATTTCTAGCTATATAACAAATGTTTAATTCCATCTATAGTTAAACATATTGTAGCTGGCTTTTGATAGAAATTTTCTTTTATATGTTCTAGTTTATTGAAGGATTTCTCAGTATTTGTTTCGTTGTAGAGTTAATAGTAGCTCAGCTGGATGTAGTTTGGTGTGATTGGGGAAATACAATTACAAACAAAAATCTCCTCCCAAGCCAGAAAATTTCTCCACAAAGGCAGAAGGGAAGGAAAACAATTTTTATTATTGAATAAGCATTAAACCAAAATGTGACACACATCATAGGCAATCCATCACAAAAATCTAAAAGTTAGAGCTCTAATTTTGTTATATAGCCAAGCAGGTGCACCCATTGTATGCATTTTCTGAAGATAAACAAAACTAGTCCTCAAATAAGACTTGTCAGCACTATTTGTTCATTATAAATGTATTTAATATTTGAAGGGAACTTCTGTGTTAGTTAATTGACAATATTTGCAGGGAAAATAGATTTTTCCTATCTTTATGATCATTTTGCATTTTAGAGGCAGCCTGCAGCTGAAGCTAGGCTCCTTGCTCCCATAGGACAAGGAGACCTCTTCCCTGATGATTGCATTTCAAAGAGGATGGTCTCCATGGATGCCAGAAAGGCAGTCTGAGATTGTGATGCTGGTAAGAGGCTTATTTAGCTTTTAAAATGATTTACATACATTTCAAAGGAACAGAGAAAGAATTTACAAGATTTCTAAAGTTAAATGTTCTAAAAGAAAAGGAGAGGGAGGGCTCATGGAGTCTCTTCCTTTATTTTTAACAGGGAGAATTAAGCCTCTTATTTTTAATTTTTATTTACCCTTAACCTCTGCACATGTTAAAATTTTGTTTTGCAACAAATTTTTTTTTTAAGATTTTTATTTATTTGACAGACATCACAAGTAGGCAGAGAGACAGGCAGAGAGAGAGAGGAGGAAGCAGGCTCCCCACTGAGCAGAGAGCCTGATGCGGGACTCGATCCCAGGACCCTGAGATCATGACCTGAGCCAAAGGCAGAGGCTTTAACCCACTGAGCCACCCAGGCGCCCCTGTTTTGCAACAAATTTATAGCTAGTTTTTGGGTAAGTATCAGGAAAAGTAAAATCTTACTGTGAAACAGTTATGAAATGGAACAGAAAGCCCTATGCTATATGTATAAGATTTCAAAGTCATCTAACTGCTAACTTAAATTGCTTCACAGTGGGATTATTATCACTCAAGTGAAAGGAGGATATTTAAAGTACAATGAAAACATGTATTAGTTATACTTCTAAAGACATTTTAACCTGGTACCTATCAACATTATCTACATTCTTGTCAAAATACGTATTTTATTTTATTTTATTTTTTAAGATTTTATTTATTTATTTGACAGAGAGAGATCACAAGTAGGCAGAGAGGCAACAGAGAGAGAGGAGGAAACAGGCTTCCCGCTGAGCAGAGAGCCTGATGCGGGACTTGATCCCAGGCCCCTGAGATCATGACCTGAGCCAAAGGCAGAGGCTTTAACCCACTGAGCCACCCAGGTGCCCCAAAATACATATTTTAAAATCAAGGGAGGTCCCAGGTAATGAAAAATAGGGTTACTTGGGTCAACTCTTTGACTAAAAACAACAAAAGATGCCAAAAGAAATATATTTTTAAAAACTAATTTTATAAACAATGAGGAGTCGAGAGACAATGGGAGTAATTCCAAGATGAAATATTTAAATAAAACCTGTAAGCAGAGATATAAATACTAAGTCTATTTTTGCCTTAGGAGCATTTGCTGATAGATTTATCTTGGGCTGTGATTTGATGCCATTAATATAGCAAGAGGGACAGTAGTTAAGGCCCAGAATCTGACCACTGCCCAGAGTCCTGTAAGATTCCCTTTCCCAATTAAGTTGGGAACGCAAAGATTCACATTCTGGAGCGCCTGGGTAGCTCAGTTGGTTAAGGATCTGCCTTTGGCTCAGGTCATGATCCCCATTTAGGGCTTCCTTCTCAGTGGGGAGCCTGCTTCTCCCTCTCCCTCTGCATCTCCCCCTGCTATCAAATAAATAAATAAAATCTTGAAAAAAGAAAAAAAGAGGGGCGCCTGGGTGGTTCTGTCAGTTAAACGTCTGCCTTTGGCTCAGGTCATGATCTCGGCGTCCTGGGATCAAGACCTACATCAGGCTCTCTGCTCAGCGGGGAGTCTGCTTCTCCCTCTCACACTCTCTCTGTGCTCTCTCTCTCAAATAAATGAAAAAAAATTTTTTTTAAATCCCTTTTAAAAAAGAGGCTCACATCCTTTGGATAATGGTATGCCAGATTTAATCTCACTCTAGCTATACCCCATTCTGAATCCCCAGGGACCTCAGAGACATCTGGCATGGCTCTGAGCCAGGCAGGAGAACAAACTGGAAAGGAGAAAATGAGAACTTAAAGCCAAGGACCTGAGTACACTTAGCCTGGGATGACCAAGGAGTCTTAAGACAAGAACTTTATTGGAGGGGATCCATGACTTGTAACTGGGCATCTGGCAGAAGCAAAAGTCAAGTGTTTGTTTGTTTGTTTGTTTTAGCAACCTGATTTTTTTTTTTTTAAGGCAAAAGAATTGAACAGATCTTTAACCAAGGAGACACAAGTAAAGTTTTTTGAGAAAGGATTCATGCATCCTGGGACCAATGGATGCTCACAAATAAGATTTCAAATCCATTGGCTCTTAATTTTTAAAATATTAACTAATCACACTTAGAAACAAAGTGTTGTGAATGTGAACCAGCAGTATAAGACAAATTGTAAACTTAGACATAAATTTTAACATAACTCTGCTTACTCTGTTTAAGTATAGAATATCAAACAGCAAATCAGCTGCAGATAAGATTTTATAAATGTGACATACTAGGTTTGAAAAATAAGCAAAATAATTTTTAAATGAATATCAAGATGACCTAAATTAAAAATTTATGATTGCATATTAAGAGAATGAATACAGCAGTGGAGAGAATTGGAACCTGGAAGAAAATAAAAATATGAAATTATCCAGATACAGCACAGAGAGAAGAAAGATGGAAAATTCAAAAAAGAGGGTCAGAGGCAGAAAACAAGAAATTGATTCCTGGAGCAACAACATTAGCATCACCTGAGTATTTGCTTAAAATACAAATATGTGTATTTTTGCTTCTTGAAACATGCTTCTAAAATTGTGGTCCCAAGGTAGCAGCATCAGCATTACTCAGAAACTTATTAGAAATGCAAATTCTCTGGCCCCCACCTCAGACCTACTGAATCAGAAACTGGGAATTTCCATGGATATATACTCCATCCCTATGAGATCATTGCAGGGAAATAAATAGCTGTGGCTAACAATTCAGTCTACTCTATAGAAATAATGAGAAGTTGGAAGTAAAGATTCTAGAGAGAGATATTGGGCAAGTATTCATTCAAAAAGCTGGTGTAGTTATATTAATGTAGAACAAAAATAGATTTCAATTTCAAGTCATGAATCTAGAAACAAAGTTCAATTTGCTTGGAACATATAACAATTCCAAGTTTGCATACTTTAATAACATAGCCTCAAGTTTATAAGAATCAAGGTATTGGGTTTTTTAGTAGGAGACTGAATATGATATTTCTGCAGAGTTATGAAACATGACACACAATTTATCATCCATCCACTTATTCATTCATCAATCATTCTATAAACACTATATGCCAGGCATCATTCTAAATGTTAGAGACATAAAGATGAATACATGATTTCTATCAGTAAGGAGTTCATTGTTATGTGAATTATTATTTTTTGCTTTTGTTAAAACAAAAAAATATTAATATTTTAAAAGACAGATTATTTCCTCTTTCCACCTGCCTTCCAGAATCCCCAGTAAATAGTGACAAATCCTTGACTAGTAGGTAGTATAGAGACAGTAACTTGTTTCAGTGTGTCCAGGTATGGATATCTGAATTTAAGAAAGAAGTTGCCTAAACAGGAATGGAGAACTGTAGGTACAGTTCTCTGTGAGAAATGGCTCAGCCTTTCTGACTCTAAATATGACTGTTCATATGCTAGAGTCAACTTCTGAAGGGTTTGAAGAGAGTATTCTCAAAGATGGATTAGAATGCATGTAAACCTGGTGATAGCTTTCCATTATTACCTCAAGAAGGGAAGAAGTGACTGTCCTTTTCCATTGGGATATTCTTTTCTGCTTTTTTTTTTTTAAAGATTTTATTTATTTATTTGACAGAGAGAGATCACAAGTAAGCAGAGAGGCAGGCAGAGAGAGTGAGAGGGAAGCAGGCTCCCTGCCGAGCAGAGAGCCCAATGCGGGACTCGATCCCAGGACCCTGAGATCATGACCTGAGCTGAAGGCAGCGGCTTAAACCACTGAGCCACCCAGGCGCCCCTCTTTTCTGCTTTTTTTGAAGATTAACTGACCATATAGCTTTGGAACATCCAATGGGAAAAGGACAATCTCTTCAACAAATGGTGTTGGTAAAGCTGGACAGAAACCTGCCAAAGAATGAAACTGGATTACTTTCTTATACCAGACATAAAAATAAATTCAGAATGGATGAACGATCTAAGTGTGAAACAGGAAACCATCAAAATCTTAGAGGAGAGCACAGGCAGTAAACTTTCTGACATTGGGCACAGCAACTTCTTACTAGATATGTCTCCTGTGGCAAAGGAAATAAAATAAAAAATAAATTATCAGGACCACATCAAAATTAAAAGCTTCTGAACAATGAAGTAACCAATCAACAAAACTAAAAGTCAGCCTATGGAAAGGGAGAAGATATTTGCTAATGACATATGTGATAAAGAGTTACTATCTAAAATCTATAAAGAACTTATTAAGCCTAACACCCCAAAACCAAGTAATCCAGTTAAAAAATGGGCAGAAAACATCAATAGATATTTTTCTAAAGAAGACATAAAGATGGCCAATAGATACATGGGGAGATACTCAACATTACTGATCATCTGGGCAACACAAATTAAAACTAAAGTGAGATATCACCCCACCCCTGTCAGAATGGCTAAAACCAATGACACAAGAAACAATAGGTATTGGCGAGGATGTGGAGAAAGGGGAACCAATGTGCACTTTTGGTGGTAATTCAAACTGATACAGCCACTCTAGAAAACAGTATGGAGTTTCCTCAAAAAGTTATAAATAGAGCTACTCTATGATTCAGCAATTGCACTGCTAAGTATGTACCTAAGGAGTACAAAAATACTGATTTGAAGGGATGCATCTCTATGTTTATAGCATTATCATCTACAAGAACCAAATTATGGAAGAAGCCCAAGTATCCACTGATAGATGAATGGATAAAGAATAAATATATGTAATGGAATATTACTCAGACATAAAAAAGAATGACATCTTGCCATTTACAACAACATGGATGGAGCCAGAGAGTATTAAGCTAAGTGAAACAAGTCAGAGAAAGACAAACACCGTATGATTTCACACATATGTGGAATTTAAGAAACAAAACAAATGTGCAAATGGGAAAGAGAGAGAGAGAGAGGGAAACCAAGAAACAGACTCTTAATTATAGAGAACAACCACATGGTTACCAGAGGGGAGGTGGGTGGCGAGGATAAGAGAAATAGGTGATGGGGATTAAGGAGTGTATTTGTTGTGATGAGCACTGGGTGATGTATAGAAGTGTTGAATCAGGGGCGCCTGGGTGGCTCAGTGGATTAAGCCGCTGCCTTCGGCTCAGGTCATGATCTCAGGGTCCTGGGATCGAGCCCCGCATCAGGCTCTCTGCTCCACAGGGAGCCTGCTTCCTCCTCTCTCTCTGCCTGCCTCTCTGCCTGCTTGTGATCTCTCTCTCCGTCAAATAAATAAATAAAATCTTTAAAAAAAAAAAAAAAAGAAGTGTTGAATCACTGTATTGTACACCTGAAACTAATATTACACTACATGTTAACTAACTGGAATTTAAATAAAAACTTTGGAAAAAGTATGGACATTTTCACAATATTTATTCTTCCAATCCAGGAGCATGGAACATTTTTCCATTTTTTTGTGTCTTCCTCAATTTCTTTCATGAGTACTTTATAATTTTCTGTGTATAGATTCTTAGTCTCTTTGGTTAGGTTTATTCCTAGGTATCTTATAGTTTTGGGTACAATTGTAAATGGGATTGACTCCTTAATTTCTCTTTCTTCAGTCTTGTTGTTGGTGTACAGAAATGCAACTGATTTCTGTGCATTGATTTTATATCCTGACACTTTACTGAATTCCTGTACAAGTTCTAGCAGTTTTGGAGTGGAGTCTTTTGGGTTTTCCACATATAGTATCATATCATCTGCGAAGAGTGATAGTTTGACTTCTTCTTTACCAATTTGGATGCCTTTAATTTCTTTTTGTTGTCTGATTGCAGAGGCTAGGACTTCTAGTACTATGTTGAATAGCAGTGGTGATAATGGACATCCCTGCCGTGTTCCTGACCTTAATGGAAAAGCTTTCAGTTTTTCTCCATTGAGAATGATATTTGCGGTGGGTTTTTCATAGATGGCTTTGAAAGAATAAATATTGTGAAAATGTCCATACTAAAGCAATCTACACATTTAATGCAATCCCTATCAAAATACCATCCATTTTTTTCAAAGAAATGGAACAAATAATCCTCAAATTTATTTGGAACCAGAAAAGACCTCGAATAGCCAAAGGAATATTGAAAAAGAAAGCCAAAGTTGGTGGCATCACAATTCCGGACTTCAAGCTCTATTACAAAGCCGTCATCATCAAGACAGCATGGTACTGGCACAAAAACAGACACATAGATCAGTGGAACAGAATAGAGAGCCCAGAAATGGACCCTCAACTCTATGGTCAACTAATCTTCGACAAAGCAGGAAAGAATGTCCAATGGAAAAAAGACAGCCTCTTCAATAAATGGTGCTGGGAAAATTGGACAGCCACATGCAGAAAAATGAAATTGGACCACTTCCTTACACCACACATGAAAATAGACTCCAAATGGATGAAGGACCTCAATGTGAGAAAGGAATCCATCAAAATCCTTGAGGAGAATGCAGGCAGCAACCTCTTCGACCTCAGCCGTAGCAACATCTTCCTAGGAACAACGGCAAAGGCAAGGGAAGCAAGGGCAAAAATGAACTATTGGGATTTCATCAAGATCAAAAGCTTTTGCCCAGCAAAGGAAACAGTTAACAAAACCAAAAGACAACTGACAGAATGGGAGAAGTTATTTGCAAACGACATATCAGATAAAGGGCTAGTATCCCAAATCTATAAGGAACTTAGCAAACTCAACACCCAAAGAACAAACAATCCAATCAAGAAATGGGCAGAGGACATGAACAGACATTTCTGCAAAGAAGACATCCAGATGGCCAACAGACACATGAAAAAGTGCTCCACGTCACTCGGCATCAGGGAAAAACAAATCAAAACCACAATGAGATATCACCTCACACCAGTCAGAATGGCTAAAATTAACAAGTCAGGAAATGACAGATGCTGGCGAGGATGCGGAGAAAGGGGAACCCTCCTCCACTGTTGGTGGGAATGCAAGCTGGTCCAACCACTCTGGAAAACAGCATGGAGGTTCCTCAAAATGTTGAAAATAGAACTACCCTATGACCCAGCAATTGCACTACTGGGTATTTACCCTAAAGATACAAACATAGTGATCCGAAGGGGCACGTGTACCCGAATGTTTATAGCTGCAATGTCTACAATAGCCAAACTATGGAAAGAACCTAGATGTCCATCAACAGATGAATGGATAAAGAAGGTGTGGTATATATACACAATGGAATACTATGCAGCCATCAAAAGAAATGAAATCATGCCATTTGCGACGACGTGGATGGAACTAGAGCGTATCATGCTTAGTGAAATAAGTCAGTCGGAGAAAGACAACTATCATATGATCTCCCTGATATGAGGACATGGAGAAGCAACATGGGGGGGTAGGGGGATAGGAGAAGAATAAATGAAACAAGATGGGATTGGGAGGGAGACAAACCATAAATGACTCTTAATCTCACAAAACAAACTGGGGGTTGCTGGGGGGAGGTGGGATTGGGAGAGGGGGAGGGGGCTATGGACATTGGGGAGGGTAAGTGCTATCGTGAGTGCTGTGAAGTGTGTAAACCTGGCGATTCACAGACCTGTACCCCTGGGGATAAAAATACATTATATGTTTATTAAAAAAAAAAAATTTGGAAGGGGAGGCGAACCATAAGAGACTATGGACTCTGAAAAACAACCCGAGGGTTTTGAAGGGTCAGGGGTGGGAGGTTGGGGGAACAGGTGGTGGGTAATGGGGAGGGCACGTTTTGCATGGAGCACTGGGTGTTGTGCAAAAAGAATGAATACTGTTACGCTGAAAAAATAAATAAAATGGAAAAAAAAAAAAAACTTTGGAAAAAGAAGTGAAGAAGTAGGGTGTATACCCTGAAACATGAAATTCAAGGAAACAACATATATTACCCAATCTGTTACTTCTCATAAGTCAAGTACTAGCAACAACAGATGACTAGCAAGTAGGGCTTCCGCGCGTTTATTATTTCAATGATAGGCACTGCTCTCAGGTAGCAATCCTAGTTCTTACTCTGTGTGTGTTTGTGTATGTGTGATGGGTTTTGCATTCATATTTGTAAGAGACATTGGTCTATAGTTTTCTATCTTTGTCAGGTTTTTATTTGGTTTTGGTATTAGAGTAATACTGGCCTTATCAAAAGACTAGGGAAGTATTCCCTCCTCTTCAGTGTTTTAGGAGAGTCTAGAGAGAATTAGTATTAATTTTTAAGCATCTGGTAGAATCCACCAGTGAAGTCATCTGCCTGAGTTTTGTTTTATACATTTGCTACTTTGTGATAAGTTTTGATTACTAAATAATCTCTTACTTGTGGATCTATTTGGATTGTCTACTTATTCTAGGGTTCTTTTGTCTTTCTAAGAATGTGTTCATTTCATGTAAGTTATGCAAGGTAGTGGCATACAATTATTCCCAGTATTCCTTTTTTATTTCTGTGAGGCTGATAGTTGTGCACCTTCTTTTATTCTAATTCTAGTAATCTGACTCTTCTCTTTTTTTAGTCAATGTACTTAAAGCTTTGTCAATTTTACTGATTTTCAAGGAAGCAGCTTTGGGTTTAAAACAATTTTCTCTATTGTTTTTCTGTTCTTTGTTTCATTAATTTCACTCCTAATCTTTATTATTTCCTTCTGTCTACTTCCTTCAGGTTAAATTTTCTCTTTATCCAGTATCTCATGATGGAAGTTTAAGTTCTTGATCTGAGATCTTTCTCCACTCCTCCACCCCATTTTTTTAATGTAGGCACAACCATATAGATCCCTCTAAGAACTACTTCAGCTGCATCCCATAAGCTTTGGTAGACTTGTCTTTTCTTTTTTAAAGATTTTATTATTTATTTGATAGAACGAAAGTGAGCACAGGTAGGGGGAGCTGCAGGCAGAGGGAGAGGAAGTAGCAGGCTCCTTACTGAGCAGGGAGCACAACATGGGGATCGATCCCAGGACCGGGGGATCATGACCCGGGCCAAAGGCAGACGCCTAAGTGACTGAGCCACCCAGGTGCCCTGGTAGGCTGTGTCTTTATTTTCTTTTGTTTCAAAGTATTTTCTAATTTCCCTTTTGATGGCCTTTGACCTGTTGGTTATTTATGAATGTGTGGTTTAAGTTTCACATATTTGGGAACTTCCCAAATTTCTATCTCTACTGTTTGAAATTTTATTTCATTGTGGTTTGGAGACCATATTTTATATTCACCACCATACTGAAATAAATAATGGCTGAAAACTTCCCAAATTTATTGTTAAGCCTTAATTTATATGTTTAGGAAATAGTAAACGCCAAGCAAGATCAAAGCAAAGAGATCCACAAACCTATATATCTCAGTAAAAATGCTGGAAGACAAAGACCAAAGAGAAAATCTTGAAAGCAGAAAAAGGAAAATGAATAATCACTTACAAGGAATGAGAGCAAAATAAAGGCATTTCCATATAAACAAAAACTGGGAAAATTTGTAGAACAAGTAGGCAGAAGACCGAAAAGGAAGTGGAAGACAAGAAGAACACTATACAACCAACTAGATCTAACAGAGATCCTTAGAACACTACATTCAACCACAGGAAAATAGATCTTTTTGTCACGTGCACATTAACTACTCACCAGGATAGACTAGATGCTAGGCCTTCAAACAAATGTCAGTACATTTGAACTGGTATTGACTTTCTGCCTAAGAAAATTGTATGGTTTCCATTTTGTTCAAATATTGTATTAAGTGTTTAGTATTGCTTTAAAAATTTCTTCATGTATAATTTACATTCTTGTTAAGTTTGTTCCTAGATATTTTATGTTTGGCGTTGTCACTATAAACAGTCTTTTCTCCCTTTGTGTCTTCTTTTAAAAATCTCCTTACTGTACTTTTATAGTAATATTTTTTCAAAATATTCTTACCTTTTCTGGGTTACAGTCATCTTCTGAAACTAGAAATTTCTTTTCTTTTTTTTTTAATATTTTATTAATTTGACAGAGAGAAATCACAACTAGGCAGAGAGGCAGGCAGAGAGAGAGGAGGAAGCAGGCTCCCTGCGAAGCAGAGAGCCCAATGTGGGGCTTGATCCCAGGACCCTGGGATCATGACCTGAGCCGAAGACAGCGGCTTTAACCCACTGAGCCACCCAAGCGCCCCTGAAACTAGAAATTTCTAATTAACTTCTCATTTCTAACTGTATTGGCTAATTCCTATAGTATAATATGAAGTAGTATAGGTATACAGATTTTTTTCCCCTTGTATTTTGGACATAAATGCCTCTATTATTTTATATATGCATACATATATAATATTTAATTATAAATAAAATTATATGTAAATGTATAAATAACTTTAAAGTTCTGTTTTCCCTATATCATTGAATGATTTTTGTGTAGAATGAGTTTTCAATGTTGTCAAATACCTTTTCTGTATCTGTGAAGGTAGTCACATAATTTTGTGTTAGCTCTATCAGTAATGAAAATAATATTTTTACCTTTCTTTTCTCCCCCAATATTTTACTTATTTATTTTGAGAGAGAGAAGAGAGAGAATCTCAAGCAGACTCCACAATGAGTGCAGAGCCTGATGCGAGGCTCAGTCCCACGACCATGAAAGCATGAAATCATGACCTGAACTGAAATCAAGAATTGGTCACTTAACCAACTGAGTCACTCAAGTATCCTACTTTTCTTAAAATTAGCTCATCCTTGAAATCTGGGAATAAATTCTGAATACTCATGATTTTTTTTAACATATTGCTGATTTTTGCTCAGAAATATTTTATTTAGTTTTTGCATCAATATTTTAACATATTGCTGATTTTTCCTCAGAAATATTTTATTTAAATAGTTTTTGCATCAACATTTTAAGAAGATTTTATTTATTTATTTGAGAGAGAGAGAGTGAGAGCATGAGAGGGGAGAAGGTCAGAGGGAGAAGCAGACTCTCTTTGGAGCCAGGAGCCCAGTGCGGGACTCAAGTGTGAGATTCTGGGATCGTGACCTGAGCCGAAGGCAGTGGCTTAACCAGCTGAGCTACCCAGGCACCCATTGCATCAATATTTATAAGTATGACTAGTTTATCACTCCTTTTGTGTGTGAGCATCTTGCCTAAAATTTAATAAATCTAAAACCACAACCAAATACACATGCATACCCACACCTGTTTAAAACATAATTCAAAAAAATTGATTTCTTGATAAGGACTGAGTAATAGAACAGAATTATTAAGACTTTGTTTGGGGGGGTGGTTGTACAAAGGGAAGCTTAGAACCTATTTTGGAGTGAGTGGTAAGGAGATGGATGGGAGTTTGAAACTTGTAGGGTAAAGGAAGAGAAGAGAGGACAGAGTCTTGATTTAATAAGTCTAAGGATGTCTAGCCTGAAGGAAAATTCTGGGCAGCTGTTTGTTTGGTAACTGGGAAAAACAGACATACCTAACATAGCTTTAATTCAGTTAGTTCCTTCTGCTGCAATGAGCAGCACTCCCTCCTCCACAGTGCCTAACCTTTCCTGGTACGCTGATGCAGCAGCCTGCCATTGGTTATATGGTAAACTAAGGCAGGAAAGTGGGGAGAAGTGCAGCGCCATCACTAGACCCACTTTGCAAATGTTCTACCTTGTAGGAGAATTTCAGAGCAAGATCAGGCATGACGTGGAGCCTGGGACAGAGAGCCACATTGAGGAGTTAGGAATAGGTGTGTGAGCTGGCTTAAGACGGTCTGTTTCACACTGATTCCTGTCTTGAAATGCTGTAGGAAGGTGACACTTGGAAGGTGAAGAGGCACAAAGGTAGCAGTATGATAATCAGTCTTCTCTTGCATAGCATTTAAAATTGGAATGTCACATTCATATGCATAATTTCATTTGAACTTTATAGGGATTTGGTGTGTTAGGTAGAGCAAGCCATATCATTACTTACTAGATGAATACTATGAGAGGTGTGTTCCTAGCGCAGGGTCGCACAGCTAGTAAGAGGTGGAATCAGGTTACATCTAGGTCTCCTGAACATCTTCAGTTTATTCTTCATAATAATTTAGGCATAAACCACGCATGCCTGAGACAACTTTTCTGCAATCACCTTTGCCTCTAGCCTGAAGTGGGATGTGTTTGGCGGTATTCAGGTATTATTAAATTAATGCAATTCTTTGAGATCCTCCTAATGGTTACTGAGCAGTGCCCACTGAACACTTAAATTAAGGAGTGGAATTCTACAAGAAAGAAGTTGGATTTTGATTTACTAAAGCTCTGATTACCGGTACAATGCCGTTTCTGTGCAAATCTAATGCCCTTCAAAGTATTTTCAACTGCAATCAAAATATATTCACTTGCTTTGAAAAATGATGACATTGCTAAAAGTAATTAGGTAAAGATCTCTGATCATTGCCAGTTTGAAAGGTGTGGATCAAAGTACACTTTTAGAGAAAATAAGTTGCTCAATGATTCAGTAAGCTGAACTTAAAAATGTGCTGCTAGTAGTCTGTGAGTATAATGCTATGCATGGATGACACCTTAGATTTCCACTTGGCTGCTTGCAAAGATTAATGACCAGTGTTGCAGCCATGAGAGAAAAATTGTACTGATTCTGGATAAATGCAGAGCACACCATATAGTTTCCCTAAATAGCACTTAAGTTTTTTTTTTCCTTGTGTAAAGCTATATATTTTTTTTGTAAAGCTATATTTTTAATCCTCCCAATAAGTGAGAGCATACTCTAGATTCTTGAAGAGCTTATCAAAAATGTAATGTGCTCTTACATTATATTTTGTCTCAGTAAGCCCCATCCTCCTTTTTAAATTAAGATTAAAATCTTGCATTCCAAAATGCTTTACTCGTTTACAGGGGGGCATACTTGACAAATGTAGCCTTGACATATTATCACAAATAATTCTAGAGTGCAAGTTTTAAACTTTCTGATTATGGAAGAAGAAGAGTATTCAAAAGTTTAATGGGCCTTTAAGAAGACTCAGTACCATCCTCTGAAATCTACCAGTCTTTTAGGTAGCATAGTCTTATGAATAATGTATGGTTTTAAGCTCAATAGGCAGATTATCTTTACATAGTCTGACCCTGAATTGCTAGTTCTCCGAGACTTCCTACAATTAAAATAATGTTTTTCCATTTTTATATATATTAGACTATAGTGGTGGGCTTCAGCCAGTGATATAGCCAGTTCAAATGACACAAACTAACGTCTGCCTGTGTTAATAACTGAACTATTTAGAGGTTACTGTACAGCAGGATCTATAAGGGTATACTTCCGTAACTTTTTGTCGATGGACAAACTAAACTACTGCATGCTAATGAACTACACACTAAAGAAGGCCAGATGGCTGAAATAGTATTTTCATTCTATGCTAAGAAATGAAGAGATTTTAAGGAGCTGTCCTTATTTATTCTTGAATTAACTTCTCCTCGTCAAGGAAATTTCACCCCAATTCAATAAACTCTATGTTATAGTTGATTTACTTAAAAATCAAATCCCATTGCTGCTAATTAATGAAATATTTTTAAATACTGTTGTAAAACAAAATATAATTGCTCATTTTCATAAAGTATTTTTATTTTTAATGAGAAATTTAAACTCTGTTAAGTTTATATATGAATTAACAGTAAGGCTCTTGAAGGCAATAACTTCTTGAAAAGTTTCTTGTGATGCTTATGGAGCTTAGAAATGCATTTTGCAGGGGTTCCTGGGTGGCTCAGTTGGTTAAGCGTCTGCCTTCAGCTCAGGTTGTGATCAGCAGGTAGCAAAAAGTGTCATTCTAGAGGATTAGCTTCTGAGCTTAACTGAAATAAACCTGTCCATAGAATCTTGAGCCCCACTCACATTGCCAATGGATCAGGAATCAATTTGACTTCCTCAGGAAAATGTACCTCAGGAATCTTCTGGAACCCTCTGTGCCCGCTGACTTTCTCCAGTCTGTCACCAGATTCTCCCAGTCATGAACTGCTGTAAGGTTTCCTACAGACTCCCAGCTTCATGGAACTGGTACCATCATGGCTGGTACCCTGGTCATTCTTCCCATTCTTGTTAGCAACTTTTCCCAGAACAAGACGTCAGTGTCCTATTTCAGTCAGTGGCTGGAGTCCCACTCCAAACTTGGTAAATTGCATGGAAATCTAGCATCTCACTTTTTGATATTTTAAACATTATGACTGATTACACACTCTCACTGATATATTCCGAATGAAGATAGGACTTTCTGAATATGGGCAACAACTTGGATTTTTATTTTGTTTTGTTTTGTTTTGTTTTTAGGTTCATGATGCAAAATTGGAAGCAAAGAGCATCTCATAGAAAAGGCTCCCTTTGGCTACCTTGGTACCATCTCCTTCATGGGAGATACCCAAGTTAGATACTTGGGTAGCAAGTTGACACCCAAGTTAGAATTCCTACTAAACAGGGAGCTGTTGGGATGTGCTAATTTACAACTGTAAGAGGAAAATGGGCCAACTGTAGGACATGCCCTGGTGCTTTCAATGTCAATATTCAATATTTAAATAGAATCAGAGGAGAAGAACCAATATGATATGTAAGAGGGTTTTGTTGTCAGACATTTCCTTTATCTCATTACCTTTGATCTGATTCCTAATAGGAACAAACAATCAAAAATAAAGCTAAAGAAACATTTTTGCTTCTCTAACATTATGTGTCTATGAAAGATGCCATTAACAACTCCCACTTCTAAAATAGATAACACTCGCAATGTTAGCTATGTATCAGGCACTGTTCTAACTGTTCTACACATATTAACTCATTTTATCTTCACAAAAATTTATCAGTTAGGCACCATCCATCTTACAGATGAGCAAGGAGAGGTACAATATGGGGTATATTTCTTTTTTTTTTTTTTAAAGATTTAATTTATTTATTTGACAGAGAGAGACACAGTGAGAGAGGAAACACAAGCAGGGAGAGTGGAGGAGGGAGAATCAGGCTTCCCATTGAGCAGGATGCCCGATGTGGGGCTCGATCGCTGGAGCTTGGATCATGACCTGAGCCAAAGGCAGACACTTAACGACTGAGCCACCCAGGCCCCCTACTTCTTTTTCTTTTTTAAAAAAGATCTCATTTATTTATTTGAGAGAGAGAGAGAGCACAAGCCAAGAGGAGAGGCAAATGAAGAGGGAGAAGCAGTCTCCCTGCTGAGCAAGGAGTCCGATGTGGGACTCGGTCCCAGGACTCTGGGATCGGGAGCCGAAGGCAGTCGCTTAACTGACGGAGTCACCCAGGCGCCCCTAGTTGGAGCATATTTCTTATAGTCATACAACTGGGTTTTGATCAAAGGGTTTTGATCACAGTGAGTATGCAACTGAGGGTCATACTTAGTAATATATTACACTGCCTTGGGAATTTAGTCTACTGGGATTTCATAATCTTTATTCTCAGCTATAAGATGTTCGTTCTCATAACAGGAGGGCATTTACTTGAGGCTGAGCCAGCACATGATGGAGCATCTAGCTGGTAGCAGAAAATGATATTTCATTGACATTTCGTATCCGTGTAATGGGAGCAAGAAAGCAACGAAAGTTGTTGCACAGGGGCACTTAGCTGGCTCAGTCGGTGGAGCATGCAACTCTTGATCTCAGGGTTGTGAGTTTGAGCCCCACATAAGGTAAAGAGATTACTTAAAGTGTTTTTAAAAAAAAAAAGTTGCACAAATCATCTTTAATTGAAATCACAGCCTCTGATGAAATAGCAGCCTTGTTTGGGCCTTAAGGCCCAAAGTTAGCAGTAAATGGGGATAAACTCTTAATATACCCAAAATAATTTGTTGAGTAAATTGATGATACACACACAACCTGCAAAATAATTATAGCAAGTGAAAGAACCCAGACAAAAAAGTGAGCATACTGCATGATTCAAATAGTATAAATTAAATTCATATAAAATTTTAGAAATGGCAAATTACAGTGACAGAAAGCAAATCGCTATTTGCTTGGTAACAGGGGGACTGGAGAATGGGGAAGGGATGTAAGAAAAGGATTACCAAGGAGCATAAGGAAACTTTCTGGGGCGAGGCATATGTTTGTCATCATGGATGCATACGTCAAACTCACAAAACTGTACAATTTGAATATGTGTAATTTAGTGTATATTAATTATAGCTCAATAAACGTGCTAAAAATTAAACTAAAAAAGAAAGAAAACATATTGAACTCATTGACCAGAGTGACCCAGGTTTTTCTGACTTACCTAGACTCCTCTTCCAGAAGCAGATAGCACTAATTCCTTGCACGTTAGGGACACTGTGGGGAGAATCTCAGGAGATAGTCTCTCCAATTAGGGGGACAAACTAATTGAAATCTTCATGGTCTTTAGGAAGAGGTAGGGAACAGGTAGGGAAAATGTCTGGTCTCTAGACTACATTTATGCCTTTTCTTTCTTTTTCTTTTTTTTTTTTTTTTAAATATTTTATTTATTTATTTGACAGATCACAAGTAGGCAGAGAGGCAGGCAGGGGGATTGGGGGGCAGGAAGCAGACTCCCCACTGAGCAGAGAACCTAATGCGGGACTTGATCCCAGGACTCCGGGATCATTACCTGAGCTGAAGGCAGAGGCTTTAACCCACTGAGCCACCCAGGCTGCCCCATTTATGCATTTTCTGAGTAGCTCCATTCCTGTTCCATAACCCCTTCACACAGTCCTTTCCTTTATGTGACAGTTCTGGCTAGATGTGCTTTGGTGGATTACTCCTGGTACCAACAATGAGTATGCAGTGTATATACAGTATAAATGGGCCGGTACAACATGGTCCATTGCTTCTTAATGCTCTATGTCTAGCTGTAATAGGTGCTTAGCAGTAAAGCCTCCGTAAATGATTTGTATCATATCATTTTTGCTTATTGCACAAGCATAGCTTACTGTATTTATTTTGTATACTTATGAGTCCAATTCAGGTAAGCAGATTTTTTTTTTTTTTTAAAGATTTTATTTATTTCTTTGACAGAGAGAGAGAGATCACAAGCAGGCAGAGAGGCAGGCAGAGAGAGAGGAGGAAGCAGGCTCTCTGCTGAGCAGCGAGCCCGATGCGGGGCTCGATCCCAGGACCCTGAGATCATGACCTGAGTCGAAGGCAGCAGCTTAATCCACTGAGCCACCCAGGCGCCCCCAGGTAAGCAGATTTTTTAGTTTTTAGTCATATGGAGGAGAGCTTTTTAATTTTACTGGAGTTGCTAATGCTATTAACAGCTGTCCTGACAATAGCTTTTATGAGAATAAATGCTTTCTGACAAAAATTTGCTGATTAGCATACTCTGGAGAAACCCTAGAGCAGATCAAACTAAACCAAATTTGTCTCCTGCTTGGTACAGTATCTCCTCCGCAGCCTTATTTACCTACATCTCTTAGGACAGTCTCTTGTTTTTGGTAGTAAGTGTTCTGTTCAAGCAATCTTAGTCAAAACTTCCATTCAATTAGACTTAACACCTGCTAGTTCTTACATACGTGCAAAAATACACAGAGGAAAGTGACACATGCAACCTTTGTCTCTATGATCTTCGGTCATTCTTTCCAAGGCGGAAAAGTGGGCCAGGTGTCTTTCCTTACCACTGCTTTACAAAGCTCTTTATTGTTTTCTTGACTCCACGGCACATCAAATTATCCATCATTGCAAAAATGGAAAGCCTGTGTTTCTGCCTCCCTCCCCAGCAGGTAGAAGAAAAACCTTATTCTTACCTATTTTTCTTCTTACCTATTTTTCTTCTAATTCTGGCAAACATAAGAAGCACCTCATTGAAAGTGGGACTTTTTTTTTTTTGCCCTCTGTATTTTCAGCTGTCCTTGAATTCTTTGTTTCCCTTTCTTTAGTTTTGGAAGTTACTAGTGATGTTATTTCTGAAATAATTGTTCATGATTCATTCTTCAAACCTATTACAAACCTGTTAAGAAAAGTCATGTCAACATGTACACTTTATGCATTAAAGGAAAAGGGATTTCAAGGAGGGGTATTCGTGAAGTAGTCCATAATAAATTTTCTCTCACTATAAAATCAATTCATCAAACGTACGGTATTGTTTTAAGTACATAAATAAAAATAACCCCCAAATGAGCAGTCATAAACTTCCAATATGGTATAAATTAAGACCCAGAAACAATGAAGGGATGAATAAAATACAGCTAATAAAGTGCAAATATCTGAATAGGAATACAAAAACAAAAAGAAGTAGAAAAATTAACATATTATGAAAAGGCACCAGTTAAAGGTAGAACATTGCAGAGACATCCCTAGTGAGTACTTGTAAGAGCTCATTAAACCAGATGAATGGAATGTTTCTGAGAATTGCAATAGAGAGTCACCATAGAGTAATGAGTCATTGTCTCTTGGTACCTCTATCATTCCCTGAATTTGAGTAAAGTACTTTTGCAACTGGAATCAATTTTTTAATGCACAGAAACCTCATTAGAGCAATGTTTACTATTCAAAAGTGTTTCAGATGAAGTGGGACATTGTTGGCTTCTTCCAATGGGGTTTAAGGAAGAAGTGGGAGGCTTTTATTAGGAAGCATTATGACGTATTAAACTATCCCAGTGCATCTATCTCAAGTACAGCTAGTATATTCAGTAAAACCTAGTAAATTGTGGGGCGCCTGAGTGGCTCAGTGGGTTAAAGCCTCTGCCTTCAGCTCGGGTCATAATCCCAGGGTCCTGGGATCGAGCCCCGCATCGGGCTCTCTGCTCCGCAGGGAGCCTGCTTCCTCCTCTCTCTCTGCCTGCCTTTCTGCCTAGTTGTGATTTCTCTCTGTCAAATAAACAAAATATTTTAAAAAAAAACCTAGTAAATTGCATCTTTATAATGTGAAACAATACAAAATAGCCTTAAAATATCATAGGTCTCAACATAGAAGTGACAGTTTTGAAGGACATATCCTTTTTATCATGTATTTTAAAAATGTCGCACTTGACCTAACAATCCCCCAAGAAGGCAACTACAGAATAAACCTTGTAGAACAAATAACTGTAAGGAATTCTGGGCTGACAGTTAATTTATTAAATGTTCTGTTCTGTGTTATGGAATATAAATGACAATAATACACCCACACACTAATTCTTGACTTTATAATTTATTGTTCTTATTGTACCATCGTCATGTTCTTGCTTTAAATGTCTTGCCAACGATCTTTTGAATGGGAGTGTTGTCTTTCTAGACCTGGGTGAACAGAATCATTTTATTAGAACACAACCGTTGTTGTTTGTAAATGTGATTCTATTCCTTGTTAATCCCTTCAAGAGGCTTATTGCCTCTATTAATGTCCTTTGGCAATTTTTTTTTTTTTACCTCTGAAAATCTGTTCCTAAACATAGCCTAAAGTAATTCAGTTTTAAGTATTCAAATACTTAAACTTTAATGGCAAAATACTTGGAACCCTTTGGAAGTGATTTTGAATGAACCTCCACATTTTCCTAACACTTAATGGTTATTGATGTTAAAATACCATACCGTACCATTAACAAGAGATCATAAATAAAAGCACTTACAGAGGACAGAAGAATTAAAATTAGAAAAGGGGTTTTCGTTCGAATTCCTTCAGGAATTACTGAATGAAAGTGATATCTTCTTAAACACATCAGAATTTCCAGTGAAAGGTCGGACTTTCTTTCTGTTCCTGAAATTGTTGGATGTGTTAAAGATGCACTTTGTCAGAAGGTTCAGGAGCAGAGGACAGAGGTAGGGCTGTGCAAATTTGACACTCAATAAACAAGTCCATTACTAGGGTGTCTGCCCTTTGTCCTTACCTCCATGCATCTTAGACCTTGCTTGCCTCTCTCGTTTCATCTAAAATTATCTTCCTCTTTTTTCTTTTGTAGAAGAAATAAGTGTAATCTACAATCTCTAGTATGGTTTAAAGCCATTGAAATAATCCTAAAAATACAGGACATTTTTCAGAAGGTTGCTCAGTAACTCTTAGGTGTCAAATACATCTTCTCCATCAATACCTACTTCCTTTGAATAGAGTTCAATGTGTCTAGAATGCGAGAGAATGTGATGGATTGTTTGAAGGGATATAACAGGATCTTTATTTATTTTGCAGGTCTCAAGAGTAAATGATATACTTTCCAGATGTCCTTTGAGAGCTAGGGAGTCCCCACGTTAACTTTATATTGTAAGTATAATTTACTCATTTGGAGAGAATTAAGAATAACTAATCATGAATTTTCTTCTGTTATTTTTTCCCTTTTGTCCTGAACAGTGTTTGAACACCGAGGTAGTCTCAGCAGGAGTACCTACTGGGCTGGGCCACTCTGAGGATGTGTTTCGACCGTACAAGTCATGACACATTGCCAGGGCTCAGTGGACAATCCAGCTGTCACTAACTACTGTTACAGCAGTAAAAACCTGAAAATCTATTTTGAGATCTCATTCATATGGATGTCTAACTATAAACGAGTCAGTTTATGTTCTTATATGCAGAATGACAGTGCCACTTTTCAAGAGCTTATTTCTCCCCTCTGGACTCTCAAGAAGTCCTCTGAGCTTTAGCACCGATTTAACACAGCCTCTTGGGCTGCTTGCTAAGTGTCTCAGGACTGCTGTCAAGTGGCGTCCTATGAAAGGGGTAGTCAGGCACCTCCCTCCTTCAAAACTGACTTTTAGAGTCAAGTCATAGTAGGGATGCTGCAGTCATACTTTATATAATGTCTGAGATAAAGATCTGATAGGGTAAAATGAAGATAATTTAGAGTCCCTGTGTTAGTCAAGATCCAACCAAAAAGAGATTCAGTTAGGGTCATTCAAGGAAGACTTACATACAGTGGATCTTATGACGGAGGTGTGGGCAAGGTGCTAAGGAGCCATAAGAGTGCAGGAACCTGGAGTAGCAGTAGTAGGGTTTCTGCCAGTCTTGGGGTCAGAGATGAGAGCGTGGAGATGGAGTCACATGGGAGCACAGCCTTCATTTACTTGGAGAAGGCCAGCAGCAGGCAATGGCTCAGGAAAGGACTCCATGGAATATATGGTTTGCAAGTTGAGGAGACTGGACCTGAGACGACAGTGAAAGGGATTAATTTTTTTGCATGTGATTTTTAAAAATTATTTTAATTAACATGTAATGTATAATTTGCCCCAGGGTTACAGGTCTGTGAATCATCAGGCTTACATCTTTCATAGCACTCACGATAGCACATACCCTCCCCAATGTCCACAACCCAACCACCCTCTCCACACACCCCCAACCCCCCAGCGATCTTCAGTTTTGTGAGATTGAGTCTTTTATGGTTTGTCTCCCTCCTGATCCCATCTTGTTTCATTTTTTTCCTTCCCTACCCTCACAACCCCCTGCCCTGCCTCTCAGATTCCTCATATCACAGAGATCATATGACAGTTGTCTCTCTCTGATTGACTTATTTCATTCAGCCTGATACCCTCTAGTTCCATTCACGTTGTTGCAAATGACAAGATTTCATTTCTTTTGATGGCTGCATAGTATTCCATTGTATATATATACACCACATCTTCTTTATCCATTCATCTGTTGATGGACATCTAGGTTCTTTCCATAGTTTGGCTATTGTGGACATTGCTGCTATAAACATTCAGGTGCACGTGCCCCTTCAGATCACTAAGAGAATGGGAATAATTAAAGAACAAATGTTCTTTAAAAGATCATTCTAGGACTCTTTATTGACTGATCTCAGTTGGAAGCAAGAAGGCATGTTGATGTCATCCATCCTGGTAGGCCTCAGAGGCCCAGAACAGGATGGTTCTGTAGTAGGAATACAAATATTTGGCACAGCCACCCTTGCCTACTCATGTCTGCCATATGTCAAGCAGCTAAATAAATTTCTTTTAATACTGACTGGTAACTGTCACTATTAATTACAGACAGTAGAGCATCATAAATGACTGAATTTCACAGTGATGCCCTTTGACTTCAAGAGAAAATAAAAATGTTACCTCATAAAAGTAATAATGGGTCACACTTTGCATAACACTCAATATTTCTAAGTATTTTAACATGCTTGCCCTCATTTAATAGATATTCATAAAATAATCAATAATATCCACTGGCCCCATGCTATATTCTGGGTGCTCTTCTGAGGGATTTAATTCCCTCAGTTCCATGAGGTAGTCCACTATACAGATTAGGAACATGAGAAACAGTGAGGTCTCTAACTTGCCAAATAGCAGAGCCTAGAGAGAAATCTCAAAGCCTGCCCTCAAAACCATAATGATATAATATATCTTTTGATAAGTACAATGCAAATGGACAATAAATATGGATTCGTACAGTTATTTTGCATCCGAAAAAAACCTGAAGCTTGAAGAAAATAAAATGGAATGTTTTGGGTGCTTTTGAGTAAAGAATGTAGCAATGGGATTAGAGTCTACTGCTGTAAAGGTTAGAGCTTTTCTCATTATTTATCATTTGTACGAAAGATTTCTTTTACGATAACTTCACATTTCAAGATCGTATTAGAGCTAAGGCAAAAAAATCAAATATAAGCAGCTAAACACAAAACTGTGTTTTCTAGTTTTCATTTAACATGCAAAAATATGAATTGGAATTTATTTCATTTAGATATACTTTAGTACGTGTTGATACCTGGCTCCTCAGCTAATACCTCCGCCTTCCCTGTGATGAGTGGCACCATAACACCTTTACATCCTAGGGTGTATAGACCTCTTCTTGCCTTTCTTGGAGAATGAGAAGTGGCCCTTTCAAGTAACACAGCTGCCTAGTGCTGCAGAATCTGTGGTGTTTAGATGCAGTCTGCATTATATTTTTTCATATTCCACTTAAGCAAAATACTTTCAACCATTTTTATAAGGGCTTCTATTCATTCAAAGTTCATTGTCATCAGCATGACCATGGAACAGCTTGAGTTTAAATTGGGTACATATGTTCTTTACTTATTAATATTCTCTGTTGTCTCTAGCCCCATATCTTAAAGATTCATTTTCCTTAAGATGTATGTGTATCTCAGGGTCTTACAGACTCAGTGTATATTTTTAAGTCACTTAATTCAGCACATCATGTTTTCACTTTTGTAAATGCCAACCCATCTTGATTTCATACTCTGACTTATTATGTATTTTAAAAATTGCTATGGTCTCACCTTGTATTGAAAATTAGTATTTATCCTTTAGGACAAAAGTTCACATCCTTATTATGAGCCAATAGATATTGCCCAGCTCTAAAATATTCTGTCCCACCACTCTCCAGTTTGCTCCCCATGCGTTGCCCATACTGACTTTCCCTCAGGAACCCAACTAAGTCAAGCTTCTTTCCATCTCAGGCATCTTTCACATTCTCTTCCTTTCATTTGAGCTACTGGTATCTTTCACAGCTTGGCTAATTTCCCCCTTCATATTTCGGGTTGGGTATTAATTATAGCTTCTAAAGATAACTTTAATAAATTCTGGTTTTCATATTGAAATATTTCTTTATAACACCACAAGTGATATTTGGCAATTCAGCAATTTATGAATCTGGGTCAGTTTTTCTCATCATCTGTTGCTCCCATGGACAGTGACTCCTATGACATCAGGGATCATATTTTGTTTGTTCAGCACTATCTAGCTGGCACTGAGCACAGGGATCAGCATATAGGAGACATTCAATAAGTAATGGCTAAGTGACTGAATGAGTTTGATCATCAGTTAGATTTCAATATTATCTATGGCATGAATAGTATTTGGATTCCCCATAATGCCTACAGCATTTTAACTTAATTAATTTCCATTCTCTGTCCTTTTCTGTCTCTCTTTCTTTTCCCCAAATCTCATCCTCTCTGTCTACTTCAGTCTACCTGGTATGTGGGCGCTTTCTTGGACTACACTAAACTTCTCATCTGTTCTATTTTAATCTGCCCTAAAATTTCCCTTTTAGTTTATCTTCTTTATTTTTTTATATCACAATTTAACTTTGTTATTCAAATCCTTCATTGATTCATGCTATTTCCATGGATTTGCCTTTTCAACATGGATGTTCCCTCCCTCTCTGCTTCCCTTAATTTTTTTCTTCTTTTCTTTTGTTTAAAGTCTGAGACTTTGCACATATCATCACCCTCCCTTTGCTCCCAGCCCTCATGTTCACTTAACAAGTTACTCTTCACAATTATGCCTTGAAAGTGCTGTGTTCGCTTTTATTTAGAATGTGTGTAAGTTCATACCCATAATGTCAAAATCACCATTGCTCTCTACAAACTCCTCCCTCTAGCAAACACAAGTGACAAGTGACCTGTCATCTTCTGTGTACTAAAGAGTTGCGGACTTTCTCCAGGATCCTTCTTGTATTTCCTTTGCTAAAACTAATTGCTCCATATTGTCTGCCTTCTGTGATAGCCTCTATTTTGTAGCCAGAATTTGCCTCTCTCTCTCCCTTTGAATTTGACTCTTTTATTTTACTTTTCTCTCAGCTTCCATCCCCAAATCTTTGATAAGTCAGTTTTTCCTTTAACATTCAGTCCCTGCTCTCTAAACCCCAGCCACATCAGAGCTCTGGGTTAGAGCCCTAGGTCTCCTGCGTGCCCAAGATAAGAGTTTATATCCACAACAAGACAATCTGTATTCTCTGCTAGTGTGTAAATACAGATGAGTGTGGATAAAACCCATGAAAGATGGGAGAAATTGGTGGAAATGGAAAAACAAAATATATATTTTGCACAAAACTAATACAGTTCTACAATGTCTGAATATTATAATCAGGCTTCGTAAATTTTCTTCTCCATTCTAACTGGGTGACAGTCTTAATATACATGAAATCATTCCTTTAAGTGAGGATGTGTCTGTACAACTTATACAAAATATATATCTATTCATGTTATACAACATAACCTAAGAAGTTGTGAAGATTTCAATAACTAACTCCAAATAAAATTAATCCTTTATTGGGATCAGCAAATCAGCAAATCAGCTCCATTGCCTGGAGCATGGGTATAAATGGAGGCCACATACCATATGTATAAACATTTTAGAAACTGTAATAATATTAGCAAACTTTTCTCTTTCCTTGACAAATATCTTCCATAGTGATCTGAAAGGCCTGGTTTGGATTTAAAATTCTCAGCCTCTTTGAATGTTGGGCAAGATCCAGTCTCTACCCCGGTCTTCCTGTGTTTTCTTTCTACCCTTTCTCTTTCCCACACTGAGAGATCTTGCGTGCAAATGTGTGGACATAACGCCTAGCTTTCCTACACCTGTGCAACCGTGGTTCCTTGGACATAAGGATGCCTGTATCTGTGAAGAGGGTCTCTCTCAGGAGCGTAGACCTTGGGAAGAAGTTTGTAGGTGTCTTGCATACAGGCTTGGAATACGTGGTCGGTGATTTTTTTTTTTTTCGTTCTAAGCAATCTAAATTATAGTCAAGAAACTTGCAGTAGGCATATAACTTGGACTTACAAACTCCTCATCCTGGTGGTTAGAAGGAATATAGCCAGTAGAGGGTTTAAGCCAAAATCAGGCCACCCAAATTTTAAGGATCAGGGCAGGGACCTCCCTTCCCCGGTTTTGAATTGGCATTTAGGGTTTATTAAGAATTTCTTCTTTGCACATAAACCAAGAAATAAATTGTTTCTTCATTTAGAGCAAGAATTCATTGGAGGACCTCAAACTGGGTGTAATTATTTAAAAGGTGAAAAAAGAAAACAAACCAGTTCGTTTTCATTTTATAAAATCTCTAGAAACCTTGTATCTAGCATCAAAAATCAATTTGGGTCCTTTTGCTTTTCTTTTTAGTAAGTCATGTAGGGGGTTATCAGTTTTATCAATTCCTTTGAAGAAATAGCTCTTTGTTTTGTTAATCCATTCTAATAGGTTTTTGTTTTATTTTGTGTTGTTTCTGTATCATTTATGCTCTAAACTTTATTAGTTCCCTTCTTCTGGTGGCTTTAGGCTTTATTTGCTGTTCCTTTTCTAGTTCCTTGAGGTATAAGTTAGGTTGTATATATGAGAATTTTCTTGCTCCTTGAGGAAGGCCTGTATTACTATATACTTCTCTCTTAGGACTGCTTTTGCTGCATCCCAAAGTTTTTGGACTGTCATGTTTTAATTTTCATTTGTTTCTATGTATTTTTTTAAATTCTTTAATTTCCTGGCTAATTCATTAATTTTTTAGTAGGAACTTCTTTAACCTCCATGTATTTGAGGACTTTCCAAATTTTTTCTTGTGCTTGACTTCCAGTTTCATAGCATTGTGATCTGAAAATATGCATGCTATGATCTCGATCTTTTTGTACTTGTTGAAGGTGGATTTGTGACCCAGTATGTGATCTATTCTGGAGAATGTTCCACACGCACTTGAGAAGAATGTATTCTGCTGCTGTAGGTTATATATTCTGAATATATGTGTTAAGTTCATATGGTCCAGTGTGTCATTCAAAGCCATTGTTTCCTTGTTGATTTTCTGCTTAGATGATATGTCCATTGTTGTAAGTGGGGTCTTAAAGTCCCCTACAATTATTGTATTATCATCATTGAATTTTTTTATGTTTGCTATTTATTTATATATTGGGTGTTCCCAAGTTGGGGCTTTAAATATTTGCAATTGTTAGATCTTCTTGAGGTATAGATCCTTTAATTATGATATAACTCCCTTTATCTCTTGTTACAGTCTTTGTTTTAAAATCCAGTTTGGCTGATGTAAGTATGGCTACTCTGGCTTTCTTTTAACATCCATTAGCATTTTCTGTCCCCTCACTTTCCATATGCAGGTGTTTGGGGCCTAAAATGAGTCTTTTATAAACAGAATATAGATGGATTTTTTTTTTTTATCCATTCTGAAACCCTATGTCTTTTGATTGGTTCTTTTAGTCCATTTACATTCAGAATGATTATTGAGAGATGAGAATTTAGTGCCATTATGTGTAGGATTGGTGTTTCTGGTGATGTTCTTGGGTCCTTTCTAGTCTTTGTTGCTGTTGGTCTTTTTTTCTCCACTCACTTGCAGGGCTGGTTTAGCGGTCATGAACTCCTTTAGTTTTTATTTTGCTGGAAAACTCTATCTACCTTACAATCCAACAGTTGCGCTTCTAGGTATTTACCCAAAGGATAAAAAAATACAGATTCAGGAGCGCCTGGGTGGCTCAGCGTGTTAAGTCTCTGCCTTTGGCTCAGGTCATGAACTCAGGGTCCTGGGATCAAGCCCCGCATTGGGCTCTCTGCTCAGCAGGGAGCCAGCTTCCCCCCCACCTCCCGCCTGTCTCTCTGCCTACTTGTGATCTCTTTTTCTCTGTCAAATAAATAACATCTTTAAAAAATATATATATAGATTCAACGGGATACATGCACCCTGATGTATATAGCAGCATTATCAATAATAACCAAATTGGAGAGAGCCCAAATGTCCATTGACTGATGAATGGATAAAGATGTAGAATATATATACAATGGAATATTAATCAGCCATCAAAAAGAATGAAATCTTGCCATTTGCAATGACATGGATGGAGCTGGAATGTATTATGCTAAGCAAAATAAGTCAGAAAGACAAGGACATAGTATTCACTCCTGTGTGGAATTTAAGAAATGAAACAGATGGACATGGGGGAAAAAAGAGAGGCAAACCATAGAATAGACTCTTATCTATGGAGAACAAACTGAAGTTTTCTAGAGGGGAGGTGGGTTAAACGGGTGATGCCTGTTAAGGAGGGCACTTTTTGTAATGAGCAGTGAGTATGGTATGTAAGTGATGAATCACTAAATTCTACTCCTGAAACTAATATTACCCTGTATGTTAACTAGCTGGAATTTAAATAAAAACTTGAAACAAAAACAAACAAATAAATAAATAAGTCAGTCTTTGTCACTACTAGTTCTAAATTCAGAGAAAAATTGACAGGGCCAGAAAATTAAAACCTGTAGTGAAACTCGGGATTAGAGGTGACACTGAGGTCACATTTAGAAAGACTAAGAAATAATAGCCTTGGGGAGACTGAGGTTCTCAGTAGATTTCATAACAGAGCCCGTAGAAGTCATTCAGATTAGAATTTGCTCAGATAGGACGAGGAAAGAAATTGGTAGTCTTACAGAGAATCTGAGTCCCTGAGAAACCCATGAAATCTGTTGCTAGACTTCTGTTACAAATTTAGAAATCTTCCCTGTAATGGTTTATTCATTTCTATTTTAATTCTTCTGTCAGCCAAAATTCTTTGTTGAAAGCAACAAAATTTGACTCTGGGAAACTTTAACATAAACTTATTTTACTGGAAGGATATTTTATAGCTTGTAAAAATTTGGGGGAAGTTGAAGAATCTGGATCCAAAATAGGTAGGAATTAAGTAAGGCTTGAGACTCTACAAGAGCCTTTTGGGAGGAAGACTTTATTTCTCTCTTGGCAATACGTGTGCCAGATTCAGTCCCAGATGGGATGGTATTATTGACTGATCCAAGGTCCCATGCTATACCGTAACAACCAGAGGAGCGAGGAGACAGGCGTTAGACATTTTGCCTTCTTTAGGATGTCATGCATCTTGCCTCCTCCAAGATTCGTGTATTCAGATGTTGGGTAATTAACTTAATAATGATCAACATTGCTTTGGAAAGAATGCATCTGGATGCCTGAAGAGAAAAAAAAAATAAAGTTATAAGATCATACTTGGGTACACATAGATATCATAGTTTCCAGAAAGTAAAAATACAGTCTTGTCAGAGAATATGGCAATGGGAAATATGGGGGAAAATTAGAGAAAATAGCAGTCAGTGAGGTAAACCTTAGAGTGAATATATGGCCGTGATTGCTTTCCTCTTTCCATGGTGTGCAGTAAAAGTCTACACCCTGCACATTCCAAGGGTCTTTAGGACTGGCCCTTTTCTGGCTCCTGGGAGATAACCTCTGTGCCATGACGATATCCTGCTTGATAAGAATGTCTTCACATACCTGAGACCTTGGGCCAGGCTGGATAGATTATGCTAAAAATGTGATATATGGTAGCTGGCTATTTTTGCCTGGACGCCTAGGGCTTTGAGCCAGGCTCTATTTGGGGAAGTGCTAGTCTGAGAACTGAGGTCAGTTACACAGGCACGGAATACTTGGGTGACTAACTCAAATAAAACCTCTGGACACTAGGGCTGTGGTGAACCTTCCCAACTGACCACACTTTGCACATGTTGTCACATGTTGTTGGAAGAGTTAATACCAACTGTGTGGCTCCTCTGGGAGAAGAAAAACTGGACGCTCTAGTATGGTTTCTTGTGGGCTCCGCCCTAGACACCTTTTTCTTTGCCGATTGTAATACTCTTGCGGTAATAATAAGCTGCACTCATGAATGTGACAGGTCTGCTGCATCCTGCAAATTCTTCCTTCCAGTGAATGGTCAAGCCTGAGGGTAGTCTTGGAGACCTGCAACACACATGGGGCACAGGGTTTAACTTAGCTTTCCATACAATCTCGAGTTAAAGAGTCCTTTAACGCATTCCTTCTCTCTGCTTATCAAACTCTTTTCAGGGACTATTCGCATAATGCAATGTGTGCTATGATGTTCTGTTTGTACTTAAGGATAAATAAATGCCCATCAGACAGAAGGCAGGAAACAATCAAATGGAGAGTTAGTACCTGACCGAAAGCTTCCAAAACCATTGTGTACAGATGGGAGAAGCTAGATAAATAAGAAACTAATGAAGGAGACCTGGAAGTTTACGTTATCCATAAGAAGCAAAGCAACAATGTAATACTTTAAATCATTTCTTTCTTAGAATGTTGTTGATTGGGCAGTGTTGCAAAAATTGTTTTTGTTAACTCTCCCTTTTGTTACCTCCTGTATGTGTCCCTTTATTTCTTTCTGAGGTTGAGTTGGCAAGATGTGAGTTACGGTGACAAAACAAACATGATGAATTTCTGCCGCCCTGTGAAATTTGTTCAGTGTGGAGTTCTTTTGCTGTTTAGAATCCTAATGTTATGCTCAGGCACCCCTTTCCATCCATCAGATAGCAAGCCACCATCTGTAGGAGTGCCACAGCACTAAGATTTATGTGTTACTATTTAAGGAATTTAGGTTTGGCGACTTCATGCTGTTCATTTGGCCAAACAATAATATGCTAATTAACCTGCTTGACCTAAATTATACAGCACTTGAGAATGTGTAACCAACCCAATTGCTCAATTGGCTGAGCATTTCTGACCCTGCGGTTTTACATATAAGGAACTTTACATCATGAAACAAATGGTTACTGGGCTGTTCCATTTTATCATCTGAGAGGGAATTAATTATCTTCAGTTCACTAAAGGAAATTTATATTTCATTTGGTTTGTTATGATTATACCAATATTTCACAATTATGTGCATTGGCAGGGACAAAGAATTTACTTTCTTTCCCAGAAGAATCTGTATTCTTTAGTTGGCTGAAACATGGATAAAGAAGTGTAGACATTTATATTTATTTAAGTTTGAGCTTAGGATATGAAATTCAAGATCCATATGTGGGTTTTGGAGTATACGAATGCCCAGAAGCTATATGCAGAATTTTAGATGCATGTGCTTAAACTATTTTACTAAAAGGATTTTCTTTAAGTTCTCAGATTGGATTCATGCCCCCAAAATAAAATTAAAAAATAGTCACTAAGTATTTGAAGACTAATGATCCTTTTTTTTTTTTTTTTTTTTCTGAAAGTAACCTCATTTGGTGAACCCATATATCTAGTTTCCTTATGGTTTCTTATCATGTAATGCTGAAAATCTTCAGCAATATCTTTTACCAGTCTACCACCTCAGCAGAATTCAATTAAATGAAACACTCTAATAGTCAGAAACAAAACAATACAAATATTGAAGAATATTATTATGTAGAAGTTCTTAAAGTGTTAACATTTCTAGTATAGGTCAAAATGGTGCTAAAATTGCTCAGATCCCAAAGACTATAAAATCTCTTGCTATCTTGATAAAAGAGGAATAGGAAAACTTAAAAACATGGTAAAAGAGAAGCATTCAGTAAGGAGAAAGAAAATCTGGAGAAAGAAAAACATGGCTAATGGAATAGAATGTGGAAAATTTATAGGGAACTCAAAAAATGTGTAAATACTATATGTGTTTAGGGTTAGGGTTAGGGTTATCTGAGGCTTTTGAAGGGGCCGGGGGTAGGAGGTTGGGGGAGCCAGGTGTGGGTATTATGGAAGGCACGTATTGCATGGAGCACTGGGTGTGGTGTATAAACAACAAATTCTGTTATGCTGAAAAGAAATTAAAAAAAAAAACTATATGTGTTTAATATATAGAGGTCACCAAAAAAGCTAGGTGTATTGTCCTGTAAATCAGTGCTTCTTGAACTTCATAGGATGTAGAAATGGCCTGGGGCTCTTGTAAAAAAATGTAGATTCTGGGGCGCCTGGGTGGCTCAGTGGGTTAAATCCTCTGCCTTCGGCTCAGGTCATGATCTCAGGGTCCTGGAATCGAGCCCTGCATTGGGCTCTCTGCTCAGCAGGGAGCCTGCTTCTTCCCTCTCTCTCTGCCTGCCTCTCTGCCTACTTGTGATATCTCTCTCTATCAAATAAATAAAATATTTTTTAAAAAATGTATATTCTGACTCTGTTGTTCTGAGTTGGAGCCTTACCTTCTGTTTTGCTAGCAAGTTTCCAGATGATACCTATGATATCTATAGGCCAAACTTTAATTAGTAAAGTTGTAAACTAAGATCACAGTTTACTCATTGCCTGAATTCTATAATTGAAAGTAAAATCAAAACTGAGAGTTGTGCTAAGAGCAAAAGAAAATTATTATATCTGTGTGTCTATCTTGAAAGGAAACAAGAATAAGTAAGTTTAGTACAAGTTTAGTAGAGGAATGAAGTATTGTCTCAATGCTAATAAAGCATCACATTAGGGATGCCTGCCCTCTTCGCTGGTATGGTATCAGGTAAAGATGATAAGCATCTCTATTCAGTGTGATTAAATTAGTGCATATGGGAAATGTTATTTAAATGTTTCCAATAAGGTGACAAGGTAAATGTACATATTGTTGACTTAATAATGCTTGCTAAATGAGCATTGCTATAACAGTAACAATAAAAATAAAACAGTAGACAGGCACCTGAGTGGCTCAGGTGGGTTAAGCCTCTGCCTTTGGCTCAGGTCATGATCTCAGGGTCCTGGGATCAAGCCCCGCATCGGGCTCTCTGCTGAGCAGGGAGCCTGCTTCCCCCTCTCTCTCTACCTGCCTTTCTGCCTACTTGTGATCTGTCTGTAAAATAAATAAATAAAATATTTAAAAAAAAATAAAACAACAGAAGAAAATCAGTATACCAAGCAATGTAGGTGGCTTGAAGTTCTGTCCCATCTTTCTCAGACTCCTGCCCTTTTTTTTTTTTTAAAGATTTTATTTATTTATTTGACAGACAGAGATCACAAGTAGGCAGAGAGGCAGGCAGAGAGAGAGAGAGGGGCAAGCAGGCTCCCTGCTGAGCAGAAAGCCCCACGTGGGGCTCGATCCCAGGACCCCGGGATCATGACCTGAGCCGAAGACAGAGGCTTTAACCCACTGAGCCACCCAGGCGCTCCACTCCTGCCCTTTTTAATTTAGCTATTTTCTTTAGTTTCTATTCATGCATGGATTCCTTACTCAAGTGTAAGCAGAGAAATATATATTTTTATTATTTTCTCATAAAAGGTTGCATACTATTCATATGCTTCTAGATTCTGCTTTCTTGACGTATACCATATTACGTATATTTTTGTGTATCATCATATAAGATAAGACGCTTTTATTCTGTTTTATAGTGGGATACCAGGATGGTTTTTAAACTAGTTTCCTGTTGATAGACTTTGGTGGTTTCTCCTCATAATTGATAACATCATACCTAAGATATTTTTGCACACATGCAAGTTTCCCAGGAAAACCCCAGAGGTGGGGCTGTTGAATGTAAATGTATACTCTCTTATAATTTTGATAAATACTGGAAAATTGTTGTCCATAGACATTGCGAACCATGTTACTGATCATTTATTTTTCCACAGCCTTACCAACAGGGGATATTAATAATTTCTTGGATGTCTGCTGAACTCATAAGTGAAAAAACATTTATCTATGTAGCTTACATGAGCATTTTCTATTTCCTGAACTAAATTCAGAAACTTTTCATGTAATGGAGAATCACTTGAACTTCCTTTTTGATGAAAAATTTGTTCATGGGTTTTATGCATATTTCTGTTGTTTTATCAGCCTCTATTTGTTTTATCAGCCTGATTGATTTCTGAAGGCTTTTTAATGTATTAAGGAGATCAGCTTTTTTTTTAAGATTTTATTTATTTATTTGACAGAGAGAAAGATCACAAGTAGGCCGAGAAGCAGGCAGAGAGAGGGGAAAGCAGGCTGCCTGCTGAGCAGACAGCCTGATGTGAGGCTTGATCCCAGGACCCTGAGATTATGAACTGAGCCGAAGGCAGGCTTAACCCACTGAACCACCCAGGAACCTCAAGGAGATCAGCTTTTGTAATGTGAATTATAAATATTTTTCCCAGTTTAATATTAATTTATTCAAGTTTTACCTTTCTTTTTTTTCTTTTTTAAAGATTTTCTTATTTATTTGACAGGGAAAGAGAGAGATAGAGAGAGAGGAAACACAAACAAGGGAAGTGGGACAGGGAGAAGCAGGATTCCTGCTGAGCAGGGAGCCTGCTGTGGGACTCGATCCCAGGACCCTGGGATAGGACCTGAGCTGAAGGCAGACGCTTAACTACTGAGCCACCCAGGTGCCCCTCAAATTTTCACCTTGCCTATTTTTTTTTCTTATAGAAGTTTTAAATTTTTATGCGGCTGATTTTATCAGTCATTATTTTATGGCTTCCAGATTTTGTCTCAAAGCAAGAAATGTCTTCCCTATTTAAGATTGTTAAAGAAATACTTGTTTCCTTATGGTACATTTGATTAAATTATGTATTTAAATCTTTGATATATTTAAGGTTTATCCTGGTTTATGATGTGGTTTTGGTGATAAGATACTATTTATTGAACAATTGACCATTCCTTACAAATTTGAGATGCCAAATTTCCATATTTGTGTATTTTTTAGTCTACTTTGTTTTGTTTTATTTTTTTCCATGGCATTGATTGGTCTATTTGTGGATTGGTGCCATATTACTTCAAATATTGAACTATATATTTATATTCCTGATAGGTTTAGATCTCCTTCATGAATCTTTTACAAAAATATACTGAATATTCTTATTTTTGCAAGAATTTTAACATCTGCTTATATAGGTCTAAAGAAAGTTAATTTTTATTTGGATTTATTTTAAATGTGTAGGATAATCTACAAACAACAAATATTTTATTTTTGATCAAATATTTGATATTTATTTGATGCTTAGTATGTGCCAGATAATGTTCCAGTGCTAGGAATCCACAGTGGACAAAAAAGAAAAAAACAACAACTTCACTGTCCTTAAGTAATTTACATTTTAATGGTGGGATATAAACAAAGGGAAAATAAAATGGGTAAATGGCACAATATATTAGAAGTTTCCAGGGCTATGGAAAAAACTAAAGTAGGGAATGGGGTAGAGGGCCAGTATATATATATGTATGTATGTATGTATGTTTCTATCATCAGCCCATCTATAATCTATCATTATCTGTCTATCATCTTTCTATCTATCTATCTATCATCTGTTTATCTAATGTTGAGTGTACTTACACAAAAAACTGGCTTATTTTCCACTTATATAACCTTATTTTGTGTCCATCAATACTTCTTAATTGAGCACTTCTTATGTACTAGTCATGTCTAATTGATGGAGGTCAACTGTGCTTATGGAACTTGCATTTGGTGACGGTAGAGAAATAATCAAGGAAGGAAGTATAGTAAGAAAATGATAACATATATTCAAAGGTGAATACATAGTGGTGGTGGGGAACAAGGCAGAGGAAGAGGGTAAGACCAGTGTGCTTGTGTATGTGCGTGTGTTGCTGGAAATGAGGAGACAGTGTAGATATATCTTATGATGTAGTGTTTTTAAATTCAGAGTCATACTATCCATTCTCATTTTTTCAGTCTTTATGTCTTTCAAAAGTGTTTTTAGAATAGTCTCCATATTGGTCTTATATATGTCATTTTCAACTTATATGGGCATTATATTTTAGAGATGGACAAAGAAAGACTTGTTTTATCAGATATCAAGACGTATTAAAGTCTCAGTAAATAAATAAGGTATTTGGTGCACAGATAGATAAAGCCGTTTATAGGACAGAATTCAGAACCTGGTTATGTATCTCTACCCACATGAAATTCTGATATAAGACAGATCACTAGAGTTAGGATTAAATTTTCAGTAAATGCGCTGGTGAGTCATAAAGAAAGAAATAAAAAGTTTCTCTATCTCTAACAATACACAAAAATCAATTCAAGATATATAGAGAATTTAATATGAAAACAAAGTCATGTAATTTTTAGAACATAATATGGAAGAACCTATAACTTGTGATTAATTAAAATTTCTTAAATACTCAAATAGGGCAAACTAAAGTGGAACAGATTGAAAATCTTAATTACACTAAAATCATTATAAAGAAAAGAAAAGTAAAATCCACACACTCAGGATATTAACAATGTATTTCATTAATAAAAGGTGAGGAATCTAAAACTTATAAGCCAAATGACTAGAAACATGTGCCAAAGCAAAAAATGGAATTATAAAGAAAATGCAACAAGAAATTCAACTTCAGGAGTTACCACCAAATACAAGTCTTACTATAAAGAGATACTATTTAAATTCTACAAGAACATCCAAATTTTAAAAATCAAAAAATACTAAGTGTAGACAAAGATGAGAATCGGTAGAAACTCCCGTTTATTACTGGAATAAAAGTAAATGGGAGACTTATACAACTGCTTCTGGCTTTCACACTGTTTTCTATATTGATGATTCACAACCTTCAGCCTAATGTTTTTCTTCCGGACACTGATGGGTCCCAGCAACAGTCATCCCATTCCATAGTCCTTATAATTTCTATTTTCCCTGTACTTGTCAAACATCTGAGTCATTGCACCCACCAGTGAATTTCCTTCCTCTAGCATTTCATTCTAGTTCTCCACTAATAAAAGTTTAACAAATGCATCACGAACACACTTCAGTGGTAACCAGGGCTCTACTTGCCACAAGTAATGGAGTTTTCATTCTTTGTCAACTGTGCAGTGACCTACTCCAGAATCTTAGAGTGTGTTTCCTAAGTCCACCACTGGCACTAATGTTATAGATTATATTCCATAGGAAACAGACTGTGTGTGCATATCTGTTCATTGGGGAGTATCAACATCTATTAGACTTCAGAAAAGCCGTATGGTACAGTGGTAGATGTTGGCCTGAAATGCAGTTGGAACAGACACTATGGGGACATTTGTAGCTGAGATGTCTCTTCAGAGTTGTTCCCATCCAAGACAAGAAGGTCAAAGATTTGTTCCTGTGTATCAGCCAGTCACTGAATACAGGCTCCTTCCAGTAAGGGGTGTAACTTGGCATGACAGTTTCCATTAGCTGCGGGCAATTTCTGTTGGGGGCAACCTAGACACTAACAGCCAAGGTTCTTGGCCACTGTGGGAGTCAAGCCTCAGTCCTGAAGGGGAAGCTGGGTGGCATACCACAATGTCTACTACACGCTAAAAATTATAAATGTTATAAGGTATGAGAATATTATTTTTGAAGTTTGATATTAGTTAAAAATTAAATTGTCAGGGCGCCAGGGTGGCTCAGTGGGTTAAAGCCTCTGCCTTCAGCTCAGGTCATGATCCTAGGGTCCTGGGATCGAGCCCCACATCGGGCTCTCTGCTCAGTGGGGAGCCTGCTTCCCTTCCTCTCTCTGCCTGCCTCTCTGTCTACTTGTAATCTCGTCTGTCAAATAAATAAATAAAATCTTAAAAAAAATTAAATTGCCATCTATTTATGCATATACATATCTATGACATAGGTATGTATATATACACACATTTGCATAGGTGAAAAAACTATGATAAAAAAGGGAATAATTGCACAACTATCACTATCATAGTTAATGGGGTAGAAGGAACAATTGGTTATCTGGGAAGGCACGCAGGAGGTTAAAGGAAGGGATAAAGTTTCTTTCTGAAGTTGAGTGATTGACATGTGTATCAATAGCCAGATGAACAGATACATAGGGCAAGGTCTCAAGCAAAGGAGCTTTTGTCCTTATGGAGTTTGGGTCCTGGCACATGGAAGGGATCTTGTTTTCTAACTTGGAAGCTCTCTGAACCCTGTCTTTTCTGTGTTTTTATGGATGCTTCATTACGTAGATGGGATTGATTAAATCATTAGCCACTGGTAATTGATTCAACCTCCAACCTTTGTCTCCTCCCCAGAAATCAGGAGGTGGGACTGAAACTGACAACCAACCATCTATTCAAGGTTGGTTTCCCTGACAACCAGCTTTTCAAAAGTCACCTCATTAACATAAAAACCAGTTGTGGAAGAAAGAGGCTTCTTAAGAGTAACAAGATATCCATTTCACTTTTAGGACTCTGGAGTGATTTTAAGACTGGGTTCAAGAGACCAAATATTATAACAAAAGATGTTCCCATTGCTCTTCTCAAGGGTTCTGAGAGCTATGGGCCAGGAACTGTGGATGAAAACCAAAGGTATATTTCTCATAAATCACAATATCCAGAGAGATAAAGGTAAAACTACTTTGATTGAGGTGGAGACAGTGAGTAAGGCATGATTCCACAAATTAGGGCTTCACAAATCTCTGTTTGAACTAAAATATGAGATGATATTTAATGTTCTTTTCTAGATGGTGCAAAAGTTGTTAACATGCTCACTCAACAGAAACAGGTTCACAGCTTTTGAGTTGAATACCCATTTAGTTGAATTCCCTGGGGATATCAAAATATATTTTACATTTTGTATAATTTCCTAGGAATGAAATATTTATATCCTTTGCTCATAATTAATAAAAACCTAAACAGATTAATAATAAAAATTTTTCATTGCTTCTTTTACAAGTTGCATGATAAATCTAAGGTAATTTGATAAGTTGATTATTAAAAATTTAAAGAAGACTTATTTGGAAATAACAATTTTAGCAATAAATATTTGTTCCAGATAGAGAGGAAACCTATCTATCTATTCCATTATATTTAATAAAAAATTTTAACAGAGGTATAGATTGTACAAATTTAACATTCTAATTAACATCTATGTTGTATACTTGTTTATTTAACCACAAGAAAAAAGTCACTCTTTATCATAATGTACAGATATATTCATATTCTTATGTCCTCTTTTTTTCTCTATATCAGAGGGAACTTGGGTTCTTTATGTCTTGAAACTTCAGGTCCTAGATAGAAAAGCAAAGTTGATTGAATGAATAACAGGTATCACCATGGGTCACAATGGGAACACAAGAATGGATACTTCTATAGACACCCTAAGACTCCCTACTTATATTTATGATGGTATCAATTTATGATAATACTAATATTTATTGTTTTAAACATATATAACAAAAATCAGAGGTAGATGATGATAGAAAAGTTAGAAACACAAATATGTCCAAAAAATGACCTAATGAGTATGTTCTCATCCAGTTGGCTAACCGTCTAACTATGCATGCAGCCAACGCATATCTAGTAATCTCTGTTTTTACTGGACACTACTATCTCATGTCCTACGGATATGATAGTAAATAAGAGATAAAACCTGTGAGCCCTGAAACCTTTGGTCTCCAGGAGGATAATTTTTTAAAAGATTTTATTTATTTATTTGACAGACAGAGATCACAAGCAGGCAGAGAGGCAGGCAGAGAGAGAGAGGGGGAAGCAGGCTCCTACCTGAGCTGAAGGCAGAGGTTTAACCCACTGAGCCACCCAGGTGTCCCTCCATACGGATAATTTAAGAGTAAAATAAAATCAAACATAATTCAATAAGATGGTTTCCTATGGGGCTAAGAGTTCAGAATTAATGTAATTTTGGATATGCTGCATGTGCACTGTCAAGTCATTTTATCTTTTTCTTTCTCCCAGTACTTCCTGATTTATTAATCCTAATTACCTATTTAAATACCTACCTACTTTTCAAAACTGAGGCTTTTTTTTTTTTTTCCTTTTCCCACATGGCCCTAATGCTGTATGTTAATATTTCTTCACCTTATTTTCTAGGATAGTGTTTCTTTTTTTGATACATTTTTCACAAAAATATCTAAGTTATTTGTTTGAGATAGGTAGGGGCTTGACGATCCTGGGGTTAATGAAGAGAAATACTTTACCCCCAAGGCTGAATATAATGACAGCCCTTGGATAAACAAAAAATAATGTTAAGAGTTAGAATTGACAGCAATCATTATTATGATGTGTAAAAAGTAGCTTTACATAGATATTAGGGGAAGATGCACAGATTAAGTATAATAATCCAGAATACTTCCAATAGAAATTTTAATATATTAGAATTTGTTTATATTATTTTATATATTATTAGACTATTCAGTTTATATGATCATCTTTATTTTTAACGTTAGAGAACTGAAACTCAGGGAGGTTACCTAATTTGCCAGAGGCACAACTGCTAAAAGCTGGAAGAGTTAGTACCTAAGCTCATAACTATAAATCCCGATCATTTTTTACCATGGCATCTCCCTAACTTGGAGTCACAAATGGAGAAAGACAATCTTTTCTTTTTCTTGTCTTGTCTTGCCTTGTCTTTCTTATTTTATTTATTTATTTATTTATTTATTTGAGAGAGTACAAGGAGAGAACAGATAGAGAGAGTATGAGCACACAGGAGGAGCAGAGGGAGAGGGACAAGTAGGCTCCCCGCTGAGCAGTGAGCCCTAGATGGGGCTTGATCCCAGGACCATGAGATCAGGAGACAAAGTCAGATAGTTAACAGACTGAGCCACTCAGGTGCCTCAAAAGATGATCTTTTCTTATACATTATCCCCTCCATATGGATTCTCTGCCTAGATTCTGAAATCCTTATTGGTATACATACAAAATGAGGTAAAGGATATAATGACAAAGTCTTATTTTTGAGGTTATAATCTAGATGGAAAATGTAACACACTAGAACTTACTTTCCTTTTGAAGAAGGACTTGTTTTGAAGGGGTGTGTCATTACATTTAAACTACTGTTCATTGACAAACTTACATCCTATGCTTGGTGTTGATAGCAGTAGGGCATTTTGTTGTAAACTATTTTTATATACTAGGAATCATATTTTACTTCCATATTTTGCAGGGACAGTTTATGGTTTATTGAATTTGGATGATTGAAAGAATGCATGAGTTTTCTTAATAACTCAGATTGTGTGACAATCCTAAAGAAATCAAATAATTTAGAGACTGTCAAAAAGTTACTTTTCATTTATAGCTAGTATATGCCCAGTAAATTGAATGGTTACAAAACATTTTTTTTGCATTTTCTTTTCTGTAACAAAATAAACGCATAAAGGAAACTTCTACTAGGATTCAACCTTCTAGTACCCCTCACTTAAACGTAAGTGGAGTATGTTTAGAAGCAAAGAATGTTGGAAAAAAGAGATAGCTTGTTTATAATGATGCATGTTTTTGCCTCACTAATTTCTGAAGGCCTAATAATAGTGAAACATTGGAGCATTCTCTCTCATACACACATTCAGATGTGCATGAAAACATATAGGAAACACAGAAATAAATACCAACCTGTTATCGGGCTCCCTGGTCAGCCAGGGGTTGGCTTCTCCCTCTCCCTCTGCCCATAGCTTCTCTTGCTTGTACTTTCCCTCTCTCTGTCAAATAAATAAAACAAATATTTTAGGGGAAAAAAAGTTACTTCAATTCCATAGACATTTACTTTGGTAAAAACAAAGGAATAATTCAGAAGCATGCACTCTTAGTGCTGGTAATTGTTTGTTCATGACTTTGTATTCTTGAATTTTTAATCGGATTTCCAGGCTTTTTTTTTGACATTTGAAATGATGAGTGCCAAGAAAAAAAATGACCTGTATGACCATGAGTATGAACTGTAAAATTCTTAAATTGCTTTTATTTTTTATTAATTATTTTTATTAACATATAATGTATTATTTGCCCCAGGGGTACATGTCTGTGAATATCAGGTTTACACATTTCACAGCCCTCACCATATCACATACCCTCCCCATGTCCATAACCCAACCACCCTCTTCCTTCCCCCCTTCCCCCAGCAACCCTCAGTTTGTTTTGTGAGATTAAGAGTCTCTTATGGTTTGTCTCTCTCCCAATCCCATCTTATTTCATCTTTTCCTTCCTGACCAACCAAACCCCCTTCCCTGCCTCTCAAATTGTTCATATAAGGGAGATCATATGATAGTTGTCTTTCTCTGATTGACTTATTTCATTCAGCATAATACCCATCCACATCATAGCCAATGGCAAGATTTCATTTCTTTTGATGGCTGCATAGTATTCCATTACATATCTTTTAGCCATTCATCTGTTGATGGACATCTAGGTTCTTTCCATAGTTTGGCTATTGTGGACATTGCTGTGATAAACATTCGGGTACATGTGACCCTTCAGATCACTACATTTGTATCTTTAGGGTAAATATCCAGTAGTGTGATTGCTGGGTCACAGGGTAGCTCTATTTTCAACTTTTTGAGGAACCTCCATGCTGTTTTCCAGAGTGGCTGCGCCAGCGTGCATTCCCACCAACAGTGTAGGAGGGTTCCAGTTTCTCCGCATCCTTGCCAGTATCTGTCATTTCCTGATTTATTAATTTTAGCCATTCTGACTGGTGTGAAGTGGTATCTCATTGTGGTTTTGATTTGTATTTCCCTGATGCTGAGGGATGTGATGACTTTTTATGTGTCTGTTGGCCATCTGGATGTCTTCTTTGCAGAAATATCTGTTCATGTCCTCTGCCGATTTCTTGATTAGATTATTTGTTCTTTGGGTGCTGAGTTTGATAAATTCTTTATAGATTTTTGGATACTAGCCCTTTATCTGATATGTCATTTGCAAATATATTCTCCCATTCTGTCAGTTGTCTTTTGGTTTTGTTGACTGTTTCCTTTGCTATACAAAAGCTTTTGATCTTGATGAAGTCCCAATAATTCATTTTTGCCCTTGCTTCTCTGGCCTTTGACAATGTTTCTAGGAAGAAGTTGCTATGACTGAGGTCCAAGAGGTTGCTGCCTGTGTTCTCCTCAAGGATTTTAATGGATTCCTGTCTCACATTGAGGTCTTTCATCCATTTTGAGTCTATTTTTGTGAGTGGTATAAGGAAATGGTCCAGTTTCATTCTTCTATTTGTGGCTGTCTAATTTTACCAATACCATTTGTTGAAGAGACTGTCTTTTTTCCATTGGACATTCTTTCCTGCTTTGTCGAAGATTATTTGACCATAGAGTTGAGGGTTTATTTCTGGGCTCTCTGTTCTGTTCCATTGATCTATTTGTCTATTTTTGTGCCAGTATCATACTGTCTTGATGATTATAGCTTTGTAATAGAGCTTGAAGTCTGGAATTGTGATGCCACCAACTTTGGCTTTCTTTTTCAACATTCCTCTGGCTGTTTGGTATCTCTTCGGGTTCCATATAAATTTTAGGATTATTTTTTCCATTTCTTGGAAAAAATGGATGGTATTTTGATAAGGATTGCATTAAATGTGTGGATTGCTTTAGGTGGTAGACATTTCACGGTATTTCTTCTTCCAATCCATGAGCATGGAATGCTTTTCCATTTCTTTGTGTCTTCCTCAATTTCTTTCATGAGGATTTTATATTTTTCTGAGTACAAATTCTTTGCCTCTTTGGTTAGGTTTATACCTAGGTATCTTATGGTTTTGGGTGCAATTGTAAATGGGATTGACTCCTTAATTTCTCTTTCTTCTGTCTTGCTGTTGGTATAGAGATGCAACTGATTTCTGTGCATTGATTTTATATCCTGACACTTGACTGAGTTCCTGTGTGAGTTCTAGCAGTTTTTGGGTGGAGTCTTTTGGGTTTTCCACATAAAGTATCATATCATCTGCAAAGGTAAGAGTTTGACTTCCTCATTGTCGATTCAGATGCCTTTAATTTCTTTTTGTTGTCTGATTGCTGAGGCTAGGACTTCTAGTACTATGTTGAATAGCAGTGGTGATAGTGGACATCCTTGCCTGTGTTGCTGACCCTAGGGTAGAAGCTCTCAGTTTTTTCCATTGAGAATGATATTCACTGTGGGTTTTTCATAAATGGCTTTGATGATATTGAGGTATGTACCCTCTGTCCTTATACTTTGAAGAGTTTTGATCAAGAAAGGATGCTATACTTTGTCAAATGCTTTTTCAGCCTCTATTGAGAGTATCATATGGTTCCTGTTCTTTCTTTTATTAATGTATTATATCACATGGATTTACAGATGTTGAACCAAGCTTACAGCCCAGGAATAAATGCCACTTGGTCGTGGTGAATAATCTTTTTAGTGTACTGTTGGATCCTATTGGCTAGTATTTTGGTGAGAATTTTTGCATCTGTGTTCATCAAGGATATTGGTCTCTACTTCTCCTTTTTGATGGGGTCTTTGTCTGGTTTTGGGATCAGGGTAATGCTGGCCTCATAAAATGAGTTTGGAAGTTTTTTCCATTTCTATTTTTTGGAACAGTTTCAGGAGAATAGGTATTAATGCTTCTTTAAATTTTGGTAGAATTCCCCTGGGAAGCTGTCCGGCTCCAGGCTCTTGTTTGTTGGGAGATTTTTGATGACTTCTTCAATCTCCTTACTGGTTATGTGTCTGTTCAGGTTTTCTATTTCTTCGTGGTTCAGCTGTGGTAGTGTATATGTCTCTAATAATGCATCCATTTTTTTTTTTTTTTTTTACAGATTGTCAAATTTGCTGGCATATAGTTGCTCATAATATGTTCTTATAATTGTTTGTATTTCTTAGGTATTGGTTATGATCTCTCCTCTTTCATTCATGATTTTATTAGTTTGGGTCCTTTTCTTTTTGATAAGTCTGGCCATGGGTTTATCAATCTTATTAATTCTTTCCAAGAACTAGCTCCCAGTTTCGTTTATTGGTTCTACTGTTCTTTTGGTTTCAATTTCATTGATTTCTGCTCTGATCTTTTTGATTTCCCTTCTCCTTCTGGGTTTAGGCTTTCATTGCTGGTCTTTCTCCAGCTCCTTTAGGTGTAGGGTTAGGTTGTGTATTTGAAACCTTTCTTGCTTCTTGAGAAAGACTTGTATTGCTATATACTTTCCTCTCAGGACTGCCTTTGTTGTGTCCCACAGATTTTTAACAGTTGTGTTTTCATTATCATTTGTTTCCATGAATTTTTTCTTTTTTTTTTTTTTTTAAAGATTTTATTTATTTATTTGACAGAGAGAGATCACAAGTAGGCAGAGAGGCAGACAGAGAGAGGAGGAAGCAGGCTCCCTGCGGAGCAGAGAGCCCGATGCGGGGCTCGATCCCAGGACCCTGAGATCATGACCCGAGCCGAAGGCAGCGGCTTAATCCACTGAGCCACCCAGGCGCCCCACCATGAATTTTTTCAATTCTTCTTTAATTTCCTGGTTGACCCATTCATTTTTTTTTTAAAGCACTGCTATCCAACATTATACCAAGAATTCTGCCCTAAAAAGAAACTATTTTTTTTTCTAAGATTTTATTTATTTATTTATTTGACAGGCAGAGATCACAAGCAGGCAGAGAGAGAGGGAGAAGCAGACTCCCCGCTGAACAGAGAGCCCAATGCGGTGTTCGATCCCAGGATCCTGGGATCATGACCTGAGCTAAAGGCAGAGGCTTTAACCCACTGAGCCACCCAGGTGCCCCAACCCATTCATTCTTTAGTAGGATACACTTTAGCCTCCATGTGTTTGAGTTCTTCCCAACTTTCCTCTTGTGATCGAATTCTAGCTTCAAAATTGTGGTTTGAAAATAGGCAGGGAATGATCCCAGTCTTTTGGTACCAGTTGAGGCCTGATTTATGACCCAGGATGTGATCTATTCTGGAAAATGTTCCATGTGCACTAGAGAAGAATGTGTATTCTGTTGTTTTGGGATGGAATGTTCTGAATATATCTGTGATGTCCATCTGGTCCAGTGTGTCATTTAAGGCCTTTATTACCTTGTTGATCTTTTGCTTGGATGATCTGTCTCTTTCAGTGAGGGGGGTGTTAATGTCCCCCATTATTATCATTATATTATTGTCTATGTGTTTCTTTGATTTTGTTATTAAATGGTTTATATAATTGGCTGCTCCCATGTTAAGGGCATAGATACTTAAAATTGTTAGATCTTCTTGTTTGACAGACACTTTAAGTATGATATAGTGTCCTTCCTCATCTCTTATTATAGTCTTTGGCTTAAAATCTAATTGGTCTGATATAAGAATTGCCACCCCAGCTTTCTTTCGATGTCCATTAGCATAGTAAATTTTTATCCACCCCTCACTTTAAATCTGGTAATGTCTTTGGGTTTAAAATGATTTTCTTGTAGACAGCATATTGATGGGTTTTTTTATCCATTCTGATACCCTGTGTCTTTGATTGGGGCATTTAGCCCCTTTATATTCAGGGTATCTATTGAAAGATATGAATTTAGTGCCATCATATTGCCTGTATGGTGACTGTTACTGTATATTGTCTCTGTTCCTTTCTGGTCTACTACTTTTAGTCTCTCTCTTTGCCTAGAGGACCCCTTTCAATATTTCTTTTGGGCTGGTTTGGTGATTAAAAATTCTTTTAATTTTTGTTTGTCCTGGAAGCTTTTTATATTTCCTATTTTCAGTGACAGCCTAGCTGGATATAGTATTCTTGGCTGCATATTTTTCTCATTTAGTGCTCTGAATATATCATGCCATTTCTTTCTGGCCCGCCACATCTCTGTGGATAAGTCTCTGCCAATCTAATATTTCTACCGTTGTATATTACAGATTTCTTGTCCCAAGCTGCTTTCAGGATTTTCTCTTTGTCACTAAGACCTGTAAGTTTACTCTTACATGACAGGGTGTCATCCTATTTTTATTGATTTTGAGGGGGGAGTCTCTGTGCCTCCTGGAATTTGATGCTTGTTCTCTTTGCCACATTAGGGAAATTCTCTACTATAATTTGCTTTAATATATCTTCTGCCCCTCTCTCTTCTTCTTCTTCTTCTTCTTCTTGAGTCCCAATTATTCTAATATTGTTTCATCTTATGATATCACTTATCCCTCAAATTCTCCCCTCATGGTCCAGTAGTTGTTTGTCTCTCTTATGCTCAGCTTCTTTATTCTCTGCCATTTGATCTCCTATATCAGTAATTCTCTCTTCTGCTTCATTTATCCTAGCAGTAGGGACCTTCCATTTTTATTAAACCTCTTTTTTTTTTTTTAAAGATTTTATTTATTTGACAGACAGAGATCACAAGTAGGAAGAGAGACAAGCAGCGGGGGTGGGTGGGGGGAGGAAGCAGGCTAACTGCAAGCAGAGAACCCAATGTGAGGCTAGATCCCAGGACCCTGGGATCATGACCCGAGCTGAAGCAGAGGCTTTAACCCACTGAGCCACTGAGGCGCCCCTTGATTGCACCTCTTTAATAGCCTTTTTTATTTCAACTTGTTTAGATTTTCATTCTTTTATTTCTCCAGAAAGAGATTTTATTTCTCCAGAAAGAGTTTCTCTAATATCTTCCATGCCTTTTTTGAGCCCAGCTATAACCTTGAGAATTGTCATTCTATACTCTACTTCTGACATATCACCAATGTCTGTATTGATTAGGTCCCTAGCCATTGGTACTGCCTCTTGTTCTTGTGTGTGTGTGTGTGTGTGTGTGTGTGTGTGTGTGTGTGTGTGTGGTGAATTTTTCCACCTTGTCATTTTATCCAGATAAGAATATATGAATGAGAGAATAAAATACTAAAAGTACGGCAAAGATGCCAGAAAAATGTACACTAACCAAATCAGAAGAGACCCAAAACCGGGGAGAGAAGAAGAAGAAGGGAGGACTGTTTTCTTTTTCTTTCTTTTTAAAAAAGATTTTATTTATTTGAGAAAGAGAGAGAGAGGGAGAAGCAGACTCCCTGCTGAGCAGGGAGCTTGATAAAGGGCTTGATCCCAGGACCTTGGGGATCATGACCTGAGCTGAAGGCTGATGTTTAAGGGACTGAGACACCCAGGCACCCCATGGGAAGACTGTTTTCATGTTTACCCTTATACAGGAAAATTTAATCATAGGACTTGAGATAATGGGATTTTTTTTTTGAAAAGTAAGGAAAAATAATACTGGGAAACACATGCAATTTGTAGTTGTAGTAAAACATTCTTCTACGCCATTCGGTCTTTTTCTTATTTTACTAAGATATTTCTTATTAAATGTAATATTCATGTATAAGGCCTTATAAGATACTTACCAAACTTCAAAAATTGCCAAACTCATTTAAGCTATTTTTTTCTGTAGCTTCAGTATGAATGTTCTTCATTTTATTGTGAGGAAAACTTGTGTTAAAAATTTCCATTCTTTATGTGTAATGTATAAACCCATTTGAGATAAACTCAAAGATAAAAGATTTTGCTATAATCTATTAAACGTTGTCAGAGTCAGTATAATAGGATTTGCTAAAATAGGAACCTATTTTCATTGATTAGTTTTTACATATATATATATATATATATATATATATATATATATATATATATATATATCTCCTGTCTTCTCAGTAAGGTCAAACAGGAGAGTGGGGCCTCTGACTTACCTTAATGCACCCATGACAAGTCAGTTAGGGATAGAGGAATATAGGTTAATGGCTGTGATAGAAGCTGCTGATGCCCCATCGAAGTCCCCTCAAGTGTCTGGAGGCACCCTTCCTCAGCTGCTGAGGTGTCTGCTGCACCCATCTCTGGAGGGTGTTCTTGGGTTTTAGGAGATATCTTGTCTAATGATCCCTGAAAGGTCAAGCACTCACTCCCTAAGGTTGTAACAGTTTAGCGCCTGTAAGTCGTTCAGTATATCAGTGGTGCCACTCATACTCCATAGCTCCCTGTGGAATTAAATTGATCTTGATTTCTCCTAAAACCACATCCTCAGCTTCTTACCACAGCTCTGCTGTTTTCTCATTCACTTATAAATTTCTTTTTTTTTAATTAAAAAAATGTTATTGTGTTATATTAGTCACCATAAAACACATCATTATATATATTTTTTAAGATTTTATTTATTTACCTGGCAGAGAGAGATCACAAGTAGGCAGAGAAGCAGGCAGAGAGAGGGGGAAGCAGGCTCTCTGCTGAACAGAGAGCCCAATGTGGAGCTCCATCCCAGGACCCTGAGCCGAAGACAGAGGCTTAACCCACTGAGCTACCCAGAAACCCTGGGTACATCATTAGTTTTTGATGCAGTGTTCCAAGATTCATTGTTTATGCACCACACCCAGTACTCCATGCAATACATTCCCTCCTTAATACCTACCACCAGCTCACCCATCTCCTCATCCCCCTCCCCTCTAAAACACTCAGTTGTTTCTCATAGTCTACAGTCTCTCATGCTTCATCTCTCCCTCTGATTGTCCCCCCTTCACTTTTCCTTTCCTTCTCCTGAGGTCCTCCATGTTATTCTTTATGCTCCATAAGTAAGTGAAACCATATGATAATTGACTTTCTCTGCTTGCCTTATTTCACTCAGACCGAAAAGACTCCACCCCCAAATTACTAGAACTCATACAGCAATTCGGTAATGTGGCAGATTACAAAATCAATGCCCAGAGATCAGTTGCTGTCTTACATACTAACAATGAAATAGTAGAAAGGGAAATTAGAGAATCGATTCCATTTACAATAGCACCAGAACCATAAGCTACCTTAGAATAAACCTAACCAAAGAGGTAAAGGATCCACATTCAAGGAACTACAGAACACTCATGAAGTAAATTGAAGAGGACACAAAAAGATGGAAAAAAAATACCTTCCATGCTCATGGGTCAGAAGAATAGACATTGTTAAAATGTCTATGCTGCCCAGCATTTATAAATTTCTTTTGAGAGTAAATGGACTCATTATGAAGTCTGTATTCCCTAGCACACATGAAAGTAACTCCTGAAAACATGTTAAAAATGAAAGCAGGACATGAGGCATCCAGTGATGGAGACATGTCGTGGACAAAGGTTATAGGCCTTTTAGCTTTTCTGAAGGTTAATGCTATTTTTCACTTGTATTGTCTATGTCACCCTCCTTTATCTTACTGTGTAATAATAATAATTAAGACATAAATAGAGCATACTTGGGTGCCTGGGTGGCTCAGTGGGTTAAGCCGCTGCCTTCGGCTCAGGTCATGATCTCAGGGTCCTGGGATCAAGTCCCGCATCGGGCTTTCTGCTCAGCGGCAAGCCTGCTTCCCTCTCTCTCTCTCTGCCTGCCTCTCTGTCTACTTGTGATCTCTCTCTCTGTCAAATAAATAAATAAAAGATCTTTAAAAAAAAATCTTAAAAAAAAAATAGAGCATACTTATGCTTACTATTCCCAGTAAAGGCCACATAAGTAATTTTGCTGTTTTTTCCATTGGTTAGAACTTTGGATGGTGAAATGCCCATTATTTTCCTAAGAGTGCATTTCTCCGATTTTTCCCAGAAGATACTGCCTGAGTGGGTTGTAGTTGTCTGGATCTGGCAGGTTGTATATTTATTTATTTATGTATTTATTTATTTATTTATTTATTTTTAAGATTTTATTTATTTATTTGACAGACAGAGATCACAAGTAGGCAGAGAGGCAGGCAGAGAGAGAGGGAGGAAGCAGTCTCACTGCTGAGCAGAGAGCCGGATGCCAGACTGGAGCCCAGGACCCCGGGATCATGATCTGAGCCAAAGGCAGAGGTTTTAACCCACTGAGCCACCCAGGTGCCCCAGGTTGTATATTTAAAGGAGGCCACTTGGTAGCTATATTAACTCCTTCAGGCCTTTAGGGTAGTACTTAGTATAGTTTAGGGTCAGTGTTAGCCAGGTCCAAACTGGTGAATTACTCTAAGTGATACACTAGAGACTTGAGTGAGTTAACATAACTTCCCAACATGTTACCTCAATGAGCAAGCAGCTCACATTTAGGAAGAGTTGGGCACAGTGAGTGCAGGTGACAGGATTCCGAACAGGACATGGCTGGTTAGCTCTTTTTAAGCACTATTCCCTCTTTTGCACTTTGGAGGTTAATTTTACCAAATGATAATCCCAGAGTCTGAGGGAATGAATGGTGTTTCCATTTGTTTAGAAATAGATGAGACACTGGCATAGTCTGGATCTGTGATCTGAAAAAGAAGATTAATTATTTCCAGTCTTTAAACAAAATCCAGTGTATTCTGAGTCTTAAAGCATAACATTTGTATGCGCTTGCTAGGGGTTGCTGTAACAAAATACTACAAACTGGGTGACTTAAATAACAGAAATTTATTGTCTCGGAATTCTGGAAGGCTGCTGTTTGAGATGAAGATGTCAACAGAGTTAATTCCTTCTGAGGGATGTGAGGAAAGTCTTTCCCATGCCTCTCCCCTCACTTCTGCCCCTTTGCTGACAAGCTGATATTCCAGGACTGGTAGAAGCATTATCCCCACTTATGGCCTCATGATCACATGGTGTTCTTCCAGTGCCTATCTGTCTCCATATTTCCCATTTTTATGATGCCAGGCATAATCTCAGAGGCTTCTCTAACTCCATTACCTCTGTAAAGACCCTATCTATAAATAAGGTCACATTACTTACCTCATATAAATTTGGAGAGGACCTAATTCAATCCATAACAGAATCATTAGAAAATTCTTTTGTGTTGGTGGATGTTATAGTTGGAAGTCACAGGACTTCAAAGAAATTCAGTCATTAAGGATACACCTGGCATAACAGATACAAGAACATTAAGCTGAAAAACAATACATTGATGAGAGAAATTGAAGAATATCCAAGCAACGTAGATATCTCATGTTCATAGAGTAGATGTTGCTAAAATGTTACTTTCCCCCAAACTGATGTACAGATGTAATACAATTCCAGTGTTTAAAAAAAAATTATTTCTTTTGAGTTATTAATTTTTATCTTTTGAGCTTTAAATTTTTTTTTATTATGTTCTATTAGTCACCATACAGTGCACCGTTAGTTTTTGATGTAGTGTTCCATGATTCATTATTTGCGTATACTACCCGTGCTACATGCAATACATGCCCTCCTTTATACCCATCACTAGGCTAACCAATCCCCTCATCCCCTGCCCCTCTAAAACCCTCAGTTTGTTTCCCAGAGACCATAGTCTTTCACGGTTCATCTCCCCTTTTGATTTCCAACCCCCTTCATTTTTCCTTCCTTCTCCTAATGTCCTCCATGCTATTCTTTATGTTTCACAAATAAGTGAAACCATGTGGTAGTTGATTTTCTCTGCTTGACTTATTTCACTCAGCATAATCTCCTCCAGTCCCATCCATATCAGTGCAAATGGTGGGTATTCATCCTTTCTCATGGTTGAGTAATATTCCGTTGTATATATGGATCACATCTTCTTTATTTGTTTGTTTGTTGAGGGGCATCTCAGCCCTTTCCACAGTTTGGTTATTGTGGACATTGCTCTGTGAACACTGGGGTGCATGTAGCCCTTCTTTGCACTACATCTGTATCTTTGGGATAAATACCCAGTGGTGCAATTGCAGAGTCATAGGGTAGCTCTATTTTTAATTTTTTGAGGAACCTCCACATTGTTTTCCAAAGTGGCTGTACCAGATTGCTTTCCCACCAACAGTGTAAGAGGGTTCTCCTTTCTCCACAACCTCTCCAACATTGGTTGTTTCTTGCCTAGTCAATTTTGGCCATTCTAACTGATTTAAAGTGGTATCTCAGTGTGGTTTTGATTTAAATTTCCCTGATGCCTAATGATGTTGAATATTCTTTCATGTGTCTGTTAGCCATTTGTATGTCTTCTTTGGAGAAGTGTCTGTTCATGTCTGCTGCCCATTTTTTGACTTGATTATTTGTTTTTTGAGTGCTGTGTTTGAGAAGTTCTTTATAGACCCTGGATACCAGCCCTTTGTCTAGTGTCATTTGCAAATATCTCCTCCCATTCTATGGGTTATCTCTTTGTTTTGTTGACTGTTTCCTTTGCTGTGCAGAAGGTTTTATCTTGATGAAGTCCCAGAAGTTCATTTTTGCTTTTTTTCCCCTTGCCCTTGGAGACATTTCTTGAAATAAGTTGCTGTGGCTGATGTCAAAGAGGTTACTGCTTATGTTTTCCTCTAGGATTTTGATGTTTTCCTGTCTCACATTGAGGTCTTTCATCCATTGAGAGTTTATCTTTGTGTGTGGTGTAAGAGAATGATCAAGTGTCATTCTTCTGTATATAGCTGTCCAATTTTCCCAGCACCATTTATTGAAGAGACTGTCCTTCTTCCCACTGGCTATTTTTTTCCTGCTTTGTAGAAGATTAGCTGACCATAGAGTTGAGGGTTTGTATCTGGCTTCTCTGTTCTGGTCCATTGATCTATGTGTCTGTTTCTGTGCCAGTACCATGCTGTCTTGATGGTCACACCTTTGTAATATAGCTTGAAATCAGGCAACATGATGCACCCAGCTTTGTTTTTCTTTATCAACATTTCCTTGGTGATTCGGGTCTTTTCTGATTCCACACACATTTTAGGATTGTTTGTTCCAGCACTTTTAAAAATGCTACTCCTATGTTGATTGGGATGATATTGAAAGTAAAGATTATTTTGGGCAGCATAGACATTTTTAAAATGTTTATTCTTCCAATCCATGAGCATGGAATATTATCCCATCTTTTGTGTCTTCTTCAATTTCTTTGAATAAACCTAACCAAAGAGGTAAAGGATCTATACTTTAGAAACTAAAGAACGCTTACAATTCCAATTTTAAAGAAGTCACATGCATGTTGGCTAACTGAGTATAAGTAAAAAAAAAAAAAAAGCAAAAGAAAGAAATCACAAATCAAAACTCCAGCGTGTTCATTTATAGAAATAGGTCAGCTGATTGTAAAACCCATACAGAAATGCAAAGGACCTAGAATAGTCCAATGAAATCTAAAACAAATAATAAAGTTGGAGAATGTGTGTTCAAACTTGTACAATGAAGAAAATTCAGTAAGATTACAAAATTACCACATAAAAATCAAATACTTTTGTATTCATAATTAAGGATGAGAAGCTATAATAGAAGATATCACCTTATTTACAATAACTACAAAAAGTAAAAATAGTATGTTTACTTAGAGTACATTTAATAATAAACACATGAAACGTAAATAAAACAAAAACAAAATAAACAAAATAATAACAACAAAACCCAAAACCTTTAAAATACTAGTAAAAGATAGAGTAGTTCTGAAATTAAATGAATTGATGTTTTCACTCCTAGATTTACACCTAACAGACTTACTTTGAAAACAATGTTCACAGAAGCATTATTTGCAAACCTCTTAAACATAAACCATCCAGATATCTAATAACAACAGAATAGATATTAAGTTGTAGTATTCATCTCAAACTATTACACAGCACTGAAAGTGAATGAAGTATAGTTATCCAGAGTATGAATCCACCTCAGAAATCAAAGTTGAGTAATCAAAAACAGGAAGAAAAGAGTTTAGGATGTATGATTCTTATACACACATACACACACACACACACATATAGTTCAAGGAAATCAGACAAAACTAAAATAAAACACTATTTTAAAAGATGCACATTTAGCTGATAGACTGTAAATAAATTAAGAAAATAAATACCATACAAGTAAAGATAGTGAGTAATTCTATGAGGGCTATGAAGAGTTAGTAATTGTGAAAAGGGAGGAGGGTGGTGACCAATGAATGTTGTTTTTTTATTTAGATGATGATAACTTGTCCATAATATTTGTGATTAAATCACTGAATCATATTTGTGTTTTATAGATTTTTTCATATGTCTCTTATATTTTGAAATAAAAATACAAAAATAAATTTCAATGAAAATTTTAATATGTTCTTTTCACAGCCCAGGGGATCATGCTGTGTGCTACCTAAATTGTGACAACTTGCTCTGGAGATGAATGGATTAGACAGTACACAATGGTAACCAAATTTGTATAGAAATATGTATTTTATCAAGGTGATTCTGTTTAAGACAAATGCAATCTGTCTTCAGGATAATGATCTTTTATTGCATCATTTAACCTTTCTTTCTCTATAGTAGAGACTTCTATTTCTTCCTAAAAAATAAGTGGAGTCTTAGGAGAATGTATGATATTAAGAAATAATCAAAGTGAACTCATTATCTTTTAAAATAGTGCTGGTTTTTATTTTCATATATCTGAAGAATAAAAAAGAGTATGTAGACCTTAAATATGCTTGAAACTTAGGTATTTATGTTAAGGTGTTAAAGAATTAAGTTTATTTTACTCTTCGCTATTAGCACATTAATATTATTGGTCCATGCAAGGACCCTGGTCTATTTTGCTTTATGTAACTTAATTAATATTTAATTCAATTTAATTTTATGCATTGCTATTTATCTTCAGTCCTCAATTTGATTACTATCCTGTTATTTATTTGTTATTTTGGATCCAAAGATTGATAGCTCATTATTATTTTTATTTATAATTTTTTCAAGATGTAGATTTTATAATAAGGAAAATCATTTCTAGCATTATATATGAGTGTAGAAGTATGTATCCATGTACTTTTGCGACTGCAAGGTTTTCTAGTATTTTCCTTCTTTTTTCTCTTGTTTCTTATATTTTGTATAACCTGGGCTGTGATTTTCTGAGGTGATGATTTTCTAGTCAAACATAGGGATTTTGGTTCTTAGATAGTGTGGGTGAAACTGTGGAAAGAATTTTTACCTGAGAATCGAAGAGCTAGGTTGTAATTCTGAATATGCCAATAATTTACTCTGAGAATTGGGGCAAAGCTGTTTCTCATTTTGGAACTATTTCCTCATTCTTCTTAAAAACTGGTTATTCTGGGGCGCCTGGGTGGCTCAGTGGATTAAAGCCTCTGCCTTCAGCTCAGGTCATGATCCCAGGGTCCTGGGATCGAGCCCCATCTCGGGCTCCATGCTCGGCGGGGAGCCTGCTTCCCCTTCTCTCTCTGCCTGCCTCTCTGCCTACTCATTATCTCTGTCTGTCAAATAAATAAACTTAAAAAAAAAAACCCTGGTTATTCTAAAAGTCTGTCCCACCTGTAGTTTCCAGGTGTTAGGTTACTATTATTATTATTATTATTAGAGATTGTCTTTATTTCTCTGACAGAGAGAGAGAGCACAGCAGGGGGAGTGGGAGAGTGAGAAGCAGACTCCCCTCTGAGCAAGGACCCCCCCCCCCCCCACCGCCCCGATCTTGGACTCAGTCCCAGGACCCCAGGATAATGGCCTGAGCCAAAGGCAGACACTTAACTGACAGCCACCCAGGTGCCCCTGGATGTTTTTAGAAACAATTAAGATCAAGGAAAAAATGTAGACCAAAATAGCATTGCCAGTTTATAAAATTTTGCTAAGTGAAAAAATCTTTTTTTCCAAAAAGTATTCCCCAAACCAGGGTTCAAATCTGTTTCTTCCCTTCTACCTTCTTTTCTTCTAGTCATCTGTTCAGCACCCATTCCATTTATGACTAAGTTCTAATGGCTCCTAACACATGATCTGCCCAAAACGAAATTCAATTTCTTCACCTATGAAGCAGTTCCTCCTCCTGTATCCCTGTTTAATTAATAATATTACCATTTTATTTCTCATGGTTGAAATATTAATGTCTTTGGCTTTTCCTTTCTTTTGCCATCTGTTGAAAACGTCAACCAATCATAAAATCCCCTTCATTTAAAATAAAATGTATCCCTCAAGCTGCCTCACTGGTACAGCCTTAACCGGCTCCCCAAACCTTTTTCAGTCCCATGTTGTAGCAACTTCCTGATTATTTCTGATTCTCTCACTTACTCCTTCCTCCTCAAGTGCTTCTAAGCTGTCATTTTTCTGAATATGAGATATGATCCCATCACCCATATACCTATATTTTCTCTGACAAATCAGTAAGAATTAATATCCAAACTCTGTTGGGTGTACTGAACCTTTTAAAGTTGTTTCCTTATCTATCTTTCTGGTTTTAATTACCAGTTTTCTGACTGATACCACATCCCATTCTCATATCAAATATTTTCCTGTTGTCCAAACATACTCTCGCCATCCCTGTCTTGTTCATTCTTCTAGGAAATGTCTTTTTCTCCTTCTTTCTCTGATAAACTTTACCTCCCTCAAGAGACCTTCAGACCTTCTCCAGGACTAATCATCCCCTCCTTTATGCTCCACTTGCTTTTAGCTCTGTACTGTTTTGGGGGAAAGAAAGTATTTTAGTAATTGGCATCGCAAGAGCCTTCTATCATGCTTAGAAAATCAGATGAATCAAAAAGTATATTGATACCAAATAATCACTGAACTGTTGGCTTTCCACATTTACAAGGTGTATGAAATCAGTTAAATAAGTGTTGGACAGTGTTGCATTCTCTTTGTTCAGTGTAGCTCTTGTCACATAGCATATGCACAATAAATATTTTTGAGCAGGTGAGTTACTAAATGAGTATGTACTTTGAGCATGACACAATATGGAAATACTTAATGACAGCTGACTTGGAGGTCTCTGAGAAACCCCTTTGTGCTCAAATCCCACACCCAGAGCCAGATGGGTTTTGTTACCCAACAAAACTCTAATGTTGACAACTATGTTCTAGCACTGCATATTGTTTGAATCTTCAGATCTTCAGATGGCAAAAATATCAACCAGAAGTTTTCCATGTAGAATAATTGCTTTGGTAGTGCATGCTATTGTTTTTACCGTATCATAGATATTCATGAGCCATGTCTATTGATAGAGCCTGCTGGGAGAAATACTGTTCCTGCTGAAGCATGCAAGAAGGAACTTTCTATATATAAATAGGTGGTTATAGGTGCTAGATCAGGGAGCGTCCTAAAAGAGGCAGACGTGTCACATATGTGGGACCATAAATATTTTCCCAAAGATACCAGGGTGATTCTTATGCATATCAATGATTAATGACCTCAGTCTAAGGGACTAGGGTGAGAAATATGTCCCCCTGGCTGAGGTAAATCCCAAAGAATATATTTCCCTCTAAAGAGTTCTGGAGTTTCTTTTCTGCAATCCTAAAATGCTCTAACCAGGGTTAACAAAGGTCAACATAACTTTGAATATATTTAATTGGAATAAAAGGAGTAATAAAATATCTTTCCCATTGTTTTGGAACACTTGCAGTGAATTAATTATCCTTTAGTTTCTGGAGGCTCCACACATACTAAAAATTCAAATTTTATGTGGGATTAATCGTTTGACAGAAACTGTTTTTAGGGAGAAGTAAAACAAAACACCCACGAAGACAGATTTATGCACAAACTCTAGAATATTGTTGGTGCCTTTGTGTAGTTTATAACAACTGTCTTTAGCAGCCAATTAAGAGTTTATGATAACCGTTGATTTAAGTGTGAGCATAGAAGGAGTTAAATGTATTTAATATTTAAAATTAATCTATCACGTTTTCTTTTGAAGAAATACATGAAAATTTTCTCAGTCAATAAAAAGTAAGTTATAATGTCCTCAGAAAGAAATCACTTTCTAGTTCATTCCCAGTTAAGGTCAGGATAATATAGTGTAGTTTTCACCTAAGATATCAACCTCATTTGAAAATTTACTTTCCAAAAATTTTAGAAACTTTGAATATTGGCTAAGGAGGCTTCATGCTAAATCTAACTAAGATTGATCCACCTGTAAATTTTCCCTTACGAGATAAAAACAAAAACAAAACAAAAAAACCAAAACATTGTAAGCTCCCTCAAAGTCTTCATAGCTAGAAGATTTGTGCTGACTTTCATGGAAGTAGACAGGACACAATACTTCCAAATTAATTACTTTGATCTAGACTACAATTAACCAACCTTAATAAATTCTTTTTCTTTGTTATGGTATCTCCCCAAGTCAGTCTTTCCAGGGTTTCAAGTGGAAGAGAAACAAATGAGAATTGTTTACATTCATTTTATTCAAGGGGCTTTATTATTATTATTTTTTTTTTTCTTGTTTGAAAATTAGTGGAAGTTTCTAAGTAGAAGGAAGTTGCTGCTTCCTCTGGAGAATTTTGCAAGACACTGAATAAGATACTTCAGTTCACAAAGGTGAATGGAGCCTTTCAGTGTGGTCTCTCTATGCTAAGGGCTGTAGATAGTCCCTGGCTTGTTAGCTGTTTACATTTTTGCAAATGAGAAAATTGCATCGGGAGAAATTTTTATCCAAGTCTGTAAGGGGAGCTTTGGGACTCTGAGTGAGAATCAGTCTCAAAATTGTTTCCTGACTCTTGGTCCTGTGTTTTGCACACCTCTGAAAATGGTATTTCCGTGAATTTTCTCATCATCTCTATACCAGAATCCCTTGATAACTGTTGAATTTCTATCACCAAATCTTCATTCAGAGAGTTATGGAAGAATCAGGTTTAGATGCAATGTTGCAGATCATTTGTTTCAGCATGCTTTCTCTAAGCTAAAAAAGAGTCTGTGTTTTTTTAACCCCAAACAAAAAGAAACCAAAAGAGGAAAATGCTACATTATCTCCTTGAATGACTTATTAGTAGTAGACATTTCCATAGTGGGAATTTTTCATAACCTTCTTCCAAGAACTATTTTCATAGGGATAGCAGGAGAGAATATGAAAATACCAGGAAAGACATACAGGGGGAAATAATCACTAGAGGTAAAAAGGTGTAGAAAGTATTGAAAATAAAAGGTAATCACATGTTTTTGTTTGTTTGTTTTTTGTTTTGTTTGTTTGCTTGTTTGTTTGTTGAAAAATTGTTTCCAATCCTAAATCCAGGACCTAGGGCCTGTTTTTTGTTTTTTGTTTTGTTGTTGTTGTTTTAACCAGGTTTCCTTATCAACACATTGACTAAAATTTCCTCACATTGTACAATATTTGTTGCAAATTCTATAGTGCTTTTGGGGTGGCAAGGACTTCTTTGTATAAGGCAGAATTAAGAATCACCTTATATAGTTAGTAATAATAATATATAACTGCCCAATGTTATGAACCCTCATTCTACCTAGCTACTTATAACTGGATTTTAAATGCAGCTGATGACTATCTCAATTTTTAGATAAAAGTTATGTAAATCCTTCAAGAGTAATAAGGAGTTCTAATATTTGGTCAAAAAATATGAGGGGGAAAAACACAAAATGTAAGGAAAGTCATGCGAGTCTCTAGAATGTTTTATTAACAAGAATCAATTCCTAAATTGTATATTTAATAAAGTGGACAATTGCAGAGACAAAACTAGTTTTGGAAGAGAGAATTCAGCTGTGAAATTACAGCACAGCTTCATGTAATTTAGTGCTCATTTTCCCTCACAAAAAACCCCATAAAGAAGAAAACATGTGTAACTATCCTTATTTTATAAAAGGGGAAAGGCATCCTAGAATGACATATTAAATTATTGCCAAAGTTGCTATAGTTCATAAAAAAGTAAGCCACTGCTGGTCAGAAGCCAATTAGATTTTGAATTTAAGTATTCTGATTCTAAATCTGATGTTACTTGCACTATATGGAAATGAAGGTCTTAATATATTCTTGGGAAGATAAAGTGACAGAGACCAGACTTATCTTCCATCTGAAACAATAAAAAAGAGACAAAATTGACAAAACTATGATTTTTAGACATAGACATCAGAACAGTGATCCCTGAGGGAGAGGAAACAATGAGGTGAGTCTCTGATTGGCCCAGGTTACTGCAGCCTCAGGGACTCACTGAGTTGAGGAAAGGAGGGGAGACCAAGCGATTTGAATTTGCCCAGCAGAGTACTAGATGACACACAGAGAGAGAGAGACAGAAATAGAGAGAGAGCTGTGTTTGTTGCGGGGGTGGGATCTGAGCATCTACAAATTTTCTCTTTTTTCTTTAGCTGAGTACTGATCAATGAATTTGAGACAACTATCCAACAGCTGGAAAAGATATACAAAAGACTTAAAGAAAGGAATTTACAGAGGTCACAAAGGTTGGCAATAGTTCTTGTTTCCACCATTCAGAGGGACTGTAATTTTGTAATTAAAGGAGTTGGGATAGAGTATGCGGAAATATATTGCCTCAGTAATGGGGCAAAACTAGTTCTGGACTAAGGTCATGTCTGGTCCCACCCAAACAAGTATAAAAGCAAGATTTGAATGGATCAAACTGTTTTCAAGTAACTGTACCACTCTCCTGAATAAAGATCAAGAATATTTACAGAAATATAAAAATATGCAAGATCCAAAAATGTAGAATTCACAGTGTTTGACATCTGATCCAGAGTTACTAGGCATGCAAAGAAGCAGAAAATATGATCTGTAATGAGGGGGAAAAAATCAATCTATAGAAACAAATCTATGAAAGACGCAGATGATAGAATTAGGACAAGAATTAAAAAACTGGGTGTGGTGCATTAACAATGAATTCTGGGACACTGAAAAGAAATAAAATAAAATAAAATAAAATGAGAAAAAGAATGTTAAAACAGCTGTTATACTCATATGGTGTAGATGTAAGAAAATAGAAGAAAGATTATACATGTTAAGTAGAGATAAAAAGATAGAGATAAGACCCGAATCAAGCTTCTAGAGATGAAAACTACAATGTCAGAAATGATAAATACTCTGGGTGGTTAAAATGGCAGGTCAGACACACAGAAAAAATGGAGATCTTGATATCCGTACTAAAAAAGATCAAAATTATTTAATGCAGGTAAGACTGTGCTTAGAGTACAGTTGACAGCGTGTGTGTGTGTGTGTGTGTGTGTGTGTGTGTGTGTAGATAATAAGGGAATATTATGGATATATATAAATAAGAAGGACATAGAGCTGAGGTCACTGATTTAAATCTTCCTTTAAACAACAACAAACAAACAACAACTTTAAAAAGAAGAACAAATTAAACCTAAAGTAAGCAAAAGAAAAGCAAGAGCAGAAATAAATCAGAAAAACAAGAGAAAATGGAAGAGACTAAAATCTGATTCTTTGATTGATTTATCAATAAAATTGATAAATCTCCAGAGAACCTGAAAGGAGGAGATGAAACAAATTACCAATATCAGAAATGAGAGAAGAGACAACAGTACAGAGGTCACAGAGTTTAAGGATAAGGGAATATTATGGAAAACTTTATGCCCATATATGACAAGTGAGATGAAGTATAAAAATTCATTGAAAAACACAAACTGCTGAAGTTCCTTCAAAAAGAAATGGATAGGAACACCTGGGTACCTCAGTGGGTTAAAGCCTCTGCCTTCAGCTCAGATCATGATCTCAGGGTCCTGGGATCGAGCCCCACATCAGGCTCTCTGCTCAGCAGGGAGCCAGCTTTTCCCTCTCTCTCTGCCTGCCTCTCTGCCTACTTGTGATCTGTCTGTCAAATAAATAAATAAAATCTTTAAAAAAGAAAAGAAAAGAAATGGATAACTGAATTGTGCTTTTTTTATTAAACAATTTGAATTTTACTTAGACTTCTAGCAACTATGTAAAGATGAAATACTACCTACATTAGCAAAAACACAAACAGAATATGAGCAAGAAATGTGAACAGACATTTCACCCAAAAAGATATGTACATTAAGGATGAGCCCTTGAAAAGATGCTCAACCTCATGAGTCATTAAGAACATGTACATAGGGACGCCTGGGTGGCTCAGTTGGTTAGGTGGCTGCCTTCGGCTCAGGTCATGATCCCAGCGTCCTGGGATCAAGTCCCACATCAGCTCCTTGCTCAGTAGGGAGCCTGCTTCTCCCTCTGCCTCTGCCTGCCACTCTGTCTGCCTGTGCTCACTGTCTCGCTCTCTCTCTCTCTCTGACAAATAAATAAATAAAATCTTAAAAAAAAAAAAAGAGAAACATGTACATAAAAAAAAAAAGTGAGATGTCATTACACACTTACTGGAAGACTAAAATTAGAAAAAATTATGCCAGGGACGTAGAATGTTTTCACCTCTTATACCTAGTTAGTGGGAAGGTAAAAAGGCACAACCATCTTAGAAAACATTTATATACACACCAATGGCATGACTTGGTGATTTCAGTCCTAGGTATTTACCAAAGAGAGAGATGAAAGCAAGTTTCTATATGAAGACATATATACACATGTTCATAACAACTTTATTTGTACTAACTAAAAATGACCCAAATGTCCACCAATAATGGAATCATTAAATAAATTATAATACATTCTTGTAATGGTATATTACTGAGCCATAAAAAAGAATGAACAACAAGGATAGCCATAAAAAAGAAAGAACAACAAGGATGAAATTCAATATAATTAGGCTGTAAAGAAGCCAGACAATAAGAGTACATACTCTATGACTCCATTTACATAAAATTCTATAAATTCTATAAAATTCTATAAAATTCAAATTAATCTGTCAACAGAGAAAGCAGGCTTGCAGTTGCCTAGAGATGGAAATTAGGAATACAGAGAGGCATGTGGGGTGGGTACAACGGTACACATGTAAACTTTGGGGATGATGGATATTTTTATTATCCCAATTATTGTGACGGTTTCACTGTGTGTGTCTGTATGTCAAAATTCACCAAAGAATACACTTTATATACATGCAGTTAATTTTATGCTGGTGAATTTCTGTAGAGTTAGGAGAAATTATTCTTGTCATATTCATGATCAGAATACACACAAATATTGTGTTGCTGAAACTATGTCCTATTTCCTCTCCCATATGTGACCAAGAGTCCCCTCCAGTAATCATGTAGCTTTCCTATTGGGTTCTTATAGACTACATTCTTTCACTGGAAAGTAGTTTGGGTTAAAATACCATTATTTAAAGATTCAGTATGTGTTTCCTATTAGAGTGGGCAAAAAGAGAGATTCTTGAGTGAGATTTGGAGGACAGAATTAAGGCAGCAGCCACTTTAGAACTCATCCCTATTGTAGCTTGTCAGCTAACTCATGGCATTGTTATTGGACAGTTAACCTGTCCTATAAGGGCTCCTCCTTCCTCTGGGTCTTCTTTTAGCTATTTCTTCTGGTCTAGAGCTGTGTTCACTTCCATGATGTAGGGCACCAGCTTCCCCTGCAGGGCTTTCTTACCCTCGAGATTACAGGCAACAGGAACTGACACGTATTTCAGTCCATTCTCATGAATTCTAGCTCATACTGTGGATGCAGGTTATGCTTGCTTTCCTGTATTTATACACATCTTCCCTTCCCAAATGCCATCCTTGGGGATTTAAGTCTCCAGCATCAGATTCTAAGTTTACATGAGTCTGAATTTTAGATGGGTAGATTTGAAAGCTTCAGCCACTTTGAAGAAAGTTTCATTTTCATCTTGGATCCTTGATCCTATTTCTTGAGAAGGGAAAATTTTAAGTATGCATTCACAATGCCACCACCCATGGAGGCCTGCCTTATTCATTTCCAGACTCGCTTGTGGGTATATGCTGTGTCCTATAAAGACCTCCAGACCCTTACTTCTAATGGAGCAGATTTAAAGATGGCGAGGAGAATAAATCCATTACTGGATGTATAGACAGATGATAGATAGATCGATCTATATATATATCTACCATGTTTACTATAATACTTCTCCCTCCATATTTTAAGCATGGCTGTTTCACGGTGAAAAGGGAAATCCTTTGCTATTCGAAACTTTGATTATAAATACTTTGTCACACCCTAGTTTTGCAACCTTGGACAAGTGATTTAACTTGCTGGGGCTCAGTTGTCTTGTGTATAAAGGGTGGGTTATACAGTTTACCCTTTCATGTTGCAAAGTTTAAAGGAGTTATGTAAATTAATTGATACTGTGCCTGGAACATGTTAAGTTCTCATTAAATGTCCCTGCTATTATTTCATGTAACTAGTTGCAGAACACACAAAGTCATATCTCTTTTAATATGTTTCACTCATATGTGGGACACAAAGAAGTGAACAGAGGACCATAGGGGAAGGGAGAGATATCCAGAGGGGGAGAAATCAGAGAGGGAGATGAAGCATGAGAGACTATGGACCCCGGGAAATAACCTGAGGATTTCAAAGGGGAGAATGGACGGGGTAACAGGGTATTGAGGAGGGCACATGTTGTGATGAGCACTGGGTGTTATACTTACTTAATGATCATTGAACACTACCTCAAAAAATTATTACATACTATATAGTCGCTAACTGAACATAATGAAAAATGAAACTGCAACACTTAAAATTTTTTTAAATTTATTTTTTAAACATTTTAATTTTATTTTATTTTTTCAGTGTTCTAAGATTCATTGTTTATGCACCCACCTAGTGCTCCATGCAATATGTGCCCTCCTTAATACCCACCACCAAGCTCACCCATCCTCCCACCACCCTCCCTTCCAAAACCCTCAGTTTGTTTCTCAGAGACCACAGTCTCTCATGCTTCATCTCCCCCTCCAATGTACCCCAATTGACTTTTTATTTCCTTCTCCTAATGCCCTCCATGTTATTCCTTACACTCCACAAGTAAGTGAAACCATATAATTGACTTTCTTTGCTTGACTTATTTCACTCAGCATAATCTCCTCCAGTTCCATCCATGTTGATACAAAAGTTGTATATTCATCCTTTCTGATGGCTGCATAATATTCCATTGTATATATGGACCAAATCTTCTTTATCCATTCATCTGTTGGTGAATCTTGGTTCTTTCCACAGTTTAGCGATTGTGGCCCTAACCACTATGAACACTGGGGTACATATGGCCCTTCTTTTCACTTCATCTGTATCTTTAGGGTAAATACCCAGTAGTGCAATTGCAGGGTCATAGGGTAGCTCTATTTTTAATTTTTAAGGAATCTCCACACTGTTTTCCAAAGTGGCTGCACCAACTTGCATTCCTACCCATAGTGTAAGAGGGTTCCCCTTTCTCCACATCCTCTCCAACACTTGTTGTTTCCTGTCCTGTTGATTTTGGCCATTCTAACTGGGTAAGGTGGTATCCCAGTGTGGTTTTGATTTGAATTTCCTTGATGGCTAAAGATGATGAACCTTTTTTCGTGTTCTGTTAGCCATTTGTATGTCTTCTCTGGAGAAGTATCTCTTCATGTCTTCTAAGGTGGGATTTATCCCTGGGATGCAAGGGTGATTCAACATTCACAAATCAATCAATGTGATAGAACAAATCAATAAGAGAAGAGAGAAGAACCACATGGTCCTCTCAACTGATGCAGAAAAACATTTGACAAAATATAGCATCCATTCTTGATTAAAACTCTCAAAGTATAGGGATAGAAGAAACATTCCTCAACTTCATAAAATCTATGAAAAACCCATAGTGAATACCATTCTCAATGGGGAAAAACTGACAGCATTCCCATGAGATCAGGAACACAACAAGGATGCCCACTCTCACCACCATAGTACTGGGAGTCCTGGCAACAGCAATCAGGCAACAAAAAGAAATAAAATATATTCAGATTGGCAAAGAAGTCAAACTCTCTCTCTTTGCAGATGACATGATACTTTATATGTAAAACCCAAAAGACTCCACCTCCAAACTACTAGAACTCATACAGCAATTCGGTAATGTGGCAGGATACAAAATCAATGCACAGAAATCAGTTACTTTCTTATACACTAACAATGAAAATGTAGAAAGGGAAACAGGAGAATCAATTCCATTTACTATAGCACCAAGAACCATAATATACCTGGGAATAAACCTAACCAAAGAGGTAAAGGATCTGTACTCGAGGAACTACAGAACACTCATGAAAGAAATTGAAGAAGACACATAAAGATGGAAAAGCATTCCATGCTCCATGGATTGGAAGAATAAACATTGTTAAAATGTCTACTGCCCAGAGCAATCTATACTTTCAATGCCATCCCGATCAAAATTCCACTGGCATTTTTCAAAGGGCTGGAATGAACAATCCTAAAATTTGTATGGAACCAGAAAAGACCCTGAATTGCTAAGGAAATGCTGAAAAAGAAAAACAAAGCTGGCGGCATCATGTTACCTGATTTCAAGCTTTACTACAAAGCTGTGATCACCAAGACAGCATGGTATTGGCACAAAAACAGACACATAGACCAATGGCACAAAGTAGAGAGTCCATATATGAACCCACAACTCATGGTCAAATAATCTTCGACAAAGCAGGAAAAAAATAAAGACAGTCTCTTCAATAAATGGTGCTGGGAAAATTGGACAGCTATATACAGAAGAATGACACTTGACCATTCTCTTACACCATACACAAAGATAAACTCGAAATGGATGAAAGACCTCAAGGTGAGGCAGGGATCTATCAAAATCCTAGAGGAGAACATAGGCAGTAACTTCTTCAACATCAGCCACAGCAACTTCTTTTAAGACACATTTCCAAAGGCAAGGGAAACAAAAGCGAAAATGAACTTTTGGGACTTCATCAAGATCAAAAGCTTCTGCACAACAAAGGAAACAGTCAACAAAACAAAGAGGCAACCCACAGAATGGGAGAAGATCTTCACAAATGACACTGTAGACAAAGGGCTGATATCCAAGATCTGTAAAGAACTCAAACTCAACACCTAAAAAACAGATAATCATGTAAAAATGCTACACTTACTAAAGGTGTAGTGAGAATAAAATAATAACAAAAATGAAACGAACAAAAAGAACTTAGACCATCTGGCTCTGGAGTCTTCATGCTCCCCCATCACTGTGTCCTTCAGACAGCAGCAAGTCTGAACTAAGCAGTCATAGCCCACAGAAGGACCGCCATTCATACCTGCAATTCAGAGTGCGGCTGTGTCTGGAGACTAACCCAAAACGGCATACTGGACTACAGACCCGTGTTCCACTGGGGAGGAAACTGCCTTGCCCTCCATCTGCATTCTGGAAAAACCACTGCTGGACCAGCACTGATATCAGGTAGCAATCTACTGGCTCATTGGAGGATGCGGGGCCGGGTTTTAAGGTCAAGTCTCTCTAAAGCCAGAGCAAGAAATGGAGGCTCACCTGCTGACTGGATTCTCCATGTCTGGATGAAGCATTTGCAGCCAAACAACCACCTTTGTTCTGATTAAACACTCTTGGATCATTTCAGGGCAGCAGAGAGGGCCCCAGTAGGAAATTCTGGGCTTCTTGCTAATCTGGGCATTTGGGGAGCTTGACAAATTAATTGTGCTACTGTGCTGTTTAGAATAAATGCTTTGTATTATCACCCAGTCACACTTACATATGATACTTCTGTGGATTCATGACACATTGCTTTAGTTACCCCACTGCACAAGGCATGAATGTTCATGAGAAAGGATGATTTTTACTTATATATTTAATTTTCCCTTTATTCCCTGTGAAAGACCTTAGAACTAGCACTCCCTCTTCGTGATTTTGCTAGCACAGTGTATTTTTCCTTTATTTTGCAGTCTTTAAAACTTAACTTTGTGCTGAACACAATGAAACATGCTTCCACCAGTTCTATCCCTTGTGTCCGTGCAGATTACCATGTAGATGAAAGGAGAAACCGTGTTACGCATTCAGTTTGTGCTTCCGACCATCTGACCTATCCTAGGATTCAGCATTCCTAGATGTGGGGGTAAAGCACAATTCTTAGGGGCCATTGAATGAAGTCAGCTTAGCAAGTACTGTCTGTTTTTGACCTCATTCCCTTCCTCGACCCCACCGGGAAATCTTAGGAAGGAGAGAGCAGTTGCAGGCACAGAAATAAACCCATGAGTTAGGATGGTTTGTGTTGTAAGCCAGCTAAATTTAACTTAAGTTAAAAAAAAAAAAGAATGAGGAATATGTCAGTATTTGAGTATGTAAGTGTCTATGTAGGTGTAATGAAAATGGAGCTTTTGTTCTAGGAGAACAATTGGCTTTGAGGACCTCCCTCACCTCTCCGCAGTCCCGTGGATATCTTGAAAGGTCTCAGCTGTCAGTTCTACTATAAGAACACGAAATCACCAAAGAGAACTACACACCACCGAAAGGAATTTCATTATGAATCAAGACTAGAGAAAAGCGAACCTGTTTATCACCAATTTGGATAGATTCAGGTACAGCTGGAGTTTCCCTTGGCTAATTACGTTCTTTTCCATCTTGTTTTATTAAAGATAGGAACAAAGGAAGCCCTTCTGGAAGTAGCTGGCACTTTGTTACTCCCTGATTTTAATGGTAATAGCAATACTTTAAGCAAGTAAATGTTATGATTCAATTAATCTTTTTTTTTTCCTTTTAGGATATTTGAACTTTGTTATAAATCATTTCTATCTGGCCAAGTGAAGTATATAAAGATGGGATCAAAAGGGATAGACTTTCAGAATTTCCACTGGATTTAAATATACTTATTACTATTACTCCTTCTAATACTCTGTTTTTATGGCTGTGAATCGAGAGACTAGATTCTCAGTTATTTTCTCTACCCCAAAACTAATTATTATTTCATTCTAATACATGTAAAATATTACCCACTTTCAGTTATGTCATTATATCATTAATATGACAGCCAAATGAATGCTATCAGTGAACTAATTCTTCCGTACCAGGTTTCAGGTAGCTCAATGTCAAAAAATGTTTTGCCAGCTCTAAAAACTTTTATCTGCTTTCTTCATACTTATCAGTGTTGTAACAGTGAAACATGGCTGGGTGAGAGCACTGGTAGCCTGAAGACGTATAAAAGAGGGAGATAGGTTGCATTTTCATTTTTATTAAAATTCTTATTTTCAACTAGCTGTATGCTTTTTATGCTTGGCCTAATTTCCTTTTGGCTATGGGCAACTTTTTGCAGGTTTTACAATCTCTTCATAAAACACAACCTATCCCATTATCACATTACATACCTCCATGGGCACATAATATTTTACTCAACTTAGAGGAGGGGAGATAAAGGCAAGAACAGTTTTCAAGGTTTTGAACTTTTATTAATGTGTGCTTTGCTGGGCTTTGCTCCTAGTCACCTATTAACCAATAGGCATAATAAAATATTTGAATCATTTTTATTTAGTGGTATCTCTGTGTCTCTTATGATAATTAAGAATTATTTTAGATAAATGCATTCTTTTCACATGCCATTTTAATTTTGTTTTCATTGCTATAAATGACACACATACATTGAAACTTACTACGCTAATAGAATAAGGTAAAAAAACTCCATACTCTACTCATGCAAAGAAAGTTTAAGTACTTTTTTTCCAGATAATTGAAACGTCTTTCTACTGAATGACAAAGAAACTTTTACTTACTCATATGTCTGTTGGGTCCGTTATCAAAGGAACGAGACTGAGACAAAGTGAAAGTTATGCAAAGCCTTATTCTATGCCAAGCATTAGAAATTAGACTGACAGGCCAGGGAAATGAGGCTGAGACAAAGTGAAAGTTATGTAAAGCTTTATTCTATGCCAAGCATCAGAAGTCCGACTGACTGGCCAGGGCCGCCTCCGAAGAGAGCGACCCCTCTTGGTCTTACAGGCTAGTTTTTATTGGGCACAACTGCAGACCTCTACGTATGTGGCTTTGGTTGATTGGATGTCTTTTACCTGTCTTATTTTAGGTGTGTGTTTTAGCAACAGTTACCCAGAACCGATATCGCTAACTGCTGAGGCGTTTATTACACAACAAAATGGCTACCTAGGCAACGTGGAGTCACTATGGCTAAGTAGGCCCAGGCAGGCCCTAGGGGTTTAACAGGTTTTAACATGAAATCGGCCCCAACAATGTCCATATTTCCTGGGTTAATGATTTTCTTTTTTACTCTAAGTGTCAGTCTACTTAAATTTTAACTTATAATTTAATTCCCAGATTGGTAGGATGCAGTAGCCTTTGCATTAATCATTCTCCTTCACCTCTTTCCCTGCTATACCTCAGGATCATATCTAAGTGAATGAATGTATCTAAGTCTGGGTGGAGAGAAGGGGGCCTTGGCTTGATGAATTGGCCCTTGGATTCTGGTTGATGATAGAATTGATTTCCTTAAGGTGGAAGATGAAATCCCTTTTCTCCTGGATGTTGACCAAGGCCTCTCTCTCAGCTCTGTAATGACTTGTCCTATGGTTCTCTCCATCTTCAAACCAGCCACAGAATGTCAAGTTCTTTCTATACTCCAAATATTTCTGCTGAATTCTTCTGTTCTGCCCAAAACAGAATAGTCTGCTTTTAAGTATTCTTATCTGATTAGGTCTGGCTCACCTGAATAATCTCTAGATCTTAAATTAATTGACTTGGGTCTTTACTCTAAATCCCTTCAAAGTAGTACCTAAGTAAGTGTTTGAAAAGCCAAGGGACTGGAATCTTGGGAGGACCATCTTAAGAATTCTGCCTGCCACAGTTTGCCTTCTGGCCCCCATAAAGTCATGTCCCTCCCAAAACAAAATATATCTACTCCATTTCATGGTACCCCCAAAATTTCATTTTATTACAGCATTATTTTCAAGTCTCAAATCTCATGTAAATCTTGTTAGGTCAAAATTCTAAAATCTCATCATCTAAACCATCTAAATTAGGTGTAGATGAGGCTACCTTTCTTCCCGGAGACTCAGGAAGAAACTGCTTCCAAGTTCATTCAGGATGTTGGCAGAATTTAGTTCTTTGTGTTGTAGGACTGAGGTCCCCTTTCCTTGCTGGCTGTTTGCCAAGGGTTGTGCTCCCCTCCTAGAGGCCAGCTGTATTACATCTACAAAGTGCTTTTTCCCATACAATATAACATGTTTGTGGGCAGGCTGTGGAATCATTTTCATTGTTTCCAAAGAGTGGGGAAGGATAATACTGGCAGCCATTTAAGAATTCTGCCCACTAGGGATGGGATGCTCCTGTGGACCTTCTGGAGCCCTTGTCTTTTACCACTCCTGACTAATTAAGCCTCTGGTCTGTATATTCTTGGGTTTTCCCATACATTTCTACTGGCACTGAAAGACAGGTGGGGCAAGGACCTGTTATATGATTTATTTATACTAACTTTGTCTTCTTGCAATCTACTCAATCTGGAAAAGCAATCTTTATAGTTGTTCTATTTTATTATGGCTTTCCTTAATGTAAAACCTTGCAGTTTTGTTTGTCACATTTGGTTCTCATTATGGTTGTCATCGGACAATTTGAATCCTGGGATTATGGGGTTCAAATATAACTGTACAGTCATTCATTTCTAATATTGGTGAGGGACTCTAATGCTTCCTTATAAAATGCACAGAAACTCTACAAGAAATAAATGGAGATTCATGTGATTGAATAAATATTGAAAACTAGAGAGAAGTTATATATATGTGGCTACCAACTGTTTAAATTCAAATTTGGATCAATGATTCTCTAGTGAATAGATTACTCCTTTAAATTTTTATGTTATCCTTGTAGGCTTGTGGTAAGTGCTCCGTAGGTCTGATGTCCAGGAGGGCTCTACAATCTGAGAAACATCTTAGTGAAAACACAGATTAAAAGAAACTGTTCATGTGTCATTAGTTTAATAAACATTTATTGACTACCTACTATATGTCAATACCTATACTTTGTTCACTGTTCTAGCGAATGAGATCATGAACAAACAAAGCAGATACAAAACCCCTGTACTCAACTATATAAGAAAGTTATATAGAATGTTAGAAAACAAATACCAGCATGAAGCAAGATAAAAGATATCAGAAATGTTGATTCTGGAATGTAGAGATTCAAGTTTATGGAAAATCAAACTAAGAATGTACTCTTTGAGCCAAGGCTTAAAGAATAAAAGGGAGGTTGACCTGCGACTATCTAGGAAAAGAGGATTGTAGGCAAAGAATAGTTAGCACAAAGGCAATAATAGGAATTTTCTAGGAACAGCAAAGAAGCAGTGGAGCTGGGATGGAGGAGGCGAGGAGGAGAGGGAAAGGAAAAGAGGTAAGGGGGTTGGGCAGGGTGGGAGAGAAGTCAGATAGGGACACATAGATATTATAAAGATTTTAGATTTTCCTCTGAAAGGAAGAGAGAAATATTTGATGACTTTGAGCTAGGTTTGACATAAGAATATGACTCACATTCTAAAGCAATCATTTTAACTGCTTTATTGAGAATACTTGTATGGGGCAAGGAAGGAAGCAAGGACCTAGTTAGGAGGCTACTGCAATGATCCTAACCAAAACCAAACCCAAACCCAAACCAAAACCCCAAAGGTGGCTTGCAACTAAAGTGTTAGAAGAGGAAATGTGAGTAGTAGGCAAATTGTTGATGTATTTTGAAGGTATAGCCAAGATAATTTTTTGAAGGATTGGCTATAGTTGTAAGAGAAAGATCTCAAGGATAAATCTAAATTTTTGGCCTTGAGCTGTCAACTAAGATAATACAGGTAAAAACAGTTTTCAGGGCTATCTGAGGTTCAGTTAGGATTATGATAAATTTGAAATATGAGATATCCAGATGGAAAGGTTTATTAAATATTGAAGTACAATATTTTTTTTAAAATATTCACTTACAGGTATTTACTAGATACCCAAGAGGAAATGAATCAAGATTTGAAATGTGAATTTGAGGTTCAAAAGAGAGGTGTGGGCTGCAGACATAAATTTGGGATTTATTGGCATAAAGACAGAGCCAACAGAATAAAAAATGTGGTGAGCATAGGTGGACTAGTGAATCAAGGACTGTGTTCTGGAACACTTCAATTTTAAGAGGTCAGGCAGAAAGGAGGAATAAGAAAAGGAGATTTGATAAGAAGAGAAGAGCATGGTAAGAGACTATCAAGAGGGTGTAGTATTCTGAAAATCAAAGAGAATATATCAAGGAGAAGGAAGGAATCAAGGAAGGGGTGATGGGTGCCAAGTATTGCTGGTGGGTCAGGTAAGATGCAGTATAAAAATTGACTGTTGGATTTAAGAAACTGAAGGTTATTGGTGACGTTGACAAAATTACTTTCTTTCGGGTATGGAATGATTGCTTACATGGAGTGGGTTTAAAGGAGACTGGAAAGAGAAGAACAGAGCAGTGAGTTTGGATAGCTCTTTGATGAGCAACAACGGGAAACTGCTGCTGATAAGGAGGCAGAATCAGAGGGAATTTTTCCTTTTTTAATGAGGGGAAAGCACAACATATTTCTGTGCTAATTAGAATAGCCATAGAGGAGGAAAAATTGATTCGCAGGAGAGAGAATTACTATGGCCGGTGTTAGATTTGTTGAGAGGGCTTAGGATCTAATGCCCACGTGAAGGAAAGGGCTAACCATCGTTCATCTCTTCTACAGGCAGGACAGCAGAGCGTGTGAGTATAGATACCACCAGGTCTGAAGGTAGATGTGGTGATATTGTTGGCTTTGGCTTTCAAGCAAGGCAGAACAAAGTAGATGGAAGAAATGAAAGTAATTGAAGAGAAATTAGGTAGATATATATAGGATTCTATTGTTACTTCATGGGGTATGAATTTTACAGAAATGCTTTCACATGTGATTTTTGTGACCTTACTCTTGTCCTCCGTTGGTAGAAATGTGAGCCAATACACTTCTTTCTAAGAGTTCTTTCACATGCTCTTGTGTGCTGGAACAATATTCTGTCTCCTCCAGAAACGGTAGTATGTTCTGTGACAGGTATAGACTTTAGTGCTGTGACGTTCATAATTTATTTTTTTGGTAATGACTTTTAGTCACTTGCATTAATTTTTTTAATATAGTTTTTTTTGGATGACAGAACACTTTTGCAACCAAAGTCTTAAATATTTTACATAAAGAGAAATCAAATCTATTAATGTCCGATTAATCAGCATATTTACTCAGGCCGCAGATCAAAACTGTGCAGTAACGGTGAGCAAGAAGAAAGAATATTGCTCTCACAAAATAGTGCTATATGAAACTTAGCTGAAATGTTCAAGTCAACTCCTGCAGTACAAAGTGGGAATTGGTGCATTCAAGTGAATTCTGGAATAAGAAGGCAAGTTGTTTTAATCACGTTAAATTCCTAAGAACAGGGGTGCCTGGGTGGCTCAGTGGGTTAAAGCCTCTGCCTTCTGCTCTGGTCATGATCCCAGGGTGCTGGGATTGAGCCCTTTATCCGGCTTTCTGCTCGGCAGGGAGCCTGCTTCCCCCTCTCTTTCTGCCTGCCTCTCTGCCTACTTGTGATCTCTGTCAAATAAATAAAAATCTTTTAAAAAAAATTCCTAAGAACAGACTTCAGGGACGTAACTGGTTAGGCATATAGAAACCATATAGAAATGTTATCTCTATCTAGTCTCATTAAGAGAAAGACGTTTATAAACAGAATTTTGTAGATATCCTCATGCATTATTTGCACATTTATCTCACAATGTAGGCTTTAAACCTAAACACCTATATTGTAATTTTATTGGTAAACTGAAATACTGTTATTAAAATACCACTGATCAATAGTTTAACTTAGCAGTACCATTTGAGTGGGAGAGCAATCCCTGTATGCATTTGAAGTTATGTGTTAAGGAAACTGCATGTTATTTAAAAGCTTACTAAACAAATAACATTAAATAGAGAAAACTGAATTACCTCTTCAGGCATGAAAATGTATTTTGTTATTATGAATAAGTAGTAAATTTCTATGCTATACCATTCCTTGCTATGATGTATTTTTCTTTAGTTTTTCTGCTGAATCCCAAATTCACCAACATAAACAAATGTATCCAACCAATACTCTATAATTTATACTTTGGCAGCTATATTTTCTCCTTCCTTTTCTTTCCTTTTCTCCTCTTTTGTTTCCTTTTCTTTTGTCTTTTCCTTTTCTTTTTGTTTTTTTTTTTTTTTTTAGAATTACTCTTGCTCTTAGGGGCACAATGTAGGTTAGTACTGAAGGAAAACAAAAGCCAGAATTAAGTAAAACATGAATATATATCCAATACAACTACAGACTCAAAGGGACACAGTAGAGGGAAGTACAGAGTAGAGGGAAGGAGAAGTAGAGGGAAGGCAAAAATTTTCTAGAAGGTGGTCCAAAAGTTTCAGTCTTAGCAATGTAAGTACTTTAAAAATGCTGTGTATATAGCAAGACAAAATGAAACATGTTCATGATAGCAAATAATAGATACTTGTGCTATGCAGTATTTTTCTGGATTGTATATGAGGTAATTAATTAAACTTACAAGATAAGTAGGACAAATAAGGCAGTCAGAAATGTTCAAGTGATTCAGGATTTTCCTAGAAATACTCATTCTGCTAGTGAATTTGAGCACCTGTTAATCAAATTACTGTTAGAAATATTTCTTGTGCATAGAATTGGTATTATTCCCTATTGTGTTTGTTAGTAAAAGTAGAGATGATTAGACTATGGTGATCTAAGTCAAAACTTCTGAAATTATTTCTGTACAGGTCAAATAACAGTATGAAAACCATTTCAATAGACCAAAATGTACCTTTAAAAAATTATGTTAATCACACAACACAGCACCTCATTTTTGGTGGAGATGTACCTTTAAGTATAAAATTTTAAAAGTTTATACTGCATTTAAAGAAAATAAATTCTACTGACACTGACCTATAGATTTCTTCTTTTTGCTCCTCTATTCTCCATGTTAACTTTGTACATATGTACCAACTGTATGTTTGGTGCTTACTGCTTGACTTTGTTGTTAGGTTAAGATGTTCTTGAGGGCAGATACTAGGTTCATTGATCCTCATAACTTAATGTGACGTATCCGTAGTTTTTAGCACGTTATATAGGTGCTGCACTCTATGGTACAGACTCACCGATAGCAAGTAATCACCTGTGTAGCAAACATCTAAAAAGGCTTTAAAAACTGAACACATATTGAAACCACAGCCTCCAGAAGGCAGGTTGGAACCTAAGGACTGAATTTCACCAGGTCTTGATAGTCAAAACAGAAATAGTACCATTCTCTATAAAATGGCAGTAAAACACAGACCTTTGACATAATCTACAAAATGCCCGAAATGAAATAAAAAATTACTGCATACAACAAAGCCATGAAAATCTCAGCTCACATAGAAAGACGATTAGCACATGCTAATATTAAGTGATATAGATGTTGAAATGATCTGATGCAGACATTAAAACAACTGTTGTAAAAATGCATGAATGACGATCGTGAACACTCCTTAAGCATCTGCTAAAATAGATAAGCTCAGCAAAGAATAGAGCCAGTGAAGACCCAAATAACAGAAAACCATCATAACCAAAATTTTAAAAAACAACTCACAGGAAGCTCTCAACAGGAGAATAAAGATGTAAGAGAAAAGGTGAGCTAACCTGAAAATAAATCAATAAAAATTATCAATTTTTTAAAAAAGAATTTATTTATTTGTCAGAGAGACAGAAAGAGTGAATGAGCACAAGCAGGGGGAGCAGCAGGCAGAGGGAGAAGCAGGCTCCCCACTGAGCTGGGAGCCCGTATGTGGGACTTGATCCCAGGACCCTGAGATCATGACCTGAACTGAAGGCAGATGCTTAACGACTGAGCCACCTAGGTGTCCCCAAAATTATAAAATATTAATAGAAATTTAAAAATTGAAAAAAAATCAGCAGAGCTTGAAGTATCTGTAGGATAGTAATACAATGTCTTCTGCTCGTATTATTGGAATTCCAGGAGTATAGTGTTGAAAAAAACATTTGAAGAAATAATGAAAATCTTTTAAATTTAGCAAAATACGTAAAACTACAATTTAGAATCTGAGCAGACCATCAGTAGGAAACCCAAATAATCTGTGCTCCTACATAATAATCAAATCACTGAAAACTAAAGACAAATAAAAGCCTTGAAAGCAATTCCTAGAAAATCACAACTTAACTTGTAAGGGAACCAAGATTCTAATGTGTGAATGGTCCTCATTGGAAACGACATCAGAACAGAGTGGCACTTCATTTTTAGTCTTGAAGAAAACTGTTAACCCAAAATGCTGTGTCCAGTGAAAATATCCTTCAGCACTGAAGATTAAATAAAACATTCTCAGAGGAAGGAAAACTAAGAATATTGAGCCAGGCAAACTGACTTACAATAACTACCAAAGAGAGCTTTTAAGACAGAAGGAAATAAGGGGCATCTGGGTGGCCTACTGGAATAAGTCTCTACCTCTTGCTCAGGTCATGGTGTTAGGGTCCTGGGATTGAGCCCCGTATCGGGCTCTCTGCTGACCAGGGACCCTCCTTCCCACTCTCTCTCTCTGCCTGCCTCTCTGCCTACTTGTGATCTCTCTCTCTCTGTCAAATAAATAAATAAAATCTTAAAAAGACAGAAAGAAATGATACTGGAAGGAAACTTGGGACATCACTAAAGGAAAGATGCTCAAAAGAAAAAGTAAATATTGGGCACATAGAATAGCCATTCTCTCAAGTTCTTTAATATGAGTTTAATGGTTTCAGGCTATGCATATGTAATTTATATGACAATTATAGCATAAAGGGACCTAGAAAGTGATAGTATTTCCACACTATAACAAAAGTGATACAATATTGATTCCAAATAGAATGTAAAATTACATATGGATTTCATAATCCCTAGAAAAGCCATTAAAATGTGAAAAGATGTATAGTCAAAATCAAACTAAATAAATTAAAATGGAATGCTAAATATTTCCAAATAACCCAAAGGAATAAAGGAATAAGATAACAGATGGACTACATAGTAAAAATTAAGTGGCCAAGCTAAATCAAAACTTACAGATAATTACATTAAAAGCAAAAGGACTGAAACACCTAACAAGATCAGAGAATGGAAGAATGGAATTTTGAAAATATTCAGCAAGTTTGAGAAGTTTCCTACCATTAGTTTTCTCTCTCTCTCTCTCTCTCTCTCTCTTTTGTTTGTTTGTCGACTCCTCTCTCTTCTCTGGGACTCCCACAACATATATGTTGGGACACCTACTGTTAGACCACAGGTCTGCATTTTTTCCCCTATTTGTTGTTGATGTTCTTTATATTGGGTGATTTCTATTCATCTATGTTCAAGTTCACTGATTACTTGTCATTTTTTAAAAGATAGATTTATTTATTTATTTACTTGTCAGAGAGAAAAAGAGAGCCCAAGCAGGGGGAGCCGCAGACAAGGGAGAATCAGGCTCTGCTGATCAGGGAACCCAATGCGGGATCATGACCTGAGCCAAAGGCAGACGCTTAACCAACTGAGCCTCCCAGGTGTCTCTCATCATGTCATTTCAAGTCTGCTATTGAGCCCATCTAGTGAATTTTTCATTACAATGATTGTACTTTTCATGTCTAGAATTTCCATTTGTTTCTTTTGCTTTATTGATATTCCTTATTGTGTTATTATCGTGATATATTTCTTTATTCCTTTAAACTTTGTTATCTTTAACTGCTGAAATATTTGTGTTGTATCTGCTTTGAAGTCTTTCTCTGCCAAGCCAAATATCTTGGTCTACTGAGTGACAATTTCTGCTGATTGCTTTTTTTCTTCTCTTTAAATACTCAGAAATGGTTCAGATTTCTGGTTCTTTGCCTTCCTCATCTTATTTTGTTGAAAACTGGTTATTTCAGGTCATTTAGTAACTCTGTGTTCTTTTTTTCCCTTGAGGATTGTTGCTTTTGCTTTGTTGTTTATGTATTTTAAAAGTAACTTGAGTGGACTTAATCTGTGGATTTTTCCTCCTCTGTGCTGTACAATCACTGCTGTCTCTCTTTAGATAATGGGGGTGAGGATGGTTGTTAAAATTTAGGGGGGTTTCCTGGATGTCTTTGTGACCAGCCAGTGATCCACTGTAGGTCGCGCTGTTGTGCTGAAATGCTTTTTTTTTTTTTTTTAAAGATTTTATTTATTTATTTGACACATAGAGAGAGAGAGATCACAAGTAGACAGAGAGAGAGGGGGAAGCAGGTTCCCCGCTGAGTGGAGAACCCCATGTGGGGCCCGATCCCAGGACCCCGAGATCATGACCTGAGCCAAAGGCAGTGGCTTAACCCATTGAGCCACCCAGGTGCCCCTGAAATGCTTTTGATGGTAAGGTTCTATCCTCTGCTGGTGGATCAGTATGTGGGTTTGAAAGTGCACCCCAAAATTCAGGTGATTTTTAAAATTGCCTCTGTTTCGTAGTTTTGCTGCATCCCCTCACATCTTTCCTACACACACACAGGAGATAAATGCCCGAGATGAATGGAGAGATTATGAAGCCTCATTAAATTTCTAGCTCTTCCTCTAGTCTACTGTGTGACCTGAGACTCTAGCCTCAGGCTAAGGTTGCTGACGCTTCTTGTGTCCATTCATTTTCTGCTGGGTTTGCTACTTGCACTGACAGTGTATCTGAGTGTAGGTGTCCACCTTTCACTCTAGACGGAGTCAGGCCCTCTGGCCACTTTGCCTCTGGTGGTCATAGCCAGTGATGGCTCAACGGACAACCATGCTGTTCAAGGTGATGTGGGAGGTGATGGGAGCCCCGGGCATAAATGGTGTCGACACCCACAGCTCGTACCTGAAGTTCAGCAGCTCTGTATGAATGACAGCTTCTCAATTTGATGCTTGCTTTTAGTTGATATCCAGATCCCTGATATGGTTGTTTTGGGAAGTTCTTATGTAGTTTTATAGTTTGGAGAATTGACAAACTCTTCACTCATTCACAGACGGAAGTCCTAACTCTTTCCATGTTAGTTTTGTCTACCATTAAGTTCAATCGCATTAATAACTCATTTTGCTTTTGGTATTATTATTTTTCTTTTATTTTTTTAAAAAAATATTTAATTTATTTATTTGAGAGAGAGAGAGAGAACATGAGAAGGGGGAGGGTCAGAGGGAGAAGCAGACCCCCTGCCAAGCAGGGAGCGGGATGCGGGACTCGATCCCGTGACTCCAGGATCATGACCTGAGCCGAAGGCAGTCGCTTAACCAACTGAGCCACCCAGTCGCCCCTATTGTTATTATTTATCTTAATGCCATTTATACAGCTAATGTTAATTTAGGCTTATCCTCATCATTACTTATTTCCACCATTGCACTTCTAGGCATTTATCCTAGAGATATGAAAACACACTTTCACACAAAGCCTGCACATGAATGTTCGTAGCACCTATATAACCTCAAACTGGAAACAACTCAGAAGTCCTCCAATGGGTGAATAGTTAGGCCCATTATGGTACATGCATACAATGAAACACTACTCAGCTATAAAGGAAACAAACTACAGATGCCCAGTACAACTTTGAAGGATTTCAAGGGCCACATACATAGTCAATCACAAAAGTTATATTTGGGCCAACTATTCAAGGGTGAATTCTCAAGTTTACATCAGAAATTGAGGAAATTCAGTACTGGGGAAGGTGCCATGTTTTTAACTTCCCATATATTTGCCAGAAGATTTAAATCCTATGCAAATATTATTAACATGTTGGTCTCCCAGCTGATTATTAGAGCATTAGCAGAAATATGCAAGAATTTACTCCTTCTGTGGTGGGTAATGGGGAGGGCACGTTTTGCATGGAGCACTGGGTGTTGTGCAAAAAGAATGAATACTGTTACGCTGAAAAAATAAATAAAAAAAAAATAAATAATATCTTAAAAAAAAAAAAGAATTTACTCCTTCTAAAGCATCTTCACTACTGAAATTTGAGTACATTAGAACATTTGAATACAAAATCATTGAAACAAAATGAAGTCAGTAAGTTGCCTCCAAAAAAAAAAAAATGCTGCATGAATCCATTTATATAACATTCTTTTTTTTTTAAGATTTTATTTATTTTACAGACAGATCACAAGTAGGCAGAGAGGCAGGCAGAGAGAAAGGAGGAAGCAGGCTCCCCGCTGAGCAGAGAGCCGGATGCGGGTCTCAATCCCAGGACCCTGAGATCATGACCTGAGCCACCCAGGTACCCCCCATTTATGTAACATTCTTGAATAACAAAAGGATAGTGATGAAGAGTAGTTTAGTGGTTACTTAGAACCACGGGAGAGGAGTCACTTTGTGTGATGGAACAGCTCTGTATCTTTATTTTGGCCGTGGTACATAAGCATATACATGTGATTAAACTATGTAGGATTCTACACACACACACACACACTAGGGATTACATGTAAAAACTCTGAAATCTGAGTAAGATCTGTAGTCTACAAAGGAGTATTGAATTGGCACCAATTTCCTGGTTTCTAGTAATTATTGTACGACAGGTATATAAAACTTGTTAACATTAGGGGGACCTGGCTGAAGATTCACAGGTCTCTGCTACTTTTGTTGCAGCTTCCTGCTACTCTAGAATTATTTCAAAATAAAAAGCTTTTAAAAAATGAAGAGAAAGGTAGTTTCTGAAATGATTAAAGCTTCTCAATTAATATGATACTTAATGTTGAAACATAGCATGTTCCCCCATTATAGTGCTGCCTAACCAGGTTTCTATTTCATATACTTCCCGAAGAACCATTTCACTTCATAAATATGCTCTGTATTCCTTTGGACAATATGCTCATTCCCTTTTATGGTGCTGTGTCTTTTCAGAGTTGCAGGAAATTGTTCTATGTCTAGATGCATGCCCGAAATTAATAGGGTTTAGGATCAGAAAAAAAAAAAATAATAAAAGCTGTTTTCAGCAGGCCCCAGCTCTGATACCACCTTGGAGGGGGCTGTGGGTCTGGTATAAGAGAGGCCGAACGGTTAGAGTCAGTGGATGGTGAGGAGTGAGCGACCAAGTGGGACAAGGAAAGAGGCAACCTGAGATCTGAAGGAACAAATATGACCACTTAAATGAAAATCTACTAAATTACTTGCATAATGATGGAGATGTTTGTATTAGGAACTGAGAATTGGCATCATTAAGACTTACAAAAAAGTTTGAGGCAGATTTTAAACATTTTAGCTTCTTTGTTAATATTATGGAGGCTACAGAGAATGCTTTTCCTCTTATGCTTTAGTAACATATTAAAGGTGCTTTCTTTCACTGGGCTATAGTTATTCATAATTTAGTTCATACTTTACACCAGCAAAAAAGACATCTTTAGGCAAACCTGCATTGTCTTCAATATGAATTTTAGAAAGCCATGTTAGTGATGTTAGAATTATATCCAATATAAAAGTTCTCAAAATACAACAGAATACATTTACAAAAATAGGAGCAATTACAACTCTTTGTACAGTTATAACAAAGAAAAATGTATTTTATATTTGATGGTATAATTTTCCCTAGGATTGTAAAATTTTTATAAATGGCATCTCATTGCTGCAGATGGTGGGAATTAGGATAGTAAATAGGACATTTCTATGTCATTCAGAATAGAACAAAATAATAAAGCTATGGTCTCCTTTTGGGGATCAAGATATGAGAATTCGGGGCATCTGGTTGTCTTGGTCCATTAAGCCTTCAACTCTTGGTTTCGGCTCAGGTCATGATCTCAGGGTTGTGAGATCAAGCCCCACGTTGAGCTTCTCACCCAGCGTAGAGTCAGCTTGAAGATTCCCTCTGCCCCTCCCCCAACTCTTAGTCACACATGCTTTCTCTAAAAAGGTGGATAAATCTTTAAAAACAAGATATGAGAATTCTACAGGTACTTCTGACAGGACCAGAACTGAACTGATAATAATGAGATCTATCACATTAATTTTTTGACTCCCTCCAAAAACCAATAGCCCTTAAATATTTGTTTAACATTTATTTAGTTGGATGCATAGGCAAATATATTTTTATTACTAAAGTTTCAAGCTTGTTCAAATATATAATTTATTACTATAAATTTTCTGAAAAATTCCGTGAAAGGCATTTAATTACATACATACAATTCACTCTACTTGTCCCCAGTAAAACTGCACTACACCATGCTTTTTGTCTCAGAATATCAGCTGCTTATGAATGACAGCTTTGAATGACAGCCATCTGGCTGGTGCATCTCGTGGTTCATTTATCCTCCAACTTACTCAGTTTGCACTTTTCCTGTTGCATAAGATATGTTAGTTAACTGACACCCTGTTTCCAAAATATTCCATTAATGTGGGATTTTATACTGGGAATTTAATATTTAATTTATTAATAAATTTATTTATTTAATTTAATCTTTAATTTGGTTCTGATTTCTGCCCTTCATTGTTGTTTTTTCTTTGCCCATGTATATGCCATGAAATTAATTGTCCGTTGGGTAGATAGTAGATGAAAGCATAATGGCATGAAGCTGGCCAAGTTATTTTTAAAAAAAGATAGTCACTAACAATGGATATCCTGGAAGACAACTGGTCAACCCCAAGGAATTAAACACCGGACATAGTACATAAGGCTGAGTAGATGACTGCACAGTTGGCTACATGACGATGCCAAATTGTTGTGGTTTCTAGAGATTCTGGAAGTTTCCAATTGTTATGTGACAACTTATAAGCATGCATAATTCTCAAGAAACAGGAGGCAGTCTTATCTGGCCAGTTAGGAAAGATTCTTCAGTTCTCTCAGAGGGGACAGGACCATTGTTTTTGAGGTGTTCCATTTTTATCTGGAAAATAAAGAAAATAACGATGAAGTGGAAAACTCAGGTAGTAAAGACATAACCTCATTCAACACACACCATCTGACCCCTTCCATTTTTACTTGACGTCCACCATTCCTAACACTCAGGAAAGATCTGAACAGAACCCAAGTCCACCAGAACACTTAGAGCCATGTAATTAGAAAAGGTTTAAGCAGCAGCAGGGTTGCCGTCGGAATTTTGCTGTAAATGATGACAAGAAACTAATGTAAGCAGTAAAAAAAGACTGCCCCAGGGATGATAATTTGGTCAATGGAGAGTTTCAACTACCTCTCTCCTATTTTAGTGCTCAGTGGCCACTAAACCTGAGTCACGCATGGCTACTACGAGCACTAACTGACAATGTGGCAGATGCCTCCCCCAACGCATATACTTGTAGGATTAGCAAAGTGAGAAAAGCTTTGGAGTGACTGTTCTGAAACTTTCTGACCAAAAAACCTATGTGGGACTTCGTCTTCTTCTGGATTTAGGACATAAAGTGAATAGAAGCAAGGAAAGGAAAATGTTTTGAAGATACCTTGGCTGACTCAGCCAATACTAATGGGAGAACTTAAATATCTCTATACACTTACATATGCTTTATCTCTGTGTTGGAGAATATTCTCTCATGTATGGAATTAAAAGCAGCAGTAAGTTTTATGTTTTCATAGTTTAGAGCGTATACTTTTGACAGTCTTCAAAACTTCCCCTCCACAAAACCCACTTTTTTCTCTTTTGTGAAGGTGCCAGGCATCTGTTAAGCAATTGCAAAAATTTTAGTGATCCCTAAACATACTTTACATGAGGAAAATGTTTTTCCTTTAGGGGAAAAATTACAATTAAAATCAATTTTATTCCTGCATTCTCCTTGGACTTATAATATTTTAGTTGCCTTCCTTTTTATTAAAAAACCTGAATTTTTATCAGCTGAAAAAATTGGAGCATAGAAATATTTTATGCAGAATTTGAATTGCTAATTAAGTGTGGGATTTATTTTAGGGTTGTAGTTTCTGAAATAGTGGAAATAACAGCTGTGACTGTTTCATGTTGTGCATTTGAGACTCCACACTCTTAGGCAAAATGGGCAGAGTATAAAATAGCCCATCTCTAATATGGGACACTTGAATTTATTATATAGTTCTCGCTACACTGAGAGAAATTGACTGATGTTCTCATTTTGCTGTTAGTAACAAAACAGTTCTAACTCCCTCGCTCATTCCCTCTTTCTCTCTCTCCTTCCTCCCCCTCCCTCTCTCTTTCTTTTTTCTCTCCCCTCTCCCCCCTACATCTTTCTTTCTCAATCTCTTATTTAGGGAATAGTTTTGTGGAAAGCAGTTGTGGATTCTGAAGGATTTTCAACTTTAACCCCACAGAAAACTTACTTTAAAAACAGAGAGTGATTCTGCAGGATAAGTATAAACCTATTTTGTAATATTACCTACATTTTAATAGGAGTTCTACTTTTCAGGAGACATCTGAAAAATCTTAAACCTTTCTTATACTTCCATAAAAACAGGCAATAAGTAGGACACAGTAATAGAATCTGCAAAAGACATTCGTTTGATTCTATTTTTGCCACTCTGGGTACGTGGGAATTCCTTAAACTCTGTCAGCCTTAGCTTGGCCTTATCTGCAAACTAAGAAAAATAATAACTTTAATGCAGAAAATGTTCTAAAGATTAAATAAAACAATGCATGTAGAAGTCATTGTGTAGACCTTCCTTGTGTTCTGAGTGACATATAAATAACACCGTAGCAACAGCACAAACCTGTCTAATATCAAAAATCTGATTCCTCAGGCAGAGAAGGAGACAAATGACATAGGGAGGGGCCAACTCCTTAAATAATGTTTTATTGATTTTAAAAATCTGTAGCAGGTTTGCCTGATGTCAGGATTGGGCAGAGGAGAATGATTGGTTCCTTGGTGTTCATTTTATTAGTCTGTCTATTTTGGGGTGTTTGGAATATTTCAAAATGGAAATGGTGAAACAAATTGGTGGAATAGAACCTGAGATTGGGCCATGGTAAAGTGCTGACTTCTTTTTTTTTCTTCCTCTTCCTTTAAATTAACCTTTTTACTGCCTTGGTGATGAAAGAGTACATTTAGCTTTATGTGAAAGTGAGCTAAAATGAAGATATGGAAAGAAGAGAAAGAAAAGTGCTTCCATAAAATTAAATTGTTGATCTTAAAGTACCAGTAAAGTACATTTTCTGGCAGTGGCATTTTTTGTTTTCAAGTAGAAGTGGCCACCTACATAGAGAAATAAAATGGAAAAAAGACTTTCAGAGTTTGACATCTTCTCCCTCAGATTAGAAAGTCTATTTTGTAAATTCTGGTGATTAAGTAAATATGGAGTAGACGCCATAGCATTACATTTTAATCAAGACAGCAAGAAAATGGTACATTATCGCTAGATGTTTATGCATTACTCAAATTTCACTTAGAAATATGAAAATTGGGGGTGCCTGGGTGGCTCAGTGGGTTAAGCCGCTGCCTATGGCTCAGGTCATGATCTCAGGGTCCTGGGATTGAGCTGCACATGGGGCTCTCTGCTCTGCAGGGAGCCCGCTTCCCCCTCTCTCTCTGCCTGCCTCTCTGCCTGCTTGGAGTGATCTCTGTCAAATAAATAAATAAAATCTTAAAAAAAAAAGAAATATGAAAATTGTATTAGCAATAAAATAGAAAAATATTTCTCCTGAATAAACTTTTAGGTTGCCTTTCTTTGTTTTAAGCAGTGTCACAAGCAACAGAAGGGGAATGAAACCAGTTTGGACAACGTCTCTTAGAAATTGGAGGCAAAGGCAAAAGTAGCATTCCAATACCAAGGACTTGCAGTCCCAGGGCTTTATGAGTGAGGGAGGGAGGAAAACCAATTATAAATAAATAGGACTTGGTGGGTTGCCAAGCCACACAGCCTTATAAAAAACAGCATCGCTATACCGTGGAGAGGGGGAGACGGCCTAGATTATCAGATGATGAGCAGACAGTGAGGCGTAGGGACCAGGCCTCTTTGAGCAGGAGCACGGAAAATGTATTATAAGGTGTAGAAATTTAAGGAGTCTTTTGAGAAAAAAAAACATAATGCGTAGAATTTACCTTAGCTTAAAACTGAATATGCGGTAACATGCTGCGTAAACAGAATGCTGTTTTGCATAAATTCACATATTATAAAATGAGAAAGAAAATGAACAATAATATTAATCTAGTTGAATCCAAAAATCCTAGCCAAAAAAAAAAAATTCTGATAATTTTTAAGTGAAGAAGATTTGAATCAGGCTGGGATCCCATTAAAACCAGCCTCGTGGGTGGCAGTCAGCCTCTGTCTAGATTCCTGCGGAGCTATTTGGACGACTGAGGCAAAATACACTTAATTTCTGTGAGATGAGGTCGGGAAGCTTTTTTTTCTGTTCTAATGAATTATTTTCACAGCAAGAGTCTAGAAATGCTCGTGTGAGAATTTCCAGAGCCTTCTGTAGGTCTTTGGGAACCACTTCTGGGGTTTCCTGCGTAACCATCCAGCCCTACCTGTTCAGAGACTCACCAAGATAAACCGAGCCAGAACTTCACCCACACGTTGACATTTTAAGTCTTTGGCAGGCTGCCTGAGAAAAACGATTCTGGATGAATTTGTCTCCAGAGATTCAACAGTAATATTCCTGAATGGGGTTAGAATCACATATTTCAGAAATAATTAGAAGAGTACATAGAGTATTTTAAACACTGAGGGCAGAGTGCCTCGGTGTAAGGGGCTGGGGTCTGAACTCCATGTCACTGTGTGACTTTGTGCAAACTGCCTTCTCTGTGAACTGTTGGGAGAGGTTTAACTCCTATGTTTATGTGAATTTTAAATGAGTCCTATAAGTGCTTGATATGAGTTGTTTCTCTATATTAAACATTTCTTCCTGGAGATGCTCAGTGCCTTGGAGTAATTCTGACCAGTTTGAGTCTTTTACATCATGTTATTTTTTTTTCATAGAAGCATGGAATGACAAGGTAGGGAGAGAGTTTAGGGTAAATTGGTTCACTTATTATTTTACTTACAAAATTCCCTTTTTTTATTAGAACATTTTTGGTGAGTGGTCATCTAATCTCTGAGTATTTTTCATGGCAAGGAATACACCACTTTATATGGTTACTTGTTTCACTATTGGGCACATTTTCTTCAAATAAGAGGAATTAATGTTATGTCTCTAATGTGAGTTATATTATAATTTCCAGGGAATAGCAGTTAGTCACATTATATTTAATCTGGTTTTTTCCTGACCACTCCGAACTGGCATCTGAAAAATAAATTTTTAAAAAATTTTCTTGGTGTTAATAATAAATAGAGAGAACAAAAGTACTAATAACTTAAATGTTAGTTTTTTATTCTATATCAGTAACATTTAAACATTTTTAACACCTGGGTTTGAGAAGAGGATTCTACAGTTGCATAATGGGTTCTAACTTGCAAAATCCTACAAAACTTGGGAAATTCTTCTCAAATCAATGCCAACATTTCCAAGATCACCACCACCACCAATAAAACCTGTCAGACTGAATCATAGTCACAAAAGAAAACTTTTTATGGCCTTGTTGTATTACCTGATAAGTCCAGAATACATTGCCTTGATTGTTCCCATCCAGTATCTGTGATAGAAAGATAAAATGAATATTACTTTCTTCCAGGTGTCAAATGGAATTAGGTAAAATAACTTGAAGGAACGCCTTGCTTCGTTTTGCTACATTTTTCAGCTTGTATTACCTGTTCTCTCTGGAGATGGGTGGTATATTTTTCTTCTAATACAGGGGAAGGCACTGACAGTCCATTGTGATGGAGGCTTCATTGTTAATGATTGCTGTGAGGGTTGGAAAGAGAGGAAGGAAAACTTATCCATATCAGTATAATAAGTGTACTGTCCTTTTCAATCATCAGCAGGTACAGACTTCTCTATTCTGGGGCTGGACAATGTAATTGATTTGATAGGAATTAAAATGCAACAATAGCAAAACTGCAACAAATACTTCAACTTTTTTGTGTTTTATCTCAAAGCCTTTCATCTGATTATGTATCTTAAGAAAAATAGCACTCACAGAGGGGAAAAAACATGCTGAATGCTGAAAGCAACTAGGAAATCTTGCTGAGTATTCAGATTAATGCAAAGAGAAATGGAAACATGAATACTAATTTTTGGACTGGGCACGTTTGGTAATAAGCAGACCTGCCTGTTCACAAACAAGAACTTCTAGCCGCATACCTTAAAACCATGTGTATTTTCTTTATTATAAAAATATAGCTAATGTAGATGGGGGATATTGTGTTCATCATTATTTTCCTTTTGTATGAAGAATTATTTTTTAAAGGATCAGTAAGTGTCATTGAATGGAACTTCCAAGACACAAATTGAGGGAAATCTATGGATACTGATAACATTGTTCTCTTCCCAACTTCTCCCTCTCCTAGTCCTATGAAAGCAATGCAGTCCCCCAACTCTGAGCCCTCTGTGGTGAAATAAAGAAAGATTATAGTCTGTGCCCTGCTTACACTCCTGAGCTTTTGAGATCAGAAGCTCCATATATATTAAAGTATGCTGGTGTTGATAACGAACCTCAGTGACATGAAGCATTATTTCTATATTAAGTGAAATTTGTCAAATTAGAATGTTTAACTTGAAGCAGCTAGACTTTTCGGAATTTATCCCTGTAAGTATCATTAAAAGTTAAATATTTTTATTTATTTTATTCATTTTTAAGATTTTATTTATTTAGGGGTGCCTGGGTGGCTCAGTGGGTTAAACCTCTGCCTTCGGCTCAGGTCATGATCTCAGGGTCCTGGGATTGGGCCCCACATTGGGCTCTCTGCTCAGTGGGGAGCCTGCTTCCCCCTCTCTCTCTGCCTGCCTCTCTACTTATGATCTCTCTCTGTCTGTCAAATAAATAAATAAAATCTTAAAAAAAAGATTGTATTTATTTAGTTGTCAGAGAGAGAGAGAGAGAGAGCGAGCGAGCACAGGCAGAGAGAGCAGCAGGCAGAGGGAGAAGCAGGCTCCCTTCTGATCAGGGAGCCAGATGTGGGACTCCATCTCAGGACCCTGGGATCCTGACCTGAGAGGAAGGCAGACGCTTGGCCGACTGAGTCACCCAGGTGTCCCTAAAAGTTAAATATTTTTAAATGAGATTTTCCCCCTCTAGATTAATGTAGTGTTGCTGTAAATAGACAAAATGAATAACATTTCTAAATATTTTCATGCCCAGTTATGTCTATTACAATATGACATATCTATATTTGGGGTGGACCCTTCTGTGTTATTTTGCAATTTCTTTTACCAACCAAGTTTTCTATATTTTATCTTAAAACAATCTATTTGCATGTTATTTCACTTAAAATTACTAGAAAGTATGGAAAAACTGCTCAGTATGTTGCAAATTATTCAAGGCATACATGGCATCACTTCATTTTCATATAAATATTATAAAGTGGAATTTAGTTTTTGTAGATGAGGTAGTTTGTAGATGAGGATGTTGTGGTTTATATCTTTATCCCCAAAAAAGAAAAGAAATAGAATATATCATGAGCACTTACATAAGATTTAAAACAAATTTTTTTTAAAGATTTTATTTATTTATTTGACAGACAGAGATCACAAGTAGGCAGAGAGGCAGGCAGAGAGAGAAGGGAGGAAGTAGGCTCCCCGCTGAGCAGAGAGCCTGATGTAGGGCTCGATCCCAGGAACCCAGGATCATGACCTGAGCCAAAGGCAGAGGCTTTAACCCATTGAGCCACTCGGAGACCCCTTACATAAGATTTATATGGAGAAAATTTCATCTGCACTTTAAATAAAAAACATGGTATTATTAGCACTGTTCAATTTTCTCATATAATATTCAGTATACAATCATAGAAATGTTTGAAAAATGAAGGAATATAGCTGTGTTTTTAAAAAGGAGTCAGGTAACTAAACATGATTCAATGATATTAAAATGTGAAGACAATTTTCTTTGTATGTTGAATATAGACTGAGAGTATCTTTCAGATGGTAAACTTAGACAAAACAGTTCTGATGAAAGCATTTTAAGAAAAGAGTAAACCTGAATATTCCAATGCAAATTTTTTTTCTCCTTCTAAATGTTTCTGAAAGAAGAAAGTACAAAATAAAAATCCAGAAAGTACAAAATAAAAATCCAGTAGTTATAAGTAAATGTCTGAAGAGTATGATACACAAAAAATAGTTGATTCCCCCTCCCAATCTCTCACAGGTCCTCTCCCTGCATTTTTATATTTCTGTATATCAAATAAGGGCATGACTCTTAGCTTAGAAGAAGGTAATGCTAAGACCAAAAACATAAGGAGTCCTAACAAGAAAATTGCTAGAAAAGTTTTGTTGAAAGGCAACCAGGTCTTCTTCTCTAATACTGTTCTTACTGAAATTGGGTTTTTAGCCTTTTTGAAGTCAGGGACAGTAACAGTCATCAAAGATAGTCCATAGCTTTTATATAAAAATATGTGGAATGTGGAAAATGCTGCCCATCAGGACTTGAATTTGTTCATATCCCAAGTTTGGGGGCAATTTTAATTGTAAATCTTGAGAGAATATTAATATATAACTTGATGAGAATAGATTAACTACTTATATTGTAAGAAAATGATAGTAATTACCATGCTGAAAGAAAGTACTGGTTCCAATATTGATTTACCTTTTTGCTAGTAATTTTTTTTTTTTTGCTAGCAAATACAGAACAGTTTTAAATTATTTCTGTAAATTTTCAGCTAAGAAGCTGATATCTGATATCGTTCTGCTGAAGGTAAACATTTTTATATAATTTCCAGAAGCTTCTTCGTAGACACTTTATACATATACCATATCCACTTCCAGCCCAGAAACACACCCACACAGAGACTTCTCAGTTGATTCGTTCTACATTATACTATGGGAAACTTTAGTCAAGTTAAAGTTCAATCCCTTTGACAGGGCTGCCGTTATAAAAAGACTCTCCCAAGAGTTTCCACAGCCCGCAGCCACACTAAAGGAGTTCTGTTAGTGGTCCAATGTCTTGAAGCAGGAGCTGCAAAACAGAAATTAGGAGGAGACAGGTCTAAGTTGAATAGTCAACTGGAATGGCAGAGGGGACAAGACAGGTCATGAAAGGGACCCCAAAAAGATTAAGGTCACTGTGAGAGAAAGGGTCCCCCATAGCATTCTCTTCTATTTGGTTTGCAAAGTGCTCAACTTTGCTGTCTTCCGTGCAAGAATTTTGCCACCTTGCTCTTGAGTTTTGGTTTAAAAGGCCTAGTAGTTTCCATTAAACTGCCTCACATGTGGTGTGACCTGCTGGTAAAGTGTTTGATTTCTGCCCTCAACTAGTTCTGCATGAAGAGAGAGGAGCGCATACCATCCTTGATCCCCAAATGCTTTGCAATCCGTAACCATATATTCCACTACCCACTCTACTTTTTCACTCCTTTTTTTTATATTACTGAATTATATATTTTTTTTTAAAGATTTTATTTGTGTATTTGATAGAGAAAGATCACAAGTAGGCAGAGAGAGAGAAGGTGAGGGGGGAGTAGGCTCCCTGCTGAGCAGAGAGCCTGATGTGGGACTCGATCCCAGAACCCTGAGATCATGACCTGAGCTGAAGGCAGAGGCTTAACCCACTGAGCCACCCAGGCGCCCCTATATTACTGAATTATATTAACCCTCGTTAAACCCTAATGCTTTACAAATGTTTTCTAGTTCCATTTTAAGTTCTGTTTACATTTTTTTCCTGCACTAGATTATAAATACTTTGAAAGCAGAGATAATTTCCTTTTTTTTGAGTATCATCAAATAGATTCAAGTAGAGTTTGCAATGAAACAATCAATACTTTTTATTTTTGTTAAATGAGTTGCCATTACTTGTGATTCTTACATTAATCATATGCTTAAATTTAAAGTGAAATTATTAGTAATATGGTTTTCCTTATAATTAAAAGAAACTCCTTAAATATATATATTGAGTGGATAGTTAATCAGTACTCTAGCTCTGCTACATAGTATATGGAGCATGAGAAATATTTAAATTCTGAATATTGATGATCTCTCTGGGTTTATTGTAATATTAGAACTTGTTCAGCAATTCTGAAGGAGTTCGGGACATTCAGGATTGTGTTTTGTGATTGACTGTTTCCATTGTATTCCACACTTGCTTTCATATGTATCAAATCGGATCTTGTGCTGTGGACTTTCCTTGATCATTACTTACTTATGACGTTGTGCTAAGTCTTATCTCAGGCCCAGCAGAGTGAGTGCTGGGCTGAATCCTGCAGCAACAGCTCTTTCTTGCTCTTGTTCTGAAATATTGATGATCATGGAACTTACTGTTGTGTTTAGTCTTCAACTGTTTTCGCTCCAGCTGCAGCTTAATGGGCCAAAATCCTATTGACCAGTGGGAAGGGAGTGCCTAACGACCCAATGACAAAATAGAGGTTTCTCACACATAGTATTGCAGCTGCAAATCATCAATATATTATTGTAAAATTCACCCAGAACCATGTCCAAGATAACTTTCTCCTGTGGAGAAAATACGGAGTCCTAAAAGGAAGCTGCACTCAGGCAAATCAGGGATGATTGAAACGTGAACAGACAAGAGTTTGAGTGGAGGCTGGTAACTTTTTTCAAATGCTGGTAAACTTTAGAAAGGAGAGAAGAACCTAGAGCAGATGGTAGCCAATCTAGTGTAGCATGGCTCCCAATGCTCAAATCCTGCCCATTCAGGATCAAGCTGGCAGTGGTAGATGGAATAGTATTTTAAGTGGAGCAAATAACTGGAAAAAGTACCTGAAGAAGGCAAACTCAGTTCAATCAAAACTTACCTACAACCCCCCTCACCTCACCCCCCCACTTTAAGTTACACTCTTGGACCTTGAATTGATATCTTTTGAGTGAATAATAATTTATTTGTTTGTTTGTTTTTTAAAAGATAAGATTTGATTTATTTATTTATTTATTTGACAGACAGAGATCACAAGTAGGCAGGCAGAGAGAGAGGAAGAAGCAGGCTCCCCGCTGAGCAGAGAGCCCTACGTGGGGCTTGATCCCAGGACCCTGGGATCATGACCTGAGCTGAAGGCAGAGGCTTTAACCCACTGAGCCATCCAGGTGCCCCTTGAGTGAATAATAATTTAAAAACAAAAGACAAAGTACACTCCCAAGATGCTTTGTACCTCTAAGAATTTACTATATATTCATGTTTACTTGGAAAATGATTCTATGCATTTTAAGACGAAACATCTACTTATAAAAGGAGGTGTTACAAAATCATAAAGTTGTCTATATGCTTAGGTTTTTAGACAATTCTGTTTTGATAATTATCTCTGATTCATATGTTTACATTTTTTTTTTTTTACTGTAAAACATGCAGAACAATTTAAAACCAAGGAAATGCCTTCCTGGGAGCTCTGCTTTACTCTAAAGAAGCTTTTTAAGTCTTTTGATAAGTTTAGTGTCAAAAAAGAATTTATCTGTTAGGAAATAATTTTAGTGGACAATATAGAGGCCACCAAAGGATATGAAGTAGAGTTTGGAGTGTTGAATTTTATGAGCAAGGTACATAAGTGCCATTATAGAAGCTAATTCTGCACTATAGATGTCTTGAAAATATACTGCCATTAATCTCCTAAAGTGAATTTTACTAGAAGACCTTGGGAAGGTGTGTAAGAGCAAGAAATAGGAAAACCTGCAATCCAAGTTTCCTTGGATTAATATTCCCTGGAGAGAGCAGAGACGTGCTTACTTTCATTGGGTGGACACTTTTAACAATACATTTGAAAACAAACTAAAAATTTGAAGAAATACTAATATCAATCTTACTAGTCAATTAAATTGTCAAATCTTAACATTGAAAGAAATCTCTTTCTTTAAGCACAGATTTCTTCCTTCCAGCCAGTGTAGAAATCCCTTTTATCCTATCTTTAACATAGTCAACTCACCTTCGGCGAGGACAGTGATAATGTAATGGAGAAAAGACAGTCTTTAAAGCAAACTAGGCACAGACCTAGTCTCACAAATGAACAAAATGTATTCAAAATGGATCATGGACCTAAATATAAACTCACAAAAATGAACTCAAAATGGATCATGGACCTAAATACAAAACAGGAAACTATAAAACTCCTAGAGATAGGGTAGGAAAACAATACAGGCAAATTTGGGTATGGTGATGACATTTAGCTACAATGCCAAAGACACAGTGCATGTTTAGTTGATGGTTTATATCTGTTCTGACTTGCAAATGAATAACTTGAAGATCATCTAGCTTTGTGTCCCTTAATTCCTTGACAATACACAAGCCACTCTAAAATTTGACAAAACCTGAGACATCAGAAAAGGGAGACAACCTTTGCCCCAGAGACGAAGATTAGTGTTATCACTAACCATTAAGTTATTAAATTGAGAAAATAGAACATAAACTTAAATTTTCTTCACACCATTAAGTTATTAAATTGAGAAAATAGAACATAAACTTAAATTTCCTTCACACCTATATCTGTTGACTCAGAGACATATCTACTCTATCAACAACTGGATTTTGACCTATGAATTGATTAGAGAAATTTAGATAAATTTTGGATATTTATTTTTGGATGAATTTTCTTAAAAAACACTGTATATTAAGTGTAGAGAAACCATGGAGACTCATAGTGAAAAAATAATCCAAGCTCTAACAGATGTTATCAGTGATTCTACCTAAAAATCTAAGGTGCTAAACACTAGTTTAGGGTAAATCCAAGGACACAAGCAACTACATTTAAAGAAATTAATGTAGACATTAACGTATTAATGTCACATAAGAATACAGAGAATCCTGAATCTTCGGGTATCTCTAACATAGAAGCTGGTGTTGCTATCGAGCTTTCTCTGTATCTTCTGATAGTTGACCTTCTGCACTATATACTGTGTAAAGAATTTCACTCCATTATGGGTAAGTTGAGCATTTATATATTAATTTTAAAATGTCAGTTGTACAAAAGAATGAGGATGAATGAAAATCATCTCCACCACTCCAAAATAGGAGGAGGATTGTTACAGAGCCAACAAAGAAAATCACATTGGGTAACATGAGAAAAGACTGTACTTTGTACAAATATTTTAACCAATACATTTCCCTAAAGTTTTTATTTATTTTTGCATGAGAGAGAGAGGGAGCATGCCCACAGGAGCAGGGGGAAGGGGCAGAGGGAAAAGCAGACTCCCTGCTTAGCAGGTAGTCTGATGCAGGATTCCAGGATCATGACCTGAACTGAAGGCAGATGCTTAACTGACTGAGTCACCCAGCAACCCATTAACTAATATCTTTCAATGTGTTTCTTCTACTTTTAACAGCAATTTGATATTACAGTAGTCAGGAATTAAAAAAAAATACCACTTTTCTTCTTGCTGCATTTTCCTGTTAAAACAAACTTACCAGGTGCCTTTCCATTTGGATGCCTATTTAAAGGGTAGTGGTATAATAAGATGTGCAAACAACGGAATGACCTTCAGTCCAAGCAGGTGTGCTCCGCCAAATCCTAGCTGTCTCTGCTGTAAACAAGAAAAACGTCCAGCTTTATTCAGATCTCCTAGAATCAAGATTGACATTAGAAAATAAAGCATTCAACTCTTTCTGATTAAAGAAGCAGTAGAGGAGAATGGTAAAAATCGGAAGCTGTTTTCTTTAACCTCAAAAAATATAAGTTCTGAGGAAATGAGTATTGTAACTATAAACAATTCTGTCATTGCTCATATTTTAGATGATAATAGATAATCTTGCAGATTTTCACATTCTATGCATGTGTTGTTTGAGTCTGTGGATCTACTGTGTGCACATAAACAAGTACTGTATTGTCTTGGAATAAAATAAGTTACTCACAAAGGCCAGAGGAGGTCCTTGTAGAAGGATCCTCCATAATGATTCCACTCAGGAAAGAAAATGATTCCAACATAGTGAAAAAAAAATACCTGCAAAACAGCAAATAAAGGAGCTTTTTAACAGCATTTAAATTGTAATTATAAATAGAGAATTGATTTCTAAAGTGATCTGGTGGGTTTTGAACATATTATTCACTCTCAGTGACTTTTAAATTGAATATCCTCAGTTTATAAATCAAAAGATCATTTTCACCTGCCAGTGTTGTAAATTCCACCTGCAATCTATTAATCAAGCTATGTTCCTTTTCTCTGACATCATCAGCAGTAATAAAGATTCTGCAAATGGAACTTAGCCGACAATGTTGTAGTTGATGTATGAGACAAAAAGAACCGATCCTGCTCTTTCATAACTGCATTGGCTCAGAAGGATGTAATGGTGTTAAAAACTTGTTTTCTGTTACCGAGGTAAGAAGATACTGGGCCAAGGCACCTAGGGAGAAAAAAAGTGTTGAGTGAAACTCTGCAAAATCCACCATCTGGCATCAGCCATGCTTACTGTTTTCTTCAGTTCACGCGGCTTCCTATTCATTAAATTGTATTTTGTTTCATTATAACATAAGTACAGATGGAAAGGCTGATGGGCAAAACAAAATCACAGGATTTCCTTCCAATGTGTAGATTCATAATTTCTCATAATGGTTTGTCTCTTCACTGTTGTAATTGAATAATCAGCCAGCACAAAATGTTCATTACGTGGCTCAAGAGAACAACCCGACCCAAACTCTGATAAAATGTCTACCCTTTAAAAGATAATAATGTATTTGCATAGTCTGGCTATTGTAGACATTGCTGCTATAATGTATTTGAAAAGAAAAGCATATACCCGTGTGCACAGTATCAAAGTAAAATCAGAGAATATTTTTAGAGAATGCTCAATTCAAACTGTTCATTATAGATATGCAGAAAATAATACTGTTACATGCTTCAAGTTCAAAAGCCAGCTACTGGGAAAGAAATTATCCAAATCTGAATGTTCTAACCTCTTTCTGCGGTGTTCACTTTGTCACATTTTTTAGTCAAGTAAGCCTAAATTTCAGACTCAACTCTATCATTTATTGACTTTATGACCTAAGGCAAAAGGTTTTTTTTTTTTTTTTTTTTTTTGAGAATCAACTTGCTCGTATCTCAAGTGGAAGTAACAAGGTAATTAATGAGGTTACATTGAGAATTACATGAGACTACCCATTCACAGCACCAAGAATAATTGGTGAGGTATTTTAGGTACTAGATAACAGGTACTGTAGTGAGCACACATCAGCACTGTGGTGGTTAATTTGAGGTGTCAACGTGACTAAGCTATGGGGCCAGTTCTTTGGTCAAATGCTAGTGCAGATATTGCTGTGAAGGTAAAAGAGATGAACATTTACATTATTTAACTGACTTTAAATAAAAAGATTACCCTGGATACAGTAGGTGGGCCTTATCTAATTGGTTGAAGGCTTTAAGAGCAGCCACTGAGATTTTTGGGAGAAGAAGCATTTCTGCTTCAAGAATGTTACTTGGAAACCCTGTCTGAATTTCTACTCCGATAGCAATCTGCCTACTCTATGGATTTTGGACTTACCAGCCCCCACAATCATGTGAGCCAATTTTATCTATCTCTCTCTCATCTATCTATTATCTGTCTATTATCTATCTATCTATCTATTGATCTATCATCTATCTATCATCACCCATTTTTGTTTCTTTGGAGAGCCCAAACTGATATATTAACTAAAGGAACTGACCAAAAAATGAAGCAAATGACTCCTTATCCTTGTAATACAAAATATTTTTTTATTCTGAAATCAATGTCTAATTCTATGTACCACAGTTACATAGTTGCAGTGAAGAAATTCCACTGACATATTTAAATGTAATCATTTTATCCTAACTCTGATATCTGAAATATTAGAGTTGTATCTGGCATCAACTCTCTCTCTTTTTTTCCATTTCATTTCATTTTATTTTATTTCTTTTCAGTGTTCCAGCATTCACTGTTTATGCACCACACCCAGGGCTCCATGCAATACATGCCCTCCATAATACCCACCACCAGACTCACCCAACCCCCCACTCCAAAACCCTCAGTTTGTTTCTCACCCACCACCATCTCTCATGGTTCATCTCCCCCTCTGATTCCCCCCAATTCACTTCTCCTCTCTTTCACCCAATGTCCTTCGTGTTATTCCTTATGATCCACAAGTAAGTGAAACCATATGATAATTGACTCTCTCTGCTTGACTTATTTCACTCAGCATAATCTCTTCCAGTCCCATCCATGTTGATAAAAAAAGTTGGGTATTCATCTTTTCTGATGGAGGAATAATACTCCATTGTATATATGGACCATATCTTCTTTATCCATTTGTCTGTTGAAGGACATCTTGGTTCTTTCCACAGTTTGGTGACTGTGGCCATTGCTGCTATGAACATTGGGGTACAGATGGCCCTTCTTTTCACTACATCAGTGAAAAGTGTCTTTGGGGTAAATACCCAGTAGTGCAATTGCAGGGTCATATGGAAGCTCTATTCTTAATTTCTTAAGGAATCTCCACACTGTTTTCCAAAGTGGCTGCACTAACTTGCATTCCCACCAACAGTGTAAGAGGGTTCCCCTTTCTCCACAGCCCCTCCAACACATGTTGTTTTACTGTCTTGCTAATTTTGGCCATTCTAACTGGTGTAAGGTGGTATCTCAACGTGTTTTTGATTTGAATCTCCCTGATGGCTAATGATGAGGAACATTTTTTCATGTGTCTGTTAGCAATTTGTATGTCTTCTTTGGAGAAGTGTCTGTTCATGTCTTTTGCCCCATTTTTTTGACATGATTATCTGTTTTGTGTGTGTTGAGTTTGAGTTCTTTATACATCTTGGATATCAGCCCTTTGTCTATAGTGTCATTTGCGAATGTCTTCTCCCATTCTGTGGGTTGCCTCTTTGTTTTGTTGACTGTTTCCTTTGCTGTGCAGAAGCTTTTGATCTTGATGAAGTCCCAAAAGTTCATTTTCACTTTTGTTTCTTTTGCCTTTGGAGACATGTCTTGAAAAAAGTTGCCATGGCCGATGTCGAACAGATTACTGCCTATGTTCTCCTCTAGGATTTTGATAGATTCCTGCCTCACATTGAGGTCTTTTATCCATTTTGAGTTTATCTTTGTGTATAGTGTAAGAGAATTGTCGAGTTTCATTCTTCTATGCATACCTGTCCAATTTCCCCAGCACCATTTATTGAAGAGACTGTGTCTTTTTTCCACTATATATTTTCCCCTGCTTTGTTGAAGATTACTTGACCATAGAATTGAGGGTCTATATCTGGGCTCTCTACTCTGTTCCACTGGACTATATGTCTGTTTTTGTGCCAGTACCATGCTGTCTTGGTGATCACAGCTTTGTAGTAAGCTTGAAATCAGGCAGTGTGTTATTCTTTTTCAACATTTCCTTAGCAATGGCATTGACTCTTAATCCAAGCTCTTCTTTTTTTAGACCAAGAAACAGTTTTAGCAATGTCATCACACTTTTTAGAGGAAGATGGAGACTAGAATTCAGATCCTCTAATTGGTACTTAGTATGTTCACAATTTCCAGCACACATTTTAGTACATAGATTATTTTTTCAATGACTTGATGTGGTAATTTGAGTGTGTCCTGTGTGGGATACATGCTCTTTATATTTTAACAAATGGGATAAAATATATTTTCATACCTTTAAATTTGGGGCATTATTTTGGGGGGCATTATTTTGATCTCAAATGATAAACAAGGATAATTTTAAATAAAAATAGATAATTTAATGATTAATAGGCAACTGCATAAATATTATTTTCATGGTTATGCATGTCCTCATGCTTCCATTATTGTCCTTCCTGAGAAAAAATGCTGACTCATTAAGGCTATTTCAAGATACTGACATTTATGCCAGTGAAGAGTCATCTTCATAACATATATATCTTTTTTTAATTTTCTGGTCATTTTTTTTTCACCTATCTTCATGGACTTACTGAAGAACAATCACACAGCTTATATTGAAGAAGGAAATATTTAAAAATTGGTTGAGGAGTATAAATTTGAGCTAATAATCTTCAGAAAGAAATGGGCTATATTACATGTATAATTATTAAGAAACCTATGTTCCACTAATTAGAGTCAGGAAATTGCCTCATCCATGGTCAAAAACCTTCCTGAGACTGCCCCACACTTATCCAGAGAATGAGGTACCCCTTCTCTTGCTCTAGATTGGTGTCAAAGAAGTCCTAGTGGGGAGTCCAGACTCTTCAGGACTACCCAAGGCTAATGGCAAGGCTCTCCTCCCCACCACATTCATACCCCTGTGATGTCAGTGGAGGCCAGGTAGGAAACCTGGATTTCTATCCCCATCTGGCAGTAAGGAGATGGCATGACCCCTCTTTCTACAGGAGCAGTGTCAAAAGAAACGAGATAAAAACAAAAGGTTTAGATAAGCAACAGCATCTTATAACATACAAGATGTTCAGATACCAGTTTAAAATCACTCAGCATAACAAGAACCAGGAACATTTCAACTTGAGTGGAAAAAGAGAGTTAAGAGACATCAATGCTGATGTGACAGGGATATTAAATTTATCTGAGAAAGAATTTAAAGTAGTCATTACAAGATGTTTCAGCAAGCAATTATAAATATGTCTTAAAAAATGAAAAAGTGTTCCTAAGGAAATAGAAAATAGTGTAAAAAAAAAACAGAAGATACAAAAATTTTGTAACTGAAAAATAAACTGGCATAAAAAACTCCATGGATGGCTCAGAAGCAGAATGGGTGGGGGTAGGAAGAAAAACACGTTATAATGGAACTTACTTAGTCTGAACATCAAAGAAAAGAGATTTTAAAATGGAGATGAACACATATTCTGTAACCTATGGTAATATAAAAATATTCTCACATTTATGTCATCAGCATCTAGAAGGAGAGCTGAAAAAGGGTAGGGCTTTTAAAAAATACTCAAAATAATAGCTGAAAATCTCTCAAATTTATCAAAAGACATGAACTTAAAGATTCAAGAACTGAGTAAATCCCAACTAGAATAAACTCAAAGTAATCCACACCAAGACACATCATAAACTTCTGAAAACTAGAAATAAAGAAAAAAATCTAATTATCTAATCTATCTAATTATCTAAATATATCTAATTATCTAATCTAATCTATCATCATAAACCAGAGAGGCCAGAAGGAAGTGGCATATCATTTTCTTCAGCTGCCACCTGGGCCTTCAGAGTCAAGGGAATATCAGACAAGGAACGAATCCCAACTTGGCAGGTGTTATTGACCCTGATTATTAAGTGGTGATTGGGCTACAGTGTACAGTTGGGGATCAGTGCCCAAGCAACCCCCTGGGGAGCATCTTGATTTTCTAATGCTAAATTTTGATGGTAAATGCATAAATCAAAGTCTTCAGTCTGGGAAGGGCTTGGTGATCAAGGGGTTCAATAACCTTCTAGTTTCAGGTTTAGGACACACCCCTAGGTAAGACACCAGGGTCAGTAGAGGCATACCTGAAAGTGAAGGGCGTATATCTCTTGATATGGATTAGAGCAGGTGTGGATATGTTTATTGTTGGGTGTAAAGGGAACCATAAAAATTAGAATAAAGGAAGGAATGGAGTGGGGCTATCAATTTCCATGGCTTAAGGCTAGGTTAGATTTTTGTTTGTGTAATGATAACTGTTTGCTGTTTTTCTTCTGCTATGTTATGACAGTAGGGGTGGAAAGAATAGATTCTATGCTGAATAATAGGTAATGAAATAGTTCCGCTGGTAAGGTTGAAGAGGACAAATCAGGTTGATGAGCAGAGATAGCAACATAAGAGCAGTGACTGGAAGTAGAGAGGAGGCCATGGTGGGAGCAGTCTTTTTCCTTGTCAGCTGATTGCCAGTTGTGGCCATTTGCCAATAATGGCCTTTCTGCTTGGGTTTGTTAATGGGGAATCTGGGTGAAAAAATAAACCTTACGGGTACCTGCCTCGCTCAGTCAGCAAAGCATCCAACTCCTGATCTCAGAGTCATGAGTTAAAGTCCCATGTTGGATATAGAGATAATAGATAAATAAAGAAATAAATAAGCAAATTTCTTTAAAAAAGAAAGAGAAAAATTGACTTTATTCTCCTGAAGTTTTCTTTTCAGATTTGAGATCTGTTTAAATTATGGCCAAATGATAATTATAGAATTAATAAATTACTGTAAAGAAAAGGAAGAGGGAGGGAAGAAAAAATGCAAGAGAGAAAAGGGAGAAAGAAAGAAAGAGGGAGACAAAAGGAGAGAGGGAAAAAAAGGAGAAATTTAGAAACTGGTAAAGAGAGTGACCAAACAAATAGAAAAAAAGAAAAGTCTTTTCCATAAAGAGAGGCTGAGATGAAGAGTATTTTTTAACTTTGGGCCCTTAGACATCTATTTTCATGAAGTTTTAACACTAGATTTGAAAAATCAGAGAAAAGTACAATCCCATTACAGATCATTTCATAAAGGTCTCAGAAGTTAATATTGTGGCTAAAATTTTATAGAGAAAAAAATCTTGGCTTTGGCTTGCATCTGACCTAACACCCAGCTGTCAGAGAGACTGAGAAATGGAACATCTTTATAGGCCAGTGAAGGCTACAGAGGTGAAGAAAGTCTGCTTTACCTTCTCCTACCCCCGTTAATTTTTCAGTTTTAAGAGAATAGTTTATGTCCTGTGGATAACTTTAAAGCCTTCCCAAAAAAGAAAGGGAAATCAATTCATAGTAAACTGAGAAAATACTTCTACAGAATTTTCTGTTAATGGATATACCATAGTTTCTAATGATAGGATTCTGACAGGAACTTTTCAGAGCCATATAAGGCAGTTGAGGGAAGCGTAGGTGGGTATCATCATTGTCTACTTTGCGTCTGCAAGCAAACTGAGCCAAAAAATCGCATGACATGTAGATGTGGGTCAGAAGGCTGATATACCAAACACAGATTCGCTAACAATGGGTCATTCCTCACAAGTGGGGAAGAAACAGCATATTATGTCCATGTACAGACTTTATAAAGTGAGACCAGGAAGGGTGGGATTGTCCCCAGACTGTTCTCAGACACCAGGATTCCCCCCGCCACTGGCATTTCCTCCTGACTTCCGTAGGGAGGCAGAAGGAGGCTGGAGCATTTTCAGGCAGAGGGCAGGGGGATCTATAAATGGCAGCTCTTGAAGATGAAAATAAATGCTATCTGGGAGGGAATGAGAGACTGAAGGCTTTCTTCAGGAAAAGTCAGAGGAAGACAGCTAACAACAAGTCAAGCAAGTGTTAAGACTGTGCTACGGGTGAGGAGTTTGGGTTTGATCTAATAAGTACTCAGAGATTGCTGTTAGGAGGAAATAAAATAACATATGTGAGAGCACTTGGTAAATGGAAAGACTCTATGCTAATGTGAGGCATTAATACTATTATTCTCATCCACTACAGGTTCCTGAGCAGGGCAGTGACATGATAAAAGCTCTACTTTAGAAGATGAGTGTGGGAGTGATGTGCAGAATGGCTGTAAAGGCAGGGTGAGTGTAGGTAAGGAGGTCTGCAGATTCCGCTGAGCCAGCTCAGCTGGGAGTTGGGAAGTATTCCTAAAAAGAGAAAGTTCTCTGTTCTCTCCTCTTCCTCCCCTGCATGCCCTGAGGGAGGACTTCTTTTGGCCAGAAGACCCAGCTGATAATCAGATCCTGCTTTAGCCTAAAGATAAACTAAGAAAGAACTATAAAGGATGCTTACCCAGTACAAACACTGGTGGATTGTGTAGATGGACCTGGGATTCTATTTCTGCTTCTTCTGGATTTGGTTCAATGTATTTCTCTTCTTTCTTCACTTCTCCTTCAAAAGACACAGATGTCATAGTGCTCATACCAATCCATACGTGGTTCTAGGGCAGGAAATTGCACTTAAGAGCAACAGGGGCCTCTGACTTTGGCTTCCTCATGGCTTCAGGGCTTCTGAATACACACCTTATATTACTAGTGCAGGATTAAGGTTAGGTGAGTCACTTGTTCCTACTTCCTCAAAAACAGAGCTTCACATTCTATACCCTTGTGTGCCTTGTAATAAAGTTTAATACCTCATTAACAAAAAAAAAGCATGAAGGAACCTGCATTTTTAAACAAGATAAATCTTTAGGGAGGAAAAAGTCCTAAGGTATAAAGAAAGGAGATAACATTGCTTAGAATAAAGGATCAAGATGGATAATGTGAAACTGCAATTCATAGAAAGAATGATGTGTCTTACAAGTGAATGATGAACTGCCAGCAACAAAATTAGAAATCAATATGCTGTATAAAAATTAGCTGGTGTAAGACCAATAGCAAAATACAGTAATCATTTTTAGAGATGGGACTGAGAATAAAAAAGAAGTATTTGGATCAAATTGAAAGCTGCCACACATTTGTCAAGGGAAAAATAGCAAAGGCTGTCAAAATATCATAGCCTTTTGTTCTTCCCTTTTTTTAGCTTAAGGAAACAAAAGTTCCCAAAATAGTCAACCCTTGTAATTTGAGCCAGGAAAATCTAGGAGTAGCATTTGCTCATAAACAGTGCCACTTATAACATTATTTGTTGTTTATATCATTGTAATAAGCATAATTGCAGGCTGTCTTGGAATGCTAGAGTCTGATTATTATGGGGTAATTAGTGTTCTTAACTGGGGACTCAGGAGATCTGAGTCTTCAGTGCAGAAGTTCTGACTGCTGGCAAAGTGTATGCATGTGATACACACATGTACACACACTCACACACACACATACACACACACACACCCCACACAGAGCGAATGACTCAGTCTGACCTTACTTAAGGCCAGTCTTAAAAAGAGATTAAGGACCTAAAGGGCATTATGGCAAGTGAATTAAGTCAGTCAGAGAAAGACAAATACCATATGATTTCACTCATATGTGGAATTTAAGAAACAAAACAGAAGAACATAGGGAGGGGAAGGGAAAATAAGATAAAAACAGAGAGGGATACAGACCATAAAAACCCCTTAACTGTAGGGGACAAACTGAGGTCACTGGAGGGGAGATGGGTGGGGTGACAGGGTAACAGGGTGATGGGCAGTAAGGAGGGCAAGTGATGTAATGAGCACTGGGTGTTTCATGCAACTGATGAATCATTAAACTCTACCTCTGAAACTAATAATACACTGTATGTTAACTGAATTGAATTTAAATTTAAAAAAGAAAAAAAAAAGTTAGTTAAGATTTCCTCACTTCATAATGTTCCATAGCAAAGTGCTCATATCTTACATTATATTCATTTGTGAGTCAACAAAAATAAGAAATCTTAAGGTTCTACACTTTAAATATAGGGATGTTATAGGGCTAGGGAATTTCATATGCCTGTTATAAAGGGAAAGAAAATGTGTACAAGATCAAAGGGAAGAGAAATATAAAGAGAAATAATTCACCCCTTTATAGTGAAAAAAGCATATATGCAAAAGTGTAAAATATGAATATTTAAGAATGTATGGCTTATAATTTATAGATCTTAAGAATTAGCAGTTGCTTTGTTTTGATAGTTTTCTCATTATTTCTAACGGAATTCACTTGGCAATATGGTTTGTATAGAAGAAATGATGAGTCTAAACCATAAGAAACCATATTACACATAGAGCTGGATCTGTCCCACCCTAGGGAAAAGGATCTTCTAAGAGGAAGTAAATATCTCTGGTTGGAGGTGGTACTTCCCTTCCCTAATTACTTATGTTTGCTGTAGTAGTGATTTGAATATAAAGCTGGGGTTTAATATACACAAATACAATAACTGGTTATTGGGTATGGTATAAAGAAAGGGATTAATACTATGTAAATGGCCTTTCTACCCATTTAGTCAGGATTAAGGAACTCTCCAGGGAAACAGAACCAATTGAAGATAGGTAAATATGGACATAAGATAGATACAGATATACAGGACATTTATTATAGGAACTGGCTCACATGATTGTGGAGGCCAAGAAGTCCCACAGATCTGCTGTCTACAAGCTGGAGGACCAGGAACACCAGTGGTGAAGTTCAGTCTGAGTCTGAAGGCCTAAGAATTGAGGGTCTGATGCTGTAATTCTCAGTCTAGACTGAGTCCAAATGCCAGAGAATGAAGAACACAGAAGTCTGAAGGCAGGAGAAGCTGAGTGTATCAGCTCTAGTAGGAAGAGTGATTCAACCTTCCTCTACCTTTTTACTCTATTCAGGCCCAGAAAAGATTATTGAGGTCCACCGGTATTGGTGAGAGCAATCTTTATTCAGTCTACTGGTTCAAATGATAATCTCTTCTAGAGACATCCTCACAGACACACCCAGAACTAATGCTATGGCTGTCTGATCATCCCTTAGTCCAGTCAGGTTGACACATAAAATTAGTTATCATAGGTCCACCCCTTGTCACCTTGGCACCCATCTCCTTAAACCATACCTCCAAATGAAGATGGTAACAAGGTCATAATTCCACCCAACATGGTACAACTATCCTGACTACATCTCTTTCTCAGAAGAGAAGATTAAGTCCTTGAGGAATGTGTATTCTTCTCCTGATACCTCATAACTTAAATACTATGATGTAAAATTAGCAATACTCAAAAACTGATATAAAGTCAGTACATCTTATGTTATATGATAAAGGAATAAGAGAGGAAAGAAAACAAAGAGGATTTGTTTAATAGATGTTATATGTCTATGTTTAATGTATGCTGTAGTTACTTATACACACACAAACATAAAAATTACAAAATAAGGAGAAAGTATTCTCAATATCTACAGTCTTTATTTCTGTAACTGCTCACATGTTGTAGCTGGTATTTGTAACTACATCCTTCTACTCACCATTCCATAGTCCCTTTGCCTTCAGCAAGAACCTCAGTTGATTATGGTTTTTGACTTGATGGTGTGACTCAAATCCTCATTCCTGAGGACTCTGGACCATTAGAACTCCTACCTGGATTGAGTTGTTGTAGTTTTCCATTGACTTCAATTACAAGGGATGGTCACACTAAGTGATACCCTGCAGGATCTCCTATATTCCAGACATACTCTTCTGTATATCCATTATAGAAGAACAGCAATTTCCCCTTGGTAGTCAGGATCAATTACCCTAGCCAACACTGTCATTCCTTTCTTTTTCTGTTGATTCAGAGACATGCGAGGCCCAAAGTGGCCATGTGGCTGTCTTAACTTCCAGTTCAGTGGAATCATTGTTGTGTTTTCTTCACAGACACACCCAGAACTAATGTTATAATGGCTGTCTGATCATCCCTTAGTCCAGTCAGGTTGACACATAAAATTAGTTATCATAGGTCCACCCCTTGTCACCTTTGCACCCATCTCCTTAAACCATACTTAACCTCCAAATGAAGGTGGTAACAAGGTCATAATTCCTTGGAGGATGTCTTGGAGGAAAACATTCCTCCCGCTGGAACTAGAATCTCTAGGCCGGCAAATTATAAAATTAATGAGAACAGGTAGCAAAAATTTTACTTGTGGGTTGCTGGGTATACTAGTAAAATGGTACCACTCTCATTTTCACACTTGATGATTCCTGGATTCTTGAATCCTGGCTATCCAAGAAATAGCACCATATATCAGTTCCTGACTCGGAGCATATATAGCCTTGTGAAGAACCTTGACCCTGTCCTGCCAGGTATTGCCACCTAGCTGTAACTGAGTGTCAAAAAGCCATTCTACTGTTCTTTTAAGATCTTCAGGATCATGAGGAATATGATAAGGTCAGTGAGCATGAGCATGGCCCACTGTCCCACTTCTTTTGTTGTAAAATGGATTCCTTGGTTAGAGCAATGCTGTGTGGAATACTACGATGGTGGATAAGGCATTCTTTGAGTTCGTGGTAGTTTTGGCAAAAGAATCGTGTACAGGAAAGGCAAGTCTGTGTCCAGGCTGTCTATTTCAGTAAGGACAAAATGATGCTCCGTCCATGGTGGAAACAATCCAATATAATCAACCTGTCACAAGGAGGCTAGCTAATCACCCTGGAGGATGGTGTTACCTTGGGTCTTGATGTTGGTGTCAGGAGCTCCGCTGCTGACAGATTGGGCACTGCAACAGTAGCTGTAGTCAGATTGACCTTGCTGAGTCCAAGTCCATTTTGCTGACCCCATGCATAATCTCTGTATTTGTGTCCCATATGAATGCTCATTGAAAGCATCCTTCGGCAGAGGGTGATTTTAATAATCAAGTGGATAGGATGACTCATTCTTTGAGAAGTGAGGGGGTGGCTGGGGAAAGAGGCTGACTTGATCTAAAGGATATCCTCATGTATTTTGCCTATTCACAGATCTGATCGGATACTTCTTCCTAAAATTTCTTAGTCACCAATTTCCCATTCCTTTTCCTTCTAAGTCCCTGATCATCCAGTGAAACCACTGGCCATGGTCCATGAACATTGGTCTTCTCAATTTTAGGGTTCATTATGTTCATTTGATATAAGGGGGTCAGAGGCACAAATAGTAAAGATGGTAATATGAGTCCATAGTGAGAGGATAATCATGAAAGCTGGTGAAATGTACCCACTGTGGAAACGTGCTTACTTTAAATGAATTGTGTTGAGGTTTGTGACCCCTTTCGATAGCCTGAACTATAAAGGGATCCTACCTTACTAATACCATCTAATAAATAAGGATTTGGGGATCTTCCTTATTCCATTGTTATTATGTGCTGTTGTTACAATTAGATCTAGCTATGTTCTAAATATGTGTTCCTCCAACCAGGTTGCCAAGATGACAGTCTTAGCAGATGGGGCCTCTGGGAACTGATTAGGGCAGGAGGGCAGGGCCCTCATGAATGGGATTAGGGCTCTTATAAAAGAAGCCTGGGAGAGTTCCCTGCCTCCTTGCACCATATGAAGACTCAGCAAGAAGTCGGCCATGGGCAGTGGCGGAGAGATCCATCATCAAAATGCTGCCATGCTGACGTCTTGATCTTGGACTTCCCCACCGCCAGAACTGTGAGAAATAAATTTTGGCTGTTTATAAGCCACCCACTCTGGTATTTTGTTGTAGGAACCAAAATTGACTAAGAAGCATCCTAATAATATGTTTTGCAAGTTTCTTAACTTTTTTTTAAAGAGTTTTCCTTTTTATATCCCAAAAATGGTTATGCTTTATGATAGAGTTTTTTTTTTTTTCTCCCAACAGATTTACTAACAATATGGACAAATTAACTTTACACTATGGCACTGTTACAGATTATAATTTAATATCAGACAGCTGTTTTGAAATTACATACAAATCTGAAGGGGGGAGTAAGGAAGAGTACAGATGGCTCTGTGTGCCAGTTCCCACACGGTATAAAGACAGCTCAAAGCACAAGGCCTTCGGTGGATTTGTGTGAATCAGTAATATTATTTCTAATAATTAAAACTAAAATTGAATTTTAAATAATGAGAATTTGTAATTGTGGAATGAAATTCTTGCATTCTTGATTGTAGTAACACCTTACTTTTTTAGTGTCCTCTAATTTCAACATCAAATATTTGAAACACAACCAGCAAACCTGGAGTGAGCAAGAAAAATCATTATCAGAGCTAGAGTAAGTAATTAAATATAATTAAAGTTCTTTCACTTTTGCTGGGAGTATAAATTTATATAACTGTTGAAAAAAGTATTTGGCGATGTGTAACTAGTGCCTGCATTTTTCGTAAATTTAGACCTTGAATTCATAACTAGAAATCCAAGTTAGAGTTGTGATTAGACAAAAGTGATTTTCATAGAATCATAGCCCAAAATGAAGGCAATAGCAACAATATGTGGAACAAATAAAAATAGCTAAATAGACTATGGCATATTCACATCATAAAGGTTACATGGAAATCAAAATTCACATGTTTGAAAATTATTTATTTACATAGGAAAATATTCCAATTTAAATGCTAAGTGAGAAAAGCATGGTACAAACTTCCCTTTTCTAAAACTAATAACATTAATGATAACCACACTAATAATAATAATATTAAAACATGCAATAGAAAATGCACTAAAATATTGAGTTGTTATCTGCCTGCTGAGGTTAAAGATTGTGTATTCAGTCTTCATTGTTAAACCTTTCTACATTGTGTTATTTTTTTTTCATTGTGTTATTTTTAAAATAATGAGAATGGGTTAATTTCACAGTCAGAAAAAAAAAAGATTATAAAGAGCAACCAAAAATCTCCTATAAAATGCAAGCTCATATGATTTACTTTTAGATGGTCTCTCATAGCCAGCAGATTTTTTTATTTTAAACATTTAATGATTGGATTTCAAGCCAACAGCAAATTGGTAGCAGGAATTTAAAAGGAGGGATAATGGGGAACTACTATAAAAAGCCACAGTGACAAAAAGAGGAAAGTAACTGACAACTTCCTCCCCGTGGGAGGAACAGGAATATTATGGGAAAATGTGCAAGTCCTCTAAAATCACAGCTTAGTGAGGCCATTTTGAGTAGGGGCTAATGAGCTACCAGTCTCAACAGCGTTCCAGGGAATCCATAATATGTGGAGGAAAGAGTTCTGCATCAGAAATTAAAATTACCTGATTTCAGTCCCTGGTCCAGGTACTTCCTAGCTTGCGATTTTTAATAAATTCATGTAATATCTTTAAGACTCAGAATTCTCAGCTTCTAAATGGGAACAATCAAGTATTTTTTATGGTTTGAAAGTGCCTTCTTTACCTGTGTTGTATAAAATTGTTTTGAAAATAATGATGTGCGGTGCACATGCCCAGGATGTCAACAATGCACAATATATTAACTGACACTAACAATAAAGCTAATTCAATAGAAATTTAAAAATCACCTACTTTCTATTCAGTCTAAGAAATTTATAGAGGTACAGTGTGTTTCAAAAATATGTTTTTGCAGATGGTTACAATCAGTGTTTACATTTGGTCCATCTCTGGCATGATTCCTATTCTGGGAGATAATGAGGCATGGTGGAAAGGACTTGGGGTTTGGGGCCCAGCACATGTGGCCCAGGTCCTGAGTAAAAGCATTTTCAGGTAGGTAAAATATCTACTACACCAGAAGTTACAGAGCACAGATAAGGTCTGTTGATCTCGCTTGGCTTCACATGTAACGCAGAATGTGCTAGTGTTGCTGAACATAGGCGTCGCTGGAGAATGATAAGCAGCCGACAATCATGATTGGCAGGTCAAAACCTGGTGGGAGGTAGATTCTTCACTGAAGGCAGCAGGCTGAGGTTGGCTGGAAAAAAGAGGTGAAACTGATTGAAAACATAGAAGAGTCAGGAATACTCTGAATTACTGACATAGAAGAGTCAGTAATGGGCTCAAGATCTAAGCAAAGAATTAGAAGAGGCACAGGGATAGCAAATACACAGAGGTCACAGGTAAGTTGTTCTCAGAGTTGAGGATGATGTTAAAGCATGTTACATGTTGGGGCACCTGGGTGACTCAGTGGGTTAAGCCTCTGCCTTTGGCTCAGGTCATGATCTCAGGATCCTGGGATTGAGCCCCATATCAGGCTCTTTGCTCGGCAGGGAGACTGCTTCCTCCTCTCTTTCTCTGCCTGCCTCTCTGCCTACTTGTGATCTCTGTCAAATAAATAAATAAAATCTTTTTAAAAAATTAAGAAAAAAGCATGTTACATGCGTATTAGAATTAAGTGGTACCAGTCAGAGTGTATCTATCTCTGAACGGCCTGTTTTACGAGAGGGATTTGATTTTTCTGAGTCAGGTGCTGTGTTTCCCTCTGTCCACAAATTTATTAGACTCTCTGAAGGTCAGTGTTCTGTCCCTGATGCTTAGCCAGGGAACTTGCTTCCTCAGAGACACAATTATCTACTCCTTAGTCTGAGATCCTCTCTAGGGAGTGAGTGGTAGATGTCCTGACCTAGGGGTCTGGGAGCATTTTAAAAGCTGGGCAAAACCAAATATCAGCATATACTTTATTTGAATTTATCTAGAGTCACAATGCCTCACCCTACTTCACAACATTGTGTGAGGCGCAAATGAGATCGTATCAATGGTCAACCTATATACTTGGTTTTTTAAAAAGATTTTATTTATTCATTTGACAGACTGAGATCACAAGTAGGCAGAGAGACAGATGTTGGGGGCGGAGGAAGTAAACTCCCCGCTGAGCAGAGAGCCAGATGCGGGGCTCGATCCCAGGACCCCAGGATCATGACCGAGCTGAAGGCAGAGGCTTAACCCACTGAGCCACCCAGGTGCCGCAAACTATATATTTGTTTAAGGGAGAAATGAATGATCACTTATTGAAGATCTCTTATTTCTTTTTTGATTACTTTTTTTGAATTTTATTTTTTTTCAGTGTTCCAAAATTCATTGTTTATGCACCGCACCCAGTGCTCCATGCAGTATGTGTCCCCCTTAATACCCACCACCAGACTCACCCCCCTACCCTACCCCAAAACTCTCTGTTTCTCAGAGTCCACAGTCTCTCATGGTTTTTTGATTACTTTGAGATGCATATGTTATTAAGGTGTGAGGCCTTATGAGGGATGGTATGATAGTAATGATTGTAATGATGTAATGATTATATTTGGGGCCATAATGCTCAAGGTGGGTTATTTTCCATTCTGCAAAAATAATTTCCATTTTGCTCCATTGCACTGGAGATCGCATCAAATATTCAAGGTCCCTCGTTCTAGAGAGAGTAACTATCTAGGAGATGTTGTTTGGAAACAACATTTGACAATGAATAATACCATTGATATAAAAATGTGTTTAATTATGGAAATAGGTATTTGTAGCTAATTCATATAAATGTTTCTATCATGAACATATACACTTATACCAATAAATATGAATATGCAAAAATATGCATCTGTTAATTAAACAAACATTGATTAAGCACACACTAAAAACCTAAGAAAGACAGTGCTAAAAAATGAAAGCTAGACTGATAGAGGATGCCATTAGGTACGACTTCATTTTAGTTAACATCAGGGGAAAGGCAGCAGCTCATGTAGATATTTAAATAGCTTGATTGGGATCAGGGTTAGCTCACCAGTGATATGATGTTCTTATTCTAAATACATTAATATTATTTTAAATATAGTAATAAAATAAACATGCTATCATTTTATATTAGACATTTTCATTGATTAAAAAAATTACACTGTGGCATCTGCTATATTCATTTACTTAGGGAAATGTCCTAGTCCCTAAAAAGTAGTACCTGAATTAGAGCAATTGAGATACCACATTCCTAGCAGCTATAACACATTTCAAAAATGAGAAAAAGGAAGAATTCCAAATATCTGATCCAAACTAGAGTCAACATTCTGAAATTAAATTAGTGCAACTAATTAATGAGACTAATCCCAATAATTTTCTCTGGTTTTGTGAAATACTAAGTGGCCTTAAGATGATAGAATTATTTAATTCACAAATGTAGAAGGATATTTCAAGAAAATAAACCTCACCTCCTTATTTCAGTTTAAAAAATATTATTCAGGAAAGCCACACTCATGCTAGACGTTTTTGAACTGTGTCTAGAGTTGAAATATAATTACCTTTACAAATTTGGTATGAAATTTGAATAAATAGGAATTTGAAAGAATACACAGATTTGCTACATAAAACTTATAAATTAAATTTTCTTATTTAGCAAGGTCCAACTCTGCTCCTGCAAAGGGAATCCTCACACCTCCACTTTCTTAGCCACAGGCCCCTCGTTTCTGTTTATTTTGTCTGGACCAAGGATGCTGGCTGTTTATTTATTCTCAAAAACTTGGAGTTATAATGGTTTACATAACATAGCAGTTTTGGCGATCTGAATCAGTCATCATGAAACCAAATAGCAGAGAAAAAAGGAGTAAAGCATAAAGTTTAATAAGATAGATTTGGGATTAGTCAGCTTTGCGTTAAAATCCCTGCTCCACTTCAGGACTTTGAGAAAGATGGATAAACTCTGTATGCCTCAAATTTTCCAGCTGCAAAATCTCATACAAATATTTTGAGTATTAATTGGGATAACATAACACAATGCCTGGATGTTTAAGTGCTTAATAAATGGCAGCTGTTTTTTATTATAATAGTAAATATGTTAGACGTCAATCCAAGGTTCCAAAGTAATTTTCTGGGAGTCACCCGGGCTAGAAAAAGTAATGACCAAAGTTGAAAATTTTATCTTTAATATGGAGTAGTAAGTAGTTCAGGTAGCTCGTACAATGATATTATAGTTACAGAGGATTTGTTATTAACAGCATTATTAACCCATCTCTCTAGTCATGGAACAGCCTCCTTCACAGTGAGCATATTGGAGGAGGGTGTGAGTGGGGCAGGCTTTTTGAAGGAGCATGAAAGAATGCAACTAACTCCCTAGTTTCCTCTCACTGAAACCTGGCTGTCCTATTCAAAGAAGTTTTGAAACAACTGAAGTCACAACAGTCTAACTGTCAACATTGGATTCTGAGTATCATATCTTTGGCAAAATTAGTTTGTTCTTTTCTGATTCAAGACAATAGAGTCATGCATAGGCAAAGTGTCAAAGTGGACGGTTGACATCCTTATTCTTTTGTTCCCTACCTTTTTGCCTATATGGTTTTCTAGTCATCACATTTTCCCAAAAGAAGAAGATAACAGCTTATGGAAGGGTCTCGAAATTAAACACCAGTTGCAATGAACCTTCTTGCAATTTTAGAGTATCTATTATTTCCCAAGTACTTACAAGGAGCATCTACAAACAGAATTTCTGTCTGCCCCAGAAATGCAGTAACACATGTGATAAGAGGAGGAATACTATTTGTTGTGGGCTCAGTGAGTTCCCTTTCCAGTGACTGGCTGGAAACATGCACAACTAAAACACAAATAAGCTGAGAACAAGTTGGACCAGAGAGGTAAACATTGTGAACATTTGATGCTCCCCTTCAGGTCTTAAGGAAAAGTTCTCTAGGACTTTTGTGGCCAAGAAAGTCAGAAATCCATTCCATTTTAGCTCACTGGGGAGCTGCTCCTAACATTCAGGGGACAGGCTCGTTCTATCAATACGTTCAGGTGCATTTCTCTTTGGAAAACAGAGTGGAAGTTTTTAGACAGCATTCATTCCGGCCCCACAGGTCAAAATTGAACTGGTGAAACTCAGTACCCTCTCCCACATAGGTTTATTCTAAACTGATACTTAATCGCTGCACTGGAAATGGAGCTTTGAGGGCCGTAATATAGGGGTGATGAGCAGAGGAAAAACGACGCAATGTCTTTGTTAAACAAGCGATGCTCAGCAGTTCAAACTTCATCTGTTTTGAGTTTCAGGATGGAATAGTAGGTCTTTCTTCAACTGTACGGGGCATGGGTAAGACAGTTTATAGAGAGCAGAATGAGTATTTTAAAAACGGAATGAATGGAAAATGAAAATATATAGATAACAGTGGAAAAAGAAAAGTGTTGTAGGCTTTTGAGGATAGAGTAGACTTTTGAGGTTTTGTGAGTGATTTCAAAAATCAATGTAGAAAATAATGCAGATTATTTGAGAGTTGACTTTCTTCCCATTCAAAAAATGATCTTTGGTCAAAATAAATTTGACTCTTTCTCCTGAAGTCCAAATAAATTAAATGTCTTGAGAAAAAGAGACAATGCTGGTCTGTGACAAAGAAGATGCTGATGGTTAGTGGCATCACTGAATCACTGGTCTGCTTGATGTACAGAAATCATAGAACGGATGGCGGAGTAGTGGTCACTCTCGTTCAGATACATGCTGTATTTTAGGACAAACCTGAGTTTGCAGAGAAAGTCTCCCCAAATTAAAAAATTGCATTTGATTCAACTGTTCTTGTGAGCTTCCTAATCAGTTAAGTAAAGAATTAAAGGTGAGTCATTACCATAGGGAAATCAGCTAGGAAGATACCAGAGACAGATAGTGGGAACACATCTTTATTTTAAGAGCAGCATCCAGGTCTTTGCTTAGAGTAGCTGAGTAAACCATTCTTTAGTCGAGGAGTTTATTAGAAAATGTTATTTAAAAATAACATTGCCATGGACTTGCCAAAAGATAACAAGTTGTAAATCCATTCCATTCATGAGGGGTGGAAAACAAATCCACCGTGTTAGAACTGGAGACTATTAAACCCTGAGCTTTGCCTCAGGTTATTATGGACTCTGTGTAATGAGAAAGAAAACAAAGGCTCTCTGTATTTTTTCCAGATGGCAGCCTAGATCTCGAAACCTTAGAGGAATTTTCTTGCATAGTATATGTTAAATATATCACCCCTTTAGATGTCTGATAGGGCAATGAAAGTGCCTAACAGCAAAGAAAGTGACTAACTCTAACACATTATGAGAAACACAATGATTATACAAATATATAAAAAAAGTTCCAGTAGGGTATTTGTTGTCATTTACATAACATGTTATGTTCAACACTAGATTTGGCCAGTGTTTTTGTTTTAGAATGGCAACCCTTTTATATTTGAACAAATTATAAAAGTGTCCTTATTAAAAAAAAAAATTGGAAGGGGAGGCGAACCATAAGAGACTATGGACTCTGAAAAACAACCTGAGGGTTTTGAAGGGTCAGGGGTGGGAGGTTGGGGGAACAGGTGGTGGGTAATAGGGAGGGCACGTTTTGCATGGAGCACTGGGTGTTGTGCAAAAAGAATGAATACTGTTACACTGAAAAAATAAATAAAATGAAAAAAAAAACAATGAATACTGTTACGCTGAAAAAATAAAATGGAAAAAAAATGGAAAAAAAAAAGAAGTGAGAAAAAAAAAAGTGTCCTTAAGAAGGATATGATTAAGGTTAGGAGAGGCTATGAGAAACCAGATTTAGAGGGTAAGGTATGGACAGACAGACTATACGCCTCTGAAATTCATGAGCACACCACCATGAATTAGAATCTCACCTTGATACCTTCTGTGATTTAAGTTACAACTTTATTTTTTCTAGTTTCTCTGGAGCAATGTTATAAAGGGCTAGCTCATCATACTGTCTATTACTTTATCCCAGAATATGGGTACCAAAAAAAAAAAAAGAATTATAACTCCTATGACGGGTTGCCTCCTTGATACTAAAATGAATGCGTGAAAAGTAGCCTGAGGAAGAATATTTTATTAGATCAATTAATATTGTAGAAGAGTTTTGTTCCTGGGTTAATCATTGGTATGATCTCTTAGCTTGTAGTTAAGGTTTGGGGCTAGTCATAAAAGTGACTTGGAAAGGACACCTCTGTTCTTTATTTTCCAGCAAGGACTTTAACTCAGATTTATTCAATTTGATACCTGCAGATTTCTCGAACAACACATTTGCCAAAGAAATTGTAAGAACAGTGTTGAGTTACCTTTCAAGGGTGTTTCCCTTGTTTTGATTAGATTCATCTTTTTTACAGATGAAGAAAGCATCAAAACAGCTAGATACTTTCTAAGGTTTATTGATCATAGCTTCTTTTAATGAAAAATAATATGGACTTCAATTTAACATAAATTCAGCCTATGTATTTATTGCTTCTTCTAATCCTTCTCTT